>NC_141135.1:181786347-183258222 GCF_053477565.2 Lygodium microphyllum
CCTTCCCACACAAGCCTTTAAAAACCATTTTCGAGGAGGAAGCCTATAAAGCCTTCTAAAGCCGGATTCCAAAAGACGGTGAAATCAGTCAAGGAATCCGAATCACAAAGGGAGGTTTTTTGGTGAAGGAGACGGGCCAAGAACATAAGTCTGCGGCCAAGGCAAGAAGGTCAAAGTCTTGATGGCTCCTAAGAAGGCACAAGGCGCAACCGCAGGAGGATCATCTCCTAGCATTCATGTGGACATTTCACCGAATCCATAAGTCCAGGTTTTCTTCCTAGTTTTGATTTACGACGTAATAGTTCGATTGTGCATGGATCATTTAAGGAAATAGGATGCATTTTTTTTCAATTGAAATACTTTGGCTAGTAGCTCACAATTGAAAAATTTAGTCATTGATATTTTTTAAATAAACGAATGAAAAAAGAGCATAAAATCTCTATGCATTCTTAGCAAGGGGTTTTTATGCATTGCAACATAATGAATTTAGATCAACTAATGACCATCTTTACAAGTCAAAATTATTGTAGTACACTTCGATTATGCATGAAAAGATAAAATCGCATGTTGCATTACTAGACATCTCTTTCTTCGCAAGGATTCATTAAAGAAGACTGCTAACAAATTGTATGAATTTGCAAGGCATGGAAATGATTCTAGGGCTACATGAAGTAGATTAATCTCTAAGAAATTGGCATAAAACTCAAATCAATTACGTAAGTAGTTATGAAAGGTTGTGTAAGTTCAGCATACAAATAATTCATTCAGAAATGAAAGTAGAAAAAGATTGCATGGTTCGTTTTAAACATAAAACCCTAAAGCTTAGTAGCATGAATCTTGATTGCATGTTATAGAAGGATCAATAGGAATTATGCCATAACTTAACGTATGCTTTGATCTTAACCAGAAAAGTTAGGGATTGTAAATAATTATACATAGGCAATAAGTTGTGTGCTTATGAGAATGGTATCGTAATGCAACTAGTTTTTTCCTATTTGATCAAGATAATATATTCATGAACAGAATAATAAATTGGTTTACCCTAAACACCAAAAACTACGAAGGAATCGCTTAGGAAGGGTTAAATTGATGTAACATATCCCAAAGTGCTAACTAGGGTTTAGCACATTGAGGACGTGACCTAGTCACACTTATTGCCAAGACGAAACTCTTTTATCCCTAAATACTTGCCCACATTCAGGGAATGCAGGGACAAAAGGACATATTTATGAGAAAAGATCTAGGGTTTCCACCCTAAGGATCGCTCGCTAAAAAGATAAAACTCAGTTTGAATTTGGAACCCTAGGACCGACAATGTCGGCCTAGTGCAATCAGGAATGGATTGTATGAAGATACCCTAACCCTGTTTCCTATCTAATCATGATTCTGTGATTAGAAGACGCTATTTGATGGGTAAAATAGTCCCATGGATTAGATGCGACACTTGTGCAACATACTGCAGAGTCGCATGATCTTGTGATTTGATCACAAGGGAATGGCCAAATTTCTCGAAATGAGATTGGCAGATTCTTCCTCAAGTTTAACTTACAAGAGGATGAGTAGTCATCCTAACATAGCACCTTTCTTGGGAAAAGTGACCAAGATAAGGGGATTAGATAATTGCTTGGAAGAAAAAGACCAATTAATAAATTGGAATAACATATTTATTGTTAATAGAACTTAAGGTATTGGTTAAGTTGGGACACGGCCCTAACCCAAGGATATAAGGATTAATAAACAAACCCTTGGGAATCTTGCCAAGTCGCAATTGATCCCAGATCGAATGTTGAATGCATTCGGAAAGAAGGATTCACTCCTTAGCAGTTGGCCAAAATAACGACCATTGGAAATGATTGTGCTTGTAACAGTTTAAAGAGCACTGTTTTGCTTTGTTTGCTCAAGGAATTAAAGGATGAAAAGATATCTAATGCTTCAGGTTGAAGGCCTGAAGGGAGAGGCAGCCTCAGTTACCCCTGACTGTCTGCTTGACCCTAACCAAGGGGGTTGTTAACCACGCCGGGTAGGTGGACTGAACCCACCGCAAGAGGTCTCTCTGTTGAGTGCTACTTAGAGCAGGAGGGGGTGCCAGGGGGGCTTTGGCCGTAAATCCCTCGCCTTCTGGGCCCTGCACATAGGCCAATGTGACTTGGGATTGGATCTCGAGGCCCGCATGCTAGTCTACGGCCAGAATCTTGGATTAGTAATCCCTGTGGATTGCTGGATAGCCTTCGAGCGAATTATGGATAAGCCTATGGGCTGGAATTTTTAAATGTATTTCAAAGATAAATATGGTAACATGTTGAAAGGAACTTGTTTAACAGTGCTTTTCTATGTCAAGTGTTATGATTACGTGAAAGAACCAATAGTCTTCATGTCTTCATCCATCGGGAAGCAATCCGGTCTCATCCGAAGGACAAGCTTTCCTCCACCATTCTTCATTGTCTTCTTCCACACAAGAACAGCCCCTTAAGGGAGAGAGAGAGAGGAGAGAGAAAGACTAAAATTAGAGATCTTCATCTAGGCCATCATTGGATGAGTGAAGGACGGCGATATGCTCGGCCCACAGGGGGGAATCAAGGCCCAAGATCTGTTCCATGGGATCCAACCCCCCAATCATGAGAGAGAGGAGAGAGGGTGCAAAATTTGGCGTGAAGATGATGGCGCCTTCATCTCCTCCTTCATCTTCTCTCTCCACGTTTTTTCATGCTTCTTGATCAAAAAATTGAAGGGGGGGTTAAAATGTCCCAAAGGGCACCCCTTTTGGTCTTCTCCAATATCCACCTTTTCATATCTTGCCCCATTTGTGGCTATTTCCCCGTCCGGTGTCCAAATAGAGTGCTGTAAATTTTTGTATGTCTGGCTTGACATCCCGCATTGGCCAGCAACTCCAGACAACCTGCACAGCAATCTGAAAATTTATCAAAAATCAACAAGTGTCGCTCGTGCGCCTTTTAAGCACTTGACACTTAAAATCGTCCTAGCTGGAGCCGCTGCCTTCAACATTGAATAATTTTTCCTTGATATTCGTAATTTTTAGCTATTTTTAAGCACTGCTCGGCATCAAAACAATGCTCTCAACCCACTTGGAGCATACCAAATACCTACAGTCCAAAACAGGCCTTTCCTAGGTGTGGATAGGGTGCTAGACTACACAGAACAGTCCCATATTTCTGATTACAGAATTTTCTGTATAAAACCTGGAAAGGAATGCCTATGCTCATCTTGAAAAGGGCATTGCTGCCTCTGTTTTGAACAAAAAAGTAGGTCAATCGGAGCTGTCTAGCTCTAGTTATAGCCAAAGCAGTGACAGGTGGTCTCACGGGACTGCACCTAGGAAAGACAAAGAAAATGAAGATGTTCAGCAACAGATAAGGGATGCACACACCCCGAGGAATGACACTAACTTTGAGGTTAAAGAGGAAGACCTATCTCACTCCATGGGAAGTCTTAGTACACTCAATCATACCCTCAGTTCACACGAGACTAGACATGTGAAGAGGCATAGGGAAGTAATGGAAGGTCAAGCTCAAATGGTGACGGAGATGCACCAAATGACCTCTACCATGGAAGCACTTGTAGCCAAGTTTTCAATGTGGATGGATTCCCAAATGAAAGGCAAGGAAAAGGAGGATAGACCAACCATGCAAGCTGAAAGAGTGACCATCCCATCCGTGAATGCAGCCTATGCAAGTACCCAAGGTATTTTGGAAAGAACGGGCATTTCCAACATCAGCTTTGAGTAAGGATAGCCCTCACAAAGGCATGAGAAACCCATAAACAATGGGATGAGGAGTAACTCTTAGCCACCACCCACCCCCATGCCACCTATGCATGCTCACCCATCTTT
Organism: Lygodium microphyllum; assembly: GCF_053477565.2. Lineage (NCBI taxonomy): Eukaryota > Viridiplantae > Streptophyta > Polypodiopsida > Schizaeales > Lygodiaceae > Lygodium > Lygodium microphyllum. The sequence continues at coordinate 181,790,195 of NC_141135.1, forward strand.
TGGAAGGAATCACTCAAACAATGGGTCATTTCTTTGCAGCCCAATGGATCAGCCCCACTTTGGGTATATGGGACAGCCCCTCAACCATGAAAGGGAGTTGAGATACTTTGACATAATGTCGAAGCTTGAAGACTAATTTGACATAATGCCAAGAAATGATGATTAAAAGATACACTTTGCCACGATACACTTAGAGGACTTTGCCACATGTGGTGGTTGGTATATAAAGAGGGAAAATTAGCAGCTTGTTGACACTTGGGTTGCATTCAAAGCTCTTATGATTCAAGTCTTTGTATCTCCGGTTGAGAAGGAGAAGCTTGCAAGGCAATGATATGGCTTAGAGCAACGTGGGATGACGGTGCGTGACTACACAAACCAATTCCTCAATCTCACAATGTATGTTGAGTCCATTAGTGACGATGCAAAGCTTCACAAGTGCATTGATGGTTTGGATCCCCAACTCTCGGCTGATGTTTCAGCCCAAATTCCATCAGATTTGTTCAAAGCTATTGAGTTGGCTAAGAGGTACTCTCGTAAGTACCGCCGAGATGCTTCATTTCAGCATGGACAGCAAAGAGGGGCATCTCAGCCACTGTTTGGGCAGCAAACAGGACCTATGCAGTCACATTTTGGGCAGCAAAGAAGTGCTGTAAGGCTCCCACAGTTTGGGGCAGGTTATGGTGGTGGAAATATGCCACTTAGCACCCCGAAGATCCCCACATACCCGACCTTTAATGCCTCTAGCAAAAACAGTAATTTCAGGACTGCAAATCAAGGAAGAGCTGAAAATAGACAAGGGGATAGCAGGGGTAAAAATGCTTCAGCTTTTGGTGGTCAACGCTCTATCCCGATGGACCTCTACAAAGAGAGGAAAGAAAAAGGACTTTGCTTTAAATGCAGGGAAAAGTATACAGCTGAGCATGCATCTAAATGTGCTTATAGGAATGCAAAAGCAAGGGTACATAGCATGTTAGTCTTTGATGAATCTGATGAGGATCATGAGGATGCAAGTGCCTTTGCAATCATTGCTGAAAATGATGAGGTTGAAGAGGAATGTGGGCAAAAAGAATTCTTCGACCTGGTTGACACCTTTCCATTTGACCTCGGTGGTCATGTAGATGTAAATATGGGTGATAATAATGGTTCATATGTTGCTGTCACTATTTATACTATCTCCCTGGATGCTTGGACAGGATCTAAGAGCCCCAACACTCTTCGTTGTCGAAAGGTTTTCGAAAGCAAAATCGCGACCACAGAGGACCTTGACTAATTTCAGGATAGAAAATCAATCAAGCAAATGAATGAAGTTGAATCTCTTTTGCAACCCTCTGTGTGATGCTTTCATTTCAAGACGATCTGTGCATTTCGCAACCCAAGGTATTCTTGAACAGCCTCATTAGGAAGTGATCTGATATGCTTGAATATGTCAACATTTGCAAAGTGCAACTTTGTTACAGGATCTTTGTACGGGCTTCAAATCCTGAGACATCACAATATTTCTTGGCTGGATACAAGGATGGAGGAGCTTCAATATTCAATATTCATATAGTTTGATTCTTCAGCAGGATAAAGATAGTAGTTCTCAGTTTGAAGCATTTGCTTTAGATGCTTCCAATACCTTCCTCTAACCTGACCTTTCCGATACTTTTCCAGAAACTGTATTCTCTTGAAGTCAAAATTAGTATGAGGGTGTATTCCAGCATCTTCTAGTTCTTAAGCTGTTACTACCACTTTTGAAGAAAGAACATCATTTGCAGGAGATCGTTTTGAGTATGTTTCTGGGGTTTCTATGTTGCTCCTGCATTTCACACCCTCGCAGACTTCATGCTTCTTTGTCCCGATGAAACACCGTACCTTTGCAATTCAAGGCATGGGATCCTACGAACTCAATCATGTGCGTACTGAAGAATCTTGACGGGGCATTGGTTGAACAGTCGGTTCTACGGTAGCAAACTTCATGTAGTTACAGCCTCATAACACAATACGCAAGAGAATCAACGAAGAAGGTCACTGAAAGAGAGAACAAATCAGTGATGATGATTCGATAATTGGGTTCCCTCTGTCAAATCCCTGACCGATCCTCTTCTCTTCCTCTCTTCCGTTTTTCCAGAGCAGACGACGATTTGTGAATAATTGTGAAAGGCTTCGCCTGTGGAAATGCATCAAACGGCGTTCCAATTTGTGGCAGTAAAATAGCTTTCGAATCAACTATTGCTGTAGCGATGGAAACATGAAAGATCACCGCCCCTCCAAGATTGCTCCATTCCTCTTTAAGATTCCCCCCCCCAAAAAAAACTCTTCTTTTTCCTCTTTTTCTCGTAGATCCCAGAGTGCCCGTTCTTCCGCGTTTTTTTTTCTGCCCCCCCTTTCGAACCAGTAAAGCGGCTCTTGAAAATAGCCGACTAAATTTGTTCCTTCCGTGGGCCTCCCGTAACGCCAAAAGCACAACCATATCTTTGTCGATTCCTTTGGTGAAGACCTCAATCAAGTTCTGTCGACTGTAAGTTTGTTCAGAGTAAGTGTTCCTACAAGCCTTCAAGCAAAGAACAAATGTTGCAGCATCTGCAGATACACCTTCCACCTGCCTCTGTTTCAAACAATTCAGCACTTTCTCACCAAGTCCTTGTTCAACATAGCCTGCTAATAGAGCAGTCCAGGAGACTGCATTTCGAACTGGCAACCTATCAAATGTGTGATGCGCTTCTGAAAGTGAGAAGCTTTTCGCATACACATCCACAAGTGTGCTTCCTACATGAATGCCATTTTCTAAACCTCTCATGACAATTTCAGAATGCATACCTTGTCATGTTCCTATGGTTGCACAAGCTTTCAAGCAGATAACATATGTAATAGAATTGACATGCACCCCTTGATGTTGCATCTCCTCATAGCATTGCATAGCCATATCACCTTCACGATTATGAACATAGGCATCTAGCATTATTGTCCACGATATAACATCATGGACAGTCAATTTCTCAAATGCTTCTCGTCCTTCCTTGATAAAGCCACATTTTCCATACATGTCCACGAGCATGTCACCAACAACAGGGTCTCTTTCTAATCCTGATCTTCTGATTTCAGCATGTATTTCTCTTCCTATATCTATGGCTCCTACTGCAACACAAGCTTTTAAGCAAAGAACAAAAGTAGTAGAATCTGCATGTATGCCCTCCAGCTGCATCTTTCTAAAGCAATTCAGAGCAGCTTCAGCATTACCATTCTCTGCATATCCTGCAATCAATGAATTCCAGGAGGTTGTGTCTTGAATTGGCAGTCTGTTGAACACTTGTTGTGCTTCCATAAAGGAGTGACATTTCCCATACATATCCACCAGCATGCTCCCTACAGAAACCTCTCTTTCTAGGCCCCTTAGGATGATCTCAGCATGTATCTCTTGGCCCATTGGGAATGCTCCTATACTGCCACAGGCTTTCAAACTGCAAGCAAATGCGATAAGGTCAGCACACACACCTTGCATGCGCATCCGTTTGAAACAGTCCAACACTTCCTTACCAAACCCTTGGTCACAATCAAAGTGGTCCATGAGACTGCATCTCGAGTTACCAGTCTACCAAAACTCCTTGTTCTTCTCCGTCTTTAGCATAGAATGAAAGAGCAAACAAAACAATTAAGTATGTACAAAGCATCAAATCACATGGACAACTTTTGGGTGGTTTTCACACCTCAAATGCGCAGCAATACGACATCCACCCCCTCTAATCCTGCGCATCCTCCGGATGGGCCAACTACCCATGATCATTATCATCAAGATCCACAAACAGATCAATCTCTTCGTTATGCATTTCTGGTAGATCAACAAGATTATCTGTCATATCATCTGTCTCTTCCATTGGAGTTTCTTCTCGTTGCTCTTCTCTTGAAAATTCTTCCAATGCATAGTCCTCATCATCTCTTTTCTTGAAAATCTTGATTCTTTTTCCAGCAATAGACACTTTAAGCACTGTCCCATCCAATTCTGTCAGCTCATATGTTGCATTATCAAAGACATGTCTGACTATGTACGGCCCAAACCATCTTTTCACCATCTTCCGAAGTGCAGTATGCTAATTTTCAAGGCTGCTATCAAAGACCAATACCCAATCTCCCTCTTCTATTGCTCTAGGCTGCAAGCGATGCCTGCTGTCAAACCTGTCCTTATTCCTTAGTCTAGCAACCTTCAACCTGTCAATAGCTAGCTGAATATCATTAGGTCGCCTCTCCAACTGTCGAATTCGAAGAGCTAAGAGCTCCTCTCTCGTCAAATCCTCCTACCAAGGTAAAACTGACCAAGTCAAAGCACAAGTCTCAGTTGGCATAACCGGTTTCTGACCATACATCAACTCTGCAGGCATATATCCTGTGGTAACACTATGAGTCATACGATCAGCCCACAAAGCAAATGGTAGAAGTCTCAAACATTCTCCAACCCGTCCTCTGCATGCTTTGGCTAATGCTTTCACTATCGGCGGATGCCCTCTTTCACTCTTCCCATTTCCCTCTGGATTATATGCTGTAGTTAGAGCCAACTTGATTCCTAGCTGAGAGAAAAACTCTCTAGCTTCATCTGCATCCAATTCACCACGATCCGCAGTGATCTTACCCACACAACCATACCTGCAGAAAATTTCCTCCAATAAGAACTTACACACTACACTAGTGGTCTTCATTCTCAAAGATCTGCCCTCAACATGATTGGTAAGATCCTCTCTAGCCAAAACAATGTACCTCATCTGCCATAGACCCATAGGCATGGTAACCAAATCAACTACCCACTTATAATGAATTCATAGCGGATAGGTCGGATGAAGCTCATCTCGATGACGCACTACCGAATACATCTGGCAGTCTCTACAAGTCTCAACAAAGTAAGAAACATCTCTGTACATGCCTTTCCACCAATATTTCTCCTTGATTTTCTCATAAGTAGCCCACACTCCTCTATGACCAGCCCAAGGACTCTCATGAAACTCCCTCATCACCTGTAACTGTATCTCTCTATCGTAGACAACCCGCAAAGGTAATCTGCCTCTTTTCTTCGGATGCTTCCAAAGAAATCCGTCCTTGAGAAAATAACCATAAGCTTTCTTTCTGATCTTCTTAAACTCTTCATCTGTCCATTCATCTCTTTTGCTTAGTGTATTAAGGTACCTGCCAATCTGCAACCAATCTCCAACATAGAGTTCTTCTGTGAAAGCCACAATATCATAGACATGACAAACATGATCAACCATAGTGGCTGAAATTTATGCATCATCCTCTTCTGCAAGTAGAGTCTCCTCATCATCATATCTGGCTCTAGACAACATATCTGCCACTGGATTATCCTTCCCTGCTATGTGTTTAAATTCCGGATTTAATGACTTGATGTATGCAATCCATCTCAACATAGCTATATCCGGAGTAGAGCAACTCGTGATCATACCAATCAATGGCAAGCAATCTGTCTCTACCACAACTGAAGCTCCAATAAAGTACTCCTTGTCACATTTGAGAGCCGTGACAATCCCCAATAACTCCCTCTTGATTTTTGGATATTTCCTTTGTCTCTCGTTTAGGACTTTCGCCCCAAACCGAATAGCATACCTGTTTTCATCTGCATCATCTTGACCCACATCCCAACCTATGCCAATTGAACTAGTGTCAACTGTCAATACAATAGGCCTTTCACAATTATAATCCGCTTTCCTGAGAGTAGGAGAAATTTGCAATAACTTCTTCAATTTTCGCATGGCTCTAGTGTGGCTCTCATCCCAATAAAATTTCTGCCCCTTTTGAAGTAGCTGATATAAACAATCTGCTATGTGAGAAAAATGGGGTATCCAAATCATGTAAAACACACAGGCTCCAATGAATCTCCGTACCTCTGAAGTGGTAGAACAATACTCCATAATCTTGCCTGTAGCATCCATCTTCTCAGGTGAAGATTTCCTACCATAATACCCACACATATGTCCAACAATGACAACCTCGTTTACTACAAAAATAGATTTTTGCCCTGATAGTGTCAAGTTCACTTCTTCTAACCTGGCCAAAATCTTCTCACAAGCTGAAATATGATCAGCCACAAAGTATCTACATCCTTGCTCATTTAGACTCTCATTCTTCTCTTCTTCTGCACACCCTTAATGGGCACATCATCCAAGAAAGGTATGGTAAGCTGAGGTATGTAATCACGAAGGACCTTATGCATGGCATTCATCATATGCGCAACAGAATTAGTGGCACCTTGAGGCAAGGTACACATCCTGACAAGCCCAATAGGAGTTCTCATGGTGGTTATGTCCCTGCTTTCCAAAGCCAGCTAAAACTGATCATACCCTGAATACAAATCACCTAAAGAATAGATGGCACGTCCAGCAAATGCCTCTGCAAACTCATCCACAACTGGACCTATACCAACATTCCTAATAGTAACTCTGTTCACTGGTTGCATATTCTGAATAAATCGGAGAGTACCATTCTTCTTTGGAACTGTAAACCACCTGTTTGAGTATGGTGCAGATGAAGGCTCAAGGATTCCCATCCTGATTTTCTCATTCAATAAATCAATCAGCTTTGGCAAGTGTGCTTTAGGCACTAGAATAGGTCAGAGATTCCATGGGATATGAGGAATAGTAAAAATGACCATAGGAGCAACAATATCAGGATTCACACATCCAATCTCATGCAGGAAAAAAGCAAATCCCCTTCCATGACGCTCAAGCATCTCCTGAAAGCATTGCTTCTCTATGGGTAACAAGAAATCACCATTTCCAATTTTCAATTCAGCAAGAGTCTCTGCTGAAAATTTATGACCAATATGCTCCGGATTCCTCAAAATTGGCTGTTTAGCAGCCCTTTCTATTTGCTGATCACTGTCAGGTGGAAGCCGTACAGCAACCGGCTTCACCTTCTTATCCACATTTTTGTATTTCGTGTCAACCCTGGCTTCATTATGCTCTTCTGCATTACATAAATCTTGCTGTAAATCAGCAATTCTACACTCCAATGGCTGAATATCCTCAGCCCTCTGCTCTATAGACTGCATAGAAACAGCCCTAAACTCTGGATGCTGAAATATTTCAGCAGTAAACTCTGTTGGCTGAAAGTTTTCAGCCCTCTGTCTCTCTGAAAGCTGATCATAACCAGTTGGAAACTCTATTTGCTGAATTTCTTCAGCACTCAACACTCTTTGCTGAGTTACCTCAGCCTCTAACTCAATCTGTGACACAAAATCTGCAATTTCATGAAACATGTCCAGGGACTACACTACTACATTACTGTGACAATTCTGCATATCAGTTTTCAGCATATCTCCCATCTCTATCATCGTATCTGCACAAATCACACAGTCATACATCCCATCTATGTGCTCATCATCCTCCAAAATTCCTGCATTTTTCAAATTTTTCTCCTTCCTGCATATATATTGCCTGGCAGCTCTAGGCAACCTAGAACTCTTTTGATAACTCATCGAATTGTTTGCTGAAATCCCAACAAAATTGGAGGAGAAAACACCGCTGCCAGGAGGCGAGAACTCCAATCTCCTCTCCTCTGTACCACCGTCGTCTCGCGAAACGGCGGTACCTAATGAAAACCCGAATCCCTCACAGTGGGCAAAGGTGCATCTCTGAGAGTATCCCTGTTTCTAACATGGTTCACACATACAGTCATAAACTGAACTGCTCTCATACCATCTTTACTGCGAATCCGTGCATAAGCAGATCCATCATCCATGACCTTTGTTTCCATGCGCATCTCTGTGATGAATGGCTGACCAAGAATTATGGGATAAGAGCATGAATCCTGCACAAAGAAATGAAAATCCTCCTCTACATCACCAATAGAAACCATGACACTAGGACAGGCAGCATACAAATCACCTGCAGTGTTATTGGCAGCTCTCATACGCCACCCATGCTCTACATCCATAGGCCATCTGTTACTCTCATAAACTCCACGAACTATGAGATTAATCTCTGAACCATGATCCACCAATGCAACATAAGGCACCTGTTTCTCTCCAATCTTTACCATCATCTCTGTAGTTGCCCTAGCCCAATGGCTCCGCGAAAAGTGACTACGCGGTATCATAACAGGCTCATCAATTTCAGCATAATGCATAGGCTGAACCCTCTTCTCTACCTGCGGAAAAACAGAAGCATTATCAACCATAACCTCATCCTCATCCTCATCCAACTCCCCAATCAAAACTCCCTGTGTATCAGTGGTAGACAATGCATGTCTTTTCCTCTTCAAAACCTCCTGAAACTGATCTTGAAACTCTCTTTTTGAGATGCCCAAAATCTCAGAAATAGTGAAAGTCACCTCACTGCCAAGTATCTTCTCATTAAAGATTTTCCTCATGTCTGTAGATGTCTCAATATCGGACATCAATCTAAACCCTGGCTGCTTTCTCTCTCTAGGCTCTTGCCTCTTTTCTCTCTTTTGAGCATCTTCCATCTGTCGATCTGGCCCTGGTCTTGAAGATGGTCCTGCAGTAGGTGGAGTAACAAACTCACCCTCTCTAGTCTTCTTAGCTGCACTTGGATTTTCTTCATCCCTCTTACGCTTCTCCTCAACAAGTACATCTGCACCATGAGACTTAGCCAAATAAGCATAAATAGAGTACCTGTCAACAGGCGAGTCCCAACCTGTCTTTGATCTGATGCTAGAGCCTGCACTAGTCAAAATAGTTTGCTGAATTTTCCCCTTGTTTGCAGTCTCCATAGCATAAGTCCATAGCGCTGATTGAGTCTCTGAACCCTTCTCAATCTGGACTCCATATGCAGAAGCATCACCTCTTGCTGTCACATAAGAAGTACGCGCAGCCATGTCATCCACTAACTTCTTCATTCCACCTTTACCAAAGTTGGTAGCAAGTGGAGCTCCTATCTCAGTCAACCAAATCTTACCATCTTGCCCCCAATATACCAAATTTTTCCTCCTTGCATCCTGAAAAGATTCACAATCCCTGCAATGCTGATGGTCCGTACTATCGCACCAAATACATCTCCGATCTCTCCTAGGTGGAGTAGGAGCACTCCTAGGTGCAGGAGGAGCACTCCTAGGTGCAGTAGGAGCACTAGAAGAAGTAGTAGGCGTAGTCGAAGCAAACTGCTCCTTCAACTTTCCCACCAACTCCACTTTGACTGACTCCAATGTCAAATCTGTTATGCCTTTGATTATGTCATCAAGAGAAGTAGGCACCGATGGAGCAGATGGTTTTGGAGCAGAAGGTGTAGGCATCGGTCGTGGAACAGGAGGAATAGGTGGAGTGGAAACAGTAGGCATTGGCATAGGCCAAGAAACTGGCTGAGGAGAAGAAATAACAGGGATAGAAGCAGGCATAGGAGCTAATGATGGTGTAGGTGTCATGGAACCATTCTGTAGGCGAGTCTTCCATATTCTCCTCTTGGTCAAAGTCGAGACTGCATCCTGAGCATCCTGCCAATCAGTTTTAAGACCCATAGGCTTCGTGCGATCCTCAAGAAGCTCACCCAATTCTTCTTGAAGAGTAGGATCAGCAGCTTGCAAGAAAAGCTCAACTTTTTCAACATCCAATGCTCTTTGTTCAATGGCATCAAGCTGACTATACCTCTCCTCAAATTCTCGAATCAACTCTGAAGCAGCTAGACCTTTGTTTGGCATGTAGACCCACTCTTAGAATGACCACCGAGTCGCCATACCAAAGTCCTCAAGGAAGTATTCTTCTTTCAAGGCCTTCTTAAAATCTTGCCAATGTGTATTTTGAATAAAAAGATCAGTCACTTTTGTTCTCAAAGCGGGTGTGACAAGACGAAGGAAGTACTTACTCATAAGTCCAGCTGGAACTCCAAAAAACCCCATCTTGATCTCATATGTCTTCAAATATGCTGAAACATTACGCTCGTCAAATAGCTTCTTCTCATTCTCAACTGCTTCAATAGCCTTAGTTGCATTGTTTGCATTCTCCTACTCCGAATAGAGTTGCCTTTGCTGAGACAACTGCTGTTGATGCAATTGTTGCTGCTGCTGCATATACAATTGTGTCTGCTGATTTTGGAGCTGCAAATACATGGACATATTCTGCAAAATCTGCTTTAGATCCTTTGTTGAAGTACTTGACGCAGCAGTCATTGATGGAGCTGAAGTAGACGCAGCTGGAGTTGTAGAAGAGGCTGAAATAGAGGCTGAAGTATCTCGCATCCTGAAATTTCTGCGACGCTTTCACGTCGGGTTCACCAAAGATGTCGAAAGGTTTTCGAAAGCAAAATCGCGACCACAGAGGACCTTCACTAATTTCAGGATAGAAAATCAATCAAGCAAATGAATGAAGTTGAATCTCTTTTGCAACCCTCTGTGTGATGCTTTCATTTCAAGACGATCTGTGCATTTCGCAACCCAAGGTATTCTTGAACAGCCTCATTAGGAAGTGATCTGGTATGCTTGAATATGTCAGCATTTGCAAAGTGCAACTTTGTTACAGGATCTTTGTACGGGCTTCAAATCCTAAGACATCACAATATTTCTTGGCTGGATACAAGGATGGAGGAGCTTCAATATTCAATATTCATATAGTTTGATTCTTCAGCAGGATAAAGATAGTAGTTCTCAGTTTGAAGCATTTTCTTTAGATGCTTCCAATACCTTCCTCTAACCTGACCTTTCGGATACTTTTCCAGAAACTATATTCTCTTGAAGTCAAAATTAGTATGAGGGTGTATTCCAGCATCTTCTAGTTCTTGAGCTGTTACTACCGCTTTTGAAGAAAGAACATCCTTTGCAGGAGATCGTTTTGAGTACATTTCTGGGGTTTCTATGTTGCTCCTGCATTTCACACCCTCGCAGACTTCATGCTTCTTTGTCCCGATGAAACACCGTACCTTTGCAATTCAAGGCATGGGATCCTACGAACTCAATCATGTGCGTACTGAAGAATATTGACGGGGCATTGGTTGAACAGTCGGTTCAACGGTAGCAAACTTCATGTAGTTACAGCCTCGTAACACAATACGCAAGAGAATCAACAAAGAAGGTCACTGAAAGAGAGAACAAATCAGTGATGCTGATTCGATAATTGGGTTCACTCTGTCAAATCCTTGACCGATCCTCTTCTCTTCCTCTCTTCGGTTTTTCCAGAGCAGACGACGATTTGTGAATAATTGTGAAAGGCTTCGCCTGTGGAAATGCATCAAACGGCGTTCCAATTCGTGGCAGTAAAATAGCTCTCGAATCAGCTATTGCTGCAGCGATGGAAACATGAAAGATCACCACCCCCCTCCAAGATTGCTCCATTCCTCTTTAAGATTCCCCCCCAAAAAAAAAACTCTTCTTTTTCCTCTTTTTCTCGTAGATCCCAGAGTGCCCGTTCTTCCGCATTTTTTTTTCTGCCCCCCCTTTCGAACCAGTAAAGCAGCTCCTAAAAATAGCCGACTAAATTTGTTCCTTCCGTGGGCCTCCCGTAACGCCAAAAGCACAACCATATCTTTGTCGATTCCTTTGGTGAAGACCTCAATCAAGTTTCTGTCGACTGTAAGTTTGTTCAGAGTAAGTGTTCCTACAAGCCTTCAAGCAAAGAACAAATGTTGCAGCATTTGCAGATACACCTTCCACTTGCCTCTGTTTCAAACAATTCAGCACTTTCTCACCAAGTCCTTGTTCAACATAGCCTGCTAATAGAGCAGTCCAGGAGACTGCATTTCGAACTGGCAACCTATCAAATGTGTGCTGCGCTTCTGAAAGTGAGAAGCTTTTCGCATACACATCCACAAGTGTGCTTCCTACATGAATGTCATTTTCTAAACCTCTCATGACAATTTCAGAATGCATACCTTGTCCTGTTCCTATGGTTGCACAAGCTTTCAAGCAGATAACATATGTAATAGAATTGGCATGCACCCCTTGATGTTGCATCTCCTCATAGCATCGCATAGCCATATCACCTTCACGATTATGAACATAGGCATCTAGCATTATTTTCCACGATATAACATCATGGATGTTGAGATATCGAGCTCCACTCGTGATACGCTAGGGTGACCGTTGTGTATTCATGTCACCGACTTGTCAGTTGCAGATGCGATTGGTACACCGCCCCTGAATAATAGCTATATGATACCTATCCTTATCTACTCTAGTTCGTGGCTCAGTTAGTATGCCACCTTAGTTAGTTGAGTTTGGTTTGAGACCCATATCTAGGGTTCTTCTATTTCTTTGTACTTGAGTTCTTTTGGCTTACACAACTAAGAAGAGAAAAACTGTTTTCAGCCTCCACCCTTGTGTGTATTCCCCCATTGTGCAAGCAAGAAAGCTACAAGTGAGACTCCTTCCTTCTCTCCCACAATCTTGACATGGTATCAGAGCCTTGTTCGTGGTAAGGAGCTCAAGAAAGCAAGCCAAGCTCGCGGTGTTCTGGTTGAGACGCCCTTCGCGATGAAGCAAGAGGGCAATATATGCTGCGAAAGAGCTTTAGCTCACGGCGACCCTGTTTTTTTGATTTGAGGCCATTTCGGGGCCTGTTTTGGAGGCGGAAGTTTTCTGCACGCACTTAGGAAAAGGCCTTGTTTTATGCTGTGCGACCACTGTTCTACAGGTCGGTGAAAAGCTATTGTAGAAATTGCATCGTATGCTTGTGCGTAGAGACATTGGGAGTTTCAAAATCATCCTTGGTTCTTGTTTATGCAAAATCGTCACTAGGAAGTGACTGTGTGGTCAAATACCACTTTCGTCAGTTTTGCAGATTTGCCCTTGTGAGGGTGAAGCTGAGTTTTTGCAGTGACAGAATTTTTCGCAGTGCTCTGTAATGGCGTCTGATTCTCTCTCACAGATTGTCACTGAAAAGCTTGACAAGAACAACTTCCAAGCATGGAAGTTTAGAATGACGAATTTCCTTATGGGAAAAGGATATTGGGAATTTGTTGCAGGAAATAAAGAAAAACCAGTTCTTCCTGATGTTCCCAATCAATAGCAAATGCAGGCATTCAAAGCATGGCATGAGAGAGCCAGGAAAGTTATGTACTGGCTGTCTATCAGCATTTCAGACTCTATGATTGTGCATATTCAGGATGCAAGTACGCCAAAGGAGGCATGGGATACTCTGTCAAAGATTTATAGCACAAATACGCAAGCCAGGAAAATGCAGCTCAAGCAAGAGTTGCACAATGTGCAAAGAGAAAATATGAGCATCAACGACTACCACATGAAGGTGAAAAAGATTGCAGATGCACTTGCTTCCATTGGGTCACCAGTGGAAGATGATGATTTAGTTTTTGTGACCTTGAATGGTCTAGGAAAGGATGATGCACAGTTTCGGACATCCATTTCAGTTCGTGAAAGATTTCCTGATTCTGAGGAGTTGATTGCTCTTCTAATTTCTGAGGAACATAGAAATGGTGGTGCATCTTCTTCAGGAGGAACTTCAAAAGAAGCTGTCTTCTACTCAAATGCTGGAAGAGGTAGAGGCAAAGGTAGAGGAGGCCGATTTGGAGGCCATGGTAGAAATCAGAATATGCAGCAAACTCAAGAAAACCAGTCCTATGGAGGAGGACGTGGTAACTCTAGAGGCAGGGGGAGCCAAAGAGGTCGTGGTGGATGGCAAAGAGGTCAAAATGCAAACAGTAATGTTGAATGCTACTACTGTGGTAAAATGGGTCATATGGCTAAAGACTGCTATAAAAACCAGAATGACATCATGAATGGAAAACTGCAACAAGGGAATTATGCATCTTCTAGCAGACAGGGTGATGACAGAAATGAGCATTTGTTCATGGTGCTGCACATGAACAATTCTGTGACAAGTGCAGAAGAAAGCAATGATGTATGGTATGTTGACTCAGGTGCATCAAACCACATGACAGGTCATGCAGAATGGATGGAGGATGCAAGGAAAATGGAAAAACCAGGATTTGTGGAGACTGGTGATGATACTGCACATCCTATTGTGCAGATTGGAAAAATTCCCTTGTCTATGCAGGATGGAAAAAAGAAATACCTGTCCGATGTATTTCATGTCCCGAATATCACCAAGAATCTGGTTTCTGTCGGTCAAATGGTTGAGGAGGGCTTGTAGGTCAGATTTAATCCTCATGGATGCTTTGTTGAGGATATGAAAAATAAAGGTCGTTTGATAGCAAAAGGAAAGAAGAAGGGCAGAATGTTTACGTTGGATGCAGACATGTCTGAATTGAGTGCAGCAATGTTTGCACATGGGACCGGTGTAGTTGCAGATATTGATATTTGGCATAAACGCATTGGTCATGTTAATGTACAGCGACTTAAATCAATGCAGGCCCAAAATATTGTTGCAGGATTGCCAAAATTCAAGGTTGCAGAAATGCATAAGGTATGTGAAGCCTGTCAGTTTGGAAAACAGGCAAGGAAACCATTTCCTAGACATGTTCAAGAGAGTGAGAAGCCATTGGAATTAATCCACTCTGATGTGTGGACTACTAAAGCTGCATCTCTTGGAGGCTGCCATTATTTTGTCACTTTTATTGATGACTATAGTAGAAAAGTTTGGGTGTATTTTATGAAAAAGAAAAGTGAAGTTTTTGGGCATTTCAAAACCCTTAAAGCTATGGCTGAAAAAGAAACAGGTCTGCAAATAAAATGCCTAAGGTCAGATGGAGGGGGAGAGTACCTCTCAAATGAGTTTGCAAAGTTCTTGCAGGAGCATGGTATAAAGCAACAATATTCATGCAGTTATACCCCACAACAAAATGGAATTGCAGAAAGGAAAAACAGGCATATTGGAGAGGTATCTCGTGCCATGCTCAATGAAAAAGACTTGCCAGATTTTTATTGGGCTGAAGCAGTTGCTACAGCAGTCTACATAATGAACAGGACTCCCACTGCAGCAATACATGGAATGACTCCAGAGGAGAGGTATACTGATAGGAAACCAGATATTTCTCATTTGAAAATATTTGGTTGCATTGCCTATGTACATGTGCCAGATGAGCTGAGATCCAAGTTGGATCCAAAAGCTGAGAAGTGCATCTTTATTGGTTACTCTCTACAGCAAAAAGGGTATAGATGCTATAACCCTTCTACTCGTAAGTTTACAGTGAGCAGAGATGTTGTTTTTGATGAGATGAGTAGCTGGTATAAACCAGTAAATGTGATTGATGATGTAGATGCACAAAATGGTAATGCTGCACAGAATTCACAGCAGCAGTCACAAAATATTAGTGGACCTGGAGCATCCTCTAGCAGTGGTTCACATTCTTCGCCATGGACAGGCAGATTGAGATCAGGAGAATCTTCTCAAAGCAATGCAGATAGTGGTATGCATGTATCACAAAAAGGAAAAGAGAAGGTTGATCAGCCCTTGTTTGATGTGAATGCAGGTCACTCTTATGTGGATGGTGAATCCAGTGGCTCAGAACATAGCATTGATGATGAGTTGGGTATTCCTTCTATTGTTACACCTGGAGTAAGGAAGACCAGGGATGTTTTGAGAGCACCTGGGAGTGAACCTACTTTGCGCAGGTCTACGAGAGCTAGGTATCCTGTGGATAGGCTGAAATATGATGGATTTACAGCCATTCACTATGCATATATGGTCAAAGTGATACAGGAACCAGAACCCACATCTTTTGAGCAAGCCATGGGAAAAGAAAAATGGGAGAAAGCCATGGATGAAGAAATGGATACCTTGGAAGCAAATGCTACATGGGAATTGGTACCTTTGCCTAAAGGTAAAAATCCAATTGGCTGTAAGTGGGTTTATAAGGTGAAGCACAATGCAGATGGTTCTGTGAACAGATACAAGGCAAGATTAGTAGTCAAGGGGTATGCACAAAAATATGGCATTGACTATGAAGAAACATTCAGTCCGGTTGCAAGGATGGCAACCGTAAGAGTAGTCATTGCTATGGCTGCATCAAAGGGATGGTCTTTACATCAGATGGATGTAAAGAATGCCTTCTTGCATGGTGATTTGCAAGAAGAGGTATATATGGAGCAGCCACCAGGTTATGTGCATGCTGTTCATCCTGAGTTTGTTTGCAGGTTGAAGAAAGCCTTGTATGGCTTGAAGCAAGCACCTAGAGCATGGTCTGACAAGATAGGACAGTATCTTGTCACTATTGGCTTTTAGATTTCCAAGGCAGATTTCTCACTTTATGTGAGGAAAACAGAGAAAGATATTATGCTACTTGTCATTTATGTTGATGATTTGATTATGACAGGTGACAGTGATGAAGATATCCTTCATGTGAAAATACTATTGAAGCAGAAGTTTGAGATGAAGGATTTGGGAGAGCTGCATTATTTCTTGGGCATTGAGGTGATTAGATCACCAAGTGGGATACAGCTCTTGCAGAGGCAGTATGGATTGGACATGCTGTCCAAATATGGGATGACAGGCTGTAAGCCTATTTCAGTTCCTTTGGAGCAGAATGTGAAGCTGAGCGCAGATGCAAGTGAGCTTCTGGAAGACCCTACTATGTACAGACGCATAGTAGGAAGCTTGATTTATATGACTATTACCAGGCCAGATTTGAGCTATGCTGTTGGATTGGTAAGTCAGTTTATGCAGGCTCCAAGGAAATCGCATTTGGATGCGGCTAGACGCATACTCAGGTATGTGAAGTCCACATTGCAGTATGGACTATTTTATGAGACTGGGGTTCAGATACAGTTGCATGGATACACTGATGCTCATTGGGCTGGTAGTATTTCTGATAGACGATCTACCAGTGGATATGTGTTCTCTTTTGGGAGTGCTGCAGTCACTTGGAGCAGCAAGAAACAGCCTACAGTTGCCTTGTCGAGCACAGAGGCTGAGTACAGGGGTGCAGCAATGGCTGCATGTGAGGTAGCTTGGTTGCATAAGCTACTTTATGATATGCATCAGTCTACAGATGGGCCACTTGTCATTTATTGTGACAACATGAGTAGTATACACTTGGCAAATGACCCAGTCTATCATGCTAGAACAAAGCACATTGAGGTGCATTATCACTATGTGCGAGAGAGGGTTTTACTAGGTCTTATTGATCTAGTTTATGTCAGCACAGAGGATCAGGTAGCTGACATATTCAGAAGGCATTGGGCGCAGAGAAGCTGCGCAAGTTCAGAGACCTGCTTGGTGTGCAGGAATTGGGATTGAGCTCGAGGGGGAGTGTTGAGATGTCGAGCTCCACTCGTGATACGCTAGGGTGACCGTTGTGTATTCATGTCACCGACTTGTCAGTTGCAGATGCGGTTGGTACACTGCCCCTGAATAATAGCTACATGATAGCTATCCTTATCCACTCTAGTTCGTGGCTCAGTTAGTATGCCACCTTAGTTAGTTGAGTTTGGTTTGAGACCCATATCTAGGGTTCTTCTATTTCTTTGTACTTGAGTTCTTTTGGCTTACACAACTAAGAAGAGAAAAACTGTTTTCAGCCTCCACTCTTGTGTGTATTCCCCCATTGTGCAAGCAAGAAAGCTACAAGTGAGACTCCTTCCTTCTCTCCCACAATCTTGACAATGGACAGTCAATTTCTCAAATGCTTCTCGTCCTTCCTTGATAAAGCCACATTTTCCATACATGTCCACGAGCATGTCACCAACAACAGGGTCTCTTTCTAATCCTGATCTTCTGATTTTAGCATGTATTTCTCTTCCTATATATATGGCTCCTACTGCAACACAAGCTTTTAAGCAAAGAACAAAAGTAGTAGAATCTGCATGTATGCCCTCCATCTGCATCTTTCTAAAGCAATTCAGAGCAGCTTCAGCATTACCATTCTCTGCATATCCTGCAATCAATGAATTTGAGGAGGTTGTGTCTTGAATTGGCAGTCTGTTGAACACTTGTTGTGCTTCCATAAAGGAGTGACATTTCCCATACATATCCACCAGCATGCTCCCTACAGAACGCTCTCTTTCTAGGCCCCTTAGGATGATCTCAGCGTGTATCTCTTGGCCCATTGGGAATGCTCCTATACTGCCATAGGCTTTCAAACTGCAAGCAAATGCGATAAGGTCAGCACACACACCTTGCATGCGCATCCGTTTGAAACAGTCCAACACTTCCTTACCGAACCCTTGGTCACAATCAAAGTGGTCCATGAGACTGCATCTCGAGTTACCAGTCTACCAAAACTCCTTGTTCTTCTCCGTCTTCAGCATAGAATGAAAGAGCAAACATAACAACTAAGTATGTACAAAGTATTAAATCACACGCACAACTTTTGGGTGGTTTTCACACCTCAAATGCGCAGCAATACGACATCGTCTTCAAGGCAAGATTCACGCGAAAGATGTATTTGTCTTGGTAGATAGTAGTAGCACACACAGTTTCATAAATAGAGCAGTCATGGGCAGGCTAAAATGTTTTGTCTCTAATTTAGAGCAACCAATGAGGGTGCAAGTGGCCAATGGGAGTGAGGAAATTAGTACTCATGTGTGCCTAGCTATACCTATTAAGCTTGCTGAAAATTATGAGCAGAAAGTGGATTTGATTGCACTCAATATGGGGCCAATAGACATTGTGTTGGGCTACGATTAGATGAAAACTTTAGGCACCATTTCCATGGATTTTTCATTGCTCTATATGCAATTTTTCAAGACTAGACAGCTTGTTCACCTGCAGGAAATTAAAAACAACAATGAGTTTCAGCTTATTATAGCCAAATAGCTCAAGAAAGAGTTCAAGAAATGCTCCCAGATTTTTGTGCTACAATTAAACAGGGAAAAGGCATATCAGTCTCGAAAAATACATGATAATTCAGCTCTTAAGGCTCTACTTGTGGAGTATGGTGACATGTTTCAGTTACCTACAACATTACCTCCCAAGAGAGTGGTTGATCATCCCATTGATTTGGATCCCCACTCCAAGCCAGTCAATAAACCCCCTTACAGGTTGTCCAAATTTGAAAGAGAATAAGTGGCCAAGCAGGTTAAGGATTTAGTAGATATGGGATTCATTGAGCCTAGGTCATCCCCTTTTGCATCACCTATCTTGCTAGTAAAAAAGAAAGATGGCACTTTCAGGATGTGCATAGATTACAAAGATCTAAATAAGATCACTATCAAGGATATATACCCCATTCCTATGGTGGATGACTTGTTAGATTAGTTGAAGGGAGCTAATTATTTCACAAAGATTGATTTGAGATCCGTCTACCATCAGATATACATGCGTGAAGGGGATGAGATAAAGACTGCATTCAGGACTGATCGTGGGTTCTATCACTTCTTGGTCATGCCCTTTGGCTTGACTAATGCACCACCCACGTTTCAGAGCCTCATGAACAAAATACTTCATCCTTGCTTATTCAAATTTGTATTGGTATTTTTCGATGACATCCTCATTTATAGTCGCTCTAAGAAAGCTCACCTTATGCACATGAGGTAGATATTTGATATACTTAGATAGCATAGAATCTTTGCTAAGGAGACAAAGTGTTTGTTCATGCAGACTGAAGTTGAGTACTTGGGACACATTGTTAGTGAGGAGGCATTAGAGCTAACCCAAAGAAAGTACAGTGTGTCAGAGATTGGCCCACACCTGCAAATACTACCTCTTTGAGAGGATTCTTGGGTCTCTCCTCATTTTACCGTAGATTCATTCAGCACTATGCCACTATTGCAGCCCTTCTCACTAATAGACTGAAGAAAGAAGCATTTTTCTGGGATGCATTGGCATATAGAAGCTTTAATAAACTGAAAGATTTGCTTACTTCAGTCCCTATCTTGGTATGCCCTGATTTTTCTAAGGAATTCACCATTCAATGTGATGCTATGTGGGAGAGGAATTGGTGTAGTCTTGGTGCAAGAACGTGGGGTCATAGCTTTTGAGAGCTGAAAGCTGGCTGAAAATGAGAGAGTTATGAATGTATATGATCACTAAATGCTGGCCATCCTTCATGCCATCAAGAAATGACATCATTATTTGTATGGCATCCGATTTAGAGTGAAAAGAAACCATAGAGTACTCAAGTACTTCTTGTCTCACTCAAATCTGACTCCGAAGTAGAGGAGATGGGTAGCCACCTTACAGAACTATGACTTTGACATCACCCACACTCATGGGAAGGACAATGTAGTGACTAATTCCTTGTATAGGATGTGGGCATGTAAAGTCTCTGCTATCATGGAGTTACACTGTGATTGGATACATGAGCTTCAGGAGGCTTACCTGTTAGACGCTGATTTCAGCAATGTATTTCAGAAATTACAGCAAGGACAATGTGTAGAAAACTCTTTGTATTTGCTGAAAAATGGGCTTTTATGGTATAATGGCCGAATTGCCATCCCTCATGCTTCCCCATTCAAGCAGAAAATCATGCAGGAGATGCATTCATCCCCTATAGCTAGTCATTTGAGAGTCTTTAAGACCTATGAAAAATTTGCTAAAAGCTTTTACTGGAAGAGCCTTTGGAGAGATGTGAAAGACTTTGTCTTGGGTTGCATGCCTTGTCAGCAAAATAAGGACAGCACCTTAAAACCAAGTGGTTTACTTCATCCATTGCCTACGCCTGAAGGCAAGTGGACACACATCATTAAGGACTTCATTATTGGCCTACCAATGACCAAGAAAGGTTGGGACAACATCTATGTAGTTGTGGACAGACTCACAAAGGCAACCCATTTCATTCCCATAAAGACTCAATATAATGCTTCTCAAGTAGCCAACCAATTCATGGAATATATTTTCAAATTACATGGCTTGCCACAGGTCATTGTGCATGACCGAGATGCTAATTTTATGAGTAACTTTTGGCGGGCATTTTTCAGCTCTATGGGCACTTAGTTAGCCCCTTTCATCTCTTACTATCCATAGAGATGGTCAGACAGAAAGGGTTAACAAATGGTTGGAAACTTACTTGAGGCGTTTCTGTCATGATGTGCAGCATGCTTGGGACTCATGGTTGCATTTGGCTAAGTTTGCCTATAATAACTCCACACATGCTAGCATTGGAGTTTCAGCTTTTGAGGCCCTGTATGGTTACAAGGTGCCCCTTCCTGTGGTTATCTTCAATGATAAAATACATCCACAAAGTAAGGAAGAATTGGATAGAATGCAGGCCTTACTTCAGCAGTGTAAAGCTAGCTTGAAGAGAGCTAAAGATCAAATGAAGCTTTATGCTGATGACAAAAGATGGGATGTGGAATTCCAAGAAGGGGATTTGGCTCTCTTGAAAGTGCCTAAGTCTAGATATGCCTCCCTTAAAGACATGTCTAGCAATAAGTTGGCACACAGGTTGTATGGACCATACCGGATTATCAAGAGAGTGGGAGACTTTGCATATCGATTGGCATTACCCCCATCTACGAAGATCCATAATGTCTTCCATGTGAGTCAGTTGAAGCCCTACATTGGCTTAGCAATGGACTATGTTGAGGAACTCCCACCGATAGATAAAGAAGGCATCATTCAATGCATACCCGAAAAAGTCATAGGACAAAGGAAAAAGAGGCTTCGCTCTCGCTCGATCATGGAATACTTGATTAAGTGGCAAGGTTTACTACTCGAGGAAGCTTCTTGGAGGCTAGCTTCAGTTTTGGAAGAGTTTCCATACCTTTTAGAAGCAGATTTGGCTGAAATCTAGCTAACTATGGCCCTGTTTTCTCCCAGACTAACTGCAAATAGCACTCTGTTTTAAAGAAGATTTTATTATGAACTATGGACAACAATGCACACCATACGTGGGTTGAAATTACTTATTGAGAGCTCCGTTTTGATGTATAGCACACCCCATTTGGAGCCTCTCACAGAAAGTTATGACAGATTCACTACAGCAGGGTTCTGTAGTAAACAGCTTGATGTCCATTGTCTATAGCCCGCATTTACTCCAGATATTTGGGTCAAAACTCATGTTTATGACTCCCCAATAAGGCCCATGTATCTTACATACCCCATGACCTACACAATAATACCTCTTCATTCATCAGTATGCCCTTGTAATAACGTCGCAGAGTAGTACTCTGATCGGCCCCTCCCATTTACCACATGTGCCCAAATTGTTTTTGAGGGCAAAAACCTTCCAGTGGGGATGGAATGTAAGAGAGGGGGACTTAATAACGGGGAAATACTAGCTACACTGGCTGGTATATAAGGTGAGAGAGACTTAATTTTTCATCATCAAATAATTAATGCAAGCCTTCTTTCTCCTTCACCTTGCTCTCCAAGCTTCCATGTCTTCTCTCTCTCTCTCTCTCTTTCTTTCTTTCTCTCTCCATTACTAGTATTTCTCTCTCCTCGTACATGTCTCTCTCTCTCTTCTGCTCTTCTTCTTCTTCTTCTTCTTCTCTGCAGTCTTCTCTCTCTTCTTTCTCTCTCCCAGTCCCTCTCCTTGACACCATTTTAATCTATCAATTTGAAATGAATTATACACTAGTATAGGGGATGTGATCTAAGAGCTTGAGAACCTTATTAAACACCAGATTTCTATATCCATGGCTATGAGAGAGAGAGAGAGAGAGAGAGAGGAATAAACCAAAGAAGGAGAGGGAAAAAAAATGAGAAGGGAGTTTGAAGCACTAATATCTTTTGTGATTTGAATATAGATTCAATCATAATAATCATGCAATCATGATCATGTCATTAATGTTAACTAGATGTGAGACCCTATCCCATTAATGTAAAGGCTCTCATAATTACAATTACACATGGTATAATTTATATCCTTTTTAGATTTAAAAATTCAAATATAGAAGTTTTGTTACAAATGCTTTACTCCTACTACTCTAGAGCTCTCTTTCTCTCTCTCTCTCTCTCTCTATCCATCCATCCTAAAAGGTAATTTTGGGACCTCAAAACTCCCCTAGTATATGAAATTAAGCTAAAATGAAATCCCTCAAGTCCATTCTTGAAAAACCAGTTTTTGTATCTAGTTGAACTTATCTCTGTTGGCAATTGTCTCATGGAAATGGCCAAGAAATTATGAGTGGTTGATACTCTTCAGTATGATCCAACTTACTATGAGACCACTTCACTATGTTCTATCATTCTAGCTTGGAATTTGGTTTCTCCACTACAAATGTTGCATCATCCATTTGTCAACAAAATGTTGACTGAAGATGAATCATATAGCACGAGTCACTTTGCAAGTCCCTCCTGTGCTTTGCAATTTGACTACTTATCTATGTGATCTAACAAATAACCCAAATTATTTGGATGCTTTTGAAGGATTTGCGAACAATCCAAATTTCTATAACTATTGGATTCTTCACACTCGAAACATTAGCTCTTGTACATATCTAACACTAACTAATTTTTAATAAAATTCTAACCTTCCTTAAATATATACATACATACCATTGTAATGAATGAAGTTGAGAGGAGAGAGGAGAAGAGCTGAAGAGAGAGAAAGAGAGCAAGAGGAAGAGAAAAGAAGACTAGAAGAGGAGAGAGAAAGAAAAAAAAGAGGAAAGAAGGAAGGAGGAAGCCATGGGACCTGGAGATGAAGGTGAAGAGTATGTCCTTGATAATAACTGGTTGGCCTAATCTGGGACTCTTACACCTTATATACCCAGGTCAGTGTGACTGGGTGTCTAACCCCAATCGGAGTGTATCCCACTTACTACAATCCATCCCCACCTTGAAGGTTTTTGCCCTAAAAGACAAGGAGAAGTAGAGGAGAGTGATGGGTGGGCTAAGGGAGGTTGTAGAGTACTACTTTGAGCCCTTTTACAATGAAAAATGGATGGGTAAAGACTAGGGATAGCATGTTGTTCAGGGCTGGCCTGCTAAAGTAAACGGGTCATAACTTTTGATAGGCTACTCCAAATGGAGCATAGCACATGTTGTCATGGAGATTATGACGAGTTATCTCAGCCTATGTAGGATGCACATGCGTGAGATTTGGATAAGTAAAAAATTATTCTACAATAGTGTGCAGTGTGCAGGCAGACGGTGGTCAAATGGGGTATGTCCAACTAGTCTTTAGGCCGGGGGGCCTTTTGGAGGTAGGGGAATTCATTGACAATGGTTGTCAAGAACCAAGAGGCTTCTTCCAGGGGTAGGCCTTGCCATTTGATGAGTTATTCTTTAATGGATCAAGACCGTAAGTGCTGATATTGCTACCCCATAATTGCTTCAAGGATATACTGAGCGATGCCTTCTTCACCTATGGGGGAAAGTTCTTCCATATAGTCCATTGAGGAGCCAATGAAGGGTTTCAGCTGGTTGACATGAAACACATTGTGGATTCTGGGGGTAGGGGGAATTTCTAAGTGGTAGGCCAAGCCACCAACTCTCTTCAGAATCTTGTATAGGCCATAGAAGTAGTGGGCTAGCTTGTTAGTGTTACCCTCTTTGAGAATCGAGTAGTGGGACTTAGGAACTTTCAAAAGGACCAATTCCCCTCTTTGGATTTCTAAATGCCTTCTTTTCTCATCAGCAAAGAGTTTCATCTGTGTTTGGGTCTTTTGAAGGTTCACTTTACATTGCTGAAGTAAGGCTTGCATGTGATCCAACTTAGCGTGACTCTGAGGGTTGATCTATTTGTTAAATAAGATTATGGAGAGGGGAATCTTATACCCATATATGGCCTCAAATGGGGAAACTCCAATACTAGAGTGTGTGAAGTTATTATATGCAAACTCAGCCAAGTGGAGCCACGTATCCCAACTGTGTTGTACATCATGGAAAAAGTGCCTCAAATATGTCTCAAGCCATTTGTTTACTCTTTTAGTTTGGCCATCAACCGGATAGTGATATACAATGGATGGAGCAATCTTGGTCCCCATGGAGGTGAAATTTGTCTGCCAGAAGTTTCTCATAAACTTTGCATCTCGATCATGTACTATGACTTGTGGTAAGCCATGCAACTTGAAGACATTTTCCATAAATTGAGTGGCCACCTGTTGAGAGGTAGTATATTGGGTCTTAGTGGGGATAAAATGGGCAGCTTTGGTGAGGCGATCAACTACCACACATAGATATTGTTCCACCCTTCTTGGTCACGAGAAGGCCATTGATGAAGTCCATTGTGATATGAGTCCATTTCCCTTCAGGGATAGGGAGAGGCTGCAAGAGGGCAGTGGACATGAGTGTATAGTCCTTACTCTATTGGCATGGAACACATTTGGTCACAAAGTCCTTAACATCCCTCCACAATCCTTTCCAATGAAACCTCTTGGCAATCTTGTCATATGTTTTGAAAACACCCGAGCGACCACAATAATGGGGCAAGAATGCATCTCTTCTATAATCTTCTATGTGAAGAGGGAAGTGTGTGGGATAATAATCTTGCCATGGGACCAAATAAGGCCATGCTTGAGTTCATATTGGGATTTTTCAGCCATAACCCCATGCTGTAATTTCTGGAAGATGTGGCTGAAGTGATCATCTAACAAGTAAACCTCTTGAAGCTTTTCAACCCAATGATTGTGCAATTACAAGGTAGAGGATACTGTGCATGCCCACATTCGAGAGAGTGAATCAGTCAGAATATTATCCTTGCCCCGAGTGTGCGAAATGTCAGTCATAGTTTTGTAAAGTTGCCACCCATTACCTTTGCTTAGGAGTCAAAGTGGACTGAGTCAAGAAGTACTGGAGGACTTGATGGTCACTTTTTACCTGGAAGCGGCTACCATACAAATAGTAGTGCCATTTCTTGATGGCATGGAGGATGGCCAACATCTCCTGGTCATACACATTCATTTGCATCTCCTTCTCATCAAGCTTGCAGCTCTCGAATGCAATCACACTATGCTCTTGCAAAAATACTGCACCAATAACCCCACCATGGGCATCACAATGAATGGTAAACAACTTAGAGAAGGGAAAAAAAGGATGGGGGCAGAAGTAAGCATGTCCTTTAACTCTTTGAAGCTATGATCAACAATGGCATTCTTAAAGAATGACTCATTTTTTAAGCATCATTCAAAGGTACTGCAATGGTGGCATATTGCTTAATGAAGTGTCTATAGAATGAAGAGAGACCAAGGAAGCCACGCAAAGAAGTGGTGGTGGAAGGAGTGGGCCAGTCCCTGACACATTGTACCTTCTTTAGGTTAGCCTGTATGCCATTTTTGCTCACAATTTGTCCCAAATACTCCATAGATGTTTGCATGAAGGTGCATTTGCCCTCCTTACCAAAGAGTCGATGCTCTCTCAATATGTCAAATACCCTTCTAACATGTGTCAAGTGCTCCTTGGAGAACTTGCTGTAAGCGAGGATGTCATCAAAGAAAACAAGCATAAACTTGAACAGAAAGGGTTGTAGGATTTTGTTCATGAGGCTCTAAAATGTGGCGGGGGCATTAGTCAACCCAAAAGGCATCACTAGAAAATGATAAAGTCCACGATTAGTCCTGAAGTAATTTTTTATCTCATCTTTGTCCCTCATACAAGTCTGATGGTAGCCAAAGCACAAGTCAAACTTAGTAAAAAAGTATGCCCCTTGTAACTCATCTAGCAAATCGTCAATTTGTGAGATGGGATAGCGGTTCTTGACCACCATGATTTTGTTCAAGTCTCTATAGTCGATGCACATGGAAAAGGAGCCATCTTTTTTCTTGACTAACACAAAGGGATGCATAGGGAGAAGAAGTTAGTTCAATAAAGCCCATCTCCAACAACTCCTTGACTTACTTTGCAACCTCTTCATGCTCACACTTGGAGAGTCTATAAGGGGGCTTGTTCACTACCTTGGAATGGGGCTCTAAATAATGTGGATGGTTGACTTGCCTCTTAGGAGGAAGGGCTGTAGGCATCTCAAATAGGTCACTATATTCCTCAATTAAGACCTACAAAGCTGAATCATTAGATACTGCAGAGGGCTGACCCAAATTGTCCTTATTCAATTGCAAAACAAAGATTTGTGAGCATTTCTTAAACTCCCTTTTGAGTTGCTTTGCTATAATGAGCTGGAAATCAGCATGATCTTGAACCCCATCTAGGTGGATGGGCTGTCCATGCATCATAAACTCCATGTAGAGCTAAGAGAAGTCCATAGTAAATTTCCCTAATTATTTCACTCAATCACAACCCAAGACAACATCAATGGGGCCCTTATCTAGGGGAATTCGATCAACCACTACTACATAATTTTCAACCCAGCCTAACGGGACTACGGGACATATATGTGTGTTGATTTCTTCTTCTCCATTTGCTACTTGGACGTTCAAGAGGTGGTGTAGTGCCATAGGGGTGCATTTCAACCGATCAATGACTGATTTATTGACAAAATTGTGAGTGCTAAAAAAATCGTGTTTCTAAAGAGAAGCGCCAACAACATCTAGTTTTCTATTCTTCTTCAACATTGTCTTAAAAAACAAAAATATGATTGCTTGTACTACCTCTCCTTCTTGATATTTTACTTTTCATAAGGAACATTGCAAGATTGCATCCTTGAAACTTTATCCAAAGCTAAAATAGATCATGTTTGTAATCATTTTTAAGGTTTTAGGTCTTCTAAGCTCAATGTTGTGGTCAAAATCACCAACTTTTATAGTCTTAAGTATTTTTTATATGGATTTAAGTTTTTGAACTAGTCATGGGATATCATTAAATCTAAGTTACTTTTACTATCATTAGCAATTGATTTTTTACAAAGAAATTAATGAAAATGAATCTTATAAGACCTTGTAAAATTTTTAATTATTTAATTCATAAATCAACTTTAGAGTGTAAAAGGATTGATTAAAGAGCTCTCCAATGCCTTCTAATCTTCTTGCAAAGATAAAGTAGAGTTATGAATCAAAAGATGTTTAAAAAAGATTTCTATTCATGTTGCTTGGGAGTAATCACAAACATAAGAAAATTGATTCATTAAACAAAATATGTTAATATTATTTATGATACAAACTACCATAAATAACTTCAAATAATCACTATTTATTATTGATTTTAGAGTCACCATCAAGAAGATAGCCATTCATATGGTAGGAGAGTAATTACAAATATAAGAATATTGATTCAATTTATTTTTCTTACTGATGATAAACTTATTAAAAAAACATTAAAGAAAGTAAGCTTTAAGGTAAAATTTTACTTAAAATCTATAGTAATTATGACAAAATAAATTATCAAAGAAAATCTAAAGGATTCCTAGCAAGGATGTCTCCTTCTAGGAAAAGTCCTAGCAAAAAGCAATAGCTTTTCTATATTGACTTCTAGATACTCTTCTATATGTAATTATGATTAAAGCAAATATATTTGCTGAATATTAAGACTTGAAACATATCTTTGTGTTTTATATTCTTTTTGTCATGTTAAATATCTATAAAAAAATTTAACACAATGGTTGTCATTAAGAAATTTGAATCAAATATGAATCCATTTTAATCTATCAATTTGGAATGAATTATAAACTAGTATAGGGGATGTGATCTAAGAGCTTGGAAACCTTATTGAGCACCAGATTTCTATATCCATGGCTATGAGAGAGAGAGAGAGAGAGAGAGAGAGAGAGAGAGAGAGAGAGAGAGAGAGAGAGAGAGAGAGAGAGAGAGAGAGAGAGAGGAATAAGCCAAAGGAGAGGAAAAAAAAAGAGAAGGGAGTTTGAAGCACCAATATCTTTTGTGATTTGAATATAGGTTCAATCATAATAATCATGCGATCATGATCATGTCATTAATGTTAACTAGATGTGAGACCCTATCCCATTAATGTAAAGGCTCTCATAATTACAATTACACATGGTATAATTTATATCCTTTTTAGATTTAAAAATTCAAAGATAGAAGTTTTGTTATAAATGTTTTACTCCTACTACTCCAGAGCTCTCTCTCTCTCTCTCTCTCTCAATATGTCAAATACCCTTTTGACATGTGTCAAGTGCTCCTGGGACAACTTGCTGTAAGCGAGGATGTCATCAAAGAAAACAAGCATAAACTTGAACAGAAAGGGTTGTAGGATTTTGTTCATGAGGCTTTGAAATGTGGCGAGGGCATTAGTCAACCCAGAAGGCATCTCTAGAAAATCATAAAGTCCACAATTAGTCTTGAAGGCGGTTTTGATCTCATCTTTGTCCCTCATACAAATCTGATGGTAGCCAAAGCACAAGTCAATCTTAGTAAAAAAGTATGCCCCTTGTAACTCATCCAGCAAATAGTCAATTTGTGGGATGGGCTAGCGGTTCTTCACCACCATGATTTTGTTCAATTCTATATAATCGATGCACATGGAAGAGGAGCCATTGTTTTTCTTGACTAATTACACAACAAGGGATGCATAGGGAGAAGAACTTTGTTCAATAAACCCCATCTCCAACAATTCCTTGACTTGCTTTGCAACCTCTTCATGCTCACACTTGGAGAGTCTATAAGGGGGCTTGTTTACTAGTTTGGAATGAAGCTCTAAATCAAGTGGGTGGTTGACTTGCCTCTTAGGAGGAAGGGCTATAGGCATCTGAAATAGGTCAATATATTCCTCAAGTAGGACCTGCAAAGCTGAATCATTAGATACTGCAGAGGGCTGACCGGATTTTTCCTTATTCAATTGCAAAACAAAGATTTGTGAGCATTTCTTAAACTCCCTTTTGAGTTGTTTTGCTATAATGAGCTGGAAATCAGCATGATCTTGAAGCCCCTCTAGGTGCATGGGCTGTCCATGCATCATAAACTCCATGTAGAGCTGAGAGAAGTCCATAGTAAATTTTCCTAATTGTTTTAGTCAATCACAGCCTAAGACAACATCAATGGGGCCCATATCAAGGGCAATTAGATCAATCACTACCACATAATTTTCAACCAAGCCTAAGGGGACTATGGGACATATATGTGTGTTGCTTTCTTCTTCTCCATTTGCTACCTAGACATTCAAGAGGTGGTGTGGTGCCATAGGGGTGCATTTCAACCGATCAATGATTGATTTATTGAAAAATTTGTGAGTGCTAAAAAAATCGTGTTTCTAAAGAGAAGGGCCGACAACATCTAGTTTTCTATTCTTCTTCAACATTGTCTTAAAAACAAAAATATGATTGCTTGTACTGCCTCTCCTTCTTGATATTTTACTTTTCATAAGGCACATTGCAAGATTGCATCCTTGAAACTTTATCCAAAGCTAACATAGATCATGTTTGCAATCATTTTTTAGGTTTTTAGGCCTTCTAAGCTCAATGTTGGGGTCAAAATTACCAAATTTTATAGTCTTAAATATTTTTTATATGGATTTAATTGTTTGAACTAGTCATGGGATATCATTAAATCTAAGTTACTTTTATTATCATTAGCAATTGATTTTTTACAAAGAAACCAATGAAAATGGATCTTATAAGACCTTATAAAACTTTTCATTACTTATTTCATAAATCAATTTTAGCATAGCAAGGATAAAATAAATTTCCAGGAAGACAAAGTACAATCCTAAATAAATATCTTAAAAGATTCATCAAGTCTTAAAGTCGGCTAGTCAAACTTCTTGGGCAAAGCAATATTATTTCATTAGTTCTTTAAAGGGATCCAATAGAAATATCAAGATGTAAGTATAATGGTTGAAGATCTCCCTCATCATTTCAATTTTTTATCTTTATAAAATATTATCTTTTTTTAACATAGAAGTGTAAAAGGATTGATTAAGGAGCTTTCCAACGCCTTCTAATCTTCTTGGAAAGATGAAGTAGAGTTCTGAATCAAAAGATGTGAAAAAAACATTGCTATTCATGTGGCTCAGGAGTAATCACAAATATAATAAAATTGATTCATTAATGAAAATATGTTAATATTATTTATGATACCAACTACCATAAATAACTTGAAATAATCACTCTTTATTATTGATTTTAGAGTCATCATCAAGAAGATATCCATTCATAAAATGGTGGGAGAGTAATTACAAATATAAGAATATTGATTCAATTTATTTTTCTTAAGGATGATAAACTTATAAACAAAACATTAAAGAGGGTAAGCTTTAAGATAAAATTTTACTCAAAATCTACAGTAATTATGACAAAATAAATTTTCAAAGAAAACCTAAAGGACTCCTAGAAAGGATGTCTCCTTCTAGGAAAAGTCCTAGCAAAAAGCAATAGCTTTTCTATATTGACTTCTAAATACTCTTCTATATGCAATTATGATTAAAGCAAATAGATTTGCTTCAATATCAAGACTTGAAACATATTTTTGTATTGTATATTCTTTCTCTCATGTTTAATATCTATAAAAAAATTTAACACAATGGTTCTTATTAAAAAAGTTGAATCAAATATGGATCCATTTTAATCTATCAATTTGGAATGAATTATACACTAGAATAGGAGATGTGATCTAAGAGCTTGGGAACCTTATTGAACACCAGATTTTTATATCCATGGCTATGAGAGAGAGAGAGAGAGAGAAAGAGAGAGAGAGAGAGAGAGAGAGAGAGAGAGAGAGAGAGAGAGAGAGAGAGAGAGAGAGAGAGAGAGAGAGAGAGAAGCCAAAGAAGGAGAAGAAAAAGAAATGAGAAGGGAGTTTGAAGCACCAATATCTTTTGTGATTTGAATATAGATTCAATCATAATAATCATGCGATCATGATCATGCCATTAATGTTAACTAGATGTGAGACCCTATCCCATTAATGTAAAGGCTCCCATAAGTACAATTACGCATGGTATAATTTATATCCTTTTTAAATTTAAAAATTCAAATATAGAAGTTTTGTTACAAATGCTTTACTCCTACTACTCCAAAGCTCTCTCTCTCTCTCTCTCTCTCTCTCTCTCTCTCTCTCTCTCTCTCTCCATCCATCCTAAAAGGTAAATGAGACCTCAAAACTCCCCTAATATATGAACTTAAGCTAAAATGAAATCCCTCAAGTCCATTCTTGAAAAACCACTTTTTGTATCCAGTTGAACTTACCTTTGTTGGCAATGATCTCATGGAAATGGCCAAGAAATTATGAGTGGTTGATACTCTTCATTATGATCCAACTTACTATGAGACCACTTCACTATGTTCTATCATTCTCGGAATTTGGTTTCGCCACTACAAATATTGCATCATCCATTTGTCAACAAAATGTTGACTGAAGATGAATCATATAGCACACGTCACTTTGCAAGTCCCTCCTGTGCTTTGCAATTTGACTACTTATATGTATGATCTAACAAATAACCCAAATGATTTGGATGCTTTTAAAGGATTTGAGTACAATCCAAATTTTTATAACTATTGGATTCTTCACACTCAAAACATTAGCTCTTGTACATATCTAACACTAACTAATTTTTAATAAAATTCTAACCTTCCTTAAATATATACATACATACCATTTTAATGAATGAAGTTGAGAGGAGAGAGGAGAAGAGCTGAAGAGAGAGAAAGAGAGCAAGAGGAAGAGAAAAGAAGACTAGAAGAGCAGAGAGAAAGAAAAAAAAAGAGGAGAGAAGGAAGGAGGAAGCCATGGAAGCTTGAGATGAAGGTGAAGAGTATGTTCTTGATAATAACTGGTTTCCCTAATCTGCGACTCTTACGCCTTATATATGTGGGTCAGTGTGACTCGGCGTCTAACCCCTAGTGAGAGTGTATCCCGCTTACTACAATTTGTCCCCACCTTGAAGGTTTTTGCCCTAAAAGATAAGGAGCAGTAGAGGGGAGTGATGGGTGGGCTAAGGGAGGTTGTAGAGTACTACTTTGAGCCCTTTTACAATGAAAAATGGATGTTTAAAGACTAGAATAGCATGTTGTTCAATGTCGGTCTGCTGAAGTAAACGGGTCATAACTTTTGATAGGCTACTTCAAATGGGGCATAGCACATGTTGTCACGGAGCTTGTGACAAGTAATTTCAGTCTATGTAGGATGCACATGCCAGAGATTTGGAGAAGTACAAAATTATTCTACAATAGTGTGCAGTCTGCAGGGAGAGGGTGGTCAAATGGGGTATGACCGGCTAGTCTTTAGGCGAGGGGGCCTTCTGGAGGTAGGGGAATTCATTGACAATGGTTGTTGGGAACCAAGAGGCTTCTTCCAGGGGTAGGCCTTGCCATTTGATGAGTTATTCTTTAATGGATCAAGACCATAACTGCTTATCTCGCTGCCCAATAATTGCTTCAGGGATATACTGAGCGATGCCTTCTTCACCTATGGGGGGAAGTTCTTCCATATAGTCCATTAAGGAGCCCATGAAGGGTTTCAGCTGGTTGACATGAAAAACATTGTGGATTTTGGTGGTAGGGGGAAGCTCTAAGCGGTAGGCCAAGTAACCAACCCTCTTCACAGAATCTGGTATGGGCCATAAAAGTCGTGGGCTAGCTTGTTAGTGTTACCCTCTTTGAGAATCAAGTAGTGGGACTTAGGCATTTTGAAAAGGGCCAATTCCCCTCTCTGGATCTCTAAATTCCTTATTTTCTCATCAGCATAGAGTTTCATGTGTGTTTGGGTCTTTTGAAGGTTCATTTCATATTGCTGAAGGCTTGCAACTCAGTGTGACTTTGAGGGTTTATCTATTTGTTAAATAAGATTATGGAGAGGGGAATCTTATACCCATATAAGGCCTCAAAAGGTGAAACTCCAATACTAGAGTGTGTGGAGTTATTATATGCAAACTCACCCAAGTGGAGCCACATATCCCAACTGTGTTGTACATCATGGAAAAAGTGCCTCAAATATGTCTCAAGCCAGTTGTTTACTCCTTTATGGAGCAATCTTGGTCCCTATGGAGGTGAAATTTGTCTACCAAAAGTAGCTCATAAACTTTGCATCCTGATCATGTACTATGACTTGTGGTAAGCCATGCAACTTGAAGACATTTTCCATAAACTAAGAGGCCACCTGTTGAGAGGTAGTATATTGGGTCTTAGTGGGGATAAAATGGGCAGCTTTGGTGAGGCGATCAACTACCACACATAGATATTGTTCCACCCTTCTTGGTCACGAGAAGGCCATTGATGAAGTCCATTGTGATATGAGTCCATTTCCCTTCAGGGATAGGGAGAGGCTGCAAGAGGGCAGTGGACATGAGTGTATAGTCCTTACTCTATTGGCATGGAACACATTTGGTCACAAAGTCCTTAACACCCCTCCATAAGCCTTTCCAATGAAAGCTCTTAGCAATCTAGTCATATGTTTTGAAAACACCCAAGTGACCAAAACAGTGGGGCAAGAATGCATCTCTTCTATAATCTTCTACGTGAAGGGGGAAGTGTGTGGGATAATAATCTTGCCATGGGACCAAATAAGGCCATGCTCTAGCTGATATTGGGATTTTTCAGCCATGACCCCACGCTGTAATTTCTGGAAGATGTGGCTGAAGTGATCATCTAACAAGTAAACCTCTTGAAGCTCTTCAACCCAATCACTGTGCAATTCCGAGGTAGAGGATACTCTGCATGTCCACATTTGAGAGAGTGAATCAGCCACAATATTATCCTTGCCCCCCGAGTGTACGAAATGTTAGTATTAGTTTTGTAAAGTTGCCACCCATCGCCCTTGCTTAGGAGTCAAAGTGAATTGCATCAAGAAGTACTAGAGGACTTGGTGGTTGCTTTTTACTTGGAAGTGGCTACCATACAAATAGTAGTGTCATTTCTTGATGGCATGGAGGATGGCCAACATCTCCTTGTCCTACACATTCATATGCATCTCCTTCTCATCAAGCTTGTGGCTCTCGAATGCAATCACACTATGCTCTTGCAAAAATACTGTACCAATAACCTTGCCACTAGCATCACAATGAATGGTAAACAACTTAGAGAAGGGCAAAAAAGGATGGGACAGAAGTAAGCATGTCCTTTAAATATTTGAAGCTATGGTCAACAGTGGCATTCCAGAAGAATGACTCTTTTTTTAAGCGATCATTCAAAGGTGCTGCAATGGTGGAATATTTCTTAATGAAGTGTCTATAGAATGAAGACAGACCAAGGAAGCCACACAAAAAAGTGGTGGTGGAAGGAGAGGGCCAGTCCCTAACACATTGTACCTTCTGTGGGTCAGCCTATATGCCATTTTTACTTACAACTTCTCCCAAGTACTCCATAGATATCTCCATGAAGGTGCATTTTCCCTCCTTACCAAAGAGTCCATGCTTTCTCAATATATTAAACACCCTTCTAACATGTGTCGAGTGCTCCTTCGACAACTTGCTGTAAGCGAGGATGTCATCAAAGAAAACAAGCATAAACTTGAACAGAAAGGGTTGTAGGATTTTGTTCATGCGGCTTTGAAATGTGGCAGGGGCATTGGTGAACCAAAAAGGCATCACTAGAAAATAATAAAGTCCATGATAAGTCTTGAAGGCCATTTTGATCTCATCTCCATCCCTCATACGAATCTGATGGTAGCTAGAGCACAAGTCAATCTTAGTAAAAAGTATGCCCCTTTGTAACTCATCCAGCAAATCGTCAATTTGTGGGATGGGCTAGCGGTTCTTGATTTTGTTCAAGTCTCTATAGTCGATGCACATGGAAAAGGAGCCATCTTTTTTCTTGACTAACATGACATGGGATGGATAGGGGGAAGAACATGATTCAATAAAGCCCATCTCCAACAACTCCTTGACTTGCTTTGCAACCTCTTCATGCTCACACTTGGAGAGTCTATAAGGGGGCTTGTTTACTAGCTTGGAATGCGGCTCTAAATCAAGTGGGTGGTCGACTTGCCTCTTAGGAGGAAGGGCTGTAGGCATATGAAATAGGTCACTGTATTCCTCAAGTAAGGCCTGCAAGGTTGAATCAGTAGATATTCCAGAGGGCTGAACAGAATTTCCTAATTCAATTGCAAAACAAATATTTTTGAGCATTTCTTAAACTCCCTTTTGAGTTGCTTTGCTATAATGAGCTAGAAATCAGCATGATCTTGAACCCCCTCTAGGTGGATGGGCTGTCCATGCATCATAAACTCCATGTAGAGTTGAGAGAAATCCATAGCAAACTTCCCTAATTGTTTCACCCAATCACAGCCCAAGACAACATCAGTGGGGCCCATATCTAGGGCAATTAGATCGACCACTACCACATAATTTTCAACCAAGCCTAAGGGCACTACGGGACATATATGTGTGTTGATTTCTTCTTCTCCACTTGCTACTTGGACCTTCAAGAGGTGGTATAGTACCATAGGGGTGCATTTCAACCGATCAATTGACTGATTTATTGACAAAATTGTGAGTGCTAAAAAAATCGTGTTTCTAAAGAGAACAGTCGACAACATCTAGTTTTCTATTCTTCTTCAACATTTTCTTAAAAAACAAAAATATGATTGCTTGTACTACCTTTCCTTCTTGATATTTTACTTTTCATAAGGGACATTGCAAGATTGCATCCTTGAAACTTTATCCAAAGCTAAAATAGACAATGTTTGCCATCATTTTTAAGGTTGTTAGGCCTTCTAAGCTCAATATTGGGGCCAAAATCACCAAATTTTATAGTCTTAAGTATTTTTTAACTAGATTTAATTTTTTAAACTAGTCATGGGATATCATTAAATCTAAGTTACTTTTACTATCATTAGAAATTGATTTTTTACAAAGAAATCAATGAAAATGGATCTTATAAGACCTTGTAAAATTTTTAATTATTTATTTCATAAATCATTTTTAGCATAGCAAGGATAAAATGAATTGATAGGAAGACAAAGTATAATCCTAAAAAAATATCTTAAAAGATTCATCACGTCTTAAAGTCAGCTAGTCAAACTTCTTGGGCAAAGCAAGTTGATTTCATTAGTTCTTTAAAGGGATCCCATAGAAATATCAAGATGTAAGTACAATGGTTGTAGACCTCCCTCATCATTTGAAATTTTTATCTTTGTAAAATATTAACTTTTTAAACATAGAAGTGTAAAAAGATTGATTAAGGAGCTCTCCAATGCCTTCTAATCCTTTTGCAAAGATGAAGTAGAGTTCTAAATCAAAAGATGCTAGAAAATATTGCTATTCATGTTGTTGGGGAGTAATCACAAATACAAGAAAATTGATTCATTAATGAAAATATGCTAACATTGTTTATGATACGAACTACCATAAATAACTTGCAATAATCACTCCTAGTTTATGATACAAACTACCATAAATAACTTGCATTAATCACTCTTTATTATTGATTTTAGAGTCATCATCAAGAAGATAGCCAGTCATATGGTAGGAGAGTAATTACAAATATAAGAATATTGATTCAATTTATTTTTCTTAACAATGATAAAACTATAAACAAAACATAACAGAAATTAAGCTTTAAGATAAAATTTTACTCAAAATATACAGTAATTATGACCAAATAAATTATCAAAGAAAACCTAACGGACTCCTAGAAAGGATGTCTCCTTCTAGGAAAAGTCCTAGCAAAAAGCAATAGCTTTTCTATATTGACTTCTAAATACTCTTCTATATGTAATTATGATTAAAGCAATTAGATTTGCTTCAATTTCTTTGCATTGTATATTCTTTCTCTCATGTTTAATATCTATAAAAACATTTAACACAATGGTTGTCATAAAAATAGTTGAATCAAATATGGATCCATTTTAATCTATCAATTTCAAATGAATTATACACTAGTATAGGGGATGTGATCTAAGAGCTTGGGAACCTTGTTGAAATAGAATGGGCATCTTTGGTCTTAGTGGGGATAAAATGGGCAACTTTCGTGAGGCGATCAACTACCACACATAGATATTGTTCCAACCTTCTTGGTCACGAGAAGGCCATTCATAAAGTCCATTGTGATGTGAGTCCATTTCCCTTCAGTGATAGGGAGAGGCTGCAAGAGGGCAGTGGACATGAGTGTATAGTCCTTCTTCTATTGGCATGGAACACATTTGGTCACAAAGTCCTTAACATCCCTCCATAAGCCTTTTCAATGAAAGCTCTTAGTAATCTTGTCATATGTTTTGAAAACACCCAAGTGACCACAACAGTGGGGCAAGAATGCATCTCTTCTATAATCTTCTACGTGAAGGGGAAAGTGTATGGGATAATAATCTTACAATGGGAGCGAATAAGACCATGCTCTAGCTGATATTGGGATTTTTCAACCATGACCCCACGTTGTAATTTCTGGAAGATGTGGCTGAAGTGATAATCTAACAAGTAAACCTCTTGAAGCTCTTCAACCCAATCACTGTGCAATTCCGAGGTAGAGGATACTCTGCATATCCACATTCGAGAGAGTGAATCAGCCACAATATTATCCTTGCCCCCCGAGTGTGCGAAATGTCAGTCATAATTTGGTAAAGTTGCCACCCATCGCCTTTGCTTAGGAGTCAAAGTGAATTGCATCAAGAAGTAATAGAGGACTTGGTGGTCGCTTTTTACTTGGAAGTGTCTACCATACAAATAGTAGTGTCATTTCTTGATGGCATGGAGGATGGCCAACATCTCCTGGTCCTACACATTCATATGCATCTCCTTCTCATCAAGCTTGTGGCTCTCGAATGCAATCATATTATGCTCTTGCAAAAATACTGTACCAATAACCCCACCACTAGCATCACAATGAATGGTAAACAACTTAGAGAAGGGCAAAAAAGAATGGGGTAGAAGTAAGCATGTCCTTTAACTCTTTGAAGCTATGGTCAACATTGGCATTCCAAAAGAATGACTCCTTTTTTAAGCAATCATTCAAAGGTGTTGCAATGGTGGAATATTGCTTACTGAAGTGTCTATAGAATGAAGAGAGACCAAGGAAGCCACGCAAAAAAGTGGTGGTGGAAGGAAAGGGCCAGTCCCTAACACATTGTACCTTTTGTGGGTCAGCCTTATGCCATTTTTACTTACAATTTCTCCCAAGTACTCCATAGATGTCTCCATGAAGGTGCATTTTCCCTCCTTACCAAAGAGTTGATGCTCTCTCAATATGGCAAACACCCTTCTGGCATGTGTCGAGTGCTCCTTGGACAACTTGCTGTAAAAAAGGATGTCATCAAAGAAAACAAGCATAAACTTGAACAGAAAGGGTTGTAGGATTTTGTTCATGAGGCTTTGAAATGTGGCGGGGGCGTTGGTGAACCCAAAAGGCATCATTAGAAAATGATAAAGTCCACGATTAGTCCTGAAGGCCATTTTGATCTCATCTCCGTACCTCATACGAATCTAATGGTAGCCAGAGCACAAGTCAATCTTAGTAAAAAAGTATGCCCCTTGTAACTCATCCAGCAAATCGTCAATCTATGGGATGGGGTAGCAGTTCTTCACCACCGTGATTTTGTTCAAGTCTCTATAGTCGATGCACATGGAAAAGGAGCCATCTTTTTTCTTGACTAACATGACAAGGGATGAATAGGGGGAAGAACTTGGTTCAATAAAGCCCATCTCCAACAACTCCTTGACTTGCTTTACAACCTCTTCATGCTCACACTTGGAGAGTCTGTAAGGGGGCTTGTTTACTAGCTTGGAATGCAGCTCTAAATCAAGTGGGTGGTCGACTTGCCTCTTAGGAGGAAGGGCTGTAGGCATATGAAATAGGTCAATGTATTCCTCAAGTAAGGCCTACAAGGTTGAATCAGTAGATATTCCAGAGGGCTGAACAGATTTGTCCTAATTCAATTGCAAAACAAATATTTTTGAGCATTTCTTAAACTCCCTTTTGAGTTGCTTTGCTATAATGAGCTAGAAATCAGCATGATCTTGAACCCCCTCTAGGTGGATGGGGTGTCCATGCATCATAAACTCCATGTAGAGTTGAGAGAAATCCATAGCAAACTTCCCTAATTGTTTCAGCCAATCACAGCCCAAGACAACATCAATGGGGCCCATATCTAGGGCAATTAGATCAACCACTACCACATAATTTTCAACCAAGCCTAAGGGGACTACGGGACATATATGTGTCCTGATTTCTTCTTCTACATTTGCTACATGGACCTTCAAGAGATGGTGTAGTGCCATAGGGGTGCATTTCAACCGATCAATGTGACTGATTTATTGACAAAATTGTGAGTGCTTAAAAAATCGTGTTTCTAAAGAGAAGGGTTGACAACATCTAGTTTTCTATTTTTCTTCAACATTTTCTTTAAAAAAAAAATATGATTGCTTGTACTACCTTACTTTTCATAAGGGACATTACAAGATTGCATCCTTCAAACTTTATCCAAAGCTAAAATAGATCATGTTTGCAATCATTTTTAAGGTTTTTAGGCCTTCTAAGCTCAATGTTGGGGTCAGAATCACCAAATTTTATAGTCTTAAGTTTTTTTTAAATGGATTTAATTTTTTAAAATAGTCATGGAATATCATTAAATCTAAGTTACTTTTACTATTATTAGCAATTGATTTTTTACAAAGAAATCAATGAAAATGGATCTTATAAGACCTTGTAAATTTTTTAATTATTTATTTCATAAATCATTTTTAGCATAGCAAGGATAAAATGAATTGCTAAAAAGACAGCTAGTCAAACTTCTTGGGCAAAGCAAGTTTATTTCATTAGTTCTTTAAAGGGATCCCATAGAAATATCAAGATGTAAGTACAATGGTTGAAGACCTCCCTCATCATTTGAAATTTTTATCTTTATAAAATTTCATTTTTTTAACACAAAAGTGTAAAAATATTGATTAAGGAGCTCTCCAATGCCTTCTAATCCTTTTGCAAAGGTGAAGTAGAGTTGTGAATCAAAAGATGCTAAACAATATTGCTATTCATGTGGCTGGGGAGTAATCACAAATATAAGAAGATTGATTCATTAATGAAAATATGTTATTATTGTTTATGATACCAACTACCATAAATAACTTGCACTAATCACTCTTAGTTTATGATACACACTACCATAAATAATTTGCATTAATCACTCTTTTTTATTGATTTTAGAGTCATCATCAAGAAGATAGCCATTCATATGGTAGGAGAGTAATTACAAATATAAGAATATTGATTCAATTTATTTTTCTTAACAATGATAAACTTATAAACAAAACATAAAAGAAAGTAAGATTTAAGATAAAATTTTACTCAAAATCTACAGTAATTATGACAAAATAAATTATCAAAGAAAACCTAAAGGACTCCTAGAAAGGATGTCTCCTTCTAGGAAAAGTCCTAGCAAAAAGCAATATCTTTTCTATATTGACTTCTAAATACTCTTCTATATGTAATTATGATTAAAGCAAATAGATTTGCTTCAATTTCTTTGCATTGTATATTCTTTTTATCATGTTTAATATCTATAAAAACATTTAACACAATGGTTGTCATTAAAATAGATGAATCAAATATGGATCCATTTTAATCTATCAATTTGAAATGAATTATACACTAGTATAGGGGATGTGATCTAAGAGCTTGGGAACCTTGTTGAACTACAATGGACATCTTTGGTCTTAGTGGGGATAAAATGGGCAGGTTTGGTGAGGCGATCAACTACCACACATAGATATTGTTCCACCCTTTTTGGTCACGAGAAGGCCATTGATAAAGTCCATTGTGATGTGAGTCCATTTCCCTTCAGGGATAGGGAGAGGCTGCAAGAGGGTAGTGGACATGAGTGCATAGTGCTTGTTCTATTGGCATGGAACACATTTGGTCACAAAGTCCTTAACATCCCTCCATAAGCCTTTCCAATGAAAGCTCTTAGCAATCTTGTCATATGTTTTGAAAACACCCAAGTGACCACAACAGTGGGGCAAGAATGCATCTCTTCTATAATCTTCTACGTGAAGAGGGAAGTGTGTGGGATAATAATCTTGCCATGGGACCGAATTAGGCCATGCTCAAGCTGATATTGGGATTTTTCAGTCATGACCTTGTTAGCTATATATAGTATGTCTATATATAGCACCCCAGGTCCCCTCTATATATTCCTATCATGTGTGCTCACTTGATGCACTTCTGGGGTTCCACTTCTGGTGTCTCATGTCTCTCTTCTCCTCTCTCTTCCTCCGTTCCTCGTCTCCCTCGCGCACTGTTCAACGTGTATTTGTAAATGGTCTATGCTTAGGTCCATTTGAGGTAAAGATGTCAATGCCCAAGGGTGTCCCATTGTCCCATTACTCTTTGCCACCATAATCACCAACCCTTTGCTTAGGAATTTGGATTTGAAGGTGCAACATGGAGTAAGCAAGGGACTTTCTATACCATTAAGAAGACACTTGGTCTCCCAATTCTTTGCCAATAATAACTTATCAATATTGTGCAAGTAGAGAGGCAACTAGTAGATGTATTTGATGAAAGTGTATGAAAGTTTTCTAGAGCTATCTGGGGTTGTGACTAATATGAGAAAAAGCAATCTTATGTACCTAAGATTGAATGAGTTAGCAAAGTTGCTAAGGGATCTAGGCTTCCAAGTAGAAAAATTGGAGCTATAGTTGCTTGATTCTAAAGAATTTGGTTGATTTCAAGATTTCTAGCATCAGACCTTAATTACTGAGCATATGATGAAGGAATTTATTTGATTGTCTTGTACATTATGTATGTTGTGAGTCAAGTAACATGCAACAGTGACAAAAAATACATGCACAAGAAAGGCCTAATTTTGGCATCATGAATCCAATGAGATTAATGAAGTTTGAAGATCCATAGCCTAGATTATCATATAAGACACTAGAAGTGAAGTAGGACTCTTGTTTTCCACATTGTAACCAGGGTAATGGCCAACAATGAGAGAGGGATGGTCAATGCTAGCTTGAGTTGATCTAGACAACCTATAGGTGGATACACTTGAATTTGTGTGTTATCTTGAATTACTTTCACACAAATTTTCAAATCATAAGTGAGGTTGGAAAAACTTAAAGCTTGAAATGAATAATAGGGAAAGATTAAAAGATGGAGTGCCATCAATGTTATGCAAAAAATTAAAAGAGATATGTTCGGGATAATAATTACAAATATTAGGGAAATATTAAAAGATGGAGTGCCATCAATGTTATGCAAAAAATTAAAGGAGATATGTTCGGGATAATAATTACGAATATTATTTGAGTCCTTGAATATTGATGAGTTAACTATACTTTTATAAGAACATACCAACAATGAATCATTAGGTTACTTGTTGAGTTTTAAAGGTGCCAATGTCAACAACTTGTGCTTAGGCATGCCCTTTATCAAGAGAGCATGCATGTGTTTGGCTTGGGGGCTATATATGCTAGTAAGTTTATAACACTCCTTTACGATTGTTCATATCTATCATAGGCCCTACTAGTTGTCCAGTATCACAAGCAAGAGAAGATGGTATTGCAAATTCAAACACCATGACCTTCTTTTGATCTTAAATTTTAAAAAATCACAAGACGATACGAAACTTCCATCTCCCAACTTGCATATGGGTTCTGCTTCTACACTACCATTAAAATTTTGAAGACCTTACAACCTTACAAAATTTGAAGAGCTTAGAATCTTACGAACTAATATCCTTAATTATTTCTAATCCAACTTATTAGGATTTTGATTGGTATATATGGAGATGTGGCACTGCTACATCTCATTGTCAATGTACTCCCAGTACACTAGTTGGGATTGGTTGCAGCATGCTTCAACTACACCTTCTCTTTGATATTCACATGCAAGGCTTATGCAGGGCAATGAATTTAGGAAGGCAACCCCAACTCCACGCATCATCAATATCCTAAGATTCTTCATGATCGTCATATCAAGATGGTTTTCCTAGCATGGCAGTTCAGAGAGATTGGTGTGTTGTCATTGAGGTAGCACAATATCTCTATGAGGGAGATGACCTCACTCTCTTCCTCCCTCGCGGATATTTCTTAGTAAGAGCATATGACTTTAATTCCACATATACAC
Source organism: Lygodium microphyllum (assembly GCF_053477565.2). Lineage (NCBI taxonomy): Eukaryota > Viridiplantae > Streptophyta > Polypodiopsida > Schizaeales > Lygodiaceae > Lygodium > Lygodium microphyllum. The sequence continues at coordinate 181,833,700 of NC_141135.1, forward strand.
ATGTATAGCTCCCACAATATGCACACGAAACTATGTTCTCTAACGAAATTCAAAACTTAAAAACAAAAAGTAACTGAATTTACATATCAAAATAAAAGGTTGACTCTACTTTTACATCATCTAATGACCTTTCATATTCTTATCCAATTTGTATTTTATTTTTTTAAAAGATCTCCAAAGAAAAACCATGAAACCATCCCATGACTAGTAGAGACAAACCTAATTCTCTCTTAAAGGCTAAATAATCAACATCAACAAAATTTTGTTTGTTGAGCCAAAGATGTAGACTATTATAGAGATATAGTCTATATTAAAAATATATTTTTGGGATAACAATTAGGATTATATTTAAGAGCCCTTGTATATTCAAGTCAGAATGATTATCCATCGAGATGACTAATTGAAATTCACATCCTAGATGGTACCATATACACATCCTTTGGATTTTATATACCAATAAATAATTATAGAAATTTTATTATGTTATTTAGATTTGATATACCAATAAATAATTATAGTTTTCATTAAATTGAGAGGCAGAGCCTCTACCACCATCCAAAATATGGTAGCTTTAGAATAGAGTAGAGAAAATTTCTCCTTACTAGCTTCTAGTGATATTTTTTTCTTCAATGACTTGTGTTTGTGGCCAAGAGCATTATCTCAAGTCACTCATGTTTGGCTAGGAACATAATATCCTATTATGTCTATGATAGACAATATCTATGATGTCTATCTTTATATATAATGTCTATCAACATACTTATCTACCTATATGAAAAACTTCAACATAACTAGCCTCCTAAAGAACATATAAAACTTACAGAGAATGATGTGGCATTTCATATTGGTTAAGGTTAGGCTTTTTTAATTTTCTCACATATATAAGTTTATTTCACTTACTTTGATGATCCCAAATCACATTGGAGTTTAAGAACACATTGCACTTATTTTTATTATCCCAAATATAATTATATGTACTCTACCAATTAATTATGTAGGGACTAATTGTAAGTCATCTAGGAGACCCAATTTGGTACTAATATGAATTTGAAGAACACTCTCTGATCATAGATGTTGCACAAGGTAATCCTTTATCTTTTGTTTTCTTTGAGCATGAGTTTAGTACTTTAGATTTATCCTCATTGAGGGAAACTCATAAGTCCTCATAGATGAAGAGCTTTTTTCTCTGAACAATTCAAAATAACTAATGGGGAGGGTATTAGATCCAAACAAGAACCATTTGAGTTGGCAAGATAGGTGTCAGAGAAGTAGTAGTATATCTTCTTGACCAAGGGGTCCTACAAAGTTTCCACTAACAAATTTGGTGAAGGTGTCTCACCATGTGCATGTTAATGAGGCTATTGCTAGCTACCATGACAAGGGTAAAATTTGTACTCGCAAGGCAAAGATAGCATTATGCTGCAGATTTGTTATGCTATTGTTGGTCTTATGCTACTTTATTGCTGTAGATTTGAGATTTGAGAAGTGCTAATTGTTGGAGTAGTCATTAGAATAGCTTGCCAGCTAGATATCATAGATAGACCCTGAAATTTGTAGCAAACATTGCTCTTGATAACAAGCATCAAATCTATTGTCTAAAATAAATTTCTCATGTGTTAGCTTGAGCAACAAGCTTCCCAAACTTGTTGATTTTGCAAGTTACAAAAGTTAGAATTGCAACTAACACAAGGTTATACTAGGCTTTCCAATCAATAATGTCACATGTAGAGAATCACATAAGTCTCCCCATGGTAGCCAATGGTTAGATAAGCATTGAGAAACAATGGTAGCCAATGGTCAGATCAACCTTGAGAAACAACATTAATAGCATGACCTTGTTCCAAAGAGAATTTGATTCCATTTCTTGCCAAGCTCATTATGTACTTGAAGCATAAGATGCCAAAGAGTTGAAGAACCAAAGGATGATGATGGCCTTGTTGTAGATCAATGAAAATATGGTGGAAAGTCAACATAAATAGTGTTGAAGTGATGCCATGAATCCTTGTTTAAACACTTTAAGAAGTTTTATAAACTTGGAATAAATCAAGCCAAGAATGCTTGACACAAGGTCATGAAAATAGATGATGTCTTAGTGAAGCCATACGTGCCAAACATGGTCAGTTAGACATTGGAGCGGTGCATGGGTTTGTGCTTTCTTTCTTGAGCTTACGAAGTCATTACTTCTTAGCATTATTGAGTGCTTGAAGTGTTTGAAGAGGGGACAGAGAGCAATGATTGATGCAAACTCTTAATATAGGATTAGATGGTTTTCACACTATGCATGCTCAAGTCATGATTCTTCATCAAAGAAGCTTCACATTCTTGTAGGATTCAAACTTAAGTTTTGGATTTTTTCTGCCTTATGGTAGCTCCATTCAAAACCTTTCTCTAAGTGGTAGTTGTGAGAGCAACAAACAAGCTTGGCATGCTTCATTTGGTCCTTTGAAAAGGTTGCTTTCACTACAACATATACATGCTATAACGACGTTTATAATGACGTTCTCTTTATATATGAAAAATATCCCCATCGTCGCTATTAGCGTTGCTACAAAACCATCGCTATTTGCCTCTCTATTTTCGTCCCTAATTTCATCGGTATTAACCGACAAAATTAGCGACGGTTTACAGAGGAATTTTTGACACTAATATCGACGATTGCAGAATTATTTTGCGACACTAATATCGACGGTTGCATGATTTTTTTTTTGTGGTAGAGCTGCAGATGCAGCCCTGTCACAGTTAGAGCCCCATAGGGCTAAGACACAATTCCTACTGTCAAAGAAGTTAGACAATCGATCCCAAATAATGACAAGACTTTGCAAACAAGTACTTTCATGACATTAATTAACACAAATGTGCACTGCATTGATAAAGAAAATAATAGAACTTAAATTGAGAAGTGCTACTGCGACAAAGCAAATATGTATACACCTGTACATCAATATGTGGTGAATAACATGGAGATGTGTATATGGAGTCAAGCTACAACATAGAAGTCCGAATCATATACACTTAGCTATTACATATGGAGGATAGAGGCCATAAGGCCTTACATAATACAAGATGGGGAGTAATCCTATGTAGCCTAATCTGCTCTCTACGACTCATCCGCATCAAAAAACTCCTCTCGCTGTAGTGGCATACCGAAGGGAGTCTACAACAGCAAATACATATATAATTGTGAGTACCAAATACAAATTGATATATAATGACAGATTTCTCAAATTAGGAATGATATTTATTACTACTTACCGGTCCTTTACGAGTATAGAACTTCTCGATCAGGGCACTCAAGCCATGGTTCTCCCCGTATGTCACCTCTAGTGCAGTTGGGTCGCGATTTGTAAAAACTTGCTGTGGCACACAAACATTGAAAAACAATGTACTTGAGATTCATGTTCGAAATACATACATCAACATGGATGTCATTAAATTAGAGTACTCTACCCTATTAATACTTACAAAATCTGCCAGGAATGTTGCGTGGCTGCCGCTACCAAGGTGATGCACCGATCCTGCGTCCAAGCGTGCCTTTGCTCTTTCCTTTTGCTACTTCCACTTGTCTCTGGAGTGGATGTCGCCTCATCTTGGAGATTACTCTAGTCCTCTGTATCCAGCCACTCCGGCTTCGGTTTGCCCTACTTGACTGCTTCGTGTGCATCAGACTGCCTATGCGACTGATAGTCATGCATACGCATCATCATCCACCCTCTTGAAAATCTATCATTGCTAGAGGGCTGAGGGAACTCTCGATACAATGTATCGATTATGTACTCCTTGCTAGCATCTGGGATCTCCTTCCACTTGTCTGTAATGTTGTGCTGAAATACTTGTTGGCACAACTCATGCATCCTAGAGATGACAACTTTTCCATCATCATTCATGTATCAATGGCCAGAGGCCTTATCTATGAGATACGAGTAACTTAAAAGGTTTTACAAACGCATACTTTCATTACATTAATACAAATGTGTCAAACACAACTTGAATTGATAAGTGCTACTGCGAAAAAGGATGCGAAAATACATACCTGGAGGAGTGGGTTTCGTATACTTCTTGTCGGCCCTAGGAGTGATCGGTGGGATGTGTGAAGGAGTGGGAGCAGTAGACGTCTGCCCGCCATCGCTAGTGAAAGACGGTGTCGACTCCCTGGTGGCAGTGCGAGTGGGAGAGACTGCATCTGTATCCCCACAATAGGAGCTACCTCCTCCTCGACTACGTGACTTTGAAGCAAAGCGAGACCTACGACTGCGTCTACTGGAGATCGAAGCATTGGACCATCTAGAGTCTATTGATCATGCTGAGGTGGAACGGGAAAGCTGTGCATCGGCTCTATCTCTAACCCGTGCTAGTTGTCCGGTGAGAAACGCGCTAGCATCGTGTCAATGTCGTCATATGTAAAATCGTAACTCATCCTACCGCTCGTGCCCAAATCCTAAACCTGCACATATAAGGAAAAATAATAATATTAGATAATGAATTGCAAGACATAATAAAACTAAGAATTAATTAGCAAGACTTCATTTTAAAATAATAATAATAATTAGATAATACAAAACACCATACTCCAAAAACATACAAACTTTCCTAACTGATTTGCAAAAAGTGGCATTGCTACAGTGGGAGGAACGTTTTGATCGAGTCACTTTTGTTTAGGGTTCAACAATCTCATCTTGACATAGCTCAGTATGCACCGGGAGATCTATACAAAATTCTCCACAAAATGAGGACTCTACTTCATTTTCAAAAAACCCATCCTCTATCTCCTCTATCTCCATAGGTGAGATGTCTTGGTTCTCCAGACGGTTCATCCTAGTTTCTTGTATGCCTTCTGTCATTGCTGCTATTAAAGGTGTCTCTTCTACGATCGGTACGGGGGTTCTGGCAAACACGGGGATACTCCTAGATGTCATGGGAATGACATACCACCATTGAGGTTGTTGCGGATTAGGGAAAAAGACGACATGATCCATATTACGATTAGTATAAAAGTCCACTTTGAGATTGCTAAAGCGCGTCAAGTATTAGGGACTCTTACCTGCTCACAGTGATTTGGCAAAACAAATGTATCACTCAAATCGGTCCACTTCTTCATTGAGTCAATCTCAACAAAGCCACTTGGCCCTCGCCGCGACGAACAGTTGCACCTGCTCCTTCGAGAGTAACCTTGAACCATTGCACATCAAATATGGTCACGAAGAAACTTAGATAGTCCACTGCAAGGATACTCTATAAACATCCGAAATACTCCATCTCTGCAACTACATGGTTTGGATCTATGGAACTCGTCGGCTTTCCTGCTCAAACACTGCCATCACTCCACAGTCCATTGTCGAGCATAACTTGTCGGTGTGCTCTACTCTGAAATGTCATCCACGTGACCATGCTGCACTATGGACCTTATACTGGGAGAAGAACAAGTATATTAGTTGCGATTTGTAGTATAGATTGTAATTTCTTGGGATTGCATCCATACCTTGGGATTGCATCCATGTGAGAAGTCCCACTCTTCTTCAATAACTGTTTCTCCATCTTGAGATGCTTTGGTTAGGGCCTCATGTAGCCATCTAGTGGACATGAGTAGAGGCATCTCCTCTAAGCCCTTCGGATATCCAATAGGCCATTGCCACATACTCCAGATCTTGCAGGCTCAAGCTCAGCTCGAGCATCCTCATATCGTTGCAGCCACTTCTCCATCGTAGCGCTATGCAGCATACAAAATAGGTTCACCTTGGACTCCATGGATGCGCCCATCTTCTTCTCTATTCCATTTCCCACTAGGACATCTCCATTCAGACGATCATCCTCCTTAAGTGACCATATCAAGCCTTTGTCCCGGTCCATAGTGGACAACCACTCAGAAATATACACCAAGGCCTCCGACACAAACCAACCTTCAGCCATGATACCCTCAGGACAAGCCCGTTGTCACATAAATCCCTTTAAGGTCTTCATGAACCGTTCAAGGAAAAACATCCATCGACTATGGACTAGACCTACAACCTGCAATTCATCTACAATATGCACTAGAAGATGAGTTTGTATCATGAGCATGGTAGTGGGAAGATACTTCTCCAAAAGAAAAGCAGTCTCTACTGCCATGCATTTCGCGGATTCAATCGATGATGTGTGAATCTCTTTTTGGGAGACAAATTGAACCAACTCGGATAATTTGTAAATGACTGTCCATACCTCCGATGTGAGAGACCCCGCGATTGCCATTGGTAATACGAACTGTGAAAACCATGTAATTAATATTGTGTATAAACAAACGGAGATTCTGAAATCTAATATGCAGAATCATGCCATACGTAGCCTCATACCGTACATACCTGACACATCTTATGCCAATCATGGGATTTGAGTCCTGTCAGTTGGTCATCCTTTGTGAATGATGTCTTGAGAGAAGGCATTAGGCTGGTCGACGTGCGAAAGGACTTGATGTTTTCCTTTAATTGTCGCACTTCATTGCCAGACAAAACCTAAGGAGCACGCGGCAATTGCACTCGACTGTCGATGCCACTTACAGGCCAATATGGTTCCATCTTTCCCACTGCTTTCAAATCCATCCTCGCTCCTAGTGTGTCTCGCTGCCCAATGAGGTGGTCCCATAGTAAGCTACCCACATTCTTAAAAATGTGCATGGGATCTAAAAGGTGGTTAATTTTCAGTTTTTTCCAATAAGTCAACTTATAGAAAATTGAGAAGCGTTGCATTCCTAGCTTTTGCAGCACTTGTCTTGCATCATCACGAGACTCGGGCATCGTGTTTTGGGTAGGCAAAATGTAAGATTTCAAGGTTCTACAAATTGCAATGAAGCACGTTATTAGAGTACTACATAGCACATTTTAATGGCTTTCAATAAAGAATCATACACATCATAATATACCTGAATATCACTGTCACACTCGTATCGCTCCATCCATACTTTGTTTGTATGCTCAACAATGCAAGAAGTGTCTTCAAACGGGATACCCGACTCCCATCATACAATGGAATGGCAGTCTCCGCAATTAAAGGATCTTGGGATTCCGAGTCCATCGGAAGCAATGATTCTATCATGTCCTCTAACTCAGGCTCCAAAAAAGCAGAAGGATCATCCATGTCTCCAGCATTCTCACCCATAGAAGGGGGTTGAGAGTTATCACCTTCTATGACATAGTTAGTTATCTCCGACGGCATTTGTATAGAGCGCGGACGAACCCGTCTTACTGGACGCAACAGATCTGCGGACTGCAATGTATTGACATGGCCCTGACCCTGTAAAGGACGTTAAGGAGCTAATTTCTAAGATAACCCCAAACTGTTATACTTAAATCAATTACATGTCGTATAGTAATGAGAGAGAAATTACCGCAATCTCGTAATTCAAGACTGCTTGGTCGATTATCTCAACTCGAAACTCTCCATACCGTTGCACATGCTCTATAGACAAATGATGTTTCCGATGAATGGCCAATTTGCATTGCATGCATGGACAAGGGACACATTGATTGAGCCAAGCCTCACGATCACCACCATGTTGGTCTTGAGTGCTAGACATCTTGACTGCGATGTAATGGAATGATAATTTAATAACGATTCTATATTGTATATTGGGACCACTCCACTATAAATATTTCAGGTCTTTTTTAAAAAAAAATTAGTACCTATCTCTTTGAGTTCGGCTCTAAACTTATCTATCTTTGAGGTCGGCTCTAAACTATGCTCACACACATACATTTTTATAACAGTTAATAGATCTTCCACTATGCCTTAAAAGACACAACTCCTTTTGAAGCCTTTATTGGTCAAATTCTAGTAGTGAGTTGTTTGAAAGTTTTTGGAAGCATTACTTATGCTCATAGAAAGAAATTAGACTCTAAATCTCTCAAACGTATTCTCATGAGTAATAGTAACATCACCAAAGCATTTTACTTTTATGATCCTAGAAAAAGAAGTATTTCTACATCTAGAAATATAATTGTGGATGAATATGTAGTTTAGAAAGATCTTGCAAAAGATACAATCCAAACAAAACAAGCATCTCATTTCTCTTTCTCTACATCTCTATCTCTCTCACTCTCTCTCTAAAATTATAATCAAGCAAAACAAGCATCCCCCTTCACACTCCTTTCCATTTCTATTTCTTTCAACACTTACTACCCTATATACATTGCAAAGATTGAAGAGAACCAACACAAGAAAAAATATAAAAACGCTCTCTTCCATTTCTCTCTTTCAACACTTCCTAACCTACACTGCAAATTAAAGCAACACAAAGATTGAAGAAAAACCAACACTTTCTAACCTACATTGCAAAGAATAAAAACTAACACAAGAAAAAATTTGAAAATACTCGCTTCCATTTCTCTCTCTTTCAACACTTCCTAACCCACATTGCAAAGCAACACAAAGCAACACAAAGATTGAAGAGAAACCAACACTTTCTAACCAACATCGCAAAGCAAAACAAAGATTGTAAAGAAACCAAAACAGGGCATACCGTCGTGCTCTCTTCTTCTTCCATGACCTCTTCGTGCGGGCGATGCTCCTCTCCTCACGTGCGGCTCGCGGCTTGCTTCCTTGCTCACCTCCCTCTCTTGCTCACCTCCCTTTCTCTTTCTCTCCGCCTTCGCGCACGTGTTTGAAAGATTCAGGTTTTCGCGAAATGTTAGCAAAGTAAGTCGTTGCTATTAGCGTCGCTATTTACGTCGCTATTTGCGTCGCTAAATAGCGACACTAATAGCGACGTTTTTAGCGACGCTAATATCGACACATTTTTTGACTTAAAATATTTCGAGCATTAGCGACGTAAATAGCGACGTCGAAAAAAAAACGTCTCTACTTAGCGTCGCTATATGTGTGTGCCCTTGTAGTGTTTAATAAGGTGGTTGCTATTGGTATTCCTACAGATGAAGAAGGGAGGATTTTGATTCTAAGGGTATGTTAATCATTCTTCTCATTTTCTTAGGTATTCTGTTGTAGAGAAGTGTCTTATGCCTTTCCCGCCAACAAATATTTTCTTCATTTTCTTGTGGAGCTTTTTCCTGTACATCCCCTCTTTCTAATCTCTCATCCTCCCATCGTGATTCGTACTCCCATATTTGTTCTGCATGCTCTGGCTTCTTTTCTCTATTTACGTATGCAAGCTCTCTCATTCTGCCGCAAGCTGCAACAATAGATCATTATATAGCAGAAATAATGTGTGCAGCCATCTCCTCCAAAGTTCTGTACTGATTCGTAGCAAGCCGCGAGCTTCTAGGTGAGTACACAGGGTTTCCAGATTCTTCATTTTGTGCGTATGTGTATCTATCAATAATGGAGTCCATTGCAAGTTGAGTGAAGATCATAATTCCAGGAGATTAATGGATCCCTAGTATGTAATTACATGTTGGGAAAGCAGAACCCAGCAAGCAAGAGTAGGGACGGTTTGATCTTGATTGCCTCTTACTTCACCTTATCATCATTGGCTTGACGAAGGATGGCCATCAGCTTCTTTCTCTGCCATATTCCCCTTTAATTCATTGAGTCCCGGCCTGTGATGATGTATATTGATGCGGAACTTAAGCTTCATCTCCTGCAATTCCTCCATTATACCTTTAGTACAGCTACTCTTGGCCAAGCCGCCATTGCTAGGCAGTGATTCATCTGGCATGAGCTTGCGCACCCAACTCTCGATGTTTCCTATGCTGAGGGCTGTCCTTATGTGCTTAAGAGTTAGAAAAGTATTGATGCACTCCATTCAACCATGGAATATGCATGATAGTTCTTTGGTATTCGCGCTTGAGGTGTGACTGCTTCCACGGACAAAAGCACGATGCTTGAGGTGTGACCTTGAATGCAGGTTACAATACCTATGTAGGATGGAACTTTGGAGAGCTCTTTTATGCACTAGATAAGAGGAATTGGAAGGCTTTTCTCCTTGTGTGAGCTTGTGCATTTATGTACCAGAAAAAAGTTAGCTTTCATGTCAAGATTTTGTGCTTTCCATCATCGGCCACTTACAAGCATAGAGCTGTCATGACATAATGAAGGGGAAAGAGACCCCATTACTTCCTGCACAGCTTGTTCAATGCGTGCCTTGGTGCAGGAAGATGGGTTTTTTAGTGCAAAAAGTAGACCCTGGTGCAAACTTGAGAGCTCTAGTTTCTCAATGGGGACATCACCTTGCAACATAAGTACCACCTTGTACATGGAGGGTCTCAATGCTGGATCTTCTAGAATACAAGTAAAAGCTATATTAATCATCCTCCTCAACTATAATAGGTCCTCCTCAGTTGCTATGATGGCATCTGAAAGCTTTCTTAGATTCTCGTCTTCTCTTTGCGCTTGCCAAAAAGCCCACTCTGGGTAATAGATTTCCTCCATGGACTCCACTAGATGATGTAGATTTTTCCTACCGCTGATGATATCCATCAGCAGCATTCCAAAACTGTAGACTTCACACTTCTCATCAATCAACCCTTTTATGAACCAGTGAGGAGCAAGATAGCCTGGAGTGCCACACATGGTCCTCATTACATGGGTCTCTTTCCAGTTTATGAACCTTGAAAGGCCGAAATCAGCAACTTTGGCTTCAAACCCCTCTCCAATTAGGATTAATTTTCTCCACGTCAATTAAAGGTCATAGAAACTAAATCATCATCTTCCATTGGCGACCCAATGGAAGCAAGTGCATCTGCAATCTTCTTCACCTTCATGTGGTAGTCATTGATGTTCATACTTTCTCTTTGCGCATTGTGCAACTCTTGCTTGAGCTGCATTTTCCTAGCTTGCGTATTTGTGCTATACATTTTTGACAAAGTATCCCATGCCTCCTTTGGCGTACTTGCATCCTGAATATGCACAATCATAGAGTCTGAAATACTGATAGACAGCCAGTACATAACTTTTCTGGCTCTCTCATGCCATCCTTTAAATGCCTGCATTTGCTATTGATTGGGAACATCAAGAAGAACTACTTTTTCTTCATTTCCTACAACATTAGGGCCAAAAACACTTCAAAAATGGCACTTGTAAGAAAGTGATTAAGTTGCTAATTAGTTGAGGTTTAGGAAGAATAAAACCTCTAAATTTGGTTGTCGAGATGTGATTAATGAGAGAATATTTGGTTCATTGAAGAGGTCGGCCATTAATTGCCCTCATCTTTTAATCCAGGTCAGGGGTCACCTTTTCGGTCGTTTATTATCTTGGAACTCGAGAGATTTTGTATTTTCGAGATTTTCGTACAAACTTCGCATTTGTTTGCTCCCGCGTTTTCTTTCTATACACTATTCTCTTTTACCATTCCTTTTGTTGCACTTGCTTCCTACCACTGTGAGATTCTTGCTCGGTTCATTTGCTAGAATGTCTAGCAATACTACTTCAAATAACATAGGCGCAAGCACACGTAAATACAAGCTATCTATTCAGCTAGATCCGACTTACACATCTTGGAGAAGTATACATCATCGAGTATTGATAGATGAGATTGAAGCCAACAGGTTGCGAACACAAGGAATGAAGCATATAGATTTGTGGGTGGATGGAAATATCTATCCCAGGGATCCTTCTACAGGTAAACCACCTCCTTTTTTGAATGTCCATGACTATATAAGATATGCTGGAGAAGGTTACAATGGAATGCTTGGCTACTGTATGAGGTTATACTCTGCATCTTACACATATATAGCTCAAGTGCACAAAATGAAAAAAGCACTAGAAACTACACAAACAAATATTTTAGAGTTGACAAGTTAGATTGATATTTTGAAAAATGTTAACAATTCATTGCAGGATAAGCTAACACACTTGAGAGAAACTCCAGTAGGATTTAGAGAGAGGAAGAGACCATTAAAAAATATAACCAGCTTGTGTGAGAGAGCAAAGAAAAGGAGACTAAATCTTACAAAGAAATATGTCTCTAACATATTAGGCATAAATATCCGAGAGAATGAGGAAAGAATCAAAATTTTGAAGGAAACCATGAATAAGAAAGACATTTTGAGGATTCTTAAGTCACCAGAAAATGTGGATTTGAGAGATCCAACTCTGAGAGAGTTAGTGAAGGATTTAAAAGGCACAGTGAAAGCAAATGAAATCGTAGAGACATGTGATACTGTGGGTATAAGTCGAAAAGGTTATCGTGCTATTTCTGGATTATGGTTTAAAAATCTTAAACGCAATAGGGTAACTATATTTGGATTGCCCCGAGCCCTTGCAGTTTCGGCTGTAAGAATTTCCATGAATCGCAAGATTCCACATGTTTTTGGAGATTACATTCACATCGAAAGGTCTATGTCCTATGAAAAACAAAAAAAATAGGCAATTTTTTATTACAATGAGTTTAATAATATATGGATTGATCTAAAAAAGGTGCAAATTGCAATGGTTCACATGTATAAAATCACAGTAGAAGAAAGTTATGGTGTTCTAAAGTTTTCCTTGAAGTTGGATGAAGCACAGATTCAAAAGGGACAGAAGATGGAAAGAATTAGCATTTGCCTCATGAACATGCCATTGGACCATGGCAATGGCGAGGGGAAAGCTCCATTGCATAAGATCCAATCCGAGATGGAGATTTGGTGGATTGGTGCAGCCCAGGTACCAATTGAAAATCATCAAACGTTGAAATGGTTGTTCAACCATACAGGTATTCCAAATATCATTAAGTCTCAAAGTGAAGGCGAAATGTTGGTAGTTGATGGGGTTGGTAAATTTAATGTGGAATGGCATATGAGTGCTGATTTGAAAACTATCAAATGTATGCTTGGAATATGTAATGGTGCAAATGCAAAATATCCTTGCATTTATTGCATGGAAAGTATTGGATCCAAAGATTGGAGTAGTTTGCGACCAGTAAGAAGAGCCCCAAATAGAGACTCTATAGATTTGAGTAAAAATAAAAACATAGAAGACATCTGGGATCCCATTCTTTCCATCTCTCTTAAGAATGTTCATATTTGTACTTTGCATGCAGAGATTAGAATAATCGATAAGCTTCTCAGGTTGCATCTTGACTACACATATTCCATTAAGCCATTATCTTTATCAGATGAGTGTATTGATAAATGCGAGGCATTGCTATCGAAAATGGGATTTCATGGGGGCCAAGTTCACTTGAGAAAGGATCCAATACTTTCAGGAAAAACAAGAGATATCTTGGCCGATGTCTCTATGGGAGGCTCAAAAGCTAGACGATTCTTAGGAAACCATTCAGGAAGGCAGGTGAATGCGGCTTGGGAGTGTTGGAGAGAGCTATGTGAGATCACAACAAATGTTGCAAGCACGCCGAGGCTTGCGTTTCTTAGAATGGAGGTCTGGATACACCTTGATGTTTTTCTGAAACTCCTCAGGCAACATAAGACAACATATACATATGCGGAAGAGTTCAAAAGATCAATCACAAAGCTTGTTCAAGCGATAAAAGAGGCATGGGGAGAAAAAGATATCACTTTTTATCTGGTAAAGTAATAATTATTTAATATGGGCTTACTTTGATAGGTTTTTCAATTGGTATAAAATTTGTGTTACTTTGTATTGCAGCATATTCTTCATATTCATGGACCTTTCTTTGTGGAGGAGCATGGCCCCTTAGCAACTTATAGCAACCAAGGCATGGAAAAATCCCACTATCAAGCACGCACAAGTTATTTTCGAAGCACAAGGCACGGGGGAGGAGTTACAAAAAGCAACGCTTTGGAGGAGCTATTCAACTAGTTTTTTCGACGACAACTTCAAAGAATGCAAATAAAAGACGACAATGACACATGAGCAATCGCACTTTTATATATAAGAAAGAATATATACAAAGCTAGTTTTCCAAAACTCTCACATTCTCTTCCTCCTCAAGAATCTTTCCTCTATATCGTAGAATTTTTTTCCTCTTGTAGCCAGCTATAGATTTTACATCAGTTCGGTCTGCAGCTAAGGCGTAGGATGAAAACGCCAAAAAGTATCCTACTCTTGAAGCAGAGTAACCTGGACCGTAGCCAAAAATCCTAATTGCTGCAGTCTTTTTCAAAAACATTACTTTGTGGGCATTATATTGTAATCCTGAGAAACCTAGAAGCCTTGTAATAGCTTTAATACAAAGTATCGGCCATGCTGCATCCTCTGAGAAACTACTATGAAGTACAAAAAAGGAATCAGGGTCAATCCTAGCCAAGTAGTGGCCGAGTGCAATGTCTTTGGTGGTGTTACTAGCAACTCTTGATCCTTTGCCACGCCCCAAGAAGTTATCTATATCAGCAATCTCCAACTGCAAATAAAACCCATACTGAATGAGCATGAAATGTAAACCTACCAATGTGTAAAAGCAAATTCAAAATTATCTTACCACTTGATTTTCATCGTACTCAAATTTAAATGGATTCCATAAATTAATTGATGATGCTGTCTCATTGGTGTTAGTCAATTCTTTAACATATTCAGGCTCCTCTATTCCAAAATTGGAAATCCCGTGTTCGCTTTGAATGCGATCGAAGTCCTCATCAGTAATACTCAACTCTTTCTCAGCTTCTTTGGCCTTTTCAAAACAAAGAGAGAGGGCCTCACCAGCATCAATAAACTTATCATCTACAGTTTCTTTATCAAGTTTCAGAATCTCTTCCTTTGATTCATTTTCTGTGTCAATTATCCCATTTGCAGCCATCAGAAGCCTCTGCAATAATTGCAAGACAATAATCTTCCCTGAGATTAAAATTTTTTTGAATATCTGACAGTAAAATGTACTCATTGTCCTTGAAAGGTATACATGGTAGGGAAGGAACAATATGGTGAGAACTCTCATCAGGTTGAGGATTTGTATCTCCTTGGCTCTCCTCAATGATAGTCTCAGCTTTGAAGTGAGCAACATCCAAATTCTCAGCAATAGAAGCCTCGAAATCTGTATCTACAACCTCCTCTGTTTCCTTTTCATCTACCAGATCATCTAACATGCAAAAGCTGGCAGACTTTTCTCCTTCCAACTGTTGCTCCTCAGCTTTCACAGGGTATTTGACAAGGCTGAAAACAATAAAAGCAGCAAATTTTCTCATCATCTTGCAGTTTTTGGAATGAGTGCAGCAAAATATGTCTCTTGAATAAAACCTCTCCAAAGAGTGGGCCTTGCACTTTTTAGTAAATACTGACTTTTCATTTCCTGTTGACCCAATGGGAACATGGACATATTCAATTGTGCCAACTTCAACAAAAGGACCTGCAAGATTTTCAAACTCCAAAAAGTCCTCCACAATATATTTTTCACAAGATTTCAGAACTTTGTCAAGTTCCCAATCAGGATTAAACACATTTTTCACAACTCCATAGAATGAGAGATCCATTCCATTCTGAAGCATAAAATCAAGTAGCCTCTCTGATGGAGTGATATCAGTGAGCTCTGATACTCCTTGACCTCTCACTACCGACGTTCGCTCCCTGGAGATGTACTTGGCCTTCTCACACTGGTGGCAGAGGATGGAGAGGAAAAAGAATCACATGTTGATGCCCTTGAGCCTTTTGAAAGCCTTCTTCTTTTACCAGTTCCTGGAGAAACCTTGGATCCTAGGAATTCTATGGGTTCAGACATGTTTACAACTTCTGCCGATACGGTGCGATAAGAGAGAAACGATTCAGACAGATAGGCCCCCTCGCGCCGTATCGGTGATTCCAGTAAGAATCCCGAACACCACAACAGTGGTCACACGAGCTTGGGCAGAATGAGCTTGAGAGGAGAGCTGAAAGAAGACTCTGCAGAACCTCCAAAATGACGAGAAGAGAGAAAAGCGAAGAAGGCAAACAGTCGCCCTCGCACCGTATTGCTACCTACATCTGTTGAAGCCACTGAACCTCCCAAGACACAAAAGAGAAAGAGGAAGTCCAGGTTCTTCTATATGCAGAGATGTTTCAGTGAGATAAGGAAAGACCAGAGAGCTACATAGCATGTCATTCCAAAAGCTGCTTTTATAAGGGTCGTTAAAGAGATCTCTGATAGATTGTCTCAAGTGGCAACTGTCTGTGGTCTAAATAAGAAGTGGCAACTCTCAGCCATTCTTGCCCTGCAAGAGGCCGCAGAAGATTTTATTATTGATTTCATGAACGACGCTTACATTGCTGCCACCCATGCTCATAGGATCACCCTTATGAATAAAGATTTCAACATCATCAGCAGAGTCAGGTATAGGTTTGACAAAGTGCTGAGGCCCTTGCCTTCCAATGATCAAAAAGCCTTTGAAATCCTTAACATTCCCCCAAAATTGTCCAGGAAAGAGAAAAAGCTAAATGTTGAGGATGTTACTCACCTTTACCCTACAAGGGGTGCCACCCAGTAGGAGGCTTTCTTGAGTGAAAAAAATCAGGAGGTGCTTGAAACTGAAGACGATGTTTACAAGAGGAAAGCCGCATTACTTGCTCCCGTCAACAGCGAGAGGATGGGCAAAGTGTATGGGCAGATTCTTGTGAATGTCTCTGCGGAACCTGAGGAGGAATATCTTAGTATATCTCCCGAGGACAAGCCCATGTTGGAAAAAAGGGATGTCCAACTATCTGACTCCGTGGTTTTTTGTTGCATAAGGTAAGGTTTATATATTTTTTTAAAACGTAAGTTAAGTCTTTTAGGTTCAAGTATATTTTGGATGAAATTTGTATTGAATAGCTTTTGCTATTGTCTGCAGGGCATTGGTCTCTTCGCTCACTCTCGATATCCGAAGAACCATATACATTGTTGATCCACTTCTCTCTGTGGAACTTTTTGCAAAATCTGGTTCTAATATTTCACCATTTTTTCGTAGCTTCTATAGTGTGACAAATTACCACTTCTTTTTCCCTTATGTAGAAAGGTATTTTTCTTTTTCTGTAGAGGAAAATTTATATTCATTTGCTTTCACCCTTCTACTCACCTCTTTTATGAATTTGCAGAGGGGATTGGAGTCTCATCTACATTAATTGTCTTTCAAGGGAAATTATCTTTATGAATTCTCTCAGCGGTGTTCATAGTCAAGCTCGAATGTATGTTGAAAGAAAATTACTTACTTTGATTTTATTTATAAAGAATATTTTGAACTTACAAAGCTTCCTTTTGCGATGTTGGTAGACTCGTTTCTACATTTTTGGATACAACATACGAGGATCTTGCTGATCCTCAAAGGCCCTATACTTTTCTTCTACAAGAAGTTCCATTGCAAAGCGATGCACATTCTTGTGGATGGAGAGTTATCTCAAACATTTGCAGAACAGTGGATTCAAAGTTGTTACAAATAGAAGGAGTGAATGTAAGTTAATTTCATTTGATGTTTGTGCAACCCTTATCATGATTTCTTTTCACTAACTTATAACATTTATTCTTACAGTGTAAGGACTATCCCGAATCATATGTTTGGTGGATAAGGGAGATATGCATCGAGCTAATTCTGGACAAGGCAATCACACCGTATGATCCTGACTCCCCTCTTCCTCCCAAAACTTCAATGGCCAAGGGCACAAGCAAGGGAAAGGTCAAGGGAAAGGGTAAGGACAATGGCAATGGTAAAGGCAAGGGAAAAGGCAATGGGACCACTGCTGCAGAGTCTAAGAAAAAAGGAATGCCAATGCTCTCTCCTCTTAAATTTGATCCATCCCCTCTTAAGCCCCAAGAAAAGAGACTACCTGTAAAGGTGAAATTTTTTCAACAATCAAAGAAAGGCCCTGTGAGAAAAAATATCTTTGAAGAAATCGATAAAGAATGAAAATAGCAAACATAAGCATACACGAGCCTTATTATTTTGGCTTTGTATATTTTTATGCAATTTTTGTACCTCATTGTGTAATGAAAATTTTCACTTGTAAATCGAATGTAATGTACATTTTATTTATACACATTCGAAAGGCAACTTGCTTCCTTATGAGTTCCCATTAAAAAATATCTTAGGGACAGTCTATTAAGATAAATTCCTACCAAGTTTTCATTCTCAAGGCTCAAAACTCACAATTATGGGAGACAAACAACTCGTACAAAAGAAAGAGCGCTTGGCTCTTTTACCAATTGTTACACCATTCACTTTGAACTTATATCTAGGGGATGTATTGTCTAGCAATTCCAAGGTATCCCTCACATCTTTCAGACTCCAATTGGAAGTAACATTCACCTTCTTTACTTCTTCATGCGGCAAAACGTGCACCGCAAGTTTATATGGTGTGTAATCTGTATCGGAATCCAAGGGAACCCAAATACCCAATCTTAGTTTGTATCTCCTGTAATCAAAGCCCAAAGGAAGAGTTTGGCGAGGGATATTGTAAGCCAAAGCCAAGGATTGAGGGCATGCATTGCACCTCAAGATATCACCCTTATGATCGCACTCTCTAGATTTCCAATGCGTCCCTATAGTTTTGTCCAACTCCTCTTCCGAAAAGTTTCTACTTAGCCAGGATATCTTCGTTCTTTGTAAATTTGCTGTTTTGAAGCAAGCCACGAAGATATGGAGGGGTACAAACCATGATAAACGTATTCTTCTTGAGATCCTTCCAGCTGTCATGGACTTTTTAATATCCTGAGATATTTTGAATTTGAAACTCTGCACCGTTACCTTGTCAGGAATCTCCCAGTTTAGAGATGAAAGACTTGGCAATGGCAAATCTTCGATATTCCCATACCTATCCGCTTTAGAGGGAACCACATACTGTGCATAATATATAAAAACCTTGCATTCACTATAAAAAGACACAGTTTGATCGGCATAAATAATGTCTGCCAATACCTTATGAATGGCATGGAAAGTCCCACTTAGGCTTTCCACAGGTTGCCATTCAATACTTGTTGACGGAAAGATATCTACAATGACGAACCGTTTGTTAGAACTTGCATAAATGGAAAAGAATTATATATGTTATTCAACTTATAACTTACAATGTGTTTGTTGGGGAACACGTTCGTTTGGAGGCAAGTGCATATCCTTGGCCATGTAAACATGTTACACCTTGATAAACCAGCCTTCGGGCATAATTTTGAAGGCAATGATACGCCCCTTCCAGTGATGTTTTATATCTTCTCGTTTTCTTCTTTTTACCTTATGAGAGCCCTTGCAAGAAGGCAGCATGGTAACCCAATCGTTTACAGAAAAGGTTTTGGGCTCAAAATTTCCATCTACTCCCTGGCTATAGACTGTGCAAGAGTGTATTAAACGAGAAGGGCGCCTGGAGGAAGCCATGAAAAGAAAGAAAGCGCAGAGAAAGAAGCTCAAAGAGGGGTGATTGAACTAAAAAGTAGCGCCAAGAACCCAAATGAGTATGTATTGGGCGCCAAAAACAATATTGAAAGATCTCCCGACTTTCAAAAAACTCATTATTAATTTCATCACATCTCTGTCACATATTTTGTCAGATTTGTAAGTAAATAACGTCTTTGGGACTCCAAAACATGTCAGACTTTAGGGGTTTTGGCTAAAAAAGAAGAGAGAATCACGAAATGGACTCCACTATCTCTAAAAAAGAGGAGACAAGAATACCATATTCTTGCACACGTGGCGAACTCTCTTTGGCCCTTTCCTTAATCCCGTGATTAATAAAAGCGTATTTTTTGAAGCGTTTTTGGCCCTAATGACAAATTCCCAATATCCTTTTCCCATAAGGAAATTCGTCATTCTAAACTTCCATGCTTGGAAGTTGTTCTTGTCAAGCTTTTCAGTGACAATCTGTGAAAGAGAATCAAATGCCATTACAGAACACTGCAAAAAATTCTATCACTGCAAAAAACACAGCTTCAGCCTCACAAGGGTAAATCTGCAAAACTGACAAAAGTGGTATTTGACCACACAGTCACTTCCTAGTGACAATTTTGCATCAACAGGCAACAAGGATGATTCTGTAACTCCAAATGTCTCTACACACAGGCATACGATACAATTTCTACAGTAACTTTTCACCGACCTGTAGAACAGTGGTCGCACAGCATAAAACAGGGCCTTTTCCTGAGTGCATGCGGAAAACTTCCGCCTCCAAAACAGGCCCCGAAATGGCCTCGAATAAAAAAAACAGGCCAACCAAGGGCTAAAGCCCTTGTCCAGTAGCATATATTGCCCTCTTGCTACACCGCGAAGGGTATCTCAATCTGAGACAATGCACTCTTGCACTTTCCAGTTGTGCTACCTGCAGTAGGAGACTTGCTCCCAAACTCGAAAAATGAAAGCAACACTGGTCCTCTTACAAGAACACCACGATCTTGGTTTGCTTTCTTGAGCTCCTTACCACGAACCAGGCTCTGATACCATGTCAAGATTGTGGGAGAGAAGGAAGGACTCTCACTTGTAGCTTTCTTGCTTGCACAATGGGGGAATACACACACAGGTGGAGGCTGAAAACAGTTTTCCTCTTCTTAGTTGTGTAAGCCAAAAAGAACTCTAGTACATAGAAATAGAAGAACCCTATATATGGGTCTCAAACCAAACTCAACTAACTAAGGTGGCATACTAACTGAGCCACGAACTAGAGTAGATAAGGATAACTCTCATCTAGCTATTATTCATGGGCGGTGTACCAACCGTATCTACAGCTAGCAAGTTGGTGACATAAATGCACAATGGTCACCCTGGCATATCACGAGTGGAGCTCGATATCTCAACACTCCTTTCCATTTTCCCACTTTTTCTTTGACCTTGTGTGTGAGCCAGTCACCTCTCTGCTTCATTGTGATTCCAATACCAAGTGGACACCCTAGATGAAGGCCTTAACTTTGTTAGCTAGTTGAAGGATTCCTAAACATCCTTCCCCTTCTGGATTCCTAACTAAAGACTAAGAGATAGATCTCCAACCTCTTCTCCCTAAAGGCTTGCCCCCCCTAAGAAATCCCCAAAATCCCTCTCTATTGCATTCTAGGATTTTTGACTTAAGGTTCAAAATCATAGTCGAAGCACACCCTTTATTATTACAACTCCTCCCAACCAACTCACATGGACTCCTTTCCATTTGTCCACTTTTTCTTTGACCTTGTGGGTAAGGCACAACTCTAATGCATAACTGTAAAAGAAAATGAAGAATGCTTACCTATAGATCCAATCATGGGAATGAGTGTATTACAAACTCAAAAACTTCCATTTACATGGGATTGCATAAGACCATTGAGTTCTTTATTGCATAAGTTTGTTCCTTTACCTTTACATAATAGACTTGTTGCATATGAGGTAAAAGATCTAATTCAAAGAACAAGATTATTACAAATAGGAGCAGTTGATTGTATACCTCCTTGGTTAGAAAAATATGATATTGTGTTGGCAAGAAAACATGATGATGACATGGATGGGGAGTACATTCATGCAATGATAAGAGAGGTAAATTATGAAGAAAAAAGGTGCAAATTGTCATGGTTGAAGTGTGATCATAATAGAAGTACATGGAGAATTGATATTGATGAAGATATTTGGAGGGATTGGAACTTGTGTAGCATGTTAATGTCAAAATTTGAAGTTACAAAGAGAAGGAGAGTAACATTATCAATTGGAGAGTCTATAGATGTTCCAATAGTGTGGAGATCACGTGATGTAACTTGAATGCTTTAGAGAGAGAGTGTGTGTGTGTGTGTTGCATTCTTGGAGATCCAAATGGGTACTAGTAGCATTGGTCATAATGGACATCATTATCTGATCGCCATCCCATTGTGTATATCATAATGCTTTATCTATGGGTGTTTGTATATTAGGAATGTATCTTGTGGATATAGCTCATGTTTGTCTCATGTATAGGTAGTTGGACCTTTCTGTGTATGTGTGTATGTGTGTATGTGTGATTATTGTTTTTTCTTTTTATAAAGAATGAGAAAATTTCTTGCTTGAAGAAGATTAATGTATGGATATAATCTCTTGTTTGAGGAATACTACCTTATAAAGTTGTAAATTTGATTTTACCTTGTATCTTGTTTGATTTTAGCTTGTCTCATGGTTTGTATAGTTGTATGGTGTTTTTCTTTAAAACTTAAAAGCCCATTAAAATCATTGAGAGAGAGAGAAAAAAAAAAGAGTGCGATCATTATTGTATGCTTTTTATATGATTGATTGATTCTTTATTGATAGAATATTAACATAGTTTCTTGATTTAATTTTAGCTTGTCTCATGGCCTCCCCAAGTCAACAAACTCTAGATTCAATGATGCAAACTATCATCACTCTCCAAAAAACAATTGAGGAACTGAAATCAAAGAATGATAGTTCTAAACAAACAATGAGCATGAGCAAACTAGTTTCAATACAAAGTAAAAGAGTCCAGTTGCCACCTCAAAAGCAAATCAAGAGTATACAAATAGGGGATGTATCTCTGATGAAGACTTCTACATAGGGGATGTATCTCTGATGAAGAATTCTACATATGACCAGATTTTCAAACCACCTAAAAGGATTAGTCGAGAAGACCTTGGAAAACCACTTTACTAAAATACTATCGAGATACGCAAAATGTTAAGTATTGTGCTAATCACAGAAAAGTGTATAATTGGGTCAAGAGCCATGAGATTGGCAAGGATTTGCGGTTTCATAATAATAAAGATGACAAGCATAGAATTTTAGAGATCATAGATCAAAACTATGATCAAATTTTACCCCTTCAGTTTCCTGGTATTACTTACCTTTGGAAAAAGGAGTATATATATCTGTACTATCTTTTTGTTGCTCAAAATCTCAGAAAGAAACTCGAGAGGAAAAGATCATCTTTGGTGGATATATCTTTGGTAAGCATACTTATTTATCAAAGTTTTCTCACCATAGATTATATACATAAGAAATTGGTACTGATTGGCACAATTATGTTTTTTTAATAGAAGAATCATAGCTTGGAGCAAGTAGATATGCAACAAAAACCGGTAAGATTTGCAATTTTCATCTCAAGTTTTATTTTTTCTATTGTATAATTTTTATTACCTTTATCTTTATTATAATCAATTCACTTTAAGTTTCTTAGATATATTTACCTTTCATTATATTTTCTCTACAAGTGACGAGGTGTATTATCCACAACTTATGGTGGAAGAACAATGTATCTTTTCTGAGAATAGTGTAACGCATGTATGTACATCGTTCCCTCATTTAAATATTTTAATATTTGGAGTTTTTAGTTTTTAATATTGACTTCAATTTTCTTGCTTGTACTAGTTGGAATCTCACAATAATGGTCTGCCTCTTGTTTCAATTTCTGCTTCCGAAAAATGTCAAAAAAATAATGAAATGGTTAGTATACCTTGGTTTGTAGTCTCTTTCCATTTGATTGTCTCTAACACTTAACCTATGTTTCAGGACTATTTAAACTCACATCATAGTTTTATGGAGCTACTACGAGGAATTCCATCTGTATGAGGAATATATACATATATTCTTGATTTTTGTATACTTTTAAATTAAAAGATATTCCATTTTAAGTTTTACTTTTCTTGTATTATAGGGTTCATGTAGTAGTGAACACTCTCTTCCACAAGATATGATCCAAGATCTTGAGGAGGTTGAAGTAGCACGGAAAAGTCTCCGTGTACGAAAGGTATGCTTAGCCATCTCTTGATATTTTATTTTAATATATGCATTAAATAAATTATATCTAATTACAAATTTATTGTGATAAGATGAGCAAGAAAATACAGCAAAGCAAGCAACAACAAAAGGAGAGTAAATGCAAAAATAAGAAATTATCTAAGGTACTTCTTTGCATTTCTTTTTACTAAATGTGGCATAATTTAATTTTGTTAACTTTAATTTCTTGTCTATACTATAGGCTCTCGACCATGTTGAGCCATCAAAAAGTGTGGATCCTTCTAATATAGAATTGCCATCAAGAACTTCATCGATAACTCAATGTTATTAAATATTAAGACAATAGAGTAACTAATTAACTTATGATGTAGTATCACACTAATCTATGTTGTATTTCTAAAATGCAGGTTGCTAATGCCTTTGAAGAGGAAGACCAAGAAACCATTCTCCTCAAATATTTAGACATCCAATCCATTGATGAGCTATAAGCATCCTTAAAATCTACATATGGTGTTATTAAGAGAGATCCTACTTTTTTAGGAGGGCGCAATGAGCAAACATTGCTAGGCATGAGAAAAGCTCTCGTGGATTGGTTACTCTATAGAGAGAAAATTCACGTCACAAAAAATCACAATAAACCTTTGAGTATTGATGATATATGCATCTTGAATTGACCTCTTTATTAATGAAGAGAACAGCTTTTAATTCTTTTTATTATTTTAATTTATATTTTTTATCATAATAGTAATTCTTAAAACTATTTACATGATTGCAACTGGTTTTCTTATATATAAAAAATACCATATGATTAGTTCTAACTAGTCTGTTTATATAGTAAAATTTCACTACATGGATAACTAGAGAATTTTGAAATTCCTATACAGAAATATTTTACTATATCACTAACTTGTAAAGTGTTCCACTTTTACTAGTTGAGACTTTTTCTAGATACTTTGATAAGTATCTAGAAAATTTCTCTTTTTTTTATATATGGATAGGTGTCTAAAGTTCGTGCGCAGTTTCAGCGTTTCACTATAACACGAGGCTACCTGGCACCGATGGCTCGTCGACCCGTGCAGCAGACAGCCAGAGGAAGAGTTTTGGCGTCGCGCAGGGTACTTGCCCTGGTGGCGGCAGCCATGACGATGATGATCGTCATCCTTGGTGAAGCAGGGACTTCAATGGCAGGTAATATAAATAATCTGCTCCTGTGTGTGTGCATGTGCGCGTGTGTGTCTCTCTCGTGTTCTGGTCTAGCGAACATCAACGACGACCATTCATTATGATCGACGAGGCTTATATAATATACAATTATACATAATAATGTTAGTGTCAATAGGTGTGATGTACATTAAAATACTTAATTCGCTACTGCTACTGCTCCGCCAGCTGGACGACAGGTGATGCAGGAGGAGCCGGAGGCCCAGCACGACGTGCACCAGCAATGCAGTGTGTCGGACTTAGATATACAGCTGGGCATGCGGAAGGAAAACGATCAAGAGCTGGATGAGCCATACCGTGTGACTAGGCCGTACGTGACAGTGTTGAACAAGTGCACCTCCTGCCGAGCCTACAACTTAGTGGCCGCCTGTCCCGGCTGGACGCAAGACATGGTCAAAACCGACCGAATCGTCGTGGTGGGCGACGGCACATGCCACATCAAGCGCGGTCTGCGCTCCTGGAACGGCAACGTCACTCCGTTGACCCGATTTCCGCCCAGCGGCGCCAGCGGGCTGCGAATGCTCAGCGCCTCCTTCGACTCATGCACTAACAATTAATTTCTGTCGTTATTACCCTTCATGCATGAGCGCGATCATCTAGGAGGCGCTGGATCTGATATTCAGATGGTCTGTCTATCTGCGTTTATGTGGGCGACACCCCTTTTGTGCTCATGGCGGTGAATTTTGCCAGTACTGCGCATGTGATCATCGTAATGAATTGTTCACTCTCATTCAGTCAAGAGACGAGTTTGTGCTTGACACACTAAAGCTCTTTGGCAAGCGGCCATTCGTTAAAATTTCCTACTTGTACTCTACTGGTTATTAGAGATGACAATGTTAAAGGAGTTAAGTGACGTTTTGTGCTTGATACACTAGCTCTCTGGCAAGCGGCCATTCGTTGTTCTTTCGTACTATAGTGGTTATTGGAGATGACAACGTTCCCTCTAACAGTTCTTCGGCGACTCTCCCTCTCTCTCTCTCTCCTCCTCCTCCTCCTCCTCCAGCTACTTCTTCTTCTTCTTCTTCTCTCTCTCTCTCTATCTCTCTCTCTCTCTCTCTCTCTCTCTTATTCTTCTTCGTTCTTGTTTACGACGATTAGCTAAACAACCTGCAATTGTATCTCAAGCTGGATTCAATATTCGTCACTGCATAATTATCAACATTGACGGGGGGATGCTGGTTAATCGCTCATGCTCACTTCAAACCAAAATCATTCGCTCACTCTCACTTGCAATCATCACTCATGCATCACTTAGAATAGTCGACTCACTCGCAATCATTGCACAATGAGCTTTTGATAACTTCCCAGTTCCTATGCAAGAAAACTTATGAAATGTAAGAAAATTTTTCATATTTCCTAGGTATGTATGTATGCATTCCCTACATATAACTAGGGAATTGCATTCCCAACTTCCCATGGTAGAAGATCATATGTGAGCACGTGTATTTCCTACATACCAAGTAGGGAATTCAAGTCTCCACATCTTCTAATAGGGAATCCTAGGCATATATCAAATGCATTCCCTACATAGAATTAGGGAATTCTATTCCCCACATTACAAATTAGGATATTATAGGTCATATAACTGGGAATCCAACCCCTATATCTCTTATTAAGGAATTGTAGAGGACCATATGTAGAAGTATTTGTTTTCTTGTTTTTCTACCACTACATGTGCAAATTTGTCTTCGTGTTCTACAATGGGAGGCCTTGAACTAAGCAATCAATCGATCCCATTTTAGCAACATATGTTAAGGTGATTCATTTCTTGCCCATTCAGTAGAAATTTCTCTTATGATATTCTACACCAAGTTGTCTAAAGGTAAATTGAAATCCTCGTTGAAATCGAAAATTTATTTTATATTAACTCTTATTCGACCTAGCTCAATACATATCAAGACTAGGGGACATAATAGTTTGACTCTTAAAAAAAGGGACAATCACGTTATAGGGAGAATTAGTTGCATCATAATATGTTCTTAATTATTACTTAGTCAAAGTTGATTCCTTTTTACTCTAGAGACAATAGTGTGAGTGAGTAAATTGACTAGTCTTAGACTTACAAAACAATTGATGTGAAGTAGTTGTCTCCTTCCTTTTCTTAGGAATATTTTTTATATTTGAAGAACTAAACTATTGTACCATGCTTTTAAAGAGTTGTGAAGCTTAAAGAATGAACTTTAACGCACTTAGGCTTGCATCCTTTCAAGTAATTGGTATTAATCCATTGACGCAAGCTGAAGAACCTATCAATTAGTATAAGGCTTAATCTGCTTGAGAAGAAACTTCTTCTCCTGGATTATAGCAGTACTTGATGTAGGAGGCGAACTGGGGATCTATACCTGGGGTTGTGCCTGGATAAAGGTTTCTTAACGTTATTACACGATAAACGCTATGATTTATATATCATTTCCAATTCAGCTATCAACCAAGAATCCTAATCACTTAACTTTTTATCAATTCTCATAGACAAAACAGGCATTGATAAAAAGAAGTCTTATTGCATTCATATGGCATAGCCCTTTTAGAGTATAATATTTCCAGAGGTGATAGAGCAATTGTTTACATTTAGTTTGAGGAGAATAATGTTGTGTTACATTTATCTACGGGAACTGGATAATAGTATGGTTTCGGGTCATGAATCTTCAGGAATCGGTAAGTCATTGGAAGATCAGGGTATCCTTTCCTTTGGAACCCATTCTTCTCATAGCGCCCCAACACTTTGATCCTATTGGCAGGGATTACACGGGTCACTTCCTCATATACATATGAGTTTAGCTCAACCCTCCGACCTCGAATATGTAAAGCTGAGTTTACGTGAGCCTCCACAAAAATGAACAGCTTCACGACTTTCAGGTCTTCCAACCACTTGATCCTCTTTAGGTTAGTCTGAAGGTATGCAAACCGGTAGATAGGTATATAGTAGATTCCTGAGGCACCCGTCCATCTTCGTTCCATTTACAAAGGCGATGGATTATAAATACGCTCTAGGATGTTCATCATCCCAACCCTTTGTTGATAATCTGAGGAATGCATCGCAGTCATAAACATGACTCGGAACACTAAGAACTTGTTCCATGCTTCGTAATTCTGCAACATAGCATTGAAAGTAAGGAAATGTTCGGAACAGAAACATTTTCTTTACTTCTTTTTATTAAGATTTCTTAAAACAAATCCTTCCTAACGTGTCCGCCTGGTAATCTTTAGGACACGTCTTAGCAGTCCATCGGAAAGGAAGTCTAGAAAGCTCTGCCCGGCACTCCCATGGAATGTCATGGGGTTTGCGATCTAGGACTTTCCGCATCTGCCACGTAGTGAAAGTATTCTGGCCGTTTCCACTTAGGACCGACCTGAATCAGGGTTTTTTCCTAATGGTCATTTCCTAAACGGCAACTAGCGTCGAACCCCAGGCAAACTACTTTACGCAGAAATGCTAGGGTCGAAGCGGATTCACGCTGCACTTGGTTCAAGGAGAATGGGAAACGAGAGGGATACAAGGCTCGACCTTTGTGCCATAAGGCATAGTCCCATTCTATCCCCCTAAAACAGCGTAAATTGGGATTATTATAACTTAGACTCTAGGTCAATGCCCTTGATCTTCTTGTGCTAGAAAAGTTCCCGGCCAACCGCGACCACCCATCCGTAGGACGTACCCATGGCCACATCCACCGCACTTTCCTCAAGTTGTTTTAGTTATTTAATTACCTACCACATTTTTAGTTGGACATGTATCAATCAGCTTTCTTAATTAGCCCATTAGGTACTACTCTTTGAAATACATAAAGTCCAGCCAGCCCGTAGGCTTATCCATAATCCACCCGAAGGCTATCCAGCAATCCATAGGGATTACTAATCCAAGATTCCACCCGTAGACTAGTATACACGCCTCGAGATCCAATCTCGAGTCACGTTGGTCTCTTGTGCAGGGCCCGGAAGGTGAGGTATTTACGGCGGCCAGAGCCCCCTCTGGCACCCAAGTGTCCTCCTGCTCCAAGTAGCGCTCAACGAAGAGACCTCTTGCAGCGGATTCGGTCCACCTTTCCGACACAGTTAACAATCCCCTTGGTTAGGGTCAGGTAGGCAGTCGGGGGTAACTGAAGCTGCCTCTCCCTTTAGGCCTTCAACCTGAAGCATTAGATATCCATTCATCCTTTAATTCTTTGAGCAAACAAAGCAAACAGTGCTCTCTAAACTATTACAAGCACAATCATTTCCAATGGTCATTATTTTGGCCAACTGCTAAGGAGCGAATCCTTCTTTCCAAATGCATCCAACACTCGATCCGGGATCAATTGCGACTTGGCAAGATCCCTAAGGGTTTATTTGCTAACCCTATATCCTTGGGTTAGGGCCGTATCCTATTAACCCGACTTAATCAATATCTTAAGTTCAAATAGCAGTACATATGTTATTTCAATTTATTGATTGGTCTTTTGCTTCCAAGCAAATATCTAATCCACGTATCTTGGTCACTTTACCCAAGAAAGGTACTATATCAAGACGATTATTCACCCTCTTGCAACATAACTTGCGTAAGAATCTGCCATCTCATTCCGAGGAATTGGCCATTCCCTTGTGATCAAATCACAAGATCATGTGACTCTGCAACTTGTTGCACAAGTGTCACATCAAAACTATGGGACTATTTACCCATCGAACGGAGTCTTATAATCACAAAATCATGATTAGATATAACAATCCGTTCCTGATTGCATTAGGCCGACATTGTCGGTCTGAGGGTTCCAAGTCAAATCGAGTTTCAACGTTTTAGCGAGCGCACCTTAGGGTAAAAACCCTAGATCGCCTCTCGCAAGTACGTCCTATTGTCCCTACATTCCGTGAATGTGGGAAAGTCTTTTTAAGGTATAAGAGTTTCAATTTTGGTAATAAGAGCGATTAGGTCCTGTCCTCAACGTGTTAAATCCTAGTTAGCTCTTTGGGATATGTTGCATTGAATCAACCCTTCCTAAACGAGTACCTCTCGGTTTTTAGTGTTTAGGTTTAAACCAATTTACTTGTCTATTCTTGAAGACCATTTTTGTAACCCCATGATTCATTGCCTATGTATAAGTTGATTTACAAACCCTAACTTTTTGGGTTAAGATCAAAGCATAGGTTAAGATATAGCATAATTCCAATTGATCCTTTTATAACATGCATTCAAGATTCATGCTACTAAACTTTAGGGTTTTATGATTGAACCATGCAACTTTTTCTAACTTCTTCTCTAAATGAGATTTTCGTACGTTGAATGAGCATTAGATAACCTTTTGTAACTATTTACCTATTTGATTGAGATTTAAGCCAATCGACTAGAGTTTAATCTACTTTAAGCAGCTCAGGAACCATTTCCTTGCCTTGCAAACTCCTATGGATTATTAGCAACTTCTTTTAATGAATCATTTGGAAGTAAAGGTGCCTAATAATGTGACATGTGATTTTATTCTTTCCATGCCTAATCGAAGTGTACAATAATAATTTTGAAAAGATGATCTAAATTCGTTCCTGTAACAAATTTCTAAGGATGCATAGACGTCTTATGTCCTTTCATTCGTTCCATTGGAAAAATACAAAACACCAATTCCTTGAGCGTAAGCTATTTCCTTTTAAATTATCGAAAGTATTTCAGTCGAAAAAAGTGCATCCTAATTTTTGTAAAAGAATCATGCATAATTGATTTATTATGACGCAAATTAAAATTAGGAAGAAAAACCTGGACTAATGGTGAAATGTCCACATGGATGTTAAGAGATGATCCTCTTGCAGTTGCTCCTTGTGCCTTCTTAGGAGCCATCGCGAATGCGATCTTTTCATCTTGGATACAGATTTATGATCTTGGCTGATCTTCTTCGAACGCAAAACTCCCTTTGTGATTCGGCCTCCTTGATTAATTTCTCCATCTTTTGGAACCGGCTTTAGAAGGCTTTATAGGATTCCTCCTTAAGCTTCAAGGAAGAGGGGTTGTAAAAGATTGCTTTGGGAAGGCAATTAAAAGGGGATTTTAAAAGATCCCGAAATATCAAGAATCTGCTTGAGAGGGCAATAGGGAAGTGCCACAGGAAGAGTTTTAGAACTCGGGCTAGTGGAAGCTTTGTGGGGAACCCAAGGGGGGAAGAAGGGCTTAACTCCGAGGTTAGATGAGTTTTTAAAGGGCCTTGGTTGAAATGAAAGAGGGGGAAAAAAGGGTGTTTGTGAAGGCCAATAGAAAGGGGGTTCTAAGGGACCCCGAGGTTAAGATGAACCTTTGAGGTACTTGCAATATAAAAGGGGGCTTAAAGGACCCTAAGGAATTTTGTGGGGGGAAAAACCCATGGGGAGGGTTTTAAATCCCGGGGGGTGGAGGTTTTAAAATGCACTTGGTGGAAATAAAAGGGGAAAAAAGGTGTAAGAATCACCTGTGAGGGGGATTAAATCTCGGGGGTGAAAAAGAGGTTATAAAAACCTTCAAGAGGAAGGCTTAATAAAGCCACGAGAAGAGGAGGCTTTGGATCTGGGAGGGGGGGGGAAGCGGTTATAAACCCCACTTTGTAAGGCTTTAAGGAAGCCCACAAGAAGGGGGGCTTCCTAAGGGCTTTGGAAGATTCCCAAGAAGCTTCCAAAGCTTCTGGGCTCGTCGTGGAGATGCCATGTGGAGGGGAGGAAATGACTGTTGGTGGCAGCTGGCGTGCTCAGAGTTTCAGGCGGCGGCACACCTCTCTCCCTCTCACGGCGTCGATTATCACAGCCTCCCCTCCTCATGATCTAGCCTTATGCCCTCTCGCACGGCCCTCGACTGCAACCTCAAGCGGTGTTACGTTGTCTCCTTCTACTTCAACGGTGGCGTCCCGTCCTGTCTCATAGCCTCCCCTCCTTCCTCTAAACTTCACGCAGAGTTATGCTCCCTTCTCCTCCCATGGTGATGGGTTTTATAGGGAGAGGGAAGGGGATCCCCCCTCCCCCATGTGGCCTCGTGCATGGCCTTCACTCCTCCAAGAGCTCCAACACGGTGCTTAGTCACCCTTGCTATTCCCCTCTCCTCCAGCTCAACAGTCGGCTGGGGGAAAAGGGAAATTTAAAGAAAAAATTACATTATTCCTAAAATTTATCCTTTTGGCCTCTTAAGAGGAGGTTCTTATGAAGAATGCGTGTTTTAGAAATCAGGAATCTTACATCCTATGTGTGTATTACGAGGTATTATACCTATATGTTATGGAATCTCCCTCTGAGGAGAAGGGAATGTGAATGTTGGATTACATATTGGATGCAAACACAAAATTGTCATACGCATTTAGTGCAAAGTGAGTTTTAGACGCTCCTGGTCTGCGAGGCCGTGTGGTGGGGTTGTCTGTCGTATGCATGAGGTCCGGTTAGTGCCGTAGCTAGTGCCGACACATTTTAGATCTCATCAATAGTGCGTTTTTCGGGAGCCACGAGCAAGTGGTGGTTCTCGAATTTAGGGTTTCTAGGGACCAAATAGTTGGTTTATGTTCTTTGACAAGGACCGTCAAGTTGAAATACAAAAAGCAGAATGTGCTGAGAGGGCTAGATGGCAGTTGGAGATTGTAAGACGCTATTCTCCTCAAAGGAGCAGCCCGTTACACATAAGTGGTAGTGGTTCTAGTAACCTAGGTGTTAGAGTAGCTCTACTACAAGTGGAAGTCTTGGTACTTCCCTATTTTCAATTAATCAACCCACAACAAGTGGGGGTGTAGTGTTGCCTACACAAACTCATGTTGTCAATCCGGTTGTAGCCATGGCACAACCTATCGCAATTCCAGCAGATACACCAGATTTACCGGCATTAGGAGCACCGTTGCCGATTTTCCATGGGTTAGCAGAAGAAGATGGTGAACTTCACATTAAGGAGTTTCAAACGCTCATGTTCAACTATCAAATCCAAGATGAAGGATACCTAATGATGTTCTTCAACATGACGTTAAAAGGAAGAGTGACAGTGTGGTATCACGGTCTAGAAGCCGGAACCATAACTAACAGTGCCCAATTCTTTATGGCTTTCCATAGGGAGTTTTCCCTTGAGAAGGGTGGACAATATTGGTTGCGTGTTCTGAACGTAACACACCAAGAGCCAAATGAGACTGTCCAGGTATATGCCAAGAAACTAAAGCAAGTTCTTTGCAAACTTAATGCTTATATTCCCATTCTAATGGCTACATAGTTGCAATATTTTGTACATGGATTGGATTTTAATATCTAGGTGCAGCTGAGTAGTGTTGCTTTGGCCGATATTGACACTGCCATTACCCAAGCAGAAGGAGTAGAGTTGCGCTTGCAAGCAACTTATGAAGCAAGGATAAATTGGAATGGTAATAATTTGGCCTTGACCAATGGGAGTCAAGGGGACCCCACATTAAATACGAGTGGCACAGGAAGTATTATGTCAAGTTTGCCTATGTTACCAGTTCCTCCTAGCATGACTATGCCTATGGCTAATCAATTGGCCTCACTAAATAGTGGTGAAAACCAAACAATGAATCCTAAAGTTGATCAGCGGCTAATTTCTAATCAAGTGGTTAGGCCCATGGGGTGATAGGCTGATGATCGCGGCTATGAGTCAAGTGCTTCTAATGTCCTTGGTGAAGTTAAGGACATGATAAAGCACTATAGTGATATGATCTCTAGACAGTATCGACAAATACCTGTGGATGTCAATTTTCCTAAGAAGCAACATAATTTGATAGGGAGCTGACGCCTTGAAGAGGGTGGCCCCTCAAGATTCAGCTGTAAGTGGTGTGGGGGTCCACATTTTACTAGGAATTGTGCGAATGTCAAATGTGATATTTGCGGGAAGTCTACCCACTTAGCTGCTACCTATTCGAGTAAGATCAGTTCTCTCCAACAAGGGAGTAATCAACCAGGTCCAGTTAACCATCACGCACAAGGGAATAATCTCCAGCAAGACAATGGACCAATGCAAATACTATAAAGAGGAAAGGCTGTTGTAGAGGAGTTACCTCATGGTAGTGGAGTCAGCCTTATTGAGGCTGTACGTATCAATGATGCTAAAACCTCTAATCTACGAGCCATAACAAGAGGTCAAAAGATTAAAGAGGGTGACAAAGGAATTGTAAAACCTGTCGAGGGAAGCCCTAACCAAGATGCTAGGGAAAAGCGAGTCCTGAATCCTGATAAGGAAGGTGGACCATTAAGACCTATTGGTAGTAAAGTCGATCCCGAAGAGGATAAAGGATTGCCAAGAAAGAAGGTAAAGGCTAAAAAAGAGGCACCAAAGCCAATGGAAAGACCAAAGGAGAGAATGGTTTGGCGCGAGAAGAGAACTTTGGCTAATTATCACGACTTTGATCTAGCAAGTTCCCTTTGCGAAGTCAGACTAGACGTGAATCTCCTGCAATTGATTAAACTTTCTCCAGGAGTACGCAAGGAATTCAAGAAAATCCTACGTATGGGGTATATAGTAGAAACTTTGGGCATAGCTAGAGTGGGGGAAGATGATCATGCTGAAAAGCATTGCCCTAGGGTTCTAGCATATGTGGATGGAATATTAGTAGAGCATGCTATCGTGGACAGTGGATTCTCCGTCAATATCATAAGTTCAAACTTGATGGAGAGGTTAGGTCTAGAGATCCAAAAAGACGGCTCCACACTTCTTAGGATGGCTGATGATAGTCTAAGACAACCAGAAGGTTGCATTACTAAGGTCCACATTACAGTTGCGAGCGTGGAATGCTATCTGGACTTTAGGGTGATAAGATTTGGAGGACGTCCTAGCTATCGACTTTTGCTAGGCAGGCCATGGATTCTACGGAGAGACTGTGAAGTCAATATACCCGCTGGTCGAGTGATTCTAGGTCGAGGTGCTCATCGTGTAATAGTGGATGCTTACTCTGAGTCTCCTAAGAGTGAGAGAGCTGCACTATCCTTCACTGAACTAAAAACAGTAGATGATCAATCTGGTAGTGAGATGTCATCGAGCGATGGATCTAAAGAAGGGTCCACTACAGAGGATATTTATCAGATAGCCTTGAATGAGCTGATAATAGAGCCTCATGATCGAATAAGAGACGTGGACGTTATTGAGCTGGATCTTGGTACGCTAAATGATTCGCGGCCAATTAAATTAGGGTCCATGCTCAGTTCGGAAGAAAGAGAGGATTATGTGTCCTTAATTCAAGAGTTTTGTGATATCTTTGCTTGGAGCTATGACGAACTTCGGGGTATTCCTCCCAGTCTAGCTGTGCATACTATTCCTGTAAAGGAAGATACACACCCTGTACGTCAGAAAGTAAGGCGTATGCCTTTTAAATTAAGGGATGGGTTGTACGAGGAACTACAGAAGTTGCGAAAAGTGGGTTTGATCTTCCATGTTCAGTATATTGAATGATACTCACCAGTTGTGCTTAGGAAGAAGAAGAATAATCAAATCCGTCTTTGTGTAGACTTTAGAGAGTTGAATAAGCAGACTGTTAAATATTACTACCCATTGCCGTTTATTGACCAAATTTTGGATCAACTAGCAGGTAGAAAAATCTATTCATTTATGGATTCCTTTGCAGGATATAACCAAATGGCGATCGTTGAGCAAGACAAGCTAAAAACGACATTTATTACAGTCTTCGGTACCTTTGCATACCATGTGATGGCATTTGGGTTGTGTAATGCACCTAGTTTGTGGCAAAGAACAACCGACAAGACCTTTGGTGGCATCTCCCAGAGGAGCTGAAAGTATTCATTGATGATCTGGGGGCAGCCACCATAAGGGATAAACAATTGATTATTTTACGCAAGTGTTTTGAGCGTTGCAGACAATTTTGCATAGCTCTTAACCCACGGAAGTGCATCTTCGGAGTCCCTTATGAGCTCTTGTTAGGCCATGTGGTCAGTTTCGTAGGGATTGCGACTGATCCTGAAAAGATCAAGATCATAGTCACCATGAGTCTGCCACGTACTCCAAAGAAAGTGCATAGCTTTCTGTCATCAGTAGGCTATTATCGGAGGTTTATCAATGCCTTGGCAGAAAGAACATTGCCGCTCACCAACCTATTGTCCTTTAATTTTCAATTTTCATGGAGTGATGCTTGCAAATTATATTTTGACGATGTGAAGCAAGAGCTTGCCAAAGAACCTGTTTTAAAAGCACCAAAAAGGGGCAAAATGTTCTATGTATTTTCAGCAGCAACCATGTATAGTATCAACTGCTGTTTGGCCTAAATTTGGGAGGAAAAGTGGTACCATCCGATAGCTTTTGCTAGTTGAAAGTTTGGCATATCAGAAATTAGCTACACCTATATGAAGAAGTTGTGCCTTGTGATGGTATTTGCGACCAAAAAGATCAAGCACTACATTCTTTATGAGAGGGTGGTTTTTTATATGAAGGCGGAAGGGCTTGGATTGTTGTTGAATAAGTTACAGCCACCTGATCGTTTAGCAAAGTGGTTAATCACTTTGCAGGAATTTGATTATGAGATTAAGAGCAAGCCACCGAAGCTTCAGGGCATTGTAGAGTGTCTTGTGGATTTCACAGAGCCAAAAGAGGTCTTGGCTAAAGGAAGTGACATGGAGACTTTGTTCAAGATTGATACGGCGTCTATTTCCTCCTGGTATGCTTCTATATCGTACTATCTTTCTACGAGAGAGTGTGGAGCTACTTTATCAAAATCAGAGAAGAGGAAGTTTAAATAGAAAGCATTAAAATTTTCCTTGATCGCAGGCACATAATATCGGCAGGGTGTTGATGATATCTATCAGCGATGTGTGATGCCTGACGAGGTTCCCTTTATTTTGGAAGAGTGCCATGACTCCGCTTGTGGAGGGCACTTTGCTTGGCGATTAACAGCACAAAAGGCTTTAAGAGCTGGATATTGGTGGCTATCCATCTTCCAAGATTCCTTTGAGTATGTCAAGAGATGTAATACATTTCAAAGACATGATAGTCGAGAGAATAGGAAGCATCCACTTACGCCTATCATGGCTATCCTTCCATTTGAGAAGTGGGACGTTGACTTTGTGGGTCCTATCACCCCGTCGTCTACTACTCAGAAAAGATACATTATAGTAGCAACTGATTATTTTACAAAATGGTCAGAAGAACGAGCAACAAGGTAGGACAATGCAAAAGAGACAGCCAGATTTCTACTTGAGCAAAACATCTGCCATTTTAGTCCACCAAAAGAAATAGATCGGACTGTGGAACTCACTTTTTAAATAAAGTGATTAAAAGTCTGATTGAAACACATAAGAAGACGACCCCCTATAATCCGCAAGCAAATGGACAAGTCGAAAGTACCAATAAGCAGCTTGTGGGTATCCTATCCAAGATAGTCTTCGAGAAGAAGTGAGACTGGGATATAAAATTATATATGGCGGTTTGGGCGTATAAAATGACGTTTAAATGAGCCACTAGCCACACCCCATTCAAATTAGTTTACGGGGAGGAGTGTGTCTTTCCCTTAGAAATTGAGTTATCGACCATTAGATTCGCAATCAATCATTCTCTGGGTGATGAAGATGCCCTATTTGAGCGGTTTACGACTATAGCCCATTTAGACGAGCTCAAATTGCAGAGTTTGTTGCACCAAGAGGTAGCTAAACGTTGGATGAAACAATTGCATGATCTAAAAGCGAAGAAATATACTTTTAAAAAGGGGCAATTAGTTCTATATTACAATGCATATAGGGAGTTATTTCCAAGAAAGTTGGAACCTCGATGGGATGGCCCTTACAAGATAGTTCGGATAGGTAAAAATAAGTCCACAGTTCTATTAGCTGATCTACAATGAGTGGAATTTAAGAATAAGGTTAATCTTAATAAGATTAAACCTTATTATTTCTAAGTATGCTAACGTGGGAAAATGCATTGCAGGTCCATGCTGGGACTGATTGGAGACCTACCAGAGAGCTTAAATTGATTGATGGGGTGGTGAATTCCTTATTTGGAGCACCCATATCTTGAGCGAAGATATCATCAGGGGAGGCTTATTGTTAGAGCAAGGGATATAAAGTGATTGAGCAAGAAGATGGTTCCTTTTTGTGGGAAATTAAAGTTTTCTGCCATCACTGCTTACAAATCTTGACAAGCATCCCTATTGAGTTTAATGAAGAAGGTGCGATGGAGCCGTCAGTTCATCTTCTAAATATGTTGAACTTTGACTATCATAATTACGAATAGGGGAGTTCTTGATGGTTGGTTGTGTAAACCCATTATGGACGTATACATTGTACTTTGATGAAGCGTCCAGGGGCCCTAATAGAAAAGGAAGTGTTGGAGTAGTTATCGGAGATCCCCGACATAGAGTTACAATGAAATTAGCTACTTACCTCAGGGTAGGATTCACTAACAACATGGCGGAGTATAAAGCCTTGATTATGGGACTGAATATTGCCAAGAAAGGTGGCATTAGGTAGTTGTTAATAAAAGGGGATTCCGAGAGCTGATATTAAATCAACTCAATCGGACATATACAGTCCGGAATCCTCTCCTTCGTATGTATCATCGAACTGCTATAACCCTACTTGATGAATTTGAGAGCATATCTCTTCACCTCATTCCACATTATTGGAATTAATTTGCGGATTCCTTAGCTAATTTTGCTTACGAAGAGGACCTCTTTTTCAACTGTGGTCCTAGTCTGGATGTTGGTGTTGATACTAAGACAGGACCTGGTCGCTTGTGGGGGATGTTATCAGACCACGTGTTATATAGTAAGCAATGGTTGATATGGGTATTGCAAAGAGCAGTCGAGACCCATCTACCGTTGTTATCTTGCACCCATAGGTTGATCAGATGACATGTTATGCGTACGTCTCTTGCTATATATGCAGGAGGTATGGGCCATAATTTGATACATTTAGCTTAGGGCTGAGGGCCCTATTTTCCCCCTTGTAATGGAGTGTACTTGTGTGTATTTACCTTTTTCCAAGGAAGGATCTCTATAAGCTAGTTTGTTTGTTTCATTAGGCCAAGAGGGCCAGTAGCTTTAAGTAGTTAATGTATGATTTCTTTACACCAAGAGGGCCAGTTGTTTTCACATTTTAATAATCTATCTCTTTAGGCCAAGAGGGCCAGTTAGTTTGCAGTGAAATGTGCTATTTCTTTAGGCCAAGAGGGCCCTATCTCTGTTTGGTGTAGGTACGTTTAATGCTTTGTTGTTTTAGTGATTGCACCATATAGGTTGACGAAGTCGCTGGAGGGAGCCTTTGTTGCGAAGAAGCTTCTTGTGGCCATTCTAGGGGGTTTCGTTCCCTTTTCAAGTTTTTCCCTTAAGCAATTAATGATATATGTGCGGGTGAGGGTTTTCTTTTTTGTTGGGGACCAGCACTTGAGGCATGAAGTCCGAGATTTAGATTAGGTATGTCTCGGGGAGGTTTGAGTAATCATTGCCTCCTGCAAGGCATTGTCAGGCATTGAAAGACCTATTTGAGATGGGAGTTCTAGTGACCCTATTCTGTTGACCGACTAGGTGACCGTTCTAGGAGTTCCTGTTAGTTGTGAGGCACTTAGAGAAGCCTACTAAAATCATGATGGAAAGAGACAAAACCCTAAAGATCTGAAAGACAATATATGAATATATGGAGGTGTGCAAAAAGGGGGTTTGACCCCTATAAAAATAGAAAAGGAAAGAAAGAAAAATCCTTGAGCCGTTGTTTATCGCCTTGCGAAGGCCTGGTAGGTTCCTTGGGATGAGACAAGATCCGGGGCCGATGCCTTGTCTTCCTAGGGGTGGCAACTAGCTGAAAAGCAAAGAAAATAAAAGAAAGTTGGAGCGAAAATAAAAGCGAGTGTTAGAAAAGGATTTAGTGTGGCCTTGCGAGGGCTTGGTAGGTTCTTGGGTATCGAGACAGGACTTGAGTACGATGCCGTGTTCTCCTTGGGTCACTATGCTCAGCTCCCTCCTTTTTACACACTCGAGTATGGAAAAATAAAAGCCTAAAAGAAGAAACATTGTGGTAAAAGAAAATATTTCTTGATCAGGCTATAGGAGTCCTCGCCTAGTAGGAGCTCCTAGTTGAGTTGTCCTTAGTCAGGAAGGTAGGTCAAACCACCACTTAGGGTGACCTCTTTCATAGTTCTTTTTAGTTTGGTCGTGTTGGAGCAGTCGGTTAGTGACTAGCTTCGGGCCTTCTATCAGATTATGCTGGGCCTACTCCTCATGGATTTCATGCCTTGGTTTTGTCAGGGGGTAGGGTATGAATTGTGATGTGTTGTGTTGTGTATTTTCTGTATTAGCTTGATGCTCCTTTTTGTTGTTTATGTGCAGATCTCTTCGTGGGATTCGACGGGTTGAGTCGCCCTATCTCGTGGTCGCCAATGACATATGATTTTTTATGTCGAGAAGTGCTTAAAAATAGCCAAAAATTACGAATATCAGGGGAAAAATAGACTTCGTCGAAGGCGACGGTGGCAATTAGTACGCTTTTAAGTGGCAAGTCCCTAAAGCACTAGTGCTAATTTTCATGGAAAATCAAATGATGGCGGATGGCCGAGTTTGAGTTTTCCTAGATGTAAAAAGACGTGAGGAATCCAACGCAAGTCTTAGATCTCAATTCCGAGGTCATTTGATCCCCCATTTAATCCCTGCAAGGTTCGGGGTTGTGAAGTAGCTATTGGATCTAGAAGTCGAGAAGACCTGCATGTCCTTGGCCCTAAAGCTCCATACAAAGAGACTGTCAGTGAGTGTGATTGATGAATCTCAACACCCCTCCTCAATCACAACTAAAAAGGCACAAAGTGTGTAGAGGCTATAATGAGAACCGCATGCAAAGTGTGGGCACACCACAAACATGGTAGACACCAGAGGCTATCGTAGAAAAGTCTAAGTGTGGGCACCAAAACATGATGGACATCCAAAGGCTTCAACAGGGGCCTCACAAAGTGTACAGGGACTGTAATGCCAAGTTACATGAGGATTTTACAAAGCTTATGGCAGGAAGCATTAGGGCAAGGAAATACAAGGCTTTTAAAATAGTCTATTAGAGTAATGAGAGTAGAAGGACTGATGAGGCTTGTCCTTCCGATCCTGGTGGTCTTCATCTTCATATTTTGGTCCATGGTCTTCTTCTTCTTTCACAACTGCAAGATAAGCCTTTTGGGACCTCTTCCTAGCATGACAGAACTTCTCAGTGTGTCCGGTCCTTTTGCAGAAGTCACAGAAGAGCGGTTCCTTTTTACCTTTGTATCTGTTGTTTACATATAACATTTGTTCATCCTTTGAAGTTCTAGGCTCTTCTTTGCTTTTAAGTTTATTTTCTTCCTCTAGCAGAGAGGCTTTAATATCAACAAGTTGAGGATTAGGCATATTGGTTAGAGTGGTTGATACATTATCATAGGCAGGAGGCAAACTTTTTAACAAGACACCAATACAAACATCTTCATCCATTTTTAGCTTTATCTCTGCAAGTTGAGTAAGCAGGCTTTCCATGTAGTTCAGATGGGATGCCAAGGATGTATGAGGCTTCATATCAAGTCGAAAAAATTCAATCAATAGACCATACTTAGACGACTTTGACTGTGCACCAAATAAGGTATCCAATTTGTCCCAAGTGTCATGGGACATGTCACAGGCATCCACATGATGGATGTAGCTATCATCCAATTCCAGCTTAATGATGGCTTGCGCCTTGTCATCATTCTTCTGCCAAGTAACTGCAAGGTCCGCATCCTGAGGTTTCTTCTCTTTGCCATTAGTAATGGCCCAATGACCCTTCTTCATCAGAATGAGCCTGATGCGGGTTTGCCAGGTGTGAAACCTGACTCCCTTGAACCGAGAATTTGGAGAGTCTTTTCCCATGTTGGATGGCTGAAGTAGCAGCAAATCAGTGCCAATTTCTCAGATTTCAACAAAAGAGTTGGTTGTGTCACAAGACACAAGTGCTATGAGCACTAGATGAGTGTCAATGGACACTATGTTTGTATCTTCTTCCTTGAGTCTTCCAAATCTGCAAAATTCTTCAAGATCTTCAAAATCCAAATCTTCCCCTTCTTGATTTGATGCTAGGAACTTCAGATTTAGTAGGCTTAGTGGTAGGAGTGAGAAACTGAGAGAAAAAATGAGCTTGGGAGATTTTGGCTATGGTAGAATTAGGGTTTTTGAGATAGGGGCCTGGTTTTTCAACTGCTGTGAACTCAATACTTGATCATTTTCAAAAGTTTTTTTATGAAAATGAAGCTTACTTCAAGGACTATCAAAGCCCCATGGAGATCGACCAGATCGTGGGCAGCTCATCATGCGCAGAGCAAAAAGACGCAGGTAGGCGCAATTTCGAATAGGACGCGACGATTTCTGCAATGTCGATGTCAGGGCGCAGCAATGTTGGGCTTTAATGTGATGGAGAGTTGTGCCTAATGTTGGGAAACATCTTCCAAGAAGAGATCATAAGCTAATTTGACCTGTAGAGGGAGATCTCAGCCCTATATCAGAGGTATATCCAGGCTGGCTATGGTGGCCACAGGACAGAAGCAAAGAAGAATGACAATGCTGGAGCTATAGGAGCCCAATGTCGGACTGTTATGCAACATAGGGAAGCACAGGGAGCATGGCAGTTAGTTATGGTGGATGAAAGGAGAAGAGTAAACTCAAGATGAAGAAGACAAAGACACGGTTTGTTACACAAGTGAATTAGGTTCCAAGATTGAGACTTGGACTCATAAACACAATCTTGTGTATGTGAACAATGACATTGACACTTTACTGATAAGAAAAGAGTACTATCATTGCATTAAGAAAATGAAGCAAGTACAATGCTTTATAGAAAAGTAGGAAACTGCAGTAGGCACCACTGTGCATATGGGATAGGTAAGCCTGCACATCCTTGGCCCTGAAGCTCCATACAAAGAGGCTGTCAGTGAGTGAGATTGCTGAATCTCAACAGCTTCTATGAAAACATGGTGGAAGCATGGGGCAAAAGATCTATCACACATTACATGGTGCGTACTAAGTTAATATTTTAAAATTGAATGAACTGTATAAACTATTGAGCATAGTTTTACTCATGTGTGATATGTGTCTTTGTAGCATATCCTTGAGGCACATGGGCCATACTTTGCAGAAAAGCCCTTGGAGCATCTACTAGCTCAGATGCACCCCCTTCTCAACCTAATCCGCCTTCCTCAAGTCACCCTCACAAGGGTCCTCCTTAGCATCCCCACAAGAAACGCAAGTGGAAGCCAGATACAGTGGCCTTGAGAGAAACTGGAAGGTATCAATGCTCTTTTGATCTCATCATTTCGAAGGCGACCTTCTCGAGACTTGTTCGCGAGATTGTGCAAGACCTCTACCGCATAGAAAGTAGGAGGTGGTTTTTGGCACAAGGTTAGGATAGACCTGATCGCTTCACAAAAGAATATCTTCATGCTCTACAGAGTGCTGCAGAGGCCTTTTTAGTTGACTTGATGACTGATGCTCAACATTGTGCAATACATGCGAAGCGCATCACTGTAACTCCCAAGGACTTCCAACTTGTAAGAAATTTTCAAGGAGTGAAGGATGCATTCATTCCAATGGAATGAACATAGTTTGCAATGTTATCATTTTTGGCATAGTGTTATCCTCCTGCATTGGACATATGACTATATCCCAGTGCAAAACTATTGTATGCGCCCTTAAAATATGAATTAAAATTTTACACTTGTCCTTTGCTCTCAACTTTGACTGTGCATCTTCGCTGTATTTTCAATTCCTACTTACAGTTTTTGTTAGCATTGTCAATTTCAATAGGAATAACATGTAAAAATTTGCCATTTCTTGTTGTAGACTTTACTCCTAATGCCTCTGTATAGTTTATGTGGTATAAAGTTTCTAAGGGCTAGTAGTCACGATGTTGATTTCTCAATTATCAATCCATCCATAATTTTGGTGTGGGATAATTTTTAAAATACTAAACTGTATCGGAATGCGATGAAACTTCGCATGTGCACTCGTTAGGTGGCCAAGAGCCCAAGTTATCTTTTTTGAAAAAAAGTGCTTGCAAATCTTTGGTCAGAAGTTTGGCATCTGGAGCCACTTTCCTCGCATTTTTTTTCCAACAAAAAAATAATTTGGGCTCTTGGCCACCTAACGAGTGCGCGTCTGAAGTTTCATCGCATTCTGATACAAGGTTATGGATTTACGATCACACGATGGACAGTCCGTAAGAAGCTCCATTAACCTGGTTTTGGGGTTTAAATGGCTTAAAAGTTTATTCTTCTTCTCATTTTCACATCTTGATTTCTTTGCTTCCTCCATTTTCGCATCCCCAACCTCTGTCTCTTCTTCGTCTTGCCCTCCTTGAGCTTGCATGGCATGGATCAAGCAAGCATGTCGCCGTTTTGGCCCCGGAAAGAAATCATGCCAAGGCCTACCACCTGGAACACAAGGTGGAACCTCCTCTAGTGCAACAATAGGTGCTCCCTGTAGAGCACAAGGACCACTACAAAAGAAGAGGAGATGGAAACTGGGCACTGTCGCCCTTCGAGAGATAAGGAGAATCCAACGCGGATACGAGTTTCTCATCCTGAAAATTTATTTTCATAAAGTTGTTCGAGAAGTCATGCAATACTTAGAGCTGAAAGGGATGGGAAGATTTTGGGCATGAGTGTGGGATGGCCGACCAGCAGGAAGGTGGACTGTTGCAGCCATGGAGGCCCTATAAACCGCTGCAGAGGGGTTTCTCATCGACTCGTTCAATGATACATAGCTTGCAGCCATCCATGCAAAGCATGTTACAATCACAGATAAAGTTATGAACTTTATCTTTGGGCTTCGAAACGGCAAGGGAACCCCGCCATAGTTTACTAGATTAATGATGCAAGGTTTGTAATGAGTGTTACAACGCCATAACATCTTGGAAGCCCAAAAAATTTTGTATACTCTGCCACATTGGAATATTTATTTATATATACATAATATCTCATGCGATGTGTACAGAATTCAAATAATTGAGTAAAGTTATTTTGTTTTGTTTCTTGAAATGCATTACTCTTAATTTTTGTTTAACGTATGAACACATCAAAATTAGTAATATGTATGGATACAAGTTACATTATTGCTTATGCACAATCGTAAGTATAGTACTATGCGTTGAATTATGTTAATATATGTGGATGCGTCATTCACGTACCACACATTATTGTCACACTTACACAATTGTAAGTGCAATACTACACGTTGAATTATGTTAACATATGCGAATGTGTCATTCATGTA
Organism: Lygodium microphyllum; assembly: GCF_053477565.2. Lineage (NCBI taxonomy): Eukaryota > Viridiplantae > Streptophyta > Polypodiopsida > Schizaeales > Lygodiaceae > Lygodium > Lygodium microphyllum. The sequence continues at coordinate 181,878,470 of NC_141135.1, forward strand.
CCACACATTATCCTCACACTTATACAAACCACACATTTATTTAATAAATATTTATTTGTAGGGACAAAGTAAAGTATCTTATATTAATTAAGAAAAATACATGTGATGGTTGTTAGTGATGGTAGATACAAAAAGCCGATAGCCAACAATAACTCTCAATTATTCCTTCGCTTTTTCATCGGTGGAGAGGAGGAGCTAGCTTCCGATGGAAATATAAGTTCCTTTGCTTAAAAAATGATGTGCTCCCCCTTCAGTTTTTTCTCCAAGAAAAGTAGATTCGACACTTTAACGAGGCCGCATAATGTCGCAAGCACACACATTGCTCCACTCCGCGTTTGATCAAACAAGTAAAGAAGCTTTGACCGCTTGATTAGCACCACCTTCTCCAAGCCAGATGTAATAGATATCGCTCGAAAAGGTTCAAACTAGAGCTCAAATTTTCATGATAATTTCTTGCCCTCCTGGTGAGCACTTCTTGTGGAAGACCACCAAATCTTCAATAAGGTTATCGATATACTCCTTAAGAGGTGAATCCTTGTGTCGATCCACATGTCGAACTCCTCCTTGCCTTGATCCAAACTCATCTATATATAGTATGTCCTGAATGACAAAGTCAAATCAAACAATATATTTAGCGACTAACCTAGAGCTATAAAAAAGTGATGAAACTTGATGGTAGGGTGGGTCGGGTCCCCCGGAGTCCACCGGTGAGATCTTGGCAAAAAATGATACATGCAGCTACCAAACTTTGGACAGGGTAGCTGCATGCATCATTTTTGGCTAGCGTCTGGGGCTAGTTTCTAGCCTAGAAAGTGGCCCCAGATGCCAGACTTCGGATAGGGCAGTTGCAGGCATCATTTTTTGCCAAGATTTCACTAGTGGAATTAGGGGGACCCAACGCACCCTACCATCAACTTTCATTGCATAAAAATATATGGTAGTTAGAAATCTCACCTTCTCCAGATCATTTTGTATCTTCATTTCCTCGTGTGTCAGGGAGGCACCTCTTTGGGCAGAGGGATCTACAAACTCCTTGGTAGGAAGCTGGGGCCTTGGTTTGAACGAATTATGCTATAATGCTTCAAATTCAGCATCACGCACAAGGTAATCTTCTTCAACCGAGGTAATATGCTCCTGTGCTGCTATGATCGCACTCACAGTATCTAAGCTTGTGCCATCATAACTTCCAATCTCTGCCATTGTTGGATGCACATCCATGTAATCATAATCGATCAGGTCTTCCATTGAATCCTTGACTAGGATAGAAAATAAGTCTTCTTCCTTCATTTCCAAGTATTTCACTACATCTGATAGAAGTAAGTATTGTACACCATCTACTTCAAAAGGAGGCAAGGTTGGGTTTGTTGACTTGTGGCTGTTCTGAAGAAAATGGCATCATGAGAGCTAACCCTTGGTTTGTCACCACTCTATGTTCCTCTTCAACATTTATGAGCTCTTCAATCGGTTCTTCTCCCGTATATGTGATAGAAACAACCTGTGGAGTTGTATCTTCATCGCTCTCCTCCTCTAGGGGTGTATCCAATGCAAGGAGGTAAATTTCCAATGCGCAATCACACTCCACGAGATCCAAAGGTAATATACCTGGTGCACTTCCCCATGGGAATAGTGCATACTCTATGAGAAGGATCCACATGGGCTAGACACCTATTCACAACTTTTTGGTGATTCTTCCCTGCCTGAAATACCATGAGCTGTTCTAGAGGTAGCCAAGTCATGTCGGATCCCTCGATGGAGTATGTGCATGTAGCAATGGTGCTCACAAAGTTTTCCAAAACCTGAAGGGGGGATCCAGCGATTAGAGCATGCTTTCGAGGTTGAAGATCTTAGAGAAAACCTGGAATATCTCATCACCCTGATTGGCAAAGATAGTCTCATGGATCCACTCATCAAAGTGTGCGCGAGCATCCATCGTAGCAGGTAGGAGGGATGTAGTGGATATAAAGAGATGAAGAGAGAAAGTGTGAAATGAAACAATGAAACAAGAACTAAACTAGTTCTACCTTAAAAACCTTAAGTTTTAAACCATTAAGGGTTGACATAAACATCGATATCAAAACGCATGTGGATATATACATCAACACAAAGTATAGATTTAATTTCAAGATATCACTTTAATCATATCATTTACATGAAATATAACGAAAAGAATAGCACAAGAATACTCAAAAAAATTCGCCAAAATAAATTTTATTATAATGAATAGGAGTCTGATTTGAATCAATACATTGTATGAAATGTGAGTATTATAGAGTATTTGTTACAAGGATAGTAGCCACATGGCATGCAAATCTTAATAGACACATTGGATTGACACCTGAGATATTCTAAGACTCAACACATTGTGTGTTATATGGATGATATGATACAAGAGTTTCATGGATCATTGCCAACTGGCATGGAGATCCAAATGGACACATAGGACCAATAAAGCAAAGGATTTTTGAACCATCAACTTCCAGCAGATCCATAGTATCCAACACAAAGGAATCACTCACCACATCAAAATAGTTGATGGAGAATTATATGCTTCAGCTAAACCTTGTACAATACCTGCATATACAAAAGAACACCTGCATGAATCCCTTTTAACAAAAATACTTGCATGAATCCCTTTTAGCAAAAAATATCTAGATAACTACATGAATAGAAGCAATACAAAATAGGGCCAATTTACCTATAAGTTGATTTACTGAAGATAAGATTGAATCATTGCTAATCAAAACCCATTGTGAATGATGGACATAAGAAAACATTAATCCTATCAAATATAAAAGTCACTAATTAAATGAATAAATTTTGGCACCACAAAATATGGTAGATTTACTTGTAAATTGAGTCACACAATCTCTGCTCTACCTTGTGTTAAGTGTTGCAACAACAATTGATCCTTAAGTTAGAACTAGCATTAAACCCTGTTGTAAAGATAGTAGAAAAGGGATAATGCAGAGAGGAAGAAAGAGAGAGTTTGTGTGAGTACGCGGGAGGGAAAAAGAAATGAGCACCTATCCAAACTTGCCCAAATTGATCTGTGCAAAAGACAATTTTGCAAGAGTTAGTATTTACATGAAGGTATACTGGAAAAACAGTAGAAAAGAGGAAACATAGACGGAGAAAGAGAGAGGGAGAGAAAGATAAGAAACTATGAAATGTCACCCAAAATGATCTCTGCAACAAAACAACAACAAGGGTTAGAACTAACATTGTGTTGTATTGAAAAGATATCAACAAAAAAAAAACCAAACAGAGAGAGAGATTAACACCTTTGCCTCTTCTCCAAATAAACTCTGCAAGAAAACAACAATTAGAACCAACATCAAATTCTATTGAAAACACAACATAAAAGAGAAACAACACATAGAGAGAGGGGGGAAAGAAAGGAGAGAGAGATGAGCACCTTTGTCTCCTGCCCCAAACAACCTCTGCAATAAAACAACAACAACAGTAAGAAATGACATCAAACCCTATTGAAAAAATAGCAAACAAGAGAAAATGCAAAGAGAGATGGGCACCTGTGTTTTTCCCAAAATCTGGAGTTGCGTGGAGAAGAAAGTGTAGAGGTAAGCAGAACGCTTAGAACCCTAATTACTCTCAGAAGGGAGCTTCAATGGAGATAAAAATTCACGAGTATAGAGAAGAGAGGGAAAGTGGTATGTTGCTCAACTTTTGGGTCAAAGTGATTTCGTGAGAGGGAAAAAAACCGAAATTGAAAATTCTCCAAAAAAGGGGGAAATACGAGATGAGAGAAACTCAAATTTTGTGTACTATTCATTCTCCCTTTTTTTAATCCCCCACTACCTCTTTTTCTGATAGAAACCCAAGATTTGGAGAGAGAATATTCACCCTCCATGGATGTCAACATCTAGCCTTCCTATTGGACAATCCAAAAGGCCCACATCTTAAACTATATTATTTTTAAGGGCCCATTTATGAGTTCATTTTTTTCCTCATGCATGATTATGAATGATGAGGGGAGGAGGGTGATGACTTGCATAAGAGAGTTATGCCAACAAGTATTTAGGCACGACGTTTTAGACCACTAGAAAAATATACCGAAGGACTATGGAGAGTAAGGACTATGTGGTAGCATCCTTGCACGAGGAGTTCTTGATACCTATGGCTGTGGGGAGAGGTTTTCCATAGGATGGATGATGGATTGTATGCCTGCATATATGTCACATAGACAATCAGATATACGCAAGAAAATCAAGAGTAGTACTTCAAAGTTTGAGTGGTTAGATATAGAGGATTGGCAAAGACTCAGGGAGGAGGCCATAAACTCTCTAGGATGATGACGACATTAGTGGGAGGCGGTGAGGGTATGGCTGGAGGTAGGGGCCGTGCATCATCGTGGGGAGTGACGGTGTTATGCGAGCAGCGATCGAGAGCAAGCCTCACTCACAACCTGATAACCAGATGTTAAGGAGTGCCGGTTGGGGTAATTGAATTTGTTAAATGCACAACACAACTTGAAAAATTCAAATATTCGATAATTGTAACATTTCTGCTCAAAATATTAAAGAACTTTGATCACCGCACGCCCGAGAAAAAGCTGTGCAAAGTTATCTCCCGCGTTGATTAATGTCAGTGGCTAAATCCTTACCCTTGCGTGTGCGATAATAATCCCCATCCACATTGTGCAAATAAGACCGGGGCTTGAAACCCGCAAGCCGCACAAAAACACCATTTTCGGGAAGGCCAAATGAATAATGGTTAAGATTAAGGCAATTTTTTTAATTATTTACTCCCCGCCCCTCAATCGATGCATGGCGGGGGAGAGGAGTGTGAGAGGGAGGGTGAGTAGTCCATGAGTGGTGTGGGGAAGCATGAGGGGGGAGGCATGCACAAGCCACGTGTGTGGCTACCTCTCCCCCTCCTTAGCCTATATGACCCCCCTAGGGCACGAAGAGAGGGGGAGAAGGAATCAGAGAGGGCCGTGCTGTTGATGCCATGCTGCAGCCACCAGATCGTCGCTACGCCAGCACTTGCCGCCGTCGAAACTCCTGTTGCGCCACGCCTGTTGCCACCTCTCCCCATCGCCATCATCACCCTCTTGTTCATCGTCAATTTCCTCTCCTCCAATTATCATTATCCTCCCCTCCACGTCATTCTATAAGAAGCAGAAGCTTCTTAGAAGCTTTTTAGAAGCTTCTTAAGATAAGCTCCCCTAGGCCTTATGCAGGCAGCCTTTTCCCCGTTTCTTAAAACCCACATCTGTAAAGGGAATTCCTCCATGAGGGGAAAATAGGCAGACCTCGAGGCTATTTTTCCAAAGCTTGGAGGAAGTTTAGAAATCACATAGAGGCAAGGACAAACCGTGGAGTCCAAATTTCACAACATCAACAATGGCTCCAAAACAAAAGATACAAGGCACACGCGCAGAAGTCTCCAACCCGAGCATACGCGTGGACATCCCTACGAGCCCTCAAGCCTAGGTTCTTAAAAGAATGATTCTACATTTAAGGGATGCATTAGGCACGTTAAATTTCATGGGAAGAATTCATTTATGCATGTTTCTAATTCACGTAGCCTAGTTAAAATACATTTGGGAAATTGTCTCCTTGAATGATTTACAAGAGTTAGTGCATGTCATGCAAACTGGGTTGATTGCATTTCCAAGTTGCAAATCCTAAGAGCATATTGCTCAGGTTTAAAAGGATGAAAAATTTGTTTAAATTCACCCTTGTCTCCCTTGCAAGAAAGAACAAGTGTATATTGTATTTAGGCAATAACTTCCTTGTTGTGATTCGCATGAGAAAATTGTTAACATCCGTTAGATGTTGTCCAAAGAATTGCATGGCATGGAAATGAAACCATGGACTTGCATGTTGCATGCAAAGATGCTTGTAGAATGGATTAAGTCAACATTAGTCTTATAATATTCATCATGCATGAACTTCATTTATCGAAGTTGTATCTAGAAAAGGTTGCATGTCACATATTCGTCATGCATGAACTTCATTTATCGAAGTTGCATCTAGAAAAGGTTACATATCATATAAAAACCTGAAATTCAATTGCATTAAATGAAAGGTTGTAGGAAAAACTCTTGATGTAAATCTATGTAGGTTTTATGCAAGTTATTCCCCAAATTGTCAATCATTCTGATTTTAACAAGGAAAGAAATGGTCAATTGCAAACCTTAAAATTGCATAGAAGTAATGAATCGCATATTTACACATAATGTGATGTCTTGCAACTATTTACACCTTTAGAACAAGTATAGCATCTCTAAGCACAGATCGTTCTTGTAGCAAGACATTTAGATCATTAAATTAGATAGATCACTTGTAATGACATAACCCACATGGGATTCTTAGAAGCATAAGTAGATAGTACAACGAACACCTCAAAGTGCTACCAAGGGCTTAGCACATTAAAAATTCTACCTAGTATCGCACTTGGGACGCCAAGTCAAGACTTGCAAACCCAAAGGTCCTATCCACATTCACGCAAAGTTTGGGTTAATTGGACGCCCATATAATAATGATCTAGTGTTTTACCCTAAGGATCGATCGACCTAATACTAAACTTTTGATTAATTTTAGAAACCCTAGGGCCAGACGTTATTGGCCTAGTAAGGTTAGGGATTGGGTTGGGTAAGAAGACACCCCAAACCCTACATCTTGACTAAACATACTTCTTGACCAAGGAACGTCATTGATGGGTGATTGATCCCACAAGTTAGATGCGACTCCTATGCGACAAGTTGCAATGTTGCATGGCTTTGTGTTTAAGTCACAAGATGGATTTGCCACTCTTTGGAACAAGGGTTGGTGGGATCTAAGTACAAGATAATTTGAAAGAGGATGAGCAATCGTGCTACTGAGTTGCCAAGTTAGGGTAACGAGCAATTGACAAATCAAGTTAGGGCGATGAGGATTGCCCAGGATCTACTGTCTTAATGTAAGGAACCTAAGGTGTTTAGATTAACAGGGTATAACCATAACCCAAGGATACAAGGGTACACAAACAACAAAACCCTGGGGATCTTGCCAAGTCACAATTGATTCCGGATCGAATGCTGGATGCATTCGGAGAGAGGGATTCACACCTTAGCAGTTCGCCAAATAAACGACCACTGGTTTGATTGTGTTTGTACAGTTTAGGAGCATTGTTTATATTGCTTTGCTCAAAGAACTAAAGATGGAAAAATAATTAATGCTTCAGGTTGAAGGCCTGAAGGGAGAAGCAGCATCAGTTACCCGCGACTGTCTGCTTGACCCTAACCAAGGGGGTTGTTAGCCGTGCTGGGAACATGGACCAAACCTGCTGTGAGAGGTCTCTCCGTTGGGCGCTACTTGGAGTAGGAGGATGCCTGGGTGCTAGGGGGGCTCTGACCGTAAATCCCTTGCCTTCCGGGTCCTGCAAAAGAGGCCGACCTGACTCGGGATTGGATCTCGAGGCCTGCATACTAGTCTATGGGCAAAAGCTTGGATTAGTAATCCCTGAGGATTGCTGAATTGCCTTCGAGTGGATTATGGATTGCCTTCGGGTGGATTATGGATAGCCTTCAGGCTGGATTATATGATGTATTCCAAAGATAAATAAGGTCAATTGTTGAAACGGAACTTGGTTGACACTATTTTTTTATGTCAAGTGCTAAGATTATGTGAAGGAACCGGTGTCTAATTGGCTAATTAAGGAAGTTGTTTTTGCATGCCAAACTTAATGTGGTAGGTAATTAGACAACTAAAGCAACCCTGAGGAAAGTGCGATGGATGTGGCCATGGGTCCGTCCTACGGATGGGTGGTCCCGGTTGGCCGGTGTCAAAGGATTCTGAAAGCAAAGTCGCGACCACAGAGGACTTTGAATAATTTAAGGATAGAAGGTCAATTTAGCATATCAAAGTCAATTTGAAAGCTCTATTTCTGCATCATTTTTAGTCTCTAAATCTATAAATAACCAGGGTACATTCATGCACAACATTAGTAATATGAGGAGCTTCTAATGCAAGTTTGTAAGTTTGCATCAATGTATTTTTGCCTTTCAAAACATCAATAGGCTAACTTCATCTTCAAAGGCAAACTGCATAATACGAAGAGAATTTTGTTGGGTAAACTCAACATGATCTTGCAAGTGATCAAATCCAAGCCCTTCAAGTGAGATGACAAAGGCTAAGCTTTCATCTCCTGCTACTCACAGTTCTATTCTAACTGAAGCTCAGCCCATGGGTATGGGCTGCTTCCAGCTGCTCTTAGGAAAGAAAAGAACCCAAAGTGATCAATGATTGAAAGAGCTCTGACATGATCCTGTTAATCATAGGGAAATGGGAAAGGAAACAACCTTGCATAAGCATGATCCAATGCTAAATTCTGTGGATATACATTTAAGGCCAGACTTCACATCAAAGCTTAGATTCTTGACTATGCATGTACATCGATTCATTAAGATCCCTGATCTGCATACACTAGTCTGCATGAGGATTTAACCCTTTGTATCGATATCAGCTGCCCCAATCGACTTCAGCGGTCAAGTATTCTTCTTCATTTTTGCCGGCACTCATTCAGTGCACCAACTGGTCGTGTCATGCTGTTCAAGCTTATTGGTTCACTGTCCAAGGTACCAACAGAAGTCTAATTTCCATCAGATGGATTCCACTTGCTATGTTGCCCTGCATGCTTTTGATTGCTAGACTCAATATTGGATAATTGTGCTTTGGAAAGTAAGTCTCTTGACACATTTGCTGCAGCAATTAGTTGTAGAACAGGCACTTTGTGGGAAGTGCATGCCAGTAACACTACAATTGGCTTGCTATGTACATGGTACTGCTTATGGTAGAAGTGATTGAACAAATAGTTTCATTTCACTTGCCCGTAGATGCATTTAATACAATGCTTGCGATTTTGACAAGCCTTGAGAGGCTTCAATTCAGTCACTGCGATGGCAGTTGTACAATGAATGAGGGATTTTCAGCGATCTGTGGTTGTGCAACTGCAAAGAGGATAAAGAGGACGTAAGGGAGATGATATGGCTCCTTCATGCAATTCCTTTGAATTTTTGTTGAAGATGGTATTATTAATGGTTATGCCGTCTCCTCCCTGGAATCCACTCTGCCCAATCCTCTGCTCTGAGTTATCGCAGAAGGCTGAATTGAATTCAGCTGATGCTTCTTCGTCTTTGTTGCAGTCTTTAACAGCGTCTTTAGTTTCCTCAGCTTCGTTCGTCTCTTTAACTTCGACTCTTTCATCAACTTCATCTATCATCTGCTTGTCTTCTCTGCATCACTTCGTTCCTCTTCGTTCGTCTATCGTTTGCTTGTCTTCTCTGCGTCACTTCATTCCTCTTCATCAATCTCAGCTTGCCAGCTTCAGGTCGCTCGTCAGTCTGATGTCTCGTCTTCATCAGTCATCGCTGCTTCGATTATCCACTTCTCCTTTCCCTCCTTTGCTTCTTCACATCACAGACCCTGCAAAGGTTGGATTTGCTACAATAAACCTGCCCGTGATAGACACTCCAAGAACACGCAGTCTGGGGTGCTATTTGGCTCTACTCTTCGGCCGAAACACCGAAATCGACATGCTAACAGAAAGCCTCAAATATGGATGGCTGGGGGGTCTACTCTGTAGCCAGATTTGTACACACAAAAACAGATTTTGGCACCTGAGATGAAGAGAGTCTGCAATCCAAGCTTGGTCCGGCCTCATACGAATCCAGTGAGGAATCCCCTTCCGTCATCTTCTTTGTTTCCCCTCCAATCTTCTCTCTTCCGCAAGGCTTCAGCACTCCTTCCAATCCTCTCTCTTGCACAAGACTTCCGCACTCCGTCTGCATTCAGAGCTTTTTCAAGCTTTTTCGTCGTTTACTCCCCTCCATTCAGCGCAGAGTATCGTCCTTCAAATCCAGACGACAATTCTCCCTTTTTGCCTTCTGATTCTCCTCCAAAAAAATCGTATGCCCGATCCATCAATCCCGGGAAAATCCCCCAAACTCGATTCAAAAACATAAAAGCTCCTCTTTTCCCCCCAAATCACGGCTCCTTTCCCCTAAAGCACAACTCCTTTCCCCTAAAGCATTATTTTTTTGCATTGCCAAAAGCCTCAAGAAGCGGATTTGACTCCAAAACCTGTTGTTCAACTGTTCATCCATCTGTAACAGCCCTGACCTTCGAATGTCCCAAACATTCACAAAATGATCGAAAGATCCAGTGATGAAGATGCATGTATCAATGGGATACCAGTGTACACATGAGACACAATATGTGTACCCATGGTTAGCCCTTTTATCGATTGAAAACAACGCCTCATGTTTTTGTGTACATGAATTGTATCCATAGCTGCTTGGCTGCTGAATGTCATAAGCAGCAACAGATCCATCTAATGCTCTCGAAATCAGGTACCTGAAGACTATTAATGCTTCTCTTGTGTGCACTCACAATCTCCTTGTTGTGTGCAAGTTCTATGCTTGAAACCCTTCTCTTCTCTATAAGACTTGTAAATGATGAGGGAACCATACTTCCAATGTCTCTTTCCATCACCATCTTCCACATCCATTCTTCAGTTGAGAGTGTAATGAGATCATCACATTCCATGCCACGACAATGTCCTAATCAAACAGCCCATCAAACATGCTCTCTGCTTCTAAAATGCTGCCACATTTACCATAGATACTAATAAGCGTGCTATTAACAAAAGCATCTGAAGTGAAGCCCTTCATGTGAGCATCTATACTCATACGCAGAGAATAAATGTAATCACAACAACTAAGTATGCATAAAGTATTAAATCGCACACACAACTTTCGGGTGGTTTTCACACCTCGAATGCGCAGCAATACGACACCGGGAACTTTTCTCAAACAAAATGGAGAGCATGGAGCTTTTCTCGAAGGAAGTAAACAGGATGGAATGTTGACCTAGAGGCTAGGTTACTAGAATCCCGATTTATGCTGTTTTACGGGAAGAGAATGGGACTATGCCTTATGGCGAGAGAGGTCGAGCTTTGCATCCCTCTTATTTCCCATTCTCCTTGAACCAAGTGCAGCATAAATCCACTTCGACCTTGATGTTTCTGTGTAAAGTAGTTTGTATGGGGTTCGACGCTAGTTACTCTCCAGGAATTTGACCATTAGGAAAAACCTGATTCAGGTCGGTCATAAGTGGGAACGGCCGGAATGCTTCCGCTTCGTGGTAGACTTTAGAAGACCTAGATCGCGAACCCCGTGATATTCCGTGGGAGTCCCGGGCGGTGCTTTCTGGACCCTCTTCCTGATGGGCTGCTAAGACGTGTCCTATGAGCGAACAGGTGGACATGTTAGAGTTGGTATCAGAGCGAACCAACGAGGAACTAATGTTTACAAGAAAATAAGGAAAAGTAAGAGAAAATGTTACTGTTAAGATCATTTCCTTACTTACTTATCAATGCTGACTTGCAGAGTCGTAAAGTATAGAACAGATTCTTGGTGTTCCAAGTTATGTTTATGACCGCGATGCGTGCTTCAGATTATCGATGGAGGATCGATATGATGAATATCCTAGACTGCATCTACAATCCATCACCCCTATATGTGGAACAGAGATGGACGGGTGATTCAGGGATTTATTACATAGCTGCCCATTGATTTGCGTACCTTCGAACAAACCGAAAGAGAATCAAGTGATTGGAGGACCTGAAGATCGTGAAGTTGTTCATCTTTGTTGAGGCTCACGCAAACGCAACCCTACATGTCAGAGGTTGAAAGGGCAATTAGAACACATATGTGTACGAGGAAGTGACCCGAATAATCCCTGCTGATAGAATCAAGGTTTTGGGACATTACGGGAAGAACGGGTACCAAAGGAAAGGATACCCTAATCTTCCAATGACCTATCGATTCTTGAAAATCCATGACCCCAATCCATACTATTACTCAGTTCCCATAGCTGAATGTAACACAACCTTATTCTCCCCGAATTAATGTATCAGCTTGTTCCATCTTCCCAAGAACAATTGTACTCCGAAAGGGCTATGCCCATATGAATGAAATAATACTCATTTTATCAATGATTGTCTTGACTGTGAATATTGATAAAAAGTTAAGCGATTAGGTCTCTTGGCTGAAAGCTGAATTGGGCAAGAAATGTAACGTGAGAAACATTTAACGAGTTGTTAACGTTAAGAATCTCAATGCCCAGGCACAACCTCAGGTACAGATTTCTAGTCCGACCCCTACGCCAAGTACAGCCATGATTCAGGAGAAGAAGTTTCTTCTCAAGCAAATCAAGCCATGAGAATTTGATGGCAAGGGAAGGTCCGTCCAAACTAATGCCAAGATCTGGATCGAATTCATGGAGGATTACTTCAAAGCGGCAGGTACTGCACCCGCAAACCAGGCTATGCTCGCCAAGTTGAAGCTTACCGGCGAAATCGACAGTAGGAAACTTTTCTCAAACGAAATGGAGAGCATGGAACTTTTCTTGAAGGAAGTAAACAGCAAGCAACGTTGACCTAGATTCTAGGTTACTAGAATACCGATTTATGCTGTTTTAGGGGAACAAAATGGGACTATGCCTTATGGCCAGAGAGGTTGAGCTTTGCATCCCTCTTGTTTTCCATTCTCCTTGAACCAAGTGTAGCATAAATCCGCTTCGACCCTGATGTTTCTGCGTAAGGTAGTTTGCCTCGACGCTAGTTACTCTCCAGGAATTTGACCATTAGGAAAACCTTGATTCAGGTCGGTCCTAAGTGGGATTGGTTGGAATGCTTCCGCTTCGTGGCAAACTTGGGAAGACCTAGATCCCAAACCCCGTGATATTCCGTGGGAGTGCGGGGGGGCATTGTTTGGACCCTCTTTCCGATGGGTTGCTAAGACGTGTTCTACGAGCGAACAGGTGGACACGTTACAGTTCGTATCAGAGCGAACCAACAAGGAACTAATGTTTACAAGAAAAAATAATAAGGAAAAGTAAGAGCAAATTGTGCTGTTAAGATCGTTTCCTTACTTACTTATCAATGCTGACTTGCAGAGTCATGAAGCATGGAACACATTCTTGGTGTTCCAAGTTATGTTTATGACCGCGATGCGTGTTTCAGATTATCGACAGAGGATCGATATGATGAATATCCTAGACCGTATCTACAATCCATCATCCTTGTACGTGGAACGGAGATAGACGGGTGATTTAGGGATTTATTACATAGTTGCCCACCGATTTGCATACCTTCGAACCAAACTAAAGAGAATCAAGTGGTTCGAGGACCTGAAGATCGTGAAGCTGTTCATCTTTGTTGAGGCTCACACAAATGCAACCCTACATGTGGGAGGTCGAATGGTCAAGCAGAACACGTATGTGTACAAGGAAGTGACCCCAATAATCCTTGCCAACAGAATCAAGTTGTTGGAACATCAGGAGAAGAACGGATACCACAAGAAAGGATACCCTAATGTTCCAATGACCTATTGATTCCTGAAAATCCATGACCCCAATCCATACTATTACTCAGTTCCCGTAGTTGAATGTAACACAACCTTATTCTCCCTGAATTAATGTATTAGCTTGTTCCATCTCCCCAAGAATAATTGTACTCCGAAAGGGCTATGCCCATATGAATGAAATAATACTCTTTTTATCAATGATTGTCTTGACTGTGAGTATTGATAAAAAGTTAAGCGATTAGGTCTCTTGGCTGAAAGCTGAATTGGGAATGAAATGTAACATGAGAAATGTTTAGCAAGTTGTTAACGTTAAGAATCGCAATGCCTAGGCACAACCTCAAGTGCAGATTCCTAGTCCGACCCCTACCCCAAGTACGACCATGATTCAAGAGAAGAAGTTTCTTCTCAAGCAAATCAAGCCACCAGAATTTGATGGCAAGGGAAGGTCCATCCAAACTAATGCCGAGATTTGGATCGAATCCATGGAGGATTACTTCGAAGCAGCAGGTACTGCATCCGCGAACCAGGCTATGCTTGCCAAGCTGAAGCTTACCGGTGAAGCAAGACTTTGGTGGAAGCAATGGTACAGAGACCAAGGGATCTCGGAAGGGTCCATTACTTAGGAGAAGCTGAAAAGAGCTGTGCGAGGAAGATACTTACCACATGCCTACCGCACGCAAAAGATGAACAAGTTCTATGAGCTGAAGCAGCTTGGTTTATCTCTTGATGCATACTACTCAAATTTCGTCTCTCTTTTGAAGTATGCACCATAAATGGATATGACACGACAGGTGTCAAAGTTTTTTGCTGGACTAAACCCACCTGTAAAAACATGCCTCAAATCAATGCTTCCAACAGACCTTCAGGATGCGCTCATTCAAGCTGCACCCATAATATAGGAGGTGCAGACCAGGCCAAAAAGTAGCAAGACTTGGTCTTACAAGGATCAGAACAAGGAAGTGTATAGGTCCTAGGCAAAGAGAGTTCAAGGTCAAAACCAGGGACAAAGGAAGAAAGCTAGGACCAACAATCTCAATAATATTGTTCCTACCCAATGTAATGGCCACAATCTCCGTTGTTTCCATTGCAATGAGCCTGATCATTTCAAAAGGCAATGTCCCAATCTTGGCAGAGGACAACGTCAAGGACCATTCCAAGGAACTGCCCATGGCCAAGGAGCCGCTACCCGGGGCAAAAGAAGAACTGCCTGTGTTGCCAACAGGGAGGTGTGCGATGAAGAAGACTTGACCATGGAAGCAGACTTTGAGAGGGCAACAATCCATGCCGCCCTTCACAAGAAAGGCCCGAATCGCCAGTTTTTTGTAATTCAGACACCATCAGATTATCAAGGTAAAGGTTTCAAAACCTTGATTGATTGTGGTAGTACGCATTCCTTTATTTCACCAGCTTATGCAAGAAGATTAGGAATAGCCATAAAAGGTGCACCTACCTTACTTGTGGAACTAGCAAATGGTCATGAGGTCACTTGTATCAGGCAAACTGCTAAGATGGGATTATTGCTGGGAGGAAAGTCGACTTTGGTCAGATTCAGGGTTATGAACCTAGGTATCCATGAGTGTTTACTCAGAATAGATTGGCTTAATGATGCCCACATTCATTGTGGAAAGGGTCAAGTTTCCTTTCGAAATTCTGAAGGGGAATTGGTCACAAGTCAAGGAGAGGCTGGAAAGCCAAAAATTCAACTGGCCAAAGCATCTCGGATAATAAAGGGAATTAGAAAGGGGCTACCTGTCTATTTGATTAAGCTAAATAAGCTAGATCAGAATCAAGAGTCTAGTGAAAAACATTCATGGCTAAAGGAGTGCGCAGACCTATTTTGTGAAGAGCTGACAGAACTTCCGTCTCAAAGAGAAGTTGATCATGGAATCAAGCTAGTGCCAGGAGCTGCACCAATTGCAAGGAGGCCATATAGAGTGTCCATCCCAGAAGCGATTGAGCTAAAGGAGCAACTCAAGAAACTCTTAGATCAAGGCTACATCCATCCTAGCAATTCACCATGGGGAGCTCTAGTGCTATTGCAGAAGAAGAAAGATGGAATGCTTTGGCTATGTATTGATTACAAATGGTTGAATCAATCAACCATTAAGAACAAGTACCCTATTCCAAGGATAGATGAACTTATTAACCGTCTTCAAGGTGCGAAGATCTTCTCCAAGATTGATCTTAGGTCTCGATATTACCAGATAAGAATCAAGGAAGAAGATATCCCAAAGACGGCATTCAACACAAGATATGGGCATTTTGAGTTCCTGGTTATGTCATTCGCGCTGACGAATGCACTTGTCACCTTCAACAGGTTAATGCAAGATATCTTTAGGCCATATCTTGATGACTTCGTACTCGTCTTCTTTGACGATACCTTAGTCTACTCCAAACAGGAACAAGATCATGAACCCCAGCTTTGTATTGTCCTAGAGACAATGAGGGCACACAAGCTTTATGCCAAAAAGAAGAAGTGTGCGCTCTTCAAACGATAGATTGAATATCTAGGATTCATCATATCAGCAAAAGGAATCTCAGTGGATCCAGCTAAGGTCATAGATGTTCTGGAATGGCGAATACCAACAACTGTCAAAGAAATACACAGTTTTCTTGGATTGACAGGATGGTACATGGTCTTTATCAAAGACTATGCCTTGATTGCAACACCTCTGATGGATCTACTAAAGAAGAAAACTTCAATTGTATGGTCAACTTCTACTGAACAATCTAGCTTTGATAGACTAAAGCAAAGTTTGGTATCAGCACCTATTCTCAAACTTTCGGATCTTGGTAAGGAGTTTGAAGTGATAACTGATGCTTGCACACTTGCCTTAGGATGTGTGCTTATGCAAGAAGGTCATCCTATAGCATACTCCTCCACTACAAGATATAGACCTTATACCGACGTTTAAAGCTACGAAAATACAAACAACAAAATTTACCTCCGTCGTCGCAAAAGGCATCGTTATTAATGATGCCATAGAAATGTTAGTATTGGCGTCGCTATCAGCGTCGCTATTGAGGAATGCGACGCTGATAGCGACGCTAATACTGATGCTCATAGCGATGGTTTGCAACGTGCATAGCAATGCCAATAGCGACGCGAGTAGTAAAATTTGCGACGCTAATACTGATGGTAACAGGGAAAAAAAAAATTGTGCATATATAGCATTGTGTGCTTTATGAGAGCCATACAAAATAGTTTCTGTACTACTGTGTACAATGCGCTTGCAAACAAAATCCATGTATACTGAAATCATAAAACTGATACATGAAATAAATACATGATCGCATAAAAAGAGATTGGTATAAGTAGAGAATCTATCTACTGCGGCTGGCACTGAAAACTCCTCGTCCAAGGATACTACTATGTAGTCCTTGCTCCCCTCGGGTATGTTCTTCCAATGATCCAAGATGTTGTGCTGAAAAACTTGTTGGCACAACTCTCTCATGCGAGCCATCACCCTCCTCCGCTCATCATTCATGATGATGGCTCCTGACCTACTATCGACCAGATATCCATAACCCCTAGGAGTATGCCTAAGATGGATCCTCTCCCATCTGCATCTACGCTCATGGGCATATCCAGGAGACCCCTCTACATCCGGTGTACTGACGAGGATAATCTCTCTCGAAGTGGCACCCAAAGGGGTGCCACCTGCTAACGGTTGTGCAAAAGCCGAAGTAACTGGAGTAGACGTCCCCACAGGTGTGACAAATCCAGGAGGTGACGTAGCTCCAGCAAAACGACGAGACGGAGACACTACGTCCGTGTCTCCACAGCATCCACCTAAGCCACGAGAGCGAGGAGTTGGACCTGTATCCCGTGTCGACCGCAGGCTCACTGCCTCTGTATCTCTACAGCATCCCCCTGATCCCGATACACTCCCTCCCTCTGGTCCAAGTCGTGAGCGTCGAGATCATTTGCTCCAAGCCGAAGCATCTGATCACGTTGAAGTAGATCTAGCAAAGCGCCCTGACGAAGAACGAGACAACTCCTGGTCTGCCATCTCTCTGAATCTGGCGATCTGGTCTAGAGACATGCGTGTGAAGATGTCCTGTAACTCCTCATCGCTCATCCCTCGACTTATCCTGAAAATGTCACCTGCATAGATAAAAAATGATGTTAGAATAATCAATTTAAATCATACAAAGCACAGTAATATAAATCATTTTAAAAAAATCTCACTTAAAATGAATATCTTATGTACCCTTATAAGCGATTGGTCAATGAATTAAGTAAGTGGATGCTCCAAGTATGAAGTATCCTATGGTTCCATGTTAATCTCCTGACACAACTCCGCATACACTGGAAGGTCGATAGACATGTCACCACAAAAGAATGAGTCCGTCTCATTCTCAATGAATTCTTGGACTCCTGTATTTCCATCATTGTTAGCTGATGCTGGCTCCAAGCTTTCGATGGCCTCCACCCCTTGCAATATTGACCCCTCTATTTGCATATTATCTTCATCTATGCTCGAAACATCGCTTTGATCATATACTCTCACACTTCGGGGAGTCAAAGGTACAATATACCATCATCGAGGTTGTCGGGGGTTTGGATAGAAGATTACATGTTCACAAACACGTACAAGAGAGTTTAAACCATTGTGACATAAACCATGTCATAATACAATTAGCAAGCAAATGAGTCCATGTATCTGTTCACAATGGGCTGGCAACACAAAGGTGTCACGCAAATTCGTCTATTTTTTTTTCGGAATCTATTTCGAGAAATCCAGATGGAGCTCGTCGAACTATTGCTCCAGCTCCTCTAAGTACCACTTTGAACCACTGTACATCGAATAGTATCATGGAGAAGCTACGGTAATCCACTGTAATAATACTTTGCAAGTTCCCAAAATACTCCATCTCATCCACAACCGTGTTTGGATCCGTTGCTTGTCGTTGGCTCTCTTGTTCGAACCTTGCCATGACACCACAGTCCATTGTGGAGCGCATTTTGTCAATACGCTCCACGTAAAAATGCCGTCGGCGTGACCACACTGCACTATATATTTTGTACTTTATATTGAAACACTTAAATTAGATATCGCATATAGAATCTAGATACGACAGATTCTAAACCCCTCATCACCTTTGGACTACATCTCCTCAAGAATTCCCACTCCTCCATTGAGACCTCTGTCCCTTCGCGAGATGCTACGGTCAAGGCTCCATGCAACCATCGCGTTGACATAAACCGCGGCATCTCCTCCATGCCTTCGGGATATCGAATCGATCGATGACGCATACTACGTCGGAATTCAGCTCGCAGTGCCTCTCGATCTTGCCTAGCGATCTGGTACTTGCCGAGCCACGTCTCCATAGAGGCATGGTGCAACATACAAAAGTGATTCACCTTCTCTTCCATTGAGGCATCCATTCTTCTTTCTATCCCATTTCCAACCACTACATCTCCAGTCAGTCTATCATCGTCCTTCAGTGACCATAGCATTTCATTGTCTGGTTCTACCATTGGTAGCCATTGTGAAATATGCATTAGCGCCTCAGACACCAACCAACCTTCGACCATGCTACCTTCTAGCCGAGCTCGTTGTCGCACAAAGCCTTTCAGGGTTTTCATGAAGCGCTTCAAGAAGAACATCCATCGCGTATGGACAGATCTAGCAATCTCCACTTCATCCACAAGATGCACAAGAAGGTGGATTTGTATCGTGAGCATGCTGGTGGGCAGGTATTTCTCAAAGACACAGACCGTCTCCACTGCTTCCCGCCTCATGGATTCAATAGAGGAAGTCTTAATCTCCTTCTGTGAGATCCATTGCACCAAAGTCGACAACTTGTAAATCGCCCCACGAATTTCTAGAGTAAGACATCCTGTGATTGGATCGGTAGTACAAACTACCACAAATGAGAAAGGATTATGAATAGTGGCCACATTCCAAATAGCAAAATGCCCACGCACTACAACAAAAAGGCTCCATAGACGCGCTTGTAGACGCAATATTTGAATTGTGAAAAAAAAAGTCGGGCGCGTTTATTAACGCGTCTATTTTTGCGTCTACAAAATCATGTCTAAAAGCGCGCTTATAAGCAGAAGTAGACGCACATTTAGACACGCCTATAGACGCAGATATAAATGCACTACTTGAATAAATAATCATATTTAAAAAAAGTGGATATATTCATATTGTGCGTCTATACACGCATGTATCTACACGTCTAACACCGCGTTTACTTTGAAAGTTTTTTACGAGAATAGACGCACATTTATCCTGCAATTTAGACGCATTGATAGATGCGCAAAACAGAGGTATGAAAAAAAAACCAGAGAGCATGTGGCTTTGTAGGCCACATGCTCTCTGGTTTTTTTCCCCCCCATCAACATCAAATTGTATACTTAGGGAAAACAGAGAAATATTATTTCAAAGATTGGATACTGAAAATAAAACAATGTATGTAGCACACAAAATTTCATATATATAGATGAAACATTTTTACATTATGAGTTCTAGTGCTTGTGACGTCATGATCGCAAGCACTAGCTGAAAGTAATACATATCAAAAATGAAAATTACAAGCCAAGGGGAGGCATGCATGCATGGGGCTCCTCTATATCTCCTCAGAAGAGGCATCATCATCGCTACCACCACCGCTGCCTGTGCCGCTGCCGTTGCCGCCACCGCTACTGCTAGTCCCCCCTTCGCTATCCTCAACTGCATCAGGGTTCGCCTACACAAAGGATTAAAGTATATAAATACCATTACAAACAATAAATCATATTGATCTATACTTTTCATGTAAAAAATAAAACATACCTCTTCTAGTGGTGGAATCCTCATGGCGCGATTATATTGCTCCTCTATGATGAGTCCCTCCTCATAGAAATGCTGCCAAGTGGACGCCCGGTTATGACCTTGATGGTAGCCTACCTCTCTAGGAGTAGGCATCCTACCAACGATATGGAACTACAAAACAATTTGAACATACAACGTATTAAAACACACTACATAATGAAGTGAAACAAATTACAAAATTTAATTTAAAAAAAGAAATCAAATAATACTTACAAACTCAGCCTCCCATGACTCCCTGCCACCCGATCCATAATGCGACGATCCCATGGTTTCCATCTGGATACGTCGCACTTCTGCATGCTGGGGACTTGTCATTTTCTCCGTTGCTCTCTTCTTGGCCTCTTTCCACTCCTTGCGGTGGCAATTGGGTGGTTGGCCATATCCAGGGCGCCCGTGCTCTTATCTCCGCAATGACTCCTTGGCGCACGTCATAAGGTGAGACCTCTTGTTATGAAGCGCGTCTCTCATCTTTGACCATCCCCAATCATCTGAGAATCGTGAATTCTCGGGATTAGGGTACGTTTTATGTACTGCCCGCAGCACCTCTTGCCACAAATCATTTTTTGGTGCTTGAAGGGAATCATACAATCTTTGTATGTGGCATGCACGACACTCCTCAAGTAGGCTATCACTTCCCTCCCCTCGAAGTCATGCAAGATACCACCAACATCAGTGATAGAGTAGTACATTTGTGGAGGCTCATCTCTCTCATTTTTCGGCGAGGGTGATCGAGAGCCACCACCTAGGCAACCCCCACAAAGCCCTCGACCTCCTCGTCCTCCCGCATCACTCTCCCTCCTCCCTCGATGTGCACTACTCTCTACCTCACTCGATACATGTGCCTCTGCAGATGTACGTGCTTCGGCCGATCCATGTACCTCAACTGATCCCTGTGTAGGCAAAGATGTGATAGGTGTCCCGAACATCACACCGAAATCTACACAAAAAAAATCATAGTACCCTGTGTAGATGAAACATATTACATACAGTGTCTATACCTGCGTCTCTGTGCGCGTCTGTACCTGTGTCTTTGTGAGCGTCTGTCAGTGCGTGTATCATCGCATGTACACTGCAGAGCACACGCGCCTGCACACGCGCTCAAAGACGCGCCCCCAGAGAAACGTTTTCCGCCTCTATATCTACGTCTACACTGAGATATAGATGCGCTATCAGACGCGCTTAGTCGGATGATATTGACAGACGACCACCATTATTCATTTACAAAATGCAATACATAATAAAATCACAAATCCTAAATACACAGACAGAGCAGAGAGAGGAAGATAGAAAGAAAGAGAGAGAGAGACTCACCTTGGGTGTTTGGTGTGGCGGGTGGTAGCCCTTCTTCCTTCTCCTTCTTCCTCTTCTTGGTAAGTTACCCTCCCTTGATGCTTGCTTCCTTGCTTGCTGCTTTTTCTTGTTCTCCTCTCTCTTGTTCTCTCTTTCTTCCTCTCCTTGTCTTTCCTTTTTCCCTTCTTGTGTGTTTGAAATGAAAGAAGAGGTGAGTCATGAGGAGGTGAGGCATGAAAAGACTAGGTGAGGCATGAAGAGACTGCATGTCGGCTAAACTCAAGCTTCAGAACCGTAAAAAACGTAGGAAAGAAAATGCGTAGTTTGAAAAGAAATGATTTAAGTATGATTTGAATTTTGACGTGTGCGTCTATTTTTGCGTGTATAAGTGCGTCTATTTGTGCGGATATATAGATGCAAAAATTATGTCTATGTACACGCACGGTTAGACGCGCGTATAGACGCTCTGATAGACGCGCCTGACTTTGCGCGTCTAGCATGTGCGTCTATGCCTCGTTTCTGTTGTAATGACGCTAATTACAATCCATTCGTAGTATAAACTTGACATATCTTATGCCAATCATGGGATTTTAGCCCTAATAATTGGTCGTCTTTAGAAAATGCAGACCTGAGAGAACGCATCATACCCGTCAGAGTGCGGATAGAATTGATTACTTGCTTCACAATGCACTCTTCTTTAGTGGACAAAACCCAAGGAGCACGAGGAAGCTGCACGCGACCATCAGCACTCGACTGCGGGGCCAAAGCACCTCCATCTTACCTACCTCCTTCAAATCCATTTGTGCCCCTATAGTGTCTCTCTTTCCTGTGATGTGGTCCCATAACAAGCTACCCACATTCTTGAAAATATGCATGGGATCCAACAAGTGGTTGACTGCTAAGTGGGTCCAATATGGCAACTCGTAGAAAACTGAGAACCGCCGCATTCCATTTGGATGTGATTCTGCATGGACCATTTTCAGCTTGTACCAGCTTGCAACATTCAGACGTGTTGGAGCTTCTCCAAGGAAACCTTCCCTGAGTTCATGATCCTCCAGCAAGAAAGCAACGTGTTCTTGATATACCATCTTCTTCATGTTTCGTGACCTTCGGGAGTCTAACTGTGGCCCGCATAATGGACATGCATGATAACCTGAGGTAACCAGACTTGTTTCTACACCACGACCTAGTGAATACTTGATTGAATGAGATAAAATATAGATATTACCAGCGAGAACGGAGGCCTGCTCACCTGAGCACTCTCCCAATCCCAAAAAGTCATGCATCATCCACATGAGAATGGCTTGAATATTGGCTAACCGCCGACCATCGCGCTGCTCATATCTTGCACAATGACCCCCTCCTCCCATAAAATCTTAAGCTCATCGACTAATGGACGAAGATACATGTCCATATTTTTTACTTTGTAGCGGCGAGCAAGCTAAGGATGAGATGTCCTTTCTTCATAGAAAGCCATGGAGGGATGTTGTAGTTGACAAGGACTATAGGCCACACACTGTAAGAAGTTGAGCGCAGACCGAATGGGTTCACGCCATCCATTGGGAGACCGAGCCAAAGATTCCTTGGCTCTCGCGCAAAGCCTGGGAAGGTAGAGTCAATGTGGCTCCATGCGCGCAAATCCGCTGATATTCGTTGAACTCCATCCATGGACCTATTCTGCGCGTGCCATGTTGTCAAGCTCGCCATGCCGAACGTACGAAACATGTGGTTTATGCGGGGGGTGAACGAAAAGTATCTGAGAACTTTTTGAGGGATGGTTTGACCTTGCAAGTCCTGTCGATACCTGTGAGCACCACACTTTGGACATGTCTCCATAGTCTCGTATTCTCCTCGAAACAGACAGCAATCGTTGATACATGCATGGATGTTATTGTAGTCCATTCCAAGCTTCTGTAAAACATGTCGTGCATCATCACGAGACTCAGGCATGGTATTTGCAGGTGGTAATATATGATATTTCAATAACCTGAAAAAAATCATAAAACACCTTGAAAAAGCACAAATATTTGTAATAATAGTGTCGAAAAAAAATCAATGAAATGTATGTACAAGGTACCTGAACAACTCAGTCACACTCGTATCACTCCACCCGTATTTTGCTTGCACACTTAAGATTGCAAGCAGTGTCTTCAGCCGAGATACTTGACACCCATCATATAATGGCATGGATGCTTCCTCTCTAAGCGGATCAGAAGTCTCGACATCCATGGGAATCAATGCATCGATCATTGCCTCCATCTCAGGCTCCAAGATTGTAGGTAGGTCTAGAAGGTTGCCTATCTCCTCTGGCATTGACGGTATAGATTGGCCTTGCGAGTGGTGGATTGGCTCCTGCACTCCATCCATCGCACACCCACAAACTCTTCTAATTGGCCGCAAAGGGTGCACTTCCCCTTGGGATGAGACATCACCTCCCTGGATAGAAAATTTGCCAGCAAGACCCAATCTTATTGTATATGGTATTCAATTATCTTGCGAGTACAATGCATGATTGATATTAACTTCAAATTACTGTTTGCTGAAAATCCTCAATCACCTAATCAATGATCTCAGATTGAAACTCGCCAAATCGTCGTACATGTTCTATAGACAATCGGTGTTTGTGTCTAATTGCCAACTTGCATTGAGAGCAAGAACATGGGACATGTTGATTAAGATACGCCTCGCGATCTTGAACAATAGGACCTTCTTCATTTTCCATCTTGTCTACGTTACAACAAACAATTTAATGACTTGTAATACAATTTGGGAAAATGAGGCTCAAATGGATAGCTTTATGGAGATGTATGTCAAGTTGCAAGTTGACCATAAGCTCTTGCTTGAGAGGTTTTAGCCTCTGCAAGAGGTTGAGAAGCAAATTTTGAAAAACATTGAGGTTGATATTGATGCATCCATGGTGTTGAAATCTAAACTTCAAGATATAAGAAATGCTTTACTGATTGATGTAAAAAATGCATGTGACATAGTAGTTGAGAGATTTATTGATGTTATATCTCGGCTATATACCATGCTCAAGAATTTGTTTGTCCCGGTAGATAATTATTCATTATTGTAGAAAAAAAAGGCATTGGTTCATAAGGTTCATGAGTTGGAGACTAAATGTTTGGACTTGACTAAAAGATTGGATAATGCCTTAGATGCTAAAAGGAAAAGTGATGAATATGTTACTTCATCATTGCAACAAAAAGATTGGTGACAAGGATGCTATGATTAATGAAGTTCTTCACGAGGTGAATATAGAGTTGAAGGGGATGGAACACGATTCTTCATTGGGATTTAGTGGTGATCAGTCAATTATTGAGGTGTCTTCTTGTATGGCCATTATACCTTATATACCTAGCAGCGGTCTCGAGGTTATGTACTTTGAGTATCTTAGAGGGGCTCTACTAGGATTACTTATACAACTGCACTAGAGGGCTTTGAGTATAAGTAATCCTAGTCAACAAAATACAACTTTGTCAACAAATCCTAGTTGTATAAGTAATCCTAGGTGCCATTGATGAATATCAATTTCCACTTTGTTTCATCATAGTTCTTTCTTAGTCTCATTTTGTTGACACCTAGGATTACTTATACAACTGCACTATAGGGCTTTGAGTATCTTAGAGGGGCTCTACTCAATGTTGCTTGCTCAGTGTGGTTTATTAAGGGATGCAAGGCCTTTAGCAAGGTATAACTATGTTCTATGCGTTAGTCTTCATGCTACTTAGTTTTCATGCTATATACTACTTAATTTCATACTGGTGGGTTTTGAGTCCTGACTATCCTAGTAATACACTGGGTTGTGCCATGTGTTAGGGATCAAATTGCATAATCTACCTTAGTACTTTTAAGCATGTAGGTGCATGAAATCAATATAAGTATATTTTCAATCATGACGAATGAAAGATCTTTAGGGCAGTGCCCGTATAGGGTCGATGATGCTTGATTCTACTACTCTGTTCTTGTTTTCTAGAAATTAGTCCTATCTATAATAAGGTATTTGTTCAAGAATGATTGTGCTGAGAGTATTTTGATTCATAATTTTTAGGTGAGCAGTGCTTTGTAAATGATTATGATGTATATCTTATGTCTGCATATTAGTCCTAAAGAATTAATGATCAATATGTATGTAAATCAATTCAAGAAGTTATATGCAGTAGTAGGAATATTTGAGGCAAAACTAGTGTTTCTGTGTTTCTATTACGGTCTATTGAGGCCATAAAATAACCTAAAGAAAATAGTCATCAATTAAAGAGAAATACAATAGGGAACATTCATACTCATACCTCAAATGTTACATATATATCATAATATGCATTAATCATGCATGCGTGTGTGTGTGTGTGTGCGTGTGCGTGTGTGTGTGCATGTGCGTGTGTGTGCGTGTGCGTGTGTGTGTGCGTGTGCATGTGTGTGTGTGAAGTAATATCATGAAGTAACGATATGTGTCAGCGTACACCTTAGTTATGGGATATCAAGATGTCAAGTAAATTCTATATGTTTATGTACACTTACCCATATATTCATATATTCTTTCTAGCACAACATCAACATTGATGGTATAGAAAATTTATGAGTATCATTGAGGATCTTGTAGTCTAATAATAAACCAATCTCAACAAAAAAGCATCTTAATGTGGTTTTTTTGTCTTAGGTCCATGTATAAAAATTAATGCCATCGATGAAATTTATCAACTTTTATTGTAATGATTGGAAGACATCAAATGCAACAATGTAATACAAGGTTACCATGTCAAAGACCATATCAAATAGTGAAAATGTTTGTGTGGTGCGCAGATCGGACGCTGTATGCTCGCGTAGTGAATGCCGGAAGGTCCCCAAGAACAATGAACTCTACTTTTTGCACAAGTTACAAGGTAAAAAGCATGAACGACAAGAGCAAGAGACCAATTGGGTGCAATCTCCCCCCATCCCTTGTGTGAGCGCTTCACAAAGCATGTATTTTATGTATATTTCTTCTTCATGCTCAATAATAGCCCAATTTACAAAAATATATCAAGCTTTCAGCTTTTGAGTTTACTTTTACAAAAATAGGAATAAAGCTAATGGACGGTGCCCAAAGAGTCTGGCATGCCCAATACAATGTCCAAATAGAAATAACATAACCGTGCGCATGGGCGCATACAAAATAATAATAAATAATCGATGCCTCAATAGACATGACAAAATATAGGCGTGGCGCCTATCAGAATATAATCCATAGATCGAATACTCGCTATCCACCAATGCTTTCCTCCGCCACTGCTGCTATCTCTACACATCAACTGAAGCATTCACAATCGTTAGTAAAATAATACAATTAAACTGACAAAAGTGAATACCTAGCAGTCTTCAACTACATAAATAAATCAACTGGTTAGAAATAAATCCTAACCTTAATTTATTACGAGTGCGCACTCTAAACTCATAAACGTTTATTAATTTAATATGCATTTTGCGGAATCACCCGCTATGGAATCACCCATGTACACACTAAATTAATGAAACGCCCGAAAAGGACAGGCGTCCCCATCAACTTCTCACACAAAGAATCCACTTTGTGTATGAGCCCCGGTCATCAGAGTTTACGGAATCCACCGAAAAACCTCACGGAATCTACCGTGGCACGAAATCCACCGTGAAATATGCCTCCTGGCATCATTGTGCCTGTGTGGGGGTGTGTGTGTGGGTACCGTAGTTATAGAATTTGTTCCAATCAATTATACTCATAGTCATAACCTTTGAAGAAAATATCCTATGCTCAATTTAAGGGATTCTTCTTCTATGGCAACACTTTTGGGTTCATTTTGATGAAGTACCATAATGACCATTAGCTAGGGGATCATTTTCTTTTAGTCCTTCCATTGACTAGTTGGCATGATTACTAATTTGTTATGCCTATAAAGTTAATACAAAAACAAGGATTATGCATATCACAATTAGATCCCCTATATGGACATTATAAAGGATATGACCAATTTTAAGTCATCTTAAAGAGTCACCAATGTACGTGGCCCATGGTAAAGCACATTGCATACCATTATCTATAAGTCCATTATCGTGCATCTTAAATCTCCTAATTAGACTTTATAAAGTGTATGACCAATTTTTAGCCCTCTTAAGGAGTCATTGATGTAATGGTACCTATAAAAAAAGCAAAGTGCATACCATTACCATAATCATGGATATGTTATCGTTCCAATATATACACACACAGGTGGACTACATCTTGAGTAGACAAAAGCTATCCATTTGAGTAGACATACATCTGCATAAAGCTATCCATTTGAGTATACATCTCTTTCTCTTTCTCTCCCTCTCTCATTTCCTCCCCCTCTCTCTCCCTCTCCCTCTCTTTCTCTCTCATTTCCTCTCCCTCTCACAATATATCCTAACACTCTCCAAAAGAAAAAGGGAGACGGAGAGAGAGAATGCACTCTCCCTCCCTCTCCCTCTCCCTCTCCCTCTCTCATTTCCTCCCCCTCCCTCTCCCTCTCTTTCTCTTTCTCTCCCTCCCTCTCCCTCTCCCTCTCTTTCTCTCTCATTTCCTCTCCTAAACAAGCAAAATAGAAAGTGATTTAAACCCTAAACAAGTAAAAGGAGAGAGGGAGACTCACCGATGAGATATGACGACTGTGGGGCGGCTCCTCTTCGCGATGAAGGCTCCTCTTCTCCTTCGTGAATAACGGCGGCGGCAGTGGCGGCAAGCCTTCTTCTTCTCCCTCTCTCACGACGGTCACACACTCTCTCTCTCGCTCTCGTTCTCAAAACACAAAATGCAAAAATGCGAAATAAACCTACGCTCGGTTTCAGCCCTTTTTTTTCCCTATGGAGTGTCGCTATTTGGTACCCACGTTGCTACCCGCCGTGGCTATAAGCTTAAATCCTTGTAGTGCTCAAGGAAACTGAAGAGTAATGAGAAGAATTATGCTACCCACGATCTGGAGTTGTTATCTGTCATCCATGCTCTCAAGCTTTGGAGACACTACCTACTGGGTAACAAGTTTACTCTAGTGGCAGATCGTCGATGGGTTGAAGTGCTGGAGGAATATGACTTTGAAATCAAATACCGGCCTGGAAAGGAGAATGTAATTGCCGATGCACTCAGTCATAAGACATTTCTAAATTCTCTAATCTTGCAAGATCCATCAACAACTAGATATCTAGCCACAAAGGTATCCATGCCAAACAACCCAATACTTGAGCTAGCTAGAGAAGAGGCATGCCATGATCCAACCTATCAGAAGTTGCTAAGGGACATCCCTATCAAGGATCAAGACTCGAAGCTACAGGCAAAGTATCTAGAATTCTCTATCAATAATGGACTTGTCTACTATAGAACGAGATTATGTATACCGGCAAGCCAGTCACTCAAACAAAAGATACTTTGGGAAGCTCATGATTCCCCTTTCTCAGTACATCCTGGCTATGCCAAAACCCTCAATGCAGTCAGAAAGAGCTATTACTGGGAGAGGCTTAAAAGTGACGTTCTCAAATATGTCAAAGCGTGTTTGTCTTGTCAACGCATTAAGGCCGAACATGTCAAAATACCACGGAATTTGCAACCACTTGACATTACCCAAATGAAATGGGAATCCCTCAGTATGGACTTTGTTGTTGGCCTACCCCAAGTTAAGGGAGGATACAACTCCATCATGGTTGTGGTTGATATGCTAACCAAGATTGCATATCTTATTCTTGTTAAGACAAAGTATTAATCCTCAGACATTACAAGGTTGTTCATCAAGGAGATATTCAAACTGCATGGGTTACCCAGAAGAATCATTAGTGATCGTGACTCTATCTTCACATCACACTTCTGGAGGGCTATTTTCAAAGCCATTGGGACTCAACTCTCTTTCAGTACAGTTTACCATCCCCAAACCGATGGACAGACGGAGTGAGTCAACCAAGTCATTGAGGATATGCTAAGGGCACTCTGTTGTTGCGAATCCAAAAAGTGGATTCAATATTTGCCACTGGTTGAGTTTGCCAACAATGCTTCTTATCAACAAAGCATTAAGATGACCCATTTTCAAGCATTGTATGGGCATGACTATCGAAGTCCTTTAAACTTCTTGGATCCAACCTTAAGGGTTGAAGCTTCAAAGAAAATGTTGGAAGATATGGATGACCAAATGAAGTCAATAAGACAAGATCCAAACCGCCAAGGATAGATAGAAGGTATACACGGATTTGAAACGTCAAGATAGATCCTTCACTAAAGGAGATATGGTCTTCATTCACATATGTCCAAAGAAGAATTCCTTATCCTTGGGTGAATGCAAGAAGCTAAGTCCAAGGTATTGTGGACCCTACAAGATTCTCAAGTGCTTAGGACCTAATGCTTACAGACATCAACTCTCTAAGAACCTAAAAGTTCATAATGTATTCCATATCAGTCTATTGAAGAAGTATGTACCTAACCCTAGTCATATGCTTGATGATCAGCAAGTTGTAATGCCTAGCCAAGGAGTCCTTGAGCTACGGCCTGACGTGATCTTAGATGTTAGGGAGAGACATTTGAGATCCATAACCTTCAGAGAATGCCTCGTCCAATGGAAAGATTATTCCGAAGAGGATGCCACTTGGATGGATGAAAGTACTCTCAACCAGCAATACCCCCAGTTCTTCTCGAGATGAGGACATCTCGATTCCTCTAAGGGGGAGAAAATGTAATATTTCTGCTCGAAATATTAAAGAACTTTGATCACCGCACGCCCATGCAAAAGCTGTGCAAAGTCATCTCCCGTGTTGATTAATGTCAGTGGCTAAATCCTTACCCCGTGCGCACAATAATAATCCCCATCCACATTGTGCAAATTAGGCCGGGGCTTGAAACCCGCAAGCTGCACGAAAACACCCTTTTTGGAAAGGCCAAATGGATAATGGTTAAGATTAAGGAAAATTTTTATTATTATTTACTCCCCCCCTCATCCAATGCATGGCGGGGGAGAGGAGTGTGAGAGGGAGGGTGAGTAGTCCATGAGTGGTGTGGGGAAGCATAAGGGGGGAGGCATGTACAAGCCTATTGAGTGTTGAAATGATTTGTTTTTTGGCTGATTTTTGTTGTTTTTGAGAGCTGAATGGTTGATTTTATGAGATGATTGATTGGTTTGGAAGTGGTTTGAGAGTGTTTTGACAACCCCCTGATGAATGACGCAATAAAGAGGCAAGCGTTAGAACTAGTCCAGAGGTACGTGAGAAGAGAGAAAGAAAAAATCAGAGCCGAGAACGAGCTCGCAGCAGAAGCCGCCTTTGACGCCCTTGCGGAACTCTTTACAGAAGTCCCAATGGCACATCAAGCCCTTCCTTCTCCTGTTGGAGGTCCACTTCCAAGCCAGATCTGTCCTGGAAATATTGATGAGTGACAGGCCAGCGAATGTAGTTCCATTGCCAGTTTTTAAGGGAGAATACAATGAAGACCCCGATCTTCATGTAGCAGAGTTTATGGTAGCGTGTATGGCTAACAATGCCAGAACCCCTGAGCATTGATTGACAATATTCCCCGCCACTTTCAAGGGTGCAGTGTTTGAGTGGTATGAGAGACAAGCAGCATGAACTTTTGGCACATGGGACGACCTGAAGTTGGCCCTCCTCACTAAATTCAGGCGTGAAGGTTTTGAAGAGCGGATGCAAGAGGACTTTATGAATTTAAGTCATTCCTGTGGAGAAAGAGTAGAAGCTTATGTCTCATGAATGGAATCCATCCTAAAGAGATGGACTAACCATAATCTAGATGATGGCATTCAGAAGGGAGTGTTTCTCAAAGGATTACAACCAGAAGTCTGTAAGTTTGTGAAGCTGCAAAGACGAGCCACACTGCAAGCTGCAACAGAAGGTGCAAGACTGTACGATGAAGTGGAAGCTAGATTGGCGATGAATCCAGGAAGAGGAGTCCTACCTCCTCTGATGCCAAGAATGATGTACCCACCAAATGCAGTCCCAGGGACTGTCCCCTACCCTTACCCACAGATGCCCTCAGTATCACAGTACAGTGCACCAAATCCACAGTGGCCACAATCAATGCCTCAAATGATGGTTCAACCACAACAACAATGGTCCCAACCAATTTTCTCAATGCCAAATCAGCAGCAACAGTGAAACCCTACCAACTGGAGCCAACAGCCAACAGTTCAAACAGGAGCTCTGAATCAGAACCAGAACAGAGACCCCTCTGCACCAGCCCAACCTGTTTATGCACTGATTACAGAGACTCCTCAAAACCCTAATGCTAGTACCTCAGGAGGAGAAAGCTTGAAGGATTATTTATCCAACTCAGTTGCAAATATCAAAAAGGAGTTGATGGATGTGATTACAGAGCAGCTACAGACGCTGAAAGTGAATACCGCTAGCATATCCAACGTTGCAGGAGCAGGAAGAGATGTGATGCGGTCAAATACTTGGTGTGGTAAGTGTCATCAAGCAGGCCATTTAGCCAGTGAATGTACACGAAAACCAAGCATTCCTGGAGCCTTCTGTTCCTACTGTTTGCGGAAGAACCATACAGAGGACATTTGCCCTCTGAAGGAGATGCATGATAGAAGAAGGAAGGAAGAAGACGCAAGATTCAACTTGTTGGAATCCAAAATGACAACATAGGATACTGGACCCAAGCCTAGAGAGTTTGGTCCTAATTTCGGTCCAAGAAGATTTCCATCCCAAAGTTACAGAGGAAGACAATCTGGCAGTGGTTAGAGATTAGAAGTAGAGTGTTACAAATGCGGAGAAAAGGGACACATTTCACCAAATTGTCAAAATCCTAGAAGGTCAGTGGATTACAAGCCCTTATGCAGTCGATGCAAAGAAGAAGGCCACACTGCAAAAGACTGTCCAAGCCCAGCCCCAGCGAAAAACAGTGCTACTGATAATCTGGCCAAGGCCCAAGAGCCTACCTCCAATTTAGTGGAATTGGAAGTTGCTGCCATCACACGTGCAAAGAAGAAGGAACCACCTATCCAGAAAGAAAATAATCCTCCTGCCAGAACAGTGAAGTTCAATCTTCCACCAGAAGAACAGAACGGAACAGAGCCTGACAGTGCCGTACAGAGCACTACAGTGCCACAGAGAGTCACAGAGACAGTTCCAAAGACAAGACTAGAGGTCCAGGAGATAGAAGAGGAGGAAGTGCCACAAGTGGCAGAAGAAGTCCCCATGATTCCCTTGTTGGAAGAACAAAGGAAAATGAAAATGGGTGTTGCCCCATTCCCTAACCGATTAGAGAAGCCAGTGGATCCTATTAAGGAATATGATCTGGTCAGAGATCTAGATACCTTTAAACCAAACCTCACATTCCGACAATTATTGATGTTGTCTCCCAGTTGCTGAAAAAGGTTCAAAAGTATACTAACAAGAAGAGTGGCTTAAGGATTGCTCCCTCAACAGCAACAAAGTCCAATAAAGCTCCAAAGCCTATCAAAGAAGTGGATGTAGCTAACGCCTTCCTAGATCCAAGTACTCCAGAGACTGGCGTTTGGATTGAAGGCTGCTTCATTGCAAATGCACTGATTGATGGAGGTTCATCAGTGAACATTATGACGGATGTGACAATGAAGGATCTAGGCCTGCAAGGTGTGCAACCCACCCAATGGCTTATCAGACTGGCGGATCAGAGCAGAATCAAGCCTTTGGGCATTCTCCCATATGTGAAGACTACAGTGGATGGAAAAGATTATTGGCTAACCTATCTGGTGATGAAGCCAAACTCTTATGGTACATCCTACCCTCTATTACTGGGCAGACCATGGCTTTTTGAAGCCTGAGCAAGGACGGATTGGTTCAAAGGAACCTTGACCTTGGGACGAGGACCCAACAAAGTGGTGTTGAAGCTATATGGTTCTCAAAAAGGACATGGATCCACCTCCTTGGAATTATCTTCTGACTCTCCTAATGAGGCTACAGATGGAACATCAGCAGACGAAGATGCTGTCAAACAGATCCTTCCCAAGAAAATAGTGGCACGTTCCTTAACAGTGGATACTGTAAGCCGACTTCCAAAAGATGCAAAGCCATTGTCAATGGGAGAATACTTCCTGCCTGAACCAGGAACGATTTCCGAAATCACTTCTGACAGTGAGATAAAAGCATGGATGTACTGTTGTCCCTGTTACATGGCCATAGCAGAGCCAGAGATAGAGGCAGAAGATAAATCAGAGCACCTGTTCTTCTCTTACAGAGCTCCCACAGAGACAGAGACAGAGACAGAAGCAGAGACAGAGACAGAGACAGAAGCAAAGACAAAGACAGAGACAGAAGCAGAGACAGAGACAGAGATAAAAGAGGATGGAGATGATATGGAAGAAGATAGTTATGAAAGTGAACCGGAAGAATCTATCCCACCTACAGAGGATACATTTGAAGAAGAAGTTCCAGAAGCATCAGAAGCAGACAAGCTCATGCTATGGGATAGAATGGCGATGGTACCATTTGGTCTGGTAAATGGATCTTCTCATATGCAAAATTTTTATAAGAAATAGATTAAGAAGAATAAGCCGTCTTTCAGCAGTGGCTCTTGCCGTCCTCAACCACCTTTGCCAAAGAAAGATGATGATGATGCATCGTGCCAACAAGCACCAGTCTCACAAACCCAACAGACATCAGAGGGTCCCTGTTATGTGACGTTCCTGGATGTGTCATCAGAAGATGAGTCTTCAAGCCAAGAGGTAACTAATCTTGAAATCAAACCCGAAATGGCCCTAATCCCATTTCAACATCTCAAGGAACAACCTAAGTCTCCACCAAAAGAAGAAGTTGGTTCTAGTGGGACATCAGAAGAGGATACCACTCCTTTGAAGGAGTCGGATCTGTACCCAGAAGCAGTCCGCGGGACCTTCATCCGTGAAGTAGAAGGTGAAAGGAAGTTAACCTTTGTGGATGCAGATGGCACTGAACGCCACTTGAAGGTGGGTAGCAGCCTACCAGAAGAGGAGTTGTCAACCTTATACAACTTGTTGAAAGAGAATTTGGACGTGTTTACGTGGTCCTACAAAGACCTAAAGGTGATTGATCCCACAATATGTCAGTATCATATTGACTTGGAGCCTGATGCCAAGCCAATACGGCAAGGACAGAGGCGAATGAATCCTAATTATTCCACATTGGTGAAAGCAGGGCTGCTGAAGCTTCTGGAAGCCGAGTTCATCTATCCAGTGGCAAATAGTGAATGGGTTTCATCCATCGTGGTGGTACCCAAGAAGAATGGCAAGCTTCGTATATGTGTTGACTTCCGCAAGCTCAATTCCAAGACGAAGAAGGATCACTTTTTGATCCCTTTCACAGACCAACTGTTGGACACAATGGCAGGACATGAGCTTTACTCCCTTCTGGATGGATTTAGCGGATACAACCAAGCCCAAATCGCAGAATAAGACCAGTCCAAAATAACCTTCACCACAGAATGGGGGACCTACGCTTACAGAGTGATATCGTTTGGGCTTTGCAATGCCCCTGCTACTTTCCAGCGGGTCATGATGGCCGTATTCCAAAATCATTTGCATGACTTTATTGAGGTATATTTGGATGACTTCTGTGTCTATAGTTTGATCAGTGAACATTGGGGACATTTGGAACAATGCTTTGACCGATGCCGGGAGTATGGGATTTCCCTTAACCCCGACAAATGCATCTTTGGGGTCTCTTCTGGAGTTCTGTTGGGTCACATTGTCTCTGCACAAGGGATATCAATAGACCCTGCAAAGATCGAAAAGATCGCAGCTCTGACAGCACCCACCAACCTCAAACGGTTGAGGGGATTCCTAGGCCATGTGGGTTACTACAGAAGGTTCATAGCTCATTTTGCAACAAAGGAAACCTCCTTGCACAAGCTTCTGAGGAAAGATGCAGAGTTTACTTGGATAGAAGAATGTGACAAAGCCTTCAACACTCTGAAGCAGTGTCTGATTGAGGCACCCATTCTGCAACCTCCTGATTGGACGAAGGAGTTCCATGTACACACCGATGCATCTATTGAAGGCTTAGGTGCTGTCCTATGACAAAAGGGCTCCTCGAAGCTGGATCAACTGAGAGTGACCAATTTTTTCCCTTTAAATCAAATGAGAGGTGAGTAGTGTGAATGAAGTGTTGCATACACCGGATGGGCCTCTCAATGCACAAAGCACAATTTGTTTCTGTGCACTGCACTATAAGGCTCCCTGGCCTTTCTTCTCGCACCGTATGCCAGCACAGGGCAGGATGCACAGTTGCACCATCAAATGCGCACAAGGCATACAACCCTTGCACAAGTGACTGTGAGGATTACATCAATGGGTTTCAGGAAAAGGCTACCTTCCTGTATCTATCAACCGAGCGTGAGACAGAGGGTGGGCTGAGTGTGATTGGAGTTTTTTCAATCAATTACCGAGAGGTGAGATTGAGGGACGTTACGACATTTGGAGTCAGGTATGTTCCCATTTCCCTATGCACCCACGGGATGGATCTCTACCGTCATCACAGGACACATCACCCTATTCTGTACACTGCACTGTCAAGATCCCTTGCCTTCCTCCTTGCACTTATGCCAGATGGGTTCGACGCACTAATGCACCATCAACTGTGCACCCTGGCATACTCCCTCTGTACCATTTCCCCTGTTGATTTCTAAACCGGGTACGAGATATGGGTTTCAATCATTCTTCCTCGAGTGATATTAGTCATGGGGCGAGTGACAGTTCTTTCATTCCATTTGAGTGCCTGTGAGTTGAGTGTAGTATCCCTCATCATCGACGAATTTCCTGCGATTCCTTCAACCATCTACCTCCCTGGGTGCTACTGCGTGGTCCCTACCATGACGGACGTATGCTGTGAATATGCCTTGGTACCTTCTGCAGCCGACAACGACACAGGACGTGCCATCGACAATCAACCTTGATCCTCAACAACATGGGCCAAGTTCTTCTAACCCTATAATTTATGTTTCTCGGTGACGTTCATGTCTTAAGTGTGGGGACGTCAGTGGATGGTCTGTGGCGTGGTCCTAGGTCCGTGCTGCTCGGTTACCCCTGTTCGTTAAGGTTTTAAGTGTGGGGACGCATCCCTGCGCGTCTACATTGCATACCCTTCTGCATATGCCTCAACCTGCTAGTGCCTCTATGCCATGCCTTGTTTTTACCCTAATGGGGTCCCTTCCCACCTACCCGTTCATTTTCCACCCACCTATAGGGCTGTTCCCTTGCAGTTTTCCTTAATTCTCTGTTTTTGCTGTCCTCCCATGTGAATGCACCCTAAGTTCACCAAAGTCCAAATCCAACCTTATAGCCCTATTCCTCCCTTTGAATTGGCCAATTTTTATTTTTACCTACCCTTGTTCCGGTGCACGGTTTTCGAGTTATTAATTTTTGAATCATTTTTCACAAATTAGCTGGTTTTCCATGTGAACACGCTTTGCTTGCTTCGGAACTGTGATCTGACATCATAGCCGTGACAACCACTTTCCCCCTGACATTTTTTTTAAAAACTCTGTGTCATTTTGATGCACGATTTGTCCAATCTTAATTTTTCCGATTTTTTAAGACTTTTTCGTGCGTCTTTTTGATATTTTTCCATGTGAACCTGCCCTGTTTGCATCGGAATTCCAATTTGCTTTGATAGCCATGTCTCCTGTGCCTTCCCCTACCTTTTTCCTTTTTCCTCCACCCTCTTTTGACTTCTGGATTTTTAATTATTAATTTTTAAATGTGTTTTTGGGCGTATTTTTGGTGTTTTTTGCATGTGAACCCTCCTACTTCAACCGGAACTGCGTTTTAAAATGACAACCCTGTGCCATCCCTTCTTGCGGACATTTTTCCTTCTTACTACATGTCCTTTCGGTGAACGGTTCGTCCAATATTAATTTTCGATCCCATTTTCGGGTCTGTTTTATGGATTTTTCCCACGTGGACGTGTCTTATCTCAGTCGGAACTATGTTTTGACGTGATAGGATTGTCGACACGCCGTTCTGCACATTTTTCCTTTTTCCTGCACCTCGTTCCGATGCACGGATCTTCCGATATTAATTTTTAATTGTGTTTTTTGGTCCGTTTTTTGTGTTTTTTGCACTTGACCGTCCTTTACCCCCCCCCCCCCCAGAACTCCCATTGCACATTTTCCTTGTCTTCCCCCTGCCGTCCTACCCACTTTTTGTTCTTATGCCATTTCGTTTTGACGTCCGGATTGGGAGATATTAATTTTTCTTTATTTTTATGTGTTTTTGCTCGCCCCATCCCGCGCGTGAACGCGCCAGTTTTCGATTTTACGCATCTTAACGCGCCCCGGTCGCATCTGCGTGCCTCGTCCCCTTATCCGGGCGCCCTTTCAATCCCATCACGGCAAATTTTTTTCACCCCGCCCCGCGCACACGCGCGGGACGGGGGGTACGCCGCCTTTTTGGGCCACTAACCCTAACCCGCCCACTAACCCTAACCCTAACCCTAACCCTAACCTGCCCACTAACCCTACCCCTATTGTCAAGATTGTGGGAGAGAAGGAAGGAGTCTAGCTTGAAGCTTTCTTGCTTGCACAATGGGGGAAGACACACAAGGGTGGAGGCTGAAAACTGTTTTCCTCTTCTTAGTTGTGTAAGCCAAAAGAACTCAAGTACAAAGAAATAGAAGAACCCTCTATATGGGTCTCAAACCAAACTCAACTAACTAAGGTGGCATACTAACTGAGCCACGAACTAGAGTAGATAAGGATAGCTATCATGTAGCTATTATTCAGGGGCGGTGTACCAACCGCATCTGCAACTGACAAGTCGGTGACATAAATACACAACGGTCACCCTGGCGTATCACGAGTGGAGCTCGATATCTCAACACTCCCCTCGAGCTCAATCCCAATTCCTGCACACCAAGCAGGTCTCTGAACTTGCGCAGCTTCTCTGCGCCCAATGCCTTCGTGAATATGTCAGCTACCTGATCCTCTGTGCTGACATAAACTAGATCAATAAGACCTAGTAAAACCCTCTCTCGCACATAGTGATAATGCACCTCAATGTGCTTTGTTCTAGCATGATAGACTGGGTTATTTGCCAAGTGTATACTACTCATGTTGTCACAATAAATGACAACTGGCCCATCTGTAGACTGATGCATATCATAAAGTAGCTTATGCAACCAAGCTACCTCACATGCAGCCATTGCTGCACCCCTGTACTCAGCCTCTGTGCTCGACAAGGCAACTGTAGGCTGTTTCTTGCTGCTCCAAGTGACTGCAGCACTCCCAAAAGAGAACACATATCCACTGGTAGATCGTCTATCAGAAATACTACCAGCCCAATCAGCATCAGTGTATCCATGCAACTGTATCTGAACCCCAGTCTCATAAAATAGTCCATACTGCAATGTGGACTTCACATACCTGAGTATGCGTCTAGCCGCATCCAAATGTGGTTTCCTTGGAGCCTGCATAAACTGACTTACCAATCCAACATCATAGCTCAAATCTGGCCTGGTAATAGTCATATAAATCAAACTTCCTACTATGCGTCTGTACATAGTAGGGTCTTCTAGAAACTCACCTGCATCTGTGCTCAGCTTCACATTCTGCTCCAAAGGAACTGAAATAGGCTTACAGCCTGTCATCCCATATTTGGACAACATGTCCAATCCATACTGCCTCTGCAAGAGCTGTATCCCACTTGGTGATCTAATCACCTCAATGCCCAAGAAATAACGCAGCTCTCCCAAATCCTTCATCTCAAACTTCTGCTTCAATAGCATTTTCACATGAAGGATATCTTCATCACTTTCACCTGTCATAATCAAATCATCAACATAAATGACAAGTAGCATAATACATTTCTCTGTTTTTCTCACATAAAGTGAGAAATCTGCCTTGGAAATCTGAAAGCCAATAGTGACAAGATACTGTCCTATCTTGTCAGACCATGCTCTAGGTGCTTGCTTCAAGCCATACAAGGCTTTCTTCAACCTGCAAACAAACTCAGGATGAACAGCATGCACATAACCTGGTGGCTGCTCCATATAGACCTCTTCTTGCAAATCACCATGCAAGAAGGCATTCTTTACATCCACCTGATGTAAAGACCATCCCTTTGATGCAGCCATAGCAATGACTGCTCTTACGGTTGCCATCCTTGCAACCGGACTGAATGTTTCTTCATAGTCAATGCCATATGTTTGTGCATACCCCTTGACCACTAATCTTGCCTTGTATCTGTTCACAGAACCATCTGCATTGTGCTTCACCTTATAAACCCACTTACAGCCAATTGCATTCTTACCTTTAGGCAAAGGTACCAATTCCCATGTAGCATTTGCTTCCAAGGCATCCATTTCTTCATCCATGGCTTTCTCCCATTTTTCTTTTCCCATGGCTTGCTCAAAAGAAGTGGGTTCTGGTTCCTGTATCACTTTGACCATATATGCATAGTGAATGGCTGTAAATCCATTATATTTCAGCCTATCCACAGGATACCTAGCTCTCGTAGACCTGCGCAAAGTAGGTTCACTCCCAGGTGCTCTCAAAACATCCCTGGTCTTCCTTACTCCAGGTGTAACAATAGAAGTAATACCCAACTCATCATCAATGCTCTGTTCTGAGCCACTGGATTCACCATCCACATAAGAGTGACCTGCATTCACATCAAACATGGGCTGATCTACCTTCTCTTTTCCTTTTCGTGAAACCTGCATACCACTATTTGCGCTGCCTTTAGAAGATTCTCCTGATCTCAATCTGCCTGTCCATGGTGAAGAATGTGAACCACTGCTAGAGGACGCTCCAGGTCCACTAATATTTTGTGACTGCTGCTGTGAATTTTGTGCAGCATTACCATTTTGTGCATCTACATCATCAATCACATTTACTGGTTTATACCAGCTACTCATCTCATCAAAAACAACATCTCTGCTCACTGTAAACTTACGAGTAGAAGGGTTATAGCATCTATACCCTTTTTGCTGCAGAGAATAACCAATAAAGATGCACTTCTCAGCTTTTGGATCCAACTTGGATCTCAGCTCATCTGGCACATGTACATAGGCAATGCAACCAAAAATTTTCAAATGAGAAATATCTGGTTTCCTACCAGTATACCTCTCCTCTGGAGTCATTCCATGTATTGCTGCAGTGGGAGTCCTGTTCATTATGTAGACTGCTGTAGCAACTGCTTCAGCCCAATAAAAATCTGGCAAGTCTTTTTCATTGAGCATGGCACGAGATACCTCTCCAATATGCCTGTTTTTCCTTTCTGCAATTCCATTTTGTTGTGGGGTATAACTGCATGAATATTGCTGCTTTATGCCATGCTCCTGCAAGAACTTTGCAAACTCATTTGAGAGGTACTCTCCCCCTCCATCTGACCTTAGGCATTTTATTTGCAGACCTGTTTCTTTTTCAGCCATAGCTTTAAGGGTTTTGAAATGCCCAAAAACTTCACTTTTTTTTTCCATAAAATACACCCAAACTTTTCTGCTATAGTCATCAATAAAAGTGACAAAATAATGACAGCCTCCAAGAGATGCAGCTTTAGTAGTCCACACATCAGAGTGGATTAATTCCAATGGCTTTTCACTCTCTTGAACATGTCTAGGAAATGGTTTCCTTGCCTGTTTTCCAAACTGACAGGCTTCACATACCTTATGCATTTCTGCAACCTTGAATTTCGGCAAACCTGCAACAATATTTTGGGCCTGCATTGATTTAAGTCGCTGTACATTAACATGACCAATGCGTTTATGCCAGATATCAATATCTGCAACTACACCGGTCCCATGTGCAAACATTGCTGCACTCAATTCAGACATGTCTGCATCCAATGTAAACATTCTGCCCTTCTTCTTTCCTTTTGCTATCAAGCGACCTTTATTTTTCATATCCTCAACAAAGCATCCATGAGGATTAAATCTGACCTGCAAGCCCTGTTCAACCATTTGACCAACAGAAACCAGATTCTTGGTGATATTCGGGACATGAAATACATCGGACAGATATTTCTTTTTCCCATCCTGCATAGACAAGGGAATTTTTCCAATCTGCACAATAGGATGTGCAGTATCATCACCAGTCTCCACAAATCCTGGTTTTTCCATTTTCCTTGCATCCTCCATCCATTCTGCATGACCTGTCATGTGGTTTGATGCACCTGAGTCAACATACCATACATCATTGCTTTCTTCTGCACTTGTCACAGAATTGTTCATGTGCTGCACCATAAACAAGTGCTCATTTCTGTCATCACCCTGTCTACTAGAAGATGCATAATTCCCTTGTTGCAATTTTCCATTCATGATGTCATTCTGCTTTTTATAGCAGTCTTTAGCCATATGACCCATTTTACCACAGTAGTAGCATTCAACATTACTGTTTGCATTTTGGCCTCTTTGCCATCCACCACGACCTCTTTGGCTCCCCCTCCCCTCTAGAGTTACCACGTCCTCCTCCATAGGACTGGTTTTCTTGAGTCTGC
Organism: Lygodium microphyllum; assembly: GCF_053477565.2. NCBI lineage: Eukaryota > Viridiplantae > Streptophyta > Polypodiopsida > Schizaeales > Lygodiaceae > Lygodium > Lygodium microphyllum. Next base: position 181,920,367 of record NC_141135.1, read on the forward strand.
TGCATATTCTGATTTCTGCCACGGCCTCCAAATCGGCCTCCTCTACCTCTGCCTCTACCTCTTCCAGCATTTGAGTAGAAGACAGCTTCTTTTGAAGTTCCTCCTGAAGAAGATGCACCACCATTTCTCTGTTCCTCAGAAATTAGAAGAGCAATCAACTCCTCAAAATCAGGAAATCTTTCACGAACTGAAATGGATGTCCGAAACTGTGCATAATCCTTTCCTAGACCATTCAAGGTCACAGAAACTAAATCATCATCTTCCACTGGCGACCCAATGGAAGCAAGTGCATCTGCAATCTTCTTCACCTTCATGTGGTAGTCATTGATGCTCATATTTTCTCTTTGCACATTGTGCAATTCTTGCTTGAGCTGCATTTTCCTGGCTTGCGTATTTGTGCTATACATCTTTGACAGAGTATCCCATGCCTCCTTTGGCGTACTTGCATCCTGAATATGCACAATCATAAAGTCTGAAATGCTGATAGATAGCCAGTACATAACTTTCCTGGCTCTCTCATGCCATGCTTTGAATGCCTGCATTTGCTGTTGATTGGGAACATCAGGAAGAACTGGTTCTTCTTCATTTCCTGCAACAAATTCCCAATATCCTTTTCCCATAAGGAAATTCGTCATTCTAAACTTCCATGCCTGGAAGTTGTTCTTGTCAAGCTTTTCAGTGACAATCTGTGAAAGAGAATCAGATGCCATTACAGAATACTGCAAGAAATTCTGTCACTGCAAAAAAACACAGCTTCACCCTCACAAGGGCAAATCTGCAAAACTGGCGAAAGTGGTATTTGACCACACAGTCACTTCCTAGTGACGATTTTGCATAAACAAGGACCAAGGATGATTCTGAAACTCCCAATGTCTCTGCGCATAAGCATACGATGCAATTTCTACAGTAACTTTTCACCGACCTGTAGAACAGTGGCTGCACAGCATAAAACTGAGCCTTTTCCTGAGTGCGTGCAGAAAACTTCCGTCTGCGAAACAGGCCCCGAAATGGCCTCAAATAAAAAAAACAAGGTCGCCAAGGGCTAAACCCCTTTCTCGCAGCATATACTGCCCTCTTGCTTCACCGCGAAGGGCGTCTCAACCTGAGACAATGCACTCCTGCACTTTCCGGCTGTGCTACCTGCAGAGATCTGCTCCCAAAACAGAAAATGAAAGCAACATTGCTCCTCTTACCAGAACACCGCGAGCTTGGCTTGCTTTCTTGAGCTCCTTACCACGAACAAGGCTCTGATACCATGTCAAGATTGTGGGAGAGAAGGAAGGAGTCTCGCTTGAAGCTTTCTTGCTTGCACAATGGGGGAAGACACACAAGGGTGGAGGCTGAAAACAGTTTTCCTCTTCTTAGTTGTGTAAGCCAAAAGAACTCAAGTACAAAGAAATAGAAGAACCCTCTATATGGGTCTCAAACCAAACTCAACTAACTAAGGTGGCATACTAACTGAGCCACGAACTAGAGTAGATAAGGATAGCTATCATGTAGCTATTATTCAGGGGCGGTGTACCAACCGCATCTGCAACTGACAAGTCGGTGACATAAATACACAACGGTCACCCTGGCGTATCACGAGTGGAGCTCGATATCTCAACACCTATCCCCTACCCCGCCCACTACCCCTCACCCTTTCCCCTACCCCGTTCCTCCCCACCATAACCGCCTCCCTCCGTACCTTTCCCCTCCTCTGCGTCCTCCTCTCCCACCCACGCTCCTCCCCTCGTCCAGTCAGGTCGCCAGGTCGCCAGGCCCTCCCGGCTGCCGTCACCTCCGCCTCCAGGTCGCAGTGCAGGCCTGGCCGCCTCGTCCTTGCCGCCCCTTCTCCAGGTCGCCGCCACGACGCCCGCCTGCGTCGCTGTAGCCCTCGACACGCCAGCATGCGCCGCCCTCTAGGACCTCTGTTCGCCAGCGCCCTGCCCTACCTGCCACGTCGCCCCTCGTCCTCGTCAGTGCCCTCTAGGTCAGCGCCACGCCGCCAGCCCGCCGCCTCATAGCACGATCGCTACGGTCGCCAACGCTCTGCTCGAGGCCCCCGCCCTCTGACGTCACCAGCCACGGCCACTATGCACGCCTCCTCTCCGCCTCCCGCTGGCCGTTGCTAGCGCCCTCCTCGCCCACGCTGCCTCCCTGCCCGCCGTTGACCTCCTGCCCTTCTCGCGCCCTGTCCGCCCTCCAGGCCGCCTGCCACGTTGCCAACCTCCCGCCTTCCCACACACCCCCCACCCCCAACCAAGCCCCCCTTTCCCCCCAACAACCCCACACACCCCCCCCACCCCCAACCAAGCCCCCCTTTCCCCCCAGTAACCCCGCACACCCCCCCACCCCCAAGCAAGCCCCCTTTCCCATCCTCACTAACACACACCCCTATCTAAGCCCCCTCCCCCCCACAGGCACCCCCGCAGGACATACCCCTTCCTAAACCTCTGTTCCCCCCCGTAGGAACCCCCCCACCGCAACCCCTCCCTAAGACCTGTTCACACCCCCTGCAGACCCGCAGCACCTTACCCCTCCTTAACCCCCCGTCACGCAGAAACCTGCAGGCATTTCTTTTCCACCCATGACACCCGCAAAGGGTGTGTACACACGTGGTTGTTCGTGCGAGTGTGATTGATCGTGCGATTAATCGTGCGTGGGTGCGGGAGCTCGTTAGCTGGTTGCTGACACGCAACAGATTTTTCATTCAACAACCCGCAATCCCTTTTAAAAACACAAAAACAAAAAACAAAAAAAATAAAAATAAAAATAAAAACAAAAAACAAAACATTTAAAATTTAAAAAAAAAAACATAAAAATCTAGAAAAATTCCTCTTATTTGTGCAACCCATGGCCATATTTTTCTAAACTTGTAAATTTCAGAAAAAACCATTTCCGACCATTTTACAATTCAAAATTCTTTTAAAAATACCCAAAAAAATGAAACAAATTCATTAAAAATGCTTAACAATTCCAAATTAATTTCTGAAAAATTCCTAACAATTTCATTAGCATTTTTACTTATTTTTGGCATATTTTTCTAAGCTGTCACAATATTTCATTTCACACCTAAATTCCTTCAAAATACAAACAAAAATAATACAACACCTTTTTCATCCCAACACAAACTAAACATCTAGAAAAAAATCTAGATATTTCTAGATTGCGGAGAGCGCATTCTTTGCATTTACATACACCCACTACCAGGTATTTTCCCTTTTATTTGTTATTTTTTCAGCTACCCCAAAACCCACGGGTAATATAAAAGGGGTTGTCGTTGGATGGATTGTTTTTGAAGAAATATTGAAGATCACAGTTGAGCTTTTGAATGAACTTGTATTCCCTTTTTCCTGGGTCGCAAGGACGCTTCCTTATTAAGTGTGGGGATATGTTGAGTGTTGAAATGATTTGTTTTTTGGCTGATTTTTGTTGTTTTTGAGAGCTGAATGGTTGATTTTATGAGATGATTGATTGGTTTGGAAGTGGTTTGAGAGTGTTTTGGATGATATTGATTGTGTTTTGGAAGTTCATGATGTTTATTAGTAGAGATGCGAGGTTCTGATTGGTTCTGTATACCTTCTGTTTTGTTCTGTTTTGTTTTGATTGTCTTCTGTAAGGAGGGATGGAGTATTGATTGATGAATATTGAGATCTTGTGAAAGCTTATTGAATAGTTTGTGAGAGTTTGGAATGGTTTGAGTATGAGTTATGAGGTTTTGATGACCTTCTGTAACCTTCTATAGGTCTTCTGTAGAGCTTCTGTCTCTGTTCTGTTCTGTACTGTAGCTGTTCTGGTACTGTACTGTGACTGTTCTATATGCTTCTGTATGTGTTCTGTAGAATGTATATGTAGCTTGGGAAAGTTTTCTAGCCTTGGAAAGAGGTGAATATAAGTGCAAAAGAGCTGAAAGAAGTAGCTGTGTTGAAGACTGAAGAGAAGACTAAGTGACAGTGACAGTAGTGAGCTATGAAAGGACACTGTAGTGGCTCTGGTGACTCATCATATCAGACATACCTCTTGGGAGGGGTATCCACAACCTAAGAAGGATTATTGAGAGTGATTATGAGAGATTGTAGTGAGGATATGATGTATTATTGATAGAGAGAGAGAGAGAGAGTCAGAGATAGCCAATTCTATTGAAACAGAGTGATTGTATGTGAGAGATTGAGAGAGAAGACTATGAAGATATTGAAGATGAGTACTATGTGATGTATTTCCATTCAAAGATGGTATATTCCTTTGCTTTCTTTGTTATATGGATGGATTTTATGAAGATATTGAAGAATATAGTTGATTCTATCAAATCCGTGGGAGATCTACATGATGCTGCATGAAGATTTGTTGTGCTTGGTGTTCTTTTCTTCATTGTGATCATATAAAACATAATAAACAAGCTTGTTGGTATTAAAAGATATATTTTCTTGCAAGAGAATTCCCTTTTCCTTGGTGTTCCTCTTGGGGCTCCAAAGTCATGTGTGTGGCTACCTCTCCCCCCCTTAGCCTATATGACCGCCCCCCCGGGGCACGAAGAGAGGGGGAGAAGGAATCAGAGAGGGCGGTGTTGTTGACATCGTGCTGCACCCACCAGATCGCCACCACACCAGGACTTGCCATCGCTGAAACGCCTACTGCGCCATGCCCGTTGCCACCTCTCCCCATCACCATCATCACCCTCTTGTTTGTCATCAATTTCCTCTCCTCCAATCATTACCCTCCCCTCCATGTCATTCTGTAAAGGCTTCTTAAGATAAGCTCCCATAGGCCTTGTGTACGCGGCCGTTTGCCCATTTCTTAACATCCATATCTGTAAAGGGAATTCCTGCGCGAGGGGAAAATAGGCAGACTTTGAGGCTATTTTGCCAAAGCTTGGAGGAAGTTCAGAAATCGCATAGAGGCAAGGACAAACGGCGGAGTCCAAATTCCACAACATCAACGATGGCCCCAAAACAAAAGATGTAAGGCGCACGCGCGGAAGTCTCCAACCCGAGTATACACATGGACATCCCTATGAGCCCTCAAGCCTAGGTTCTTAAAAGAATGATTCCGCATTTAAGCGATGCATTAGGCATGTTAAATTTCATGGGAAGAATGCATTCACGCATGTTTCTAATTCACGTAGCCTAGTTAAAATACATTTGGGAAATTGTCTCCTTCAACGATTTACAAGAGTTATCACATGTCATGCAAACTGGGTTGCTTGCATTTCCAAGTTGCAAATCCTAAGCACATATTGCTTAGGTTTAATAAGATGAAATATTTGTTTAAATTCACCCTTGTCTCCCTTGCAAGAAAGAACAAGCGTATATTACATTTAGGCAATAACTTCCTTGTTGTGATTCGCATGAGAAAATTGTTAACATCCGTTAGATGTTGTCCAAAGAAGTGCATGGCATGGAAATGAAACCATGGACTTGCATGTTGCATGCGAAGATGCTTGTAGAATGGATTAAGTCAACATTAGTCTTATAATATTCGTCATGCATGAACTTCATTTATCGAAGTTGTATCTAGAAAAGGTTGCATGTCACATATTCGTCATGCAAGAACTTCATTTATCGAAGTTGCATCTAGAAAAGGTTGCATGTCATATCAAAGCCTGAAATTCAATTGCATTAAACGAAAGGTTGTAGGCAAAACTCTTGATGTAAATCTATGTAGGTTTTATGCAAGTTATTCCCCAAATTGTCAATCATTCTGATTTTAACAAGGAAAGAAATGGTCAATTGCAAACCTTAAAATTGCATAGAAGTAATGAATCGCATATTTACAAGTAATGTGATGTCTTGCAACTATTTACACCTTTAGAACAAGTTTACCATCTCTAAGCACAGATCGTTCTTGTAGCAAGACATTTAGATCATTAAATTAGATAGATCACTTTTAATGACATAACCCACATGGGATTCTTTGAAGCATAAGTAGATAGTACAACGAACACCTCAAAGTGCTAGTTAGGGCTTAGCACGTTAAAAAATCTGCCTAGTATCGCACTTGGGATGCCAATTCGAGACTTGCAAACCCAAAGGTCCTACCCACATTCACACAAAGTTTGGGTTAATTAGACGCCCATATAATAACGATCTAGGGTTTTACCCTAAGGATCGATCAACCTAATACGAAACTTCTGATTAATTTTAGAAACCCTAGGGCCAGACGTTATTGGCCTAGTAAGGTTAGGGATTGGGTTGGGTAAGAAGACACCCTAAACCCTACATCTTGACTAAACATACTTCTTGACCAAGGAACGTCATTGATGGGAGATTGATCCCACAAGTTAGATGCGACTCCTATGCAATAAGTTGCAACGTCGCATGTCTTTGTGTTTAAGTCACAAGATGGATTTGCCACTCTTTGGAACAAGGGTTGGTAGGATCTAAGTAAATATAATTTGAAAGAGGATGAGTAATCTTGCTACTGAGTTGCCAAGTTAGGGTAACGAGCAACTGACAAATCAAGTTAGGGCGACGAGGATTACCCAAGATCTACTGTCTTAATTTTAAAAACCTAAGGTGTTTGGGTTAACAGCGTATAACCCTAACCCAAGGATACAAGGGTACACAAACAACGAAACCCCGGGGATCTTGCCAAGTTGCAATTGATCCTAGATCAAATGCTAGATGCATTCAGAGAGATGGATTCACACCTTAGCAATTGGCAAAATAAACGACCACTGGTTTGATTATGTTTGTACAGTTTAGGAGCACTGTTTATATTGCTTTGCTCAAAGAACTAAAGATGGAAAAATAATTAATGCTTTAGGTTGAAGGCCTAAAGGGAGAGGCAGCATCAGTTACCCCCGGCTGTCTGCCTGACCCTAACCAAGGGGGTTGTTAGCCACGCCGGGGACGTGGACCAAACCCGCCAACGAGAGGTCTCTCCATTGGGTGACACTTGGAGCAGGAGGACGCTTGGGTGCCAGGCGGGCTCTGTCTGTAAATCCCTTGCCTTTCGGGTCCTGCACAAGAGGTCAATGTGACTGATCGGGATTGGATCTCGAGGCCCGCATACTAGTCTACCGGCGAAAACTTGGATTAGTAATCCCTGAGGATTGCTGGATTGCCTTTGGGCGGATTATGGATTGCCTTCGAGCGGATTATTGATAGCCTTTGGGCTGGATTATATGATGTATTCTAAAGATAAATAAGGTCAATTGTTGAAAAGAAACTTGTTTGACACTGTTTTTCTATGTCAAGTGCTGAGATTATGTGAAGGAACCTATGTCTAATTCGCTAATTAAGGAAGTTGTTTTTGCATGTCAAACTTAATGTGGTAGGTAATTAGACAACTAAAGCAACCCTGAGGAAAGTGCGATGGATGTGGCCATGGGTCCGTCCTACGGATGGGTGGTCCCAGTTGGCCGGGAACTTTTCTCAAATGAAATGGAGAGCATGGAACTTTTCTTGAAGGAAGTAAACAAGAAGGAATGTTGACCTAGAGTCTAGGTTACTAGAATCCTGATTTATGTTGTTTTAGGGGAACGGAATGGGACTATGCCTTATGGGTAGAAAGGTCGAGCTTTGCATCCCTCTCATTTCCCATTCTCCTTGAACCAAGTGCAGCATAAATCCGCTTCGACCTTGACATTTTTGTGTAAAGTAGTTTTCTTGGGGCTCGACGCTAGTTACTCTCCAGGAATTTGACCATTAGGAAAACCCTAATTCAGGTCGGTCCTAAGTGGGAATGGTTGGAATGCTTCTGCTTCGTGGCAGACTCGGGAAGACCTAGATCGCATACCCCATGATATTCCGTGGGAGTCCCGGGCGGCGCTTTTTGGACCCTCTTCTCGATGGGCTGCTAAGACGTGTCCTACGAGCAAACATGTGGACACGTTAGAGTTGATATCAGAGCAAACCAACGAGTGACTAATGTTTACAAGAAAATAAGGAAAAGTAAGAGAAAATGTTGCTGTTAAGATCATTTCCTTACTTACTTATCAATGTTGACTTGCACAGTCATGAAGTATGGAACAGATTCTTGGTGTTCCAAGTTATGTTTATGACTGTGATACGTGCTTCAGATTATCAACAGAGGATCGATATGATGAATATCCTAGACCGCATCTACAATCCATCACCACTGTACGTGGAACGGAGATGGACAGGTGATTCAGGGATTTGTTACATAGCTATCCACCGAATTGCGTACCTTCAAACCAACCTAAAGAGAATCAAGTGGTTGGAGGACCTGAAGATCGTGAAGTTGTTCATCTTTGTTGAGGCTCACGTAAACGCAACCCTACATGTCAGAGGTTGAAAGGGCAAGCAGAACACGTATGTGTACGAGGAAGTGACCCGAATAATCCCTACTGATAGAATCAAGGTGTTGGGGCATTACGAGAAGAACGGGTACCAAAGGAAAGGATACCCTAATCTTCCAATGACCTATCAATTCTTGAAAATCCATAACCCCAATTCATACTATTACTCAGTTCCCATAGCTGAATGCAACACAACCTTATTCTCCCCGAATTAATGTATCAGCTTGTTTCATCTCCCCAAGAATAATTGTACTCCGAAAGGGCTATGCCCATATGAATGAAATAAGACTCATTTTATCAATGATTGTCTTGACTGTGAGTATTGATAAAAAGTAAGCGATTAGGTCTCTTGGCTGAAATCTTAATTGGGAATGAAATGTAACATGAGAAAGGTTTAGCAAGTTGTTAACGTTAAGAGTCTCAATGCCTAGGCACAACCTCAGGGGCAGATTCCTAGTCTGACCCCTACACCAAGTACGGCCATGATTTAGGAGAAGAAGTTTCTTCTCAAGCAAATCAAGCCACCAAAATTTGATGGCAAGGGAAGGTCCGTCCAAACTAATGCCGAGATCTGGATCGAATCCATGGAGGATTACTTCGAAGTGGCAGGTACTGCATCCGTGAACCAGGCTATGCTCGCCAAGCTGAAGCTTACCGGTGAAGCAAGACTTTGGTGGAAGCAATGGTACAGAGACCAAGGGATCTCAGAAGGGTCCGTTACTTGGGAGAAGTAGAAAAGACCTGTGCGAGGAAGATACTTACCACATACCTACCGCACGCAGAAGATGAACGAGTTCTATGAGATGAAGCAACTTGGTTTATCTCTTGACGCATACTACTCAAAGTTTGTCTCTCTTTTGAAGTATGCACCACAAATGGATATGACACAACAGGTGTCAAAGTTTTTTGCCAAACTAAACCCACATGTAAAAACCTACCTCGAATCAATGCGGCCAACAGACCTTCAAGATGCGCTCATTCGAGCTGCGCCCATAATACAGGAGGTGCAGACTAGGCCACAAAGCAACAAGACTTGGTCTTATAAGAATCAGAAGAAGGGAGTATATAGGTCCCAGGCGAAGAGAGTTCAAGGTCAAAACCAGGGACAAAGGAAGAAAGCTAGGACCAACAATGTCAATAATATTGTTCTTACCCAATGTAATGGCCACAATCTCCGTTGCTTCCATTGCAAGGAGCTTGGTCATTTCAAAAGGCAATGTCCCAAGCTTCACGAAGGACAATGTCAAGGACCATTCCAAGGAACCACCCATGGCCGAAGAGCCGCCACCTAGGGCAGAGGAAGAATCGCCTGTGTTGCCAACAGGGAGATGTGTAATGAAGAAGACCCGACCATGGAAGCAGACTTTGAGAGGGCAACAATCCATGCCGCCCTTCACAAGAAAGGCCCGAATCGCCAGTTTTCGGTAATTCAGACACCATCGGATTATCAAGGTAAAGGCTTCAAAACCTTGATTGATTGTGGTAGTACGCATTCCTTTATTTCACCAGCTTGTGCAAGAAGATTAGGAATAGCCACAAAAGATGCACCTACCTTACTTCTGGAACTAGCAAATGGTCGTGAGGTCGCTTGTATCAGGCAAACAGAAAGGTGGGATTCTTGCTGGGAGGAAAGACGACTTCGGTCAGATTTAGGGTTATGAACCTAGATATCCATAAGTGTTTGCTCGGAATGGATTGGCTTAAACCTAATGATGCCCACATTCATTGTGGAAAGGGCCAAGTTTCCTTTTGAAATTCTGAAGGGGAATTGGTCACAACTCAAGGAGAGGCTGGAAATCTGAAAATTCAACTGGCCAAAGCATCTCGGATAATAAAGAGAGTTAGAAAGGGGCTACCTATCTATTTTATTAAGCTAAATAAGGTAGATCAGAATCAAGAGTCTAGTGAAGAACCTTCATGGCTAAAGGAGTACGCAGACGTATTTCCTGAAGAGCTGACAGAACTTCCGCCTCAAAGGGAAGTTGATCATGAAATCAAGCTAATGCCAGGAGCTGCACCAATTGCAAGGAGGCCATATAGAATGTCCATCCCAGAAGTGATTGAGCTATAGGACCAACTCAAGCAACTCGTAGATCAAGGCTACATCCGTCCTCGTTGTTCACCATGGGGAGCTCTAGTGCTATTGCAGAAGAAGAAAGATGGAACGCTTTGGCTATGTATTGATTACAGACGGTTGAATCAATCAACCATTAAGAACAAGTACCCTATTCCAAGGATAGATGAACTTCTTGACTGTCTTCAAGGTGCGAAGATCTTCTCCAAGATTGATCTCAGGTCTCGATATTACCAGATAAGAATCAAGGAAGAAGATATCCCAAAGAGGGCATTCAGCACAAGATATGGGCATTTTGAGTTCTTGGTTATGTCATTCGGGCTGACGAATGCACCTGCTACCTTCAACACATTAATGCAAGATATCTTTAGGCCATATCTTGATGACTTCGTACTCATCTTCTTTGACGATACCTTAGTCTACTCCAAATAGGAAGAAGATCATGAACCCCAACTTTGTATTGTCCTAGAGACAATGAGGGCACACAAGCTTTATGCCAAAAAGAAAAAGTGTGTGTTCTTCAAATGATAGATTGAATATCTGGGATTCATCGTATCAGCGGAAGGAATCTCAGTGGATTCGGCTAAGGTCAGAGATGTTCTGGAATGGCCAATACCAACAACCGCTAAAGAAATATGCAGTTTTCTTGGATTGACATGATGGTACATGGTCTTTATCAAAGACTATGTCTTGATTGCAGCACCTCTAACGGATCTACTGAAGAAGCAAACATCAATTGTATGGTCAACTGCTGAAAAATCTAGCTTTGATAGACTAAAGGAAATTTTGGTATTAGCACCTATCCTCAAACTTCCAGAACTTGGTAAGGAGTTTGAAGTGATAACTAATGCTAGCACACTTGCCTTAGGATGTGTGCTTATGTAAGAAGGTCATCCTGTAGCATACTCCTCAAGGAAGCTGAAGAGCCATGAGAAGAATTATGCTACCCACGATCTGGAGTTGTTAGCTATCATCCATGCTCTCAAGCTTTGGGGACACTACCTACTGGGCAACAAGTTTACCCTAGTGGCGGATCGTCAAAGTCTCAAATGGATCTTTACCCAGAATGAGCTCAACATGAGGCAACGTCGATGGGTTGAAGTGCTGGAGGAATATGACTTTGAAATCAAATACCGGCCTGGAAAGGAGAATGTAGTTGCTGATGCACTCAGTTGCAAGGCATTTCTAAATTCTCTAATCTTGCAAGATCCATCAACAACTAGATCTCTAGCCACAAAGGTATCCATGCCAAACAACCCAATACTTGAGCTAGCTAGAGAAGAGGCATGCCATGATCCAACCTATCAGAAGTTGCTAAGGGATATCCCTATCAAGGATCAAGACCCAAAGCTACAGGCAAAGTATCTAGAATTCTCTATCAATAATGGACTTGTCTACTATAGAACGAGATTATGTATACCGGCAAGCCAGTCACTCAAACAAAATATACTTTGGGAAGCTCATGATTCCCCTTTCTCAGTACATCCTGGCTATGCCAAGACCCTCAATGTGGTGAGAAAGAGCTATTATTGGGAGAGTCTTAAAGGTGACGTTCTCAAATATGTCAGAGAGTGTTTGTCTTGTCAACTCATTAAGGCCGAACATGTCAAAATGCCAGGGAATTTGCAACCACTTGACATTCCCCAAATGAAATGGGAATTCAGTAGTATGGACTTTGTTGTTGGCCTATCCCAAGTTCACGGAGGATGCAAATCCATCATGGTTATGGTTGATCTGCTAACCAAGATTTCACATCTTATTCCTATTAAGACAAACTATAAAGCCTCAGACATTGCAAGGTTGTTCATCAAGGAGATATTCAAGGAGAATCATTAGTGATCATGACTCTATCTTCACATCACACTTCTAGAGGGCTATCTTCAAAGCCATTGGGACTCAACTCTGTTTCAGTATAGCTTACCATCCCCAAACCGATGGACAGATGGAGCAAGTCAACCAAGTCATTGAGGATATGCTAAGGGCACTCTGCTATCGCGAACCCAAAAAGTGGATTCAATATTTGCCACTGGTTGAGTTTGCCTACAATACTTCTTATCAACAAAGCATTTAGATGACCCATTTTCAAGCATTGTATGGGCACGACTGTCAAAGTCCTTTAAACTTCTCGGATCCAACCTTGAGGGTTGAAGCTTCAAAGAAAATGCTGGAAGATATGGATGACCAAATGAAGTCAATAGGACAAGACATCCAAGCCGCCAAGGATAGACAGAAGGCATACACGGATTTGAAACGTCAAGATAGATCCTTCGTTGAAGGAGATATGGTCTTTATTCACGTACGCCCAAAGAAGAGTTCCTTATCCTTGGGTGAATGCAAGAAGCTAAGTCCAAGGTATTGTTGACCCTACAAGATTCTCAAGTTCTTAGGACCTAATGATTACAGACATCAACTCTCTGAGAACCTAAAAGTTCATAATGTATTCCATATTAGTCTATTGAAGAAGTATGTACCTAACCCTAGTCATGTGCTTGATGATCAGCAAGTTGTAATGCCTAGCCAAGGAGTCCTTGAGCTACGGCTTGACACGATCCTAGATTTTAGGGAGAGACATTTGAGATCCAGAACCTTGAGAGAATGCCTTGTCCAGTGGAAAGATTATTCCGAAGAGGATGCCACTTGGATGGATGAAAGTACTCTCAACCAACAATACCCCCAGTTCCTCTCGAGATGAGGACATCTCAATTCCTCTAAGGGGGAGAGAATGTAATATTTCTGCTCGAAATATTAAAGAAGTTTGATCACCGCACGCCCGTGCAAAATCTGTGCAAAGTCATCTCCCACGTTGATTAATGTCAGTGGCTAAATCCTTATCCCGTGCGCATGATAATAATCCCCATCCGTGTTGTGCAAATAAGGCCGGGGCTTGAAACCTGCTAGCCACAGGAAAACACCCTTTCCGAGAAGGCCAAATGGATAATGGTTAAGATTAAGGCAAAAAAAAAATATTATTTACTCCCCCCTCAGTCGATGCATGGCGAGGGAGAGGAGTGTGAGACGGAGGGTGAGTAATCCATGAGTGATGTGGGGAAGCATGAGGGGGGAGCCATGCACAAGCCATGTGTGTGGCTACCTCTCCCCCCCCTTAGCCTATATGACCGCCCCCCTGGGGCACGAAGAGAGGAGGAGAAGGAATCAGAGAGGGAGGTGTTGTTGACGCCGTGCTGCAGCTGCCAGATCGCCGCCATGCCAGGATCTACCGTCGCTGAAACGCCTGCTGCGCCATGCCCGTTGCCACCTCTCCCCATCGCCATCATTACCCTCCTATTCATCATCAAATTCCTCTCCTCCAATCATTACCCTCCCTTCCACATCATTCTTTAAAAGCTTCTTAAGATAAGCTCCCATAGGCCTTGTGCACGCGGCCTTTGCCCCATTTCTTAAAATCCACATCTATAAAGGGAATTCTTGTGTGAGGGGAAAATAGGCAGACTTTGAGGCTATTTTGCCAAAGCTTAGAGGAAGTTCAGAAATCGCATAGAGGCAAGGACAAACCATGGAGTCCAAATTCCACAACATCAACGATGGCCCCAAAACAAAAGATGTAAGGCACACTCACGGAAGTCTCCAACCCGAGCATACGTGTGGACATCCCTACGAGCCCCCAAGCCCAGGTTCTTAAAAGAATGATTCCGCATTTAAGCGATGCATTAGGCACATTAAATTTCATGGGAAGAATGCATTTATGTATGTTTCTAATTCACGTAGTCTAGTTAAAATACATTTGGGAAGGCCAAACGTTATTGGCCTAGTAAGGTGAGGGATTGGGTTGGGTAAGAAGAAACCCCAAACCCTACATCTTGATTAAACATACTTCTTGACCAAGGAACGTCATTGATGTGAGATTGATCCCACAAGTTCAATGCGACTCCTATGCAACAAGCTGCAATGTCGCATGGCTTTGTGTTTAAGTCACAAGATGGATTTGCCACTCTTTGGAACAAGGGTTGGTAGGATCTAAGTACAAGATAATTTGAAAGAGGATGAGTAATCCTGCTACTGAGTTGCCAAGTTAGAGTAACGAGCAATTGACAAATCAAGTAAAGGCGACGAGGATTGCCGAGGATCTACTGTATTAATTTAAGGAACCTAAGGTTTTTGCGTTAAGAGGGTATAACCCTAACCCAAGGATACAAGGATACACAAACAACGAAACCCCGAGGATCTTGCCAAGTTTAATTGATCCCAAATCGAATGTTGGATGCATTCGGAGAGATGGATTCACACCTTAGCAGCTGGCCAAATAAATGACTACTGGTTTCATTGTGTTTGTACAGTTTAGGAGCACTATTTGTATTGCTTTGCTCAAAGAACTAAAGATAGAAAAATAATTAATGCTTCAGGTTGAAGGCCTGAAGGGAGAGCAGCATCAATTACCCCCGACTGTCTTCCTGACCCTAACCAAGGGGGTTGTTAGACATGCCGGGAACGTGGACCGAACCCGTCGCGAGAGGTCTCTCCATTGGGTGCTACTTGGAGCAAGAGGACGCTTGGGTGCCAAGGGGGGCTCTGACCGTAAATCCCTTGCCTTCCGGGTCTTGCACAAGAGGCCGACGTGACTTGGGATTGGATCTCAACGCCCGCATACTAGTCTACGGGCAAAAACTTAGATTAGTAATCCCTGAGGTTGCTGGATTTCCTTCGGGCGGATTATGAATTGCCTTTGGGCGGATTATGGATTGCCTTCGGGCGGATTATGGATAGCCTTCGGGCTGGATTATATGATGTATTCCAATGATAAATAAGGTTAATTGTTGAAAAGGAACTTGTTTGACACTGTTTTTCTATGTCAACTGCTAAGATTACGTGAAGAAACTAGTGTCTAATTGGCTAACTAAGGAAGCTCTTTTTGGATGTCAAACTAAATGTGGTAGGTAATTAGACAACTAAAACAACCCTGAGGAAAGTGCGGTGGATGTGGCCATGGGTCCGTTCTACGAATGGGTGGTCGCGATTGGCCGGGAACTTTTCTTAAACAAAACCGGTAGCAGGGAACTTTTCTCGAAGAAAGTAAACTGCAAGGAATGTTGACCTAGAGTCTAGGTTACTAGAATCCTGATTTATGTTGTTTTAGGGGGAACAGAATGGGACTATGCCTTATGGCCAGAGAGTTTGAGCTTTGCATCCCTCTCGTTTCCCATTATCCTTGAACCAAGTGCAGCATAAATCCGCTTCGACCCTGACGTTTCTGCGTAAAGTAGTTTGCTTGGGGTTTGACGCTAGTTACTCTCTAGGAATTTGACCATTAGAAAAACCCTGATTCAGGTCCTGTCCTAAGTGGGAACGGCCAAAAAAATTTTGCTTCATGGCAGACTCGGGAAGACCTAGATTGCAAACCACGTGATATTTCGTGTGAATGTCGGGCTGCGCTTTCTGGACCCTCTTCCGATGGGCTACTAAGACGTTGTCAAGCATTTTTTTGAAAACTGAAAACCCCTAGTCAAATTGTAGTTAGGTTTGATTTTTTCTAGCTTAGTTGTTTGCATGACAGTTTGTTTTGTTATTTCATAGTTGGATATCTTATGTTTGTTTAGCCTAGGATTTGTTTTTGTCATTTTGTTTGATTTATTGAGTGTAAGCCTTGATAGCCTTGGTTGAGCTTGGTATTTTTTTGGACAGGATGAAGCTTGTGTTTGTCAATAGCTATTGAACATTGAGGAGCTAGGTAAGTTTTATTGTCGAGACTTTTGCACATCACGGGATTATGGATTCACGAGCACGTCACGTTGCACTTGTTGAAGCACTGCACTTGGGGATCATCTCTTGTTCTTATCAAATACTTCCATGCCATGGGTTGGGATTATGCACATTTTGCACCATCATTGATCACTAGCATGGCATGAGATCCATTGCAGCTATATGCAGTAAATCTTAGATGCACGCGCACATGAGAGAGCACCTGTTATTGAGCACACACATTTCTTGCACGCACCATTTGGGATGTTCATCACAAATTTAGGAACCTCTGGTTGAGAGTGTAAGGTGGTTGGGTGAGTTAGAGGGTCGTGAATGATGCCACCAATTGTGAGAAGGGTTGTTCATATTTGGTCATCTTGAGGACCATAATTTTCTAGAGTGATTGTGAGGATTTGGATGGGTGGAGCGGAGTATGTCATATCTTTTGATGAGAGTTGAGAGGTAAGGATAAGGAATTTTAAATTAACAATGAATTTTATTCGCATTTTGTATGATGTACGATCATATGTAGATAGACTAGGCACAATTTCTTCAATGCATACATTATTTTTGTGTGTAGCATCGATTGATTGGTTGCATATCATGGATCCAACATTGCATATTTTTTCAAATCATGAATGATTGGGCACGGAGTTTATTTTAAAAAACCATATTCTTGCTAGGGCACATTGCATAAAAAATAGGTTCATATCTAGAGAATGCTTATTTTGAAGACTCGAGGATCAAAGGAAAAGATCATACGTTTTACATCGTCAGCAAGTATTTCTTGAAGGAAAAGAGGACATGTGCGTTGAAAGTGTATGCAATTACAAGAACAACAGGCCAAGAAAGGGAATAAGTCGTCTAAGATAAAAGATGGAGAAAAAATGATGCGATTTACGAAAATCTGTATTTTTGCTCAATTTTGATGGATTTTTGTAATTCTGCCCATGTTGGCTTGTCGACCAGATGCGTTCCAATCGTTTTGAGTACCCAAAATACTATATTCAAAGTTCAAATGACGAAGTTATGATCCAAACAAGTTGCAAACATGCATAAAGTAGAAAAAAATGAAAATAGTGAAAAGCTATGGAAAAGCAAAAGCCAAAAGCTGAAAGCAAAAAGCCTAATGTGTGTGAGTGTGGATAGAAAACTATATAAGGAGATGAGAATGGAGAGTTAAGGGTCTTCCCCCTCTTGTACAATTGTATTTTGTAAGAGATGAGAGTGGAGGGTCGCATGCTAGAGTGAGCTTTTGTTAAAAGAATAAAGAATAAAGTGACGGTGAGGCGGTGACTGTTGGAGCTTTTGGGTGCTAAAGCGCCGAGCATCGGCACAAGGTTATTAAGGTACGAGAATATTTTTTCACTTGGTTTGCTTTCAAATTGTTGGATTTTTTTTGTTGAGTTGTGGTTGTGTGATGCTCTACCCACATTAGGGTTTTAGTTATTTGAGCTACAAGAGGCAGTTCTTTATTGTTTTGTTTTTCGTGGTGTATGGTCAAATATTTGAATTTTTCAAGTTGTTTTATGCATCCAACAAAGTCAATTACCCCAATCAGCACTCCTTATCGTCTCGTTATCGGGTTGTGAGTGAGGCTTGCTCTCAATCACTGCTCGTGTAACAACGTGTCCTACGAGTGAACAGGTGGGCATGTTCCAATAATACACCACAAGCCACATATAAAAACAAGACAAAACACAATGCCTCTTGAAACTCAAAACAAGTAAAAACCCGAATATGGGTAGAGCATCACACAACCACAACACAACGAAAATACCAACAATTCGAAAACAAACCAAGTGAGATATATTTTCGTACCTTAACAACCTTGAGTCGATACTCGGCGCTTTGATACCCAAAAGCTCCAACTTCCAAATTGGCATGACAAGAGCTCACTCTAGCATGCAACCCTCCACTCTTCTCTCTCACAAAATACAATTATAATCAAGGGGGAAGGCCCTTAACTCTCCATTCTCATCTTCTTATATAGTTTTCTATCCACACTCACACACATTAGGCTTTTTGCTTTCAGCTTTTGGCTTTTGCTTTTCTACTACTTTTCACTATTTTCGTTTTTTTTGCCCTATGCTTGTTTGCAACTTGTTTGGATCATAACTTTGTCATTTGAACTCCGAATATAGTTGTTCCGGTACTCAAAACGATAGGATTGCATCTGGTCGACAAGCCAATGCGAGCAAAAGTACAAAAATCTATCAAAAATGAAAAAAAATACTGATTTTCGTAAATTGCATCATTTTTCTCCATCTTTTATCTTGGACGACTTATTTCCTTCCTTGGCCTATTGTTATTGTAATTGTACACACTTTCAGCACACATGTCCTCTTTTTCTTCAAGAAATACTCGCTGACAATGTAAAACTTACGATCTTTTCCTTTGATCCTTGAGTCTTCAAAATAAACATTCTTTGGATATGAACCTATTTTATATACAATGTGTCCTAGCATGAATATGGTTTTTTGAAATGAACTACGTGCCCAATCATTCATGATTTGGAAAAATATGCAATGTTGGATCCATAATATATAACCAATCAATCGATGCTATACACAAAAATAATGTATGCATTGAAGAAATTGTACCTAGTCTATCTACATGTGATCGTGCATCATGCAAAATGGAAACAAAATTTCTTGATTAATTTAAAATTCCTTATCCTCACCTCTCAAATCTCATCAATAAAATATAACATACTCTGCTCCACCCATCTAAAATCTCACAATCACTCTAGAAAATGATGGTCCTCAAGATGTTGACCAAATATGAGCAACCCTTCTCACAATTTGTGGCGTCCTTCATCACGACCCTCGAACTCTCCTAACCACCCTACACTCTCAACTAGAGGTTCCTAACTTTGTGATGAACATCCCAAATGGTGTGTGCAAGAAATGTGCGTGCTCAATGACACGTGCTCTCTCATGTGCATGTGCATCTAAAACTTACTACATATAGCTGCAGTGGAGCTCATGCCGTGCTAGTGCTCAATGATGGTGCAAAACGTGCATAATCCCAACCCATGGCATGAAAGTATTTGATAAGAACAGGAGACGACCCCCCAGTGCAGTGCATCAACAACTGCAACATGAAGTGCTTGTGAACCCATAATCCCTGTGATGTACAAGAGTTTCGACAAGAAAACATACCTTGTCCAAAATGTTCGGTAGCTATTGATAAACACTAGCTTCATCCTGTCCAAAAAAAAATACCAAGCTCAACCAAGACTATGAAGTTTAACACTCAACAAATCAAACAAAATGACATAAGAAAATCGTAGGCTAAACAAACAGAAGAAATCCTACTACAAAATAACAAAACAAACTGTCACACAAACAACTAAACTAGCAGAAATCAAACCTAACTACAATTTTGACTAGGAATAGGGGTTTTCACTTTTCGGAAAAATGCTTGACATATTTAGCCCTCCCCCTAGTCTGCAAACATTCATGTGTAGCAGTTGTTTTCATAAAACGATGCAATATTTATGAGCCAATCAAAAATTGAATCCAATGATCTATCCACAATCTTCTCAACAAACACAAATGGCACATTTCTCTCAAACAACTCCTTTATAGGTAGAGAAAACTCATCCATGAAATTATCATCAAAATCCTTGAGACAATCCTCTCCATATAAGGAAAATACATCATTCTCCAAACTCTTCAGATCCCTCAAATCATAACCATACTAAAAAATGTTCAAATCCCACAAATCCCAACCATAATCCAAAATCTTCATATCCCACCCATCCTCCCTAGGAAAAACCATGTTATTTTTAGAGTCTCTAAATAAAGTTTTGACCCTTTCGTTGTTGCCAATCTCAAATTCATCCACTGATTCATCTACAAATTCTCCTAAAGATACTATGTAAGGATCTCCCAACTCAATATCCAAATCAAACACAACATTAAAAGGAGTCAACTTCGAACTCATAACACCACAAGAACCAACATCATCCACAAATGGGATCACTTCATCATCAACAATACAAGACTCCATCGAGTCTTTCACACACAAAGAGTGGTAAACACCTTTCATAGTATCCTTACAAGAAATCTCACAAGAAATTGGAGAAACTTTCACCTCTACATCATCACAAATAACATCTTCACAATACAACAATTTTGGGTCTAAAACCTCAACCAAAGACTCCTTAACTACCAAATCCCCAACTACCTCCTCACAAACCTCTTCCAACTCTATTTTCTTGATTTTAAACCGCTCTTCCCTCAAGTTCTCAATCCTTTTTAAAGCGTTATTCAAATTTTCTGTCACATCCTCTTCAATGTCACTCTCAGGATCCTTAAAACCCCAATCAGAATCATCACAAACTTTATCAAAAACTTTTGGAGAATTCAAAGAAACTACAAGACTATCAAATGAAGTTTTCTATTCAACATTGTTACCTAAAACAACCAAACAATCATCATGACAACTATCGAGTAAGAGATTAGATCTACTAAAAACAACATCATCAACATCACAAACAAAAGCCTCTCCAGGGCTACTCAAACCATCAACAACCAACTCACAAGACTCATCAGAGTCAACAACACCAATACCAGAATCACAAGAGTCAGAACCCAAAACCTCAATACTCTCTTGATTAACAAACTCGTAACCAAACTCAACAAACTCATTAGGCAACAAATTCAAACCCTTAACTTCATCTTGAAAACTTACAGTTTCTAAGCCCTCCCCCTCATAGTTTTTCAAAAGACTCAAAAAATCATCCTCTATTCTCTCTTCATCTTTCAAGCAATCAGATCCATCTATACTATCACCAAGGCAAATGAGCTCACTCTCTAAATTGTCTTTACTCTCTGCAACACTGCCATGACTATCAGAATTTTCATCACACCTTCCCTCATCAGAAATATGAAAACTTTCTTGACTCTCATCCTCTCCCAAAGAACATGAAAACTCTTGGTTCTTAAAATAATATGGTCTGTCATTTTCTTCTTTACAACTCAGACCCATCTCTAGCTCATCTTTAAAGTCCTTAGGCTCCAAAGTATCATCAGTCAATCCCTCTTCTTTAGTTAAATTACTAATCACTGAACTAGAAGTATCCGTGGTCAATGGGTATGAATTCACACTCCTAGACTCTTCACTCCAATCAGTCAAACAACTATTTTTCTCCTCAACCACCCTAGGGAGTTTCTCCTCACATGCATCAATTGATTTCTTACAAGTCAACTCATCTCTCCTAAATAGAGAATATAGTATACCTCTCTCAAGATAGGCATAACTAACTCTCTGCTCCTCAAAAACTTTTCTCTCAACTCGCCTTGAACTCAACCTTTCCCTTGGTTCATCAAACCCTAACTCTTTTTTTCTTTTGGTCTTCCTCTCTTGATATTGAGCTATCTTCACCGCTTCCTCAAAAGTCTTAGGGTTTTTTACCTCTAATTTCACTCTCCAATCTTCTAATTTCAACCCATTTACAAAATACATTATCTTCAACATAACTGAGGCTATCTCACATTCTAACAATGTTAAACTCCATTGATTCCACAATCTTTCAAACTCCCTAGCAAAATCCTCAACACATTGATCATCTTTTTGAACACAAGTTTCTATTTTCGCCCAAATCTCACTTTGACTTTCTATTTTTTAAAACCTAGATAGAAAAGCATTTTTAGTAATCTCATAGTCCAATTTGTGTCTCTTAAATTTTAAGTTTATCTCAAAGTCAAGCAACCAATTTTATGCTTCTCCCTGCAATTGATATCTAAGAATTTGGACTTTAGCCTCAGGATCGGTCAATCTCTCTATCAAACAACACAGCTCTATTTTTTCTAAAAATCTTTCGGGATCTTTAGAATGATTACCATGAAACTTAGGAAAATCATTAGCCATTTTCAACAATCACAAGAAATCAAAACAAACTCACATTCAAAACAACAACAATGTCAATTTTGGCACTCCTCAGTGGGAGCACCAAAAAAGAGATGTTACGCTAGCTGTGATCGAGAGCCAGCCTCACTCACAACCCGATAACGAGACGTTAAGGAGTGCCGGTTGGGGTAATTGACTTTGTCGAATGCACAACACAACTTGAAAAATTCAAATATTCGATAATACACCACAAGCCACATATAAAAATAAGACAAAACACAATGTCTCTTGAAGCTCAAAACAAGTAAAAACCCGAATGTGGGTAGAGCATCACACAACCACAACACAACGAAAATACTAATAATTCGAAAACAAACCAAGTGAGATATATTTTTGTATCTTAACAACCTTGAGCCGATGCTCAGCGCTCAAAAGCTCCAACTTCCAAATTGGCATGACAAGAGCTCACTCTAGTATGCGACCCTCCACTCTCCTCTCTCACAAAATACAATTATAATCAAGGGGGAAGGCCCTTAACTCTCCATTATCATTTCCTTATATAGTTTTCTATCCACACTCACACACATTAGGCTTTTTTCTTTCAGCTTTTGGCTTTTTCTTTTCTACTACTTTTCATTATTTCTGTTTTTTCTGCCATATGCATGTTTGCAACTTGTTTGAATCATAACTTCATCATTTGAACTCCAAATATAGTTATTCGGGTACTCAAAACAATCGAAACACATCTGGTCGACAAGCCAACGCGAGCAAAAGTACAAAAATCTATCAAAAATGAAAAAAATACAGATTTTTGTAAATCGCATCATTTTTCTTCATATTTTATCTTGGACGACTATTCCCTTCCTTGGCCTATTGTTCTTGTAATTGCACACACTTTCAGTACACATGCCATCTTTTTCTTCAAGAAATACTCACTGACAATGTAAAACTTACGATCTTTTCCTTTGATCCTTGAGTCTTCAAAATAAACATTCTTTGGATATGAACCTATTTTTTATGCAATGTGCCCTAGCATGAATATGGTTTTTTGAAATGAACTGCGTGCCCAATCATTCATGATTTGGAAAAATATGCAATGTTGGATCCATAATATATAACCAATCAATCAATGCTACACACAAAAATAATGTATGCATTCAAGAAATTGTGCCTAGTCTATCTACATGTGATCATGTGTCATGCAAAATGCAAACAAAATTTCTTGATTAATTTAAAATTCCTTATTCTCACCTCTCAACTCTCATCAATAAAATATAACATACTCCGCTCCACCCATCCAAAATCTTACAATCACTCTAGAAAATGATGGTCCTCAAGATGTTGACCAAATATGAACAACCCTTCTCACAATTGGTGGTGTCCTTCTCACGACCCTCGAACTCTCCCAACCGCCTTACACTCTCAACCAAAGGTTCCTAACTTTGTGATGAACATCCCAAATGGTGTGTGCAAGAAATGTGCGTGCTCAATGATAGGTGCTCTCTCATGTGCGCATGCATCTAAAACTTACTACATATAGCTGCAGTGGACCTCATGTCGTGATAGTGCTCAATGATGGTGCAAAACATACATAATCCCAACCCATGGCATGGAAGTATTTGATAAGAATAGGAGACGACCCCCGAGTGCAGTGCATCAATAAGTGTAACATGAAGTGCTCGTGAATCCATAATCCCTGTGATGTGCAAGAGACTTGACAAGAAAACATACCTTGTCCAAAATGTTCGGTAGCTATTGACAAACACAAGCTTCATCCTGTCCAAAAAAAATACCAAGCTCGACTAAGGCTATCAAGTTTCACACTCAACAAATCAAACAAAATGATAGAAGCAAATCCTAGCCTAAACAAACACAAGAAATCCAACTACAAAATAACAAAACAAATTGCCACGCAAACAACTAAGCTAACAGAAATCAAACCTAACTACAATTTTGACTAGGGATTTTCACTTTTCGAAAAAATGCTTGATAGCGGACAAAGAGCATATTTGGAAGATTTTGTAAGTTTTCTTTTGGTTGTTCTCACTTTCTTATTTGGAATACTACTTATACTAAAATAACCTTATTTTTAACAATGCTACTTTATTTTTGTTGTCGCACTCCATCATAAACCTCAATCCTACAGCTTTGGAGACCTGATATGTAGAGAGACACGTTCTTATTGTACTCATCAATAGATTGTATGTGTGTAGCAGCCCAATAATTCATGCTTGTTTTCTATTTTTAGTCATTAGTTTTTTTGTGATGCATTATGTATTATGGATTAATATGTGGTTGTTTATATTACAAAGTCCATTCGATTCTCCATTGTGTAAGAAAACGAGCTCTCCAATGGTAAGGAGGTGTAGAAATCACTTGGATTTGTGGAGCATATATCCTTTCTTTTTTTGACACTATGATCCATCCAAGCTCTTTCTATGTAGCTTTCCTTGGATATATTTCTCATCCTTTGTATGGACTTACATTTTGTGATATTTATGGATACATTTTTCTATTTATTTTGGACTCTCCTCTCTATCGTTCCATATAGTTCTATGAGTTATCATAATCAATATTGTACTTATTTGAATATTGAATCAATGACTCTTCTTTTCTAACATCTCACATTGTACATGTTTCGATGACCATTGTGTACTCAATTTATAATTGCTTTATGGAACATTGTTTAGCATATGGAGTTGAAAGGGTGATATGGCAACATGTCCTACCACCTTTTTTTTCTGTAATCGTCACTATTAGCATCTCTATGTAATGACCCATGGGCTTTGATACCATGCAACAATTATATGGTATAATGAAAAAAATCTAAGTAAGGAGGAGTAAAGATTATACAAGTGTGAGAAGAACACAAACTTCTTTAATTAAAAAAAAAATGATACAAAGACTTGGGGGTACACCTATAAAAATAAATCTATATAATGTACATTCAAAAAAAAAATATTATTTCTTTACATACTATGAGGTCACAAAATGACCCCTTATACTTTATAAACTTATGGATTTTTTAATTATAATTTAAAAATAAATTTTGTGATATAATCTTGTAAATGTTACTAAATAGAATATCCTTTCTTTTAAACTTATGTGATATTGAGGGCTGAAATGATGAATGGGTTACCTCTTACCCATCCAACCTCCAATCCTCACTAAGAGAACTAAAGAGGGGCACCACCTAGCCAAAGGGAGGATGGGCTAGGACATCCCTTTTCTCAAAGAGAATCAAGAGAACCAAGACACAAATTTACAAGAGAGAATATATGTACTAGACACCATATTGGAATATAAGAGAGAGAGATGA
This sequence comes from Lygodium microphyllum, assembly GCF_053477565.2. Lineage (NCBI taxonomy): Eukaryota > Viridiplantae > Streptophyta > Polypodiopsida > Schizaeales > Lygodiaceae > Lygodium > Lygodium microphyllum. Next base: position 181,945,555 of record NC_141135.1, read on the forward strand.
GAGGAGAGGGAGACAAGAGGAGAAGAGGTAGAAGAAGCTTGCCATTATGCTACATGGAATGAGAAAATGAGAAGAGAGGGAGATAATAGGAAAAGAGGTAGAGAAAGCTTGCCATTATACTACATAATAAAAGAACGTACTCATAGCTTACCTCAAAGAGATGAGGATATTCTAGAATGCTCTCATGGACTTGTCATTGTCCTTCCTCCCCCCTTCTTCATTCTCCATGGGCTCTTTATATAGCCTCCATGAGGGATTAGATTAAGCTAATCTTCTTGATTAACATAATCCTAGATGATGTATGGTATCTTTGAAAATATGGAGAATAGTGGATGGGACAAGTCCCCACCTTGGTCATCATGCAAGAAGCCAAGGGTGGTGGTAGAAAAAATAGAGAAATGGAGCTAGATTACAAGAGCTGGGTGCCCAAAGCACATTATTATAATATATTTACAAGAAGGATAGAGTGGAAAGTTGGTGTGGTGAAAGAGAGAAGAAAATTGCATGTAGCCAGCAGTCTGCGCCTTCGTAACTTCAAATCCGTGAGGAATTTGAAAAAAGTTTCTTCTGCAACTTTGTAGACCAGGTCGAAACCGATCGGGAAACGTGAGAATTTTCTTGAAATTCGCTTTTTCTTGGGAGTTATTGAGATTATAAAAAATGAATTCTAAAAGTTGCTTTGACTTTAGTCCCCCATATGTATATAAATACATATAAGCATGTGACAAAAGGGGTCCATGCTTGTAAGCTTTTGTGCAAGATCCAAATGAAACCATGATGTGGATATTGACTTGTGTGCTAGGGTGAGGTGTCCTCTAATGATGGTGATAGATTCCAAATCTTAGTGATGCAGACGGGGCCCATGTGTAGTTGGAGGCTAGTCCTTTGAAAAATCTATGCACTCACTCGACTCCTAGATGTAATCCATTTCCATCTTCACTAAGATAACCATCCCTTTTACCCTTTACATTGACATGCCTCTTAAGAACTTGTTCCCCCCATTTGCTAGAATTATCATAATCGAGAAGCAATGTAGCATACCTAGTGCTTGAAGAGTAAACCCAAAGTGATATGGTAAGCTCTTGATAGGGGCTTTGGCTAAATTTTGTGGTAATAATCCGGGTTGTAAAAAACCTAGATCATTAGCTCTCCCCTTAGGCTAGAGGTATTCATGCCTCTAGCTTGATAATGATGGTCCAATAGAGCAAGGAGGACTGCACCCCCTCATTGGTGGCTCTTCATTGAATGACTGCTCCAAAGTGTTCATATTTCTTTGAAAATAAGGCTTCAGTCGCCATCCATTTACCCTTGTCTTGTGAACCTTCCCATCCATGTCACCTAGCTTATAGCTGCCATTTGGATATCTCCTTATGACCATGAATGGCCCTTCCCACTTGAACACAAGTTTAGCATCCTTTCTGTTATCAAAGCGGTTATCATAGCGTAGCACAAGTGATCCTTCCCTTATGTGTTTGCTAGCCAGTTTCCTTTTAAAGGTCTTCCTCCTCTCTTCAGCCTGCATGGAATAGTGTTGGACTGTTGCTTCTCTATCTAACTCCAGCCTCTCTAGATCCAAGATCCTTTCCACTAACTTCTTATCTTGATTCTTCTCTTGACTAGCTACTAAAACACGCAAAGTGGCCAGTTCCACCTCTATAGGAAGCAAAGCCTCTTGGCCATAGACGAGGTGAAATGGAGTATAGCCAAGTGAGGTTCTGAATGAAGTCCTGTAGGCCCAAAGAGCTGCATTCAATTTTTTATCCTAGTTCTTGGGGTGCATGTGTACCTGCTTGGTAATTATCTTACAAATCAGCCCATTCACTTTTTTGACCAAACCATTACACTGTGGATAGTAGGGAGTAGAATGCATGTGCTTGATTTTTAGCCTTTCCATTAGCTCCCCTACTAGGTTCGCCCTAAAACCAGGACCCTGATCAGAGATAATTTCCAAAGATGTGCCAAACCTGCAACAAAAATTTCCAAACACAAATTTTCCCACTTCTTGGGCTGTGATCCTACTAGTTGCTGAAGCCTCTGCCCACCTCGTCATGTAGTCCACTCCTATTATAATGTATTCCTTGCCAGATTGAGTTCGTGGGAGTGGTCCTATTGCATCAATCCCCCATTTCTCAAATGGGCCATATGTAGTTATGGGATTTTATTCCTCATGCACTAGCTTCCTTGGTCCGGCCTTTTGGCAATTGTCACAAGTGCGGCACCAATGTTGCACATCTCGATGTGGACTAGGCCACACAAAACCGGCTTGGAGAATCTTCCTACTGGTTATTTCTTGAGCAAAATGTTCGGCACAAACCCCTTCATGGCAGCTCTTAATCACATCTATAATCTCGTTTGCTGTTGGCACCCTTCTAAGCACTGCATCCTTTCCTTTGCAATACAACACATCATTTATCAAGCGGTATTTAGTGGCCTTAGTAGCTAGCCACCTTTTCTCACTTTTACTCATATGTGTAGGTGCCTCACCTTGCTCAAGAAAATAAAGCACATCTTGTAGTTGAAATTTACCCTGAAATAAGGGAAGCTTTACTGTAATGATGCCCACCGTTACCTCTTTCAATTTTTCAGCTACTAGAGCATCTGCGTCGCCATTTGTGCGCCTTGGCACAAAATAGATTTGGGCTTTCTGTAGCTTTCTCATGAGAGTTTTAGCTTCCCTCATTTTCACTGCTAAGTTATCATTTTTACAAGCCCAGATTCCTTTCATTTGCTTAACAATTAGTATAGAATCACCAAAAACATTAAGCCGAGTGATACCATGTGAGAGACACCACCTCAAACCTAAAAGCAAGGCTTGATATTTTGCCTCATTGTTAGAATGGACATCCTCCAAGCTGATACCTTCTCCATAAAGTTTGTCACCTTCGGGACTGAACACCACTATTCCTGCTGCCGCTCTACCTTTAATATGCTTGTAGGCCCATCGAAGTAGAGGGCATGGGCATTCTCCACCCGTGGCGGTTCCTCAAGAGGAGGTGTCTCCTCTTTTACCTTTCTCTTCTCCTTTTCCTTCTTTTGATGGCATCTATGGGTCAACAAATCAGCTAGGCAAGCTCGAGTAGAATTCTCCACCTTGAAGGTGTAGTAAAACTCTTGGAGTTGTATCACCCACTTAGCGATTCTAGCTGAAACATCCATGTGCTGTAAGGCATAGGGAAAATGCTCTTCTGTCGTGATCACTGTGAATGGCCTAGGGAGAAGATAAGGACGAAACTTTCTTATAGCAAACATTAGAGACAAAACCATCACCTCGACCATCTTGTACCCTCGTTCTAATGCTGTCATTACTCTACTAGAAAAGTAAACCAGTCTCATTAGTCCAGTTTTAGCATCCTTTTGTATTAGTGCTACCCCTAGAGCATCTTCCCCAAAACTCGAATTGACAAAAAACTCCTGATCCCAACAAGGCTGTAAATTATAGGAAGGGTGCTAAGAGCCTTCTTCACCTCGTGAAAGCACCTTTCGCTTTTGTCACTCCATAGGAGCTCCTCAGAGTGGGTTAGCTGTTGTAGTGGAAATATGAATTGGGAGAGGAGATGAATGAACTGCCCCATATATCGCACCTTCTGAATGAAAGAGGTTAGTTGCTTCACAGAAGATGGTGATGGCACCGCCAATAGGGCCTTAATTTTGTTTGGATCTGCTTCAATGCCCCTCTCACTTACGACATGCCCTAACAAAGTTACACTGCTTTCGCCAATGCGACACTTCTCATGGTTTAATTGCCCCCCCATTTGTGCAAGGCGGTTGAAAGCTTCACTCTCAAGAGTATCATCATCTAAAAAATGAGATGAAATTGTGAAAGGGGGGGGGTATTGAAGGAAAATAAGGTTGAATGGAAAGAAAGATGATCTTTTATTTCTTATTCAAAAAGAAAAGGGAAAATAAGGGGGGTAACGGGTGTTGGTCGAGTGGTAACATGTCATAAAGCATAGAAATGGCACACAGAAAGGGACACATAATGCATTAGTAAGGAATCCTTGTATTCATGAAATAGAAAGATAAAACATGTAGACAAATCTTAGGACTACACCCTCATGACACCCACCTATGAGAGTTCACCACTGAACATAGGGGATCTTATATAGAGTATATCCCAAGTAGAGCTTAAGTGACTATTACTCCCTATAGGTGCATTTGTAGGCAATGTCATGGTAATGCTATAAAATCTCAAAGGAAGGGGGATGGGGGGGGCGCGGGGGTAGGGAAGGGAGGAGGGACTCCCACACATCCCCCCTTTACCCCTTACCCCTTAGGCTATCTCTCCTAACACTAGTCTTATAGCATTAGCCACTTTTGTGGCAATTAGGACCCTCTATAAAAAAATTCTATTTCTCATCAATGACAAAGATTAAGAAGAAATGGTTTCAGGGAAATGTGATCAATACAAGATAGTAATTGAAAAAAAAAAGAGGATCAAAATAAGCTAAAAAGTGTATATTTTTATGGTAATCTTTAAGACCATTTTTGTAGAAGATAAAAAACTTATAGTTTTTTAGATCAAAACTACCTTATATTTTTTTAATTAGACTAAAACTTTCATGAAAAATTCTTATTTGCATTAAGAGATGTGAAACTAGATAAAAACTATTAACTTTTAAAAGAGCTCCAAATAGAGTTGTTGAGAGTGATATTTGATGAAATTTCATGCACTTTTGGAATCCATTTCTTGTAGAAAATGAATGTAATATACCCCCTCCCCCAAAAAAACAAGATTAAAAGTAGTTGAAAAAATTTTCATCCTCCCCTCCTTGTCATCACTGAACAGGTGGCAAGGGGAGGAAGAAGGAGTGGATGACCACCAGGAGGAAGAAGGAGATGACGCCAATGATGACAGGAAAGGAGTGGAAGATGGCGATGGTGACGATGTTGGGGGGAGGCCACGTGGCCTACCACCCCCCCTTGGGCATATCGAGCCCCTACAGCCACCTGGAGGGGCTAAGAAGCCCCGCAGCCATGTGGACAAGACAGGTGGTGGACACCACCACCTCCTTCCCACTCCCCCAACACGTATAACCCCCCACCCCCTCTAGGGCTATGATTGATTACTTCTCTTCTTCCATGCCCATCGCAAGGAAAGAGGGAGGCCTTGATGCCCTGGCATGGCACAAAGAGAGAGAGAGAGAGAGAGAGAGAGAGAGAGAGAGAGAGAGAGAGAGAGAGAGAGAGAGAGAGAGAGAGAGAGAGAGAGAGAACCTTCTAGAAGGTTCCTCCTTCTCTTCCCCTCCTTAGAGGGTGGCCACACGCTCCTTCCCTTCCCTGTGAACTTAATCCCTATGCCACGAGCTTTCCCCCCCTTTTTTTCCCATCCACTTGAACAAGAGGCTACTGAAACTCTAGCAAGGGTTGTGACTAGAAGAAAGGAAGATCGAGAATGGCCCCCAAGCAAAGTATGTCAAGTGAGGGTGGAAATCCCACAATCCGCAATGAAGCCTCGGGTGAGGGTATCACCGCCAACACAACTATAGTACTCGATGTAAATAATACATTTCTAAGTTGTTAACCACTTGCTTCCATTTTTGCATGAGGCACATCAGGCCGTATGATGCCACACGAGAATAGGTAATTGACCATGATAAATTTCATCTCAAATATTCGAAGATGGATTTTGAAAAGTGCATGTATCAAGAGAAGTAATTGCATCTAGTTGCCATGCAATAAAATCTATACACTGCATAAGTAACATATAAGATTCCAAAGTATTGTCGACTCCCCTTTTCTTGTAAATAATAGATATGTTTTTCAGCATACTGAAAGTATGTTGTAGCTTGCATGCTTGACAGATTGCATGGTAAGTAATCTAGCCTAAAGGAAATTCATCCTAGAAACTCTAGATCCAAGCTCTTGCTAAGACCGCAAACTGATAGCTTATATTTAATAGATTGGGATCTTGATGATGTGCACAGTTAGTACAAGCATTGGTCATAAGGATTAAAACTAAGATGCCTTGAGATCCATCTGATAACTACTATTTTCATCAATCCAATTCGGTTTAGGCTAGATACAAAAAATAACTCCAGGCAGCAAGGGCAAGTGGAGAGATTGAGGATTAGGAAACCCTGAGACAAGGTAAAGACCACTACTTTTATACTTCTTGTGAAGAAAGTTGGGTTATCGATCAATGAAAGTGATCTATAGAACTTACGTCTTGTACAGTGTTTGCAACCTTGGCATATGCCCTAGCCAAAGGAAGGGAGTGTTTAGTAAAAATTTACACAATATCACTCTTTGACCCCAAGGGGTAGAGCAAATATACGATGGAAATGATATCGCACCTATTCTTGCATTGTTTGGAAAAATACAATTGGTTTTGTTGGTTGATCAAACAATTTCCTAAATGCTTTAACATTGAATTGATTGTTGGGTTGTCGTTTGAATGATTACTCCAAGTTGTGATTGGTGGTGAATTCATGGTAGGGGTCTATGATGACAAATTGCCATGGGAATAAATGAATGTTTTCTTGGAAGATGATATTAGGGCTGATTGCCTTGACTACGCTTGATTCTTAAATGAGTTAATTAAGGAAAGGTTCTTTGCACGGATGGATCGTCTCCAAGATTACACCCAAGAAAGGCACTGCTCGATTCACAGGCCAAAGGACGAGTGGTGAAAAGGCCAACCACAGAAATGGTGTTTCACTCCTAGGTAGCTCGTGGGTTAGGTGGAGCTCTGGACACCCCTTGCCAAGTTTGGAGTGGAGTTGACGACCTCCGTGGCCCCAATGTCCGTGGCATTGGAAGATCCTATTCTAGAGAAAAGATGGAAATTGTGGTGCCATGTGATTTGGACCAGTTACTTCTGTAGGGCATAAGGGATATATAATTTCTCATGCATGGGAGGGAGACAAAGATTAACTTGAAGATAAGTTAAGGAACTTGTTTGTCAAAAGGACAGCTTGCTCTATATTCATGTTTGTGCTGTAAAGTATGCAAACGAACCATGTTCCCTAAAAACCTTAATTAAGGAAGCTAATTTTAAATGTCAAACATAATTATGGTAGGACCTATTAGATAACTAAAGAACGCCTATTGAGGGAAGTGGGTGGGAAGAACCCCTGACGGGTCTGTCCTATGACAAGGTTGTCCCAGAGAACTAGGAGGCTTCTCACAAGGTTTTACCGATGTCTGGACGCTTAGAAATTGCTAGGTTAAAACATTGATTCATGCCGTTTTAAGGGACCGGAATGGAACTATGCCTTAGGGGTAGAGAGGTTGAGAGGTGCTCGGGTACCTTTGTGTAAAGTAGGATGTCCAAGACCTGACGCTAGAATGCTATTAGGAGACCCTGACCATAGGAACCCAAATTTCAGGTCGATCCTACTGGGTTTGGCCGCGAACGTTCTCTTGCGAGGCAGACTTGAGAAACCCTAAGCAACAAACCTTGTAACATTCCATGGGAGTGTCGGGAAACGACGTTTAGATTCATGGACTGATAAAAATGTGCCTGGACAACCGATAGGCAGCACATTACAGTTGGTATTAGAGCAAAACTTTGTAGTGATGCGTGATTGATTAATATATGGTTTGTAGACATATCCTAAGCAGAATAACCTAAGTGGTATAGCTTGATTGTCAAGCATCTTCTACACCCACAAATTTTGGCATGCAAGATAAGAAATTCATTCTCAAGAAAATTAAGGCACCTGAGTTGGTGGAAGAGGAATAGACGTCGCAATAGAGGTAGAGATATGGATTGAGTCGATGGATGATTATTTATTTGCTTCAGGAATTGCTTCTACCAATCAAGTAATGATGGCCAGTTGGTTAGACTCGGATATACCAAATACAATAAGTTGTTGTTCTAAAAGACCTTGTGCCTATGAATGATCAGAGTGTCACAACCAATGTGTGATGGTTCCTACCCCATAGGTTCCAGAATGAGATCCCCAGTTTTTTCCGAGATGAGGACATCTCGAGTTCTCTAAGGGGGAGAGGATATAATATTTCCCCTCCCCAAAAAAATGATTAAAATTAGTTGAAAATTTTTAAATCCTCCCTCCTTGTCGTCTCTGAAAACAGGTGGCAGGGGGAGGAAGGAGTGGATGACGACGGGGAGGAAAATGGAGGTGATGCAAATGATGACAGAGAAGATGTGGAAGATGGCGACGATGACAATTATGTTGAGGGGGGGAGGCCACATGGCCTACCCCCCTTTGGGTATATATAGAGAGAGAGAGAGCCTTCTAGAAGGTTTCTCCTTCTCTTCCTCTCCTTAGAGGGTGACCACACGCCCCTTCCCTTCCCCGCAAACTTAACCCCTATCCTGCGAGCTTTGCCATCCCTTTTTATGCCATCCACTTGATCACCTCTTTTTTATTCAAACCTCACTTCTTTTCAAAACCATACACAGTCTTCATGATTGGATCATATCCTCCAAAAGCACATAAGTGTAGACATTAGGGGGAGGGACCCAGTAATTTCTTCCTCCAAAACTAAGAATAATTGAGGGGTTGGGATACTTAGCTATAACCTAATTCATTTCACTATATTAGCATGGTCCTCTTGTAGGGCTCTTCTAGATAGATAGTTTACTCTTTGTTATTACTAATTACAATGAAGATTAGGGTTGAATGGTTTTCCTTCATTGAGTTCATTGAAGACGTAAATAAAGGTCCTTTTATATTTGATGGACATATTTTACTTATATGAATATCTTGAAAAAACATTAAACCATGATGCAATTATAAAGACCAAAGTATGGTAGTACAAAATGATACACACATGATTCTCACTTGGACATTAGGTGCAAGTTAGACCTTATGATATAATTGCACCATTATTTGTGTGAAAATAATTTTTTTAAAATAAATTTTATTAGAAAGAGAGGGAGGGGTTTTGTAGCTAGCTTTTCCATGCCTAAAATTATGTATGTTTTAAATGCGAACACTTTTTTAATGCGAATACTCTTCACTACCCTAGTGAGGGTGAAACCCATGGTTTTGATCTGAGGCTAAAACAAAAGCCACACTCAATGTCTTAGAGCATTTGAGGCACAACCCATATGCCAAGATGAATGCTTCTAAATTGAATGCTAGAAAAGCATTTGTTTAAATTTGAACATTTTGAGAAATTACTATTAGTGTTCCAGTGGGGGGAAAGCCCTAAGGACTCTCTTGGAAAATGGACATGTTCTAAGGCAAGCAATTCTACTTTTAATGATCTTGGAGAGATTATAGAGGTATGGGAATGCCACATTGAATGCAAAAAAAGAGAAGATAGTGTGATGCCAAGGGGTGATGAATGTCCCTTCTCTATGAAGAAAGTTATAGAATTTGAAGAAATGCACGTTTGCAATCTTCTAGGTTTTTCTCGTTTAGGTTAGGGTTTTTACTTCCCATCCCTCATGTTTTCTTATCTAGATATGGTTGGTAAGAGTTCCATGAATGATAGGGATGGGTGTCAATGGCTATGATGATGTAAGAATCTAATCTCATGGAGTAGCTCAAGGCAAAAGCCTTGCAATATTGATCTTCCTAAAGCTCATTGTGATGTGTTAATGTACTTACCACTCCATCACATGACTCTTTGAAACCCCACAATATCATGAGTTCTTTTTCATAGATCAAACACTAAACTCCATGATCCTAGGAATACATTGCATACTTGCCATTGATGGAAGGAATATTGGCTATTGTTTCCCAAAGCTTTGAGAATCAATAAGTCCATGTATATTATGAAGCTATTAACTTAGCTAGCTTTTTTCCACAAGAACGTAATTCAAAGTCAAGAGAAATTAACAATATATTTTCATACTTGGAGGTGTTGCTATTGCTATATTCAATTCGTTGGTCTTATGTTGGATATCACAACATTACAAAATTTTCTTTACTATTTTCCTGTTTTGACCAAAAGAGCTAGGAAAACATGGGTTTAACTGAAAGGTAAAGCAAAATAACAGTGTGTGTATCCTAGAATGATGCATAAATATGGGTCGAGGTTGCGGTTCAAAAATTTATTATGTTGTTTTTAAGATTAGTACATGGAGTGGAAATGCATCCATTGAGAAATAAAGTAAGAGATACTACTAAGGGTTGACTTTCTCCCTAGGAGTTCAATCATAAATATATGTATGTATCACGTGGGTTCAACATAAGGGATTTTTAAAATAACATTCAAAAGGGTCCTATATAAAGGGGTTACTTACATATTGAATAGAAAAGGGTTACGTTTTATTAAGGAAAATTTCACATATAAGGATATTTATGAATAGGCTTTGCACGCACGTGATATAGAGGGTATACATATAGTGAATTCCTCCGGGATAGTTCAAGCACATACACATTTGGGGGTTCCACTATGCACTCCACTAGTACATTCATTTTCAAGTCATTACACAAGGGGATCCTAAACCTTATTTTCAATTACTTCCATGCCACAAACTTGAGTACTAAAGTTGAGTGCTTGCACATGGGTGGGTGAACTTTTGAGCCATCTACTTTTTGACTTCTCAAGGTGAGAAAAATTGAAATGGACCTTAAGGATGCATAAAAAATAATGGTGGACGCAATTCGAGGAGGACCAAATATGAGATATCAAAAGCTAAATACATTCCAAGTACTTGTTATCTTTAAGACTTTCGTATTTAAAGGATGTTCATTGAAGGAGCACACAAGTAGAATAATATCTAACCTTTAAAGAGTTTGTGCTTTGGTTCCTTTAAGATATGCATGTTTTTACTTTGGTTTCTTTTAATTTAAATAGTCTATGTGTTGGTTCCTTCAAGGTATGCTTGAGTTTCTCACAGATTTCATGCAGAACTACATAGTGAAAGAATAAAATCAAGTGTAATCCATCCACTAGTTTTATAAAAGTCTTTGTCTCTTTGTCTCTCTCTCTCTCTTCTCTCTCTCTCTTCTCTCTCTCTCTCTCTCTCTCTCTCTCTCTCTCTCTCTCTCTCTCTCTCTCTCTCTCTCTCTCCCCTATTTACATAAAATATCACTCTAGTTTGTTGCCTAGAACTCCTAACTCTTGCTCTTGCTCCATGATCAAATCAAGCCACACACTCACAATCTTAGAGCCAACTAGCATGAGCCCTCCTTGTTCCTTTGCGTTCCTTATAAGTGTTGATTGCAAGTAGATTTCTCTATGTCATTTACCTCTAATCATGTTACTTCTATCTAGCTTGCATGCGATGGATCAATCATGAGGAGAAATGACCATATTCCATCTCCTTTTATTATCTGTTTCTAGCTCAAGCATCTACAAAAAAAATACAGGTGTGGATGAAGGTGCAAAAATGGTTGACTAGAGTTAGTAGACCTAAGGAACCAACTTGGAGAAAATCCTTGCTTGAACATATAGATTTTTAAAAAACATTTTCCTATTCAAAGTTTGACATGTGATTTGATTTTGGCAAGCTCTTAGCAAGTCTAAATATAATTTGGCTTTAAAATGTAATGTAAGGATCATGCTCATACGAATTGATAGGTTATTTAGCTTGTGTCAATGGATTAATACCAATTCCTTGAAAGGATGCAAGCCTAAGTGCGTTAAAGTTCATTCTTTAAGCTTCACAACTCTTTAAGAGCATGGTACAATAGTTTAGTTCTTCAAATATAAAAGTTTTTCCTAAGAAAAGTAAGGAGACAACTACTTCACATCAATTGTTTTGTAAGTCTAAGACTAGTCAATTTACTCACTCACACTATTGTCTCTAGAGTAAAAAGGAATCAACTTCGATTAAGTAATAATTAAGAACATATTAAGATGCAACTAATTCTCCCTATAACGTGATTGTCCCTTTTTTTAAGTGTCAAACTATTATGTCCCTACTCTTGATATGTATTGAGCTAGGTCAAATAAGAGTTAATATAAAATAAATGGTCGATTTCAACGAGGATTTCAATTTACCTTTAGATGACTTGGTGTAGAATATCATAAGAAAAATTTCTACCGAATGGGCAAGAAATGAATCACCTTAACATATGTTGCTAGAATGGGATCGATTGGTTGCTTAGTTTAAGGCCTCCCATTGTAGAACACAAAGACCGTTTTGCACATGTAGTGGTAGAAAAACAAGACAACAAATACTTCTAGATATGGTCCTCTACAATTCCTTAATAAGAGATATAGGGGTTACAATTCCTATGTGAGCACATGTGTATGCAGCAGCTTCCAAAGGTCGAGAAGGAGGGGCTAGAAAAAATGTTGGCTAAGGATCTATCAGTTGAGGAGAAGGCAGCCTACATGGAAGTGGTGATAAAACACTCTGCACTTTTTATTTCTGATTATGAACACATCACAGGTGTGACAGCAGTACAACATCACATTAATCTAAAAGAAGGAGCACGGCCAGTGGTGCAGCGACTACGACGATTGGGAGTAGTTCAACAAAACGCTCTACTCACTGAGGTGCAACGACTTTTAAAGGCAAGCTTCATCTATCCAATAGGGGACTCAGAGTGGGTTTCACCTGTGGTGGTGATACCCAAGAAGAATAAAAAATGGAGGATTTTTGTGGATTACAAGCCGCTAAATGCTGCAACTAAGAGAGATCACTTTCCTCTTCCCTTTCAGGATGAAATACTCAACGAGGTGGCCGGGCATGAGAGATACACTGTTTGTGATGGGTATTCAGGTTATTTCCAGATCCGAATAGCTGAGAAGGATCAACAGAAGACCACCTTCATTACACCTTGGGGTTGTTTTTCTTACAAAGTAATGCCATTTGGATTAACAAATGCCCCAGCTACCTTCTAGCGATTCATGAATTATGTCTTCCAGCCATATTTTGGAAAATCCATTAGGGTCTTTATTGATGACTTTTGTATTTATAGTTCTAAGCCTTTACATCTAGTGAGTGTAAAAGTAAAACAAAGAGACAAGTAAAATAACATGATGACGAGATAGTGGTTGTTTATATGTCGAGACTCTACTTGTGAGCATCATCATTCTGGATTTCTTTCTCAACTATCATGGCCCACATAAGCACATAGATACAGCATGACCTTTATCCACTCTTAAAGCTGAAAAAATGGTTGTGGATATGACACAGGTTTACTATTTTATTTTTAAAATTTCAAAATAATGTATATTATTTAAAAATTAATATTATCTTCTCTTTATTAAATTTTTATTCTCATTAGATTTATTAAATTGATAAATCATAGTTGTAAGATATATTAAAAAGTATCCAAAAATAGATATTTTAAAATAAAAATTAAATTTAACTTATATAATTAGTATAAAAGTATAATTAATCAATTGAATACTTTAAAAAAAATAGATAAATTAAATAAATCATTAAAAGTTAAAAGTTAATTTTTTTAAAAATTAATTAAATGAGTAAAGAAATATTTTTAAAAATATGTAAAATTATATTTTAATTTTATAAGCTTATTAAAATTTTCAAAAAAAAATATTTTTGTAATTATTAGACTCAAAGGTAGAGTTTTTGTTTAAATTGCCACTAAATAGTAGATCATTAGATTTAGTAAATACATTTTTCCTAGTTTAGTGAAAGATGACTAGTAATTATTAGGTTCTTTTTCTCGTTCCCAAGTAAATAAAAAATCAATCAAGATATATTATTACTAAAAATATGCATTCATACACATATAGACGAAGGTTAAGTTATGAGTCAATTATTATTTGAATAAATATTATTGAAAGTCCATTGAAAAATTATCAAAAATCTTGTCTAGAAAGAGTGTTTGTTCAAATATTTTTCCTGATCGATTTTGACAAAAAGAAATCTTGAAAATGATAAAATGACGTCTATGCCTTCAACAGTCGTCGTCATCCATAAGGCCATGCCTAAATACTCTTCACCCAGAGTTATAATAAAGTGCTTAAGGCTACTAACCACTACTTACATACATATGGTTGTCTATATAGGAAGGTTCTCTCTTATTATTGGATAGAACTAGCAAGGCTCAAACTAGAGATTAATCTCAATCATGTTGTCCTTTATTAGGGAAGAAAACCTATATGAGCCCAACATGGTTTAGTATTGAAAGATCTAGGATGAATAGGTTAAGATGGCAACTTAGGCTTTGAGTTGGTTTTTCTCTTTAGAGAAGTTATAAATATAATAATAATATAAACATCACATTTTTAAAAAGAATATTTTTATGTTCATATTTAAGAATATGATAATGAATCTTTGTAAAGGCTAATTAATGAAACTATTTTAATATATTTAATCATGAAAGTAGTATAGTTTATCAAATAATTAAAATATTCCACATCAAAAATGAAAAGTGGATGGATGGTATTCTCAATGAAACCATCCTTTGGTTGGGTAGACATGGTTTTGTCATGTAGCTCCTTCCGAAAAATTAGAAAATGGTCGTAAAACATGGCCATCCTAGGATCAAGTCCTCAAAACAATTTTAGCACCATTTTAGGAGGCGGGTGTGAGACTACGCCTTATGGACAAAGGGGTTGACACATATCTCCCCCTCCTTTCTCTCTCTCATTCAACCAAGTGCAGTACTTGCCCACCTCAAGTCTTTGATGGTTCACACAATAGTGACTATCTTAGCTTGATGCTAGAATGCCACTAGAGTCCATAGTTGTGTCAAGAACCTACATGTTGATCCTCGTAGGACAAGGATAGAGACTTTACTTACGAGATAGACCTAGGGAATGCCTAGTTTCCTAATTCCACACACTTGTGAGTAACACAAATGGTGACAAATACTAGGATTGGATCCCTCAATGACTACCAAACTATCCTCCCTATGAGTTAGGGTTTGATATGTCTCAATAGTTGAAGCCCTAGAAGAAATGAGCTAATGAAGAAAAAGGAGGGATTACAAAGTGACTCCGAAATAGGAAAAAAAGTGAGCTATTTTTGTCTTAAAAAAGTGTGCACACTTTTGAAACAATGGACTTTTTATTAAATCTAAGGCTATTGGCTACTTTTTAGAAGTTCTATATAAAAATGTTCTCTATTTCAAATAAGACTTTTACAAGGACTTGCTTCATTGCATTTCAAACCCAATTTTCACAAGAAGAAGCTCTTTTTGGCAAGTGCATACCTCTTAGAAGATGTCAATGACTGGAACATGCACAAATCTCTAGGTCTAATGTCCACCTCACAAGATTTTGTGAAAATTATGTTGAATATTGCTAAAAATAAATTGTTACCTAGGCTCTCAATCCTTGCAAACCTTCCTTTTTTCAAATATAGGTATCCTGCTTTGAATTATTAAAGATAAGCTATTGCTAACTATGATGGTCAAATAAATCTAAAAACTATGATTTTGGTGAGTTTGATGGTCAAAAATCTCTAGATTTGTGATATTGATAGTCATGTTGTTGAGGGGGATGTGTGTCAAGCTCCTTCCATGTATTTTTATCTACCCAAAATTGTCATCAAGTTAATAGAACTCAATAATGAATGTTCAGACTATTTTGGAGACCAGTTCTAAACCTAGAAAATATGTGTGGTACATGAGTAAGTATTCCATAAACATATATTTGGAATGTTTACATGGATATCTTTTTCTTGTTTTTCATTGAACATGTAAGCACACAATATCCACCCCCTCCAAACATGCACATCCTCAAAATGTGAGCCACAACTACCCATCCTCGTCTTCTCCAAGCTCTCACTCATATCAACCTCTTCTTCCTCTCCATCTATACCTTTTGCTTCATTTTCCATGTCCCCACATCCTCTTCTTCATCCTCTCTATTATCATGTTCTTCACCCAAGTTCTCCACTGCATATGCTTCTTCATCCCTTCTCTTGGACACTTTGATTCTAGTATCTACAATGGGTATCCACAAGGCAGTCCCATCAAGCTCTATTAATGAAAAAGTAGCACTGTCATGGACATGCTTCACTACATAAGGCCCAAATCATCTCTTGGCTACCTTACGGATAGTGCTATGCTAATTTTCCAGGCTAGTTTCATAGACTAAGACCTAATAACCCTCTTCAATCACTTTAGGCCTCAACTTATATTTGTTATCAAACATATCCTTATTTCATAGCCTTGCATCCTTAAGTTGTCGCACTACTCTTTGCACATTATTTAGTCTTCTCTCAATCTGTTGTATGTGAAGAGCCAAGAGCTCCTCTCTGGACATATCATCTCACCCAAGGTAAAATGCTCCAAGTGCACAAGTCTCTATGGGCATCACTATCTTTTACCCATACATCAACTTTGCAAGAATAAATTATGTGGTCACACTATGTGTGGTACGGTCCATCTATAAAGCAAAAGGAAACAATTAGGGCTACTCAATGATCCTTCCACCACAAGCTTGGGCTAAGGCCTTCACTATAGGTGGATGACCCCTTTCACTTTTTTCATTACCCTCCAAATTATATGCTGAAGTTAAGGCTAGCTTATTACCAAGTCTAGAGAAGAGTTTTCTAGCCTCATCACCATCCAACTCACCTTGATCTATAGTGATCTTTCCAACACACCCATAATTGCAAATGATCTCCTCAATAGAAACTTGCATACAAAAAAAGTGGCTTTATTCCTCAATGCTCTATCATCAACCTAGTTGATTAGGTCTTCTCAAGCTAGAATAATGTATCTCATCTTCCAAAGGCCCAACCAGCATAGTGACTAGATCAACCATCCATTATAGTGCATACATAGTGGGTAGATCAAATGTAGCTCATCCCTATGTCATACAAAAGAGCTAAACTAGAATTCCTTGCATGACTCTATAAAGTGACATATGTCCTTGTACATTCCTTTCCACTAGTAGCACTCTTTGATTTTCTCATATGTAGCCCACACTTCTCTATGTCGTACCCACAAGCTCTCATGGTATTATTTTATCACCTCTAATTATGTAGTCTTGTCATAAACTATTTGCAAAGGCTTCTCTCCTCTTTGCCTTGGTGTTTTCATACCATTACTTCTCTCAAGAAGTATATGTAGGCTATTCCTCTAAACCTTTTAAATTCAGCAACACTCCAATCAACCTCTCTAGTCAAAGTGCTCAAATACTGATAGATTTTTAGTCATTCCCTTGGATACATAGCCTCGTAAAAGCACTCATCAATAGTTAACATGACAAAAGTGATCTGCATGTGTGGCTGAAATCTCAACCTCATCATCATCAACAAGAAGAGACTCCTCATCATAAAATCTAGCTCTCAAAAGCATATATGCAAACAACTCAGTTTTCTTTACTTCCAATGTGCTTAAACTCAAGATTCATGGACTTAATATACTCAATCCATCTAAGCATAGCAATGTCAAGTCTGGAGCAACTAGTAATCATTTCCAAGAAAACAGACAATTAGTCTCAATCACAATAGAAGCACTGATAAAATACTCTTTGTCACACTTGAGAGCAGTCCCAACTCCCCAAAGCTCTCTCTCAAACAATGGGAACCTCTTGTGCCTCTCATTTCAGAACTTCACCCTAGATCTCACAGCATACCTATTCCCATCTTCATCACCCTAACTAATGGCCAAGCCAATCCCAATTAGACCAATATCCATTGTAATCACTATAGGCCTTTTGCATTTATAATCTTCATTACTAAGGGTTGGAACTACCCTCAATAATTTCTTCAATCAGTGCATTTTCCTAGTATACATTTTGTCCCAAAAGAACTATCGTCTTTTTCTCAAGAGATGATATAAATCATTTGCAATATGTGTGAAATGTGGAATTCAGGTTATATAAGAAACACAAGCTCCAAGGAATCTTCGAACCTCTATACAAAAGTACAAATTCCATCTACCTTCTCAATGGCATCAACCTTCACAAGACAAGGCTTTCTATCAATTCTTTTGTCTTGACAAAGTCAAACTGACCTCCTTTAGTCTAGATAAGATCCTCTCAGAATCTACAATGTGTGCTACAACAAAGTGCCTACAACCTTGATCATTCAATGTTTGAGGGTTGAAATCTCTAAGAACCTTACTTATGGCATTCATCATCTGAGCTACAAAATTTGTAGCCCCCTAAGGTAAAGTTCACATCCTAACAAGGCCCAAAGGATTCTTCATCATCATGAAATCTCTACTCTCCAATGCTAGCTAAAACTAGTTATACCTTGAGTAAATATATCCTGGATAATAGACAACTCATCTTGCAAATGCCTCAGTAAACTTATTACAATTGGTCCTACTCAAACATTTCAAATGGTTACTCTATTTATGGACTACATGTCTTGTATAAATCTAAGTGCTCCATTCTTCTTAGGTATAGTAAACCATCGATTAGAATAAGGCACATAAAATGGCATAAGAATTCTTGTTCTAATCTTCTCATTCAACACCTCAATAAACTTTGACAAGTGGGATCTAGACATGGAATAGAATGTAGATTTATATATGTGAGGAATGGTAAAGATAACCATAGGTGCCATAATCCCTAGATCTACACACCCAATCTCATGTGGAGAGAAGGCAAAAGCCCATCCATGTCTCATCAACATCTTTTCAAACCTCTTTCTCTCTACTAGAAGTAAAAACTCCCCATTTCCAATCTTTAACTCTTTCAATGTCTGTGCAAAAATGTATGCCCAACATACTCTAGATTCCTAAGATTTGGCTACCTTAGAGCCCTCTTATCTACTCATCACTGTCATGAGGTAGTGGCCAACAAGCACCTAACTTCATTTTCTTGTCAACCATCCTATATTTAGTCTGCACTTTGGCTTCATTCTCTTTCTCTACAAGAAAAAAAAGTCTTGTTGTAAATGAATAGTATATAACTTTCTTTGTTGAAATAAAGCAACACTCTGCAATGTAGACTACATAAAACAACCCTCTTCTCTTTTGGCTAAAGGAAAGTAACCCTTGGCTATATAGAAATAGCCCTCTTTTCTCTTCGCTAAAACAACACATCCCTTTGTATGACTCTAGGGTGAAATAAATCTATCCTCAACTCTTTGGACTCAAATACATCATCCCACAACTCTATGGGCTAACATAAATCAGCCCTCTTCTTCTTTGTTGGCTAAAAGAATTCAACCCTCTACTCTATTTGTTGAAATAAACTAGCAAAATTCTCTTTTTGCTAAGAAAATTCAACCAAAAACTCATTTTTGTGCATAAAATTTGAAATTTTATGATACACATCAAGAGAATGAATGCACACACAATTAGAACCAGTTTTCTCTCAAAATTCAACAATTTTGTCATCTTTGCAACAATTTCTAAACAAGAGAACCATTCATACATCCCATCAATGCACTCATCATCCTGCAAGAAACCTTCTCTTCTCAACTCTTTCTCTTTTTTATATATATACTACTTGGTAGGTCTCAGCAACTCTGAAACTTTGTAAAAACAAATTGAACTCTTTGATGAAAGACCAATGAATCAAATAGAAAAGTGCCATTGCCAAAGAGTGAGAGCTTTTCTCCTCTTGTACCACCATCATCTTGCTAGATAGTGATACCTAGTGAAAATCCTAATCTACAAAAGGAAAAGGTAAATCTCAAAGTTTATCCCTATTATGTAGGTGATTCACACAAGAGTTGTCATGAACTAGATAGTCCTTTTTCCATCCTTGCTTCAAACCCATCCATAAGCAGATTTGTCATCCATTACCTTAGTCTTCATCCATGGTGTAGTGATGTAGGGATATCCCAAAATCACAGGATATGAGCATGAGTCCTAAACAAAAAAGTGCTTATCATCCTAGATATCCCCTATGGATACCTTCATGTTTGGGCACACTACTTATAATTTTCCAGCAATGTTATTGGATTTCTGCATTCTTCAATTGTGCTCTACATCAATAGGCCACTTGTCATTCTCATAAAGACTGTGAGCCATGACATTAATTTTAGAATCATAATCAATTAGGGCAACAGAAGTTGTCCCCAACTCTCCAACCTTGACTATTGTTTCCGTAGTCGCTCTGGCCCAATGATTCATGGAGTGATGATTGTGGGAAACCATCATACGTATCTCATCCTCTGAATACTGCATAGGTTAACAGATGGTATCATGATTAATAAGAGAATCATCATCATTGTTCTCATTATCCCCTCAATTTTTATGCCTTGCATGATGAGCCCTTCTATAGTCTAAATCACTTGCCTCTTCCCCTAATGGTGACAATGATCTCTTTGATGGAATTCTCTATTAGTGATTCCTAAGATCTCACCTAAAGTAAACTCCACCTTATTGTTCAAAATAATCTCCTTCAAAACTCTTTTCAGATCAATTCATGGACTCAATTTCTAAAAGAAGCTTGTAACCTGATTTTTTCTTAGGTTTAGGCTCTTGATTTTTTTCTTTCTTGTACACATCCTCCATATCCTACTCATGACCTACTCTTGCATGAGGAGCACATTGCTCACCTCCTCTATCCAATTTCTTCAAGGAACTTGGGGAAGCATCATCCATTTTCCTCTTTTCTTCTACAATCACTTCAATATTATGAATCTTTGCTAGACAAGCATAAACTAAGTTGGTGTTGATTGGAGAATCCCAACTTGTTTGTGATCATAGTCTGACCTACAATAGATAACTCCAACTAAGGTATCTTACCCTTTCTTTTAGTATGCAAGGAAAAGGTCCAAATCTCAGTCTTTTTTCCCTTTAGCTTCTTCACAATCTATAAACCATAAGATACAACATCTACAACACTATAGATAGTCAGCACAACCATATTCTCAAATACCTCCTTCAAGCCTCATTTTCCCAAAGTTCATGGCTATAGGTTGTCTCGTTTGGATAGAGAAAATCTTCCCATCTTATTCGAAAACCAGATTCTACCTATGATGCCTCTTTAAAGGCCTCGCAATCCCTACAATTATGTTTGGTGCTATTGTACCATATGCATCTATGCACCAATGATTCTCTTCTCAAACTTTTGGGTGTTATAAACAAGCATACATTCTTCACTTGTTCTTCCACCCTTCACATGTTTAGCTTTAGCTCCTTCATACTTTTGATTAACTCATCCATGGCCTCCTCCTTGGTAGGAGGAGCCAAAGAAACATGTGACTTAACCGTAATGATAAGTAAAGGCATAGGAGTAGCTACTAGAGATGTGATATCCCAACTTTGATTTAAAATCTTCTCGACTTCTTGCAAAATGGACTTGAAGAACTCTAAAATCATTAACCTTAACTCCAACCACCAAAATCAATCTGATCAGCAATTGAATCTTTAACTTTCATAATCCTTCAACTCGCAAAATCCTTCAAAATATCTCAAAGAGGATAGCACACACATGTAACAAAGAACACATCCACATAGACATTAAGAAATAAATACATAGATACAGAGACGAGAGAAACATGGTAGTTTGAATGGCAAAAACCCCCAAAAAGGGAAAAGCATATGAAATTCTGATGAGAACTACAATACATTGGCATGGTTGCCAGGGTGCAGGTGTTTCTTGTTAAAGTGCATGCTCAACTTCAATCTCTCTCTAGCTTTGTTCTCATAAATAAAAGGAACAGGGGCATTTTGGGGAAGCTGTAAGCAATACATTTGATTAGGCAAAATGATAAAGCAGGTAGGAAATTCTTGTGTAAAGTAAAATATACATCCATTTGAGCAATTGATACATCCTCATTTAGGATTGATAATCAGTGATGGATTGGACTTGTGAGTATTGATATGTGACCTACTGGTGCATCAAAGCTTTGAGAAAACTAAATATAAGAAGATGGACAAGTTGTAGGGGTATCCTAAGAACTAGAAATGTTAGGCCGATTAAAAACTAATCGTGTTAATGAATCTTGCAAGGTCCATTGGCATCGATGAAGGATATCACAGACTAAAGCTAATAGTATCAAGTATAGAGGAATATTAATATACTCTTCTAGTTGTGGAAGGGGAATAAGAGAGGAATAATGAAGAGGCAAAAAGGATAAATAGTAAAAGTTGGATAATTGAAGAGAAAGAGAAGTAGGAAAGAGAGGAGAATATGACAAAAAGAGGTGAAGGGATTTTGCAAAAAATGTAGAAGGAACAATAGATTCAGTAGGAAGGAGATTTGGAACAGTAGGAGAAATAGTAAGATTGGTGATAAAGAGACATGAAGTGAAAATAGGAAATTGAAGGGCAACACTAAGTGTAAAAGAATAATAGAAGCACGAAAGGAAGTAAATAAGTTGATATCAAGAGGAAAGTAATGAGCCATCTATTGATAAGTAATATCCATGGAAGAAGGGTGGGGCACAAAAAGAACAATGATAATTAAAATCTTGGAAAAAAGTATCATTGAAAGAAACATGGGTAAGCATAGAAGCTTACAAAGGCTAGATATTAGACTGGTACAAGACAACATTGAACCAAAGCAAAATCATCAAGAGGTGGATGCCAATGACATTCACACTCGACACGAAGTAGTACAATGGGTATACTTTTGATGATCTTTAGATAAATCCAACTCCACAGAGTCCACATAGAAAGCTACTTGTAGATGACATACCCAAATAAATATTATTATGCTCCTCATCTCAAGCCGTAGATCACACCAAATATACATACAAGAAGTCAATTGTATCTCATGAGAGATAAGGTTGTCCATTGCTCTCTCAAAAAGAGATTTCAATGAATCAAAAGACCAAAAATTGTGTCAACCATCAAGAGGGGGTTCTTAATCAATAGTGCTAAGAGAGGCATATAGAGCATATTATTGTTATTGATACTTGATCTAGAAGGAGGATGGAGGAGAAACAATGTCAACACAACAAAGGAAATCCTCAAACAGAATATCCATGCACTATTGTAACCTCTCCAATTTATCATAGAAAGCAATAAAAAGCCTTGCTTCTACTATTGAATATAATCAATATCACTCATAGACACACTTAAGAAGTTACTGCAAGAGTCAAAGGAGGAACAGAAATGGAAGTCACACAGCTTTGTAAGTCCTAGATACTTTGCTATTATGACTCAACAATAATACATCTTTGTTGTAGCTCACCATCACAAGTACCAAGCTTTAAAGCCAAATCAATCACCTTTGAAAGAGCATGATTACACTCCATATTAAGGGAAGTGCCAATCACTTGAGACTCTTGTAATCAAGACTCCAATTCCTAAATCTGAGCCTTTTGCGAATCCATAAGAGTAGTAGCCTCAGCCATCTATTTATGGATATTTGTAAAAAAGGATTGCCTTCTCTAAAGCTAAATAATCAGAACCTTATTGCATTGATGTATCAAAGAAACAGCCTTGCCCTACAATGTCATATACGCTCATGTATACATAAGCTAAAGACATAAAGTAAGAGCTATCTTGATTGTAGTCTACATACTGGACAATAGCTCTGGAAGCGTTGGTCCAACTATCATTGTTTGCAAAGATTGAAGAGTTTGTCGATCAAGTTGCCCATTCCATTGTAATGCAAATAGATTTGCAGAGGAGAGGAACATGGGAAGGGAGTTGACAGAGACGATATGAGTAGGAGCCTATACAAGAGAAGAAATAAGGAATAGACACATGATAGGAAAAACAAGCATGTGAGAGTGCTTTCTTAATGCTATAAATTTTAACTAGTTAGTATTTATTAGTGGTGTAAACACATTCTTTCTTCATGCTTGGCTCTTTCGACTTGTAATCACTTTTTTTTGAACTATTATCAAGTGTCAAATGTTAACTGTAAAGAAATAGAGGCATCTTCTATAGAGACCAATCATAATTCACGATCCAAGCTTCAATTTATAAACTTATAAGTTTTTTAAAATGCTTTGAATAATGTGAGGTTCTCTTTTAATTTTTGTAATTTGTTTGACATGAAGCCTCAAATTTTTGTGAACTCTAGGTAATAGGATATGACAACCTATAACAAGGCAACCCTCCAACCTAAAGTTAACTTCTCCAAATCTTCTCAAGCAAAATAGCCACTTCTATAAGGTCATCATTAACTAAATGCGGCAAAACCTACCTTGCTATTGGCCCTCATCTACTCTATTTCATTAGCGTTTCTTTTTATTTCTCAATCTTGTGTAAGAAAGATTTAATAGATTTTCGCTCAAAAAGCTTGTCTAATTACCCCACCAATAAAGTAATAATTGTATGCATTTCATTGTGCTCTTTTATTTTCTATGCACCACCATAAAAGAAAATTTTGTTGTACATTTTTCTTTTAAAAACTCCTAAGGCATTTGTGATTGGACATATTATGTATGCTTTCAAGCCAACAAGACAATTAAATAGGAAAAGAAGAACTTGGAACTTGTTGCATCTTGATTACAAAGCAAGAATAGTTCAAAATAGATTCTCTACTCTAATTACACAATTAGAGGCAAAGGTCATGGTGATAGAGGCCAAGGTAATGGGAATTATGGGAAAAATTAGGGGTTGTCATGTGACTCACATGAATAATCACATGCATGTGCTAGGGGTGAATCTCAAGGTAGGGGAGCATAGAGGATAGGATAGGTAGAGCACTAGTTATGATAACATGGGATTACAATTGTGGTCAAAATGGTCATATTATATATGATTGTTCAGAAAAGAAAAGAGCTGGAAACAACAAAAATGGAAGAACATAACATTACAATCATCTATCTAACACCAATTAGGTTAATAATGAGAATGTATTTATTATGCAACACATTATGAATGTAGTGAGTACAATTACATCATTAGTGAGTAATGATGTATGATATGTGGATTTAGTTGCCTTTAACCATATGATGTCTCACAAAGAATAGTTTATAGAGATGAAAGATCTAAAATACACGGTTTTGTGGAAAAAGGTGATAATAGAACATATTTGCTCATGTTATCTATGTAGGATGGAAAAATCGTGTGCTTGATGTGTTCCATGTGACTAACATTGCAAAGAATTCAATCTTTGTTGGGCAAATGGTCAAGAATGGATTGCAAGTAAAATTCAATCAGGGTTGTTTTGTGGAAGATTTCAAGGATATATATAATTTGATTGCAAAAGTCAAGTGTGTGGGGAGAATGTTTATCTTGAATATAAATACATCCAAAGGTTGCATAGTCTACAACAATTGTCATAGATATTGACATTTTGCATGAACATATAGGTCATATAAAATTGCAACTTTTGAAGAATATGCAATCACTTGAAGTTTTGACAAGCTTGCCTATGTTTAAAATAGTATATATGGAAAGAGAAGCATGTTAATTTGGCAAGTTAAAAAAAGCATGCATTTCCACATCATAAACATGTAAGTAGCCATGTACTTGATGTCGTACACTCAAATGTGTGGGGTCCTAAGAATAATAGATCAATAGGTGAATGCAAGTAGTATGTGGCTTTCATTATTGACCATATGAGGAAAGTATGGGTATATTCCATAAAGGAAAAAAGTAAGGCCTTCTCTCACTTTCATGATTTTAAGAATCTAACAAAGAAACAAATATGTGTGCATTTTAAGTATTTGATGTTCAATAGAGGGAGAGAGGAGTTCTCCAATAAATTCAAAAAGTTTTAAAATAGCATGGAATTCAGAGGCAAGTATACATATATTCACCATAGCAAAATGGTGTTGTTAAAAGGAAGCATAGGCAAACTAGAAAAATTGCACGATTCTTGAGAGGGTTAAAAAGAATGTCTCCTTATTATTGGGTTGAAAAGAAGCTGCAAGGCTCCCACTACCACAATGCATGATATGATGCCATAGGAGAAGTTTAGTTGCAAGAAATTGGATTTGTCATATGTTAAAGTGTTTAGACACATCGTGTATGTACATGTGCCAGAGGAGCTAAGTAAGAATGTAGAATCAAATTAAAGGCTTTAAAAATTGTGCTCATTGGCTATTCTCTTGAGAAAAAGGATTGCATGTGTAATACTTTGATTATGATTATACAAGGGGATGAGTAGAGTTATAGCATTTGATAACATGAGTAGTTGGTATATCGCTAAAAAACAAGTTGTTGCAAATGATGTAAAAGAAAAGGTAGTTATAGGAAATGTAGATCCACAATCATGGATATTGAGTGGGCTAGTAGAGTCTTCTTCTAGTATGACTGCTAAAAGACCATGGAGTGGCAGGTTATGAGTAAATAGTACCTCTACAAGTGTAGAAAATGTATCAAGATAAGGGAAAATAAAAAAGTGGTTGAGTCAAGTAGTGTATCAGACAATTCTGTAGGTCACTCGCATGTAGATTGAGTTGAATGGCTTAGATCAAAGTATGGATGAGGAGTTTGGGGTTCCAATTCTTCATACACCTAGTATGAGGAAAGCATAGGATCATAAAAAGACAGTAGACTACTTCAAATTGCACATGCCAATTAGAGTGAGGTGTCTTGTGTAGGGGTTGACATATGATGGTTATGTTACTCACCATTATGCATACATAGAAACATTGTGAAATCAATTAATTCTAGTTGTTTTGAGGAACTTGTTGGTCATATGCATGGGGAAAAAACCATGGATGAGAAAATGGTTGCATTCAATGTAAATTAGTTTTAGGATTTGTTACCATTTCTTGAGGGCGAGAATGCTATAAGTTGCACATGGATTTACAAGGTAAAACATTATGTAAACGGAAAATGAGCATGTATAATCAACACTGGTTGCTAAAGATTATGCATAGACTTATGTGATTGATTATGACGAGACATTTGCTCCAGTGGCAAAGATAGCAATTGTAATAGTTATCATTGTAATGGACACAGGTTGGTATTGCATCAAATGGATGTAACAAATGCATTCTTGCATAATGAGTTGCAAAAAGTAGTGTATATGGAGGAGCCACAAGGTTATGCAAGTACATACTACCCCATTCATATATGTAATCTATGTAAAGCTTCGTAGGTGCTCAAACATGCATTGAGAGCATACCATGATAATGTAGCATATTATCTTGTCTCTATTACTTTTTATGTTGCAAATATTGATCACTTGCTTTACATGTGTCAGAATGATAGGGGGTTTGTTGTGATTACATTATGCATGGATGATTTATCATTGAAGGTGGTTTAATGTATAAGAGGTGGAGCATGTAAAGTGTCTCCTCTAACAAAAATTTGAGATGAAATATTTGGGAGAACTGAAGTGCTTTTTAGCATTGAGATGATCAAAACATCTAAAAGGATATGGTTGTCACAAAGATTATGCAATTTGGATACATTGACAATCCAAGGATCATAGCCCGACATTTTTTCTCGATTGACAAGGATTCTAACCTTCCATTCATGGAAGTTACCACCATGAACAAGAGTTATGAGCCATATTAGTAATTAGTGTTAGTGTCTATAGTATGGGTGGTCCAAAAAATACTAGATTTTTGGATAAAACTAGCATATTTTTTATATATTGGATATTATTTATTGTAAATATCTTAAAAAGCTATAGAAACTTCTAGAATAGGGTGTCATATAAAAAAAGCAAGTGGCTTTTTCAATCAGTTTTGGAGATTTAATGCAAAAATAAGGATTGGTGAAATCATGCGCATTGCAATCGCAATTTATAGGCATCAAACAACACTCCGAGAACAGGGAGAAGAAGAAGGAGTGATTTGGAAGATTTTTGATTAGGTGTCATATGGTTTTATCCCCCTTTCAAAGCCAACGAGGTTAGCTATATATAGTCTGTCTATATATAGCGCCCCTGTTAGCTATATATAGTTTGTCTATATACAGTGCCCCAGGTCCCCTCTATATATTCCTATCATGTGTGCTCAGTTGACACACTTTTGGGGTTCCACTTCCAACACTATATATAGCTAACAGGGGCGCTATATATAGACAGACTATATATAGCTAACAAACGAAACCATCAAATTTGTGATTTGAGCATCAAATTGCATCTTGAAGCTTGGGATTGTTGATTTTGCCAAGATCCCCTCCGCAAAGAGCTCCTCTTCTTAGCAACAACCCTTTTCTAATTTAGCTATAAATAAGAGGCATAGGGAGGAATTGCGAGAGGTCCGCCGTGCAAGAGGGGGAGGGGTTTGGCATGACGTCATTGGAAATTTCGTCTTTGCTTGCACCTGCATTTGCCACACCCAATGTTCTGTTATTATTGGTAGTGGCAATTTCAACAACCTTAGGCATTCCCGTATCTCTGGAAATACCTATTCTTTGATCGGTTGTAGTGGATTTCATGGTCTTTCTACCTCGTTGCTTTGGATCCATCGTTCTTGAGTGGGTTTGAGAGATAGAGAAGGTGAAATGAATTCGGGATGGGAGAGAGTGAGAGAATATTTCCGAGTTGAAGACCAAGACAAGGGGAGGTTGAGTTAATTTGTTTTCTCTCTAACCCCCTCTCTAACTCCCTCTCTCGTAGCCTCTCGAGATCTTCTTCTCTCTCTCTCCCTCTCTTTATAATTCTCCCCCTCTCTAGTTCCCTCTCGAGGGGGTGTCCTTCTACCTCCCTCTCTTTTCCTCCCTCTTGGTTGTTCACAACTCAAAAATATGCTATTATTTTTCATTTCGCCACATAAAATAATAAGGTTTTTTTTCAAAATTAAGTACATAAAATGTTAGCTTTTGCATTTACACTTACACAAGATGTCAGATTCATCTAGAGAGTGTATAATACATGCACAAATGGCTAACTACTACCTATGATTTGTAGATAGATTATCGAGATTATAATTCGTAGGATCATGATGGAAATAGTTACAGGAGGTTATTGTGCGAATTGAGTAAAGGACATTATGCACACTTGAGATTAGTAAAATAACTCGATATATTTATTTCCAAACACGAAAATGGTTAGGAGTTGATTAACACTTAAGAAGTGAAAGTCTATTAAAAGAAACTTGTAAATCATCTCGTTAAATTATTATCGCATTATTTTTCTAAGTACCAACTAAAGAAAATTCGTTTATGTTGGGTAAGTTAGCCCTAAATGAAAAATTTGTATCTTGCTTAACAACATTGAAAGATTTGTACTCAAAACTTCTTTATGGAAAGAAGAACCCTCATTAGAATGTAAGGTTACCTTGGGTTAAGGATCTACCTTGGCTATGTGAAGCTGTGAACTACACAATGGTGTGATTGTCATTGTTTGAAAGGATTGTTTGTGTTTGCTAGAATCTAGATCTCTAATTAAAAACATTGACAAACATGATAAAAGGAAAGATCGTGCTAGGCTAACCCCAAGCTAGCTGTGAGACCCTGCTCTAAGGGGGTCATGTTTATCGCTTCAAGAGGCTTAGATCAGCTCCGTACCGTAAAGATCTATCCGTAGGGATAGTCTTGAGCAATAGAAAATATGGATGCTAGGGGGGGTCTAGCTGTAAATTCTATATTACTCCTAGAATCTAACGAGCCCCGATCACGACCTAGGATGGGATCCTAGAACCCTAATACTAGTTGCAAGGGAGGAATCTTGGTGGATAGAATACCCTCATGAAATTCTGTATATCTTCCGCGGGATGATAAGAAAGATAGAAATTGTAATAAAATTCCAATATAATAAAGGCATTTATTTTTTATTCAAGGGTTGTTTGAATTGTATGCATGTACGTCATGAAATAAATTACATAAAGGAACATGTGATTTAATGGACTAATTAAGGAAGTTGGTTGTATATGTTTCAATAAATGTATTGTGGGTAATTAAAAAACTAAAGATGATATTGTCATCAAAGGAAAGTGAGTGGGCATGACCTCGGACGGTGCGTTGTCAAAGAGTTTTCTGTTCATGGCATAAATCATGGAGTTCTTATGTTTGCAGAAGAACTTCATTAGAATTCACACGAGAAACTTTCATACACAAATCAGTCATTATTTCCCAACATTTGACATAGATACCATTTAATCTCATAAGTTCCTTTGTAACTTGACATGCAATTTTCAATTTGTATCATGTAAATTGACAAAAATTAAGTCTATGGGGACCATCTACTTGATCAATAGGAGGTAATTGACAGTTTATAGGTTATGTCACATTGGTTCATGAGGTGTATTTGCTTGGAAATCAAGAAGAGTGCCGAAAAGTCCACTTCGTTTGTATGGGACCTGAAGTGAAGTGAATTAAGAGCGTTGTCAATGCATTTCAAGAGTTTTTGGTTTATGTCTTGGAAGTAGTGGAGTCTACACTCAAATACTTATATCTTGGAGTTGTTGTTCATTGGTATTCATGAAATTGAAACTGTTTGGGCTTGCATTTGAAATACGTATTTGGATTAAATTTGAGATAAAATCTCTACATGTATTGGTCTATTAACCTCATACGCATTTTATGTAATCAAGTCAAAGTCTTTGATACTATTCATGTACGCTAAGTATATGAAAAAGCTTGTGGTCTTCTTCTCCAACTGAATCATCTCTAAAACCCAAGACTTATCAAACCCCATTCTTTTCTCTCTCTCCTGACCTTGAATCCCTTACTCCTCTTCTGCTCTAAATCCCGGTGGTAGACCTTCAACCCCCCAACACGACGACAGTGGTGAACCCGACGTGAAGGTCAACTGCAGAAGAGAAAGTACAATGGGAGAATCATCAAGTTCGGGAGGAGAGCATGAGGTTGGCCTTGATTTACCCTCGTTTCTATGTTTCAGTTCATGTTTATTGCTTTCTTTGTAAAGAAATACACATAAAATGACCCTTTCACCTATCAACGAATGCAAAACAATAAACAGTAGGGCGAGAGGGAAGGTTGAGCATCAAAATATAAATTACAATCTATTTTATGTGTTACATTATGCCTATAGGACGTTGTTTTAAAATAAAGGGAAAGGTAGCATGAGCGTAAGGCTCGGTGTCTCTCCTCATTACATAAATGTTAGCATGGAAATCATGAAAAGATTAGTTTCACACGATGCACAATGTTGATTTTCTTTTGTTTGTGCACTAAACCATTCACATTATGCACTATGCATGGTTTATGGTATCAACAGAAAAGCTCCTGGACTGCATAGCAATTGTTTTCGTAGGAATTTTACGATTGAGAGTCTGAGGTCATCCCTTGCCGTAGGATAGAGGGGCGGTTTCCTAAGGGACTGTTAAGTGAGGACACATGGTTTATCTCCTGGAAATACGAGAAATATGAAAGAGAGGAGTTTGTGTTCGTTTGTGTTATATGTTGAGCAGCGCATCAAAGGGCCAATCCTTGTGATGTAGGAGAGCTGCAGTGGGGCCGCGGTGTTTCAACGGAGAGGTTGCCTCCATATGTGTGTGTTCATGGAATTGCCAATGTGTATGGGTTCTCCCTCTAAGGAGTCTAGAAAAAGGGAAATGTTGGACTCTAAACTATAAACGCATAGATTAAGCTTTAGGGCAGTTTGTCCTTTAGCATTAGATTGACGCTCCTAGTCTGCGAGGCCGTGAGGGTGTGTTTGTGTGCCATGAGCATGAGGTCCGGCTAGTGCCATAGCCAGTGCTAGCCAATGTCAGGTCCCATCAGTGGTGCATCTGCCAGGAGCTACCAATAAGTGGTGGTTCTCAAATCTAGGGTTTCTAGGGACGAAAAGCAAGTTTGTTTATGTCCTCTGACAAGGACCGTCAAGCTGAAATACAAAAAGAAGAACGTGTTGAGAGGGCTAGATGGTGGTTAGAGATCGTAAGTCGTTATTCTCCTCAAAGGAGTAGCCCGATACGCATAAGAGGCAGTGGTCTTAGTAACCCAATTGCTGCACATAGTCTTTTAGGTGCAGGAGGAAGCGTAAGTTTTTCCTCTCTTCCACCAAGTCAACCCACTTCAAGTGGGGGTGTGATTCCATCAGTTCAAGCTCCTATTGTGAATCCGATTGTCATCATGGCACAACCCATTGCAATCCCTACAGGGACACTGGATTTGCCAGCTTTAGGAGTTCCTTTGCCTATTTTTAATGGGTTGGCTGAAGAAGATGCAGAGTTTCACATTTATGAATTCCAAAGACTAATGTTTAATTATCACATCCAAGATGAGGGACATCTTATGATGTTCTTTAATATGACGTTAAAAGGAAGGGCTCTGGTATGGTATCACAGCATAGAGTCTGGAACCATAACCACAATCGATCAATTTTATGCAGCTTTTTGAGGAGAGTATGCCCCTGAAAGAGGTGGCCAATATTGGTTGCGTGTCTTGAATGTAACACACCAAGACCCTCATGAGAATGTGAAAGCTTATGCCAAGAAGCTTAAGGAAGTGTTTCATAAGTTACAAACTTACATTCCTATTCCGCCGGCAGCCTAATTGCAATACTTCTTACATGGATTGGATTTCAATATTCAAGTTCAATTGAGATGTGTGGCTTTGGCTGATATAGATACCGCCATTGCACCGGCAGAAGGAGTAGAAGCATGATTACAAATGGCCTACTCCTCTCGAATAAATGTTAATGCGGGTTTAGTACCTGGAGGAAATTTACCATTGACAAATGGAAGTCAAGGGATGCCTATGACTAACCCTAATGGGAGAGGAAGCATGGTTCAAAATGTACCTTTGCTGCCAGCTCCTCCCAGTGTGACTATGCCTATGGCAAGTTAGTTGGCTCCATCAAATGTTGGAGGCCAAGTCTCGAACCCTAATGTTGTTCCTGTGAGTCAACAACCAATGCCAAATCAAATTGTTAGGCCAACGGAACGACGGGTAGATGACCGAGGCTATGAGTCGAGTGCATCTAATGTCCTTGGCGAAGTTAAGGATATGATGAAGCATTATATCGACATGATTTCTGAACAATATCGACAATAGCTGTTGACGTCAATTTTTTGAAGAAGCAGCAGAATTTGATAGGGAGTTGACGACTTGAAGAGGGTGGGCCCTCAAGATTCAACTGTAAGTGGTGTGGCGGAAAACATTTCCCTAGAAAGTATCCAAATGTTAAATGTGATATTTGTGGGAAGTCGGGCCATTTAGCCGCTACTTGTTGGAGTAATATTAGTTTCCTCCAACAAGGGAGTAAACAGCCAGGTCCAGTTAATCATAGAGCGCAAGGTAATAACTTGTAGCAAAATGATGTACCAAGATAGATATTGCAAAGGGGGAAGACCACTATAGAAGAGTTGCCACAAGGCAATGGAGTCATCCTTGTTGAGGCTGTACGAGTCAATGACGCTGAAACCTCTAACCTAAGAGCCGTGACAAGAGGCCAAAAGGCTAAAGAGGTTGACAGAGATAATGCAAAACTGGTTGAGGGAAACCTTAAGCAAGGGGATAAGGGGATGCAAGTCCAGAATCCTATTGTGGAAGGGGGACCTCTAAGGCCTGTTGACAAAAAAGTTGGTCCTAAGAAGGATGAGGAAGTGCCAAGAAAGAAGGCAAGAGCTAAGAAAGAAGCACCAAAGCCGATCCCAAGACCAAAAGAAAGAATGGTTTGGTGAGAAAAGAGAGCTTTGGCTACTTATCATGATTTTGATTTGGCAAGTTCTCTTTGTGAAGTCAAACTAGATGTTAATCTTCTACAGTTGATCAAATTATCTCTAGGAGTACGCAAGGAATTCAAGAAGATCCTACGTATCGGGTATATTGTAGAACCTTTGGGCATAGCACGAGTAGGGGAAGATTGGTTTGATCATGTTGAAAAAAATTTCCCTAGGGTTCCGGCATATGTGGATGGAATATTAGTGGAGCATGCCATCGTAGACACTGGGTCCTCCATCAATATCATGAGTTGAGAGTTGATGGAGAGGTTGGGTCTAGGCATCCAGAAAGATAGCTCCATCCTTCTTAGAATGGCTGATGATAGTCTAAGGCAACCAGAAGGTTGCGTTACTAAGGTCCGTGTTACAGTGGCAAGTGTAGAATGCTTCTTGGACTTTAGGGTGATAAGATTTGCAGGACGTCCTAGCTATCAAGTCTTGCTAGCTAGGCCTTGGATCTTACGAATAGATTGTTAAGTCGATATACCCGCCGGTTGAGTGGTTCTAGGTAGAGATGCTAATCGAGTAGTAGTCGATGCTTACCCCGAGTCTCCTCAGAGTGAGAAAGCTCCTTTATCCTCTACTGAATAAAAAACAGTAGATGATTCATCTGGTAGTGAGACATCATCCAACGATGAATCTAAAGAGGGGTCCACTACAGAGGATATTTATCAGATAACTCTAAATGAGTCGATAGAGCTGCAAGATAGGATAAGAGACGCAGATGTGATTGAGTTAGACCTTGGCACGCAGAATGATTCACGGCCAATTAAATTAGGTTCCATGCTTAGTTCAGCAGAAAGGGAGGATTATGTGTCCTTGATTCAAGAATTCCGCGACATCTTTGCTTGGAGTTATGATGAGCTGAGAGGCATTCCTCCCAGTTTGGCTGTTCATACTATTCTTGTAAAAGAAGGCAGTCGTCCTGTGCGTCAGAAAGTAAGGCGTATGCCTTTTGAATTGAGGGACGGGCTGTTTGAGGAGTTACAAAAGTTATGGAAAGCTAGTTTAATCTTCCCTGTACAACACACAGAATGGTGTTCACCAGTTGTCATCAGGAAGAAGAAAAACAACCAGATTCGACTATGTGTAGATTTTAGATAGCTGAATAAGCAAACGGTTAAGAATTACTACCCGTTGCTATTTATTGACCAGATTTTGGATCAATTAGTGGGTAGGGAAATATATTCGTTTATGGATTGCTTTGCAGGATAGAGCCAAATTGCAATTGCAGAAGAGGACAAGTTGAAAACAACTTTCATTACTATCTTTGGTACTTTTGCATACCATGTGATGCCCCTTGGTTTGTGCAATGCACCTGGATCATGGCAACGAACAGCAGACAAAACCTTTGGTGACATCTCCCTAGATGAGTTGAAAGTATTTATCGATGACCTGGGGGTAGCCACTGTAAGGGAAAGGATGTTGATTATTTTAAGAAAGTACTTTGAGCGCTGCAGACAATTTTGTATCGCTCTTAACCCATGGAAGTGTGTCTTTGGAGTGCCTTATGGGCTATTGCTCGGCCATGTGGTCAGTTCAGTAGGGATAGCAACTGACCCTAAAAAGATCAAGGTCGTAGTCGCCATGAGCCCACCACGCACTCCGAAAGAGGTTCATAGCTTTCTGTCATCGATAGGGTACTATCAAAGGTTTATAAATGCCTTGGCAGAAAGGATGTTGCCATTAACGAATTTATTATCCTTTAGCTGTCTATTTGAATGGAGTGACCCTTGCAAGGTAGCTTTCGAGGATGTGAAACAGGAGCTAGTAAAAGCACCAGTTTTAAAAGCACCCAAAAGAGACGAGATGTTTTATATTTTTTCGGCAACCACCATGCATAGTATCAGTTGCTGTTTAGCCCAAATTTGGGAGGAAAAGTGGTATCATCCAATAGCTTTTGCTAGTCGCAAATTGGGCATTTCAGAGATTAACTACACCTACATGGAGAAGTTGTATCTTGCGAAGGTCTTTGGGACTAAAAAAATCAGGCACTATATCCTCTATGAGAAGGAAGTTTTCTATAAGAAGGTAGAAGGGCTTAGATTGCTTATGAATAAGCTACAGTCGCCTGATCGTTTGGCAAAGTGGTTAATCACTTTACAGGAGTTCGATTATGAGATTAAGAGTAAGCCACTGAGGTTGCAGGGTATTGTGGAATGCCTTGTGGATTTCGGGGAGCCGAAAGAGACTTTGGCTGAAGGAAGTGATATTGGAGAGATGTTTAAAATTGACACAGCTTCTGTGCCATCTTGGTATGCTGCTATTACACATTATCTATCAACAGGAGAGACTGGAGCTGGTTTATCAAAATCAGAAAAGAGAAAAATTAGACAACAGGCTTTGAAGTTTTCCTTGATCGCAGGAACACTATATCGACAGGTTGTTGATGATATTTACCGCCGATGTGTAATGCGTGATGAGGTTCCTTTCATCTTGGGAGAGTGCCATGACTCTACATGTGGAGGGCACTTCGCTGGACGGTTGACGGCGTAGAAAGCTTTAATAGCTCGATATTGGTGGCCGTCCATCTTCCAAGATAAGAGATGTGATACCTGTCAAAGACATGATAGTATAGAGAATAGTAAACACCCACTTAAGCCTATCATGGCTATCCTTCCATTTGAGAAGTGGGGCATTGATTTTGTGGGCCCTATCACCCCGTCATCTACCACTCAGAAGAGGTACATTATAGTAGCAACTGATTATTTTACAAAATGGTCAAAAGCGCGGGCGATGAGGCAGGACAATGCAAAAGAGACTGCCAATTTTCTTTTAGAGTAGATCCATCGAAGGAATTAGTGGCGGACCGTGGAACCCATTTTTTGAATAAAGTGATTAAAAGCTTGGAAAATCAAGCATAATAAACCAACCCCTTATAATCCGCAAGCAAATGGACAAGTCAAAAGTACTAATAAGTAGCTTGTGGGTATCTTGTCTAAAATAGTCTCTGAGAAGAAATGAGATTGGGACAGGAAGTTGTATGTGGCAGTATGGGCATATAATACAACGTTCAAGCGAGATACTGGCCATACTCCATTTAAATTAGTTTATGGGGAAGAGTGTGTGTTACCCCTCAAAATCGATTTGCCAACCATACGGTTTACAATTAACCACTCTTTGGGAGATGAGGATTCCCTCTTTGAGTGTTTCACAACCATAGCCCACCTGGATGAGTTGAAGTTGTAGAGATTATTACACTAGAGGTAGCTAAACATTGGATGAAGCAGTTGCACGACCTTAAAGCAAAGAAGTATACCTTTAAAAAAGGGCAATTAGTTCTGTATTATGATGCACGTAGGGAGCTGTTTCCAGGGAAGCTGGAGCCTAGATGGGATATCCCTACAAGATTGTTAGGATAGGGAAAAATAGGTCTACGACTCTACTACCTGATCTGCAGGGAGTAGAGTTTAAAAATAAGGTTAATATTAATAAGATTAAACCTTATTATTTCTAAGTATGCTAATACAAAGAAAATGCATTGCAGGTCCATGCTGGGGCTGATTTGAGACCTGCAAAAGAGGATGGGGTGGTTAATTCCTTATTTGGAGTACCCATATCTGGAGCAGAGATACTATCAGGGGAAACTTATCTGGTGGAGCACAGGATACAAAGTGATTGAGCAAGAAGATGAAACTTTTGTGTGGGAGATCAAAGTCTTCTACCATCACTGCTTACGACTGTTGACAAGTATCCCTGTTGAGTTCAATGAAGAAGGTGGGATGGAGCCGTCAGTTCACCCTCTAAACATACTAAACTTTGATTATCATAATTACGAATAGAGGAGTTCGTGATGGCAGGCTGTGTAAACCCATTGTGGACGTACACATTATATTTTGACAGAGCGTCTAGGGGCCCTAATAAAAAAGGGAGTGTTGGAGTAGTAATCCGAGATCCCCAACATAGAGTTACGATGAAGTTAGCTGCTTATCTCGGGGTAGGATTCACTAACAATATGGAAGAGTATAAAGCCTTGATTATGGGACTGTATATTGCCAAACAAGGTGGTATTCGGCGGTTGTTAGTAAAAGGGAATTTCCAGTTGATCCTGAATCAGCTAGATGGGACATACACAGTGCGGAATCGCATCCTTTATATGTATCATCGAACTGCTATGACCCTACTTGAGGAGTTTGAGAGAGTGCCTCTTCAGGTGATTCCACGTTATTGGAATCAGTTTGCGGATTCACTGGAAAATCTTGCTTATGAAGAAGACCTTTTCTTTAACTGTGGTCCTCGTTTAGATATTGCTATGAATAATGCAAGAGGACCCGGTCACTTGTGGGGAATGTTATCAGAGCATGCACTATATGGTAGGCGATGGTTGATATGGGTGATGCAAAGAGTAGCCGAGACCAATCTACCGTTATTATCCTGGACCCATAGGTTGATTCGACAACATGTTATGCGTACACATCTTGCTATATATACAGGAGGGATGGGGCATAACCTTATGCATTTAGTTTAGGGATGTGAGCCCTGTTTTTCCTCCTTGGAAAGGAGCATATTATTGTATATCTGTAGTATTTCAGGGAGGGATGTGTAGGTAATTTCTGTTTGATCTCATTAGGCCAAGAGGGCTAGTTTTGCGAGGTTTTAGTGTTTTATTTCATTAGGCCAAGAGGGTTGATCAGTTTTTTGTAGTGAAATGCTGTATTTCATTAGGCCAAGAGGGAGGGATATGTAGGTGCTATTCTGTTTGATCTCGTTAGGCCAAGAGGGCCAGTTTTGCGAGGTTTTAGTGTTTTATTTCATTAGGCCAAGAGGGCCGATCAGTTTTTTGTAGTGAAATGCTTTATTTCATTAGGCCAAGAGGGCCAATTGTCTATTTAGTGCAGGTGCAATTAATGGTTTCTTATTTTAGTTTTGTGCTAGACAGGTTCAAAGACGAGCTTGGAAGGAGCCTTTTGTTACGTGGAAGCTTCTCGTGGCCCTATCGAGGTGATATCTCTCCTTTACAAGTAATGTGTTTTTTTGCTATATGTATCTATGTACTTGTAGGGGATTTTCTTTTCTTGTTGGGGGCCAATGTCTAAGGCATGAAGTCCCAAGGTTAGGTTAGGTATGTTTGAGGGAGATTTGAGTAGTTATTGCCTCCTGTAAAGACATTGCCAGGCATCGAAAGACCTATTTTAGAAGGTAGTCCTAGTGACCCTGTTCTGCTAGCCTGCTAGGCAGCTGTTCTAGGAGTTCTTGTTAGTTGTCAGGCAGTTAGAAAAGCTTGCCAGAGGAAAAGGATGATGAGGAAACAAAACCCTGAATATCTTAAAGACAATAAATATATACAGAGGTGTGTAAAAAGGGGTTCTAACCCCCTATAAAAATAGAACAGAAAAGAAAGAAAAAACTTATAAGCAGTTGATCATTGCCTTGCGAAGGCCTGGTAGGTTCCTGGGGACGAGTCAGACCCGGGGCCGATGCCTTGTCTTCCTAGGAGTGGCACCTCACTGGAAAAGAAGAACATAAGGAAGGTTGGAGCAAAAATAAAAGTGAGTGTTAGAAAAGGATTAAGTGTCACATTGCAAGGGCTTGGTAGGTTCTTGGGTACCGAGACAGGACCTGAGGCCGATGCCTTGTTCTCCTTGGGTCATTACGCTCAGCTCCCTCCTTTTTACATGCCCGAGTATGGAAAAATAAAGAATCTAAAAGAAGAAATGTGCTAGAAAGAAAATACTTCTTGATCAGTCTATAGGAGTCCTCGCCTAGTAGGAGCTCCTGGTTGTGTTGTCCTTAGTTAGGAAGGTAGTTCACACCACTTAGGGCGACCTCTTTCGTAGTTCTTTCTAGTTTGGCCGTGTTGGAGTAGTCCGTTAGTGACTAGCTTCAGACCCTCTATCAGATTATGCTAATCCTACTCCTTGTGGATGTCATGCCTTGGTTTTGTCAGGGGGTAGGGTGAGCATTGTGCTGTGTTTTAGTATGTATATGTTTTGTATTAGCTTGATGCTTCCTTTGGTTGTTTTGTGTAGATCTGTTGTGGGATTCGACGAGCTGAGTCGCCCTATCCCATGGTCGCCAATGAGAGCGGAGTTTTGAGCTCGGGATGTGCCTAAAATTTGCCAAAAAATCCAGAATTTAGGGGAAAAATATTCAA
Organism: Lygodium microphyllum; assembly: GCF_053477565.2. NCBI lineage: Eukaryota > Viridiplantae > Streptophyta > Polypodiopsida > Schizaeales > Lygodiaceae > Lygodium > Lygodium microphyllum. The sequence goes on from NC_141135.1 coordinate 181,984,797, forward strand.
CATCGAAGGCGACGGCTCCAGCTAGGACGATTTTAAGCACCAAGTGAAATACGACTCTTAAAAGGCGCCCGAGTGACAATTATTGATTTTTGATAATTTTTCAGATTGCTGTGTGGGTTGTCAGGAGTTTCCAGTCAGTGCGGGATGTCAAGTCGGACGCCCAAAAATTTATAGCACTCGAATCGGAGCCGAAAAATGGCCAAGAAACCGGTCAAGATGCAAAGAGGTGAACAAACTTTGGGCCAAATGGGTTGTGCCTTTTGGGAGCCCCCTAAAATTATATGCCACATGAAATTTGCAACAAATCATGGAGAGAGAGCATGAAGAAATGTCGCCTGTCTTCACGTCAAAAATTGCACCAACATGGAGATGGATCATGATTGTAGCCTGCAAATAACCCATATAACCGATCATACCCCCGATCTTCCCTCTCTCTGCTGATCATATCGCTTGTCTTCGCCCGTCCAATGGTGGCCTGAATGAAGAGAGCCAATTCTAGTCTTTCTCTCTCCTCCCTCTCTCTCCCCTAAGGGACTGTTCTTGTGTGCGAGAGGAAAATGAAGAATGATGAAGGAAAGCTTGTCCAGTTGAGACAGGATTGCTTTCAAGTGGATGTAGACATGAAAATTGATGATTGTGAAGATGCTGGCCATTGAATGTGGGTTGACCCGCAGTCTCGCACCAAAATCGAGATCCCGAGACATGAAGCCTAAGCGGTAATTCAATTTTTATGAAGGAAAAAATGAGTTTTTATGCTATTTGATTGATGAAATATTGCTCCCATGGTCTGATTATGCATCATGATGTTGTTTTCTATGAGTTTTAAGAGTTTATGCTCTGAAAATCAGAAAATCATAAGTGATATGGTAGAAATTAATGGTATAAAACCCGTAAAACACCCGTTTAAGGGGTAAAACAGGGTTTTCTGCAAAATAAATGGGAAATATGAGACATAATGCCAATAAAACCTGAAATTTTGCTGTTAAGGAACCTAAGGGCCATAGCCCACAATCAATTTCAATTTTAGTCATTTTTTATTGAAGAAAATAGAGGAAAAATACCAAAAAATGGTGAAAATGGGTTTTAAATGGGAGAAAATTAGGAAATGATAAAAGGAAAATTGCAAAAAATTACATGTGTGTTTGTGCAATGTATAATGAAGGTAGAGCACGAGGTTGGCCTCAGTTTACCCTTGTTTCTATGTTTTCATTCATGTTTATCACTTTCTTTGTAAAGAAATACACATAAAATGACCCTTTCACCTATGAACAAATGCAAAACAATAAATGGTAGGGTGAGAGGGGAGGTTGAGTGTCAAAATATAAATTAAAATCTATTTTATGTGTTGCATTATGCCTATAGGATGTTGTTTTAAAATAAAGGGAAAGGCAACATGAGCGTAAGGCTCGGTGTCTCTCCTCGTTACATAAACGTTAGCATGGAAATCATGAAAGATTGGTTTCACACGATGCACAATGCTTTTTTCTTTTGTTTATGCACTAAACCATTCACATTATGCACTATGCATGGTTTATGGTATCAACAGAAAAGCTCCTTGATTGCATAGCAAATGTTTTCATAGGAATTTGATCCATGATCGAGAGTGTGAGGTTATCCCTTGCCATAGGATAGAGGGGCGGTTTCCTAAGGGATTGTTAAGTGAGGACACATGGTATATCTCTTGGAAATACCAGAAATATGAAAGAGAGGAGTTTGTGTTCATTTGTGTTATATGTTGAGCATCGCATCAAAGGGCCAATCCCTACGATGTAGGAGAGCTGCAGTGGGGCCGTGGTGTTTCTACCGAGAGGTTTCCTCCATATGTGTGTGTTTGTGGCATTGCCAATGTGTATGAGTTCTCCCTCTGAGGAGTCTAGAAAAAGGAAAATGTTGGACTATAAACTATAAACGCATAGATTAAGCTTTAGGGCAGTTTGTCCTTTAGCATTAGATTGACGCTCCTGGTCCGCGAGGCCGTGAGGGTGTGTTTGTGTGTCATGAGCATGAGGTCTGGCTAGTGCCATAGCCAATGCCGACCCATTTCAGGTCCCATCATATCGAGAGGACTTACAAGGACAAACCATCCCTCAAAAAGCTCTTAAACACTTTCCGCTTATCCCTCGCATAAACCACATGTTTCGTACATCCGACATGGCGAGCTTGACAATGTGGCATGCACAGAATAGGTCTACAGATGGAGTTTATCGAATATCAATGGATTCACGTGCATGGAGCCACATTGACTCTATGCGTCTACGGCAGCCTTCCTTCAGGAGCTCGGTAGCACACGTCTAATTCTCTCCCTTCACATAGCCTTCTCCCCCAATCCAAAGCTAAGGGGGGGGTTTATAGTTTAAGGGGGGGAGAGGAAAGCCACCACGTAGCTGGTGCATGGCTCTCCCCCCATACATGCTTCCCCCTCTCTCCCTAACATCTAAGATCCTGTCAGGCCATAGCTCAAAGACACCTTGGCTAGGCATTACAACTTGTTGGTCATCAAGTACATGGCTAGGATTAGGTACATACTTCTTCAGTAGGCTGATGTGGAATACATTATAAACCTTTAGGTTCTCAGGGAGTTGCAGTCTATAGGCATTGGGTCCTAGGCACTTGAGGATCTTGTATGGTCCACAATACCTTGGACTTAGCTTCGTGTAATCTCCTAAGGATAGGGAACTCTTCTTTGGGCATACGCGAATGAAGACCATGTCTCCTTCCTTGAAGGTTCTATCTTGATGTTTCAAATCCACGTATGCCTTCTGTCTATCCTTGGCAGCTTGGATGTCCTGTCTTATTGATTTCATTTGGTCATCCATATCTTCCAGCATCTGCCTTGAAGCTTCAACCCTCAAGGTTGGATCCAAGAAGTTTAAAGGACTTCGACAGTCATGCCCATACAATGCTTAAAAAGGGGTCATCTGAATACTTTGTTGGTAAGAAGCATTGTAGGCAAATTCAACCAGTGGGGCAAGTATTGAATCCACCTTTTTGGTTCACGACAGCAGTGTGCCCTTAGCATATCCTCAATGACTTGTTTGACTTGCTCCATTTGACCATCGGTTTGGGGATGGTAAGCTATACTAAAGCAGAGTTGAGTCCCAATGGCTTCAAAGATAACTCTCCACAAAGTGTGATGTTAAGAGAGAATCACAATCACTAATGATTCTTTTGGGCAACCCATGTAGCTTGAATATCTCCTTGATGAACAACCTTGCAATGTCTGAGGCTTTACAGTTTGTCTTAATAGGAATAAGGTGTACAACCTTAGTAAGCATATCAACCACAACCATAATGGAGTTGTATCCTCCCTAAACTTGGGGTAGACCAACAATAAGTCCATACTGATGAATTCCCATTTCATTTGGGGAATGTCAAGTGGTTGCAACTTTGCTGGCATTTTGACATGTTTGGCTTTGATACGTTGTCGTCGCATTAAGAGTTGAAGGTCTACCACCAGGGCTTTTAGTGCAGAAGAAGAGTTTAGGATTCAAGATTCAGAAAGGAAAAATGGATTGGGTTTTGAAAAAGATTCGGGGTTCAGAAATGATTTAGGTACGGAAGGGGAATACAAGCCTTTTCACTTTGTTCTTAGCGTACTTGAACAGAAGGATTAAGACTAACTTGAATACATCAAATGCTTCAGGATGCATACATCATTTCATAAAGGAGATTTTCAAATTTCCAATTCATTTATGAATGTCAAATGCAAGCTCTAATGGCATTTATTACATGTACAAGGTGGATTTCAATCCTTTGGTTCAAGTATATTGATGCTAGAATCAAATACATCCAAGATTTGGGCCAAAGATACATGAAATGGATTGGAAAAGAATAATTTTAGCTTCAGCCCTATCTTAAAACAGAAAATTCTAGCCCACAAACAAATTCAAAATGAGTGCATAAACTCAAGAAGAAGCGCTTTTGATCTTCTATGAACAATGTCCTGAAGAAAAGAGGTCATTTTCCTCTATTACAACCATAAAAAATCAATGTTTGCTCATAAAAATAGATCAAAATAGTGGGCTGCCCTATTTATGACTGGTTATTCCAGCCCATAACAGTCCATAAATCTTCAATATCCTCACCCTTTGCTTGCCCCAAAGTCACTCAAGTACTTGGGCACAAGTCGGGCTTCATTGGACCAAGAATAAGGTAGAGAAGATGAGAGAAGTCGTGCATAAGAGCAGGCTGAATACTCTTCTCTCAGATTTCCCCTCTTTTATAGACAGTTTCAGCATGCATTTTCGTCAGACCAAAGAGGCAGAGAAGTAGAGCTCTCACCAAGTTAACATCTTCAGTTGTTGGCATGTTACTTCAGTTTGCATGCTCCATTCCATGCATCTCATCTCCAGATTTCTCCCAGTTTCCCTTAGGTAGAGCAGCCCGCATTTTGCACCGAAAAACGCGGGCTGCTCTCTGCTCTAACCCTGGTCACTTTCTGACTAGCCTAGGTCACTTACTGGTCACCTTAGTCAGTTATTTTTGGTCCCATGTGGACCTAGTGGACTTTTGACAGTTTTTTGGCAACATTTTTGAGTTTTGTCCATATTTTTGTACCTAAATTAATGTGATTTATCTAGCAGACTGCCAATTACTTCCAGATGTCCAAGTTTTAGGTTCCCATAGACTTATTTTTCATAAATGTACATGGTATATCTGCAAATTATATGCTAAATACAAAAGAACTTGTATAACTAAGGTAGATATTGGATATTAATGCTTGAATTTTGTATGCAAATATCTCATACAATCTTCCAGTGAAACTCTGTGTTTATAAGAATCCCATGATTTATATCATGGACTGTAAACTCTTTGACAACGTTGACAAGACAAACACTCAGTGACATATTTGAGAACGTCACCCTTAAGCCTCTCCCAATAGGAGCTCTTTCTGATTGCATTGAGGGTCTTGACATAGCCAGGATGTCCTGAAAAAGGGGAATCATGAGCTTCCCAAAGTATCTTCTACTTGAGTGATTGGCTTGCCGGTATACATAATCTCGTTCTATAGTAGACAAGTCCACTATTGATAGAGAATTCTTGATACTTAGCTTGTAGCTTCGGATCTTGATCGTTGATAGGGATCTCCCTTAGCATCTTTTGATAGGTTGGATCATGGCAAGCTTCTTCTCTAGCTAGCTTAAGTATTGGGTCGTTTGATATGGATACCTTTGTGGCTAGAGATCTAGTTGCTGATGGATTTTGCAAGACTAGAGAATTTAGGAATGCCTTGCGACTAAGTGCATCGGCAACTACATTCTCCTTTCCATGCCGGTATTTGATTTCAAAATCATACTCCTCTAGCACTTCAATCCACTGGCGTTGCCTCATGTTGAGTTCATTCTGGGTAAAGATCCACTTGAGACTTTTATGATCCGTCACTAGGGTAAACTTGTTACCCAGCACATAGTGTCTCCAAAGCTTGAGAGCATGGATGACAGCTAATAGCTCTAGGTCATGGATAGCATAAATCTTCTCATGGCTCTTTAGTTTCCTTGAAGAGTATGCTACAGGATGACCTTCTTGCATAAGCACACATCCTAAGGCAACCGTGCTAGCATCAGTTACTACTTTGAATTCCTTACTCAGGTCTAGAAGTTTCAAGATAGGTGTGTTGATACCAAACTTTGCTTTAATCTATCAAAGCTAGATTGCTCGACAGTTGACCATGCAATCGATGTTTGCTTCTTTAGTAAATCCGTCAGAGGTGCTGCAATCAAAGCATAGTTTTTTATAAAGACCCTATACCATCCTGTTAATCCAAGAAAACTGCGTATTTCTTTGACAGTTGTTGGTATTGGCCATTCTAGAAAATCTCTAACTTTGGCTAGATCCACTGAGATTCCTTCCGCTGACACGATTAATCCCAGATATTCTATTTGACGTTTGAAGAATGCACACTTCTTCATCTTAGCATAAAGCTTGTGTGCCCTCATTGTCTCAAGGACAGTCCAAAGCTGGGTTTCATGATCTTCTTCATGTTTGGAGTAGACTAAGGTATTGTCAAAGAAGATGAGTACGAAGTCATCAAGATATGGCCTAAAGATATCCTGCATTAACCTGTTGAAGGTGGCAGGTGCATTCGTAAGCCCGAATGACATGACTAGGAACTCAAAGTGTCCATATCTTGTGTTGAAGGCCGTCTTTGGTATATCTTCTTCCTTGATCCTTATCTGATAGTATCCAGACCTGAGATCAATCTTGGAGAAGATCTTCGAACCTTGAAGAGAGTCAAGAAGTTTGTCTATTCTAGGAATAGGGTACTTGTTCTTAATTGTTGATTCCATCCTTCTTCTTCTGGAACAGCACTGGAGCTCCCCATGGTGAAATGCTGGGACGGATGTAGCCCTGATCTAACAGTTACTTGACTTGCTCCTTTAGCTCAATTGCTTTCGGGATGGACATTCTATAAGGCCTCTTTGCAATTGCACAGCTCCCGACACTAGCTTGATTTCATGATCAACTTCCCTTTGAGACAGAAGTTCTGTCAGCTCTTCAAGAAATACGTCTGCGTACTCCTTTAGCCATGAAGGTTCTTCACTAGGCTCTTGATTCTAATCTAGCTTGTTAAGCTTAATCAAGTGGACAGGTAGCCCCTTTCTAACTCCCTTTATAATTCGAGATGCTTTGGCCAATTGAATTTTTGACTTTCCAATCTCTCCTTGAGTTGTGACCAATTCCCCTTCAGAGTTTCGAAAGGAAACTTGGCCCTTTCCACAATGAATGTGGGCGTCATTAGATTTAAACCAATGCATTCTGAGCAAACACTCATGGATACCTAGGTTCATGACCCTGAATTTGACCGAAGTCGACTTTTCTCCCAGAAAGAATTCCACACTACATTACATGTCCACTTCAGCTTTTAGCCAAGTGACCTAATCACTTAAGTTCTTTATCAATATTCACAGTCAAGACACTGATTGATGAAAAGAGTCTTATTTCATTCATATGGGCATAGCCCTTTTGGATACAATATTTTCTTGGGGAGATGGAACAAGCTGATACATTAATCCAAGGAGAATAAGATGTTGTTGCATTCAGCTACAGGAACTGTGTAATAGTATGGATTGGGGTCATGGATTTTCAGAAATTCGAGAAGTCATTGGAAGATTAGGGTATCTTTTCCTTTGATATCCGTTCTTCTCATGACGTCCCAACACCTTGATCCTGTCTCGGCAGGGATTACTCGAGTCACTTCCTCGTACACATACTTATTCTGGTTAATCCTTCGACCTCCAACATGTAGGGTCATGTTTATGTGAGCCTCAACAAAAACGAACAGATTCACGATCTTTAGGTCCTCCATCCACTTGATTCTCTTCAAGTTAATTCGAAGGTACGCAAATCGGTGGGCAGCTATGTAATAGATCCTTGAAACACCCATCCATCTCCGTTCCATGTACAGAGGCGATGGATTGTAAATGTCGTCTAGGATGTTCATCATATCGATCCTTCGTCGATAATCCGAGGCATGCATCACGGTCATAAACATGACTTGGAACACTAAGAATCTGTTCCATGCTTTCTAATTCTGCAAGATAGCATCGATAAGTAAGGAAATGTTCTTAACAACAACATTTTCTTTACTTTTTCTTATTAAGTTTTCTTATAAAGACAGATCCTTTGTTGGTTGGCTCTGATACCAACTCTAATGTGTCCACATATTTCCTTAAAAGACATGCCTTAGCAGTCCATTAGAAAGAGAGTCTAGAAAGCTCCGCCTGGCACTCCCATGGAATGTTACGAGGTTTGTGTTCTAGGCCTTTCCAAGTCTTCCACGTAGCGGAAGTATTCCGGCCGTTTTCACTTAGGACCGACCTGAATCAAGGTTTTCCGTAATGGTCACTTTCCTAAATGGTAGCTAGCATCGAACCCCAGGTGAACTACTTTACGTAGAAACACTAGGGACGAAGCGGATTCATGCTGCACTTGGTTCAAGGAGAATGGGAAACGAGAGGGATGCAAGGCTCAACCTCTCTGCCTATAAGGCATAGTCCCATTCCGTTCCCCTAAAACAGCATAAATCGGGGTTCTAGTATCCTAAACCTTAGGTCAGCGCCCTTGCTGTTCATTTCCTTTGAGAGGAGCTCCTTGCTGTCCATTTCGATTGAGAAAATTTCCTGACCAACTAGGACCACCCATGCGTAGGACGGACCCATGGCCACATCGACCTCACTTTCCTCAAGGTTGCTTTAGTTGTCTAATTACCTACCACATTTAGTTGGACATACATCAAGCAACTTCCTTAATTAGCTAGTTAGACACTGGTTCCTTCACGTAATCTTAGCACTTGACATAGAAAAAATAGTGCCAAACAAGTTCCTTTTCAACAGGTTATCTTATTTATCTTTGGAATACATCCATAAAGTCCAGCCCGTAGGCTAATCCATAATCCACCCGAAGGCTATCCAGCAATCCACAGGGATTACTTATCCAAGATTCCGCCTGTAGACTAGTATACAGGCCTCGAGATCCAATCTCGAGTCACGTTGGCCTCTTGTGTAGGGCCTGTAAGGCAAGGGATTTACGGCCAGAGACCCCCCTAGCATCCAAGCGTCGTCTTGCTCCAAGTAGTGCCCAACGGAGAGACCTCACACGTCGGGTTCGGTCCATGTTCCCAGCATGGCTAACAACCCCCTTGGTTAGGGTAAGGCAGACAGTCAGGGGTAATTGATGCTATCTCTCCCTTCAGGCCTTCAATCTGAAGCATTAATTAACTTTCCATATTGTATTTCTTTGAGCAAACAATGCAAATAGTGCTCCTAAACTGTTACAAGCGCAATCAATCTAGTGGTGGTTTATTTGGCCAACTGCTAAGGAGGGAATTCTTCTCTCCGAATGCATCCAGCATTCGATCCGGGATCAATTGCGACTTGGCAAGATCCCCTAAGGGTTTGTTTGTTCGACCTTTTGTCCTTGGGTTAGGGCCATACCTTGTTAACCCAACTTAACCTATACCTTAGGTTTCATAAATTAATAGTAAATCTTGGCGACCATGTCGCTCTAACTTGATTGATCCTTTGCTTCCAAGCAAATACCTAATTTCCCTTAACTTGGCAATTTTTCCCAAGAAAGGTGATGTAACAGGATGATTACTCATCCTGTTGCAAGTTAAACTTGCGCAAGAACCTACCAATCTCATTCCAAGGAATGGCAAAACTCTCTTGTGATCAAGCCACAAGGCCATGCGACGTTGCAACTTGTTGCATAAGTGCCGCATCTATTCCATGGGATCATTTCACCCATTGAACGACGTTTCCTGGTCAAGGAATTATGTTTAGACAAGAAGTAGGGTTTAGGGTGTCTTCTTACCCAACCCAAACCTAATTGTACTTGGCCGACAACATTCGGTCCTAAGGATTCCAACTCAGTCCGAGTTTTGCATTTGATCGAATGATCCTTAGGGTAGAAACCCTAGATCGTTATTTGCATAAGCATCCAATTGGCCCAACATTCCGTGAATGTGGGTAGGACCTTCGGGTTTGAGGGTTTCGACTTGGCAACAAGTGCAAAACTCGGCCGAATCCTTAGCATGCTAAACCCTAGTTAGCACTTGGGGTATTTATTGTATCAATTGAACCATGCCTATATGAATCCCTTGCAGTTTAGGTGATTTAGATAATTCGATCCACTTGTCTTGAACCTTTCCTAGAGATAAAAAAACTTGTTCTAAAAGGGAAAAATAGTTGCAACTGCCACAATACATGTAAACATGCGATTCATTGCTTCTATGCGTCGCATGGTTTGCAAGAACCCTATCTTTCCTTGGTAAAGTAAAAATGCATGATAATCTGAAGACTAACTTTCCTAGGACCTACTAGGACTTACATCAAAGAATCATGCCTACAACCTTGTTGTCTACGCTTTAAAATCTCATGCTTTAATAAAAACAAGCAACCCTTTTCTAACTACAACATAGTTAATGAAGTTTATGCAAAGTGCATATTGTAGGATTAGTGTTGGCTTATTCCATTTTGCAAGCACATGCCACATGCAAATCCCTAGATTCATTTTCGTACTCTACAATTACTTTTTGGATGACCTCCTACGGGTGTTAACGACTTTTGAACCATTACACGGAAGATATTGCCTAAAATGCAACATACGTCTATTATTTCCATGTCTAGTCAAAATGCACCTAGTAATTTCAACCTTATAATGATAAGCAATAGGAATTTTATACTCGTCATTTTGAAATACATGACACGGCAACATGCTATAGAGGTCATAAGATGGATAGACAATTTGCATTCATCACATTGAAAATACCAATGACCCGATTGCATGTCATGAATTAATTCTAGTAATCATTCAAATAGTCAATTTTTTTTCCAATTGCATTTAGCTAGGCTAGGTGAATTTGAACATGCATAGGTGCTTCCTATTTCCATGAAAGTTATCGTGCTTAATGCATTACTTTTGCGTGGAATCTGAATCGTAAAACCTGGGCTTGTGGGCTCGGGGAGATGTCCATTGTAAGCTCGGGGCAAAACCTTCCGCACGTGCGCCTTGCGACTTCTTGGGAGCCATCGTAGGCGTGATTACGAACTCCGCGGATTACCCTCACTTCTTCGCGTTTCCTGAATAGCCTCAAGATTTACCTTCTCCCTCGTACGTAGGTGATTCTTTCACCGGAATTCGGATCTTTGAAAACTCAGGAGCTTGTGGGATTAGGGCTTAGAGGAAGGCTTGTGGGATTGGAGACTTTCGCAAAAGCTGTAGGAATGGGACTTATGGAAGCCCCCTCCGTTAGAAGCTTAATAAGAAGCTTCTAAGAAGCTTCTGGTGCATACAAAAAACGTGACACAAAGAAATGATTAGGGAGGAGGGTGACGGAGTCAAATTTGAAGGAGGTGAGAATGAAGATGATGACTACGACGTTGAGGCGGCGCCTGGTACAAGCGACAATGGCGGATGGGATTGGCGTCGAGGGCAGCCTTCCTTCAGCAGCTGGGTAGCACACGTCTGATTCTCTCCCTTCACGTATCCTTCTCCCCCAATCCAAAGCTAAGGGGGGGTTTTTATCGTTTAAGGGGGGGAGAGAAAAGCCACCACGTAGCTAGTGCATGGCTCTCCCCCCCATACACCCTTCACCACATCACCTCCTTCTCCTATTCCCTTCCCTCTAGCCATGCATCAGCTCGGGGAATTTGTAAGAAAATTTGCATTAATTTGATCATTATCCATTTAGCCCCCTCCCAAGATGGTGTTCCCCCTGTTGAGATATCGAGCTCCACTCGTGATATGCCAGGGTGACCATTGTGCATTTATGTCACAAGCTTGTCAGTTGTAGATGCGATTGGTACACCGCCCATGAATAATAGCTAGATGACAGCTATCCTTATCTACTCTAGTTCGTGGCTCAGTTAGTATGCCACCTTAGTTAGTTGAGTTTGGTTTGAGACCCATATATAGGGTTCTTCTATTTCTTTGTACGAGAGTTCTTTTGGCTTACACAACTAAGAAGAGGAAAACTGTTTTCAGCCTCCACCTCTGTGTGTATTCTCCCATTGTGCAAGCAAGAAAGCTACAAGTGAGACTCCTTCCTTCTCTCCCACAATCTTGACATGGTATCAGAGCCTTGTTCGTGGTAAAGAGCTCAAGAAAGCAAGCCAAGCTCGCGGTGTTCTGGTAAGAAGAGCAATGTTGCTTTCATTTTCTGTTTTGGGAAGCAGATCTCTCCAGGTAGCACAGCCGGAAATTGCAAGAGTGCATTGTCTCAGGTTGAGACGCCCTTCGTGGTGAAGCAAGAGAGCAGTATATGCTGCGGGAGAAAGCTTTACCCCTTGGCGACCCTGTTTTTTTGATTTGAGGCCATTTTGGGGCCTGTTTTGGAGGCGGAAGTTTTCTGCACGCACTCAGGAAAAGACCCTATTTTATGCTGTGCGACCACTATTCTACAGGTCGGTGAAAGTTACTGTAGAAATTGCATCGTATGCTTGTGCGCAGAGACATTGGGAGTTTCAGAATCATCCTTGGTTCCTGTTTATGCAAAATCATCACTAGGAAGTGACTGTGTGGTCAAAATACCACTTTCGCCAGTTTTGCAGATTTGCCCTTGTGAGGGTGAAGCTGAGTTTTTTGCAGTGACAGGATTTTTTGATGTGTTCTGTAGTGGCGTCTGATTCTCTTTCACAGATTGTAACTGAAAAGCTTGACAAGAACAACTTCCAGGCATGGAAGTTTAGAATGACGAATTTCCTTATGGGGAAAGGATATTGGGAATTTGTTACAGGAAATGAAGAAGAACCAGTTCTTCCTGATGTTCCCAATCAACAGCAAATGCAGGCATTCAAAGCATGGCATGAGAGAGCCAGGAAAGTTATGTACTGGCTGTCTATCAGTATTTCAGACTCTATGATTGTGCATATTGAGGATGCAAGTACGCCAAAGGAGGCATGGGATACTTTGTCAAAAATGTATAGCACAAATACGCAAGCCAGGAAAATGCAGCTCAAGCAAGAGTTGCATAATGTGCAAAGAGAAAATATGAGCATCAATGACTACCACATGAAGGTGAAGAAGATTGCAGATGCACTTGCTTCCATTGGATCGCCAGTGGAAGATGATGATTTAGTTTCTGTGACCTTGAATGGTCTAGGAAAGGATTATGCACAGTTTTGGACATCCATTTCCGTCCGTGAAAGATTTCCTGATTTTGAGGAGTTGATTGCTCTTCTAATTTCTGAGGAGCAGAGAAATGGTGGTGCATCTTCTTCAGGAGGAACTTCAAAAGAAGCTGTCTTCTACTCAAATACTGGAAGAGGTAGAGGCAGAGGTAGAGGAGGCCGATTTGGAGGCAGTGGTAGAAATCAGAATATGCAGCAAACTCAAGAAAACCAGTCCTATGGAGGAGAACGTGCTAACTCTAGAGGCAGGTGGAGCCAAAGAGGTCGTGGTGGATGGGAAAGAGGCCAAAATGCAAACAGCAATGTTGAATGCTACTACTGTGGTAAAATGGGTCATATGGCTAAAGACTTCTATAAAAAGCAGAATGACATCATGAATGGAAAACTACAACAAGGGAATTATGCATCTTCTAGTAGACAGGGTGATGACAGAAATGAGCATTTGTTTATGGTGCAGCACATGAACAATTCTGTGACAAGTGCAGAAGAAAGCAACGATGTATGGCATGTTGACTCAGGTGCATCAAACCACATGACAGGTCATGCAGAATGGATGGAGGATGCAAGGAAAATGGAAAAACCAGGATTTGTGGAGACTGGTGATGATACTGCACATCCTATTATGCAGATTGGAAAAATTCCTTTGTCTATGCAGGATGGGAAAAAGAAGTACCTGTCCAATGTATTTCATGTCCCGAATATCACCAAGAATCAAGTTTCTGTTGGTCAAATGGTTGAACAGGGCTTGCAGGTCAGATTTAATCCTCATGGATGCTTTGTTGAGGATATGAAAAATAAAGGTCACTTGATAGCAAAAGGAAAGAAGAAGGGCAGAATGTTTACGTTGGATGCAGACATGTCTGAATTGAGTGCAGCAATGTTTGCACATGGGACCGGTGTAGTTGCAGATATTGATATCTGGCATAAACGCATTGGTCATGTTAATGTACAGCGACTTAAATCAATGCAGGCCCAAAATATTATTACAGGATTGTGTGAATTCAAGGTTGCAGAAATGCATAAGGTATGTGAAGCCTGTCAGTTTGGAAAACAGGCAAGGAAACCATTTCCTAGACATGTTCAAGAGAGTAAGAAGCCATTGGAATTAATCCACTCTGATGTGTGGACTACTAAAGCTGCATCTCTTGGAGGTTGTCATTATTTTGTCACTTTTATTGATGACTATAGCAGAAAAGTTTGGGTGTATTTTATGAAAAAGAAAAGTGAAGTTTTTGGGCACTTCAAAACTCTTAAAGCTATGGTTGAAAAAGAAACAGGTTTGCAAATAAAATGCCTAAGGTCAGATGGAGGGGTAGAGTACCTCTCAAATGAGTTTGCAAGGTTTCTGCAGGAGCATGGCATAAAGCAGTAATATTCATGCAGTCATAACCCACAACAAAATGGAATTGCAGAAAGGAAAAATAGGCATATTTGAGAGGTATCTCGTGCCATGCTCAATGAAAAAGACTTGCCAGATTTTTACTGGGCTGAAGCAGTTGCTACAGCAGTCTACATAATGAACAGGACTCCCACTGCAGTAATACATGGGATGACTCCAGAGGAGAGGTATACTGGTAGGAAACCAGATATTTCTCATTTGAAAATTTTTGGTTGCATTGCCTATGTACATGTGCCAGATGAGTTGAGATCCAAGTTGGATCCAAAAGCTGAGAAGTGCATCTTTATTGGTTACTCTCTGCAGCAAAAAGAGTATAGATGCTATAACCCTTCTACTCGTAAGTTTACAGTGAGCAAAGATGTTGTTTTTGATGAGATGAGTAGCTGATATAAACCAGTAAATGTGATTGATGATGTAGATGCACAAAACAATAATGCTGCACAGAATTCACAACATATTTGGTAGTATTTCTGATAGACTATCTACCAGTGGATATGTGTTCTCTTTTGGGAGTACTGCAGTCACTTGGAGCAGCAAGAAACAGCCTACAGTTGCTTTGTCGAGCACAGAGGCTGAGTACAGGGGTGCAGCAATGGCTGCATTGTGAGGTAGCTTGGTTGCATAAGCTACTTTATGATATGCATCAGCCTACAGATGGGCCAGTTGTCATTTATTGTGACAACATGAGCAGTATACACTTGGCAAATAACCCAGTCTATCATGCTAGAACAAAGCACATTGAGGTGCATTATCACTATGTGCGAGAGAGGGTTTTACTAGGTCTTATTGATCTAGTTTATGTTAGCACAAAGGATCAGGTAGCTGACATATTTACGAAGGCATTGGGCGCAGAGAAAGCTGCGCAAGTTCACAGACCTGCTTGGTGTGCAGGAATTGGGATTGAGCTCGAGGGGGAGTGTTGAGATATCGAGCTCCACTCGTGATATGCCAGGGTGACCGTTGTGCATTTATGTCACAGACTTGTCAGTTTAGATGCGATTAGTACACCGCCCATGAATAATAGCTAGATGACAGCTATCCTTATCTACTCTAGTTCGTGGCTCAGTTAGTATGCCACCTTAGTTAGTTGAGTTTGGTTTGAGACCCATATATAGGTTTCTTCTATTTCTTTGTACGAGAGTTCTTTTGGCTTACACAACTAAGAAGAGGAAAATTGTTTTCAGCCTCCACCTCTGTGTGTATTCCCCCATTGTGCAAGCAAGAAAGCTACAAGTGAGACTCCTTCCTTCTCTCCCACAATCTTGACACCCCCATGGTTATGCAGTCTTGAACCCCCGGGCTCGATTTCACAATGCAAAGGCCTCGTTTTTGTACATGCGGGGTGTCACGTTTAGTAATAATTTGGAGCGGGAATATTACACTATCCACTAAAGAAGAGCGCATGATAAAGCAAACTATCAGTCTATCTGCACCTTGACGGGTATTATGCATTCTCTTAGGTTTGCTTTTTCTAAAGATGACCAACTAATAAGACTAGAATCCCATGATTGGCACAAGATATGACATGTTTGTCTTGGATTTGATAGTAAGTACAATCACTATTTCACTATTTTGTGTCGATTCGATGTTTGTAATGCTTTGTATTCATGGTACTTTGTATTATCGATCGAATTGAAGTTTTCACAACGTGTCCATACCCAATTGGATGTTCTTCTTAGAGTAATCATGAAAACCTGAAGGGCTTTGTGTGGCAACAAGCTCATCCAGAGGGTAGCATGGCTAAAGGTTAGCTAGTGTCAGTAGAGGCATTGATGCATATTTTGGAGTGGCTACCAATGGTGGATTCATATAAGAGTATGTTGTGGATGCTAAAGGATGATGATAGACTGATAGAAGATGTGGTGGTTAGAAATGGGATAGAAAAGAGGATTGATGGTGCCATGGAGGAGAAAGTGAATAGTTTTTATAAGTGTCACCATGCATCCATGGAGAAGTGGCTCAATACATATGAGTAGGGTGCCAGAAGAAAACAAGAGGGAGCGTGATCAAAATTTTGACATAGCATTGGCCATCGACCAATTATATTTCCAAAGGACATGGAGGAGATGCTGCAATTTATGCATGTGGGGTGGTTGCATGATGTCTTGACTGTAGCTTTGTGCGAAGGGATAGAAGTCTCCAAGAGGAGTGAAAATTCTCGAGGGGATGTAACCCAAAGGTAACCACATGCTTTCTTTGTTGTTGTATTTAGATTTTATACACGACAACTAATCTAGCTATTTCAAATGTACAATACAAACTCTACAACGTGACAGGGTTTCATGGGTAATATTTTAGTATTGAGTGCATCAACAAAATGCACTCCACCACAGACTGTGGTATCATGGCAAAGTTTGCGCAAGAGAGTTGACACCCGGCCACGGATCCAAATACTGTAGTAGATGACATGGAGTATTTTGGCAACTTGCAAAGTGTTATTTCAATAGATTATCGTAGCTTCTCCATGATTGTATTTGATGTACTATGGTTGAAAGTGATATTGAAAGGAGTAGAGGCAACTATTTGGTAAAGTCCATCTCGATTCTTAAAGGTACATTACAAGGAAAAATGGAACGATATGCGCAACATGTTTGTCTTGCCACGTCATTGTGAGTAGTTGCATGTCCTTTTTTGTTGATTTTTTCACAATATAAAATAGTCACAAATGCTGATTCATTCTTTATAATACACTTATATGTGATATTGAACATATAATCTTCTATCCAAATCCCCAACAATCTCGTTGGGGGTATGTTGTGCCATCAATACCTCAAAGCACTTGAGTGTATGATAAAAGAAATGTCCTTAGCATGGATGAGGACAGTATGCAAATAGAGGAGTTGATGTTGTGGAGAGCGGAGAGTGAGGAGGGCTTGGAGCATGCGGAGGAGATAAGCATGGGTACTGTAGATGAAGAGATAGGAATATAAGAACTTTTTGAGAATGAAGTGGACTCCTCTTTCTGTGGAGACCTATGTATAGACCTTCTACTGAGCTATGCCAAGAGCTTGACATGGAACCATAGCATCAATCATATTTGTGTCAGTTTATCAAATTCATTGATAATTTTCTTTTATTGATACTTTAGTATATGCTTTTTAACTAATATAGTTATGTTATCGTGCTTTACCTAAACTCTTATATTGATTATGCTAATATCATTTTTTGACTATGTGTGTTACTATTGATGATATCAAGAGAGAAAAATGAGCCAAGGGATGATAGATGAAGAGCTGCAAAAGATCTTCATGAGTATGTCTCCGGATCAAATGGTACCATAGCAGATCGGGAGTTGTCTCGAACATCGTCTAAGTGTTCTATACAATCTACATCAGTATGCTCTGACGCTTTGATCTCCAATATAGGCAAAGTCAAAGCTCTAGACTCTATCTGTGGAGGGAGGCTCAGGGATGTCTCACTCCATTGATAGAGGGGGTGGTTGTGGTGGTTCTAGGGGTGCTATGGAGATGCAGATGTTTTGATCCCACGGTGGTTGCTACTCCTTACTCTCGTACCAATTCTAGAGAGGATGTCTCAAGTGGATGTTATGGAAGTACTGATGCAATGTCCTTATGTCGTTATTAGAGTAGACATGTATCACCTCAAGGGCTTGTGACATCTATAGGGACATCTACTCCCATGACTCAAGTTTCACTCATCTATTTGTAGGTGGCACCCCTATGGGTACTACCCTAAGAGATACCAGTTTTGCATGCATGCCAAATAGACAAGGGTCTCTTGATATGCCCATGACCATAGTTGTTGATGGGAGAGGGTTCACTTTAGGCATACCCCACCATGATATGGATATCTAGTGGATGAGAAAATAGGTTTCATGATTATGAATGATGAGGGGAGGAGGGTGATGACTCGCATAAGAGAGTTATGCCAACAAGTATTTAGGCACAACGTTTTAGACCACTAGAAAAATATACTAAAGGACTATGGAGAGTAAGGACTATGTGGTAGTGTCGTTGTATGACGAGTTCTTGGTATCTATGGCCATGGGGAGAGGTTTTCCATAGGATGGATGATGGATTGTATGCCTGCATATATGTCACATAGACAATCACATGTACGCAAGAAAATAAAGAGTGGTGTTTCAAGGTTTGAGTGGTTGGATGTAGAGGATTGGTAGAGACTCAAGGAGGAGGTCATAAACTTTATAGGATGATGACGACAACAATGGGAGGCGGTGAGGGTATAGCTGGAGGTAGGGGCCGTGCATCATGGCGGACAAAGAGCATATTTGGAAGATTTTGTAAGTTTTCTTTTAGTTGTTCTCACTTTCTTATTTGGAATACTACTTGTACTAAAATAACATTATTTTTAACAATGCTACTTTATTTTTGTTGTAGCACTTCATCACAAACCTCAATCCTATATCTTTGGATACTTGATATGCAGAGAGACACGTTCTTACCATACTCATCGATAGATTGTATGTGTGTAGCAGCCCAATAAGTCATGCTTGTTTTCTATTTTTAGTCATTAGTTTTTTTGTGATGCATTATGCATTATGGATTAATATGTGGTTGTTTATATTGCAAAGTCTGTTCAATGCTCCATTGTGTAAGAAAATGAGCTCTCCAATGGTGAGGAGTTTTAGAAATCACTTGGATTTGTGGAGCATATATCCTTTCTTTTTTTGACACTATGATCCATCCAAGCTGTTTCTATGTAGCTGCACATTTCTTGCACACACGATATTTGGGATGTTAATCACAAAGTTAGGAACCTCTAGTTGAGACTGTAAGGTGGTTGGGTGAGTTTGAGGGTCGTGTGAAGGATGCCACCAATTGTGAGATGGGTTGTTCATATCTGGTCAATATCTTGAAGACCATGATTTCTTGAGTGATTGTGAGATTTTGGATGGGTGGAGCGGAGATTGATATTTTATTGATGAGAGTTGAGATGTGAGGATAAGGATTTATATTAACAAGGAATTTTGTTTGCATTTTGCATGACGCACGATCACATGTAGATAGACTAGGCACAATTTCTTCAATGTATACATTATTTTTGTGTGTAGCATTGCTTGAGTGGTTGCATAGCATGAATTCCAATTTGCATATCTTCTCAAATCATGTATGTATGGGCATGAAGTACTATTTCATAGCATATTCCTACTAGGGCACACTACATTAAAAAAACAGGTTCATATCTAGAGACACTACAAGGAAACAAAGGAATAGCGACAGCGGGTAGCGACGCAGAAATAGCAACGGCGTCGCTATTAGCGTCGTTATTAGCGACGCAAATAGTGACGCCCCACAAAGAAATAAAAAGCAGGCCAAAACCCGAGCGTGTTTCATTTTGCGCATTCGTGAAACATTTTGAGAGGGAGAGCGAGAGAGAGAGCAACCGTTTTTCATAGAGGGTGAGAGAGGGAGAGGAAGAAGGCTTGCCGCCGCCGCTGCGAAGAGGAGCTGCCAAACCCTTCTACAAATCTTTACGGTGAGTCCATTCTCTCTCTCTTTTACTTGTTTAGGGTTTAATTTGTGTATATTGAGAGAGGGAGAGGAAATGGGAGAGAAAGAGAGGGAGAGGGAGAGGGAGGGAGAGAAAGAGAAAGAGAGGAGGAGAGAAAGAGAAAGAGAGGGAGAGGGAGGGGGAAGAAATGAGAGAGGGAGAGGGAGGGAGAGGGAGGGAGAGAAAGAGAAAGAGAGGGAGAGGGAGAGGGAGGGGGAGGAAATGAGAGAGGGAGAGGGAGGAAGAGTGCATTCTCTCTCTCTTTTACTTTTTTAAATATAATTTGTGTATATATATTGAGAGTGGGAGAGGAAATGAGAGAGAAAGAGAGGGAGAGGGAAGAAATGGGAGAGGCAGGGGGAGGGAGGGAGGGAGAGAGAGAGAAAGAGAGGGAGAGGGAGGAAATGAGAGAGGGAGAGGGAGGGAGAGAGAGAGAGAGAAAGAGAGGGAGAGGGAGAGGGAGAGGGAGGAAATGGAAGAGGGAGGGGGATGAAATGAGAGAACGAGAGGGAGGGAGAGTGTATTCTCTCTTTTTTATTTTTTTGTATAATTTGTGTATATTGAGAGAGGGAGAGGAAATGAGAGAGAAGGAGAGGGAGAGGGAGAGGGAAAGGGAGAGAGAGGAAATGAGAGAGGGAGAGGGAGGGAGAGAGAGAGAAAGAGAGGGAAAGAGAGGGAGAGGGAGAGGGAGAGGGGGAGGAAGACGAAAACGTAATAGAGAAATGAGAGAGGGAGAGGGAGTGAGAAGAAATGAGAGAAGGAGAGGAAGAGAGCAAAAGGAAATGAGAGAGGGAGAGGAGAGAGAAAAAAATGAGAGAATGAGAGGAGAGAAAAAGAGAGAAGATGTTAAACATAACAGGAAAAGAGAGAAAGAGAGGGTGTGGGTGAGGGTGAGGGCGAGGGAGGGAGAGGAAATGAGAGAGGGAGAGGAAGAGAGAAAAGGAAATGAGAGAGGGAGAGGAGAGAGAAAAAGAAATGAGAGAGAGAGGAGAGAGAAAAAGAGAGAAAAATCATTAAACCTAATGGGGAAAGAGAGAAAGAGAGGGTCAGGGTGAGGGAGGGAGGAGAGAGAAAAAATGCGAGAGAGAGAGAGGAGAGAGAAAAAGAGAAAAAAATCATTAAATCTAATAGAGAAAGAGAGAAAGCAAGGATCAGGATGAGGGAGGGAGAGGAAATGAGAGAGGGAGAGAAAGAGAGAAATGGAAATGAGAGAGGGAGAGGAGAGAGAAAAAAAGAAAAAATCATTAAATCTAATAGAGAAAGAGAGAAAGCGAGGATTAGGGTGAGGGAGGGAGAGGAAATGAGAGAGGGAGAGAAAGAGAGAAAAGTAAATAGGACCTTACAATAAACTCATCCTAGGCTCATAGGGGTTAGGCCGATCCTCAACAAACCTAAGGGATATATGGCTAGAGAGCCCTAGCATACTTGTGCCTCCTAGCATAATGTTCTTCTTGCAAAGAGACCTCTCATACATGGGGCTTGTCCTAGCCTCCACCACGTAAATATACAACGAAGGCAATCAACCCATCAGTATGAAAAACATTCATTTTTCATAACGTAATCCCAAAAATAACTTTGGATATTCCATAAAAATCAATCTCTTCTTAAAAAGACAAATACAACAGCATCATTCATATATATGCTTCGCAAAAATTAAAACAGCATCACCACAAGATCTCTTAGGAAACTCATCTTCAACTATCAATTTTAATTAATAAATATAATATAAAATCACTTGTAAGAAAGGGCACTCTTTTATCATTAACCCTCTTTCTTCTTTAAAATAGTCTTAGGAACAAATTTATGCTCTAACAAGCATATATTTGAGCATAATAACTATTTTAAGGTTTATTCTATGAGTAGTAGTAGTATATATGCAACCATTAAGCTAGAGATCATGCTTTGGTATTTGTGGAGATCCCAATCTCATGCCGTCATAGAGATTGTAGTGTGCAATAGTGTGGAGAGAAGATGGGTGAGTTGTAAATGATAAAGGAGAATTCTATTGATGATGGAGAGAAGATGAGGTGAATCGCCAATCCTATTCTTAGTGAGTGCAACCTACCCATAGTCATGGTCATCGTGGTCATGGTCGTGTTTTGATCGTGGTCATGGTCATGATCATGGTCGTGGTCATGGTCGTGGTCGTGGTCGTGGTCATGGTCGTGGTCGTGGTCGTGGTCGTGGTCGTGGTCGTAGTCATGGTCGTGGTCGTTGTAGTCGTAGTCGTAGTCGTAGTCGTGGTCGTGGTCGTGGTCATGGTCGTGGTCGTGGTCGTAGTCGTAGTTGTAGTCGTAGTCGTAGTCGTATTCGTAGTCATGGTTGTGGTGGTCGTGATCATGGTCGTGGTCATGGTCATAGTCGTGGTCGTGGTCATCGTAGTCGTGGTCGTGGTCATGGTCGTGGTCATGGTCATAGTCGTAGTCATGGTCGTGGTCGTCGTAGTCATGGTCATGGTCGTGGGTCATGGTTGTGGTTGTCGTACTCGTAGTCATAGTCGTGGTCGTGGTCGTGGCCATGGTCTAATAGTCGTAGTCATGGTCATAGTCGTCGTCATAGTCATGGTCATGGTCGTGGTCATCGTGGTCGTGGTCATAGTTGTAGCCGTGGTCATGGTCGTGGTCGTAGTCTTCGTGGTCATGGTCATGGTCATGGTCATAGTCATAGTCGTAGTCGTGGTCGTAGTCGTCATCATGGTCGTCGTGGTCATCGTGGTCATGGTCGTGGTCGTGGTCGTGGTCATGGTCGTGGTCATAGTTGTAACGTAGAAAAAGAGAGAGAGATGGAAGGAGAGGATAAAAATTTAAGAAAAAAAAAGAATGACAACAAAAACAAATTGTTTATTGTAATGTAGACAAAATGGAAAACGATGAAGATTTTGTTGTTGAAGATCGCGAGGCGTATCTTAATCAACATGTCCCATGTCCTTGCTCTCAATGCAAGCTAGCAATTAGACAAAAACGTCGATTGTCTATAGAACACATATGACGATTTGGCGAGTTTCAATCTGAGATCATTGATTAGGCGATTGCAGATTCTCAGCAGATGGTAAGAAAAGTTAATATCAATCATGCATTGTACTTGCAAGCTAATTGGATACCATATACAATAAGATTGGGTTTTGTTGGCAAATTTTCTATCCAGGGAGGTGATGTCTCATCCCAAGGAGGAGTGCACCCTTTGCGGCCAATTAGAAGAGTTCGTGGGCATGCGATGGATGGAGTACATGAGCCAATCCACCACTTGCAAGGCCAATCTATACCGTCAATGCCAGAGGAGACAGGCATCCTTCCAGACCTACCTATAATCTTGGAGCCTGAGATGGAGGCAATGATCGATGCATTCATTCCCATGGATGTCGAGACTTTTGATCCGCTTAGAGAGGAAGCATCCATACCATTATATGATGGGTGCCGAGTAACTTGCCTGAAGACACTGCTTACACTCTTAAGTGTGCAAGCTAAATACGGCCCCAGCGATACGAGTGTGACCGAGTTGTTCAGGTACCTTGTACATACGCTTCGTTGATTTTTTTTATATACTATTATTTAAAAAAATTATGCTTTTTCAAGGTGTTTATGATTTTTTTCAAGTTATTGAAATATCATATATTACCACTCCCAAATAACATGCTTGAGTCTCATGATGATGCACGGCATGTTTTACGAAAGCTTGGCATGGACTACAACAACATCCATGCATGTATTAATGATTGCATATTGTTTCGAGGAGAATACGAGACTATGGAGACATGTCCAAAGTGTGGTGCTCACAAGTATCGACAGGACTTGCAAGGGCAAACCATCCCTCAAAAAGTTCTCAAACACTTTCCGCTTATTCCTTGCATAAAGCACATGTTTCGTACGTCTGGCATGGCGAGCTTGACAATGTGGCATGCACAGAATAGGTCCACGGATGGAGTTCAACAAATATCAACGGATTCACGCGCATGGAGCCACATTGACTCTACCTTTCTAGGATTTTCCTGAGAGCTAAGGAATCTTTGGCTCAATCTTGCAATGGATGGCGTGAACCCATTCGGTATGCGCTCAACTTCTTACAGTGTGTGGCCTATAGTCCTTGTCAACTACAATATCCCTCCATGGATTTCTACGAAGAAAGGATATCTCACCCTTAGCTTACTCGTCCCCGGCCACTACAAAGTAAAAAATATGGACGTGTATCTTCGTCCATTAGTCGATGAGCTTAACATTTTGTGGGAGGAGGGGGTCACCATCCAAGATATGAGCAGGTGCGATGGTCGGCGGTCAGCCAATATTCGAGCCATTCTCATGTGGATGATGCATGACTTTCTGGGATTTGGAGAGTGCTCAGGTGAAGAGGCCTCCATTCTCGTTGGTGATATCTATATTTTATCTCCTTCAAGCTTGTATTCAGTGAGTCGCGGTGTTGGAATAGGTCTAGTTACCTTAGGTTATCATACAAGTCCATTGTGCAGGCCACAATTGGACTACCGATGGTCACGAACCATGAAGAAGATGGTATATCAAGGACACAGTGCTTTCTTGGCAGAGGATCATGAACTCAGGGAAGGTTTTCTTGGATGACCTCCAACACGTATGAACGTTGCAAGCTGGTACGAGCTGAAAATGGTCCATCTAAAATCACATTCAAACAGAATGCGGCGGTTCTCAGTTTTCTACGAGTTGTCATATTGGACCCACTTACAGGTCAACCACTTGTTGGATCCCATGCATATTTTCAAGAATGTGGGTAGCTTGCTATGGGACCACATCACAAGAAAGAGAGATACTATAGGGGCACGAATGGATTTCAAGGAGGTAGGTAAGATGGAGGTGTTTTGGCTGCAGTCGAGTGCTGATGGTCGCAGGCAGCTACCTCGCGCTCCTTGGGTTTTTTCCACTAAAGAAGAGCGCATTTTGAAGCAAGTAGTCAAGTCTATCCGCACTCCGACGGGTATGATGTGTTCTCTCAGGTCTGCATTTTCTAAAGACGACCAATTATCAGGGCTAAAATCCCATGATTGATATAAGATATGTCAGGTTTGTACTACGAATGGATTGTAATTGGTGTGTGCATTTTGCTATTTGGAGTGTAGCTATTATTCATAATGCTTTCTCATTTGTGGCAGTTTGTACTACGGATCGCGATCCCAGGATGTCTTACTCTAGAAATACGTGGGGCCATTTACAGGTTGTCGACTTTGGTGCAATGGATCTCACAGAAGGAGACATCCATCGCGTATGGATAGGACCTATCCATACGCGATGGATGTTCTTTTTCGAGCGCTTCATGAAAACCATGAAAGGCTTTGTGCGACAATGAGCTCGGCCAGAAGGTAGCATGGCTGAAGGTTGGTTGGTGTCTGAGGCGCTGGTACATATTTCACAATGACTACCAACGGTGGATCCAGACAACGAAATGCTATGGTCACTGAAGACAATGATAGACTGACTGAGATGTGGTGGTTGGAAATGGGGTAGAAAAAAGAATGGATGTCTCAATGGAGGAGAAGGCGAATCGCTTTTGTATGTTGCACCATGCCTCTATGGAGACGTGGCTCGCCAAGTACCAGATCGCTAGGCAAGATCGAGAGGAAACGCAAGCTAAATTCTGACGTAGTACGCATCATTGACCGATTCAATATCCCGAGGGCATGGAGGAGATGCCGCGGTTCATGTCAACGCGATGGTTGCATGGAGCTTTGACCGCAACGTCTCGTGAAGGGACAAAGGTCTCAATGGAAGAGTGGAAATTCTTAAGGGAATGTAGTCCAAAGGTGATGAGGTGTTTAGGATTTTTCGTATCTAAATTTTATATGCGACATCTAATTTGAGTGTTTCAATGTATAGTACAAAATATATAGTGCAGCATGGTCGTGCAGACGACATTTTCGCGTGGAACGTATTGACAAAATGCGCTCCACAATGCACTGTGGTATCATGGCAAGGTTCGAGCAAGAGAGCCGGCGATGAGCAATGGATCCAAACATGGTTGTGGATGAGATGGAGTATTTTGGGAACTTGCAAAGTATTGTTACGGTGGATTACTGTAGCTTCTCCATAATACTATTCGATGTGAAGTGGTTCAAAGTGGTACTTGGAGGAGCTGGAGCAACAGTTTGACGAGGTCCATTTGGATTTCTCGAAATAAATTCCAAAAAAAAGGACGGATTTGCGCGACACATTTGTGTTGCTGGCCCATTGTGAACAGGTGCATGGACTCATTTGTTTGTTAATTGTATTACGACATGGTACATGTCACAATGGTTTAAACTCTCTTGTACATGTTTGTGAACAGGTAATCTTCTATCCAAACCCCTAACAACCTCGATGGTGGTATGTTATACCTTCAACTTTCCGAAGTGCGAGGGTATATGATCAAAGCGATGTTTCGACCATAGATGAAGACAATATGCAAATAGAGGGGTTGATATTGCAAGGGGTGGAGGCCACTGAAAGCTTGGAGCCAGCATCGGCTAACAATGATGAAAATACAGGAGTCCAAGAATTCTTTGAGAACAAGGTGGACTCATCCTTTTGTGGTGACATGTCTATCCAGTGTATTCGGAGTTGTGTGAGGAGATTGACATGGGACCATAGGATACTTCATACTTGGAGCATCCACTTTCTCAATTCATTGACCAATCGCTTATAAGGGTACATAAGATATGCATTTTAAGTGAGACCTTTTTTTAGGATTTATATTACTATGCTTTGTATGATTTAATATCATTTTTTGTCTGTGCAAGTGACATTTTCAGGATGAGTCAAGGGATGAGCGATGAGGAGTTACACGATACCTTCACACACATGTCTCCAGATCAAATTGCGAGATTTAGAGATATGGTAGACTAGGAGCTATCTCGGTCTACTAGATCTACTTCAGCGCAATCGGATGCTTCAGCTTCGAGCAGACGAGCTCGACACTTTAGACTTGGGCCAGAGGGAGGGAGTGCTTCAGGGTTAGGGGGATGCTGCAGAGATACGGATGCAGTGAGCTCTCGGTCGACACGGGATCTAGGTGCAAATCCTCGCTCTCATGGCGGTTCCAAGGAGCATGGCTCAGGCTCAGGTGGATGCTGTGGAGGCACGAACACGGTGTCTCCGTCTCGTCGTTCAGCTGGAGTTGCATCACCTCCAGGATTTGTCACACCTATGGGGATGTCTACTCTAGTTACTCCGACCAGCCGTTAGTAGGTGGCATTCCTATGGGTGCCACTCCGAGAGATATTACCCCGGTCGGTACACCGGATGCACAGGGATCTCCTGGATATGCCCAGGAGCATAGACGTAGATGGGAGAGGACACATCTTAGGCAAACCCCAGGGGGATATACATATCTAGTCGATGATAGGTCAGGAGCCATCATCATTAATGATGAGGGGAGGAGGGTGATGGCTCGCATGAGAGAGTTGTGCCAACAAGTTTTTTGGCTCGATGTCTTAGATCATTGGAAGAACATACCAAAGAGGAGCAAGGACTACATAGTAGCATCCTTGCATGAGGAGTTTCCGCTTCCAGCCTCAGTAGATAGATTCTCTACGCGCTGGATGATGGATTGCATGTGTGCATATATGTCACACAGGCGATTCGATGCATGCAAGGCAATCAAGAGTGGGGCTGCAAAGCCGGAGTGGTTAGATGCGGACGATTGGCACCAACTAAGGGAGGAGGCTACAGGTTCTCCAGGACATTGGAGTCAGCAGCGCGAGGCAGCGAGGGCACAACTCGAGGTCGAAGTGGTTCATTATCTTGGGAGTGGCGGCCACAGGACATTTGGAGGACTTTGTAAGTTTTTCTTTTATTTTGCTTGTTTATTTTTTTGCAATATCCTTTGCACTAACAATCATGTTTCTAATAGTTAGCACTTTGTTTTCTTTGCAGCACTCCATTACAAATCGCGAACCGACCGGCCTTGAGACTCGATATGCAGAGAGGCACAGTCTCACTTCATTGATCAACCGATTGTATAGACGTGGCGGCCTTGTAAGTCACTCATCTTTCTTGTCTGTAGTTACCATGTTTAATTAGAATGCATTATTGTATGGTGGACTAATGTGTTGTTGTTTCTTTTTTTGCAGAGTCCATTCGATGCTCCTTTGTGACGAGACGAGCTTTCGGAGGGTGAGGATATGTAGCTTGCCCTTAGATCCCTGGAGCTCACACACCTTTATTTTTTGGTTGCCTGATCTATGTAGATATTTTATACGATCATATATTTATTTCATGTAACAGTGCTATGATTTCAGTATACTTTGTTTTTGTTTGGAAGCGCATTGTACACAGTGCAGAAACTATTTTGTATGGCTCTAATAAAGCACTGCCCTGTCACAAAATTTTTTTTCCCTGTTACCGTTGATATTAGCGTCGCAAATTTACTGCTCACATCATTATTGGTGTCGTTATTTTCGTCGCAAACCGTCGCTATCAGCGTCGGTATCAGCGTTGCAAATGCGTTGGTATCAGCGTCGCAAATGCGTCGGTATTGGCGTCAGTATCAGCATCGCAAATGCGACACTGGTACCGATGCCAATACCGACGCTGATAGTGATTGTTCTATGGCGACAACAATGACGACGCTTTTTGCGACAACAGGGGTAAATTTTGTTATTTGCATTTTTCGTCGCTTTTAACGTCGGTGTAAGGCCTATATCTTGTAGTGAGAATATTTATTTTGAAGAATCAAGGATCAAAGGAAAAAGGTCGTACACTTTACATCGTCAGCGAGTATTTCATGAAGAAAAAGAGGACATGTGTGCTGAAAGTGTGTGCAATCACAAGAACAATAGGCCAAGGAAGGGGAATAAGTCGTCCAAGATAAAAGATGAAGAAAAATGATACGATTTACGAAAATCAATATTTTTTTCCATTTGTGATGGATTTTCATAATTCTACCCATGTTGGCTTATCGATCAGATGCATTCCAATTGTTTTGAGTATCCGAATGACTATATTCAGAGTTCAAATGACGAAGTTATGATCCAAACAAGTTGCAAACAAGCATAGAGTAGAAAAAAAGAAAATAGTAAAAAGCAGTAGAAAAGAAAAAGCCAAAAGCTGAAAGCAAAATGCCTAATGTATGTGAGTATGGATAGAAAACTATATAAGGAGAGGAGATTGAAGAGTTAAGGGCCTTCCCCCTTGCTTACAATTGTATTATGTGAGAGAGGAGAGTGGAGGGTCGCATGCTAGAGTAAGCTCTTGTCATGTCAACTTGGAAGCTGAAGAATTTGGATTTGTGGCACCAAGTGTCGCCTCAAGGTTGTTAAGGTACGAGAATATATTTCACTTTGTTTTTTTTCAAATTGTTGGTTTTTTTGTTGTGTTGTGGTTGTGTGATGCTCTACCCGAATTTGGGTTTGAATTGTCTTAAGCTACAAGAGGCATTGTTTATTGTTTTGTTTTTCGTGTGTGGTTCATATAGTGTCTCTCAAAATATTTAAATTTTTGTGTTGTGTTGTGCATCTGACAAATTCGACTACCCCAACCTAGCACTCCTTATCGTCTCGTTATCGGGTTGTGAGTGAGGCTTGCTCTCCATCACCGCTCGCGTAACAATGTGACAACTAATCTAGCTATTTCAAATGTACAGTACAAACTCTACAACATGATAGGGTTGCGTGGGCAATATTTTTGTATTGAGTGCATCAACAAAATGGGCTCCACCACAGACTGTGGTATAATGGCAAAGTTTGAGCAAGAGAGTTGACAACCGTCCACCAAATACTGTAGTAGATGATATGGAGTATTTTGGCAACTTGCAAAGTGTTATTTCAGTAGATTATCATAGCTTCTCCATGATCATATTCAATGTACTATGGTTGAAAGTGATATTGAAAGGAGTAGAGACAATTGTTTGGTAAAGTCCATCTCGATTCTCTTTGTTCAAGCAAGGATTGTCTCCAAATTGGTTCCTTAGGTCTACTAACTCTAGTCAACCATTTTTGCACCTTCTTCCACACCTTTCTTTTTTTTGTAGATGCTTGAGCTAGAAATTGATAATAAAAGGAGATGGAATATGGTCATTTCTCCTCATGATTGGTCCATCATATGCAAGCTAGATAGAAGTAACATGATTAGAGGTAAACGACATAGAGAAATCTACTTGCAATTAACACTTATAAGGAACACACAGGAACAAGGAGCACATGCTAGTTGACTCTAAGATTGTGAGTGTGTAGCTTGACTTGAACATGGAACAAGAGCAAGAGTTAGGAGTTCTAGGCAACAAACTAGAGTGATATTTTATGTAAATAGGGGGGAGAGAGAGAGAGAGAGAGAGAGAGAGAGAGAGAGACAAAGAGACAAAGACTTTTATAAACCTAGTGCATGGATTACACCTGATTTTATTCTTTCACTATGTAGTTCTATATGAAATCTATGAGAAAATCAAGCATACTTTGAAGGAACCAACGCATAGACTATTTAAATTAAATGAAACCAAAGTAAAAACATGCATATCTTAAAGGAACCAAAGCACAAACTCTTTAAAGGCTAGATATTATTCTACTTGTGTGCTCCTTCAATGAACATCCTTTAAATACGAAAGTCTTAAAGATAACAAGTACTTGGAATGTATTTAACTTTTGATATCTCATATTTAGTCCTCCTCGAATTGCATCCACCATTATTTTTTATGCATCCTTAAGGTCCATTTCAAGTTTTCTCACCTTGAGAAGTCAAAAAGTAGATGGCTCAAAAGTTCACCCACCCATGTGCAAGCACTCAACTTTGGTACTCAAGTTCGTGGCATGGAAGTAATTGAGAATACGGTTTAGCATTCCCTTGTGTAATGACTTGAAAATGAGTGTACTAGTGGAGTGCATAATGGAACCGCCAAATGTGTATGTGCTTGAACTATCTTTATAAAGTCCCTGAGGAATTCACTATATGTATACCCTCTATATCACGTGCGTGCAAATCCTATTTATAAGTATCCTTATATGTGAAATTTTCCTTAATAAAACATAACCCTTCTCTATTCAATCTGTAAGTAACCCCTTTATATAGGACCCTTCTGAATGTTATTTTAAAAATCCCTTATTTTGAACCCACGTGATACATACATATATTTATGATTGAACTCCTAGGGAGAAACTCAACCCTTAGTAGTATCTCTTACTTTATTTCTCAATGGATGCATTTCCACCTCATGTGCTTATCTTAAAAACAATGAAATAAATTTTTGAACTGCAATCTCGACCCATATTTATGCATCATTCTAGGATACACACACCATTATTTTGCCTTTCAGTTAAACCCATGTTTTCCTAGTTCTTTTGGTCAAAACAGGAAAATACTAAAGAAAATTTTGTAATGTTGTAATATCCAACATAAGACCAACGAATTGAATATAGCAATAGAAACACCTCCAAGTATGAAAATATATTGTTAATTTCTCTTGACTTTGAATTACGTTCTTGTGGAAAAAAGCTAGCTAAGTTAATAGCTTCAGGAAACGAGAGGGATGCGAAGCTCAACCTCTCTGCCAGAAGGCATAGTCCCATTCCGTTCCCCTAAAACAATGTAAATCAGGATCAATCATAACCATAGGCCAAGATTTTGTTGTTCGTGTTCTTTGACGATCTTCTTGCTGTCCATCGTGATTTGAGAAAAGTTCCTAACCAACCGGGACCACCCATCCGTAGGACGGACCTATGGCCACATCCACTGCAATTTCCTCGGTTGTTTTAGTTATTTAATTACCTAATACATTTAGTTGGATATGTATCAATCAGCTTCTTTAATTAGCCCGTTAGGCACTGGTTCTTTCATGTAATCATATCACTTGACATAGAAAAACAATGTCAAACAAGTTCCTTGTTAACAGGTTATCATATTTATCTTTGAAATACAAAAAGTCTAGCCCATAGGCTTATCCACAATCCGCCCGAAGGCTATCTAGCAATCCACAGGGATCACTAATCTAAGATTCCGCTTGTAGACTAGTATGCGGGCCTCGAGATCCAATCCCGAGTCACATTAGCCTCTTGTGCAGGGCCCGAAAGGCGAGGGATTTATGGCCAGAGCTCCCAATAGCACACAAGCATCCTCCTACTCCAAGTAGCGCTCAACGGAGAGACCTCACACGGTGGGTTCGGTCCACCTTCCCGACACGGTTAACAACCCCCTTTGTTAGGGTCAGGCAGGCAGTCGGGGGTAACTGAAGCTCCCTCTCCCTTCAGGCCTTCAACTTGAAGCATTAGATATCCATTTATCCTTTAATTTATTGATCAAACAAAGCAAAACAATGCTCTTAAATCTGTAACAAGCACAATCATTTCCATTGGTCGTTTATTGTTAGCCAACTGCTAAGGAATGAATCCTTCTTTTCAAATGCGTCCAACACTCGATCCAGGATGACTTGTGACTTGGCAAGATCTCCTATATCCTTGGTTAGGGCTTACCCTATTAACCCGACTTGGTCAAACCTTAAGTTCATAGATTATTCCAATTTATTGACTGCTCTTTTGCTTCCAAGCAATTATCTTTACTCAAGAAAGATACTATATTAGGATGATTATTCATCCTCTTGCAAGATAACTTGCGTAAGGATCTGCCAACCTCATTACGAGAATTGGCCATTCCCTTGTGATCCAATCACAAGATCATACGACTCTGCACTTGTTGCACAAGTGTCGCATCGAACTATGAGACTATTCGACTCATCAAATGGAGTCATGAAGCAATCTATTCCTGATTACATTAGGCTGATGTTGTCAGTCCTAGGGTTCCAAGTTCCATCTTTTTAGCGAAAGATTCTTAGGGACAACCCTAGATCACTTCTCAAGTATGTTCCGCTATCCCTACATTCCATGAATGTGGGCAAGTATTTAGGGCATAGGAGTTCCAGTTTTAGCAATACATGCGATTAGGTCACGTATTAAATCCTAGTGAGTTCTTTGGAATTGAATTAACTCTTTCTAAAACGAGTACTCTGCGGGTTTAGGTGTTTAGGTTTATGCCAATTTGTTTAATTCTTGATGATAATTATGCTATCATTTTCATTAACGCATGACTCATTGTCTACGTGTAAATTGATTTTCAACCCTAACTTATCGATTTAAGATCAAGCATAGGTTAGGTTATAACCTAATTCCAACTAATCATCCTATAATTTGCGAACAAGATTCACACTAAACAAGCAACCTTTTACTAGTAGTTATGCAGTTGACTAGAGTTATGCAACGTAAGAATCATTTCATGCCTTGCAATTCCCTATGGGTTATTAGCACTTCCCGTGATGACTTATTGCGAAGAAGATATGGCCTAATAATGTGACATGCAATTTTATACTTCCATGCATAAACGAAGTGCACTATCTTAATTCCGTTTTTGTAAATATGGACTAAATGCATATCAATTTTCTAAAGCATTTAAGACGAAAAATGCATCCTATTTCCAACAATTATCCTAGCACGATTATAACAATACCAAATAAAAATTAGGAAGGAAAACCTGGACTTTGGGTGATATGTCCACGTGGATGCTAGGAGACGATCCTCCTGCGGTTGCGCCTTGGGCTTTCTTAGGAGGCATTGCGAATGCAGCCTTTCCGTCATGGATGCAGCTTTGCAACTCCTTTTTGAAATTCCACCATAGCTCCCTTTGTGATAACTTGCACCGTCCATCGAAAGCGGTTTTAGAAGGCTTCCTCCTTGAAGTAGGGATTTCACGAAAAAGGGGGTGCTTAAACTTCCGGAGGGTTTTAAACGGTCTTTCGAAGGTAAGGCTTCTTTAAGGCCACGGAAAAGAGGCTTTTTCTTGAATCCTGAGGGGGGAGGGAATACCAACCCTCATAGCTAGGGTTCCCAAAAGAACCTCGAAAAGGGGGAAAATGAGTGTAGAAGATCCTTAAGAGTGGATTTTCGTGTGGGGGAACAAAGGGTATGAAGGGGCTTTAAGAAGGACTTTTCGTATAGGGAAAGAAAAAAACTTAAGGGTCACATGAAGGGCCCTTCAAGTCAAAATTTTGGGT
Source organism: Lygodium microphyllum (assembly GCF_053477565.2). Lineage (NCBI taxonomy): Eukaryota > Viridiplantae > Streptophyta > Polypodiopsida > Schizaeales > Lygodiaceae > Lygodium > Lygodium microphyllum. Next base: position 182,018,259 of record NC_141135.1, read on the forward strand.
GGGGGGAAAGGGGCTTATGGAGCCCTTTGGAGGAAACTTGTGGGGGGGGTAGTCTTAAAGGCTATTGGAAAGGGGGCCTAAGGGGGCCCTTAGGGGGATTTAAAATACGGGGAGAAAAAAAAAACGGCTATAAGTAAAAACCTTTTTGGGGGGAAAGGGGGCTTATAGAGCTCCAAGGTTTGGGGGGGGAAAAGGGCCTAATGGAGCCCTTAGGGAAAAATTTGAAGGGGGGGTAGTCTTAAAGCCACAGAAGGGGGGGGCTTAGATATTGACTCCCCCAGGCGATGATGGATTGTATCAATGTGGCGTACGGCCTTCAGGCGGCGGAAGGGTTGGCATAGATGGCGGCAATTCCTGGTCCACGGCAGCACATCGGACTGTCGTCTTCAATCTCTCTCTCCCTCACAAGTTTCTACACAGCGTGCCCCTTTTGGCATTTACGGCAGTGCTTCTATCCCCCATTCCGCTTGTACTTCCCCCCCCCCCCATTTATATAGGTAAGGGGAGGGGGATCCTCCCTCCCCTGCATGGCAGTGGCCATGGCTACTTATCTCCTGCGAGCTCCATCGAGGAGCTTAGTCACTCCTTCTATTCCCCTCCCCCTCCAGCTCGATAGTCGGCTGGGGGAATAACAAAAAAAATGGTCATTATCCCAATTCGATTATCCAAGCCAAATGTTATTATCCCCATGATTATCCCTATGATTATCCCTATGACCTCTTCGCAAGAGGAAATTCATATGCGGAATGGGTATTTCTATTACGGAGTTGTTACATTCTCTCCCCCTTGGAGAAATCGAGATGTCCTCATCTCGAGATAAGCTGGGGATATTGATGGTTGAGAGTGCCTTCATCTATCCAAGTGGCATCCTCTTCAGGATAGTCTTTCGACTGGACGAGGCATTCTCTCAAGGTTATGGATCTCAGTTGTCTCTCCCTAACATCTAAGATCCTGTCAAGCCTTAGTTCAAGGACTCCTTGACTAGGCATTACAACTTGTTGGTCATCAAGTACATGGTTAGGATTAGGTACATACTTTCTCAATAGGCTGATATGGAATACATTATGAACCTTTAGGTTCTCAAGGAGTTGCAGTTTATAAGCATTAGGTCCTAGGCACTTGAGGATCTTGTACAGTCCACAATACCTTGGGCTTAGCATCTTGCAATCTCCTAAGGATAGGAAACTCTTCTTAGGGCATATGCGAATGAAGACCATGTCTCCTTCTTCGAAGACTCTATCTTGACGCTTCAAATCCGCGTATGCCTTCTGTCTATCCTTGGCAGCATGGATGTCCTGTCTTATTGACTTTATTTGGTCATCCATCTCTTCCAACATCTGCCTTGAAGCTTCAATCCTCAATTTGATAAGTTTAGGGGACTTCGGCAGTCATGACCATACAATGCTTGGAAAGGGGTCATCTGAATGCTTTGTTGGTAAGAAGCATTGTAGGAAAATTCAACCAAAGGCAAGTATTGAATCCACCTTTTTGGCTCATGACAACAGTATGCCCTAAGCATATCCTTGACGACTTGATTTACTCGCTCTGTTTGGCCATCCATTTGGGGATGGTAAGCTGTGCTAAAACAGAGTTGAGTCCCAATGGCTTCAAAGATGGCTCTCCATAAGTGTGATGTGAAGAGAGAATCACGATCACTAATGATTCTTCTGGGTAGCCCATGTATCTTCAATATCTCCTTGATAAACAATCTTGCAATGTCTGAGGCTTTATAGTTTGTCTTTACTGGAATAAGGTGGGAAACCTTAGTTAGCATGTCAACCACAACTATGATGGAGTTGTATCCTCCCTGAACTTGGGGTAGGCCAAGAACAAAATCCATACTGATGATTTCCCATTTCATTTGGGGAATGTCAAGCGGTTGCAGCTTCCCTAGAATCTTGACATGTTCGGCTTTGATATGTTGACAAGACAAACACTCGGTGACATATTTGAGAACGTCACCTTTAAGCCTCTCCCAATGGTAGCTCTTCCTAACTGCATTGAGAGTCTTGGCATAGCCAGGGTGTCCTGAGAAAGGGGAATCGTAAGCTTCCCACAATATCTTCTACTTAAGTGACTGACTTGCTGGTATACACAACCTCGTTCTATAGTAGACAAGTCCACTATTGATAGAGAATTCATGATACTTAGCCTACAGCTTTCGGTTATGATCCTTGATAGAGATTTCCCTTAGCATCGTTTGGTAGGTTGGATCATGGCATGCTTCCTCTCTAGCTAACTCAAGTATTGGATTGTTTGGCATAAATACCTTTATAGCTAGAGATCTGACTATTGATGGATTTTGCAAGATTAGAGAATTAAGGAATGCCTTGCGACTGAGTGCATCGGCAACTACATTCTCTTTTCCTGGTCGGTACTTGATTTCAAAGTCATACTCCTCCAACACTTCAATCCACCGACATTGCCTCATGTTGAGCTCATTTTGGGTAAAGATCCACTTGAGACTCTTATGGTCAGTTACTAGAGTAAACTTGTTGCCCAATAGGTAGTGTCTCCAAAGCTTTAGAGCATGGATGACAGCTAGCAATTCCAGATCATGGGTAGCATAATTCTTCTCATGACTCTTCAGTTTCCTTGAAGAGTAAGCTACTGGGTGACCTTCTTGCATGAGCACACATCCCAAGGCAAGTGTGCTAGCATCAGTTACTACCTCGAACTCCTTATTGAGGTCTGGAAACTTTAGGATAGGTGCTGATACCAAACTTTGCCTCAATCTGTCGAAGCTAGTTTGTTCGGGACTTGACCATGCAATGGATGTTTGCTTCTTTAGTAAGTATGTTAGAGGTGCTGCAATCAGAGCATAGTTTTTGATGAAGACCCTATACCATCCTGTCAATCCAAGAAAGCTACGTATTTCTTTAACAGATGTTGGTATTGGCCATTCTAGCACATCTCTAACCTTGGCTGGGTCCACAGAGATTCCTTCTGCTAATACTATGAATCCCAGATATTCAATCTGATGCTTGAAGAATGCACACTTCTTCATTTTAGCATACAGCTTATGTGACCTCATTGTCTCAACGACAATCCAAAGTTGGGGTTCATGATCTTCTTCCTATTTAGAATAGACTAAAGTCTCGTCGAAGAAGACAAGCACGAAGTCATCAAGATATGGCCTAAAGATATCCTGCATCAACCTGTTGAAAGTGGTAGGCGCATTTGTAAGCCCGAATGACATAACTAGGAACTCAAAGTGCCCATATCTTGTGTTGAAGGCCATCTTTGGGATATCTTCTTCCTTGATCCTTATCTGATAGTAACCTGACCTGAGATCAATCTTGGAGAAGATCTTTGCACCCTGAAGACAATCAAGAAGCTCATCTATTCTAGGAATAGGGTACTTGTTATTGACAGTTGATTGATTCAGCCCTCTGTAATCAATACATAGTCAAAGCGTTCCATCTTTCTTTTTCTGGAATAGTACTGGAGCTCCCCATGGTGAACTGCTAGGACAGATCTAGCAGTTGCTTGAGTTGTTCCTTCAGCTCAATTGCTTCTGGTATGGACATTCTATAAGATCTCTTTGCAATTGGCGTAGCTCTTGGTACTAGCTTAATCTCATGATCCACTTCTCTTTGAGGCGAAAGTTCTGTCAACTCTTCAGGAAATACATCAGCATATTCCTTTAGCCAAGAAGGTCATTCACTAGACTCTTGCTTGTGATCTAACTTGTTGAGCTTAATTAAGTAGACATGTAGTCCTTTTCTAACTCCTTTTATGATTCGAGATGCTTTGGCCAATTGAATTTTCGACTTTCCAGTCTCACCTTGAGTTGTAACTAAATCCCCTTTAGAGTTACGAAAGGAAATTTGGCCCTTCCCACAATGAATGTGGGTGTCATTAGGCTTAAGCCAATCCATTCCGAGTAGACACTCATGGATATCTAAATTCATGACTCTGAATTTGACCGAAGTCGTCTTTCCTCCTAGAAAGAATTCTACCTTAGCAGTTTGCCTGGTACAAGTAACCTCACGACCATTTACCAATTCCACAAGCAAGGTAGGTGCTTCTACTGTGGCTATTCCTAATCTTTTTGCACAAGCTGGTGAGATAAAGGAATGTGTACTGCCACAATCAATCAAGGTCTTGAAACCTTTACCTTGATAGTCCGACGGTGTCTGAATCACCGAGAACTGGTGATTCGGGCCTTTCTTGTGTAGAGCGGCATAGACTGTTGCCCTTTCAAATTTTGCTTCCATGATCGGATCTTCTTCTTCTTCGCACATTTGCCTATTGGCAATGCATGTGGTTCTTCCTCTGCCTCGTGTAGCAGCTCCTTGACCATGGCCCATTCCTTGGAAAGGCGCTTGGCGATGTCCTCCTCCAAGTTTGGGACATTGCCTCTTGAAGTGATTGGGCTCATTGCAGTGGAAACAACGGAGGTTTCGGCCATTGCTTTGAGTAGGAACAAAGTTGTTGACATTATTATTTTTTTCTTTCTTTCTTTGTCCCTGATTCTGACCTTGAACTCTCTTCATTTGAGGCATGAATGCTCCTCTGTTTGGGTCATTATAAGACCAATTTTTGTTACCCCTTGGTCTAGCCTGCACCTCCTGAATTATAGACGCAGCTCGAATGAGAGCGTCCTGAAGATCTGATGGACGCATAGATTCGAGATGGGTATTTACTAGTGGATTTAAACCAGCACAAAATTTGGACACATGCTGTGTCATGTCCATCTGTGGCGCATACTTAAGAAGTGAGACAAATTTAGAATAGTATGCATCAAGAGTGAGTCCCAGCTGTTTTAGCTCGTAGAACTCATTCATTTTCTGTGTGCGATACGTAGGTGGCAAGTATCTTCCCTGCACGGCTTTCTTCAGCTTCTCCTAGGTAACGGATCCTTCCGTGATCCCTTGATCCCCGCACCATTGCTTCCACCAAAGCCTGGCTTCGCCAGTGAGCTTCAGCTTGGCGAGCATAGCCTGATTGGCAGGTGCAGTACTGGCTGCTTTGAAGCAATCCTCCATGGATTCAATCCAAATTTGAGCATCTGCTTGAATGGACCTGCCTCTCCCATCAAATTCGGGCGGCTTAATCTGCTTTAGAAGAAATTTCTCTCCTCGATTACAATAGTACTTGATGTAGGAGATGAACTGGGAACCTGTACCTGGGGTTGTGCCTGGATAAAGGTTTCTTAATGTTATTACATGATAATCGTTATTTATTTATATTACATCTCCAATTCCGCTATCACCCAAGCAATCTAACCGCTTAACTTTTTATCAATTCTCATGCACAATCAGACATTGATAAAAAGAAGTCTTATTTGTATTTATATGGGCATAGCCCTTTCGGAATACAACATTTCTTGCGATGATAAGCCAACTGTTACATTTACTTTGGGGAGAATAATGTTGTATTACATTTATCTACAGGAACTGTATAATAGTATGGTTTCAGGTCATGGATCTTCAGGAATCGGTAAGTCATTGGAAGTTCAGGGTATCCTTTCCTTTGAAACCCATTCTTCTCATGGCGCCCTAACACTTTAATCCTCATATACATATGAGTTTAGTTCAACCCTCCGATCTCGAATATGTAAAGTTGAATTTACGTGAGCTTCCACAAAAATGAACAGCTTCACGACTTTTAGGTCTTCCAACCACTTGATCCTCTTTAGGTTGGTCTGTAGGTAAGCAAACCGGTGGGCAGCTATATAGCAGATTCCTGAGGCACCCGTCCATCTTCGTTCCATGTACAAAGGCGATGGATTATAGATTTTCTCTAGGATGTTCATCATCTCAACCCTTTGTCGATAATCAAGGGAATGCATCGCAGTCGTAAACATGACTCGGAACATTAAGAACTTTTTCCATGCTTCATAATTCTACAAGACAGCATTGAAAGTAAGGAAATGTTTGGAATATCAACATTTGCTTTACTTCATCTTATTAAGATTTCATAAAAACAATTCCGTTGTTGGTTGGCTCTGATACCAACTGTAAGGTGTCCACCTGTTATCTTCATGACACGTCTTAGCAGTCCATCGGAAAGTATATCTAGAAGGCTCTGCCTGACACTCCCATGGAATGTTACGGGGTTTTCGAACTAGGACTCTCCGGGTCTGCCACATAGCGGAAGTATTTCGACCGTTCCCACTTAGGACTGACCTGAATTAGGGTTTTCCTATTGGTCATTTCCTAATGGCAACTAACGTCGAACCCAAGCGAACTACTTTACACAGAAATGCCAGGTTCGAAGTGGATTCACACTGCACTTGGTTCAAGGAGAATGGGAAACAAGAGGGATGCGAAGCTCAACCTCTCTGCCATAAGGCGTAGTCCCATTCCGTTCCCCTAAAACAGCATAAATGCGGATCAATCATAACTTTAGGTCAACGCTTCTGTTGTTCATGTTCTCTGATGATCTTCCTGCTGTCTATCGTTATTTGAGAAAAGTTCCCAGCCAACCGGGACCACCCATCCGTAGGACGACCTATGGCCACATCCACCGCACTTTCCTCGGTTGTTTTAGTTATTTAATTACCTAACACATTTAGTTGGACATGTATCAATCAGCTTCTTTAATTAGCCCATTAGCCACTAGTTCTTTCATGTAATCATATCACTTGACATAGAAAAACAATGTCAAACAAGTTCCTTGTTAACAGGTTATCATATTTATCTTTGAAATACAAAAATTCCAGCCTGTAGGCTTATCCACAATTCGCCTGAATGCTATCCAACCATCCACAGGGATCACTAATCCAAGATTCTACCCGTAGACTAGTATGCAGGCCTCGAGATCCAATCCCGAGTCATGTTAGCCTCTTGTGCAAGGCCCGAAAGGCGAGGGATTTACGGCCAAAGCCCCCCCTGGCACCCAAGCATCCTCTTGCTCCAAGTAGCGCTCAACGGAGAGACCTCACTCGGCAGGTTCGATCCACCTTCCCGGCGCGATTAACAACCCCCTTGGTTAGGGTCAGGCAGGGAGTCGGGGGTAACTAAAGCTGCTTCTCCCTTCAAGCCTTCAACCTGAAGCATTAGATATCCATTTATCATTTAATTTATTGATCAAACAAAGCAAAACAGTGCTCTTAAATCTGTAACAAGCACAATCATTTCCATTGGTCGTTTATTGTTAGTCAACTGCTAAGGAATGAATCCTTCTTTTCGAATGCGTCCAGCACTCGATCCAGGATGACTTGCGACTTGGCAAGATCCCCTATATCCTTGGTTAGGGCGTATCCTATTAACCCCACTTAGTTGAACCTTAAATTCATAGATTATTCCAATTTATCAGCTGGTCTTTTGCTTCCAAGCAATTATCTTTACTCAAGAAAGATACTATATTAGGATGATTTTTCATCCTCTTGCAAGATAACTTGCGTAAGGATCTACCAACCTCATTGCGAGAATTGGCCATTCCCTTGTGATCCAATCGCAAGATCATACAACTCCGCACTTGTTGCACAAGTGTCGCATCGAACTATGAGACTATTCTACTTATCAAATGGAGTCACGAAACAATCTGTTCCTAATTATATTACGCAGACGTTGTCAGTCCTAGGGTTCCAAGTTCCATCTTTTTAGCAAAAGATTCTTAGGGACAACCCTAGATCACTTCTCAAGTATGTTCCACTGTCCCTACATTCGATGAATGTGGGCAAGTATTTGGGATATATGAGTTTCAGTTTTAGCAATACGTGCGATTAGGTCACGTATTAAATCCTAGTGAGTTCTTTGGAATTGAATTAACTCTTTCTAAAACAAGTACTCTACGGGTTTAGATGTTTAGGTTTATGCCAATTTGTTTAATTCTTGACGATAATAACGCTATCATTTCCATAAATGTATGACTCATTGTCTACGTGTAAATTGATTTTCAACACTAACTTATCGATTTAAGATCAAGCATAGGTTAGGTTATAACCTAATTCCAACTAATCATCCTATAATTTGCGAACAAGATTCACGCTAAACAAGCAACCTTTTACTAGTAGTTATGCAGTTGACTAGAGTTATGCAATGCAAGAATCATTTCATGCCTTGCAATTCCCTATGGGTTATTAGCACTTCCCATGATGACTTATTGTGAAGAAGATATGGCCTAATAATGTGACATGAAATTTTATACTTCCATGCCTAAATGGAGTGCACTATCTTAATTCCGTTTTTGTAAATATGAACGAAATGCATATCAATTTTCTAAAGCATTTAAGACGAAAAATGCATCCTATTTCCAACAATTATCCTCGCATGATTATAACAATACCAAATAAAAATTAGGAAGGAAAACCTAGACTTTGGGTGAGATGTCCATGTGGATGCTAGGAGACGATCCTCCTGCGGTTGCGCCTTGGGCTTTCTTAGGAGGCATTGCGAATGCAGCCTTTCCGTCGTGGATGCAGCTTTGCAACTCCTTTTTGAAATTCCACCGTAGCTCCCTTTGTGATAACTTGCACCGTCCGTTGGAAGTGGTTTTATAAGGCTTCCTCCTTGAAGTAGGGATTTCACGAAAAAGGGGGTGCTTAAACTTCAGGAGGGTTTTAAACGGTCTTTCGAAGGTAAGGCTTCTTTAAGGCCACGGAAAGGAGGATTTTTCTTGAATCCCAAGGGGGGAGGGAATACCAACCCTCGTAGCTAGGGTTCCCAAAAGAACCTCAGAAAGGGGGAAAATGGGTGTAGAAGATCCTTAAGAGTGGATATTAATGTGGGGGGACAAATGGTATGAAGGGGCTTTAAGAAGGACTTTTCGTATGGGGAAAGAAAAAAACTTAAGGGTCACATGAAGGCCCCTTCAAGTCGAATTTCAAGGGGGGGAAAGAGGCTTATGGAGCCCTTGGGAGGAAACTTGTGGGGGGGGGGGGGGGGGGCGCGGGGGGCACGAGGTAGTCTTAAAAGCTATAGGAAAGGGGGCCTAAGGGGGCCCTTAGGGGGATTTAAAATACGGGGAGAAAAAAAAAAGGGCTATAAGTAAAAACCTTTTTGGGGGGAAAGGGGGCTTATAGAGCTCCAAGGTTTAGGGGGGGAAAAGGGCCTAACGGAGCCCTTAGGAAAAAATTTGAGGGGCGGGGTAGTCTTACAGCAAGAGGAGGGGGGGCTTAGGAAGCCCACCCTTGGAAGCTTCCAAGGAGCTTCCTGGAAAGGGCACGTGGGGTGTGGGGGGGGTGGGAATTGACTCCCCCAGGTGATGATGGATTGTATCAACGTGGCGTGCGGCCTTCAGGCAGTGGAAGGGTTGGCACAGACGGCGGCATCCAACGACTGATGGCGGCGATTCCTGGTCCACGGCGGCACAGTAGACTGACATCTTCAATCTCTCTCTCCCTCATGAGTTTCTACATAGCGTGCCCCTTTTGGCATTTACGGCAGCGCTTCTGTCCCCCATTCCGCTTGCACCCCCCCCCAATTTATATAGGTAAGGGGAGGGGGATCCTCCCCCCCTGCATGGCAGCGGCCATGGCTACTTATCTCCTGCGAGCTCCACCGAGGAGCTTAGTCACTCCTTCTATTCCCCTCCCCCTCCAGCTCGACAGTCAGCTGGGGGAATAACAAAAAAATTTTGTCATTATCCCAATTTGATTATCCAAGCCAAATGTTATTATTCCCATGATTATCCCTATGATTATCCCTATGACCCCTTCCCAAGAGGGAATTCATATGCGGAATGGGTATTTCTATTACGAAGTTGTTACAGGTTTCAAAGCTTCATGTGATGGAGTGGTTAGTACATTAACACATCACAATGAGCTTTAGGAAGATCAAGATTGCAAGGCTTTTGCTTTGAGCTACTCTATGAGATTATATTGTGACATCATCATAGCCATTGACATCCATCCCTATCCTTCATGGAAATCTTACCAACCATATCTAGATAAGAAAACATGAGGGATGGGAAGTAAAAACCCTAACCTAAAATAGGGAAACCTAGAAGATTGCAAGCGTGCATTTCTTCAAATTCTATAACTTTCTTCATAGAGAAGGGAAATTCATCACCCCTTGACATCACACTATCTTCTCTTTTTCTACATTCAATGTGGCATTCCCCTACCTCTATGATCTCTCCAATATCATTTAAAGTAGAATTGCTTGGCTTAGAACATGTCCATTTTCCAAGAGAGTCCTTAAGGCTTTCCCCCCCCACTGGAACACTAATACTAATTTCTCAAAATGTTCAAATTTAAACAAATACTTTTCTAGCAATCAATTTAGAAGCCTTCATCTTGGCATATGGGTTGTGCCTCAAATGCTCTAAGACATTGAGTGTGGCTTTTGTTTTAGCCTCGGATCAAAACCATGGGTTTCACCCTCACTAGGGTAGTGAAGAGTATTCGCATTAAAAAAGTGTTCGCCTTTAAAACATACATCATTCTAGGCATGGAAAAGCTAGCTACAAAACCCCTCCCTCTCTTTCTAAAAAAAAAGATTTAAAAATTTATTTTCACACAAATAATGGTGCAATTATATCATAAGGTCTAACTTGCACCTAATGTCCAAGTGAGAATCATGTGTGTATCATTTTGTACTACCATACTTTGGCCTTTATGATTGCATCATGGTTTAATGTTCTTTCAAGATATTTATATAAGTAAAGTATGCCCATCAAATATAAAAGGAAATTTATTTAAGTCTTCAATGAACTCAATTAAGGAAAACCATTCAACAATAATCTTCATTGTAATTAGTAATAACAAAGAGTAAACTATCTATGTAGAAGAGCCTTACAAGAGGACCATGCTAATATAGTGAAATGAATTAGGTTATAGCTAAGTATCCCAACCCCTCAATTATTCTTAGGTTTGGGGGAAGAAAATACTGGGTCCCTCCCCCTAATGTCTGCACATGTGCTTTTGGAGGATATGATCCAATCATGAAGACTGTGTATGGTATTGAAAAGATGTGAGGTTTGAAAAAAAAAGGTGATCAAAAAATCAAGTCGGATTGGAGTTGAGGTCCCAAGATAATTAGCTATGAGATGAATTCATAAAAAAGGTCACTACACTACAAAATATTGAAATATTTCTTATATCAAGGCCAAAGGTCTTATTTTTGAAGATGGCAATAAATCATCCCACCTTTTAAAAGGCACATCAATGATGTTTATTGAAATAAAAAGTTAAAAAATGGCACATCGAGTACTGGCACTTTGATTGGAAGTGCCTTAAGAGGATACATTTTTATTGTACGTAAAAAAAACTTTGGCCAAACTAGTAGAGATTCAAGTTTCACATTTGATCACACATGTCATTGTTCTATTCACCTATTCAATAATCTTATCCTTAGTGAAATTTAACCAAAAGATCTATTTGACCTCGAAATTGACCATAATGACCACAAATCTTTGAGCTCCAATTGAGCATGCTAATGTTATTTTGGGAGCCCTTAGTCATACTTCAAGTGTAAATGTCTACTTATCTTGGTATATTAATATTCTAATAAAAGTCTAACCTTCCTGAAATATATACATACATACCATTGTAATGAATGAAGCTAAGAGGAGAGAGGAGAAGAGCTGAAGAGAGAGAAAGAGACCAAGAGGAACAGAAAAGAAGACTAGAAGAGGAGAGAGAAAGAAAAAAAGAGGAGAGAAGGAAGGAGGAAGCCATGGAAGCTGGAGATGAAGGTGAAGTGTATGTTCTTGATAATAACTGGTTGCCCTAATTTGGGACTCTTACACCTTATATACCTCGGTCAATGTGACTGGGTGTATAACTCCTAGTCGGTGTGTATCTCCCTTATTACAATCCATCCCCACCCTAAAGGTTTTTTCCCTAAAAGACAAGGAGAAGTAGAGGGGAGTGATGGGTGGGCTAAGCAAGGTTGTAGAGTACTACTCTGAGCCCTTTTACAATGAAAAATGGGTGGGTAAAGACTAGGGATAGCATGTTGTCCAGGACCGGCTTTCTTAAGTAAACGGGTCATAACTTTTGATAGGATACTCCAAATGGGGCATACCACATGTTGAAATGGAGCTTATGACGAGTATTTTTAGTATATATAGGATGCACATGCGTGAGATTTGGATAAGTACAAAACTATTCTACAATAGTGTGGAGTCTTTAGGCAGAGGGTGGTCAAATGGGGTATGACCGGCTAGTCTTTAGGCCGGGGGAGCCTCTTGGAGGTAGGAAAATGTTGAGATATCGAGCTCCACTCGTGATATGCCAGGGTGAACGTTGTGCATTTATGTCACCGACTTGTTAGTTGCAGATGCGGTTGGTACACTACCTATGAATAATAGCTAGATGACAGCTATCCTTATCTACTCTAGTTCGTGGCTCAGTTAGTATGCCACCTTAGTTAGTTGAGTTTGGTTTGAGACCCATATATAGGGTTCTTCTATTTCTATGTACTAGAGTTCTTTTTGGCTTACACAACTAAGAAGAGGAAAACTGTTTTCAGCCTCCACGTTTTTGTGTATTCCCCCATTATGGAAGCAAGAAAGCTACAAGTGAGACTCCTTCCTTCTCTCCCACAATCTTGACATGGCATCAGAGCCTTGTTCGTGGTAAGGAGCTCAAGAAAGCAAACCAAGTTCGCGGTGTTCTGGTAAGAGGATCAGTGTTGCTTTCATTTTCTGTTTTGGGAGCAGATCTCTGCACAGGTAGCACAGCCGGAAATTGCAAGAGTGCATTGTCTGAGGTTGAGATGCCCTTCACGGTGAAGCAAGAGGGCAATGTATGCTGCGGGAGAGGGCTTTAGGCCTTGGTGACCCTCTTTTTTTTATTTGAGGCCATTTGAGGGCCTGTTTTGGAGGCGGAAGTTTTCTGCACGCACTTAGAAAAAGGCCCAGTTTTATGCTGTGCAACCACTATTCTACAGGTCGGTGAAAAGTTACTGTAGAAATTGCATCGTATGCCTGTGCGCAGAGACATTGGGAGTTACAGAATCATCCTTGTTGCCTATTGATGCAAAATCGTCACTAGGAAGTGACTGTGTGGTCAAATATCACTTTCGTCAGTTTTGCAGATTTTCCCTTGTGAGGCTGAAGCTGTGTTCTTTGCAGTGACAGAATTTTTTGCAGTGTTCTGTAATGGCGTCTGATTCTCTTTCACAGATTGTCACTGAAAAGCTTGACAAGAACAACTTCCAAGCATGGAAGTTTAGAATGACGAATTTCCTTATGGGAAAAGGATATTGGGAATTTATTGCAGGAAATGGAGAAGAACCAGTTCTTCCTGATGTTCCCAATCAACAGCAAATACAGGCATTTAAAGCATGGCATGAGAGAGCCAGGAAAGTTATGTATTGGCTGTCTATCAGCATTTCAAACTCTATGATTGTGCATATTCAAGATGCAAGTACGCCAAAGGAGGCATGGGATACTTTGTCAAAAATGTATAGCACAAATATGCAAGCCAGGAAAATGCAGCTCAAGCAAGAGTTGCACAATGTGCAAAGAGAAAATATGAGCATCAATGACTACCACATGAAGATGAAGAAGATTGCAGATGCACTTGCTTCCATTGGGTCGCCAGTGGAAGATGATGATTTAGTTTTTGTGACCTTGAATGGTCTAGGAAAGGATTATGCATAGTTCCGAATATCCATTTCTGTCCGTGAAAGATTTCCTGATCTTGAGGAGTTGATTGCTCTTTTAATTTCTGAGGAGCAGAGAAATGGTGGTGCATCTTCTTCAGGAGGAACTTCAAAAGAAGCTATCTTCTACTCAAATGCTAGAAGAGGTAGAGGCAGAGGTAGAGGAGGCCGATCTGGAGGCTGTGGTAGAAATCAGAATATGCAGCAAACTCAAGAAAACCAGTCCTATGGAGGAGGACGTGGTAACTCTAGAGGCAGGGGGAGCCAAAGAGGTCGTGGTGGATGGCAAAGAGGCCAAAATGCAAACAGCAATATTGAATGCTACTACTGTGGTAAAATGGGTCATATGGCTAAAGATTGCTATAAAAAGCAGAATGACATCATGAATGAGAAATTGCAACAAGGGAATTATGCATCTTCTAGTAGACAGGGTGATGACAGAAATGAGCATTTTTTTATGGTGCAGCAGATGAACAATTCTGTGACAAGTGCAGAAGAAAGCAACGATGTGTGGTATGTTGACTCAGGTGCATCAAACCACATGACAGGTCATGCAGAATGGATGGAGGATGCAAGGAAAATGGAAAAACCAGGATTTGTGGAGACTCATGATGATATTGCATATCCTATTGTGCAGATTGGAAAAATTCCTTTGTCTATGCAGGATGGAAAAAAGAAATACATGTCCGATGTATTTCATGTCCCGAATATCACCAAGAATCTGGTTTCTGTTGGTCAAATGGTTGAGCAGGGCTTGCAGGTCAGATTTAATCCTCATGGATGCTTTGTTGAGGATATGAAAAATAAAGGTTGCTTGATAGCAAAAGGAAAGAAGAAGGGCAGAATGTTTACGTTGGATGCAGACATGTCTAAATTGAGTGCAGCAATGTTTGCACATGGGACCGGTGTAGTTGCAGATATTGATATCTAGCATAAACGCATTGGTCATATTAATGTACAATGACTTAAATCAATGCAGGCCCAAAATATTATTGCAGGATTGCCTAAATTCAAGGTTGCAGAAATGCATAAGGTATGTGAAGCCTGCCAATTTGGAAAACAGGCAAGGAAACCATTTCCTAGACATGTTCAAGAGAGTGACAAGCCATTGGAATTAATCCACTCTGATGTGTGGACTACTAAAGCTGCATCTCTTAGAGGCTGTCATTATTTTGTCACTTTTATTGATGACTATAGCAGAAAAGTTTGGGTGTATTTTATGAAAAAGAAAAGTGAAGTTTTTGGGCATTTCAAAACTCTTAAAGCTTTGGTTGAAAAAGAAACAGGCCTGCAAATAAAATGCCTAAGGTTAGATGGAGGGGGAGAGTACCTCTCAAATGAGTTTGCAAGGTTCTTGCACGAGTATGGCATAAAGCAGAAATATTCATGTAGTCATAGCCCACAACAAAATGGAATTGCAGAAAGGAAAAACAGGCATATTGAAGAGGTATCTCGTGCCATGCTCAATAAAAAAGACTTGCCAGATTTTTACTGGGCTGAAGCAGTTGCTACAGCAGTCTACATAATGAATAGGACTCCCACTGCAGCAATACATGGCATGACTCTAGAGGAGAGGTATACTGGTAGGAAACCAGATATTTCTCATTTGAAGATTTTTGATTGCATTGCCTATGTTCATGTGCTAGATGAGTTGAGATCCAAGTTGGATCCAAAAGCTGAGAAGTGCATCTTTATTGGTTACTCTCTGCAACAGAAAGGGTATAGATGCTATAATCCTTCTACTCGTAAGTTTACAGTGAGCAGAGATGTTGTTTTTTATGAGATGAGTAGCTGGTATAAACCAGTAAATGTGATTGATGATATAGATGCACAAAATGGTAATGCTGCACAGAATTCACAGCAATAGTCACAAAATATTAGTGGACCTCGAGTGTCCTCTAGCAGTGGTTCATATTCTTCGCCATGGATAGGCAGATTGAGATAAAGAGAATCTCCTCAAAACAATGCAGATAGTGGTATGCAAGTTTCACGAAAAGGAAAAGAGAAGGTAGATCAGGCCATGTTTGATGTGAATGCAAGTCACTCTTATGTGGATGGTGAATCCAGTGGCTCAGAACAGAGCATTGATGATGAGTTGGGTATTCCTTCTATTGTTACACCTGGAGTAAGGAAGACCAGGGATATTTTTGAGAGTACCTGGGAGTGAACCTACTTTGCGCAGGTCTACCAGAGCTAGGTATCCTGTGGATAGGCTGAAATATGATGGATTTACAACCATTCACTATGCATATATGGTCAAAGTGATACAGGAACCAGAACCCACTTCTTTTGAGCAAGCCATGGGAAAAGAAAAATGGGAGAAAGCCATGGATGAAGAAATGGATGCCGTGGAAGCAAATTGGTATCTTTACCTAAAGGTAAAAATGCAATTGGCTGTAAGTGTGTTTATAAGGTGAAGCACAATGCAGATGGTTCTGTGAACAGATACAAGGCAAGATTAGTAGTCAAGGGGTATGCACAAACATATGGCATTGACTATGAAGAAACATTCAGTCCGGTTACAAGGATGGCAACCGTAAGAGCAGTCATTGCTATGGCTGCATCAAAGGGATGGTCTTTACATCAGATGGATATAAAGAATACCTTCTTGCATGGTGATTTGCAAGAAGCGGTCTATATGGAGCAGCCACCAGGTTATGTACATGCTATTCATCCTGAGTTTGTTTGGAGGTTTAAGAAAGCCTTGTATGGCTTGAAGCAAGCACCTAGAGCATGGTCTGACAAGATAGGACAGTATCTTGTCACTATTGGCTTTCAGATTTCCAAGGCAGATTTCTCACTTTATGTGAGAAAAACAGAGAAAGGTATTATGCTACTTGTCATTTATGTTGATGATTTGATTATGACAGGTGACAGTGATGAAGATATCCTTCATGTGAAAATGCTATTGAAGCAAAAGTTTGAGATGAAGGATTTGGGAGAGTTGCGTTATTTCTTGGGCATTGAGATGATTAGATCACCAAGTGGGATACAACTCTTGCAGAGGCAGTATGGATTGGACATGCTGTCCAAATATGGGATGACAGGCTATAAGCCTATTTCAGTTCCTTTAGAGCAGAATGTGAAGCTGAGCACAGATGCAGGTGAGCTTCTGGAAGACCCTACTATGTACAGACACATAGTAGGAAGGTTGATTTATATGACTATTACCAGGCCAGATTTGAGCTATGCTGTTGGATTGGTAAGTCAGTTTATGCAGGCTCCAAGGAAATCGCATTTGGATGCGGCTAGACGCATACTCAGGTATGTGAAGTCCACATTGCAGTATGGACTATTTTATGAGACTGGGGTTCAGATACAGTTGCATGGATACATTGATGCTGATTGGGCTGGTACTATTTCTGATAGACGATCTACCAATGGATATATGTTCTCTTTTGGGAGTGCTGCAGTCACTTGGAGCAGCAAGAAACAGTCTATAGTTGCCTTGTCGAGCACAGAGACTGAGTACAGGGGTGCAGCAATGGCTGCATGTGAGGTAGCTTGGTTGCATAAGCTACTTTATGATATGCATCAATCTACAGATGGGCGAATTGTCATTTATTGTGACAACATGAGTAGTATACACTTGGCAAATAACCCAGTCTATCATGCTAGAACAAAGCACATTGAGGTGCATTATCACTATGTGTGGGAGAGGGTTTTACTAGGTCTTATTGATCTAGTTTATGTCAGCACAGAGGATTAGGTAGCTGACATATTCACGAAGGCATTGGGCGCAGAGAAGCTGCGCAAGTTCAGAGACCTGCTTGGTGTGCAGGAATTGGGATTGAGCTCGAGGGGGAGTGTTGAGATATCGAGCTCCACTCGTGATATGCCAGGGTGACCATTGTGCATTTATGTCACCGACTTGTCAGTTGCAGATGCGGTTGGTACACCGCCTATGAATAATTGCTAGATGACAGCTATCCTTATCTACTCTAATTCATGGCTCAATTAGTATGCCACCTTAGTTAGTTGAGTTTGGTTTGAGACCCATATATAGGGTTCTTCTATTTCTATGTACTAGAGTTTTTTTTGGCTTACACAACTAAGAAGAGGAAAACTGTTTTCAGCCTCCACCTTTGTATGTATTCCCCCATTGTGCAAGCAAGAAAGCTACAAGTGAGACTCCTTCCTTCTCTCCCACAATCTTGATAGGGAATTCATTGACCATGGTTGTCGGGAACCAAGAGGCTTCTTCCAGGGGTATGCCTTGCCATTTGATGAGTTTTTCTTTAATGGATCAAGATCGTAAGTGCTTATCTCGCTGCCCAATAATTGCTTCAGGGATATACTGAGTGATGCCTTCTTCATCTATGGAGGGAAGTTTTTCCACATAGTCCATTGAGGAGCCCATGAAGGATTTCAGCTAGCTGATATGAAACATATTATGGATTTTGGTGGTAGGGGGAGGTTCTAAGCGGTAGGTCAAGTCACAAACTCTCTTGAAAATTTGGTATGGGCTAGAGAAGTGGTGGGCTAGCTTGTTAGTCACATCCCTTCATAAGCCTTTCCAATGAAAGCTCTTGGCAATCTTGTCATATGTTTTGAAAACACCCAAGTGACCATAGAAATGAGGCAAGAATGCATCTCTTCTATAATCTTCTACCTGAAGGGGAAGTGTGTGTGATATCAATCTTGCCATGGGGCCAAGTAAGGCCATGCTTGAGCTGATATTGGGATTTTTTAGTCATGACCCCATGCTGTAATTTCTAGAAAATGTGGCTGAAGTGATCGTCTAACAAGTGAGCCTCTTGAAGCTCTTCAACCCAATCACTGTGTAATTCCGAGATAGAGGATACTCTGCATGCCCACATTCCAAGAGAGTGAATTAGCCACAATATTATCCTTTCCCCAAGTGTGTGAAATGTCGAAGTCATAGTTTTGTAAAGTTGCCACCCATCGCATTTTCTTAGGAGTCAAAGTGGACTAAGTCAAGAAGTACTGGAGGACTCGGTGGTTGCTTTTTAGTTAGAAGCGGCTACCATAAAAATTGTAGTGCCATTTCTTGATGGCATGGAGGATGTCCAAAATCTCTTGGTCATACACATTCATTTGCATCTCCTTCTCATCAAGCTTGCGGCTCTCGAATGCAATCACACTATGCTCTTGAAAAAATACTTCACCAATAACCCTACCACTAGCATCACAATGAATGGTAAACAACTTAGAGAAGGACAGAAAAGGATGGAGGTAGAAGTAAGCATGTCCTTTAACTGTTTGAACCTATGATCAATAGTGGCATTTCAAAATGATGACTCCTTTTTAAAGCAATCAGTCAAATGTGTTGCAATGGTGGCATATTGCCTAATGAAGTGTCTATCGAATGATTAGAGACCAAGGCGCATGGACGATCTTATGGCTGAAGGTGATTTACCGAAACCAATAATGGAGCAAAAGTTGGATTTGATTATGATGCAGCTTGAAGAAGAACAAAGAGCCCAACAAGCTTTGCAAGTTCAATTGGCTAATTTGCAACGATCTACCACCGATCAAGATGGATTGCAACCCGAAGATCTTATACGACGTACTATCAATGCAACACTTGAAGCCCAATCCATTCACAAAGAAACAAAGATAAGTAAAAGAAACTTAAAATTTCGTACTTTCAATGGATCACGCGATGGAAAGACTGTACTTGCTTTTATCAAACAATTTGATGATTACTTCCATGAAGAAACATATGCTGAGAAAGACAAAATTAAATGTGTCACTAACCATTTAGTTGACCGAGCATTCTTATGGTGGACTATGGTCCGCAAGAGCATTGATTGTCCCACTACATGGGAGACTTTCCAAAAGAAATTTTTGCAGAATTTCCTTCCTCCTCGATTCCATGAAAAATCCATCAAGCAATGGGATCTTCTACAACAAAGAAATCGCGAACCTATTTCCCAATACACTGAACGTTTCTGGAATGCTCTACTGCAATTACGAATGCTCAAAGATGTACCTGAAGCAACTCATAAACGCAAGTTTATGTCTGGCCTACTTGGACATTTCTATGCGGAAGTCAATATGTTCAAGCCAACAACTCTTGAAGATGCAATTTCCTTGGCCCATGACACTGAAGACAAAATTCGCGGACGAGACAAGCAACCACAACAATTTTCAACTAATGGTAACTTTGGTTCCAAACAATTCAATTCAAATTTTCGAAGATTCAATCAAAGTCGTTTTCTTCCATCTTCATTCCATAAATCTTGGACACGACCACCTGCCTTGCCATCAAACACAAATCCAAACCCTAAGCCATCTCCACAGTCAAATCTCAACATTCCTAAACTTCCTGCCATTACCAATAATGTATCCAAAGCCAAACCCATAGTTTGTTACAAATGCCATCAACCTGGACATCTAGCAGCCAATTGTCAATCCAAAAAGCCATATGTCCATATCAATTATCTAGGAGCAATAGAAGAAGAAGAACGTGAGGAAATGCCAGACTTTACGGAAGATGATGACGACATTGGTACTACTTCGGATACTTTGCCAGGTATGCCAACTCCCCATTCTTTGTTAACAATGTGTGCATGGTAAAGAAAAGACTATTTTACATGATGATGGGAGCACACATGACTTTATTTCTACAAAATTAGTCAAAGAATTGAATTTACAAATTGTTTCTACACATTATTGCATCAAGGCTGCATTCCTAGGTGCGAGATATAATGGAACACAAGAGGTGCATAATTTAGAAATTAAAATTGGTGAATATACTAAATGAAAAAATTTCTTAGTTCTACCTTTGCAATCTAGTGACATTATTTTAGGAATGCCTTGCCGTCATTAATACAATCCTGATATAGATTATTCTAAGCATTCAATTAAAATTTATTTTCAAGGAAAACAAATCACATTGTATGGTATGCACGCTTCCAATAATTTTCCATTGCTTACTTATACTCAGGCTAAACGTGCATTACGTAAAAGTAGAAAATCTTATTTAATATGGGTGAATGAACTTTAAGCTAAAGAAAAACAGATGCATCCTAGGCATACACAATTTCTTGCCCAATTTCAAGATTGTTTTGCTACTGATTTACCACCTGGATTACCACCTTCATGTCCTGAAGATCATAAGATATATTTAATTCCTAAAACACAACCACCATGTAAAGCACCATATAGACATAACCAAATTGAACAGAAAGAAATTCAAAACAAATAGAAGAATTACTTAATAGAGGATTAATTAGACCTAGTAGTTCTCCATTTGGTGCACCTGTCTTATTAGTGAAAAAGAAAAATAAGACTTATCGCATGTGCATTGATTATCGTGCCCTAAAAAAAATTACTATTAAGAATGATATCCGATTCCTAGAGTAGATGATCTTATGGATAAGCTACAAGGATCTACCATATTTAGTAAGATAGATCTTAAATCTGGATATCATCAAGTAAGATTGGACAAATCTAATATATTCAAAACTGCATTTAGAACACAATTTGGACACTATGAATTTCTAGTTATGCCTTTCGGTTTAACTAATGCACCAGCCACATTCAGTCGCATGATGAATCGCATATTCTTGAAACATCAGCATTGTGTCATAGTTTTCTTTGATGATATATTAGTTTTCACTAACCATGGTTTACCAAAAGTCATTATTTCTGATCGTGATTCTAGATTTTGCAATAATTTTTGGATTACTTTTTTTGCTAACTTAGGAATAAAGATTGATTTTTCATTTGCATTTCATCCTGAAACAAATGGTCAAACAGAAGCTACTAACAGTACTATTTTAGATTTTTTGCATGCTTACACCATTTCAAAACCACACACATGGGATGCACATCTATATCTACTTCAGTTTGCATATAATAACACACCACACATAGCTACAAAGAAAGCACCATTTGAAGTTATTTATGGATATCGATTGTCTACACCTGTTGCATCATTATCAAACAAAATTCAAACTACTAATGATATTGCTAACATGCATGCCACTATTTTTTATGAAGTTAAATATATGATTGCCAAAGCCCAGCAATCATACATAAAAAAAGCAAACAAGAAAAGACAGGCTATGAATTTTAAAGTTGATGATTATGTTTAGTTACGAATTGAAAAACGAAGATTACAAAGTGTAGATAAACACCCAGTTGTGAAATTAGCACTTAGATTTTATAGACCATTCAAAATCATACACAAAATCAATGACAATGCATTTAAACTAGAATTACCACAACATTGGCAAATCCACAATACCTTCCATATCAGTTTATTACGACCTTTTAGAGGCCAATTACCTGTACACCTTGTTTATGAAAACCCTCATTTGCTAGATGATAAAACTGAAATACTTGAGCCTGAAACTATTATAGATACTGACTTTATGACCACTAGAACTGGCCGTAGATATTCTAGATATTTGGTCAAGTTTAAAAATCATCCCGTTGAAGAGGCCCAATGGATGCACGCTAGAGACCTAAATGCTTTTCCCACACTGCTAGCTCCACATTAAGCTAATAGCAATTGAGGTCAATTGCTATCCCATCCCGGGGGTATGATGCCAGGAGGCATAATCCACAGTGGATTCCGTGAGGTTTTGCGGTGGATTCCGTAAAATTTTATTATCGAGGCTCATACACAAAGTGGATTCTTTGTGTGAGAAGTCGATGGGGACGCCTATCCTTTTTGGGCATTTTGTTAATTTTATGTGTACGTGGGTGATTTCATAGCGGGTGATTTCGCAAAATACATATTTAAATTAATAAACGTTTATGAGTTTAGAGTGTGTACTCGTAATAAATTAAGGTTAGGTGACAACACCTAGAAACAATGCCTAGCATTGCAAAACTTTTTAGCAATATTCTATACAATTGACACATTGTTACCAAATTTTCACATTAATTTAATGCAGATGCGATCGTAATTTCGTCTTTGGAGGACGTGTCTTTGTAGTCCGACAAGTGGAAAATCCTAGTTCAAAGGATTTTTGTGCTAGAGGGTTGACTTAGGAAAATACCAAATAGAATTCGATAGTTTTATCTAATCAGAAGTGATTATTTTTTATTAGTGGAACCATGAGTATTTGAGTTAATATGAGCAAGAAGGGGAAACATTTTGATAATGGCAACCTCATAGGAAAAAATGCAAGAGAGGTTAGTCGTATAATGAAAGTGGAAAAGTAGCTAACATTTTAGCCTAACAAAAAAAAAAAAAAATGTAAGAGAGGATGCTAGTTGAAAGAGAAGGGGGGTGTTCTTTTATGTGTTATGGTTCTAAAGGTTAGGAAATGAGTTTTTTAAAAAAAACCATAACTAAAAGAAAAAAATGTTGCATATGGATTTGAAGAGGTTATGACCAAGGAGAGGGTGCCCTCATCCTAGGGGGCACATCATAGTGGGAGATGAAGAGAGGGAGAATGGGAAAAGACTAACTGGAAGAGGAAGAGGAAAGGGAGAGGAAGTCCAAAAGCCAATTGGAGAAGAGGAAGGGGAGGAGTTAGTGGAAGTTGAAGAGTCATGAGAAAGAGAGGAGGGGGTACCATCCTATAAAGAGGGAGAGAGAGCAAACTAAAGGGAGAGAAGGGCGCCATCATCAAGAAGGGGATGCTATCATCTTAAAGGAAGCGCCATCAATTCAAGCCATCCAAGCAAGAGGATTTGAAGAAACAATTGAAGTTGGAGACAGCAAGAAGAGAGAATTGAAGCCCATGCCTATTCCATAGCCATTACCATGTCTTCTCCTTCTACCTCCATTTTGGAGCCTTTCTCTTCTCTTCTCTCTTAGTCATCAACAAAAAACCATGAAAGCTAAGCTCGTATGTTTGAACTTAATCAAGATTAAGTCTTAAAAGAGTTACAAGTGGCTTTTCCATGGCAACAATGCAATTGACCAATTGATCTCTTGGGAGAGGGAAAATGATGAGCTCACCATTGGGAACGATTGGATAGACTCCCCTTTGCTGGACTACAAAGGACACGGCTCCCAAAGACGCAATTACGAATCTCGTACTTTACGTAAGTGCCTTAACTTGTTTAACATTAACAAAATAATTTCACATAAATATTTCTTTAGTTTGGAATTTTTATAAAATACCTTTGAATCTCAATTTCAACTCTGGATAGTTTTTAGAATTTATGTAGGTCTTATTTTATTTAAAAAATAAAAAACTATTAAAAATATTTTAAATGGCTTAAAAATGATATAGATAAATTTTTATGAAATATTTGGTTAAACAATTATAAGATGTGATATTTTTTTGATAAATTATGTATTTTTGAAAGTATTTTTAATTTTTTCTAGAATTTGTGAAAACTGATTACTATATTTTAAAAATCAAAAATAGTTATTTTGGATGAACATTACATTATTTTTTGATAAAAATCATGTTTTTAATTCAACCAAAAATTAGAATCTTCTATAGAAAACCTAAGAATATAGTTTTGGTTGTTTTATAAAAAGTTCTTAGGGTTATAGAAAAATAAAATTAATTTGATGTTATCTGTTTGTTTGAACATTATTAATATAAAAGATGATGTGTCTAACTTTATGCAAATTAAAAGTGTTGACGAGGTATTAAGTTATATCAACATTAGAAAAAGAATTTTTTTAATAAATAAAATTAGAGTTTATGGGATTGAGGGATGTTAGTTGATTTGATAATAAAAGGAATGAGAAAGAACTATAGGGTTTATGCTTTGAAGTTAATTCGCGAAGGGATTAAAATCCTAGGTTAGTATTTAAGCGTCCAGTATAGAAATAGAGATGAAGAGCAAGATTAAGCAAACTTTTTGAGTTTCTGATATTAAATTAGTTGTACTACTACAAACGAGTGTCACAACTATTGAGGAAGGCTAGTACAAATCATAGAAATTAGTTATCAATATCACTTATTCAGTGCAACAACTCCTAGGAGTTGGCTTGACATCCGGGTTAAAAGTGGCTTGGTCTTTGGCCAGTGGTAAACAAGTTTCTAATGAACCCTCAACCTCATCCGCAAATTTAGTTGAAGTAGAAACAACAAGGAAAGAGATTGGGTTTAGGTCTAAATTCATACCACGTAGGGTGACCTTTAAGGCTGACCCCATGATTGGTGTTGTTACTAGAGCACAAAAGCAACAACAAAAGGAGCATGGTCTAGAGGAAGGAAGTCCCCAATCAAAAGAAGCCGTGAAGGATAAATCTAAGGACATAGATCCTAACATAGAGCTACCTAAATCGGATTCTCCTCAGCAATCTTCAGACAATCCGTTATTGCCCGTGCCTCTAGCAAATCCTAAGATTTAGTTGGGGGTGGCTCCTTTTCCTGAAAGACTTGTACCTCCAAAAGAAGGAAGTAAAGAGCAAGCGGAAACAGTGAATAAGGCCTATGATCTTTGGGCAGCATTGGAGGAAATAAACTTAACAATTAATCTCAGGCAGCTGCTTGAAGTAGCGCCTATATGTCGAAGGCATCTTTATCATAAGCTAGTTCGACGTAGAAGGAAAAGGATTGAGACTAACGCTTCTAAAGTAATTGCAAATGCATCCAAAAGGAGAACGACTAAGTAAAAATAGTAGATTTATTTGTGGATCCAGGAGCACCAGTTATAGACACTACCATCAATGGACATTTGCTGAGTGAAGTACAATTGGATGGTGGTTCAGCAGTCAATTTAATGACAGACCAGACCATGCAAGAATTAGGTTTGAAGAATTTAGAAACTACTCATATAGTTTTACGTATGGCTGATCAAAGGAAAGTGACTCCTTTGGGGTTACTTCGCAACGTGAAATCTGTAATTGCTGGACTAGAATTTCATGTAAATTACTTAGTAGTTCGCTCATTGTCGAATATCTCTTCATATTCTGTGTTGCTGGGTCAACCTTGGTTGTACCAAGCAAGGTGCACTAAGGATTGGTATAAAGGTTCAATTGTGCTTGGTCCTCGAAGTGATAGGGTCAAGATTCAAGTTACCACAAAAGGGTTTTTGAGGGAGTCAGGAGATGAAATAGTTAGTGAGATGGATGATAAGTCTAATAGTGAATTCTATGATTCAGAAGTAGAGAGGACAGATAAAGAAGGGCCTTATGCTTGGTTATTTAAAACACAACAACCAGCAAAAGCAGAAAAATTAGAGGTTAATATTGTGTATCAGACTAGCAAAGCAGAACAAGTGGGTATTGGTGAATATGCTGTGAATTTTTCATCAGACAATGATTCTGATAGGGATATTACTCGCTGATTGTCTACCTTGGAAGATACAACCCTAGACTATTTAATGGTTTCAGCAAAGGAGGATAAATATCCTGTGGATGTAATCCATGAATTCAATGATTTGAATGATTCATTTTTCGATGCATGTCCTGGATTTGGTAAAAATGAGGAAGAAGGTGACCTTGGAGATGCATTTTTTGCATATAATAGATCGGAAATATTTTCTACTAATGACTTAGAAGAGGAGGGGGAGAATGAGGCAGGAACATCAGACTTAGATGAAGTTTCAGTAAGCTCCTCTATGGAGGAAGTCAATACTATTGAGAATGATCATGACGAACCTGAGGAGAGTTTAGTTACAACATTTCCTTATGAGTTAGATATTCTGCCTTTTGGGTTCGAACAACTTCCAGTTGTTGCTAAAATATCTTACTATCGTCAGCTAGAAAAGAAAGAAAGAGAAAGAAGAAAAAGAAATGGTTGCAAACCTTTACAACAGCCGATATTACATGATGATAGAGATGACCCATCTCCAGCTTTAAATAGATTTGCGCAGACTTTTAATGAATGCCATGATAATTATGATAGGATAATCAATGATTTAAATGAGACTTTGGAAATAGAACGTGAGGCAGCAGTGCAATTTGTGAATGAAGCAATGAAGAAAATTGCGGAGTTACAAAAAGAAAAGTCAGAATTCCAATTTAGGGAGAGGCGGTATCTAGAAGAAATTTCACTTCTAGAGATGTATTTAGAAGAGCAAGAATCTAAATTAAAAAATGATGTACAACAAATGGAACGAATATCACCTATTCCTAGGAAATGCTCAGTGGAATGTGGGCAAACAAATGAATTTTATACAAGAAGTAAACCTCTGGCTATTTCTGGAATTGGATTGCAAGAGAAAAACTCGACTACTGCTCCTTAGCTATATTATTCCCTTAAGCGCTCTATGAGCAGTAGACAAAAGCCGTATCATTATTTTAAAGGGCAGCTAGGGAGATATCATAGAAGGCAATTGCAATCAAGCAAAGCTCACCTGCCAAGTATATGTGAGGCAGTCTTACCGCATCCCAAAGAAAGAGTAATGGATTTTACTGTCTATGGGGATGGAGTTGAACCAGAGCTTCGATGGTTTGAACCTCTGGCACCTAAGAATTTTCTAGAGCTAAAACGAGTTATACACTATTTAGGGTGTCGGATTCAAGGTGAGGAAGATGAGGATTTACACTCATTAATTCTCAAGCTTAGTACTACTCAATGGTCTTGGGATTTGAATGACCAAGAGCGTTTGGAAAAGCAAAATGGAATTTTACGGCATTATCGTCGAACATTACATGCTCAATTTCCATGTGATCAAGAGCAGGTTTCTCAGATAATAGGTTCTATAAATACGACGTTCACGATAAAGAATAATAGAAATTTGAATTCCATCTTGCATGGCTTGAGTAAAAGACAAGGAAGCTATACCGGTAAGCTATTTCCTGATATATTGGATGTCCATATGATAGAAATGACTGAGGGTACTCGGGAAAATTTAGCTATTGTCCCTTATAGGGCTTTACCCTTGGTACATTCTGTGAATGCGAGGGAAGAAGAACCCGAATCTAGTACAAGGCATAGTCTGCTTGAAAGCATATCAATGGAAATATCGGAAGATGTGCCTACGGTCAAGCCTCGAAAAATAGCCTCTTTGTTTATTGAAGAGCCCGAAGTGCAAGTAGTTAAAATAGGAATGAGAGAAGGGAAATATTTAAATCTAGGAGCTCAATTGAAATTCCAAGATCGACAGAGGTTTGAAGAAGTATTACGAGTACATGTTGGGGAATTTACTTGGTCTTATACGGACCTTAAAGGTATTCAAGCTGAACTTTGTCAACATTATATTAATCTAGAACTAGGCACAAAACCCGTATGTCAATGCCAACGACGAACAAATCCTGTGTATGCAGAACTCGTTAAAGCTGAGATTACTAAGCTTCTTGATGCGGGATTTATATATCCTATTGCATATAGTGAATGGGTATCTCCAATTGTGGTAGTACCCAAGAAAAATAGCAAGAAAATCCGCATTTGTGTTGATTATAGGAAGCTTAATAGTAAGACAAGGAAATATCATTTTCCTTTTCCATTTAAAGACCAAGTACTTGATAAGGTTGCAGGCCATGAGCTATATTCTTTCATGGATGGGTTTAGTGGTTACAACCAGGTGTTAATTCATCCTGAAGATCAATCCAAAACTACTTTCACTACTGAATGGGATACATTCGCTTATAAAGTAATGCCTTTTGGCTTATGTAATGCACCTGCAACGTTTCAAAGAGTTATGATTGCAGCTTATCAAGATTTTCTTCGATAGTGGATGGAAGTTTTCCTAGATGAGTTTTGTGTCTATGGAACAGCAAAAGAAATGCCTGATCAATTGGCGTAAGTATTTGAACGTAGTGATGAAGTAGGAATATCGTTAAATCCTGATAAATGTGTTTTTGGAGTTCCAAAAGGAACATTGTTGGGGCATATCGTTTCTAAAGAAGGCATTGCTATGGACCAAGCTAAAATTGCCAAGATTTCTGCACTTCCTCCACCAACAACTCTTAAACAACTTCGAGGTTTTTTAGGACATCTAAATTATTATCGATGATTCATTTCCGATTTTGCAAAGGTGGCCTCACCTTTAACAAATTTGATGCGGAAGGATACTCCTTTTAATTGGGATGATGCTTGCAAGAAAGCATTTGAATATCTTAAGCAGAAGTTAATAGAAGGACCAGTATTGGCACCTCCGGATTGGACAAAAGAATTCCATATTCATGACGATGCATCTATGTATGCTATGGGAGCACTTTTATGTCAAGCAGATGACAATAAGGGCTAAGCTCGTATGTTTGGACTTAATCAAGATTAAGTCTTAAAAGAGTTACAAGTGGCTTTTCCATGGCAACAATGCAATTGACCAATTGATCTCTTGGGAGAGGGAAAATGATGAGCTCACCATTAGGAACGATTGGATAGACTCCCCTTTGCTGGACTACAAAGGACACGGCTCCCAAAGACGTAATTACGAATCTCATACTTTACGTAAGTGCCTTAACTTGTTTAACATTTAAAAAATAATTTTACATAAATATTTCTTTAGTTTGGAATTTTTATAAAATACCTTTGAATCTCAATTTCAACTCTGGATAGTTTCTAGAATTTATGTAGGTCTTATTTTATTTTAAAAATAAAAACTATTAAAAATATTTTAAATGGCTTAAAAATGATATAGATAAATTTTTATGAAATATTTGGTTAAACAATTATGAGATGTGATATTTTTTTGATAAATTATGTATTTTTGAAAGTATTTTAAATTTTTTTTAGAATTTTTGGAAACTAATTACTATATCTTAAAAATCAAAAATAGTTATTTTAGATGAACATTACATTATTTTTTGATAAAAATCATGTTTTTAATTCAACCAAAAATTAGGATCTTCTATAGAAAACCTAAGAATATAGTTTTGGCTATTTTATGAAAAGTTCTTAGGGTTATAGAAAAATAAAATTAATTTGATGTTATCTGTTTGTTTGAACATTATTAATATAAAAGATAATGTGTCTAACTTTATGCAAATTAAAAGTGTTGACGAGGTATTAAGTTATATCAACATTAGAAAAAGAATTTTTAAAAATAAAATAAAATTAGAGTTTATGGGATTGAGGGATGTTAGTTGATTTGATAATAAAAGGAATGAGAAAGAACTATAGGGTTTATGCTTTGAAGTTAATTCGCGAAGGGATTAAAATCCTAGGGTTAGTATTTAAGCGTCCTGTATAGAAATAGAGATGAAGAGCAAGATTAAGCAAACTTTTTGAGTTTTTGATATTAAATTAGTTGGTTTACTACAAACGAGTGTCGCAACTATTGAGGAAGGCTAGTGCAAATCATAGAAATTAGTTATCAATATCACCTATTCAGTGCAACAACTCCTAGGAGTTGGCTTGACATCCGGGTTAAAAGTGGCTTGGTCTTTGGCCAGTGGTAAACAAGTTACTAATGAACCCTCAATCTCATCCGCAAATTTAGTTGAAGTAGAAACAACAAGGCAAGAGATTGGGTTTAGGTCTAAATTCATACCACGTGGGTGACCTTTAAGGCTGACCCCATGATTGGTGTTGTTACTAGAGCACAAAAGCAACAACAAAAGGAGCATGGTTTTGAGGAAGGAAGTCCCCAATCAAAAGAAGCCGTGAAGGATAAATCTAAGGACATAGATCCTAACATAGAGCCACCTGAATCGGATTCTCCTCAGCAGTCTTCAGACCATCCGTTATTGCCCGTGCCTCTAGCAAATCCTAAGATTCAGTTGGGGGTGGCTCCTTTTCCTGAAAGACTTGTACCTCCAAAAGAAGGAAGTAGAGAGCAAGCGGAAACAGTGAATAAGGCCTATGATCTTTGGGCAGCATTGGAGGAAATAAACTTAACAATTAATCTCAGGCAGCTGCTTGAAGTAGCGCCTATATGTCGAAGGCAGCTTTATCATAAGCTAGTTCAACGTAGGAGGAAAAGGATTGAGACTAACGCTTCTAAAGTAATTGCAAATGCATCCAAAAGGAGAACGACTAAGGAAGTAAAAATAGTAGATTTATTTGTGGATCGAGGAGCACCAGTTATAGACACTACCATCAATGGACATTTACTGAGTGAAGTACAATTGGATGGTGGTTCAGCAGTCAATTTAATGACAGACCAAACAATGCAAGAATTAGGTTTGAAGAATTTAGAAACTACTCATATAGTTTTACGTATGGCTGATCAAAGGAAAGTGACTCCTTTGGGGTTACTTCGCAACGTGAAATCTGTAATTGCTGGACTAGAATTTCATGTAAATTACTTAGTAGTTCGCTCATTGTCGAATATCTCTTCATATTCTGTGTTGCTGGGTCGACCTTGTGGTTGTACCAAGCAAGGTGCACTCAGAATTGGTATAAAGGTTCAATTGTGATTGGTCCTCGAAGTGATAGGGTCAAGATTCAAGTTACCACAAAAGGGTTTTTGAGGGAGTCAGGAGATGAAATAGTTAGTGAGATGGATGATAAGTCTAATAGTGAATTCTATGATTCAAAAGTAGAGAGGACCGATAACGAAGGGCCTTCTGCTTGGTTATTTAAAACACAACGACCAGCAAAAGCAGAAAAATTAGAGGTTAATATTGTGCATCAGACTAGCAAAGCAGAACAAGTGGGTATTGGTGAATATGCTGTTAATTTTTCATCAGACAATGATTCTGATAGGGATATTACTCGCTGGTTGTCTACCTCGGAAGATAAAACCTTAGACTGTTTAATGGTTTCAGCAAAGGAGGATAAATATCCTGTGGATGTAATCCATGAATTCAATGATTTGAAAGATTCATTTTTCGATGCATGTCCTGGATTTGGTAAAAATGAGGAAGAAGGTGACCTTGGAGATGCATTTCTGCATATAACAGATCGGAAATCTTTTCCCCTAATGACTTAGAAGAGGAGGGGGAGAATGAGGCAGGAACATCAGACTTAGATGAAGTTTTAGTAAGCTCCTCTATGGAGTAAGTCAATACTATTGAGAATGATCATGACGAACCTGAGGAGAGGTTAGTTACAACATTTCCTTATGAGTTAGATATTCTGCCTTTTGGGTTCGAACAACTTCCAGTTGTTGCTGAAAGATCTTACTATCGTCAGCTAGAAAAGAAAGAAAGAGAAAGAAGAAAAAGGAATGGTTGCAAACCTTTACAACAGCCGATATTACATGATGATAGAGATGACCCATCTCCAGTTTTAAATAGATTTGCGCAGACTTTTAATGAATGCCATGGTAATTATGATAGGATAATCAATGATTTAAATGAGACTTTGGAAATAGAACGTGAGGTAGCAGTGCCAGCTGTGAATGAAGCAATGAAGAAAATTGCGGAGTTACAAAAAGAAAAGTCAGAATTCCAATTTAGGGAGAGGCAGTATCTAGAAGAAATTTCACTTCTAGAGATGTATTTAGAAGAGCAAGAATCTAAATTAAAAAATGATTTACAACAAATGGAACGAATATCGCCTATTCCTAGGAAATGCTCAGTGGAATGTGGGCAAACAAATGAATTTTATACAAGAAGTAAACCCCTGGCTATTTCTGGAATTGGATTGCAAGAGAAAAACTCGACTACTTCTCCTTAGCTATATTATTCCCTTAAGCGCTCTATGAGCAGTAGACAGAAGCCGTATCATTATTTTAAAGGGCAGCTAGGGAGATATCATAGAAGGCAATTGCAATCAAGCAAAGCTCACCTGCGAAGTATATGTGAGGTAGTCTTACCGCATCCCAAAGAAAGAGTAATGGATTTTACTATCTATGGGGATGGAGTTGAACCAGAGCTTCGATGGTTTGAACGTCTGGCACCTAAGAATTTTCTAGAGCTAAAACGAGTTATACACTATTTAGGGTGTCGGATTCAAGGTGAGGAAGATGAGGATTTACACTCATTAATTCTCAAGCTTAGTACTACTCAATGGTCTTGGGATTTGAATGACCAAGAGCATATGGAAAAGCAAAATGGAATTTTACGGCGTTATCGCCGAACATTACATGCTCAATTTCCATGTGATCAAGAGCAGGTTTCTCAGATAATAGGTTCTATAAATACCACGTTCACGATAAAGAATAATAGAAATTTGAATTCCATCTTGCATGGCTTGAGTAAAAGACAAGGAAGCTATACCGGTAAGCTATTTCCTGATATATTGGATGTCCATATGATAGAAATGACTGAGGGTACTCGGGAAAATTTAGCTATTGTCCCTTATAGGGCTTTACCCTTGGTACATTCTGTGAATGCGAGGGAAGTAGAACCAGAATCTAGTACAAGGCATAGTCTGCTTGAAAGCGTATCAATGGAAATATCGGAAGATGTGCCTACGGTCAAGCCTCGAAAAATAGCCTCTTTGTTTATTCAAGAGCCTGAAGTGGAAGTAGTTAAAATAGGAATGGCAGAAGGGAAATATTTAAATCTAGGAGCTCAATTGAAATTCCAAGATCGACAGAGGTTTGAAGAAGTATTACGAGCACATGTTGGGGAATTTGTTTGGTCTTATACGGACCTTAAAGGTATTCAAGCTGAACTTTGTCAACATTATATTGATCTAGAACTAGGCACAAAACCCATATGTCAATGCCAACGACGAACAAATCCTGTGTATGCAGAACTCGTTAAAGCTGAGATTACTAACCTTCTTGATGCGGGATTTATATATCCTATTGCATATAGTGAATGGGTATCTCCAATTGTGGTAGTACCCAAGAAAAATAGCAAGAAAATTCGCATTTGTGTTGATTATAGGAAGCTTAATAGTAAGACAAGGAAATATCATTTTCCTTTGCCATTTACAGACCAAGTACTTGATAAGGTTGCAGGCCATGAGCTATATTCTTTCATGGATGGGTTTAGTGGTTACAACCAGGTGTTAATTCATCCTGAAGATCAATCCAAAACTACTTTCACTACTGAATGGGATACATTCGCTTATAAAGTAATGCCTTTTGGCTTATGTAATGCACTTGCAATGTTTCAAAGAGTTATGATTGCAGCTTATCAAGATTTTCTTCGATAGTGGATTGAAGTTTTCCTAGATGACTTTTGTGTCTATGGAACAGCAAAAGAAATGCCTGATCAATTGGCGTAAGTATTTGAACATAGTGATGAAGTAGGAATATCGTTAAATCCTGATAAATGTGTTTTTGGAGTTCCAAAAGGAACATTGTTGGGGCATATCGTTTCTAAAGAAGGCATTGCTATGGACCAAGCTAAAATTGCCAAGATTTCTGCACTTCCTCCACCAACAACTCTTAAACAACTTCGAGGTTTTTTAGGACATCTAAATTATTATCGACGATTCATTTCCGATTTTGCAAAGGTGGCCTCACCTTTAACAAATTTGATGCGGAAGGATACTCCTTTTAATTGGGATGATGCTTGCAAGAAAGCATTTGAATTTCTTAAGCAGAAGTTAATACAAGGACCAGTATTGGCACCTCCGGATTGGACAAAAGAATTCCATATTCATGCTGATGCATCTATGTATACTGTGGGAGCAGTTTTATGTCAAGCAGATGACAATAAGGGCTAAGCTCGTATGTTTGGACTTAATCAAGATTAAGTCTTAAAAGAGTTACAAGTGGCATTTCCATGGCAACAATGCAATTGACCAATTGATCTCTTGGGAGAGGGAAAATGATGAGCTCACCATTGGGAACGATTGGATAGACTCCCCTTTGCTGGACTACAAAGGACACGGCTCCCAAACACGCAATTACGAATCTCGTACTTTACGTAAGTGCCTTAACTTGTTTAACATTAAAAAAATAATTTTACATAAATATTTCTTCAGTTTAGAATTTTTATAAAATACCTTTGAATCTCAATTTCAACTCTGGATAGTTTTTAGAATTTATGTAGGTCTTATTTTATTTTAAAAATAAAAAACTATTAAAAATATTTTAAATTGCTTAAAAATGATATAGATAATTTTTTATGAAATATTTGGTTAAACAATTATGAGATGTGATATTTTTTTGATAAATTATGTATTTTTGGAAGTATTTTAAATTTTTTCTAGAATTTTTGGAAACTAATTACTATATCTTAAAAATCAAAAATAGTTATTTTGGATGAACATTACATTATTTTTTGATAAAAATCATGTTTTTAATTCAACAAAAAATTAGGATCTTCTATAGAAAACCTAAGAATAGAGTTTTGGCTGTTTTATGAAAAGTTCTTAGGGTTAGAGAAAAATAAAATTAATTTGATGTTATCCGTTTGTTTGAACATTATTAATATAAAAGATGATGTGTCTAACTTTATGCAAATTAAAAGTGTTGACAAGGTATTAAGTTATATCAACATTAGAAAAAGATTTTTTTAAAAAAATAAAATTAGAGTTTATGGGATTGAGGGATGTTAGTTGATTTGATAATAAAAGGAATGAGAAAGAACTATAGGGTTTATGCTTTGAACTTAATTCACGAAGGGATTAAAATCCTAGGGTTAGTATTTAAGCGTCCAGTATAGAAATAGAGATGAAGAGTAAGATTAAACAAACTTTTTGAGTTTTTGATATTAAATTAGTTGGACTACTACAAAGGAGTGTCGCAACTATTGAGGAAGGCTAGTACAAATCATAGAAATTAGTTATCAATATCACCTATTCAGTGCAACAACTCCTAGGAGTTGGCTTGACATCCGGGTTAAAAGTGGCTTGGTCTTTGGCCAGTGGTAAACAAGTTACTAATGAACCCTCAATCTCATCCGCAAATTTAGTTGAAGTAGAAACAACAAGGCAAGAGATTGGGTTTAGGTCTAAATTCATACCACGTGGGTGACCTTTAAGGCTGACCCCATGATTGGTGTTGTTACTAGAGCACAAAAGCAACAACAAAAGGAGCATGGTCTAAAGGAAGGAAGTCCCCAATCAAAAGAAGCCGTGAAGGATAAATCTAAGGACATAGATCCTAACATAGAGCTACCTGAATCGGATTCTCCTCAGCAGTCTTCAGACCATCCGTTATTGCTCGTGCCTCTAGCAAATCCTAAGATTTAGTTGGGGGTGGCTCCTTTTCCTGAAAGACTTGTACCTCCAAAAGAAGGAAGTAAAGAGCAAGCGGAAACAGTGAATAAGGCCTATGATCTTTGGGCAG
The DNA here is from genome assembly GCF_053477565.2 of Lygodium microphyllum. Lineage (NCBI taxonomy): Eukaryota > Viridiplantae > Streptophyta > Polypodiopsida > Schizaeales > Lygodiaceae > Lygodium > Lygodium microphyllum. The sequence continues at coordinate 182,053,628 of NC_141135.1, forward strand.
CATTGGAGGAAATAAACTTAACAATTAATCTCAGGCAGCTGCTTGAAGTAGCGCCTATATGTCGAAGGCAGCTTTATCATAAGCTAGTTCAACGTAGGAGGAAAAGGATTGAGACTAACGCTTCTAAAGTAATTGCAAATGCATCCAAAAGGAGAACGACTAAGGAAGTAAAAATAGTAGATTTATTTGTGGATCGAGGAGCACCAGTTATAGACACTACCATCAATGGACATTTACTGAGTGAAGTACAATTGGATGGTGGTTCAGCAGTCAATTTAATGACAGACCAGACGATGCAAGAATTAGGTTTGAAGAATTTAGAAACTACTCATATAGTTTTACGTATGGCTGATCAAAGGAAAGTGACTCCTTTGGGGTTACTTCGCAACGTGAAATCTGTAATTGCTGGACTAGAATTTCATGTAAATTACTTAGTAGTTCGCTCATTGTCGAATATCTCTTCATATTATGTGTTGCTGGGTCGACCTTGTGGTTGTACCAAGCAAGGTGCACTCAGAATTGGTATAAAGGTTCAATTGTGATTGGTCCTCGAAGTGATAGGGTCAAGATTCAAGTTACCACAAAAGGGTTTTTGAGGGAGTCAGGAGAAAATAGTTAGTGAGATGGATGACAAGTCTAATAGTGAATTCTATGATTCAGAAGTAGAGAGGACCGATAACGAAGGGCCTTATGCTTGGTTATTTAAAACACAACGACCAGCAAAAGCAGAAAAATTAGAGGTTAATATTGTGCATCAGACTAGCAAAGTAGAACAAGTGGGTATTGGTGAATATGCTGTTAATTTTTCATCGGACAATGATTCTGATAGGGATATTACTCGCTGGTTGTCTACCTCGGAAGATACAACCTTAGACTGTTTAATGGTTTCAGCAAAGGAGGATAAATATCCTGTGGATGTAATCCATGAATTCAATGATTTGAATGATTCATTTTTCGATGCATGTCCTGGATTTGGTAAAAATGAGGAAGAAGGTGACCTTGGAGATGCATTTTTTGCATATAACAGATCGGAAATCTTTTCCCCTAATGACTTAGAAGAGGAGCGGGAGAATGAGGCAGGAACATCAGACTTAGATGAAGTTTCAGTACGCTCCTCTATGGAGGAAGTCAATACTATTGAGAATGATCATGACGAACCTGAGGAGAGTTTAGTTACAACATTTCCTTATGAGTTAGATATTCTGCCTTCTGGGTTCGAACAACTTCCAGTTGTTGCTAAAATATCTTACTATCGTCAGCTAGAAACGAAAGAAAGAGAAAGAAGAAAAAGAAATGGTTGCAAACCTTTACAACAGCCGATATTACATGATGATAGAGATGACCCATCTCCAGCTTTAAATAGATTTGCGCAGACTTTTAATGAATGCCATGATAATTATGATAGGATAATCAATGATTTAAATGAGACTTTGGAAATAGAACGTGAGGCAGCAGTGCAATTTGTGAATGAAGCAATGAAGAAAATTGCGGAGTTACAAAAAGAAAAGTCAGAATTCCAATTTAGGGAGAGGCGGTATCTAGAAGAAATTTCACTTCTAGAGATGTATTTAGAAGAGCAAGAATCTAAATTAAAAAATGATGTACAACAAATGGAACGAATATCACCTATTCCTAGGAAATGCTCAGTGGAATGTGGGCAAACAAATGAATTTTATACAAGAAGTAAACCTCTGGCTATTTCTGGAATTGGATTGCAAGAGAAAAACTCGACTACTGCTCCTTAGCTATATTATTCCCTTAAGTGCTCTATGAGCAGTAGACAAAAGCCGTATCATTATTTTAAAGGGCAGCTAGGGAGATATCATAGAAGGCAATTGCAATCAAGCAAAGCTCACCTGCCAAGTATATGTGAGGTAGTCTTACCGCATCCCAAAGAAAGAGTAATGGATTTTACTGTCTATGGGGATGGAGTTGAACCAGAGCTTCGATGGTTTGAACCTCTGGCACCTAAGAATTTTCTAGAGCTAAAACGAGTTATACACTATTTAGGGTGTCAGATTCAAGGTGAGGAAGATGAGGATTTACACTCATTAATTCTCAAGCTTAGTACTACTCAATGGTCTTGGGATTTGAATGACCAAGAGCGTTTGGAAAAGCAAAATGGAATTTTACGGCATTATCGTCGAACATTACATGCTCAATTTCCATGTGATCAAGAGCAGGTTTCTAAGATAATAGGTTCTATAAATACGACGTTCACGATAAAGAATAATAGAAATTTGAATTCCATCTTGCATGGCTTGAGTAAAAGACAAGGAAGCTATATCGGTAAGCTATTGCCTGATATATTGGATGCCCATATGATAGAAATGACTGAGGGTACTCGGGAAAAATTAGCTATTGTCCCTTATAGGGCTTTACCCTTGGTACACTCTGTGAAAGCGAGGGAAGAAGAACCAGAATCTAGTACAAGGCATAGTCTACTTGAAAGCGTATCAATGGAAATATCGGAAGATGTGCCTACGGTCAAGCCTCGAAAAATAGCCTCTTTGTTTATTGAAGAGCCCGAAGTGGAAGTAGTTAAAATAGGAATGGCAGAAGGGAAATATTTAAATCTAGAAGCTCAATTGAAATTCCAAGATCGACAGAGGTTTGAAGAAGTATTACGAGCACATGTTGGGGAATTTGCTTGGTCTTATACGGACCTTAAAGGTGTTCAAGCTGAACTTTGTCAACATTATATTGATCTAGAACTAGGCACAAAACTTGTATGTCAATGCCAACGACGAACAAATCTTGTGTATGCAGAACTTGTTAAAGCTGAGATTACTAAGCTTCTTGATGCGGGATTTATATATCCTATTGCATATAGTGAATGGGTATCTCCAATTGTCGTAGTACCCAAGAAAAATAGCAAGAAAATCCGCATTTGTGTTGATTATAGGAAGCTTAATAGTAAGACAAGGAAATATCATTTTCCTTTTCCATTTAAAGACCAAGTACTTGATAAGGTTGTAGGCCATGAGCTATACTCTTTCATGGATGGGTTTAGTGGTTACAACCAGGTGTTAATTCATCCTGAAGATCAATCCAAAACTACTTTCACTACTGAATGGGGTACATTCGCTTATAAAGTAATGCCTTTTGGCTTATGTAATGCACCTGCAACGTTTCAAAGAGTTATGATTGCAGCTTATCAAGATTTTCTTCGATAGTGGATGGAAGTTTTCCTAGATGACTTTTGTGTCTATGGAACAGCAAAAGAAGTGCCTGATCAATTGGCGCAAGTATTTGAACGTAGTGATGAAGTAGGAATATCGTTAAATCCTGATAAATGTGTTTTTGGGGTTCCAAAAGGAACATTGTTGGGGCATATCATTTCTAAAGAAGGCATTGCTATGGACCCAGCTAAAATTGCCAAGATTTCTGCACTTCCTCCACCAACAACTCTTAAACAACTTCGAGGTTTTTTAGGACATCTAACTTATTTTCGACGATTCATTTCTGATTTTTCAAAGGTGGCCTCACCTTTAACAAATTTGATGCGAAAGGATACTCCTTTTAATTGGGATGATGCTTGCAAGAAAGCATTTGAATTTCTTAAGCAGAAGTTAATAGAAGGACCAGTATTGGCACCTCCGGATTGGAGACAAGAATTCGATATTTATGCCGATACATCTATGTATGCTGTGGGAGCAGTTTTATGTCAAGCAGATGACAATAAGGTCTAAGTTCGTATGTTTGGACTTAATCAAGATTAAGTCTTAAAAGAGTTACAAGTGGCTTTTCCATGGCAACAATGCAATTGACCAATTGATCTCTTGGGAGAGGGAAAATGATGAGCTCACCATTGGGAACGATTGGATAGACTCCCCTTTGCTGGACTACAAAGGACACGGCTCCCAAAGACGCAATTACAAATCTCGTACTTTACGTAAGTGCCTTAACTTGTTTAACATTTAAAAAATAATTTTACATAAATATTTCTTTAGTTTGAAATTTTTATAAAATACCTTTGAATCTCAATTTCAACTCTGGATAGTTTTTAGAATTTATGTAGGTCTTATTTTATTTTAAAAATAAAAAACTATTAAAAATATTTTAAATTACTTAAAAATGATATAGATAAATTTTTATGAAATATTTGGTTAAACAATTATGAGATGTGATATTTTTTTGATAAATTATGTATTTTTTAAAGTATTTTTTAATTTTTTCTAGAATTTTTAGAAACTGATTACTATATCTTAAAAATCAAAAATAGTTATTTTGGATGAACATTACATTATTTTTTGATAAAATCATGTTTTTAATTCAACAAAAAATTAGGATCTTCTATAGAAAACCTAAGAATATAGCTTTGGCTGTTTTATGAAAAGTTCTTAGGGTTAGAGAAAAATAAAATTAATTTTATGTTATCTGTTTGTTTGAACATTATTAATATAAAAGATGATGTGTCTAACTTTATGCAAATTAAAAGTGTTGACGAGGTATTAAGTTATATCAACATTAGAAAAAGAATTTTTTTTAAAAATAAAATTAGAGTTTATGGGATTGAGGGATGTTAGTTGATTTGATAATAAAAGGAATGAGAAAGAACTATAGGGTTTATGCTTTGAAGTTAATTCGCGAAGGGATTAAAATCCTAGGGTTAGTATTTAAGCGTCCAGTATAGAAATAGAGATGAAGAGCAAGATCAAGCAAACTTTTTGAGTTTTCGATATTAAATTAGTTGGACTACTACAAACAAGTGTCACAACTATTGAGGAAGGCTAGTAAAAATCATAGAAATTAGTTATCAATATCACCTATTCAGTGCAACAACTCCTAGGAGTTGGCTTGAAATCCGGGTTAAAAGTGGCTTGGTCTTTGGCCAGTCATTTTTTGGTGCGTCTGCCGGGAGCCAATTGCGCTCGAACGGGTGATCAATTTTCCTAGGGTATTTAAATCCTAGGTGTTATTTATGAGTGAATACACAGTCTCTTTTCTAAGGGACTGTTTTCCTAATTTGCCCCAGGAGTGCCAAAGAAGAGTGCTATATTGGGCGAGAGATACAAAGTTAGTAGAGGGAGGTGAATATTTTTGCCTTAAATTAATTGTGGACGTAGAGCAATTATCCTCTTGGAGTTGGGGTTACAACGATTGTGCACAAACCATAGTTCTACTAGCAATACATTTTAGGCTAATAGACGCAGTAGAGATACATACAATTAGTGTATCGTACCACTTCGATTGGTATTATCGCAGCTCTTACCGAACCTTTAGAAGAGTGGTCTGGGATGATGTGCTGCCCTGGATACATGTGTCTAGAGGTTTAAAAATTACTTTTGATACAAAAGACGTTAGAGAGGTTGCTGAAATCTTAGGCTTAATCCCCAAGCAAGAAGAAAAGTTGCCTTATGGGGAAATAGACCCAGAGTTGCCGACTATATTGAATCTTCTAAGCGCGCATACAAGCGAAAACCTAATTTTATAGCTTCAAATAAACCGTGCGTAATTTTGGAGTATGACAGTAAGAGCTAGTTTAGTAATCGTGAATGAATTCAGAAGAGAGACGGAGGCAGCAAAACGAAGCTAGAGATCAGCGAGCTAGAGAACGAGCAGCGGGACAGGAGGCTTAGTTATTAGAAAGGCTTGAGGGGGTCAATGCATTACTGAACTTAGAGATAGACGCTGTGTCTAATTCAAACGTAGAATCCTTAGAGCCTAACATATCATTTGATAGAACACCATCAAAGGAAAGTGAAGCAGCTTCATACCAGTGGGATCGAGTGGTTTCAAGCACTGATAGTGCCACTGAGGTAAAGAGTACACAAAGTGAGAGCATGGAAAGTGAAGCTAATGCCACTATAGGGAGTAATGAATCTACAGTTAGTTCGAATTTAGAATCTACTTTTGGGTTAAATTACTTATTTAAAGCACCAAAAGAACCCTTGTGGATAGATAGAGTGACAGATCTGGGATTACATTCTTTGTTTCGTATTCCCCGTCAAAGAGAGCAATCAAGAGCCGTATATGACTTTGGACTAAGATCCTTATTCAGAGAATCCAAGGGACCCGTGTGGTCTGACTCTATTTCAGATTTTGGACTAGGAACACTATTTAAGGAAACAATGGCTCGAAACCCAGTCAGATTAGCTGACTTTACGCAATTTAGGGGACAGTGGGACGAAGATCCCGATGCCCATTCACAAAGATTTGAGGTTACCTGTGTCGCCAACGAGATAATAGACGACGACCAAAAGCTTCATATTTTCCCTGCAACATTAAAAGATGAAGCAGCGAGGTGGTATGGGAACCTAGATGCTCAACATAAAGGAACCTATGCTGCCTTATCAAGAGCTTTTCTCGAAAAATTTAGGCGACAAGGTTTTCAAGATAGATTGGCTCTGCAATTGGATTATTTATCCCAAGGGGCAGCTGAAAGTGTCGAACATTACATTGAGCGTATGGAGACAATTATACGAAAGATGAATCCAGCTCCTAATGATCCCACACAAAAGCGTAAATTTATTGATGGGCTTAATCCTGAAGTTCATTAGCATGTTAGTTTACAACGACCAGCCACACTAGCAGATGCTAAAACACATGCCAGATGGTGGGAAGAAGTGCAGCTTAGTCAACAACGACGGAGGGATTTATTCAAAGAACCTCGGATGGAATATCCGAGCACTTTAAGCGGGGTACCTAAGAACGTGTCTTATGTGACCGTTCCCTTAAATCCATCGGCAACTGCAAATTCCAATGTATCAAGTGTACCTTTAAATCCGTACACTTCAATTCCAGCCTATATGATGCAGACAGGGATGCCCTCTATGCCTCAACCTCAGTCCCCTCTTGATGAAGCAAAAGTAACAGATATTATTGCAAAATCTTTGGGAAAGTTGGAGGAAATCATGGGTGCACTACAAGCACCCTTGAAAGAAATTTATTCAATAACAACACGAGGTTCTAATGCGCAATAGCCTTCGAGCAGCTCGACCTTAAATCCACCTAGATCAAATATTTGGTGTGGTAAGTGTCATGGTTATGGCCATGTGGCTATTGAATGTCTGACGCCTTCACGATTAATGCCTGATCATTCTCCATTTTGTACTTTTTGTCTAAAAACAGGTCATTTAGAAACAAATTGTTGGCACAAGATCGGCCAACAACAACAGCAAGATCGTTCGATGCAAACAAATTACAATTACATGGATCGTAATAATACTACTTATGAGATCGGGCCACCCAATCAACCTTTCAAGCCCCGTGGATTGCCTACCCAAGGCAGACCTCTAGTGCCACAAAACAATTATAATAGTGATGGAAACCGAGGAAGAAATTCTCCTTTTAGGAGAAACAATGGTAACTTTCATAACCCAATGGGCCAAAGTGGACAACAAAGGCCTAGAGGACCAGTAATTTGTTATCAATGCCAACAGGAAGGTCATATAGCTACTTATTGTCCAAATGCACGAAAAAATCAGGACTATACTCCCCTTTGTAGGAGGTGTAGCGGTGAAGGGCATCATGAAGAGAATTTCCCTAAGCGAGAGGATAATAAAAATAATGATAGGGGTAAACAAGTTTCTAATGAACCCTCAACCTCATCCGCAAATTTAGTTGAAGTAGAAACAACAAGGCAAGAGATTGGGTTTAGGTCTAAATTCATACAACGTAGGGTGACCTTTAAGGATGACCCCATGATTGGTGTTGTTACTAGAGCACAAAAGCAACAACAAAAGGAGCATGGTCTAGAGAAAGGAAGTGCCCAATCAAAAGAAGCCGTGAAGGATAAATCTAAGGACATAGATCCTAACATAGAGCTACCTGAATCGGATTCTCCTCAACAGTCTTTAAACCATCCGTTATTGCCCGTGTCTCTAGCAAATTCTAAGATTCAATTAAGGGTGGCTCCTTTTCCTGAAAGACTTATACCTCCAAAAGAAGGAAGTAAAGAGCAAGCGAAAACAGTGAATAAGGCCTATGATCTTTGGGCAGCATTGGAGAAAATAAACTCAACAATTAATCTCAGGTAGCTGCTTGAAGTAGCGCCTATATGTCGAAGGCAGCTTTATCATAAGCTAGTACGACGTAGGAGGAAAAGGATTGAGACTAACGCTTCTAAAGTAATTGCAAATGCATCCAAAAGGAGAACGACTAAGGAAGTAAAAATAGTAGATTTATTTGTGGATCCAAGAGCACCAGTTATAGACACTACCATCAATGGACATTTACTGAGTGAAGTACAATTGGATGGTGGTTCAGCAGTCAATTTAATGACAGACCAGACGATGCAAGAATTAGGTTTGAAGAATTTAGAAACTACTCATATAGTTTTACGTATGGCTGATCAAAGAAAAGTGACTCCTTTGGGGTTACTTCGCAATGTGAAATCTATAATTGCCGGACTAGAATTTCATGTAAATTACTTAGTAGTTCGCTCATTATCGAATATCTCTTCATATTCTGTGTTGCTGGGTCGACCTTGGTTGTACCAAGCAAGGTGCACTCAGGATTGGTATAAAGGTTCAATTGTGATTGGTCCTCGAAGTGATAGGGTCAAGATTCAAGTTACCACAAAAGGGTTTTTGAGGGAGTCAGGAGATGAAATAGTTAGTGAGATGGATGAAAATTCTAATAGTGAATTCTATGATTCAGAAGTAGAGAGGACCGATAACGAAGGGCCTTATGCTTGGTTATTTAAAACACAACGACTAGCAAAAGCAGAAAAATTAGAGGTTAATATTGTGCATCAGAGTAGCAAAGCAGAACAAGTGGGTATTGGTGAATATGCTGTTAATTTTTCATCAGACAATGATTCTCATAGGGATATTACTCACTGGTTGTCTACCTCGGAAGATACAACCCTAGACTGTTTAATGGTTTCAGCAAAGGAGGATAAATATCCTGTGGATGTAATCCATGAATTCAATGATTTGAATGATTCATTTTTCGATGCATGTCCTAGATTTGGTAAAAATGAGGAAGAAGGTGACCTTGGAGATGCATTTTTTGCATATAACAGATCGGAAATCTTTTCCCCTAATGACTTAGAAGAGGAGGGGGAGAATGAGGCAGGAACATCAGACTTAGATGAAGTTTTAGTAAGCTCCTCTATGGAGTAAGTCAATACTATTGAGAATGATCATGACGAACCTGAGGAGAGGTTAGTTACAACATTTCCTTATGAGTTAGATATTCTGCCTTTTGGGTTCGAACAACTTCCAGTTGTTGCTGAAAGATCTTACTATCGTCAGCTAGAAAAGAAAGAAAGAGAAAGAAGAAAAAGAAATGGTTGCAAACCTTTACAACAGCCGATATTACATGATGATAGAGATGACCCATCTCCAGTTTTAAATAGATTTGCGCAGACTTTTAATGAATGCCATGGTAATTATGATAGGATAATCAATGATTTAAATGAGACTTTGGAAATAGAACGTGAGGCAACAGTGCCAGCTGTGAATGAAGCAATGAAGAAAATTGCGGAGTTACAAAAAGAAAAGTCAGAATTCCAATTTAGGGAGAGGCAGTATCTAGAAGAAATTTCACTTCTAGAGATGTATTTAGAAGAGCAAGAATCTAAATTAAAAAATGATTTACAACAAATGGAACGAATATCGCCTATTCCTAGGAAATGCTCAGTGGAATGTGGGCAAACAAATGAATTTTATACAAGAAGTAAACCTCTGGCTATTTCTAGAATTGGATTGCAGGAGAAAAACTCGACTACTGCTCCTTGGCTATATTATTCCCTTAAGCGCTCTATGAGCAGTAGACAAAAGCCGTATCATTATTTTAAAGGGTAGCTAGGGAGGTATCATAGAAGGCAATTGCAATCAAGCAAAGCTCACCTACCAAGTATATGTGAGGTAGTCTTACCGCATCCCAAAGAAAGAGTAATGGATTTTACTGTCTATGGGGATGGAGTTGAACCAGAGCTTCGATGGTTTGAACCTCTGGCACCTAAGAATTTTCTAGAGCTAAAACAAGTTATACACTATTTAGGGTGTCGGATTCAAGGTGAGGAAGATGAGGATTTACACTCATTAATTCTCAAGCTTAGTACTACTCAATGGTCTTGGGATTTGAATGACCAAGAGCGTTTGGAAAAGCAAAATGGAATTTTACGGCATTATCGTCGAACATTACATGCTCAATTTCCATGTGATTAAGAGCAGGTTTCTCAGATGTTTGCAGACTAGAGTTCCATGTCCATGTTGGGATTATATCTGTTGGTATATGGATGCGACCGAGGGGCATTCTTTAGATGCTTTACCAGTGGCACCTATGCCCTACTATGATGACGCAGCTTCGGCTCCGCTCCATGATGTGATGGAGGTTCTTAGTGATGCACCTGATAGTGGATCTGTGACCTCTGATGTGCCTATGCTAGAGGTTATTCCTGAGCATCCTGTAGTTGATAATTTAGTTGCTAGGTTTGACTTAGATAGCGTGGATGATTTTGGGTTAGGATTATTGCTTGCACTAGAAGATCTTAGAGAGTTTGAGGATTTTAGTTTAGATCTTTTGTTTTCTTAGAGTCTTTTGGTTTTTACTTTATTCTACATTTAAAAAGAAGGGAAAAAGTTTTTAAAAAAACATACCAAATAATCCTTTTTAAAAAACTTTTGATTTGTTGTTAACTTCATATTTTAGGTTTTTGCGCACCTTAGCTTAGTTAGTCTTCACCTGGTTAGGTAGTTAGTTGCACGCACGGTCGGGATACTCCTTTAGTGCTAGGAACTTATTACACGGGAGTTTGACTAGGTGGCCAGTTTCTAAAGGAGTTTCATTCTTTATTGAGCTAACCTATTAATGGTTTAGTGGTTAGTAGTTGCGTTTTGTGCAGGTTTAATGATTTTTTCAAATTTGTGAACCACTATGTGTTTATTCTCGCATTATTTTGGAGCCGCCACGTCAACATTCATAACAGGTTGTTTCATATCTAATCTATCTATTTATATTCGTTTGAAATAAAGGACAGTAACAATCTCTATAACTTGATTGAAATAATTTAGAGATTTCACAACCTAAGTAATTACAGAAGGAACATAAAACATTTAAAGCATACATACACTGAAAGATACATAAACAATTTAGTCTATATAAGAGTCCACTCACATGGGATGGGACTTAATACCAGGGAGTGCTTAAAAGGGGGTGATGTGTGTGCATGACATAGTGAATTCCATTGTATGGATGTCTAATTAGGAATCCAATCGAGTTTTCCCTGGACTTTTTGTCGCTTTCTAGCGATGTGGGGTAGCTGAATAACAAGGTTCTCTCCACGAAATTTTGACTAGGAGTAGAGTGGAAGAGAGATGCTGAGCTGGTGAGTATCTTTGCTTGTCATTTGCCTAGGCAAGGTGACTGATATTATGTGCTAGATTAGATTCCTCGCGCGACGCTGTTGAGCTAAAATGTTTGAAAGTTCAATTTGGTGATGTATTCCTAGCCTTCTAGTCATTCCTATAAGTCACGAGATTCAAAACTAAAGTAATAATGATAAATTAAGTTCGGGAGAGTCGATCTATTTATTCTTCTAAAAAGACAAAGAATAAAAAGAAAAAGAAAGAAAGGAAAAAAAAAATGCCTTGAGACTGCAGGGTTGAAAAAAAAAAAACCAAAAGAAGATAACCATCGCCTCTGAGGTCCTGGTAGGCTGTAGGGATTTCCTTGACGGGTGCCCTGCGTCCGATGCCTTGCATCTCTTTGGGGTGGGACCTTTTGGGAAGGAGAATAAATATATATACTCTTTTGACTTTTTTTTAAAAAAAAATCCAAAAACAAAACAAAGAAAAGTTATTCTTAAAAAAAATCAGGAAAGTTTGGAGTTAGGGACCATTTACTGGTTGTTCTAGTAGAACATGGAGGGTTAGCAGTTAAACCATAGGAGTCCTATTTGGTATTGTAGTATTGGATTGCCTTGTTTGGGTTCTTTGATAGGCATGGACCTTATCAATGACGCTATTTCAGAAGCAATATTTCTAATAGGATAGTAGTGTGGCAATTTATTGCCTAGAGGGATTATTGTTGTTTAGCGGCTCTAGACAGCTTCCTAGTTGGTATATTCTATGCAATGGATGACGCTCTATTATGCACTTTAGTGGGCAGAGTGAGTAAGGGGAATGTTAGTTTGCACTAGTTTTTACATAATTTCCTTGACATGTTTGTATTGTTTGCGTTTTACTATGACACCAATCAGTATTTTTCTACCTTTGCAGTGTCTACTAGTTGTCCATGTGTGGTTTTGCAGATTTTGTAGCTGTGCTCGCGAGGATGCTTCGCAATTAAGTGCGGGAGAGTATATTTCTTCTTGAAGTTGCGTAGCAGTGTTTGTGATGCTGAATGTTCGTGATGAAGATGTGCTCGTGAGGACACTTCGCAATTAAGTGGGGGAGAAATGACAACACCTAGAAACAATGCCTAGCATTGCAAAACTTTTTAGCAATATTCTATACAATTGGCACATTGATACCAAATTTTCACATTAATTTAATGCAAATGCGATCATAATTTCGTCTTTGGAGGACGTGTCTCTGTAGTCCGACAAGTGGAAAATCCTAGTTCAAAGGATTTTTGTGCTAGAGGGTGGACTTAGGAAAATACCAAATAGAATTCGATAGTTTTATCTAATCAGAAGGGATTATTTTTTATTAGTGGAACCATGAGTATTTGAGTTAATATGAGCAAGGAGGGGAAACATTTTGATAATGGCAACCTCATAGGCAAAAATGCAAGCGAGGTTAGTCGTATAATGAAAGTGGAAAAGTAGCTAACATTTTAGCCTAACAAAAAAAATATTATGTAAGAGAGGATGCTAGTTGAAAGAGAAGGGGGGGTGTTCTTCTATGTGTTATGGTTCTAAAGGTTAGGAAATGAGTTTTTTTTAAAAAACCATAACTAAAAGAAAAAAAATGTTGCATGTGGATTTGAAGAGGTTATGACCAAGGAGAGGGCGCCCTCATCCTAGGGGGCACATCATAGTGGGAGACAAAGAGAGGGAGAATGGGAAAAGACTAACTGGAAGAGGAAGAGGAAAGGGAGAGCAAGTTTAAAAGCCAATTGGAGAAGAGGAAGGGGAGGAGTTAGTGGAAGTTGAAGAGTCATGAGAAAGAGAGGAGGGGGTACCATCCTATAAAGAGGGAGAGAGAGAAAACTAAAGGGAGAGAAGGGCGCCATCATCAAGAAGGGGACGCTATCATCTTTAAGGAAGCGCCATCAATTCAAGCCATCCAAGCAAGAGGATTTGAAGAAACAATTGAAGTTGGAGAGAGCAAGAAGAGAGAATTGAAGCCCATGCCTATTCCATAGCCATTACCATGTCTTCTCCTTCTACCTCCATTTTGGAGCCTTTCTCTTCTCTTCTCTCTTAGTCATCAACATAAAACCATGGAAGCTAAGCTCGTATGTTTGGACTTAATCAAGATTAAGTCTTAAAAGAGTTACAAGTGGCTTTTCCATGGCAACAATGCAATTGACCAATTGATCTCTTGGGAGAGGGAAAATGATGAGCTCACCATTGGGAACGATTGGATAGACTCCCCTTTGCTGGACTACAAAGGACACGGCTCCCAAAGACGCAATTACGAATCTCGTACTTTACGTAAGTGCCTTAACTTGTTTAACATTTAAAAAATAATTTTATATAAATATTTCTTTAGTTTGGAATTTTTATAAAATACCTTTAAATCTCAATTTCAACTCTAGATAGTTTTTAGAATTTATGTAGGTCTTATTTTATTTTAAAAATAAAAAACTATTAAAAATATTTTAAATGGCTTAAAAATGATATAGATAAATTTTTATGAAATATTTGGTTAAACAATTATGAGATGTGATATTTTTTTGATAAATTATGTATTTTTAGATGTATTTTTAATTTTTCTACAATTTTTGGAAACTAATTACTATATCTTAAAAATCAAAAATAGTTATTTTGGATGAATATTACATTATTTTTTGATAAAAATCATGTTTTGAATTCAACCAAAAATTAGGATCTTCTATAGAAAACCTAAGAATATAGTTTTGGCTGTTTTATGAAAAGTTCTTAGGGTTAGAGAAAAATAAAATTAATTTGATGTTATTTGTTTGTTTGAACATTATTAATATAAAAGATGATGTGTCTAACTTTATGCAAATTAAAAGTGTTTACGAGGTATTAAGTTATATCAACATTAGAAAAATATTTTTAAAAAAAATAAAATTAGAGTTTATGGGATTGAGGGATATTAGTTGATTTGATAATAAAAGGAATGAGAAAGAACTATAGGGTTTATGCTTTGAAGTTAATTTGCGAAGGGATTAAAATCCTAGGGTTAGTATTTAAGCGTCCTGTATAGAAATAGAGATGAAGAGCAAGATTAAGCAAACTTTTTGAGTTTTCGATATTAAATTAGTTGGACTACTACAAACGAGTGTCGCAACTATTGAGGAAGGCTAGTACAAATCATAGAAATTAGTTATCAATATCACCTATTCAGTGCAACAACTCCTAGGAGATATTTTTAAAAGTTTTTGCTTTTTAAAATAAAATAAGACCTACATAAATTCTAAAAACTATCCAGAGTTGAAATTGAGATTCAAAGGTATTTTATAAAAATTCCAAACTAAAGAAATATTGATGTAAAATTATTTTTAAATGTTAAATAAGTTAAGGCACTTACATAAAGTACGAGATTCGTAATTGCGTCTTTGGAAGCCGTGTCCTTTGTAGTCCAGCAAAGGGGAGTCTATCCAATCGTTCCCAATCGTGAGCTCATCATTTTCCCTCTCCCAAGAGATCAATTGGTCAATTGCATTGTTGCCATGGAAAAGCTACTTGTAACTCTTTTAAGACTTAATCTTGATTAAGTCCAAACATACGAGCTTAGCTTCCATGGTTTTATGTTGATGACTAAGAGAGAAGAGAAGAGAAATGCTCCAAAATGGAGGTAGAAGGAGAAGACATGGTAATGGCTATGGAATAGGTATGGGCTTCAATTCTCTCTTCTTGCTCTCTCCAACTTCAATTGTTTCTTCAAATCCTCTTGCTTGGATGGCTTGAATTGATGGCGTTTCCTTCAAGATGATAGCGTCCCCTTCTTGATGATGGCGCCCTTCTCTCCCTTTAGTTTTCTCTCTCTCCCTCTTTATAGGATGGTACCCCCTCCTCTCTTTCTCATGACTCTTCAACTTCCACTAACTCCTCCCCTTCCTCTTCTCCAATTGGCTTTTGGACTTCCTCTTCCTTTCCTCTTCCTCTTCCAGTAAGTCTTTTCCCATTCTCCCTCTCTTCATCTCCCACTATGATGTACCCCCTAGGATGAGGGCACCCTCTCCTTGGTCATAACCTCTTCAAATCCACATGCAACATTTTTTTCTTTCAGTTATGGTTTTTTTTAAAACTCATTACCTAACCTTTAGAACCATAACACATAGAAGAACACCCCCCCTTCTCTTTCAACTAGCATCCTCTCTTACATTTTTTTTTTTGTTAGGCTAAAATGTTAGCTACTTTTCCACTTTCATTATACGACTAACCTCTCTTGCATTTTTGCCTATGAGGTTGCCATTATCCAAATGTTTCCCCTCCTTGCTCATATTAACTCAAATACTCATGGTTCCACTAATAAAAAATAATCCCTTCTGATTAGATAAAACTATTGAATTCTATTTGGTATTTTCCTAAGTCCACCCTCTAGCACAAAAATCCTTTGAACTAGGATTTTCCACTTGTCGGACTACAGAGACACGTCCTCCAAAGACGAAATTACGATCGCATCTGCATTAAATTAATGTGAAAATTTGGTAACAATGTGTCAATTGTATAGAATATTGCTGAAAAGTTTTACAATGCTAGGCATTGTTTCTAGGTGTTGTCATTTCTCCCCCACTTAATTGCGAAGTGTCCTCACGAGCACATCTTCATCATGAACATTCAACATCACAAACACTGCTACGCAACTTCAAGAAAAAATATACTCTCCTGCACTTAATTGCGAAGCGTCCTCGCGAGCACAGCTACAAAATCTGCAAAACCACACATGGACAACTAGTAGACACTGCAAAGGTAGAAAAATACTGATTGGTGTCATAGTAAAACGCAAACAATACAAACATGTCAAGGAAATGATGTAAAAACTAGTGCAAACTAACATTCCCCTTACTCACTCTGCCCACTAAAGTGCATAACAGAGCGTCATCCATTGCATAGAATATACCAACTAGGAAGTTGTCTAGAGCCGCTAAACAACAATAATCCCTCTAGGCAATAAATTGCCACACTACTATCCTACTAGAAATATTGCTTCTGAAATAGCGTCACTAATGAGGTCCATGCCTATCAAAGAACCCAAACAAGGCAATCCAATACTACAATACCAAATAGGACTTCTATGGTTTAATTGCTAACCCTCCATGTTCTACTAGAACAACCAGTAAATGGTCCCTAACTCCAAACTTTCCTGATTTTTTTAAGAATAACTTTTCTTTGTTTTGTTTTTGGATTTTTTTAAAAAAAGTCAAAAGAGTATATATATTTATTCTCCTTCCCAAAAGGTCCCACCCCAAAGAGATGCAAGGTATCGGACACAGGGCACCCGTCAAGGAAATCCCTACAGCCTACCAGGACCTCAGAGGCGATGGTTATCTTCTTTTGGTTTTTTTTTTTTCAACCTTGCAGTCTCAGGGCGTTTTTTTTTCCTTTATTTCTTTTTCTTTTGATTCTTTGTCTTTTTAGAAGAATAAATAGATCGACTCTCCCGAACTTAATTTATTATTATTACTTTAGTTTTGAATCTCGTGACTTATAGGAATGACTAGAAGGCTAGGAATACATCACCAAATTGAACTTTCAAACATTTTAGCTCAACAGCTGATGCCAGGAGGCATATTCCACGGTGGATTCCGTGAGGTTTTACAGTGGATTCCGTAAACTTAGATGACCGGGGCTCATACACAAAGAGGATTCTTTGTGCGAGAAGTTGATGGGGACGCCTATCCTTTTCGGGCGTTTCATTAATTTAGTGTGTACATGGGTGATTCCATAGCGGGTGATTCCACAAAATGCATATTAAATTAATAAACGTTTATGAGTTTAGAGTGCGCACTCGTAATAAATTAAGGTTAGGATTTATTTCTAACCAGTTGATTTATTTATGTAGCTGAAGACTGCTAGGTATTCACTTTTGTCGGTTTAATTGTATTATTTTACTAACGATTGTGAATGCTTCAGTTGATGTGTAGAGATAGCAGTAGTGGCGGAGGAAAGCATTGGAGTCTAGCGAGTATTCGACCTTTGGACTATATTTTGATAGGCGCCACGCCTATATTTTGTTATGTCTATTGAGACATCGATTATTGATTATTATTTTGTATGCGCCTACGCGCCCAGATATGTTATTTCTATTTGGACATTGAGATTGGGCGTGCCAGACTCTATGGGCACCGTCCATTAGCTTTATTTTTCCTATTTTTGTAGAAAGCAAACTCAAAAGCTAAAAGCTTGTCATATTTTTGTAATTGGGCTATTATTGAGCATGAAGATTGGAAATATACATTAAATACATGCTTTGTGAAGCGCTCACACAAGGCATGGGGGAGATTGAACCCAATTTGTCTCTTGCCTCTTGTCGTGCATGCTTTTACATGGTTTTTTGTGCAAAAAGGTAGAGTTCATTATTCTTGGGGACCTTCAGGGATTCACTACGTGAGCTATCTGTGACCGATCTGCGCACCAGTGGTATCAGAGCGGAGCAGAGATCAAGAGCTTCCAATCGCTACCAATCTCGGGCGAAGGCGGAGCTCCAGGAACAAACGGGCTCTACAGTCAATCTCATCGTGAACCGTCGATACAGGCAGACTTCTGGCGATCAAGAACCCCTGTTTCCACTGTCAGATCGCGAAGGACCAGGCTCTGCAGGCGAAGGACCACGCATACATCTCCATCATCAAGTCGTGGAGTTACAGAGATAAGCTTCATTAATTTTATCATAATTTCTTTCAATAAGCTTAAGAGAAAGCTTAAGAAGCTTATTAAGCTTCAAAACTTCACGTCGAGCTGCAGGAAGAGGGCTCCGAATTCTTCGCGCGATCAAAAAATGGACCCCCCCCTCACGAAATCGACGACGGCTGTTCCTAAGCTATTAAGCTTAACTTTCTTAAGTTAAGCCAAGCTCTGCAACTCACACAGGTCAGACAAGTTGGCAAACTCCTGGTCTCGCACTTCTGAAGTCAAGTTCAGCAAGTCAATTGACATCAAGTTCTGCAAGTTCTGCAAGTCGGCCTAAGTTCAGCAAGTCAACAACTCTGCAAGTCTGCTAAGTCTGCAACTCTGCAAGTCAGACTAAATCAGAACTGACTAGTGCTTAAAACTCCTAGAAGACTTGTTCGTATGCAAAAACTCTGAACTGGAAAGTTGTTCGCAGCAAGCTGTTCTACCTATCTACAAGTTCGTTGAAGTACTTTCAGCAAACGGAGACAGAAATATTGCAGAATTTCTGAAAATTGAAGAAGAAATACCCAAAAATACATAGCCTTGTAACCCCAAATTTGAGCTACGCTCATCCCGCTAACCTGATTTTGAGAGAGAAAGGTTTGTTGAGTTTTACAGGATGACTACCCCACATATGGATGATCCTATGACTGAAGACGACTTACCTGAGCCTACCATGGAACAAAAGCTAGATCTAATCATGCTACAATTGGAAGAAGAGCGAAGGGCTAGGCAAGCATTGCAAGCGCAATTGACAAAACTTCAAAGAGCGTCCACCGATAAAGAAGAACCTCAAGCTGAAGATTTGATTTGACGTACCATCGACGCCACTCTTGAAGCACAAACCACTCGCAAGGAATCCAAGATAAGTAAACGAAGTTTCAAGTTTCGCACTTTCAATGGCATACGAGAAGGAAAGACTATTTTATCATTCATTAGCCAGTTTGATGACTATTTCCATGAGGAAACTTATCCCAAAAAAGATAAAATCAAGTGTGTTACTAATCATCTGATAGACAGAGCATCACTTTGGTGGACTGTAGTCCGCAAGAGCATAGAATGTCCTGCTACATGGGAAGATTTCAAGAAGAAGTTCATGCAGAATTTCCTTCCACCGCAATTTCATGAGAAGGCTATCAAGCAATGGGATTTACTTCAACAGCGAGATCGTGAGCCTATTCCACAGTATACAGAGCGTTTTTGGAATGCACTCCTACAGCTATGCATGCTTGAAGACGTACCAGAGACGACACATAAGCGGAAGTATACGTCTGGACTTCTTGGACATTACTACGCTGAAGTGAACATGTTCAAGCCTGCTACCCTTGAAGACGCCATCTCCTTAGCTCACGACACTGAAGATAAGTTACGCAGAAAAGATCGACGACCACAGCAATTCCAAGCCAACGGTAATTATGGATCTAAACAATTCAATTCCAATTTTAGAAGGTTTAATCCAGGTCGTTTCTCATCACCATCTTTCCGCAAGAATTGGCCTAAACCACCTGCATTACCATCCACTGTCAATCCAAATCCTAAGCCTATTCCACAAGCAAATCCAAATGTACCCAGACTTCCAGCCATTGCAAATAATGTAACCAAAGCCAAGCCAATAGTATGCTACAAGTGTCACCAGCCAGGGCATCTCGCAGCAAATTGTCATTCAAAGAAGCCACCAGCATATATCAACTACCTTGGAGCCATGGATGAAGACGAGCATGAGGATATGCCGGATTTCACTGAAGATGAGGATGATCCTACTACTACTTCCGACACTTTACCAGGTATGCCTACTCCACATTCATTGTTGACTATGAAATGTATGGTGCATGGAAAAGAAAGAACTATCTTGCATGATGATGGTAGTACCCATGACTTTATTTCAGTAAAATTGGTAAAGGAATTGAAATTACATACTGTACCTACGCATTATCGCATAAAAGCTGCATTTTTAGGCACTAGATACAATGGCACACAAGAAGTTCAAGATTTAGAAATTCAAATTGGTTCATATATTGAAAGAAGAAATTTCTTAGTTGTTCCATTACAGTCAAGCGACATTATTCTAGGAATGCCATGGAGACACCAGCATAATCCAAATATAGATTATTCCACACACACAATGAATATTA
The DNA here is from genome assembly GCF_053477565.2 of Lygodium microphyllum. Taxonomy (NCBI): domain Eukaryota; kingdom Viridiplantae; phylum Streptophyta; class Polypodiopsida; order Schizaeales; family Lygodiaceae; genus Lygodium; species Lygodium microphyllum. The sequence goes on from NC_141135.1 coordinate 182,073,686, forward strand.
ATTTTCAAGGAAAATCTATTACATTATATGGTATGCATGCATCTCATATTTTTCCACTGCTTTCGCATACTCAAGCAAAACGTGCACTACGTAAGAATACTAAATCATATCTCATTTGGGTGAATGAATTGCACGCAAAGGAAAGTCATATGCACCCTAGGCATAAGGAATTTCTTGCATATTTTTAAGGACTGTTTTGCAGAAGACCTACCACCAGGTTTACCACCTTCACATCCAGAAGACCATAAGATTAATTTAATTCCTGGCACACAACCACCTTGCAAAGCACCATATAGGCACAATCAAATAGAGCAAAAAGAAATCGAGAGTCAAGTTGAAGAATTACTAAATAGAGGCTTAATTCGACCTAGCAGTTCCCCATTCGGTGCACTTGTACTCTTAGTCAAGAAAAAGAATAATACTTATTGTATGTGTATTGACTACCGAGCATTAAATAAGATCACTGTAAAGAATAGGTATCCTATACCTAGAGTTGATGACCTTATGGACAAACTGCAAGGATCTTCTATATTTAGTAAAATTGACCTTAAGTCTGGATATCATCAGGTGAGGCTAGATAGAACCAACATATTTAAGACTGCATTCAGAACATAGTTTGGCCATTACGAATTCTTAGTCATGCCATTCGGATTAACTAATGCACTTGCTACTTTCAGTAGAATGATGAACCATATCTTTCTGAAATATCAGTATTGTGTGATTGTTTTCTTTGATTATATTTTGGTGTTCAGTCAAAGTGAAAAAGAGCATTATGAGCATTTATCATTAGTTTTTCAATTACTGAAAGAAAATCAATTGCTTGCAAATCCTGACAAGAGTGAATTCTTTAAGACAGAAATAGAATATTTAGGTCATATTGTATCAAAAGAAGGAATTAAAGTTGATCTTAAGAAAATTGATGCAATATTGCATTGGCCTGTTCCTAAAAATGTACATGAACTACGCTCATTCCTTGGTCTTGCTAGTTTCTATAGGAAGTTTGTACGTAATTTTTCATTACTTGCTTTACCATTAACCAAACTTCTTAAGAAAGGAATTGTTTATTAATGGACTGAAACTCAGCAGAAATCCTTTGATTTACTTAAACGTGCATTAACCAATGCCCCTGTTCTACAATTGCCTGACTTTAACAGACTATTCTTTCTAGTTGTGACCGATGCTAGCGGATCAGGAATAGGAGCCGTATTAATGCAAGACAACCATGCAATAGCATATTCTAGTTCTAAGCTGAAACCCTCTGAGCTCAAATATTCTACTTATGACAAGGAACTATTAGCAGTTGTACAAGCATTAAAACAATGGAAGCATTATTTAATGGGTTCAGAATTCATGATAAAGACCGACCAGCAAAGCATTAGACATCTACTTAGCCAACCCCAAATTTCTGACCGTCATATCAAATGGGCTTCCTTCATTCAAAGTTTTCGTCCTATCATTCAATACCAACCTGGAAAAGAAAATGTAGTTGCTGATGCATTGAGTAGAAGACCTGCAATTCATAATATTTCTATTATATCTTTTGATTCTTTGATTGCTATGAAAGACACATATCACCAGGATATTACTTTTCATTCTGATTGGCAAAAATTAGTTCAAAATAATTTCATTCCTGTTGATTCATTATCATATAATGATGGATTTATGTTTTTTGAAAAGAGACTGTGTGTTACTATTCCATTCCGATCTTTTGTTTTGAATGAAATTCATTGTCCCCCATATCAAGGTCATAGAGGTATCATTTCTACATTACGCATGTTAACTGAAGATTTTTATTGGTCGCATATGGATGCAGATGTATCTAATTTCGTTTCTGAATGTTTGATTTGTCAAAGAATAAAGAGACATCATGGTAAACAGTATGGATTATTAATGCCTTTATCTATTCCATCTAAACCTTGGGAACATATATCTATGGATTTCATTACTGGTTTACCAAATACTAAATCTAACCATGACATGATTTAGACAATTGTAGATAGATTTAGTAAGCAAGCATATTTCATTGCATGTAAGAAAACTTTAACAGCATCACAAGCAGCACAATTATTTTTGAAAACTGTTTTTACTAACCATGGATTGCCAAAAGTGATTATTTCAGATCGAGATTCTAGATTTTGTAATAATTTTTGGATTACACTGTTTGCAAATCTAGGCACAAAGATTGATTTCTCATCTGCATTTCATCCAGAAACAAATGGACAAACAGAAGCCACAAATAGCACCATTTTAGATCTTTTATGTGCATACACTATCTCTAAACCTCAGACATGGGATACTCATTTGCATTTATTACAGTTTGCATATAACAATACACCACACACATCTACAAAGAAAGCACCTTTTGAAGTCATTTATGGATATAGATTATCTACACCTGTTGCATCTTTGTCTAATAGAATTCAGAGTGCTGATGATATTGCTACTATGCATAACAGTATTTTTGATGAGGTTAAGGATATGATTGCTAAAGCCCAACAATCATATACCAAACAAGCCAATAAGAAAAGACAAGCCATGAATTTCAAAGTTGATGATTATTTTTGGCTTAGAATAGAAAAGCGTAGACTGCAAAGTGTAGATAGACATCCAGTTGTCAAATTAGCTCCTAGATTCTATGGACCATTTAGAATCATTCATAAGATTAATGATAATGCATTCAAGTTAGAATTGCCATCTCATTGGAAAATTCATAATACATTTCATATTAGCTTATTGAGACCATTTAGAGGACAATTACCTATCCACCCTGTTTACGAAAACCCACCTTTATTAGAGGAAGAGACTGAAATACTTGAACCAGAAGCCATCATAGACACTGACTACATGACCACTAGAACTGGCCAAAGGTATTCTAGATATCTAGTAAAATTTAAGAACCATCCTGTAGAGGAAGCACAATGGATGCACGCTAGAGACTTAAATGCTTTCCCCACTCTATTAGCTCCACATTGAGCTAATAGCAATTGACGTCAATTGCTATCCCACCCCGGGGGTATGATGCCAGGAGGCATATTCCACGGTGGATTCTGTGAGGTTTTACGGTGGATTCCGTAAACTTAGATGACCGGGGCTCATACACAAAGAGGATTCTTTGTGCGAGAATTTGATGGGGACGCCTATCCTTTTCGGGCGTTTCATTAATTTAGTATGTACATGGGTGATTCCATAGCGGGTGATTCCGCAAAATGCATATTAAATTAATAAACATTTATGAGTTTAGAGTGCGCACTCGTAATAAATTAAGGTTAGGATTTATTTCTAACCAGTTGATTTATTTATGTAGCTGAAGACTGCTAGGTATTCACTTTTGTCGGTTTAATTGTATTATTTTACTAACGATTGTGAATGCTTCAGTTGATGTGTAGAGATAGCAGCAGTGGCGGAGGAAAGCATTGGAGTCTAGCGAGTATTCGACCTTTGGACTATATTTTGATAGGCGCCACGCCTATATTTTGTTATGTCTATTGAGACATCGATTATTGATTATTATTTTGTATGCGCCTATGCGCCCGGATATGTTATTTCTATTTGGACATTGAGATTGGGCGTGCCAGACTCTATGGGCACCGTCCATTAGCTTTATTTTTCCTATTTTTGTAGAAAGCAAACTCAAAAGCTAAAAGCTTGTCATATTTTTGTAATTGGGCTATTATTGAGCATGAAGATTGGAAATATACATTAAATACATGCTTTGTGAAGCGCTCACACAAGGCATGGGGGAGATTGAATCCAATTTGTCTCTTGCCTCTTGTCGTGCATGCTTTTACATGGTTTTTTGTGCAAAAAGGTAGAGTTCATTGTTCTTGGGGACCTTCAGGGATTCACTACGTGAGCTATCTGCGACCGATTTGCGCACCAACAGCGTCGCGCGAGGAATCTAATCTAGCACATAATATCAGTCACCTTGCCTAGGCAAATGACAAGCAAAGATACTCACCAGCTCAGCATCTCTCTTCCACTCTACTCCTAGTCAAAATTTCGTGGAGAGAACCTTGTTATTCAGCTACCCCACATCGCTAAAAAGCGACAAAAAGTCCAGGGAAAACTCGATTGGATTCCTAATTAGACATCCATACAATGGAATTCACTATGTCATGCACACACATCACCCCCTTTTAAGCACTCCCTGGTACTAAGTCCCATCCCATGTGAGTGGACTCTCATATAGACTAAATTGTTTATGTATCTTTCAGTGTATTTATGTTTTAAATGTTTTATGTTCCTTCTGTAATTACTTAGGTTGTGAAATCTCTAAATTATTTCAATCAAGTTATAGAGATGGTTACTGTCCTTTATTTCAAACGAATATAAATAGATAGATTAGATATGAAACAACCTGTTATGAATGTTGACGTGGCGGCTCCAAAATAATGCGAGAATAAACACGTAGTGGTTCACAAATTTGCAAAAATCATTAAACTTGCACAGAATGCAACCACTAACCACTAAACCATTAATAGGTTAGCTCAATAAAGAATAAAACTCCTTTAGAAACTGGCCACCTAGTCAAACTCCCGTGTAATAAGTTCCTAGCACTGAAGGAGTATCCCGACCGTGCGTGCAACTAACTACCTAACCAGGTGAAGACTAACTAAGCTAAGGTGCGCAAAAACCTAAAATATGAAGTTAACAACAAATCAAAAGTTTTTTTAAAAGGATTATTTGGTACGTTTTTTTTCTTGCAATCCAATTCCAGAAATAGCCAGAGGTTTACTTCTTGTATAAAATTCATTTGTTTGCCCACATTCCACTGAGCATTTCCTAGGAATAGGCGATATTCGTTCCATTTGTTGTATATCATTTTTTAATTTAGATTCTTGCTCTTCTAAATACATCTCTAGAAGTGAAATTTCTTCTAGATACCGCCTCTCCCTAAATTGGAATTCTGACTTTTCTTTTTGTATCTCCGCAATTTTCTTCATTGCTTCATTCACAGCTGTCTGCTGCCTCACATTCTATTTCCAAAGTCTCATTTAAATTATTGATTATCCTATCATAATTACCATGTCATTCATTAAAAGTCTGCGCAAATCTATTTAAAGCTGGAGATGGGTCATCCCTATCATCATGTAATATCGGTTGTTGTAAAGGTTTGCAACCATTCCTTTTTCTTCTTTCTCTTTCTTTCTTTTCTAGCTGACGATAGTAAGATCTTTTAGCAACAACTGGAAGTTGTTCGAACCCAAAAGGCAGAATATCTAACTCATAAGGAAATGTTGTAACTAAACTCTCCTCAGGTTCGTCATGATCATTCTCAATAGTATTGACTTCCTCCATAGAGGAGCTTACTGAAACTTCATCTAAGTTTGATGTTCTTGCCTCATTCTCCCCCTCCTCTTCTAAGTCATTATGGGAAAATATTTCCGATCTGTTATATGCAAAAAATGCATCTCCAAGGCCACCTTCTTCCTCATTTTTACCAAATCCAGGACATGCATCGAAAAATGAATAATTCAAATCATTGAATTCATGGATTACATCCACAGGATATTTATCCTCCTTTGCTGAAACCATTAAACAGTCTAGGGTTGTATCTTCCGAGGTAGACAACCAGCGAGTAATATCACTATCAGAATCATTGTCTGATGAGAAATTAACAGCATATTCACCAATACCCACTTGTTCTTCTTTGCTAGGCTAATGCACAATATTAACCTCTAATTTTTTTGCTTTTGCTGGTCATTGTGTTTTAAATAACCAAGCATAAGGCCCCTCATTATCGGTCCTCTCTACTTCTGAATCATAGAATTCACTATTAGACTTTTCATCCATCTCACTAACTATTTCATCTCCTGACTCCCTCAAAAACTCTTTTGTGGTAACTTGAATCTTGACCCTATCACTTCAAGGACCAATCACAATTGAACCTTTATACCAATCCTGAGTGCACCTTGCTTGGTACAACCAAGGTCGACCGAGCAACACATAATATGAAGAGATATTCGACAATGAGCGAACTACTAAGTAATTTACATGAAATTCTAGTCCAGCAATTACAGATTTCACGTTGCGAAGTAACCCCAAAGGAGTCACTTTCCTTTGATCAGCCATACGTAAAACTATATGAGTAGTTTCTAAATTCTTCAAACCTAATTCTTGCATCGTCTAGTCTGTCATTAAATTGACTGCTGAACCACCATCCAATTGTACTTCACTCAGTAAATGTCCATTGATGGTAGTGTCTATAACTAGTGCTCCTGGATCCACAAATAAATCTACTATTTTTACTTCCTTATTCGTTCTCCTTTTGGATGCATTTGCAATTACTTTAGAAGCGTTAGTCTCAATCCTTTTCCTCCTACGTCGAACTAGCTTATGATAAAGCTGCCTTCGACATATAGGTGCTACTTCAAGCATCTGCCTGAGATTAATTGTTAAGTTTATTTCCTCCAATGCTGCCCAAAGATCATAGGCCTTATTCACTGTTTCCGCTTGCTCTTTACTCCCTTCTTTTGGAGGTACAAGTCTTTCAGGAAAAGGAGCCACCCCCAACTGAATCTTAGGATTTGCTAGAGGCACGGGCAATAACGGATGGTCTGAAGACTGCTGAGGAGAATCCGATTCAGGTAGCTCTATGTTAGGATCTATGTCCTTAGATTTATCCTTCACGGCTTCTTTTGATTGGGGACTTCCTTCCTCTAGACCATGCTCTTTTTGTTGTTGCTTTTGTGCTCTAGTAACAACACCAATCATGGGGTCAGCCTTAAAGGTTACCCTACGTGGTATGAATTTAGACCTAAACCCAATCTCTTGCCTTGTTGTTTCTACTTCAACTAAATTTGCAGATGAGGTTGAGGGTTCATTAGAAACTTGTTTACCCCTATCATTATTTTTATTATCCTATCACTTAGGGCAATTCTCTTCATGATGCCCTTCACCACTACACCTCCTACAAAGGGGAGTATAGTCCTGATTTTTCCGTGCATTTGGACAATAAGTAGCTATATGACCTTCCTGTTGGCATTGATAACAAATTACTAGTCCTCTAGGCCTTTGTTGTCCACTCTGGCCCATTGGGTTACGAAAGTTACCATTGTTTCTCCTAAAAGGAGAATTTCTTCCTCGGTTTCCATCACTATTATAATTGTTTCGTGGCACTGGAGGTCTGCCTTGGATAGGCAATCCACGGGGCCTGAAAGGTTGATTGGGTGGCCCGATCTCATAAGTTGTATTATTATGATCCATGTAATTGTAATTTGTTTGCATCGAACGATCTTGTTGTTGTTGTTGGCCAATCTTGTGCCAACAATTTGTTTTTAAATGACCTCTTTTTAGACAAAAAGTACAAAATGGAGGATGATCAGGCATTAATCGTGAAGGCGTCAGACATTCAGTAGCCACATGGCCATAACCATGACACTTACCACACCAGATATTTGATCTAGGTGGGTTTAAGGTCGAGCTGCTCGAAGGCTGTTGCGCATTAGAACCTCGTGTTGTTATTGAATAAATTTCTTTTAAGGGTGCTTGTACTGCACCCATGATTTCCTCCATCAACTTTCCCAAAGATTTTGCAATAATATCTGCTACTTTTGCTTCATCAAGAGGGGACTGAGGTTGAGGCATAGAGGGCATCCCTGTCTGCATCATATAGGCTAGAATTGAAGTGTACGGATTTAAAGGTACACTTGATACATTGGAATTTGCAGTTGTCGATGGATTTAAGGGAACGGTCACATAAGACACGTTCTTAGGTACCCCGCCTGAAGTGCTCGGATATTCCATCCGAGGTTCTTTGAATAAATCCCTCCGTCGTTGTTGACTAAGCTGCACTTCTTCCCACCATCTGGCATGTATTTTAGCATCTGCTAGTGTGGCTGGTCGTTGTAAACTAACATGCTGATGAACTTCAAGATTAAGCCCGTCAATAAATTTACGCTTTTGCGTGGGATCGTTAGGAGTTGGATTCATCTTTCGTATAATTGTCTCCATACGCTCAATGTAATGTTTGACACTTTCAGCTGCCCCTTGGGATAAATAATCCAATTGCAGAGCCAATCTATCTTGAAAACCTTGTCGCCTAAATTTTTCGAGAAAATCTCTTGATAAGGCAACATAGGTTCCTTTATGTTGAGCATCCAGGTTCCCATACCACCTCGCTGCTTCATCTTTTAATGTTGCAGGGAAAAATGAAGCTTTTGGTCGTCGTCTATTATCTCGTTGGCGACATAGGTAACCTCAAATCTTTGCGAATGGGCATCGGGATCTTCGTCCCACAGTCCCCCAAATTGCGTAAAGTCAGCTAATCTGACTAGGTTTCGAGCCATTGTTTCCTTAAATAGTGTTCCTAGTCCAAAATCTGAAATAGAGTCAGACCACACGGGTCCCTTGGATTCTCTGAATAAGGATCTTAGTCCAAAGTCATATACCGCTCTTGATTGCTATCTTTGACGGGGAATACGAAACAAAGAATGTAATCCCAGATCTGTCACTCTATCTATCCACAAGGGTTCTTTTGGTGCATTAAATAAGTAATTTAACCCAAAAGTAGATTCTAAATTCGAACTAACTGTAGATTCATTACTCCCTATAGTGGCATTAGCTTCACTTTCCACGCTCTCACTTTGTGTACTCTTTACCTCAGTGGCACTATCAGTGCTTGAAACCACTCGATCCCATTGGTATGAAGCTGCTTCACTTTCCTTTGATGGTGTTCTATCAAATGATATGTTAGGCTCTAAGGATTCTACGTTTGAATTAGACACAGCGTCTATCCCTAAGTTCAGTAATGCATTGACCCTCTCAAGCCTTTCTAATAACCAAGCCTCCTGTCGCGCCGCTCGTTCTCTAGCTCGCTAATCTCTAGCTTCGTTTTGCTGCCTCCGTCTCTCTTCTAAATTCATCCACAATTACTAAACTAGCTCTTACTGTCATACTCCAAAATTACGCACGGTTTATTTGAAGCTATAAAATTAGGTTTTTGCTTGTGTGCACGCTTAGAAGATTCAATATAGTCGGAAACTCTGGGTCTATTTCCCCATAAGGCAACTTTTCTTCTTGCTTGGGGATTAAGCCTAAGATTTCAGCAACCTCTCTAACGTCTTTTGTATCAAAAGTAATTTTTAAACCTCTAGACACACGTATCCAGGGCAGCACATCATCCCAGACCACTCTTCTAAAGGTTCGGTAAGAGCTGCGATAATACCAATCGAAGTGGTACGATACACTAATTGTATTTATCTCTATTGCGTCTATTAGCCTAAAATGTGTTGCTAGTAGAACTATGGTTTGTGCACAATCGTTGTAACCCCAACTCCAAAAGGATAATTGCTCTATGTCCACAGTTAATTTAGGGCCAAAATATTCACCTCCCTCTTCTAACTCTGTATCTCTCGCCCAATATAGCATTCTTCTTTGGCACTCCTGGGGCAAATTAGGAAAATAGTCCCTTAGAAAAGAGACTGTGTATTCACTCATAAATAACACCTAGGATTTAAATACCCTAGGAAAATTGATCACCCGTTCGAGCGCACTTGGCTCCCGGCAAACGCACCAAAAAATGACTGGCCAAAGACCAAGCCACTTTTAACCCAGATGTCAAGCCAACTCCTAGGAGTTGTTGCACTGAATAGGTGATATTGATAACTAATTTCTATGATTTGTACTAGCCTTCCTCAATAGTTACGACACTCGTTTGTAGTAGTCCAACTAATTTAATATCGAAAACTCAGAAAGTTTGCTTAATCTTGCTCTTCATCTCTATTTCTATACTGGACGCTTAAATACTAACCCTAGGATTTTAATCCCTTCGCGAATTAACTTCAAAGCATAAACCCTATAGTTCTTTCTCATTCCTTTTATTATCAAATCAACTAACATCCCTCAATCCCATAAACTCTAATTTTATTTAAAATTTTTCTTTTTCTAATGTTGATATAACTTAATACCTTGTCAACACTTTTAATTTGCATCAAGTTAGACACATCATCTTTCATATCAATAATGTTCAAACAAACAGATAACATCAAATTAATTTTATTTTTCTCTAACCCTAAGAACTTTTCATAAAACAGTCAAAACTATATTCTTAGGTTTTCTTTAGAAGATCTTGATTTTTGGTTGAATTAAAAACATGATTTTTATCAAAAAATAATGTAATGTTCATCCAAAATAACTATTTTTTATTTTTAAGATATAGTAATCAGTTTCTAAAAATTCTAGAAAAAATTAAAAATACTTCCAAAAATACATAATTTATAAAAAAATATCACATCTCATAATTGTTTAACCAAATATTTCATAAAAATTTATCTATATCATTTTTAAGCCATTTAAAATATTTTTAAAAGTTTTTGATTTTTAAAATAAAATAATACCTACATAAATTCTAAAAACTATCCAGAGTTGAAATTGAGATTCAAAGGTATTTTATCAAAATTCCAAACTAAAGAAATATTTATGTAAAATTATTTTTTTAATGTTAAACAAGTTAAGGCACTTACATAAAGTACGAGATTCGTAATTGCGTCTTTGGAAGCCGTGTCCTTTGTAGTCCAGCAAAGGGGAGTCTATCCAATCGTTCCCAATGGTGAGCTTATCATTTTCCCTCTCCCAAGAGATCAATTGGTCAATTGCATTGTTGCCATGGAAAAGACACTTGTAACTCTTTTAAGACTTAATCTTGATTAAGTCCAAACATATGAGCTTAGCTTCCATGGTTTTATTTTGATGACTAAGAGAGAAGAGAAGAGAAAGGCTCCAAAATGGAGGTAGAAGGAGAAGACATGGTAATGGCTATGGAATAGGCATGGGCTTCAATTCTCTCTTCTTGCTCTCTCCAACTTCAATTGTTTCTTCAAATCCTCTTGCTTGGATGGCTTGAATTGATGGCACTTCCTTCAGGATGATAGTGTCCCCTTCTTGATGAGGGCGCCCTTCTCTCCCTTTAGTTTGCTCTCTCTCCCTCTTTATAGGATGGTACCCCCTCCTCTCTTTCTCATGACTCTTCAACTTCCACTAACTCCTCCCCTTCCTCTTCTCCAATTGGCTTTTGGACTTCCTCTCCCTTTGCTCTTTCTCTTCCAGTTAGTCTTTTCCCATTCTCCCTCTCTTCATCTCCCACTATGATGTGCCCCCTAGGATGAGGGCGCCCTCTCCTTGGTCATAACCTCTTCAAATCCACGTGCAACATTTTTTTCTTTTAGTTATGGTTTTTTTTTAAAAACTCATTTCCTAACCTTTAGAACCATAACACATGAAGAACACCCCCCCTTCTCTTTCAACTAGCATCCTCTCTTACATATATATATTTTTTTGTTAGGATAAAATGTTAGCTACTTTTCCACTTTCATTATACGACTAACCTCTCTTGCATTTTTGCCTATGAGGTTGCCATTATCCAAATGTTTCCCCTCCTTGCTCATATTAACTCAAATACTCATGGTTCCACTAATCACAAATAATGCCTTCTGATTAGATAAAACTATCGAATTCTATTTGGTATTTTCCTAAGTCCACCCTCTAGCACAAAAATCCTTTGAACTAGGATTTTCCACTTGTCGGACTACAGAGACACGTCCTCCAAAGACGAAATTACGATCGCATTTGCTTTAAATTAATGTGAAAATTTGGTAACAATGTGCCAGTTCTATAGAATATTGCTAAAAAGTTTTGCAATGCTAGGCATTGTTTCTAGGTGTTGTCATTGGAGGACGTGTCTCTGTAGTCCGACAAGTGGAAAATCCTAGTTCAAAGGATTTTTGTGCTAGAGGGTGGACTTAGGAAAATACCAAATAGAATTCGATAGTTTTATCTAATCAGAAGGGATTATTTTTTATTAGTGGAACCATGAGTATTTGAGTTAATATGAGCAAGGAGGGGAAACATTTTGATAATGGCAACCTCATAGGAAAAAATGCAAGAGAGGTTAGTCGTATAATGAAAGTGGAAAAGTAGCTAACATTTTAGCCTAACAAAAAAAATATTATGTAAGAGAGGATGCTAGTTGAAAGAGAAGGGGGGGGTGTTCTTCTATGTGTTATGGTTCTAAAGGTTAGGAAATGAGTTTAAAAAAAAAACCATAACTAAAAGAAAAAAAATGTTGCATGTGGATTTGAAGAGGTTATGACCAAGGAGAGGGCGCCCTCATCCTAGGGGGCACATGATTGGATAGAGTCACCTTTGCTGGACTACAAAGGACATGGCTCCCAAAGACGCAATTACGAATCTCGTACTTTACGTAGGTGCCTTAACTTGTTTAACATTAACAAATTATTTTACATAGTAATTTTTATTTATGTAAAATTTTTATTTATCAAGATTAAGTCTTAAAAGAGTTACAAGTGGCTTTTCCATGGCAACAATGCAATTGACCAATTGATCTCTTGGGAGAGGAAAAATGATGAGCTCACCATTGGGAACGATTGGATAGACTCCCCTTTGCTGGACTACAAAGGATACAACTTCCAAAGACGCAATTACGAATCTCGTACTTTACGTAAGTGCCTTAACTTGTTTAACATTAAAAAAATAATTTTACATAAATATTTCTTTAGTTTGGAATTTTTATAAAATACCTTTGAATCTCAATTTCAACTCTGGATAGTTTTTAGAATTTATGTAGGTCTTATTTTATTTTAAAAATAAAAAACTATTAAAAATATTTTAAATGGCTTAAAAATGATATAGATAAATTTTTATGAAAAATTTGGTTAAACAATTATGAGATGTGATATTTTTTGATAAATTATGTATTTTTGGAAGTATTTTTAAATTTTTCTAGAATTTTTCGAAACTGATTACTATATCTTAAAAATCAAAAATAGTTATTTTGGATGAACATTACATTATTTTTTGATAAAAATCATGTTTTTAATTCAACCAAAAATTAGGATCTTCTATAGAAAACCTAAGAATATAGTTTTGGCTATTTTATGAAAAGTTCTTAAGGTTAGAGAAAAATAAAATTAATTTGATGTTATCTGTTTGTTTGAACATTATTAATATAAAAGATGATGTGTCTAACTTTTTGCAAATTAAAAGTGTTGACGAGGTATTAAGTTATATCAACATTAGAAAAAGATTTTTTTTAAAATAAAATTAGAGTTTATGGGATTGAGGGATGTTAGTTGATTTGATAATAAAAGGAATGAGAAAGAACTATAGGGTTTATGCTTTGAAGTTAATTCGCGAAGGGATTAAAATCCTAGGGTTAGTATTTAAGCATCTAGTATAGAAATAGAGATGAAGAGCAAGATTAAGCAAACTTTTTGAGTTTTCGATATTAAATTAGTTGGACTACTACAAACGAGTGTCGTAACTATTGAGGAAGGCTAGTACAAATCATAGAAATTAGTTATCAATATCCCCTATTCAGTGCAACAACTCCTAGGAGTTGGCTTGACATCCGGGTTAAAAGTGGCTTGGTCTTTGGCCAGTCATTTTTTGCAAGGACAGGGTGCCCTCATCCTAGGGGGCACATCATAGTGGGAGATGAAGAGAGGGAGAATGGGAAAAGACTAACTGGAAGAGGAAGAGGAAAGGGAGAGGAAGTCCAAAAGCCAATTGGAGAAGAGGAAGGGGAGGAGTTAGTGGAAGTTGAAGAGTCATGAGAAAGAGAGGAGGGGGTACCATCCTATAAAGAGAGAGAGAGAGCAAACTGTCATCCATCATATCTTCTTCATCTTTATATCTAGCACACAAAATCATGTTAGCAACTGGATTATCTCTTCCTGCAATATGTTTCAAATCAGGATTTAAGGATTTAATATAGGCTATCCATCTTAGCATAGCTATGTCGGGAGTGGAATAGTTGGCAATCATACCCAAGAGTGGAAGACAATCTGTTTCAACTACTACATGTGTGCCCATGAAGTACTCCCGATCACACTTCAATGCAGTCACAACTCCCCAAAGTTCTCTTTTAATTTGAGCATACCTTCTTTGACATTCATTAAGAACCTTCACTCCAAAGCGGATTGCATATCTATTTCCCTCAAGATCATCTTGACCAATAGCCCATCCTATCCCAATAGGACTTGTGTCTACTGTGTGTATGATAGGCTGTCCATTAGAGTAATCAGCCCTCTTCAAGGTGGGGGCTGAAATCAACAATTTCTTCAATTTTCGAATAGCTTGAGTATGTTCTTTTTCCCACATAAACCTTTGGCCTTTTCTTAACAGTTGATAAAGGTTTTCAGCAACATGAGCGAAGTGTGGGATCCAAATAAGATAGAAAACACACACTCCAAGAAATCTTCTCACCTCCGAAACATTTGTGCGTATTTCTCGCATTTTGCTGATAGCATCAATCTTGATTGGAGAAGGCTTTCGGCCATATGGGCCACACATATGCCCAACCATAAGAACTTCTTCAACTCCAAAAACAGATTTAGCTCCTGAAAGAGTAAGATGGACATCCTCCAGTTTAGACAAGATTTGAGCACAATCATTAATATGATCGAAAACAAACTTGCGGCATCCATGCTCATTGAGCTCTTCATTCTTCTCATGAATTTCACATCCTTTGATTGGTACATCATCAAGGAAAGGAAGAGTCAGTTGAGAAATATAATCTCTCGATACTTTATGCATGGCATTCATCATGTGAGCCACTGAATTTGTAGCTCCTTGGGGTAGAGTACACATGCGGACTAAACCAAGAGGCGTCTTCATTGTGGTAATGTCTTGGCTCTCCAAAGCAAGTTGGAATTGGTCATAGCCCGAATATAAATCACCCATGGAATAAATTACTCTACCTGCAAAAGCCTTAGCAAATTCATCAACAATTGGCCCGGAACCAATATTTCTAATAGTGACTTTATTGACATGCTATAAATCTTGAATGAATCGCAAAGATCCATTCTTCTTAGGCACGGTAAACCATTGGTTAGAATATGGAGCTGAAGATGGCTCCAATATTTGCATCTTTATCTTTTCATTTAAAAGCTCCAGTAACTTAGGAAAATGAGCCCTTGGTATTGGAATTGGTTTAAGGTTCCAAGGGATGTGTGGGACCGTAAATATCACCATTGGTGCCACAATACTTGGATCCACACAGCCAATTTCATGAGGCTAAAATGAAAAAGCTTTTCCATGTTTCTTTAATATCTGCATAAAGGTTTGGTTTTCAACTGGCAAGAGAAAAGAATCTTCACCAATTTTTAGCTCCTGTAAGCTTTCAAATGTAAATTGGTGACCAATATCTTTGGGGTCACGAAGACTTGGCTGTTCGGATACCCTTTTAGCCAGTCCCTCACTTTTAGGAGGTAATGGAGTTGCCACCGGCTTGACCTTCTTGTCAATTGTCTAGTACTTCTTTCTACTCTTGCCTCATCCCTGTTTGGTTGTCCAAAAGCTTCATGATCAGCAAATTCTTGAATTATGTCATAAATATCCAATGTGCATACCTGTATGGATTGATTTTTAGCTTGATTTTTTGCATGAACAGCTACATGTATTTCAGCCAATGTATCATTATAAATAAGCCCATAAAATAGTCCTGAAATTTCTTCATTTTCAGCCAAAACATCAACTTGCTTCAGTTCCCGTTCCACATGACATAAATGCTTTCTTTCAGCCCTATTCATGGCTGAAAACTGTTTATAACAGCCCACACTATTGGTCATAAATATATGCAAGTCAGCTTTTTGGCATAGCCTCCACTTATATCAGTGCAACCCGAAAACCCTTAAATTGTCGGGCATTAGGAGGCACAGGATGATCTCTCAATCGATCTCTATTCCGGTGATGATTTACACATACAATCAGAAATTGAACAGCTTTTTCATTATCCTTACTTCTTATTCGAGCATATGATGAACCATCATCAAGGGCCTTTGTCTCCAAACGAGACTCAGAAATAAAAGGTTGACCAAGAATGATAGGATAGCTATATGAATCTTGAACAAAGAAATAAAATTCATCTTTTACATTACCAATAGTAACCTGTACATAAGGACATGCCGTATAGAGATTGCCAGAAGAATTATTGGCTGCTTTCATGTGCCATCCTGGGTCCATATCTATGGGCCATCCGCCATTCTCATAGAGACTTCCTGACATGATGTTGATCTCCAAACCCGGTCTATAAGAGCAATGCATGGAGTCTCTCTTTCTCCAATCTTGACAACGGTTTCGGTGGTCGCCCTTGCCCAATGGGTACGGGAGTAGTGACTACTTGGAATAAAATGAGCATCAATCTCTTCTCGCATGTTGTGAAGAGGAGCTTCTTTCTTAAGCATGGGCTGCTCTTTGGATTGAGAAGACCCCACCATAACATTCTCTGCAATAGCTTCTTCAATTTCAGCTTCTGCTACTATAATGTATCTTTTCTGAGTAGTAGATGACAGGGTGACAAGACCCACAAAGTCAATGCCCCACTTCTCAAATGGAAGGATAGCCATGATAGGCATAAGTGGACGCTTCATATTCTCTCGACTATCATGTCTTTGACATGTATCACATCTCTTGACGTATGCAAAGGAATCTTGGAAGATGGATGGCAACCAATATCCAGCTCTTAAAACCTTCTGTGCCATTAACCGCCCAACAAAGTGCCCTCCACAAGTGGAGTCATAGCACTCTTCCAAAATAAAGGGAACCTCGTCAGGCATCACACATTGGCGATAGATATCATCAACACCCTACCAATATAATGTGCCTGCAATCAAGGAAAATTTTAAAGCATGTTGTTTAATCTTCCTCTTCTCCGATTTTGATAAAGTAGCTCCAGTATCTCCCGTAGAAAGATAGTGCATTATAGCAGCATACTAGGAGGGAATAGAAGACGTATCAATCTTGAACGAAGTCTCCATGTCACTTCCTTTAGCCAAGACCTTTTTTGGGTCTCCGAAATCCACAAGACACTCTACAATACCCTAAAGCTTAGGTGGCTTACTCTTAATCTCATAATCGAATTCCTACAAAGTGATTAACCACTTTGCCAAACGGTCAGGTGACTGTAACTTATTCAACAACAATCGAAGCCCTTCTGCATTCGTACAAAAAACCACCCTCTCATAAAGAATGTAGTGCCTGAACTTTTTGGTAGCAAATACCATCGCAAGGTACAACCTCTCCATATAGGTGTAGTTAATTTCAGATATGCCAAACTTTTGACTAGCAAAAGCTATCGGATGGTACCACTTTTCCTCCTAAATTTGGGCCAAACAACAGCTGATACTATACATGGTTGCTGATGAAAATACATAGAACATTTCGCCCCTTTTTGGTGCTTTTAAAATAGGCGCTTTGGCAAGCTCCTGCTTCACATCATCAAAAGATATTTTGCAAGCATCACTCCATGAGAATTGACAATTAAAGGACAATAGGTTGGTGAGTGGCAACGTTCTTTCTGCCAAGGCATTGATAAACATCCGATAATACCCTACCGATGACAGAAAGCTATGCACTTCCTTTGGAGTACGTGGCGGACTCATGGCGACTATGACCTTGATCTTTTCAGGATCAGTCGCAATCCCTACGGAACTGATCACATGGCCTAACAAGAGTCCATAAGGGACTTCGAAGACACACTTCTGTGGGTTAAGAGCTATGCAAAATTGTCTGCAACACTCAAAACACTTGCGCAAAATGATCAACTGTCCATCCCTTACAGTGGTTGCCCCGAGATCATCAATGAATACTTTCAGCTCCTCTGGGGAGATGTCACCAAAGGTCTTGTCAGTTGTTCTTTGCCACGAACCAGGTGCATTACACAACCCAAATGCCATCACATGGTACACAAAGGTACTGAAGACTGTAATAAACGTCGTTTTTAGCTTGTCTTGCTCAGCAATTGCCATTTGGTTATACCCTGCAAAGCAGTCCATAAACGAATAGATTTTCCTACCCACTAGTTGATCCAAAATTTGGTCAATAAACGGCAACGAGTAGTAATCTTTAACAGTCTGCTTATTAATCTCTCTAAAGTCTATACAAAGATGGATTTGATTATTATTCTTCTTCTTGATCACAACTGGTGAGCACCATTCAATATGCTGAACATGGAAGATCAAACCCACTTTTTGCAACTTCAGTAGTTCCTCGTACAACCCGTCCCTTAATTCAAAAGGCATACGCTTTACTTTCTGACGTACAGGGTGGGTACCTTCCTTTACAGGAATAGTATGCACAGCTAGACTAGGAGGAATACCCCAAAGTTCGTCATAGCTCCAAGCAAAGATATCGCAGAACTCTCGAATTAAGGACACAAAATCCTCTCTTTCTTTTGAACTTGAGCATAGACCCTAATTTAATTGGCGGCCACTCATTTAGCGTACCAAGATCCAACTCAATAATGTCCGTATCTCTTATTAGATCATGAGGCTCTATCGGCTCATTCAAGGTTATCTGATAAATATCCTCCGTAGTGGAACCTTCCTTAGATTCATCGCTTTGATGACGTCTCACTACTAGATGGATCATCTACTGTTTCTAGTTCAGTGGAGGATAGTGGATCTCTCTCACTCTGAGGATACTTAGGGTAAGCATCCACTATTACGCGATGAGAACCTCGACCTAGAATCACTCGACCAGTAGGTATATCGACTTGATAGTCTGTCCGTAGAATCCATGGCCTACCTAGCAAAACTCGATAGCTAGGACGTCCTGCAAACCTGATCACCCTAAAGTCCAGATAGCATTCCATACTCGCAACTGTAACATGGACCTTAGTAATGCAACCTTCTAGTTGTCTTAGACTATCTTCAGCCATCCTAAGAAGTGTGGAGCCATCTTTTTGAATCTCTAGACCTAACCTCTCCATCAAGTCTGAACTTATGATATTGACGGAGGATCCAGTGTCCACGATAGCATGCTCCACTAATATTCCATCCACATATGCTGGAACCCTATGGCAATGCTTTTCAGCATGATCGAACCAATCTTCCCCCACTCTAGTTATGCCCAAAGGTTCTACTATATACCTTATATGCAGGATTTTCTTGAATTCCTTGCGTACTCCTGGAGAAAGTTTAATCAATTACAGGAGATTCACGTCTGGTTTGACTTCACAAAGGGAACTTGCTAGATCAAAGTCGTGATAAATAGCCAAAGTTCTCTTCTCGTGCCAAACCATTCTCTCCTTTGGTCTTTCCATCAGCTTTGGTGCCTCTTTTTTAGCTTTTACCTTCTTTCTTGGCAATCCTTTATCCTCTTCGGGATTGACTTTACTACCAATAAGTCTTAACAGTCCACCTTCCTTATCAGGATTCAGGACTTGCTTTTCCCTAGCATCTTGCTTAGGGCTTCCTTCGACAGGTTTTACAATTCCTTTGTCACCCTCTTTAATAATTTGACCTCTTGTTACGGCTCGTAGATTAGAAATTTCAGCATCATTGACACTTACAACCTCAATAAGGTTGACTCCACTCCCATGAGGTAACTCCTCTACAACAGCCTTTCCTCTTTGTAGTATTTGCCTTGGTCCATCGTCTTGATAGAGATTATTCCCTTGTGTGTGATAGTTAACTCGACTTGGTTGTTTATTCCCTTGTTGGAGAGAACTGATCTTACTCCAACAGGTAGCAGCTAAGTGGCCAGACTTCTTGCAAATATCATGTTTGACATTCAGGCAATTCCTAGGGAAATGTTGGCCCCCACACCACTTACAGCTGAACCTTGAGGGGCCACCCTCTTCAGGGCATCGGCTCCCTATGAAATTCTATTGCTTCTTAGGAAAATTGACATCCATAGCTATTTGTCGATACTGTTCAGAGATCATATCAGTGTAGTGCTTCATCATGTCCTTAACTTCACCAAGGACATTAGAAGCACTCGACTCATAGCCATGATCATCAGTCTGTCGCCCCATGGGCCTAACCACTTGATTAGGAATTAGCCGTTGACCAACTGGGACAACATTAGGATTCATTGTTTGGTTTCCACCACTATTTAGTGAGGCCGCCTGACTAGCCATAGCCATAGTCATGCTAGGAGGAGCTGGTAACATAGGCAAATTCGACATAATACTCCCTCTTCCACTCGTATTTAACATGGGGTCCCCTTGACTCCCATTGGTCAAGGCCAAATTATTACCATTCCAATTTATCCTTGCTGCATAAGCCACTTGCGAGCGCCACTCTACTCCTGCTTGGGTAATGGCAGTGTCAATATCGGCCAAAGCAACACTGCTCAGTTGCACACCTGGATATTAAAATCCAATCCAAGTAGAAATATTGCAACTGTGCAGCCGCCCACTGGAATGGGAATATAAGCGTTAAGTTTGCGAAGAACTTGCTTTAGTTTCTTGGCATATGCCTGTACATTCTCATTTGTCTCTTGGTGTGTTACGTTCAGAACACGCAACCAATATTATCCACCCTTCTCAGCGGCAAACTCCCTACGAAAAGTCGTAAAGAATTGGGCACTACTAGTTATGGTTCCGACTTCTAGACCATGATACCACACTGTCAGTCTTCCTTTTAACGTCATGTTGAACATCGCTAGGTGTCCTTCATCTTGGATTCGATAGTTGATCATGAGCGTTTGAAACTCCTTAATGTGGAGTTCTCCATCTTCTTCGGCTAACCCATGGAAAATGGGCAACGATGCTCCTAATGCCGATAAATCCGGTATACCTGCTGGAATTGCGATAGGTTATGCCATGGCTACAATCAGATTGACAACAGGAGTTTGTGTAGGCAACACTACACCCCCACTTATTGTGGGTTGATTAACTGGAAATAGGGAAGTACCAAGACTTCCACTTGTACTCAAAGAGCTACTCCTAACACCTAGATTACTAGAACCACTGCCACTTATGCGTAACGGGATGCTCCTTTGAGGAGAATAGCGTCTTACAATCTTCAATTGCCATCTAGCCATCTCATCACGTTCTCCTTTTTGTATTTCGGCTTGACTGTCCTTGTTAGAGGACATAAACCAACTATTTGGTCCCTAAAAACCCTAGATTCGAGAACCACCACTTGTTGGCGGCTCCCAGCAGATGCACCATTGATGAGACCTAAAATGGGCCGGCATTGGCTATGGCACTGGGACCTCATGCATATACGACAGACAACCCCACCACACGGCCTCGTGGGCCAGGAGTGTCTAAAACTCACTTTGTACTAAATGCTTATGACGATTTTGCATTTGTATCCAATATGTAGTCCAAAGTTCACCTTCCCTTCTCCTCAGAGGGAGATCCCATAACATATAGGCATAATACCTCGTAATACACACATAGGGAAGCACCTCTTGGCTAATTGTCGTGGCTCCACTGTGACTCTCCTACACCTCGGGGATTGGCCCCAAGATGCGTCGCTCCAACATAAAAAGCATAACACACAAACTCCCCTCTTTCATAATTTAGCGTTCCACGAGATTTTGATATGCCTCACAAAACTTTCCCCAACGGAAGCACCCACCCAACCCACGACTTAGGTTTCCTCTCCTCTAAGCGTTGGTTAAAGTTTATCAATCAATTGCAATGCATTCTAGGAGATACCACATGGGGCATGCTTGATGCAAGGTGTATGACGATTGTGCACAACCATTTTATGAATAGAAAAAACCAGCTATGTGAGGTGTGAAAAACAACCCTTTCATGAATTTTAACTAAGCGTTATGTGTTGCGCTACTTTAGGGACTAGCACCGGAACTTCCTGTAATATATATCAAATATTTTTTCTTCCTCTCTCGGCGGTGCGTCGTGCTGGAAGGGGGGAAGGGAATAGAGGAGCCAACAAGCTCCTCACTGGAGCTTGCTCGGCTTCACGAGCATGCATAGGGACACGTTGAGAGGGAGGATTCCCTCCCCTCCCCTATATAATCTGGGTGGAGGAGGAAGGATAGAGAATGAATGCTACCGCCTAACTGCGATGAAGGGAAAGAGGGGATTCTAAGAAGGGTAGACTACGCCAGCTGCCGCAACTGAACGAGATAGGGAGGAGGAAAGGAATTTGCTAAGCCACCATTGTGAGGTAGTCGTAACAAGGAGGAAGACGTTGCCTGTGCCGAGAGACTGGTCGTGAAGCAGCCGAGGCAGAAGGAAGACGTCGCTGATTCAGTCGTTGTCTTCTTGTCCACGTGCTTCCCCCAGAGAAGCCTCAAGAAGCTTCTTGAAGCTTCTAAGGGGGGGGGGGGACTCCTCTAAGCCCCCCTTCCTATCCCCTTCACTTACCCTTTCACCCCCCTCTCGGTTTTATCCCCTTTTATCATTTCACCCCTCCCCCCCGCCCTCGGTCTTAAACCCTTAACCCTTCCCGTGGAGCCACTAGAACCCCCACCCTGTGTTTAAGCCACCTTAGCCCCCCACTTCCCTTGGACTCAAAAACCACTAACCCCCCTCCGTGCTTTATAAGCCTTAAACCCTTTCTCCCTTAAGCCCCTTCCCTTGGATGGAATCCCCCCCAAAGGACTAAGGCTTGAAAAGTCTTATCCACCTTAACCCCCGTGTTTAACCTATTACCCCGTTCTTGTGTTTTTTACCCCCTTTCACCCTTCACCTGTCCCCTTGGTTTGGGACTTACCCCGTGTCCATAAATCCCTTCAAGATCCCCCTTTTTATACCCTTTCAAGGCCCTTTATATATTTGTGAAACCACACTCACACACTCCCTTTTTACCGTGTATATACCCCTATAGGGCCTTTTTAGGCTTTGCAAACTTTTCCCTCCCAAAGAAGCTAAGACCTTAAAGGTCTTATTACCCCCTTCTCGTGGTCAATCCCTTAACGGCTCCTTGCCTCGAAAGAAAGAAGAAGAGTATTGAAGCGGCGGTGGAATTCCGAAAAGGAGTGTAAAGATGCCTTCACATTCGAAGGATTACAACTGCGATGCCGCCTAAGAAAGTCCAAGGAGTAGCTGCAGGAGGGTCATCTCCCGGTATCCATGTGGATATCTCACCCCAAAACCAGGTTTTTCCTTCTTGGTTTTATATCGATTTTAATTCAATCATGCAAGATGAATTGTTAGGGACAAGATATATTTTGTCCTAGTTATTTACGATGAAGGAATTTAGTTTAATTGAACATGCAAAATGGATAATGTATAAAACACAGTTTTCCTTCAAATAGCATTATGCATTGAAACGAATTATGAGCAATATTATTTACCCACTAAAGTAGTATATTTCGGCTAAATCTTGAAGGTATAAAAACTGCATCTTGCACTATTAACCCCTATTCTTTTTACAACGAATCATCATAAAAGGTGAAATTCATGAAAGGTTTCTTACGTTGCTTAAACTCTAGGAAGTTATCATTGCTAACTGCATATCTTAGCAAGGAAAAGATTGTTTATTTGGCATGAGTTTTGTTCGCAAGGAAAAATGAAGATTAATTGAATTTACCTAACCTCAAAGCAAGAAAGTTTAGGATTGAAAAATCAATTGTCACATAGATAACAAATCTTGCCGAGGTGATCTCGATATTACCCTCTAAAAGTTAGCCGAATTAATATAAACTTAGAAATACCTATGCTGCAAAATATGCATTAGGAATGATTTAAAATCCAAGAAATGTTTATACCTTAAATACTTGCCCACCTTTCCTAATTGTAGGGTCAATAAATTGTAAATGTAAAAGAACTAGGGTTTGTCCTTGAGGTTCCTAAAGAAAATAATAAAAGGAGACCCTAGGTCTGACAAACGTCAGCTTAAAGAAACTGAAACGGATTGTTTCATCGCATATTACAATGTAGGACTTGCACAGCAAGTACGAAGTCATATGGTCTTGTGATTGATTCACAAGAAGAAAGGTTAAATACGCTCAATAAGGATGGCGGATCCTTACGCAAGTTATCTTGCAAAAGCATGTATTCTTTGATATCCTTCTAAGTAAGGAAGGCTAAAAACTGGAAATTAAAGTATCCAATGAACTTTAGGGTTGACCAAGTTGGGTTAATAGGGTACGCCCTAACCCAGAATATAAAGAATCTTGCCAAGTTGCAGAGCACCCTGGATTGAATGCTAGATGTATTCAAAAGGAAAGATTCCTTCCTTAGCAGTTTGCCAACAACAAGATCGATTAATGGAAATGTTTGTGCTTGCTAGAGATTTTAGAGCACTGTTTGATTTATGAATTACAAATTAAATAAATATCTATACTTCAGGTTGAAGGCTTGAAGGGAGAGGCAGTTTCAGTTACCCCCGACTGCCTGCCTGACCCTAACCAAGGGGGTTGTTGACCGCACCGGGAACGTGAACCAAACCCGCCAGGAGAGGTCTCTCCGTTGAGCTCTACTTGGAGCAGGAGGACACTTGGGTGCCAGGGGGGATCTGGCTGTAAATCCCTCACCTTCTGGGTCCTACACAAGAGGCTAACGTGACTCGGGATTGGATCCCGAGGCCGGCATACTAGTCTACGGGCGGAAGCTTGGAAAAGTGATCCCTGTGGATTACTGGATAGCTTTCGGGCGGATTATGGACAAGCCTACGGGTGGAACTCCTTGTATTTCAAAGATAAATATGATGATATATTAATAAATAACTTGTTTGATATTGTTTTTCTATGTCACGTGATAAGATTACATGAAGGAACCAGTGCTTAACGGTTTAATTAAAGAAGCTGATTGTTACATGTCCAACTAACGTGTTAGATAATTACCTAACTAAAACAAACCGAGGAAAGTGCGGAGAATGGGCCATGGGTCCGTCCTATGGTTGGGTGGTCCTGGTTGGCTGGGAACTTTTCTCAAATCTCGAAGAACAACGGGATGATCGTCAAAGGACACGAACAACAGAAGCGATGACCTAGAGTTATGTCTTACCCGATTTACGCTGTTTTAGGGGAACGGAATGGGACTATGCCTTATGGCAGAGAGGTTGAGCTTTGCATCCCTCTCGTTTCCCATTCTCCTTGAACCAAGTGCAGCGTGAATCCGCTTTGGACCTGGTGTTTCTGTATAAAGTAGTTCGCTTAGGTCCGACGCTAGTTGCTGTTAGGTAATGACCAATCAGGAAAACCCTAATTCCGGTTGATCCTAAGTGGGAACGGCCAGAATACTTCCGCTACGTGGCAGATGCGGGAAGCCCTAGATCGCAAATCCCGTAACATTCCATGGGAGTGCCGGGCGGAGCTTTCTAGACATCCTTTTCGATGGACTGCTAAGACGTGTCCTGGATAATACTAGTGGACACGTTACAGTTAGTATCAGAGCCGACCAACAACGGAATTGTTTTTATGAAATCTCAATGAAATGAAGTAAAGAAATTGTTATTGTCCAAACATTTCCTTACCTTCAATACTGTCTTACAGAATTACGAAGCATGGAACAAGTTTTTGGTATTTCGGGTCATGTTTATGACTGCAATGCATTCTCCGCTTTATACACATAATTGGGATGATGAACATCCTGGAGCAGATCTATAATGCATCACCTTTGTACATGGAACGAAGATGGACGGGTGCTTTGGGAATCTATTATATAGCCGCCCACCAGTTTGCTTATCTATAGACCAACCTAAAGAGGATCAAGTGGTTGGAAGACCTGAAAGTCGTGAAGCTGTTCGTTTTTGTGGAAGCTCACGTAAATTCGATTCTACATATTCGAGGTCGGAGGGTTGAGATGAACTCATATGTATATGAGGAAGTAACCCGTGTAATCCCCGCCGACAGGATTAAAGTGTTGGACCGCCATGAGAAGTATGGATTCCAACGGAAAAGATATCCTGAACTTCCAATGACTTATCGATTCATGAAGATCCATGACCCAAAACCTTACTATTACACAGTTACTGTAGATAAATGAAATACAACGTTGTTCTCACCAAACTAAATGTAACAATTGGCTTATCATCACATGAAACGTTGTATTCCAAAAGGGCTATGCCCATGTAAATACAAATAAAGACTACTTTTTATCAATTTCTGGCTGTGCATAAGAGTTGATAAAAAGATCAGGAGCTATATTGTTTACAAGATAGCTGAATTAAAGATAAGCTAATGTCGATTATCGTATAATAACATTAAGAAAACCTTTATTCAGGCACAACCCCAGGTACAGGTTCCTAATTCGCCTCCTACATCAAGTACTGATGTGATCCAAGAGAAGAAGTTCCTTCTCAAGCAGATTAAGCCACCCGAGTTTGACGGGAGAGGCAGATTCGTCCAGGCTGATGCTGAAATTTGGATTGAATCCATGGAGGATTACTTCAAAGCAGCCGGTACTACACCCGCCAATCAAGCTATGCTCGCCAAGTTAAAACTCACTGGCAAAGCTAGACTTTGGTGGAAGCAATGGTGCAGGGATCAAGGGATTGCAGAGGGATCCATTACCTGGGAGAAGCTGAAGAAAGCCGTGCAGGGTAGATACTTACCACCTACATATCGCACGCAACAAATAAATGAGTTCTACAAGCTAAAACAACTAGGACTCACTCTTGACGCATACTACTCTAAATTCGTCTCACTTTTAAAGTATGCGCCACAGATGGACATGACACAGCAGGTGTCCAAATTTTGTGTGGGTTTAAATCCACCAGTAAATACCCCTCTCGAATCTATGCGTCCATCAGATCTTCAGGATGCACTCATTCGAGCGGCGCCTATAATTCAGAAGGTGCAAGCTAGACCAAGGGGTAACAAAACTTGGTCTTATAATGACCCGAACAGAGGAGCATTCAGACCTCAAATGAAGAGAGTTCAAGGTCATAATCAGGGACAAAGAAAGAAAGCAAGGACGAATAACATCAAAAACTTTGTTCCTACTCAAAGTAATGGCTGAAACCTCCATTGTTTCCACTGCAACAAACCCGGTCACTTCAAGAGGCAATGTCCCAAGCTCGGCAGAGGACATCGCCAAGCGCCTTTCCAAGGAACAGGCCATGGTCAAGGAGCCGCTACCCAAGGAAGAGGAAGAACCGCCTACATTGCCAATAGGCAAAGAGGTGAAGAAGAAGAAGAAGAAGATTCGACCATGGAAGAAGAATTCGAAAGAGCGACAGTCCATGCCACTTTACACAAGAAAGGGCCGAATTGCGAGTTCTCGGTGATTCAGACACTGTAGGACTATCAAGGTAAAGGTTTCAAAACCTTGATTGATTGTGGCAGTACACATTCCTTTATCTCACCAGCATGTGCAAAAAGATTAGGAATAGCCACAGTAGAAGCACCTACCCTGCTTGTGGAATTGGCAAATGGTCATGAGGTAACTTGTACTAGGAAAACTGCTAAGGTGGAATTCTTTCTGCGAGGAAAGAAGACTTCGTTAAAATTCAGAGTCATGAATTTAGGTATCCATGAGTGTCTACTCGGAATGGATTGGCTTAAGCCCAACAACGCCCACATTCACTGTGGAAAGGGTCAAGTTTCCTTTCGAAAATCTGAAAGGGAATTAGTCACAACTCAAGGTGAGGCAGGAGTGCCAAGAATCCAATTGGCCAAAGTATCTCGGATCATAAAAGGAGTCAGAAAAGGATTACCCATTTACTTGATCAAACTCAACAAGTTAGATTAAAAGCAAGAGTCTCATGGCTAAAGGAATACGTGAACGTATTTCTTGAAGAGTTGACTGAGCTTCCGCCTCAAAGAGAAGTGGATCATGAGATTAGGTTAGTGCCTGGAGCTGCACGAATTGCCAAGAGACCTTATAGAATGTCCATACCAGAAGCAATTGAGCTGAAGGAACAACTCAAGCAACTGTTAGATCAGGGCTATATCCGGCATAGCAATTCACCGCGGGGAGCTCCAGTACTATTCCAGAAAAAGAAAGATGGGACATTTCGACTAGGTATTGATTACCGAGGGTTGAATCAATCAACAGTCAAGAACAAGTATCCTATTCCTAGAATAGATGAGCTTCTTGATCGTCTTCAGGGTGCAAAGATCTTCTCCAAGATTGATCTCAGGTCAGGTTACTATCAGATAAGGATCAAGGATGAAGATATCCCAAAGACGGCCTTCAATACAAGATATGGGTGCTTTGAGTTCCTGGTTATTCATTCAGGCTTACGAATGCACCTGCCACCTTCAATAGGTTAATGCAGGATATCTTTAGGCCATATCTTGATGATTTCATGCTTTTCTTCTTCGATGACACTTTAGTCTATTCTAAACAGGAAGAAGATCATGAACCTCAACTTCGGATTGTCCTTGAGACAATGAGGTCACATAAGCTGTATGCAAAAATGAAGAAGTGTGCATTCTTCAAGCATTAGATTGAATATTTGGGATTCATAGTATCATCAGAAGGAATATTAGTGGACCCAGCCAAGGTCAGAGATGTGCTTGAGTGGCCAACACCAGTATCAGTCAAAGAGATATGTAGCTTTCTTGGATTGACAGGATGGTATAGGGTCTTCATAAAAAACTATGCTTTGATTGTAGCACCTCTGACGGATTTACTGAAGAAGCAGACTTCCATTATATGGTAAACTCACGAACAGAATAGCTTCGACAGATTGAAGCAAAGTTTGGTATCAGCACCTATTCTAAAACTTCCAGACCTCAATAAGGAGTTCGAGGAAGTAACTGATGCTAGCATTCTTGCCTTGGGGTGTGTACTTATGCAGGAAGGTCATCCAGTAGCATACTCTTCAAGGAAACTGAAGAACCATGAAAAGAATTATGCTACGCATGATCTGGAATTACTAGCTGTCATCCATGCTCTAAAGCTTTGGAGACACTACCTGTTGGGTAACAAGTTTACTCTAGTAACCGACCATAAGAGTCTCAAATGGATCTTTACCCAGAACGAGCTCAACATGAGGCAACGTCGGTGGATTGAAGTGTTGGAGGAATATGACTTTGAAATCAAGTACCAACTAGGGAAGGAGAATGTAGTTGCCGATGCACTTAGTCGCAAGGCATTCCTAAATTCCCTAATCTTGTAGCATCCATCAACGGCTAGATCTCTAGCTACAAAAATATCTATGCCAAACAACCCTATACTTGAGTTAGCTAGAGAGGAAGCATGCCAGGATTTGGCCTACCAATCAATGCTAAAGGAGATCTCTATCAAGGATCAGAATCAAAAGTTGCAAGCCAAGTATCAGGAATTTTTCATTGATAATGGACTTTTCTACTACAGAACAAGGCTGTGTATACCAGCAAGCCAGTCACTTAAAGCTGAAGATAATGTGGGAAGCTCATGATTCCCCTTTTGTAGGACATCCTAACTATGCTAAGACTCTTAATGCAGTTAGGAAGAGCTACCATTAAGAGAGGCTCAAAGGTGATGTTCTCAAATATGTCACTGAGTGTTTGTCTTGCATACGTATCAAAGCCGAGTATGTCATGATGCTAGGGAAACTATAACCACTTGATATCCCCCAAATGAAATGGGAATTCATCAGTATGGATTTTTTTGTAGGCTTACCCCAAGTCCAGGGAGGATACAACTCCATCATGGTTGTGGTTGACATGCTTACCAAGGTTGCACACCTGATTCCAATAAAGACAAACTATAAAGCCTCCGACATTGCAAGATTGTTTATCAAAGAGATATTCAAGCTACATGGGTTACCCAGAAGAATCATTAGTGACCGAGATTCTCTCTTCACATCACACTTCTGGAGAGCTATCTTTGAAGCTATTGGGACTCAACTCTGTTTTAGCACCGCCTACCATCCCCAAGCTGATGGCCAAACAAAGCGAGTAAATCAAGTCATCGAGGATATGCTTAGGGCATACTGCTGTCGAGAGCCGAAGAGGTGGATTCAATACTTGCCATTGGTTGAATTTTCCTACAATGCTTCTTACCAGCAAAGCATTCAGATGATCCCTTTCCAAGCATTGTATGGTCATGACTGTCGAAGTCCCCTAAATTTTTCCGATCCAACCTTAAGGGTTGAAGCTTGAAGACAGATGTTGGAAGACATGGATGATCAAATAAGGTCAATAAGACAGGACATCCAAGCGGCCAAGGATAGACAGAAGGCATACGTGAATTTGAAGCGTCAAGAAAGAGTCTTCGAAGAAGGAGACATGGTCTTCATTCGCGTACGCCCTGAAAAGAGTTCTCTATCCCTAGGGGATTGCAAGAAGCTAAGTCCAAGGTATTGTGGGCCGTACAAAATCCTCAAATGCCTAGGACCCAATGCTTATAGATTGCAACTCCCTAAGAACCTAAAGGTTCACAATGTATTCCATATCAGCCTATTGAAAAAATATGTACCCAACCCTAACCATGTACTTGATGACCAACAAATTGTAATGCCTAGTCAAGGAGTCCTTGAACTAAGGCCTGATAGGATCTTAGATGTTAGGGAGAGACAATTAAGATCCAGAACCTTGAGAGAATGCCTCGTCCAGTGGAAAGACTATCCCGAAGAGGATGCCACTTGGGTAGATGAAGGTTCTCTCAACCATCAAAACCCCCAATTTATCTCGAGATGAGGACATCTCGATTCCTCTAAGGGGAAAATAATGTAATATATATCAAATATTTTTTCTTCCTCTCTCGGCGGTGTGTCGTGCTGGAAGGGGGGAAGGGAATAGAGGAGCCAGCAAGCTCCTCGCTCAAGCTTGCTCGGCTTCACGAGCATGCATAGAGACACGTTGAGAGGGAGGATTCCCTCCCCTCCCCTATATAATCTGGGCAGAGGAGAAAGGACAGAGGACGAATGCTGCCGCCTAACTACCATGAAGGGAAAGAGAGGATTCTAAGAAGGGTAGTCTACGCGAGCTGCCGCCAGTGAACGAGATAGGGAGGAGGAAAGGAATCCTCTAAGCCACCGCCATGAGGTAGTCGTAACAAGGAGGAAGACGCCGCGTGTGCCGAGGGACTGGTCTTGAAGCAGCCGAGGTAGAAGGAAGACCTCGCTGATTCAGTCATCGTCTTCTTGTCCACGTGCTTCCCCCAGAGAAGCCTCAAGAAGCTTCTTGAAGCTTCTAAGGGGGGGCTCCTCTAAGCCCCCCTTCCTATACCCTTCACTTACCCTTTCACCCCCCTCCCAGTTTTATCCCCTTTTATCCTTTCATCCCCCCCCCCCCCCCTCGGTCTTAAACCCTTAACCCTTCCCGTGGAGCCACTAATACCCCCACCCCGTGTTTAAGCCACCTTAGCCCCCCACTTCCCTTGGACTCAAAAACCACTAAACCCCCCTCCGTGCTTTATAAGCCTTAAACCCTTTCTCCCTTAAGCCCCCTTCCCTTGGATGGAATCCCCCCCAAAGAACTAAGGCTTGAAAAGTCTTATCCACCGTAACCCTCGTGTTTAACCTATTACCCGATCTTGTGTTTTTCACCCCCTTTCACCCTTCACCTGTCCCCTTGGTTTGGGACTTACCCCGTGTCCAGAAATCCCTTCAAGATCCCCCTTTTTATACCCTTTCAAGGCCCTTTATATGTTTGCGAAACCACACTCACACACTCCCTTTTTACCGTGTATATACCCCTATAGGGCCTTTTTAGGCTTTGCAAACTTTTCCCTCCTGAAGAAGCTAAGACCTTAAAGGTCTTATTACCCCCTTCTCGTGGTCAATCCCTTGCCTCGAAAGAAAGAAGAAGAGTATTGAAGCGGCGGTGGAATTTCGAAAAGGAGTGTACAGCTGCCTTCACGTTCGAAGGATTACAATTGCGATGCCGCCTAAGAAAGTCCAAGAAGTAGCTGCGGGAGGGTCATCTCCCGGTATCCATGTGGATATCTCACCCCAAAACCAGGTTTTTCCTTCTTGGTTTTATATCGGTTTTAATTCAATAATGCAAGATGAATTGTTAGGGACAAGATATATTTTGTCCTAGCTATTTACGATGAAGGAATTTAGTTTAATTGAACATGCAAAATGGATAATGTATAAAACATACTTTTCCTTCAAATAGCATTATGCATTGAAACGAATTATGTGCAAGATTATTTACCCACTAAAGTAATATATTTCGGGTAAATCTTGAAGGTGTAAAAACTGCATCTTGCACCATTAACCCCTATTCTTTTTACAATGAATCATCATAAAAGGTGAAATTCATGAAAGGTTTCTTTCGTTGCTTAAACTCTAGGAACTTATCATTGCTAACTGTATATCTTAGCAAGGAAAAGATTGTTTATTTGGCATGAGTTTTGTTTCCAAGGAAAAAGGAAGATTAATTGAATTTACCTAACCTCAAAGCAATAAAGTTTAGGACTAAAAATTCAATTGTCACATAGATAACAAATCGTGCCGAGATGATCTCGATATTACCCTCTAAAAGTTAACCAAATTAATATAAACTTAGAAATACCTATGCTGTGAAATATGCATTAGGAATGATTTAAAATCCAAGAAACGTTTATACCTTAAATACTTGCCCACCTTCCCTGATTGTAGGGTCAATAAATTGTAAACGTAAAAGAACTAAGGTTTGTCCCTGAGGTTCTTAAAGAAAATAATAAAAGGAGACCCTAGGTCTGACAAACGTCAGCTTAAAGAAACTGAAACGGATTGTTTCATTGCATATTACGATGCAGGACTTGCACAGCAAGTACAAAGTCATATGGTCTTGTGATTGATTCACAAGAAGAAAGGTTAAATACCCTCAACAATGATGGGGGATCCTTATGCAAGCTATCTTGCAAAAGGATGTATGCTTTGATATCCTTCTAAGTAAGGAAGGTTAAAAACCAGAAACTAAAGTATCCAATGAACTTTAGGGTTGACCAAGTTGGGTTAATAGGGTACGCCCTAACCCAGAATATAAAGGATCTTGCCAAGTTGCAGAGCACCCTGGATCGAATGCTAGATGTATTCAAAAGGAAAGATTCCTTCCTTAGCAGTTTGCCAACAACAAGATCGATTAATGGAAATGTTTGTGCTTGCTAGAGATTTTAGAGCACTGTTTGATTTATGAATTACAAATTAAATAAATATCTATACTTCAGGTTGAAGGCCTGAAGGGAGAGGTAGTTTCAGTTACCCCCGACTGCCTGCCTGACCCTAACCAAGGGGGTTGTTGACCGCGCTGGGAACTTGGACCGAACCCGCCGCGAGAGGTCTCTCCGTTGAGCTCTACTTGGAGCAGGAGGATGCTTGAGTGCCAGGGGGGGCTCTGGCCGTAAATCCCTCGCCTTTTGGGTCCTGCACAAGAGGCTAACGTGACTCGGGATTGGATCCTGAGGTCCGCATACTAGTCTACGGGTGGAAGCTTGGAATAGTGATCCCTCTGGATTACTGGATAGCCTTCGGGCGGATTATGGACAAGCCTATGGGCGGAACTCCTTGTATTTCAAAGATAAATATGATGATATGTTAATAAAGAACTTGTTTGATATTGTTTTTCTATGTCACGTGATAAGATTACGTGAAGGAACCAATGCTTAACGATTTAATCAAAGAAGCTGATTGTTACATATCTAACTAATGTGTTAGATAATTACCTAACTAAAACAAATCGAGGAAAGTGTGGAGGATGGGCCATGGGTCCGTCCTACGGTTGGGTGGTTCCGGCTGGTCGGGAACTTTTCTCAAATCTCGAAGAACAGCGGGATGATTGTCAAAGGACAAGAACAACGGAAGCGATGACCTAGAGTTATGTCTTACTGGATTAACGCTGTTTTAGGGGAACGGAATGGGACTATGCCTTATAGCAGAGAGATTGAGCTTTGCATCCCTCTCGTTTCCCATTCTCCTTGAACCAAGTGCAGCGTGAATCCGCTTCGGACCTGGCGTTTCTGCATAAAGTAGTTCGCTTAGGTCCGACACTAGTTGCTGTTAGGTAACGACCAATCAGGAAAACCCTAATTCCGATCGATCCTAAGTTGGAACGGCCAGAATACTTCCGCTACGTGGCAGACGCAAGAAGCCCTAGATTGCAAATCCCGTAACATTCCATGGGAGTGCCAGGCGGAGCTTTCTAGACATCCTTTCCGATGGACTGCTAAGACGTGTCCTGGATGATACTAGTGGACACGTTACACTTCCGTGCTACTAGTCGTCTATATTTAATTATGGAACGATCCCTAAATGCTAAGCACAAAAAGGGAAATCAGAATTTGTATCTTATCAAGAATTATATCGTCGCACAAACTTTATCCCCCCCTCACCATTTAGGTGTTACTGCGGTGCATAGGTATAAATGGTTGTTTTGTATCATTTTTGTATGTAAAAACCAATAAACACGTACTATAACACAAAGAACGAGGCCAAACTCAGGCTTGACCTCATGCTTTAACCACGCCAAAAATTCATGCACATAAATCTTAAATTTCCATATTTTTTGAGTGCAAAAATCCCAATTTTCTCTATTTTTTCACTATTTTTTCCTATTTATTATTCATGGAAAATAGATATTTTCTGTTTTATTTGTGTTGGCTTATTATTTTGACTTAAACTTAACATTTTCTCTGAGCTTATCCCATTTCCACTCCTTTTTCCCAACTCAAAATCGAAAAAATCACTAATTTTCATTAAAAATGACATTTTACGGGTTTTAAAGAATTAATAACAGCTCTAAATCATTACGGGTTTTACATTTTTGTAGTTACAAACCTAAAAAATGATGCAAATAAGATTCAAACAAATATTCATCGCATATGAACAACATTTGGACCATGAAACAACAAAAACAAGCAAATTTCTTCATAAAATTGGAGCATACCACGTGTCTTGCATGCTGCGGGTTTTTTAATAATTATTCTAGGCAGGCCATGGACAGACCAGCAACCATTCTTCAGTGCTGAACCTCTTTCCTTAGCCTCCTCTTCATCTTGAAGCAATCCGACAAGCATCCTTCAACCCCTCTTCTTCTTGATTTCTTGCACATGAATTGCCTCTATGCATGAGAGAGAGGGAGGAGAGAGAAATACTAAAAACCATTTTTTTCAATTCTCCACCATATTATGCAAGATTGGAGCCATCATATTTCTCTTAGGGAGTAGATCAGCAATCTCCCCTTCTCTCTCTTCATCCCCCATCCCTCCAAGAGGCATCAATTGTGGATTTGAGGGGACGCAAAAAAAATTTGCGCGCCCACCCCCCCCATCATATGCAAAAAACGTTTTTTCCTCCTTCATTATTATCTTAAGCTTTAAAGCTTAAGAAAAAACTAGTTCTAGCTTGTTGGTTTCACACTACTACAAGTGGTTTTTCCGGTTTTGGAAGGACAAACGACATCGGATTTGAGATCCGTCTGGACGGGTGGTTCTGTGGCATCGAAATCTACAAAGATGGGCCCCATCATGCTCTTCTTGGCTTCTAGATCCAGTAGCCGCTTCACAACCCCGAACCTTACGGGGATTAAATGGGGGATCAAACGACCTCGAAATTGAGATCTGAGACTTGTGTTGGATTCTTGACATTGTTTTGCATCTAGGAAAACTCCAGCTCGACCATCTGCCATCGTTTGATTTTTCATCAAAATTAGCACTAGTGCTTTAGGGACTTTCCACTTAAAATCGTACTGATTGCCACTGCCGCCTTCGATGAAGTCTATTTTTCCCCTGATATTCATAAATTTTGGCTATTTCTAAGCACTTATCAGCATTAAAAATCATCTGTTAGCAGACCAAGCCTCTTCTTCATCCTGGCCTTCTTCCCCATCATCTGACAATTCATTCTAGCAAGATTGAAGCCTCCTTTTCATCCTCTTCAACATCCTTCAGCCTCTGAAACCCTAACAGGTGCAGGCCATGGACAACCATGGATTCTCCTTCAGCATTCACTGATTCTTGAGGGCTTTTGCCTTCCTTGGTCCCAGGGACTTGTACCTACACGAATCCTTGAAGAAGCAAGCATCAAGAGGCCCGTACTTGAAGATGGAGGCAAGATTGCAAGCTGGACATTTGGGGCAGCCATAGCCATAGACCAAGACCTTCAATTTGTTCAAATTTCCTTCAAGATTGGATCCCAAGGCTTCAAGATTGGACTCCTTGCCATCAATGGAGCTTGTTTATCCAATGGGAAGAGCTATGGAGCACGGGAAGGCATTATGGGGTGAGATTTTGAGGCATTCTTCTTCTATGATCTTCAAGGCATGCTGAGAACTACTAGAGTTCAACCTTTCATTTCCCCATTATTAAATCCCCCTCTCTTACATAAATTTAACTCGGTCTTGAATGCAAGTTAGAACATTGGATAATACATATGAAAATCCTTTGTCTTTGAGTTTGGGCTATTTCATAGTAATTTTGAGAGAACGTAATTAGACTAATTGATGGTAATTTTGTATACTATAATCAAGTTATTAAAATGGAAGAAAACTTTCCAAGAAACTTGATGTGTTGCATCAAGCTTATTATAAACCTGATACATTTCTAGTGTGGCAAAATAAAATGATCCAAAACTAAAGTAAACTTGATATATTATATCAAAACTTGATGGATTACATCAATCTAGCTGAAAATGTAATAAGACTTCAAAGAGACTTGATACATTGCATCAAGTAAGAAAAAATAATCATATTAACATTTAAGTAAACTTGATGTATGGCATCAATTTAACCAAAATATTAGCTAAAATTTAAATAGACTTTGATAAACTACATCAATTCAATAAACAAATTTTGTAAAGTTTATAAGGAACTTAATGCATCAACGTGGCCAAAAAATGAGTTAAATTTTAAAGAAACTTTATGCATTGCGTCAACTCAACTAAAAAATTAGCAAATTATAAAAAAAGTAAACTCTCTAATAAACTCGATGCAATTTATTAAGCAAGATAGAAATTATATAAATATTAAGTTAACTTGATGCACTATATCAACTCATCTAAAATATTAGCTACAACTCCAAGAAAGTTGATACACTATATCAACTTAGTAAAAAATTTAACTAACTTTCTAAGTAGCTTGATGCATTATATAACCTTAGAAACAATTTAATAATTTTTTTTCAAACTTGATATACAATACTAATTAAGGCCTAAAACTAATTCAAAGAGTGGGTAAAATCTATGCACGGCATTAAATCAAGTGAAAATTTGGAAAAACATCTAAACAACTCAATGCATTGTATCAAGTTAGCTACAACATTTATATCAAAAATCCAAGGAAACCTGATGTAATGCATCAAATAGGAATAAAACTTCATACAATATTGATGCATTATATCAAGTACACCAATCTGTTAACATAAAGAGTTCCAAGTAGTAACTGATGCTAGTATACTTGCCTTGTGGTGTGTACTCATGCAGGAAGGTCATCCTGTAGCATACTCTTCAAGGAAACTGAAGAGTCATGAGAGGAATTATGCTACACATGATCTGGAATTGCTAGTTGTCATCCACGCTCTAAAGCTTTGGAGACACTACCTGTTGGGTAACAAGTTTACCCTAGTAACTGATCATAAGAGTCTCAAATGGATCTTTACCTAGAATGAGCTCAACATGAGGCAACGTCGGTGGATTGAAGTGTTGGAGGAATATGACTTTGAAATCAAGTACCGACCAGGAAAAGAGAATGTAGTTTCTGATGCACTCAATCGTAAGGCATTCCTTAATTCCTTAATCTCGCAAAATCCATCAACAGCCAGATCTCTAGCTACAAAAGTATCTATGCCAAACAACCCTATACTTGAGTTAGCTAGAGAGGATGCATGCCATGATCCGGCCTACCAAACAATGCTAAGGGAGATCTCTATCAAGGATGAGAACCAAAAGTTGTAGGCAAAGTATCATGAATTCTCTATTAATAGTGGACTTGTCTACTATAGAACAAGGCTGTGTATACCAGCAAGCTAGTCACTTAAGCAGAAGATATTGTGGGAAGCTCATGATTCCCCTTTCGCAGGACATCCTGGCTATGCCAAGACTCTTAATGCAGTCACGAAGAGCTACCATTGGGAGGGGCTCAAAGGTGACATTCTCAAATATATCACCGAGTGTTTATCTTGTCAACGTATCAAAGCCGAACATGCCAAGATGCCAGGGAAGCTGCAACCGCTTGACATTCCCCAAATGAAATGGGAATTCATTAGTATGGATTTTGTTGTTGGCCTACCCCAAGTGGGAGAAGGCAAATCTTGAGGCTATTCAGGAAATGCGAAGAAGCGAGGGTAATCCAGGGAGTCTGTAATCACGCCTACGATGGCTCCCAAGAAGTCGCAAGGTGCACCTACGAAAGGTTCCATCCCGAGCTTACACGTGGACATCTCCCCGAGCCCACAAGCCCAGGTTTTACGATTCTGATTCCATGCAAAAATAATGCATTAAGCATGATAACTTTCATGGAAATAGGAAGCACCTATGCATGTTCAAATTCACCTAGCCTAGCTAAATGCAATTGGAAAAAAAATTGACTATTTTAATGATTACTAGAATTAATTCATGACATGCAATTGGGTCATTGGTATTTTCAATGTGATAAAGCAAATTTTCTATCCATCTTATGACCTTAATAGCATGTTGCTGTGTCATCCATTTCAAAATGACGAGCCTAAAACGCCTATTGCCTATCATTATAAGGTTGAAATTATTAGGTGCATTTTGACTAGACATGGAAAGAATAGACGTATGTCGCATTTTAGGCAATATCTTCCGTGTAATGGTTCATGGGAAAAAGTCGTTAACACCCATAGGAGGTCATCCGAAAAGTAATTGTAGAGTACAAAAATGAATCTAGGGATTTGCATGTGGCATGTGCTTGCAAAATGGAATAAGCCAACAATAATCCTACAATATGCACTTTGCATAAACTTCATTAACTATGTTGTAGTTAGAAAAGGGTTGTTTGTTGCATATTCGTCATGCGAAAATATCATTCATCAAGAGTTGCATTTAGGAAAGGTTGCTTGGTTTATTAAAACATGATATTTTAAAGCATAGACAACAAGGTTGTAGGCATGATTCTTTGATGTAAGTTCTAGTAGATCCTAGGAAAGTTCGTCTTCAGATTATCATGCATTTTTACTTTTCCAAGGAAAGATGGGGTTCTTGCGAACCATGCGACGCATAGAAGCAATGAATCTCATGTTTACATGTATTGTGGAAGTTGCAACTATTTTTCCCTTTTAGAAAAAGTTTATCATATCTACGAAAGGTTCAAGACAAGTGGATCGAATTATCTAAATCACCTAAACCGCAAGGGATTCATATAGGCATGGTTCAGTCGATACAATAAATACCCCAAGTGCTAACTAGGGTTTAGCATGCTAAGGATTCGGCCTAGTTTCACACTTGTTGCCAAGTCGAAACCCTCAAACCCAAAGGTCCTACGCACATTCATGGAATGTTGGGCCAATTCGATGCTCATGCAAATAAGGATCTAGGGTTTCTACTGTAAGGATCATTCGATCAAATGGTAAACTCGGACTGAGTTGGAATCCTTAGGACCGAACGTTGTTGGCCAAGTACAATTAGGTTTGGGTTGGGTAAGAAGACACCCTAAACCTTGCTTCTTGTCTAAACATAATTCCTTGACCAGGAAACGTCGTTCAATGGGTGAAATGATCCCATGGAATAGATGCGGCACTTATGCAATAAGTTGCAACGTCGCATGGCCTTGTGGTTTGATCACAAGAGAGTTTTGCCATTCCTTGGAATGAGGTTGGTAGGTTCTTGCACAAGTTTAACTTGCAAGAGGATGAGTAGTCATCCTGTTACATCACCTTTCTTGGGAAAAATTGCCAAGTTAAGGGAAGTTAGGTATTTGCTTGGAAGCAAAGGATCAATCAAGTTAGAGCGACATGGTCGCCAAGATTTACTATTAATTTATGAAACCCAAGATGTAGGTTAAGTTGGGTTAACAGGGTATGGTCCTAACCCAAGGACAAAAGGGCGAACAAACAAACCCTTGGGGAATCTTGCCAAGTCGCAATCGATCCCGGATCGAATGCTGGATGCATTCGGAGAGAAGGATTCCCTCCTTAGCACTTGGCCAAATAAATGACCACTGGATTGATTGTGCTTGTAATAGTTTAGGAGCACTATTTGCATTGTTTGCTCAAAGAGCTAAAAGATGGAAAGTTAATTAATGCTTCAGATTGAAGGCCTAAAGGGAGAGGCAACATCAGTTACCCTCGACTATTTGCCTGACCCTAACCAAGGGGGTTGTTAGCCGCACCGGGAACATGGATCAAACCTACCACGTGAGATCTCTCCGTTGGGCACTACTTGGAGCAAGACGATGCTTGGATGCCAGGGGGGGATTTGGCTGTAAATCCCTTACCTTTCGGACCCTGCACAAGAGGCCAACGTCACTCGGGATTGGATCTCGAGGCCCGCATACTAGTCTACGGGCGGAATCTTGGATAAGTAATCCCTATGGATTGCTGGATAGCCTTCGGGCGGATTATGGATTAGCCTATGGGCTGGACTTTATGGATGTATTCCAAAGATAAATAAGATAACCTGTTGAAAAGGAACTTGTTTGGCACTGTTTTTTCTATGTCAAGTGCTAAGATTACGTGAAGGAACCAGTGTCTAACTGGCTAATTAAGGAAGTTTCTTGATGCATGTCCAACTAAATGTGGTAGGTTATTAGACAACTAAAGCAACCTTGAGGAAAGTGCGGTGGATGTGGCCATGGATCCGTCCTATGCATGGGTGGTCCCGGTTGGCCGAAAACTTTTCTCAATCGAAATGGACAGCAAGGAGCTCCTCTCAAAGGAAATGAATAGCAAGGGCGCTGACCTAAGGTTTAGGTTACTAGAACCCCGATTTATGCTGTTTTAGGGGAACGGAATGGGACTCTGTCTTATGGGCAGAGAGGTTGAGCCTTACATCCCTCTCGTTTCCCATTCTCCTTGAACCAAGTGCAGCATGAATCCGCTTCGTCCCTGGTTTTCTTGCGTAAAGTAGTTCACCAGGGGTTCAACGCTAGCTGCCGTTTAGGAAAGTGACCATTAGGGAAAACCCTGATTCAAGTCAGTCCTAAGTGGGAACGGCCGGAATACTTCCGCTATGTGGCAGACTTGGAAAGACCTAGAAGGCAAACCCCGTAACATTCCATGGGAGTGCCGGGTGGAGCTTTCTAGACTCTCTTTCCGATGGACTGCTAAGACGTGTCCTGAAAGGAAACAGGTGGACATGTTACAGATAGGAACAAAGAAGTAGGAGGTAGTTGCATACAACTATCAAAGCTCAATTGTAGCCAAAACACCTTCAAGATTCCTACCTCCTTCAAATCCATATGTGCCCCTATATTGTCTCTCTTTCCTATGATATAGTCCCATAATAAGCTACCCACATTTTTGAAAATGTGCATGGGATCCACAAAATGGTTAATTTGTTATAGTGGGTCCAATATGGCAACTCATAAACACTATATTCGAAAATTTGGAAATTTCCATGCACTTTGAGAACCCCCCATACCTTTATTATTTGACCACATGGTCAAATCTTGTTTTCTTAAAGGTGGAGTCTATCCTAAATACTATATAAGCTAAATTTTTAAATTCCACTTTCAAATATGGATCAAGATTTAGCCACGTTGTCAAATATTTATCACTTATTTAAAATTGGGACTTGGAAGATTTCCAAACTCTCTAATATGGTGTCCATAGGAAACTGAGAACCATCACATTCTGCTTTTGGAAGTGACTCCTCGTAGATCATTTTCTACTCATACTAGCTTTGGGTATTCATTCATGCTAGAAATCATCCAAGAAACTTGCCCTCAATTCATGACCCTATGGCAAGAAAGTTGCGTGCCCCTAATATACCATCTTCTTCATGGTCCCGAACCTTTCGGAGTCTAACTATGGTCTACATAATGGACATGATTGTTAACTTGAGGTAACCAGATATATCATGATATCCCTATCTAGTCAACACAAATATAAATGAGCCATGTTGGATATCAACAATGAGAACAAAATCTCATTTACCTAAGCACTTCTTGAATCCCAAAAAGTCATGCATGGTTTATATAAGAATGGCTCCTATATTAACGGATTGACAACCAACATACATGCTCATGTCTTCCATAGCAATCCCCTTCTCCCACAAAATCTTGAGCTCATCAACTAATGTATGGAGATAAATGTCCATGTTTATAACTTTATAGTGCCTAGGAATGAGCAAGATAAGGATTAGGTGTCCCGTGTTTATTTAGAATAAAATAAGTTTCTCTTCTTCTCATGTTTGTTGTGTATTCTAAGCGCTTTGGTTAGAATTTTTTCATTGTGCCTTGTAATTTATATATATATATATATAACTCAATCTACCAAATTTTTTGCCACATCCTTTAGATCACTTCTCACATCTTCATGCCTAGTTCTCTCTCTCATATCTTGAGCCACCAAATAGTTTGTCATCCACTTGTAACCTCTCCACATCACATATCCCTCTCCCTCTCCCTTTCTCTCTCTCTCTCTCTCTCTCTCTCTCTCTCTCTCTCTCTCTCTCTCTCTCTCTCCTTTTCTCTCCATCTACATGTCAGCTTGAAAGGTTGCCAGATCCCCTTTCCAAAAGGAGGACAAATAATGCTCTTAACCTACATTGAAATCATTGCGCACACACACACAAACACACACATACACACATATACATACATTGTGTCTCACCTCAACTATCTTGCTTGAGTAGTTGGACCTACTTGCACGGACATGCATTCGAGCAGCTAGAGCAATACATATCCCACAGTTAGAGAGTTATCCAATCCTCTTTCTTGCACGTCAATAGAGTTTTGTCCCCTCTCTCTCTCTCTCCCCCACATACACACACACAAACATGCTTGGACTATAAGGATATGGTGTTATGTGGACATGCATCCATAACAACCTAGCATGGATTTGGTAAAGATCTAAAGTCTTATAAAAAGGGAGTGCTCATGATGACTCTAGTTCCAAGCCTAAAAACTAGGAAGGCTCTCCTAGACATCATAAAATTGAGAAAGAAAGGTACAATTCTTAACCTTTTAGATCCTTGTTAAACTCATTTCACAATATGTGTTGCACTGATTTGATATTTTGTTGTCATCCAATTTAACTTTATGTAAAAAACATGGGAATTTTTGCAAACAATCAGTATTTGGTTACTATTTTTTATCTTTAACTCATTAGCTCAATATGTTTTGCTAATGCATCATATTTTGTGCAACACACATTGTTTTGCAA
Organism: Lygodium microphyllum; assembly: GCF_053477565.2. Taxonomy (NCBI): domain Eukaryota; kingdom Viridiplantae; phylum Streptophyta; class Polypodiopsida; order Schizaeales; family Lygodiaceae; genus Lygodium; species Lygodium microphyllum. The sequence continues at coordinate 182,116,494 of NC_141135.1, forward strand.
TATATTGTATTTTTACTACCATCTAATTAATCAATGCAACTAATGGTACATACACAAGGAACTCCAAATCAATTGCTATATAGCAAAATGGTTATGAAGTTGTAAAATGTACGTGATTACTAGTTAGATCTAGCAAAACATTTTTCCATCTATTCTATTAGCAAGTATCATTTTCTAATTTGTGAATTAATTAGCAAAATAAAAAATCATGCTCTATAGGTACTTTTTCTTTTTGCAATTTCAATATATCTAGCAAATAGTACTATTTGATATATAGTAATTGCAATCTATATAGTAAAATAGATTGCTTCTATAGTAATTCCATGAAACTAGAATTTTGATGTGTCATGTGATGGGCATAAATCACTCTTGTGCATTCAAAAAATATGTTATATTTAGAATGCAATACATACAATGTAAAATATCTATCATCAATCCAATTCTTCAATCTCTAACTTTAAAAGGGTGGAGTATATGTAAGCACATGGAATATCCCCTTTATCCCTAGACACTCTCCTTTCTTGGAGCAACAATGCTTGAGATTGTCTTATGATGCGTGCGTATGTGTGTGTGTGCACTCGCATGTGTAAGGGAAAATACCATAAAATAATATCGATCACACATTTGCAAATTCACTCAAACTACTTAGCATCATCTCAATTTTACTCCTATGAGAACTATAAAATAATCATTCACATGGATGGCCTCCATAGTTACAAATGTTGCTATAAACAATGCATCTTAACCATCAACTTAAGTAACGTAGAGGTATGGATCTCATCATAAAATTCTCCACTTAAAAAAATATATGACTTGGTTTATGTTCCTATATATCTATGTGCATGTATCTGGATGAATATTTGTATGTCTAAGTGTGTATGATACTTTATACTTATCCAAAAGATACCCACAGTGATGGCACTTGGATTCTCATCAATAGAATTTACCAATATTTTTCATAGTAAATAATTAACCTTTGTATGCTCAATAATTGCACAATCTTGATGCCTTTATTTCATAGTTGAGTCCAAACAGGACGTACTTATTATCCAACTTCGTCCTCTCCATATGTAGCTGCAACCATGCAATGAAGAAAACGGTATATCATCCATAAAGAAATAGACATAGTGGCATTTCTAATTAATCATATACATCTATCTAAACTTAGAATGCATGCATGCACGCATCCATGCGCACACACATACACACTCCCCACACACACTTCACACAGATGAAGGAAGATATATGTATGTGTTTCTACATAATATACATGTACGCATATACGTGCATGCACACTCACACATGCACATGTATGGAGAGAGAGAGAGAGAGAGAGAGAGAGAGAGAGAGAGAGAGAGAGAGAGAGAGAGAGAGAGAGAGAGAGTCATTACTCTACCTCCTTGCCAATTTAAACTCAAATTTTACCCATAGCACAACAATAATTGGATAAATGGTTAAGATAAACCAATATAATTCTTACAACATGGATACAATTAATTAGCAATGTCATTATGTCTACTATTTTATGGATGCTAAACCATTTGGTTCATTGCATGGTTTCAACTACATATGGAAAGGGACAAGTTGGATAATGAGTACATCTTGTCCAGACTTGACTATGCAATAAAGACATCATATTGTGCAATTATTGAGCATACAAAGGTTAAGTATTCACAATGAAAAATATTGGTAAATTTTATTGATGACAATCCAAGTGCCATCACTCTGGGTATCTTCTAGATAAGTATAAATTTTCATATACACAGTTAGACACACAATATATCTAAAGGTAAATATGCAATTTCACACACGTGCATATACCAAATTTGAAAAATAAGTCATACACTCTTCTAAGTGAAGAATTTTATGATGTTGAAATCCATATCTCTACATTACTTAAGTTGATGATCTTCAAGTTCCATTACTCACATCAACATTCGTAACTATGAAGGCCATCCATGTGAATGATGATTTTATAATAATCATGGGAGGAAAAAGGAGAGGGTACCAAGTATTTCCAATGAATTGGCCAATGTATGATCGATATTATGTTTATGGTCTTGGTCCTTACACACACACGTGCACATAGATGTAGGTATTACTTTTTGTTTAGTGAGGAAGTTGGCCATGCTTTCTTATGCTAGCTCAAGCCAAGCTTCAGCTATTTACTTTCACAATTTGTCAACGTATTGAGTCAACTCTCAACTCTTTCTTAGCTCAATTATAGCCTACATTTGCATGACTCTCCTTTCTTAGATTATTCTTATAGTCATGTGATGTGAGAAATGTTCCACTAGTTGAACTATAAATGACAATCCATACCTCCTGTACTTATGTATTCCTATTTTTTGGCTAGAAGGTTGCTCCTTGCACCTTCACTCTCCTAAACACTAAAGAGAGACTCTCTATATATTTGAATGCCAAGTAGAGTCTATGGAATGACAAACATCTAAGTACAAACAAATGCAACTTGTAGATAGCTTGATGAAATATATGCACATGTTAGGTGGGACATGCATGTGACCTATTATTAACCAACTATGGGGGTTTGGTGTTTCAAGAGATAAAAGTGATAGAACATGCATTTCTCCTTTAGGAATAAGTTGCATGCATGCATTCCATTTTTGTTGGACTCAAAGGAAGGTCAATAAGTAGATGGATAGAAAGGTTAGAGAATGGGAAAGAAGCCAATAATGCAACCCTTTTTCTCGCTTGTTTTATTGTTGGTACTCATCACAACTCAATAAAGGTCAATCAATAGAGAGAGAGAGAGAGAGAGAGAGAGAGAGAGAGAGAGAGAGAGAGAGAGAGAGAGAGAGAGAGAGAGAGAGAGAGAGAGAGAGAGAGAGAGAGAGAGAGAGAGAGAGAGAGAGAGAGAGAGAGAGAGAGAGAAAGAGAGAAGCCTTGTATTATATGTGACACAATATCTCAAAGGTCCTCATGTGCCAAGCCTCATCTAGTTCTATAAATTGATCATTTTTCTTGAGGTATCCTTTTGATCTCTTGCTTTTCTATCTTATTGGGTTAATATTGAGTAAAGTGGCCACTCTTTGTGCAACCATAGCACACATCTAGAAACCAAGAGAGGTTGTGAACAAATAGACTCAACATATTGGTATTCTATTGTTTGACCTTTAAGGGTTCAATCTTCTAGTCCCATAATATGCATTACATTTGCTTCCCTTTAGGTTTAATAATGAGAGAAGAAAGGTAAGATAATTTGCCAAGATAGTAATTTCTATCTCAAGAATGGCACCTAAGCTAGAGAAAGAGACTCATTAGGGAAATTTTGAGGTCTCAAAAATGCCCTTTAAGGGAGTTTGACCAAAACATTCCCTCAAAAAATGGGAGCACAATGAATTTTTTGCAAATGAACTCCAAACTTGTCAAAGATTACATTTTTAGATTCTATTATTCAAGAGCTTTCTAGTGATATATGGGTTGATAAGGTTTGGAAGTGAAACAATGAAGTTACATCAAAGATTCCATTTTGTATAGGGAATATAACTCTAATGGAATCTTTTAAGAGTAGAAAGAAATCTTTAGAGAACCTAGCCTCATACAACGTTGAAACCCCATCTTGCTATATATCATCTGAAAATTGTGAAGAGTAGGTTCTAAATATGCAATCTCCGACAAGTTTGGAGTTCATTTGCAAAAAAATTATCGTACCCGTATTTTTTAAGGGAATATTTTGGTCAAACTCCCTTAGAGGGCATTTTTGAGACCTCAAAATTTCCCTAATTTCCAAATTAAGTATTTGAATAATAGAATATCTTCTAGGGGAAAATACACTAACCATAAGAGCACAAATCCCATTGAAACCAACTGAATAATAAAACATCTTCTAAGGAAAACCATCCTCACCACAAAAGCACAACTCCCATTGAAACTAATTGAATGCTAAAGGGGTCCAAGTTCCAACCCTACCTCTTCCAAGATTATTTTTTTTAATGCATAATGTTGCATTTTGTTTGAAACATTGTAAGAGGACCATCTAGCAAATTCCTCATTAAAATATAATTTGTCATGAAAAACATAAACAATCTTGTTGTGGGATAGTCAAGTATATGTTTCAAAGAAGAGATGAGGAGAAGATAACATAACACTAGCTAGAGAGAAGAGAATCTCTTGTGAAGATTAATATTTTGCAAGTTTGACACCAGAGCTTGCTGCATTTTGTATGTTATACGAGGTCCTTTTCACATGATTGATTACTACCATTTTCCCTTGCATGAAGAGAAGCACACAAGCATAGAAGTTCAAAAAGAAATACCAAACAATAGGAGTCACAAGATTAGACAATTGAACACTAAGGTTGGTTATATTAGACTCCTTGCTATAGTATTTTAGTCATATCATAATATGTGAGACTATGAAATGGTGGGAAAACAAAATCATAGGAGTTTTGAAATCCCCTTTGCCATCCAAACTCAAGTATCTTTAATGGAATTGTTAAGTGCCACCCTCCCTATCATAACTTTGTTAGTAGCATTGTCATGCAATTGTATGCCCATACTATGAAGATAGATGAGATCTCATAACTTCATGCATTCAAGTATCTATACATATGACATGATATGATAAGTTGTAGGAATTTTGGACACACTACAGAGTTCTATTCATTGGTTTAGTCACAAGCAATGATGTTGGACTCAAGAGAAGAAGGAAAGTTAAGTCAATGACCAAGAGATTTTATGCATGTGACTTTGTATAGGGGAATAAGTGAGGACTTATGGGACTATTGCGGATAGGTAAAGTCGAGAAAAGTGAGGAACAAAAGGCATCATTCAACATGAGGAAATTACATGTAAATGTTGTGGAGGCCTACATCAAATGTGGGGAAGCAAGCAAGACTAAACTCATGCAAAGGATAGCTTTGGGAAAGAAGGAATAGGGCTGAAAACTCCTAGACCTTGAAGGTATTGATTGGGGTAGAAAAGAAGAAATAGAGCTGAACACTCCTAAACCTTTAGGGTGTTGATTGGGGTAGAAAAGAAGTGATTTTGTGGCTCTCATGAGCTATAAGAAATAGGGTATAATAAGTATTCAAGCTAAATATTAATGTCCTAAATTTTCAACACCAAGGTAAAAATTAGGGGTAAATTTTAGCTCAAATGCTGTTTTTACGAGGTTTTCTTGGTCATCAAGCTAAAAATTGAGGCTTCACAACTCAAAATATAGCCGATCTATACAAAAATTTACATATTTTGGTCTAAATTCAACGCAAAATTAGCTTAAAAATGGGTTTTCTCATAACATTCACCCAATTTTCTAAACTCTTCCACCATTGATTAGCCAAACATTTTTCCATCTACCTACAAACTAAAAATCATGGGGGTCCCTTAATTTTTACCCTTGTTCAACACAAATCTTTGATCTTTTAGGGCTCAACACTTGTTACATATACTTGTCTACAATAGGTAGATTCTTGAAGTATAGGTAAGGGTTAGGGTTATAGCCATAGTGCTTAGTGTAAAGGTACCTTAGGGTTAGGGACTTGCTAAGTTGGAATTTTAAAAAGAAAAATAAGAAGATTGATAAAATGAGGTCAACTTAACTTGATGTAATGTATTAAATTATAATGAATATAATAAATGTTTGATCACTTAAGAAAGAAAATTTCTTAAGACTATAGAGAGCTTGATGAACAATGTTAATATTCTAAGAAACTTTTAACTTCTTAAAGACAACTTGTAATATACCAAATCATGCTTGAACCACCTATTAAGGTTAATGGACTTTTTTTTTCTTCTTCTCTCGTCAGCAAATGGTCGTGCTGGAGAGGGAGAGGGATATAGAACGGCCAGCAAGCTCGTCGTTGGAGCTTGCTTAGCCTCACTTCCATGCCGCCTGACACGTTAGGAGAGGAAGGATCCCCCTCCCCTCCCCTATTTAAACAGGAGGAGGCATTGCCATAGAGGACGGCTGGATTACATGAGGAGGGAGGGTTGCCATTCTGTAATGCTGAGGGAGAGAGAGAAGGTTATGCCAACACTGCTGCCACCCTGCAATAGGAAGGAGGGAGGGTCACCTCGTCGCCACTCTGCCCGGACGAGGCTGTCGAGTTGCCGCTGCCGCCTGAAGTTGCCGTCGGACGGCTAGTTATCCCCCCTCCCACGTGGAAGCTTTAGAAGCTTCCTGGGGAGAAGCTTCTAAAGGGCCTCCTTAGCCCCCTTTCCCCTGGTGTTAATTTCCCCCCCTCACACCCCTGTGTTTAACCCTTAAATCCCCCTTTTACCCCCGTGCTTAAACCCCTTTCCCTTTCCCTTCGAACCATTTCCCCCCTCCCCCCCGGTTTTAACCCCTATAAGCCCCCTTTCTCTTGGGCCTTGGAACCCACCCCCCTCTGTGTTTTATAAACCTTAAGCCCCCTTTTCGTGGATATTGGAACCCACCCCCTCCGTGTTCTATAAATCCTTAAGCCCCTTCTTTTGTGGATATTGGAATCACCTTCCCCCCCCCCGTGTTTTCTCCCTTGAAACCCCTTTCACCCCCACGTCGTAAAACCCTCCAAGGGCCCTACTTGTGCCTATTATTACCCCCCTCATGTTTAAAGGTCTATAAGCCCCCTTTTTCCCCAATAAGAGTGCGCTTAGAGGTCCTATTATTACTCCCCCCTCGTGCTTTTAATCTCTCTTAAGCCCTTTCCTTGGGCTTTGAAGGTCGTGTAAAAATACCCCTTGGAACTCTCCCGCACCTTGTTTCTTTCCCACACCTTTCTATTCCCCGTTCATGTGAGTTTTCAAAGGCCATTAAGCCTTCCCCATGGCTTCAATGGGTCTTAGTCGTGAAGGATTCTGAAACACCCCCTTTCAAACTCCCGACTCTAAGGAGGAAGCCTTCTAAAACTGCTTTCGACAGAAGGTGCAAGTTATTGCGAAAGAGAGCCACGGTGCAATATCAAAAAGAAGTTGTTAAGCTCCTTCCACGGCCGAAATGCCTCCTAAGAAAGTCCAAGGCGCAACCACGAGAGGGTCATCTCTCGGTATCCATGTGGACATCTCACCCCAAGCCCAGGTTTTCCTTCCTAATTATTATTTGATATTGTTGTAATTCAATCTTGCAAGGTTAATTGTTAGAAATAGGATATATTTTCGTCCTAGTTGTTCATGTCGAAGGAACTTAGTCATCAATACTTTTAAATGGAACATGAAAATTAAGAAAGCATAAACGCATTTCTAGCAAATAGCTTATGCATTGAAATGAATTATAAGACTAGATTATTATCCATTAAAATAGTATACTTCGATTAAGCCTAGAAGTATAAACTACATCTCGCTCTATTAACCCATATCGCAATGAATCATCATGGAAAGTGCTAAGCATGAAACGATTCTTATGATGCATAAACTTTATGAAATTATCGTTTTCAACTGCATAAATTAGCAAGAAAAAGGTTGCTTATTTAGCATGAATTTTTTTTGCAAAGAAAAGGGAAGATTAGTTGAAATTAACTTGACCTCAAAACGATAAGTTAGGGTTGAAAAATCAATTTACGCATAGTCAACAAATCATGTGGAAGTAATCTCAAAATTATCTTCTAGAGTTAACCAAATTGGCATAAAACTAAAACACCTAAGCCATGGAGTACTCGTTCGGAATAAGTTAAATTCCAAGAGACGCCTATACCTTAAATACTTGCCCACATTCACTGAATGTAGGGACAATGAAATGTAATTGTAAAATGAGCTAGGGTTTGTCCCTAAGAACCTTACAAGATGAAACTTGGAAACCCTAGGTCTAATGACGTCAGCCTAGTAACCTGAAACAGATTGTTCGTGACTCCATAGACTCATAGTTTGATGCAGCACTTGTGCAACAAGTGCGGAGTCATTTGATCTTGTAATTGGATCACAAGGGGATGGCCAAGTTCTCGCAATGAAGTTGGCATGTCCTTACGCAAGTTATCTTGTAAGAGGATGAATAATCATCCTAATTTAGTGGTCTTTCTAGAGTTAAAAAGATTGTTTGGAAACTAAAGACCAGTCGATAAACTGAAGTACCCAATGAACTTAAGGTTTGAGCAAGTTGGGTTAAGAGGGTACACCCTAACCCAGGATGTAGGGGATCTTGCTAAGTTGCAAGTCATCCCGGATCAAGTGCTGGATGCATTCAAAAGGAAAGATTCATTTCTTAGCAGTTTGCCAATAAAAATGATCAATGGAAATGTTTGTGCTTGCTACAGATTTTAGAGCACTGTTTGGCTTTGTTTGATCAATGAATTAAAAGATAAATGGATATCTATACTTCAGGTTGAAGGCCTGAAGGGAGAGGTAGCTTCAGTTACCCTCGACTACCTGCCTAACCCTAACCAAGGGGGTTGTTGACCTCGCTGGGAAAGTGGACCGAACCCGCCGCAAGAGGTCTCTCCGTTGAGCGCTATTTGGAGCAGGAGGACGCTTGGGTGCCAGGGCGGGCTCTGGCCATAAATCCCTTACCTTGTGCGTCCTACACAAGAGGCTAACGTGACTCGGGATTGGATCTCGAGGCCCGCATACTAGTTTATGGGTGGAAACTTGGATTAGTGATCCCTGTGGATTGCTGGATAGCCTTCGGGCAGATTATCGATAAGCCTATGGGCTAGAATCTTTGTATTTCAAAGATAAATATGATAATCTGTTAATAAGGAACTTGTCTGATATTGTTTTTCTATGTCAAGTGATAAGATTACGTGAAGGAACCAGTGCCTAATGGGTTAATTAAAGAAGCTAGTTGTTACATGTCCAACTAATGTGTTAGGTAAATAACTAACACAACCCCAAAAAAGTGCGGAGGATCGACCATAGGTCCATCCTACAGATGGGTGGTCTCGGTTGGCTGGGAAATTTTCTCAAATCATGATGGACAAGAGGAAGATCATCAAAGAACAGAATAACAAAAGCGTTGACCTAGAGTTATGATTGAACCCGATTTACGATGTTTTAGGGGAACGGAAAGGGACTATGCCTTATGGCAGAGAGGTTGAGCTTTGCATCCCTCTCATTTCCCATTCTGCTTGAACCAAGTGCAGCGTGAATCTACTTCGGACCTGACGTTTCTGCGTAAAGTAGTTCGCTTGGGTCTAACGCTAGTTGCCGTTAGAGAATGACCAATCAGGAAAACCCTAAATTCAGGTAGATCCTAAGTGGGGAAGGTTGAAATACTTCCACTACGTGGCAGATGCGGAAAGCCCTAGATCGCAAACCCCGTAACATTCCATGGGAGTGTCGGGCGGAGCTTTCTAGATATCCTTTCCGATGGACTGCTAAGATGTGTCCTGAAAATGCAAGCGGACACGTTACAGTTGGTATCAGAGCCGACCAACAACGGAATTGTTTTTATGAAATCTTAATAAGTTGAAGTAAAGCAAATGTTGCTGTCAAAACATTTCCTAAGCTTCAATGCTGTCTTGCAGAATTACGAAGCGTGGAACAAGTTCTTGGTATTTCGAGTCATGTTTATGACTGCAATGCATTCTTCGCATTATCGACAAAGGGTTGGGATGATGAACATCCTGGAGAAAATTTTCCGAGGCTTTACCCGAGAGCCAAGGAAACTTCAGCTCGGTCTTGCAATGGATGGTGTGAACCCATTCGGTGTGCGTTTAACTTCTTACAGTGTGTGGACTATAGTCCTTGTCAACTACAATATCCCTCCATGGCTTTCTACGAAGAAAGAACATCTCATCCTTAGCTTACTCGTCCCCGACCGCTACAAAGTCAAAAATATGGACGTGTATCTTTGTCCATTAGTCGATGAGCTTAAGATTTTGTGGGAGGAGGGGGTCACCATGCAAGATATGAGCAAGCGCGGCGATGGTCGATGGTCCGCCAATATTCGAGCCATTCTCATGTGGACGATGTATGACTTTCTGAGATTCTGAGGGTGCTTAGGTAAATAGGCTTCCGTTCTCATACGTAATATCTATCATACCTTGTTCAAGTTTGTATTCATTGGATAGAGGTGTTTGGATAGGTCTAGTTACCTCAGGTTATCATGCATGTCCATTGTGTGGGCCACAGTTAGACTCTCAAAGGTCACAAACCATGAAGAAGATGGTATATCAAGGACATGCCGCTTTCTTGACAAAGGGTCATGAACTCAGGGAAGGTTTTGTTGGACGACCTCCAACACATATAAATGCCCAAAGCGGGTACGAGCTGAAAATGGTCCACACGGAGTCACATCCAAACAGAATGCGACGGTTCTCAGTTTTCTATGAGTTGCCATATTGGACCCACTTACAGATGAACCACTTGTTGGATCCCATGCATATTTTCAAGAATGTGGGTAGCTTGCAATGGGACCACATCACAGTAAAGAGAGACACTGTAGGGGCACGAATGGATTTGAAGGAGGTAGGCAAGATGGAGGGGCTTTGGCCGCAGTCGAGTGTTGATGGTGGCGTGTAGCTTCCTCGCACTCCTTGGGTTTTGTCCTGATGCTAGGAGGCATATTCCACGGTGGATTCCGTGAGGTTTTACGGTGGATTTCGTAAACTTTTATTACCGGGGCTCATACACAAAGTGGATTCTTTGTGCGAGAAGTCGATGTGGACGCCTATCCTTTTCGGGCGTTTTGTTAATTTAGTGTGTACATGGGTGATTCCATAGCGGGTGATTTCGCAAAATACATATTTAAATTAATAAACGTTTATGAGTTTAGAGTGCACACTCGTGATAAATTAAGGTTAGGATTGATTTCTAACCAATTAATTTATTTATGTAGCTGAAGACTGCTAGGTATTCACTTTTGTCAGTTTAATTGTATTATTTTACTAACGATTGTGAATGCTTCAATTGATGTGTAGCGATAGCAGTAGTGCCGGTGAAAAGTATTGGAGGATAGTGTGTATTCAAGTTATCGTCAAATTTATTATTTTTGTATGCGCATGGGCGCACGATTGAGATATTTGTATTTGGACATTGTATTTGGGTACGCCTGACTTCTTGAGCGCCCATTAGCTTTATTTTTATTTGGCACAAAAGCAAACTCAAAAGCTAAAGCATGCTATTTTGTAATTTGGGCTATTATTTGAGCTTGAAGATGATTAATATATGAAATACATGCTTTGTGGAGCGCTCACACAACGCATGGGGGGAGATTGCACCCAATTGGTCTCTTGTTCATGTCATGCAAGTTTTCCACATTGATTTGTGTGCAAAAAGTAGAGTTTTTTTATTCTTGGGGACCTTCTGACGCTCACTACGCGCGCTTACGGCATCGGATTTGTGCACCAGTGGTATCAGAGCGAAGCTAAGATCGAGAGCTTCCAATCACTTACCATCTTGTGCAAAGGCGGAGCTCCTGGAACGATCATCACACTCTACAATTAGTTTCGTCGTGAACAGTTGATACGGGTGTATTCCTGGCGGTCAAGAATCCCTATCTGCAGCCTCTAATGGTGAAGGACTAGCCTGAGGAGCTGGAGGACCACTTGTACATCTCCTTCTTCAAGACGTTTTTCAAACAGATAACAGATAAGCTTCATATCTTAAGAAGTTTAAAAGCTTAAGTCAAAGCTTAAGTAAGCTTAGTAATAAGCTTTATAAGAAGCTTATTAAAGCTTCAATTCACAAATTCAATGAATCAGTAACGCGGCATCTTGACGTCAGCAACGACGGCGTGAAAAACGGCACCCCCTCCTGAAATCAAATTCGTTGACAGTCACATCTTAAGCCTAGTTACATAGTCTTTCAAATTCCTAAGTCTACTAAGTTCTCCAAGTTCTATTACTCCTCCAAGTTCTACAAGTCACAAAAGTAATAACAGACTTACTTCAACTATTCCCATAAAGACTGTTCACATACAGAAGCACAAAATAACAGAATTTCTCTCTAGAAGACTCTGTTCCTATTTGCAGACTTGCTGAACCAGTTTCAGTAAACGTAGAAGGACATATGAAGGTCATACGCAGTTTCTACGAAGACAACGAACACCGCAACCGCAAAAGACAAAGACCATAAAAGCCAAACAAAATTTATAAGCCTTGTATACCTGACTTTGAGCTACGCTCATCCCGCTAATCAGATTTCGAGAGTGTGAGGTCTTTTGGATTTTTACAGGATGACGGAACAAAACATGGATGATTTAATGGCTCAAGGTGATTTACCCAAACCAACGATGGAACAAAAATTGGATTTAATTATGATACAGCTAGATGAAGAATGAAGAGCCCGACAAGCTTTGCAAGTTCAATTGGCCAATTTGCAATGATCTACCACTGACAAAGATGGACCGCAACCCAAAGATCTTATACAATGTACCATTGATGCATGCTTGAAGCTCAATCCATCTGCAAAGAAACAAAGTTAAGTAAAAGAAACTTCAAATTTCGTACTTTCAATGGATCTCCAGATGGAAAGACTGTACTTGCATTTATCAGTCAGTTTGATGATTACTTTCATGAAGAGACATATGCTGAGAAAGACAAACTTAAATGTGTCACTAACCATTTAGTCGATTGAGCATCTCTATGGTGGACTGTGGTTCGCAAGAGCATTGATTGTCCCACTACCTGGGAGAGTTTCCAAAAGAAGTTTTTGCAGAATTTCCTTCCTCCTCAATTCCATGAAAAAGCCATAAAGCAATGGGATCTTCTACAGCAAAGAGATCACGAACCTATTTTCCAATACATTGAACGTTTTTAGAATGCCCTACTACAACTATGCATGCTTGAAGATGTACCTGAAGCGACTCACAAATGCAAGTTTATGTCTGGTTTACTTAGACATTACTATGCTGAAGTCCATATGTTCAAGCCAACAACCCTTGAAGATGCAATTTCCTTGGCTCATGACACTAAAGAAACAAGATTCGAGGAAGAGACAAGCGTCCACAACAATTTCAAGCTAATGGTAACTATGGTTCCAAGCAATTCAATTCAAATTTTAGAAGATTCAATCAAAGTCGTTTTCTTCCATCTTCATTCTGTAAGTCTTGGACACGATCACCTGCTTTGCCATCAAATACCAATCCAAACCCTAAGCCATCCTCACAGCCAAATCCCAATATTCCTAGACTTCCTGCCATTACCAACAATGTATCTAAAGCTAAACCCATAGTTTGTTATAAATGCCATCAACCTGGACATCTAGCAGCCAATTGTCAATCGAAAAAGCCACCTGTCCATATCAATTACCTTGGAGCAATGGAAGATGAAGAACGTGAGGAAATGCCTAACTTTACGGAAGATGATGACGACATTGGTACTACTTCGGATACTTTGCCAGGTATGCCAACTCCACATTCTTCGTTGACAATGAAATGTTTCGTGCATGGTAAAGAAAAGATTATTTTGCATGATGATGGTAGCACACATGATTTTATTTCTACAAAGTTAGTGAAAGAATTGAATTTACAAACTGTTTCTACACATTATCGCATTAAAGCAGCATTCCTAGGCACGATATATAATGGAACACAAGAGGTGCATAATTTAAAAATTAAAATTGGTGAATATATTGAACGTAGAAATTTCCTAGTTGTACCTTTGTAGTCTAGTGATATTATTTTAGGTATGCCTTGGTGTCATCAGTATAATCCTGACATAGATTATTCTACACATTCAAATAAAATTTATTTTCAAGGAAAACAAATCACATTGCATGGTATGCATGCTTCTAATAATTTTCCATTGCTTACTCATACTCAAGCTAAACGTGCCTTACGTAAAAGTAGCAAATCTTATTTAATATGGGTAAATGAACTTCAAGCTAAAGAAAAACAAATGCATCCTAGGCATACACAATTTCTTGCTCAATTTAAAGATTGTTTTGATGATGATTTACCACCAGGACTACCACCCTCACGTCCTGAAGATCACAAAATAGATTTAATTCTTGGTACACAACCACCATGTAAAGCACCATATAGGCATAACCAAATTGAACAGAAAGAAATTCAAAATCAAATAGAAGAATTGCTTAACAGAGGATTAATTAGACCTATTAGTTCTCCATTTGATGCACCTGCTTTATTAGTAAAGAAGAATAATAATACTTATCGCATGTGCATTGATTATCGTGCCCTAAATAAAATTATAGTTAAGAATAGATATCCCATACCTAGGGTAAATGATCTTATGGATAAGCTACAAGGTTCTGCCATATTCAGTAAGATAGATCTTAAATCTGGTTATCATCAACTAAGATTAGATAGATATGATATATTCAAAGCTGCATTTAGAACACAATTTGGACACTATGAATTTCTAGTGATGCCTTTTGGATTAACTAATGCACCAGCTACCTTTAGTCGAATGATGAATCGCATATTTCTGAAATATCAGCATTGTGTTATAGTATTCTTTGATGATATGTTAGTATTCAATAAAAATGAGAATGAGCATTATGAACATCTGTTCTTAGTTTTCAAGTTGTTAAAAGATAATCAATTGTATGCTAATCCAGAAAAGAGTGAATTCTTTCAAACAGAAATTGAATATCTAGGTCATATTGTTTCATCAGAAGGTATTAAAGATGACTCTAAAAAGATAGAAGCAATTTTAAATTGGCCCATACCCAAAAAAGTGCATGAGTTACGTTCTTTTCTAGGTCTTGCTAGTTTTTACAGAAAGTTTGTGCAAAATTTTTCATTATTTGCGTTACCTTTGACTAAACTTTTAAAGAAGGGTATTGTTTATAACTGGATTGATAATCAACAAAAATCTTTTGATTTATTGAAACATGCATTAACCCATGCTCCTCTATTACAACTACCTGACTTCAATAGACCATTCTTTTTAGTAGTTATTGATGCTAGTGGATCTGGAATAGGAGCCGTCCTTATGCAAGATAATCATCCCATAGCCTATTCTAGCTGTAAATTGAAACCATCCGAACTTAAATATTCTGCATATGATAAAGAATTGCTAGCTGTAGTACAAGCCTTACGTCAATGGAAATATCACTTAATGGGTTCTAAATTTATGATCAAAACTGACCATCCAAACTTAAATATTCTGCATATGATAAAGAATTGCTAGCTGTAAATAGAAACCATCCGAACTTAAATATTCTGTATATGATAAAGAATTGCTAACTGTAGTACAAGCCTTACGTCAATGGAAACATTACTTAATGGGTTCTAAATTTATGATCAAAACTGACCAACAAAGCATTAGACATCTCCTTAGTCAACCCCAAATATTTGACCGACATATTAAATGGGCAGCTTTCATTCAAAGTTTTCATCCCCTTATACAATATCAACCAGGAAAAGAGAATGTTTTAGCCGACGCTTTAAGTAAAAGACCAATAATTCATAATATTTATGTCATATCATTTAATTTCCTTATCCCTATGAAAGATACTTATCATCAGGATATTACTTTTCAAGCTGATTGGAATAAATTAGTTGCAAATAATTGGATTTCTATTGATTCACTATCTTACAATAATGGATTTATGTTTTATGAAAAAAGATTATGTGTTACAATTCCATTTAGATCTTTTGTTTTGCATGAGATTCATTGTCCTCCATATCAAGGTCATAGAGGTATTATATCTACTTTGCGTACATTGACTGAAGATTTTTATTGGCCACATATGGACACTGATGTATCTAACTTTGTTTCTGAATGTTTAGTTTGTGAACGAGTTAAGAGATACCATGGTAAACAGTATGGTTTACTAATGCCATTATCTATTCCATCACGACCATGGGAACAGATTTCAATGGACTTTATTACTGGTTTACCTAACACTAAAGCTAACCATGATATGATTTGGACTGTTGTAGATAGGTTTAGCAAACAAGCATATTTCATTCCATGCAAGAAAACTTTAACTGCATCTCAAGCAGCCCAATTGTTTTTGAAAACTGTGTTTACTAATCACGGTTTACCAAAAGTTATTATTTCTGATCGTGATTCTAGATTCAGCAATAATTTTTGGATTACTTTGTTTGCTAACTTAGGAACAAAGATTGATTTTTCATCTGCATTTCATCCTGAAACTAATGGTCAAACAGAAGCTACTAACAATACTATTTTAGATCTTTTACGTGCTTATACTATTTCAAAACCACACACATGGGATACACATCTACATTTACTTCAGTTTGGATATAACAATACACTGCACACAGCTACAAAGAAAGCACCATTTGAAGTTATTTATGGATATAGATTGCCTACACCTGTTGCATCATTATCAAATAAAATTCAGACTACTGATGATATTACTAACATGCATGCTACTATTTTTTATGAAGTTAAGGATATGATTGCCAAAGCCCAACAATCATATACAAAACAAGCAAATAATAAAAGACAGACTATGAATTTCAAAGTTGATGATTATGTTTGGTTACGTATAGAAAAACGTAGATTACAAAGTGTAGATAAACACCCAGTTGTGAAATTAGCACCTAGATTCTATGGACCATTCAAGATCATACACAAAATCAATGGCAATGCATTTAAACTAGAACTACCACAACATTGGAAAATTCACAATACTTTCCATATTAGTTTATTACGACCCTTTAGAGGCCAATTACCTGTACACCCTGTCTTTGAAAACCCACCTTTGCTAGATGATGAGACTGAAGTACTTGAGCCTGAAACTATTATAGATATTGACTTTATGACCACTAGAACTAGCTATAGATATTCTAGATATTTGGTCAAGTTTAAAAACCATCCCGTTAAACAGGCCCAATGGATGCACGCTAGAGACTTAAATGCTTTCCCCACTCTGTTAGCTCCACATTGAGCTAATAGCAATTGAGGACAATTGCTATCCCACCCCGGGGGTATGGTGCTAGGAGGCATATTCTACGGTGGATTCCGTAAACTTTTATTACTAGGGCTCATACACAAAGTTGATTCTTTGTGCAAGAAGTCGATGGAGATGCCTATCCTTTTCGGGCGTTTTGTTAATTTAGTGTGTACATGGGTGATTCCATAGCGGGTGATTCCACAAAATACATATTTAAATTAATAAGCGTTTATGAGTTTAGAGTGCGCACTCGTGATAAATTAAGGTTAGGATTGATTTATAACCAATTAATTTATTTATGTAGCTAAAGACTGCTAGGTATTCACTTTTGTCAATTTAATTGTATTATTTTACTAACGATTGTGAATGCTTTAGTTGATGTGTAGAGATAGCAGCAGTGGCGGTGGAAAGCATTGGAGGATAGGGTGTATTCAAGTTATCGTCAATATTTTGATGGGCGCATACCTTAGGCATGGCGCCTATATTTTATCGCGCTTATTTATCAAAGCGCTTGATATTTATTTATTGTTTTTGTATGCGCATGGGCACACGATTGAGATATTTGTATTTGGACATTGTATCTGGGTATGCCTCACTTCTTGGGCGCCCATTAGCTTTATTTCTATTTGGTACAAAAGCAAACTCAAAAGCTAAAGCGTGCTATTTTGTAATTTGGGCTATTATTTGAGCTTGAAGATGATTAATATATGAAATACATGCTTTGTGGAGCGCTCACATAAGGCATGGGGGGAGATTGCACCCAATTGGTCTCTTGTTCATGTCGTGCAAGCTTTCTACATTGATTTGTGTGGAAAAAGTAGAGTTCTTTTGTTCTTGGGGACCTTCTGACGCTTACTATGCACGCTTACGGCATCCGATCTGTACACCATGTCCACTAAAGAAGAGCGCACTGCGAAGCAAATAGTCAAGTCTATCCGCACTCTGACGGGTGTGATGTGTTCTCTCAGGTCTGCATTTTCTAAAGACGACCAATTATCAAGGCTAAAATCACATGATTGGCATAAGATATGTCAAATTTATACTACGAAAGGATTGTAAGTGGCCTGCGCATTTTGCTATTTGGAGTGTAGTCATTGTTCATAATGCTTTCTCATTTGTGGCAGTTTGTACTACTAATCGCGATCGCACAATGCCTTACTCCAAAAATACACAGGGCAATTTACAAGTTGTCGACTTTAGTGCAATGGATCTCACAGAAGGAGATTAAGACGTCCTCTATTGAATCCACGAGGCGGAGAGTAGTGGAGATGGTCTTGTCTCTTTGAGAAATACCTGCCTACTAGCATGCTCAGGATATAAATCCACCTTCTTGTGCATCTTGTAGATGAAGTGGAGATTGTTGGATCTATCCATACGCAATGGATGTTCTTCTTGGAGCGCTTCATGAAAACCCTAAAAGGCTTTGTACGACAATGAGATTGGCCAGAAGGTAGCATGACTGAAGGTGTGTTGGTGTCTGAGGCACTAGTGCATATTTCAAAATGGCTACCAATAGTGGATCCAAACAATAGTATGCTATGGTCACTCAAGGACGATGATAGACTGACCGGAGATGTGGTGGTTGGAAATGAGGTAGAAAAAAGAATGGATACTGTAATGGACGAGAAAGTGAATTGCTTTTGTATGTTGCACTATGCCTCTATGGAGACGTGGCTCGCCAAGTACCAGCAATCTAAGCAAGATCGAGAGGAAGCACGATCTGAATTTCAACGTAGTACACGCCATCGACTAATTTGATATCCCGAGGGCATGGAGGAGATGCCACAGTTTATGTCAATGCGATGGTTGCATGGAGCTTTGACTGCAGCATCTTGCGAAGGGGCGGAGGTCCCAACCGAGGAGTGGGAATCCTCGAGGGGATGTAGTCCAAAGGTGATGACGTGTTTAGGGTTTGTCGTATCTATATTTTATATGCGACAACTAATTGAGTGTTTCAATGTACAGTACAAAATATATAGTGCAGCGTGGTCGCACGGACGGAATTTTCACATGGAGCATATTGACAAAATGTGCTCCACAACAGATTGTGGTATCATGGCAAGGTTCAAGCAAGAGAGTCGAGGACGAGCAATAGATTGTGGTACATGGCAAGGTTTGAGCAAGAGAGCCGAGGACAAGCAATGGATCCAAACATAGTTATAGATGAGATGGAGTATTTTGGAAACTTAAAAGTATTGTTACCGTGGATTACCGTAGCTTCTCCACGATACTATTCGATGTGTAGTGGTTCAAAGTGGTACTTGAAGGATCTAGAGCAACAGTTCACCGAGGTCCATCTAGATTTCTCGAAATAGATTCCGAAAAAAAATGGACGGATTTGTGCGACACCTTTGTGTTTCCAGTCCATTGTGAACAGGTGCATGAACTCATTTGTTTGTTAATTGTATTACGACATGGTACATGTCACAATAGTTAAATCTCTCTTGTACGTGTTTGTGGATAGGTAATCTTCTATCCAAACCCTCGACAACCTCGATGGTGGTATGTTATACCTTCAGCTCCCCGAAGTGCGAGAGTATATGATCAAAGCGATGTTCCGAGCATAGATGAGGAGGATATGCAAATAAAGGAGTCGATATTGCAAGGGATGGAGGCCACCGAAAGCTTGGAGCATGTAGAGGAGCCATTGTTGGGTAATAATGATGGAAATACAAGAGTCTAAGAATTCTTTGAGAACGAGGTGGACTCATCCTTTTGTGGTGACATGTCTATCGACCTTCCAGTTTTTGCCGAGTTGTGTTAGGAGATTGACATGGGACCATAGGATACTTCATACTTGGAGCATCCACTTACTCAATTCGTTGACGAATCGCTTATGAGGGTACATAAGATATGCATTTTAAGTAAGATTATTTTTTAAAGATTTATATTACCATGCTTTGTATGATTTAAATTAATTATGCTAATATCATTTTTTGTCTATGCAGGTGACCTTTGTGGACACTTAGATCATCAGGATGAGTCGAGAGATGAGTGATGAGGAGTTACAAGATATCTTCACGTGCATGTCTCCAGATTAGATGGCGAGATTCAGAGACATGGAGGACTAGGAGCTGTCTCCTCAGACATCGTCAGGCCACTCTATTAGGTCTACTTCGGTGTGATCAGATGCTTCAGTTTCGAGCACAGGAGGTCAACGCTCCAGACTTGGCCCAGACGGTGGGAGTTTGAGATGACTCCATTTTAGACACTATATGGACAAGATTGTTGTATGCCACTTAATTTTTCCGATCCTACTCTAAGGGTAGAAGCTTCGAGAAACATGTTAGAAGAAATGGATGATCAAATCAAGATTATCATACAAGATATTCAAGATACCAAGGATCGACAAAAGGCGTATGTTGATCTAAAAAGGCAAGAACGAATTTTCAAAGAAGGAGACATGGTCTTCATTTGTGTCCATCAAAAGACGAGTTCTTTATCTTTAGGAGAATTTAAGAAGCTAAGTCCAAGATATTGTGGACCCTATAAGGTTCTCAAGTGCTTAGGACCAAGTGCTTACAAGATACAACTCCATGAGAATATAAAAATTCATAATGAATTTCATATTAGCTTATTGAAAGCATACGTAGCTAACTCTAACCATATCCTTGATGATCAACAAGTTATAATACCTAACCAAGGAGTCCTTGAGCTACAACCTAACAGAGTAATTGATGTAAGGGAGAGAAAATTGAGGAAAATAACCCTTTGAGAATATATCATCCAGTGGAAAGACTACCCTGAAGAGGATGCCACTTGGATTGACCATGAGTCACTATGTAACCAATATCCCTAGTTTCATTCCAGATGAGGACATCTCGATTCCTCTAAGGGGGAGAGGATGTGATATCCTGACTTTGATTTAAAATCTTCTCGACTTCTCGCAAAATGGACTTGAAGAACTCTAAAATAATTAAATAGAGAAGATCTCGAGCAACAAAAAACCTGAGGATCGTAACTTGACACTTTTTTTGGATTGACAAGGATTGTAGCCACCCGTCACCAAAGCTATCATGTGAATGAGATTTATGAGCCATATGAGATTTTTAATATTTTGAATATTATTTATTGTAAATATCCTAAAAATCTATGAAAACTTCTAGAATAGGGTGTCATGTAAAAAAAAACAAGTGGCTTTTTGAGTCAATTTTGGAGATTTAATGCAAAAAGAAGGATTGGCAAAATCCTCTGCGTTGTCGTGTTGCTACCGTGCATACTCTGTAAAAAAATCTAGAGTGTGGCTTCCTTTTAGATTTAGAGAGCCAATGCCACTTTAGGCATTAGTGTTAGTATCCATGGTTCAAAATATTAGTTTTTTTTTTGACAATTTTTAAGCCAATTTTTGATATTCTAGATATTATCTCTTGTAAAAATCCATAAAACTATAGACGACTTCTAGATTAGGATGACATGTAAAAGAAAGCATGTAGCTTTCAGCCAATTTGAGAGGATTTTATATAAAAAGAGAGATTGACGAAATTGTGCGATGTGCGATCGCTGTTTTCAGGCAGTGAATAGCACTCCGAAGAGGGAGATGAAGGAGTGATCTAGCAGAATTCTTACCATGTGTGCTAGTATTTTACACACCTTTCAGAGCCAATGGAAGCATCAGATTGGCAATCTAAGCAGCATAGAGAAAGGTATTATTTTATATACGTTTTTGTCTATTAGAGTTATATCTTCTCATAATGTTGAAAGAAACTGGCAGGCTTCATCTCTGTTAGTATTCTTTTACATTTTCTAATTCTTTTTTTAAAAGTATTTTTCTACATCTTCAATTTCTTCGAACCCCTTCTCTTCTGTCTACTCCTCTCCCTGAATCTACTTTCACCCTGATATCCCTTATCTTCAAGAACTTGGCTTGAAACTTTCAACCCTTCTCTTATCTCTACCATCTCCGGATTCTAAGCTCTTGAACCCCCATACATTATTCTCTTACCAAATCCCTGTGGTGACTTTCAACCCTACGCACTGCGACATTGGTGAACGCGACGTGAAGGTCGGCATAAGAGAACTCCAAGATGGGGGATTCTTCAAGAAATACTCTACAACAATTGGTGTGCATACTGCAGCAGACTCAGCAACAACAAATCCAAATGTTACAACAACAACAACAAAGGCAAGAAGAAGAGAAGATCGATTCCACAGCTATCAAGGCCCTAGATGAAGTTGGGTGGGAATTAAACCAATTTAATGGTCAAAATGTCTTTGTTTTGATTCGCTTGTATGTTGAAAAAATGTTATTCTTTGGTGTACCACAACATGCATGGAGTGGCTATTTTGCCAGACTAGCCAAGCAGAGAAACGATGGTCTTTTTCAGCAAGATGCGGATTGGGCTACATTCAAAATTCCCTACGTGAAGAATTATTTTTAGAAGACTCTGGCCTAATGAAAAAGAAAAGTTTCACTGATTGGATTGAGAAACCCAATAAAGGTTTAGCTGCAACAACTTTATACCATGAAATTGAAAGTAAATTTGGACAACTTGATGCCGAAAACCAACAATGTATGGAAGGTCAGAAGAATGAATTATTCTTTAAGGTTGCAGATCCCATTCTGTAAGAGAAGCTTGCTGATCGCCTAGAAGATGCTACCTTCAAATTAGGAGTCAAGACTACATGGACAGATATTACTGATGCAGTTAACATATTTGCTTGAAGAGAGTAGATGCGACTAAGATTGGGCTCTACTTCAACTTCAACAACTCCATTGATAGAGCTTGTTCCACCTTCAAAATCCCCTATTCCTTTGACTAATCAACCAACTATTTCTTATTCTATTCCTTCTAAAAATGATGTTATGGATGAACTCATTAAAAGCATGTGTGACCTTCACATGAATCTTACAGAAATTAGTTCCGAGGTGGAGAAGCTAGATGTCAAAGTTGAAGAACGAGGACGTTCATCAACTCAAAGACCCATGAGAGAAGGCTTTAAGAGGCGATGTATTGGTGTGACAGCCAACAACATGACAAGAGGGAGTGTTCTCCCTTTTGTGAGACTGAAGCACAGAAGCTCGTCTTTTGGAAAGACGGAAAATTTCATGTAGTTGAAATTAATCTTCCACTGGAGCCAATTTTTTGCAATGGTGGAATGAAGAAAAGATTAGAAGATTTAGCTATAAAGAATTCCTATGCAGCAACTGATGCAGCTACCTATGGGCTGCAAATTGAGCCAATTAAATCAAGTTGAAAGCATGTAGAGCTAATGTGCAATCTAAAGTATGGGTGCAGGCACTAGATCAAATGGAACGTGATAAAGCAGCCAAAGAAGACTTGCATAACTCTAGTCAATGCATTCGAGGAATAACTGGTTGGAAAGAACCGGCTAATTCTTTTTCCACCTTTGCACATTTGGCTAGCGTCAATCATAAAGAAATCTTGATTGAAGAAAATAGAAGATGAGAAGATGAACCAAGGCCTTCCTCTTCTGGCCCTCCGAAACGGGTAACTAGAAAAGCTTGCTGAAAATATAACCCTAGATCAAGAGATGGAAGATGTGCCACAAACAAAGATGACTGAAAGAAAGAAGAAAGACAAGTAGCCAAGCTATAAATTGCAGTCTGATATAGAATCTACAACCGATCTCAAACAAGTCCTAGAAGAACAAATTCTAGGAAGAAAAATTGAATTCACCTTAGGTGAAATTCTTGGAATTGCCAAACGTGAATTCCATGATGTATTTATTAACAAAATCAAAAGGAAAAGACAATATGTTGGTGATGAAGCTAAAGAAACAATGCATGCTTTTTTGCAAGTTGTTTGAGTTTTTGTGCAAGATGAAGAGAAGCCGACTTCACAAGGAATTCAACTTGAAGCAGTTAAAGAGTTAATTGCAACAATTGAAGCTAAAGATAAAGAAGACATGAATGCAAAAATTAAAGAAGTGAAAGTTGAAAATGCAATTGTCAACTGGTCCAAACTAGTTGGGCAGTCCACCTCTCAAAAATAAGACCATCTATAGCACATGCATGAGGAGGGAGGAAGAGGCTCGGTTCATTCCAAGCAGTCACTACTCCCATACGCTTTAGGCAAGAGCAACGGAGACAATCATCAAAATTGGAGAAAAATAAGCACCATGTATTGCACTCTTAGACCATGGTTCAGAGATAAACGTCATGGAAAGAGTCTCTATGAAAGCGGCGGATGACCCATAGATGTTGATCCAGGTTGGCGACTGAGAGCTGCAAACAACTCTTCTGAAGAGTTATATGCTGCATGTCCTAATGTGCAGGTAACTATTGGAGATATAAAAGACAATTTTCACTTTTTTGTTCAAGACTCTTGTAGTTATCCTATCATTCTTGGGCAACCTTTCATTTTTGAAGCCCACTTGGAAACAAAAACTCTTGATGATGGTTCTTCCTATGCTCAAATCCAAAGCAAGGATAATGAACGAGCTGTCCAATTTCTTATTGTGTGTGTTAACCATCATTGAAACAGAGATTGACTATGTGATTATCATGTGCCTCCTAATCCTTGAGAATTCAAGGGTTTTCAGGCTACACTGCTATAAAAGAAGGCTATGGAAATACACCACGTAAAAAGATTGAACCTCCTTCTGCTGCAGAAACTGTCTCTCTAGCAAATCTGTATGTACGTACAGCCAATAGTATGGGTTGTTATAAGTCTCTTCCAGCCATGACTAAAGTTGAAAGAAAATACTTATGTCATGTAAAAAGGGATACTACAAGATATAGGCCTTATACCGACGTTGAAAGAGACGAAAATGTTCATAAAGAAAAATTTTCCCATTGTCAGAAAAAGCATCGTTATTGGCAATGCCATAGAACAGTCGATATTAGCATCGTTATCGGCGTTGCTATTTGCGTCGGTATCAAATGCGACTCTGATATCGATGCAAATAACGATGTTGATAACGACGCTTTGTGACGCATTTTATGACGCTAATAGCGACGCGTGCAGTAAATTTGCGACGCTAATAGCGATCGTAACAGGAAAAAAATAATTTTGTGGTAGGGCAAGCTATGTGTTTTATTTAGGCCATACAAAATAGTTTTAGAAATGTATACAATGCTCGTGTAAATAAAGACAAAGTATACTTAAATCATAACACTGATACATGAAATAAATACATGATTGCATAATGAAAGCGATCGGTACAATCATGGCAAGATACTACTACTATGTAGAAAATGTCTACATAGATCATGTGACCCAAAAAGAAGGGTGTGTGAGCTCCAGGGACCCAAGGGCGAGCTATAGATCATCGCCATCCGAAACCTCGTCCCGTCGCAAAGGAGCATCGAATGGACTCTGTAAAAAAAGAAACAACTATATATTAGTCCACCATACAATAATGCATTCTAATTAAACATGGTAGCTAGAAATAAGAAAGATAAGTGACTTACAGGGCCGCCGCATCCATACAATTGGTCGATCAATGCAGTGAGACCATGCCTCTCTACATATCGAGTCTCAAGGCCACTAGGATCACGATTTGTAATGGAGTGCTACAAATAAAACAAAATACAACTGTTACAAACATGATTGTCAGTACAAAGGATATTGCAAAAAAATAAGCAAGTAAAACAAAAGAAAAACTTACAAAGTCCTCCAGATATGTCCTGTGGCTGCCACTCCCAAGATGATGGACCACTCTACATACATTGCAAGGTCAATAGACATGTCACCACAAAAGGATGAGTCCACCTTGTTCTCAAAGAATTCTTAAACTCCTGTATTTCCATCATTGTTACCCAATGTTGGCTCCTCTACATGCTCCAAGCTTTCGGTGGCCTCCATCCCTTGCAATATCGACCCCTCTATTTGCATATTGTCATCATCTATGCTCGAAACATCGCTTTGATTATATAATCTTGCACTTTGGGGAGCTGAAGGTATAACATACCACCATCGAGGTTGTCGGGGGTTTGGATAGAAAATTACGTGTTCACAATCAGGAACAAGAGAGATTTAACTATTGTGACATGTACCATGTCATAATACAATTAAAAAACACATGAGTTCATGCACCTGTTCACAATGGACCGACAACACAAACGTATCGCACAAATCCGTCCATTTTTTTTCGAAATCTATTTCAAGAAATCCAGATGGACCTCGTCAAATTGTTGCGTCAGCTCCTTCAAGTACCACTTTGAACCACTGCACATCGAATAGGATCATGGAGAAGCTATGGTAATCCATCGTGACAATACTTTGCAAGTTCCCAAAATACTTCATCTCATCTATTTTGGATCCATTGCTCGTCGTCCACTCTCTTTCTCGAACCTTGCCATGATACCACATTCTGTTGTGGAGTGCATTTTGTCAATACTCTCCACGTGAAAATGTCGTCCACGTGACCACATAGCACTATATATTTTGTACTATACATTGAAACACTCAATTAGTTGTCACATATAAAATATAGATACCACAAACCCTAAACATGTCATCACCTTTGTACTGCATCCCCTCGAGAAGTCCCACTCCTCGGTTGACACCTCTGCCCCTTCGCGAGATGCTACGGTCAAAGCTCCATGCAACCATCGCGTTGACATAAACCGTGGCATCTCCTCCATGCCCTCAGGATATCAAATCGGTCAATGGTGCGTTCTACATCAAAATTCAGATTGCACTTCCTCTCGATCTTTCCTAGCTTGTTGGTACCTAGTGAGCCATGTCTCCATAGACGCATGGTGCAACATACAAAAGCGATTCACTTTCTCCTCCATTGCAACATCCATTCTTTTTTCTACCCCATTTCCAACCACCACATCTTCGGTCAGTCTATCATCGTCCTTCAGCAACCATAGCATATTGTTGTCTGAATCTACCATTGATAGCCATTGTGAAATATGCACTAGCGCCTCAGACACCAATCAACCTTCAGCCATGCTACCTTCTTGCCGAGCTCCTTGTTGCACAAAGCCTTTTAGGATTTTCATAAAGTACTCCAAGAAGAACATCCATCGCGTATGGACAGGTCCAGCAATCTCCACTTCATCTACAAGATGCACAAGAAGGTGGATTTGTATCGTGAGCATGCTGATAGGCAGGTATTTCTCAAAGAGACAGACTGTCTCCATTGCTCCCCGCCTCGCAAATTCAATAGAGGACATCTTAATCTTCTTCTGTGAGATCCATTGCACTAAATTCGACAACGTGTAAATTGCCCCACGTATTTTTTGTGTAAGGCATCCTGAAATTGCGATCGGTAGTACAAACTATCACAAATGAGAAAGCATTATGAACAACGACTACGCTCCAAATAGCAAAATACGCAGGCCACTTACAATCCATTCATAGTACAAACCTGACATATCTTATGCCAATCATGGGATTTTAGCCCTGATAATTGGTCGTCTTTGGAAAACGCAGACCTGATAGAAAGCATGTTACTCGTGAGAGTGCGAATAAACTTGACTATTTGCTTCACAATGCGCTCTTCTTTAGTCGACAAAACCCAAGGAGTGCAAGGTAGCTGCAATCGACCATCAGCACTCGACTGCGGCCAAAGCACCTCCATCTTGCCTACCTCCTTCAAATCCATTTGTGCCCCTATAGTGTCTCTCTTTCCTGTGATGTGGTCCCATAGCAAGCTACCCATGTTCTTGAAAATATGCATGGGATCTTGATCTGTAAGTGGGTCCAATATGGAAACTCATAGAAAACTAAGAACCGTCGCATTCTGTCTGGATATGACTCTGTGTGGATCATTTTCAACTCCTACCAGCTTTGGGCATTCATACTGTTGGAGGTTCTCCAAGAAAACCTTCCATAAGTCCATGACCCTATGGTAAGAAAGTAGCGTGTCCTTGATATATCATCTTCTTCATGGTTCGTGACCTTCGGGAGTCTAATTGTGGCCCGCACAATGGGCATGCATGATAACCTGAGGTAACCAGACCTGTCCCAACACCTCTATCCAGTGAATACAAAATTGAACGAGGTATGATAGATATTACCAACTAGAATGAAAGCCTACTTACCTAAGTACTCTCTGAATCCCGAAAAGTCTTGCATCATCCACATGAAAATGGCTCGAATATTGGCAGATTGTCGATCATCGCGATTGCTCATATCTTACATGGTGACCCCCTCCTCTCACAAAACCTTAAGCTCATTGACTAATGGACGAAGATACACGTCCATATTTTTGACTTTGTAGCGGCCGGGAACAAATAAGCTAAGGATGAGATGTCCTCTCTTCGTAGAAAGCCATGGAGGGATATTATAGTTGACAAGGACTATAGGCCACACACTGTAAGAAGTTGAGCGCAGACCAAATGGATTCATGCCATCCATTGCAAGACTGCAGCGAAGATTCCTTGGCTCTCAAGAAAAGAAAGGGAAGGTAGAGTCAATTTGGCTCCATGCGCATGAATCCACTGATATTCGTTGAACTCCATCTGTGGACATATTCTGCACATGCCACGTACAAAACATGTGGTTTATGAAAGGGATAAGCAGAAAGTGTCTAAGAACTTTTTGAGGGATGGTTTTCCCTTGCAAGTCCTATCAATACCTGTGAGCACCACACTTTGGATATGTCTCCATAGTCTCATATTCTCCTCGAAATAGTATGCAATTGTTGATACATGCATGGATGCTATTGTAGTCCATGCCAAGCTTTTGTAAAACATGTCGTGCATCATCACAAGACTTAGGCATAGTATTTGCAAGTGATAATATATGATACTTCAGTAACCTTTAAAAAATCATCAAACACCTTGAAAAAGCACAATTTTTTTAAATGATAGTATTGAAAAGAAATCAACGAAGCGTACGTACAAGGCACCTGATCAACTCAGTCACACTCGCATCACTCTACCCGTATTTTGCTTGTACACTTACGAGTGCAAGCACTGTCTTCAGGCGTGATACTCAGCACCCATCATATAATGGTATGGATGCTTTCTCTCTAAGTGGATCAGAAGTCTCGACATCCATGGGCACCAATGCATCGATCATTGCCTCCATCTCAGGCTCCAAGATTGTAGGTAAGTCTCGAAGGTTGCCTGTCTCCTATGGTATTGATGGTATAGATTGGGTAGTACCTTCCAAGTGGTGGATTGGCTCAAGCACTCCATCCATCGCATGCCCACAAAATCTTCTAATTGGCTGCAAAGGGTGCACTCCTCCTTGGGACGAGACGCCACCTCCCTGGATAGAAAATTTGCCAGCCACACCCAATCTTTTTGTATATGGTATTCAATTGGCTTGTGAATACAATGCATGATTGATATAAACCTTTCTTACCATTTTCTCAAAATCTAGGATCTCCTAATCAATGATCTTAAATTGAAACTCGCTGAAGTATTATATGTGTTCTATAGACAATCAATGTTTTCGTCTAATTGCCAGCTTACATTGAGAGCAAGGACATGGGACACGTTGATTAAGATACGCCTCGCGATCTTGAACATCATGACCTTCATCGTTTTCCATTTTGTCTACGTTATGACAAACAATTTGTTTTTGTTATCATTCTTTTTTTCTTTTTTAAATTGTTTAAGAAGGGATTTCTTCTCTTGTGACTCAGTAAAAATTAATATATGTAAAGTCTCCACCCACCCACAAATTAACGTATGTTGGAGTGTTTCCCGTCTTGTGGTATTGCACCGGGCCTCACCGGACCTCGCCACTACTCTCTTTTTTTTTTAATTCATTCATTCTCTCCTCTCCTTCCATCTCTCTCTCTTTTTATCTTTCTTTATTATGTTATATGTTTATTCCCTCTCTCTCATTCCTTCTTCCTTTTTATCTTCCTCCCCCTCTCTCATTTCCTTTAACAAAACATATATCTCTCTCTACTACCAATTTCCTTTAATAAAACATCTCTCTCTCTCTATCACAACCACTACCACTATTACTACCACTACAATAAATAAGAAAAGAAAAGAAAAGAAAGAAGAAAAAAAACAACAACTACTACTACTACAACAACAACAAACAAGCCGCGAGCAAGAGAAGAGAAGAGAAGAGAAGAGAATAAAAGAGGAGAAGATGGAGAGCTTCTTCTCCCCGGTCCCTCACCCTCACACACTCACTCCCTCACACTCTCACACTCCCTCTCTTAAGCACAAGCTCAAGCAAGCAAGAAGAATAATAATAATAATAATAAGAGGAGAGCCACTTTTGGCCACACACAAGAATGAGCTTCTCATTCACTTGTCAACTTTATATACAAAACCCTAAATCCCTTTTGGGCGGTCATCCCCTTATCCCCTTTTTTACATGACCGGCCGTGGCCTAGGCCCTTTTTTCTATTGTCCTTCTATTTTCCTAGCTTCCTTTCCACTGCCCGTCTACATTAAGGGATTACATATCACAATTAACTATGGCATTCTTAGATGACATACCAATAAAGGGTTGTGTGAAGGATGAGAAGATTAAAGAGATGAATGAGCATGGTTGCAATCTTTGTTGCCAATACTATGAAAAGGTTTGGTTTACTTAGAGGAAGTGCATTTGACTCTTTCAAGCCAAAAGTCTATGTTTGGAGTTGAAGAACTACTAATTTCAGGTCATATGTATGACCCTATGGCAAGAGTCTTCATTAGTGCATTGGACTCTTCCAGGCCAAAATTCTATGTTTGGACTCTTCATTAGTGCATTGGACTCTTCCAGGCCAAATTTCTATGTTTGGATTTGAAGAGCTACTATTTTTTGTGGATCATATGTATGGCCCTATGGTAGGAAGCCTTCATTAGTGAATGTAGATGGAGTTTATAGAATGCAGGATACATGTTCTAGCATTTCAAAGATCTGAAGGTTTTTAGAGGCGTGTGTCTTTTGCCTCATGTATCACATTTTGTATATGTGTCTAATAATTTGTATTAGCTATTACAGAAGGAAGAGAAACTCCAATGGAGCAAAAAGTACACAAAGCCATGAAGAAACTAAAGAGATTCTTGTTGGGAGTTAAAGGCACATGTGTCTCCTAGCTCGTTGTTGGGGTTACTCATGAATATATGTGTGTATCATGTGGGTTCAAAATAAGGGATTTTTTAAATACCATTTTTTTACTTTTTTTACATACAGAAGGGTGTCATATAAAGGGGTTATTCACATATTTAATAGAAAAGGGTTGTGTTTTATTCAAGAATAATTTATAGATAAGGGCCTTTATAAATAGGATTTGAATGCACGTGATATAGATTAATTATATATATATATAGTGCACCCCCACAACCGATGGACTTGGACCTAGTTATGAGCTGGTTATATCTTTAAAATCCATCTAAGAAGCTATAAGTATCCTTCTTTTTTCCACTCACTCAATCATATAATCTGTATAGGAGAGGTAATAATGGTCTCGTGATGTTGCAACATCCACTTTCTCATAACTAATACATACTCTAATTTTACCATCTAGTACCATAGTAATCAATGACATCCATTTAGTATGCTCAATTTCATAGATGAATCCTACTATTTGTAGTTTCTCAATCTCTTCCCTTTGACATGATGGTTAGCCACCCATATTTACTATGTGCATTGTACCCTCACCTTTGATGATAAGATGCATTGTATGTAATTTTAACCAAGGGTACATAATGTAGCCATTTCTTAGATTTGCTGCAATAGTAAGCTCTAAGTACATCTTCAATGTCTTGATTAAATTGGTTGGTTTGAAATATTGTAGCCATTTCTTAGTACATATTGTAGCCATTTCTTAAATTTGATGCAATAGTAAGCTCTTCCAAATGTGAGATGTGAAGAGAGACTCATGATCACACTGATAATATTTCTAGGCAATACATGTAGCTAAACATATCTTTCATAAAGAGCCTTATGATATCTAAAGACTTGTAGTTGATCTTGACTGGTAGAAGGTAAGCAATCTTAGTCAACATATCCACAATCACTAGGATCAAGTTATATCCACAAACACAACACCAATACATCTAGGGGTTTGCCTAGTGGCTTTGATTAGCCAACTTTTGTTGAGAATCAGAGTTTGCAGCAGTACAATGTGTGCACAAGAGGGAGAGGAGAGCTCAAAGTACAAGAATGAAATCTTGCTTACTAAGTTGCTTAGAGTACAACTTGGGTACACTCTCTCACAAATGATAGTTACCCATAGGCTGTTTATATAGCCCTTTTCCAGCTAGGGTTAGGGTTTCCCCTGCCCCTAGGGCTATTCACACTCATCTCCCCTTATACTCCCTTGCTTACAGTGGGTTTCTATTCCTATCTTCTAACACCCCCCCTCAATGCCAGGGTGGCATTGTATTACAAGACATGTAAGAGATTCCCCCCCTTTTTGGGATGCCTTTATAAATCAGGCTTACAAGGTTGTTTTAGGTAGATGATTTAAGTAGTCAAAACAGTCGATCTTTAGATAAATTGGAGACATAGTTGGCCACCAATTTTTGGGTATTTCAGGTATGCCCTGTCTTCTTGCATTTGTTACATTTCATCTTCTTGGGATACTTCTTCCAGCACTTGTTTACAAGATGTCCTTTTTTCTTACAGAAAGAACATTTAGTGAGAACTGTATGAACCATACTTGTTCATGGGAATTTGAAGTTGCCTGACTGTTGCTGCTTTTTTTGTGGTTCCTCTTTTCTTCATCCAAACAGGATTGAATGGTACTTGCCAAAGTAGGATCTGGAATGTTGGTGAGAGTGGTTACAAGAGTAGCAAACACCTGTTTTACAGCTTTTAGGAGAATAGCAATAGCATCTTCTTCAAGTATTGGAGCTTGTACAGAAGCAAGCTATGCCATAAGTCCCTTCACATGAGAAATGAATTTTCACAAATCTTCTCTTGAATGATATTCCAAGCTAAAGAATTCAATTTTAAGGAAGATTTTAGTATTCTTGCCAGTGGCTCCATAGAGCTTTTCAAGCTCATCCCATTTTTCTTTAGCAGTGTTTAGTTGATCAACATGATGAATTAGGGATTCATCTAAGTGTAGCATTATGATTGCTTGAGCACGTTGGTCATCTTCTATATCAATCATATTTGCAGAGTTTACAACTCTACTACCTTGAATAAGAGGCCAATACCCTCTCTCCATCATTTTGTATTTTATAAGTACCTGCCATGGATGGAAATCCTTACCATCAAACTTTCGAATTTTAGGACGGACATCAGCATATGTTGTGGTCATTGGTAAGGTCTTACCAATAATTAGAACAAGGGCAGTGTCTAGTCCCTTACAAACCTTTCACTGAATGCGGAAGCAAATTAGACAAAGTGAAATCAAAGTTGCAATGAAGAGAAAGGCTGAAAATCATATAAGTGTAATATTTCAAAGTATGACTTTGGTGGTCCTTTCTTATGAGCAAGCTTCTTCCGTGGTTTAATAGTCTTTTTAGGTTTTAATGAAGTAAACCTAGACTGGACTTCAGGCTCCTCCTTGTGGTACGGCTTAGTGGATGAAGCTTGTGTTGGACACGGTTTGTCTATGATCTCAATGCTTGTTGCTGATGATTCTGAGGAGAGTATGATGACACTCATGCTATTGATTTCACTGACCAATGTACTTGAGACAATGTCACTTACGGTATGCAATACACTTCTTGTGCATAATGGTCTATGTGTTCATTTTACACATAACCTTACAACAATATACGAAGAGGAATTAAAAAACTCATTGGGTTTTAGTGAATTCCCAGCAAGCTATTAACTTAATGATTTATGATTAGTGTTAAAAGAACACTATTGTCAAGCTTAGTGAAGTGCTTGAATGGAACCCGGTTAGAAGTCAGCTTCTCGATGCTTGGTGATGTCTATTGAGCATGCCCAAGAGCTTTAGACTCTCGAATAGGATTCAGAGACTCTGCTTCAGTGATTAGAATCACTGTTAATGAAGCTCAGAGTGTAAAAATGCCAAAATGTCAAGCTTGGAGCTTGTTGGCTATGGCTGCCCAAAAAAACATAGTTAGGGTTTGGCTTGTAGCAGCCAGCAGAGAAAGAATTTCTCAGAGCCCTCTTAGTTGAGGATAGCCCACTTGGGGGGCTATCAAAGCCCTATGGTGGTGGCTGGGATTGTGCCTTCTACAACCCGCGTTTCAGCACGAGATATGCGTCTATCTAGACTGTGCCTTTTTTTGGAATCCACGCAATGCTGTCCTTCTACACGCCTTATTTCACGATCGATGGTAACAGGCAACTGCACCCTGAGATGAGGAAGAGTTCCTCAGAAGAAAGCTGAGGGAGATATGGCCTCCTTTGTCCTCCCCAAGTCCTCCAATGGAGGTAGGTTGCAGGCAGCTATGGAGGAAAGAAGGATAGGATGAAGAAAATGACAGCTCATGTGCACTTAGTGATGACTGATGCTAAGAGAAGCTGAGGAGATCAGAGATGGCTCTGATACCATGTTGAGAATCAGAGTTTGCAGCAGTAGAATGTGTGCACAAGAGGGAGAGGAGAGCTCAAAGTACAAGAATGAAATCTTGCTTACTAAGTTGCTTAGAGTACAACTTGGGTACACTCTCTCACAAATGATAGTGACCCATAGGCTGTTTATATAGCCCTTTGCTAGCTAGGATTAGGGTTTCCCCTGCCCCTAGAGCTATTCACACTCATCTCCCCTTATACTCCCTTGCTTACAGTGGGTTTCTATGCCTATCTTCTAACAACTTTGCCCCTAAACACTTAGCCCTGCCTCCTAATCTCCCCACAGAAAATCAAGGCATATCAAGGGTAGAATGCACCTAGGGGGCCCTTGTGGTAACGCCTGTCTCTCTTAGTTTTACTGACACAAATTTTCCCATTCTCTCACTATTAAGGTGATGGTATGGGGAAAAAATCTACCTAAAAGTAGGTCACAAATCATTTTTCATTGTAGCCTCATAGAAAAATGTAGTTTCTACTCAAAGATAGATCCAAAAACACTATTCTCTATGGTATTCATTACCATGAGCCCTGGTTTACTCAATTAGTTGAATTTTTTTTTATAATTATCTTGACTTGGCTATCCCTCAATAATGATAATACTTATTGTCATGCATCCATCAAATACTTTTATGTTGCCTTGGCAACAATCAGTAGGTAGAAGTCATACACCCATCTTCCAACTATGTAATAGAATATGT
This sequence comes from Lygodium microphyllum, assembly GCF_053477565.2. NCBI lineage: Eukaryota > Viridiplantae > Streptophyta > Polypodiopsida > Schizaeales > Lygodiaceae > Lygodium > Lygodium microphyllum. The sequence goes on from NC_141135.1 coordinate 182,151,222, forward strand.
AAGCACGTGTATTCACAACCATAATCTATACATGTATTGGGTCCTCAAGTGTGCGGGGCAACACTCCAAGGAATACATGTATCTCAACCCATCTCCCAATCCATCAACGTCTTATGCATGAAAGGTACAACCCAAATGGAAGCACACAGGTGAAAGCAAGAGCTATGGTAGATGGAGCAAGAGAGTAAGAGAGAGAGAGACACCATGTATGGGAGCTCCAATAGTCACAATGTGATTGCCCTTTCCTTATTCAATATGGCATTGCTAAAATAAAAAATAATAAAGTGATAGTGATGGATGCCTACCACCTCTAGTGTATAGGTATGCAATCATGGTATGTGTAGTAAATATGGGGTAGCATAGGCATAAATGCCTTCATTCAATAACTTCCCACTTAAAGAGAATGTGTCTTGAGTGAGAAGAAAATAAGAAAAGTGACAAAGTACAAAGGAATGAGGAATAGATGTCATCTCATCCTACACCCATCATCTTCCTAAGGAAGAAAAAACATTTCACTCATAGACTTTTTATGAGTAGATCTACAGGGTTCTTGTTAGTTTAGATCTTTACAAGTTCAAGAGGCTTATCCTCTACCACCTCTCTGATGAAGTGATAGTTCATCTCAGTGTTCTTTATGTTCACATGGAAGACCAGATTCTTGGCCAATTGAATAGCACTCATAGAATCCGAATGTAATGTAGGAGTAATAATAATACCAAGGTCCTCCAAGGTCTACCACCACCACATAGCCCAATTATAGTGCCTCCTTGTAAGCTTCACTTGATGCAACATACTCCACCTCAATATTAGATAAGACCATGCATTTTTGTACCTTGGATATCCAAGAAACACCACTTCCAACAAAATTAAAGACATATCCAAAGGTGGACTTTTTACTATTTACATATCGTGCATAATTAGAGTCAATGTAACCCACCTCTATATTAACATGACTATTAGATATGCTCAATGTCCCACCCTTGTAAGGTGCAACCAATGATCCATGGTGCCCTTACTTGTAGGACCCCCATTATGAGGAGAAGCCACGTGTGACCATGGACATTGGGTGTGAGGTCCTAACTTGTATGTCAAATGAGGTCTATGTGACCCAATGGAAAAAAGGTGACCTTTGTGAATCTAGCCTTTGGGTTAGATAGAGTAGTTATGTTGGTAGAAACTCAAAGAACAATGCATCAAGCTACAAGGTGTGGGAGTTATCAAGGTCCCCTATTTTGGAGTTCGAGTGCCGTGAAAGTGGCCCCTAGCTAGGGGAGGCATCAAGGGGGCTGCCCCTAGCTCAACGATAAAGAGAATATTTTATGAAATATTTCCTAGCTGACTAGGAAAGATTCATAATATGATCGAACATGCTGACCAAATGAATTTCTCGGGCTATAAAATGAAGAACCTTCTAAAGCCATTATCAATCTATCTTTCACCGAGTCAGAGTTCTTCTAGCTACTATTAAGCTCTTCACTTATCATTTGTCTCAACTTCGGAAAGCCCCAAACCTCTAGAGGGATTCCCAAACCTATCCCCTTTTCCAAATGTCTCTTTTTCAATCAAAACCCCCTTCTCCCCTTCCCTCTTTCTCACGTGTAATCTCGTTTTCTCTTCCCCCTCCTTTTTTTCATTAAAGCCCTCCCACCCTCTTTTTTAAATTAAAAACCACTTCCCTCTCTCACTTATAATATCTCTTTCTTTTCCCCCTCCCCTTTTAAATTCAATTTCTCCCCCCTCCCCCTTCTCTCTCGATCTCATGTGTACGGCCAAGGTTCTCCCTCTCTCTCCTTTAATTATATCAAACTTCTTTTGAAGTCAAAAGTTTCTCTCTCTCTCCCTCTGATTACACTTTTTAATTTAAAAATTTTAATTAAATATTTTAAAATATTTTTTATTTTAAATTTTTTCAAACATAGTTTTTCACACACTTTGAGAGGGGGATAGAAGAAGAGAGAGAGAGAGAGAGAGAGAGAGAGAGAGAGAGAGAGAGAGAGAGAGAGAGAGATTTTTGCTCCTGGTGGTAGAGTTGAAGAAGAGGTCTAGTTTAGAAAACCTCTCTTATATTTCCATTTATGAGTCTTTAGATATGAGATATTCTATAGTATTCCCAAAGAAAAATGCAACAAGCTATATCTAAAGTTCTTCAAATGCATCTTTCTTGGGTATGGTGATGCAAGTAAGATGATGGGTTATTGCCTTTGTGGATCCCAAAGCCTATCACCTTTGAAATCCATAGGCTCAAAATGTTATTTGTAGCTATAGTGTTATATTGCGTGAGAGTAAGATGCATGAGCAACCATAGCCAATTTTTGAGGTGCATAGTGTGATCTTTTAGAAGGAGCCTCCTATTACCATACAACTAATTCCAATTAGATAGTTTGTAGCTATTAATGATATAGTGGTCTAAGATTTTCTAAGATCAACATGTTGTGTAATATCCTGATTTTGAATAGATAAAACATGATCTATATCCCCCTAGACAATTTTGAGATACTCTACTAGAGCCTAGCCTTCTATGCATTACGTTATGGTGAGACAGATTTTGGTCAGCTCTTCACTTATGTATAGGGTATATGCATAGGTGATAGTCATCTTGGGAGAGGGTTAGGTAGTCTATGTTTGATTTTGTGCATAAATATCATACATAATATTTGGTTCAATTTTCCAATGGAAAACATGAATTTCCATGTAAGTGGGTATATAAGTTGAAGATCACCCCCTAGTCACCCTAAGCTAGGATAAAAGACACATTTGGTTGCTAAGGGTTTTAAAAAGGAAAAGAGAGTTGATTTTGATGAGACGTTATTCCTTTGGTCAAGATTACTATCATTTTCTTAGTTTTGGCCTTGATTATGTAGATGGATCTAGACTTGTACTAGATGAATCTAAGGGCTTTGTGGAAAAGTGTAGAGAACACTTAGTGTGCAAGTTGAGAAATATTATTTATGGGCTTAATGAAACACCTAAGAAATGTTATCTAACATATGATGCATTTATGCATTCACAGGGTTATTCGAGTTACAGTGATATGGATCTGCATCTTTACATAAAAAAGGCCCATGATGGTAATCTTGTCATTTTGATACTATATATTGATGACATGTTGATTGTGGGAGTGCTCAGGTTGAGCTCAATGCTTTGAAAAATCGCCTCAAGAAGAGCTTTGAGATGAAGTATATGGAGCATGCTTCTCATATAATCGGTATGCGCATTACATGCAATCATTCTAAGAGACTTTTATACTTATCACAGAAGGAGTACATTCACAAAGTATTTGCACAATTTCATATGTAAGGTGGTAAGCTGATGGCACCCATTTACCTTATCATATCAAGGTAATTCACAAAGATTGTCCCAAGTTAGATGATGAAAGGGTTGAGATGGATAAGTTTCCATATGCATCCGTGGTGGGACACTTGATGTATGCCATGATAATCACTAGATTTGACATAGCATTTGCAGTGGGGTGGCTCATTTTATGGCAGCACTTACCAAGAAACATTGAGATGATGTGAAGGATATCATGAGATATCTTAAGGGCACTACAGAATTCTACCTTTGCTATGGTAGCTAGGACACTAGAGTCATGGGTTACACACACTTTCATTATGTAATACATATAGATACTCCACGTCTAGCTATGTCTTCATCTTTGTTGAAGGTGCTATTTCTTAGATTTCTAGGTTGCAAAAATGCTCCAAAAATGCACTATTTTGCCAAGCTACCGAGGTTTAATATGTCATAGCCATTAGGGATTGCAAGGAGGCCCTATGCTTAGGTGAAGTGGTTGCAGCCCTTGATATTATATATGTGACTCTTACACTACATTCAAACTCTATGATGCCATCTAGTTGTCATGTTATGTGGTCTTTCTCATGTGGAGACTAAGCAGATTGAGTTTTATTACTTCTTTATGAGAGAGGTGGCTGAAGACAAGTAGATACAGCTTATCAAGATCTTTGTAGATGAGAATCTTGTATGATGCCATCTTGTATGTTATCTAGTCTTTCATGAAAATACTAAGAAAATTGAGGTTACTTATTTATGAGAGAGGTGGTTGAAGACAAGTAGATAAGAATCCTGTAGATCTTGACAAGTAGATAGAGCCTATCAAGATCTATGTAGATGAGAATCCTATAGATCTCTATAAAAGTTTAATAGTGGAATGTTATGTCTTCCTTAGGAAGCTAATGGATATATGATGAGATGGTGTCTATTCCTCATCCAATTGTACTTATATATATGTATATTTTGTACTTTGTCACTTTTTTCTTGTTACCTCCTCACTCAAACACATTCACCTTTAAGTGGGAGGTTGTTGGAGTTAAAGACCACATATGCCTAACTATTTATATTTATATTATGTTTATTACTTGCATACATGTACACTACAGATATGGTGGCCACCCATCTCACTGACATTATTATTTATTCTTACTATGATAATATAATAAGGAAGGCAGATCACACATTGTGACTATTTGAGTTTCCACATATAGTCTTGCTCTCTCTTCTTTCCCCAACCTCCATAGCTCTTTCTTTTGCTTGTGCTCTGACTCTCTTGTTGAGCCCTGACACCTTTCAATAAATAAGAAAGAATTAAATAAAAATACATGAAACTAGCTAGAAGCCTAAATGTGAATCAAAATTATATATATGCCCACCCTTGTGCTTTATACTCTCGTAATTTTATCTTATATAATCAAATTCACATTTTTAATTGTAAGTAACACATATTTTTAGGTTGAACTTAGTATATTGGACTATAATGCTATTTTGACATGGTAAAGTTCATGTGAATTTAGTAATATGAAAAAGCTTTTGTTTCATAGTACCCCACATGTATAAAAGCTTGTATAAAAGCTTCAACAACACACAAGTACTAATGGCTAATTAAGCATGATTATAACATAGAGGGATGAAATTTCTAAGGTTAAATTTGGTGAATTTGAGTATAATTTCAATGTCATATGCTAAGATCCATGTGAATTTGATTACGCATGAAATATCTTAATCTATGATATCAATGAATACTAGTGCTTCAACTTGACTCTAGTCTTCCCCAAAATTAAACATTAACAAATTATGCATTTCTAGAAAGATCCTATCCAAAAGTACCTCCTACAACATGTGAATGGGAACGAGACAACCACTTTTCCTTCCCATGCATCAGTTTAAAATGCATGTCTTTCCTTTCTTGGTAGTGATCATTAAGAGCTTGTGCATGGTTAAAAATAGAATGTTGGACTAATGCACAGAAGTGCTCATCATTATTGCATGGAAATGCAAAGGACAATATATTATGGTTGTAACAAGCGGGATACACACCAACTAGGGGTTAGACACCCAGTCACACTGACCGGGGTATATAAGGTGTAAGAGTCCCAGATTAGGATAACTAGTTATTATCAAAAACATACTCTTCACCTTCATCTCTAGTTTATATGGCTTCCTCCTTCCTTCTCTCCTCTTTTCTGTCTTTCTCTCTCCTCTTCTAGTCTTCCTCTTTCTCTCTTCAGCCCTTCTCCTCTCTCCTCTCAGCTTCATTCATTACAAGTGGTATCAGAGCTTTAGGCTTTGGTCCTTTTCTTCTTTCCCATTTCTTCCTTTTCAAATCCCAAAAACCCTAGTTACTCAGCTTACAGGTACAGGTACAACGAGGACTGCAGTTAACCTCAACTTTTTGGAGCGATCAAGAGCTATGGCTAGAGACTCATACACATCTAGAGGTAAAATGGTTAACATAGCAGGTCGTTACTTCTTTTCATGCAAATTTTAGGGATCCCATGCCAAGTTTGGAGTCCCAAGAGTTGAAAGAGGGCAAAAACCCTGGTTACTTTTTGCCTCATCCCTCCTTCTCTCTCCTTCTCGCAAGCTACCATGGCAGCCAACCAACACAACCTTTCCAAGCTTGCTCCAGACATCTCCAAACCATCAGCCAACCACAAAGACTACTTTCCCTTCATCTCCAGCTTCCATGGCTTCCTTCTTCCTTCTCTCCTCTTTTCTGTCTTTCTCTCTCCTCTTCTAGTCTTCTTTTCTCTTCCACTTGCTCTCTTTCTCTCACTTTAGCTCTTCTCCTCTCTTCTCTCTGGTTTATTCATTACAAGTGTGTTCAAGGAAGCCCTGCCAAAGGCAGCAAGCAATAGCCTGCAACTTGCGACGCAAATTGGGTTGGTGCCCCTGGTCTCCTCCTATCTCCTGCTCTTGCTCCTGGCCTCCCCCTAGCACTCTTGGCCTCCTAGGCCAAGGACTGAACCCTCTTCAACAAGATTTGACCCTCTCCCCCTCCAACATTGAACCCTCGATTGAATACCCTACTGTACACTACCTCTGGGCAGCCATTAGTGCTCAGTCCAAGCTCTTGATCCAACCCACAACCTCTGGAGCTCAGCCCTCAGGATATCTTTCAACCCCTTTTTTCCCTTCCCTACCCGAATTGAAGACATGGAGCTCAGCATGCATGGGAGTTTTGTGGGTAGCCATGAAATCTTCACTTGAAGCTTTCCTTCTTTGAAGACATGGAGCTCAGCATGCATGGGAGTTTTGGGGGCAGCCATGAAAGCTTCACTTGAAGCTTTCCTTCTTTGAAGCTCAAGCTCCGAAACAAGCATGGGAGCCATCACCATCATTGGGAGCATTCCAATGCTAAAATCCTCTTCCATGGAATGCCCCAACCAAGTGGGCTTGATTGATGGAGCAAACATGCATCATGATGAGCTATGCTTTAACTGTTTCCCCAAGCATTGAAGAGGTATGTCAACCTAATCTTAATCTCTCAAATCTATTCACTTGTTGAGCTTAATCCCTTGTTAGAGAGATTAAAGATTGCATAGGCTTAGTAGCTCAATCCCCTTTGCATGCATGCATTATATCTATTAAATTCATTGCATTGGCTGACATTAACCCCCATTTTGTCTTGTGACTTTGGATAAGCCTCAAAGTGAATAATAGCCATTGTAAATTATATAAGTAGCAACCAGTGAGTCACTGGATTGCCAAGGTAACCCCTACCCCAACACTTGTTCATTCCTTGCATCTCATGAAAAGGCCCAATGTCTCCTTTCCAATGCATATCATGTTGATTGCCTAGTAAAAATGTTTGCCATGTATACTTTGGATGAGGAAAAAGGCCGATGCCATGTGAGGTGGTAAGAAAAAGAGAGGTGACCCTCCCTTACCACTTAAGACCCTGAAGGGGTGCACAACCGAGCATAGGGGAAACTTTGCCCACCTCCTAATGATCCCCTTTGGACACCTCCTCAATGCTAATGGCACCCATATGTGACACTTGAAGTGCATACAGTCAAAAGAGATGTATGGTAGTGAATTCACTTATGCATTGATGGTAGAGGAGATGGGTATGCAATCATGTTTGGGATAATGCTCATTACGCTGAAGATGCTATTTATGTTGCTGGTTAGGCCTCTCTAACTATGCTTCATCCGTATAAGGCTTTTGCAATAAGGAACATCCCACGAAGATCCTATTGTAGAAATTTCTGTTTTGAATCTGGGAGTGAACCCTATAGCTCACCTTGAAGAGGGCTTTGTCCCCTCCGGTTTGAATAAAAAACCTCCCCAATTGAATCTAAAGTTTGAAATTTATCCCATTTCTGTACACTAGGGCCACTGTGGACAGGGTGTAGACCGTAAGCACAATAATTCCATTTCAAGAAATTCTAATAGTTTTCTGTCTCACAAAGATTAAAAGCTCATCTCGAAGAGGACTTTGTCCCCTTGGACTTGAACTAAAATTCTCATCAATCAAAGTTTGCTACAAAAAGTTATGCCCCATTTAGTGACAACAGGTCTTGTGGACTCTATCCAGATGGCTAGATAGAAAGGCAAAAGCAAGGCCCATGAGGAACTCCAGAGGGAGATTAGAGACTCCCGGACCTCTATGAATGAGGAACCAAGCTCTCGGCACAAGATTACCATGGTGATTTACAGGTTAAAATGCCCAAAATGGACCCGTACGCCTTGCTCAATCACACCCTATGTTAGCATGAGCTTCGTCGTCCCATGGAATGACATAATGACATGTTCACCAACCACTGCCAAATGATGTCCAAGTTTGATGAAGCCATCTAGCGCATATCCCTCTTAAACTCGAGGACTCAATAGACCTTGGAGCAGCTCAATACTCTTGTTTCTCAATGAGCTACTGCTTCAATCCAAAAGAAGGTTAATGACTCTAGGCATGAATCTAGACGTCCTCCACATCAGGAGCCATGTCATGGTCCACATGGTATACTTGGTGCTAAGGGAATTCCCCCTTCTACCTACGAGATTTGTGAACCCTCTCACATGCAGGATGAGCCCATATTGAATTCCTCTGTCAACCATGTAGCCAACATCCCACTGATGCCCTCTCCCACCCTTGGTCAAAACTCCCCTGCTCTCCCTAGGAGCCCCCATGCACCCTATATGAATCAGTCCCATCATGGAAAAATTATATGGTACCAATGGCCAGCATGGCAATCATGGATAGCCTGGTTATAATGGACAACATGGGATTAACGCACCACATGGAATGTATGGACAATAAGGCATTTTTGGCCACCATGGGATGTATGGGTAGCAAGGGTTTCATGGGCAGCATGGCCTTAATGATCTATGTGACAAGATCACCCTAATGAAGTACAATGGGCAATCCCCCTCATCATCTGACTTGGAGGAATGGACGTCCAAGTTGGAGCCCTACTTCAATATCTACCCTCGCATTGATGACCAAAAAATACTTTTTTCTCCTCTCCACTTGAAAGGATTTTCCCACACATGGTGGCGCTATATCAACTGAGAGAATCATCAATTCATTGATTGGGAAGATTTTAAAATGCATATGGTCCAAGTTTTTGTGTTTTCCATGGAAAAAGAGCGGTTGGCAAGATGATGGTACACTCTTGACCAACACAACCTCAATGTATGCGAGTACACATATCAATTCATAAACTTGACCATGTAATGCATATGGTCCAAGTTTTTGTGTTTTCCATGGAAAAAGAGCGGTTGGCAAGATGATGGTACACTCTTGACCAACATAACCTCAATGTATGCGAATACACATATCAATTCATAAACTTGACCATGTATGTGGAGAGCATTAGGGATGATGCTAAATTGCACAAGTATATCTATGGATTGGAACCAAGCCTATCGGCAGATGTCATAGCCCAAAAACCTACCACACTATTTGATGCAATTGAACTAGCTGAGAGATATACAAGAAAGTATAGTAAGAATGAACATTTTCAGCAAGGTTGTGGATAGCCCATCATCCCTTCACGATCAATCCCATATAGAGGTGGTTTTTGAGGCACGTCTATCCCTAATAACAGCCCCAAAGCACCCACTTACCCCACCTTCCATTTTGAAAGACAAATGGGCACTTTTGGGATAGCATTTGGCTCTAATGTTGAGAATAAGAATACTAAAAATAAAGAGTCCACCGCATCACCTTCCCTTGGATCCAATAGCCAACGCTTCATTTCTCTGGATGTTATGAAGAAATGAAAGGAAAAGGGGCTATGCTTTAAATGTGGAGATAAGTACACTATTGATCATGTATCTAAACGCCCATACATGGAAGATTGGCACAATGATGAGGATGACCTGCTCACTATGAGCAGAATAAGACTACAAAGGTTTCCGTTTGACCCGGCTAGTGATCCATCATGGATACTTGATCTGATATCCCACCCACCTACCACTTTTCTTTGTTTTATCTCCTTGGACGCTTGGATGGGTTCCCGAAGCCCTAGCACCCTTCGCATTCAAGAAAGTATCCATGGAAAGCATGTCTTCATCCTCATGGACAATGGTAGCACTCACAATTTTGTCAATAAATTAGTCATTCATTGGTTGAAATGCACCCCTATGGCATTACACCACCTCTTGAAGGTCCTAGTAGCAAATGGAGAAGAAGAAATCAGCACACATGTATGGTCTATAGTCCCCTTAGGCTTGGATGAAAATTATGTGGCAGTGGTTGATCTAATTGCCTTAGATATGGGCCCCATTGATGTTGTCTTGGGTTGTGATTAGATGAAACAATTAGGGAGATTCGCTATGGACTTCTCTCAGCTCCACATGGAGTTTATGTTGCATGAACAACCCATCAACCTATAGGGGGTTCAAGATCATGCTGATTTCCAACTCATTATAGCAAAGCAACTCAAAAGGGAGTTTCAAAAATGCTCACAAATCTTTGTTTTGCAATTGAATAAGGACAATTCCGGTCATCCCTCTGCAATATCTAATGATTTAGCCTTGCAAGCCTTACTTGAGGAATACAACGACCTATTTCAGATGCCTACAACCCTTCCTCCTAAGAGGCAAGTCTATCACCCACTTGATTTAGAGCCCCATTCCAAGCTAGTAAACAAGCCCCCTTATAGACTCTCCAAGTGTGAGCATGAAGAGGTTGCAAAGCAAGTCAAGGAGTTGTTGGAGATGGGATTTATTGAACCAAGTTCTTCCCCCTATGCATCCCTTGTCACGTTAGTCAAGAAGAAAGATGGCTCCTTTTGTATGTGCATCAACTACAGAGACTTGAAAAAAATCATGGTGGTGAAGAACCGCTACCGAGCCGCTACCCCATCCCATAGATTGACAATTCTCTAGATGAGTTACAAGGGGCATAATTTTTTTACTAAGATTGGCTTGTGCTCTGGCTACCATTAGATTCGTATGAGGGATGGAGATGAGATCAAAACAGCCTTCAGGACTCATTGTGGACTTTATCATTTTCTAGTGATGCCTTTTGGGTTGAATAATGCCCCCACCACATTTCAAAGCCTCATGAACAAAATCCTACAAGTTTGTGCTTATTTTCTTTGATGACATCCTCATTTACAACTTGTCCAAGGAGAACTTGACACGTGTTAGAAGGGTGTTTGACATATTGGGAGAGCATCGACTCTTTGCTAAGGAGAGAAAATGCACCTTCATGCAGATATCTATGGAGTACTTGGGACAGATTGTGAGTAAAAATGGCATACAAGCTAACCCAAAGAAGGTGCAATGTGTTAGGGATTGGCCCACTCCTTCCACCACCACTTCTTTGCGTGGCTCCTACAAAATTCCAAAAGACCTCACACTCTCGAAATCTTATTAGCGGGATGAGCGTAGCTCAAAGGCGGAAGGGGGTTCTTCACTGCCAAGAACATGCTAGTATTGACTGTTCGCGATGAGACTGACTATAGAGCTCGATCGTTCCAGGAGCTCCGCCTTCGCGCGATATGGTAAGCGATTGGAAGCTCTCGATCTCAGCTTTGCTCTGATACCACTGGTGCACAGATCGGACACCGTATGCGTGCGTAGTGAGCGTCAGAAGGTCCCCAAGAACAAAAGAACTCTACTTTTTACACAAAAACCAATAAAGAAAGCTTGCACGACATGAACAAGAGACCAATTGGGTGCAATGTCCCCCCATGCCTTGTGTGATTGCTCCACAAAGCATGTATTTTATATATTATTTATCTTTAAGCTCAAATAATAGCCCAATTTACAAAATAGCATGCTTTAGCTTTTGAGTTTGCTTTTGTGCCACTAAAGAATTAAAGCTAATGGGTGCCCAAGAAGTCAGGCGGTACCCAAATACAATATCCAATACAAGTATTTAAATCATGTGCCCATGCGCATACTAAAATAATAAATAAATATCAAGTGCTTTAATAAATAAGCGCGATAAAATATAGGCGCCATGCCTAAGATACGCACCCATAAAAAATTGACGATAACTTGAATACACGCTATCCTCCAATGCTTCCCAATGCCACCGCTGCTCGCTCTACACATCAATTGAAGCATTCACAATTCTTAGAAAAATAATACAATTAAACTGACAAAAGTGAATACCTAGCAGTCTTCAGCTACATAAATAAATTGGTTAGAAATCAATCCTAACCTTAATTTATTACGAGTACGCACTCTAAACTCATAAACGTTTATTAATTTAAATATGTATTTTGCGGAATCACCCGCTATGGAATCACCTACGTACACATAAAATTAACAAAATGCCCAAAAAGGATAGGCGTCCCCATCGACTTCTCACACAAAGAATCCACTTTGTGTATGAGCCCCGGTAATTAAATTTTACGGAATCTACCGCAAAACCTCACGGAATCCACCATGGAATATGCCTCCTGGCATCAGCACTAGAACCTGCCAACCTCATTCGAAGGAGTGGAAAATCTCTCTTGTGAATAAGCCGCGCAATGTTGCAACTTGTTGCACAGGTGTCGCACCTAACTCATGGGATCATTTCACCCATTGAATTGGGTTTCCTGGTCAAGGACCTTTTGTTTAGACAAGATCTAGGGTTTAGGGTATCATCTTACCCAACCCAACCCTAATTGTACTAGGCCGACAACACTCGGTCCTAGGGTTTCCAAACTCAATCCGAGTTTTAACATTAGGTCAGTCGATCCTTAGGGTAGAACCCTAGATCGTAGTTTTCATGGGCGTCCAATTGACCCAAACATTCCATGAATGAGGGTAGGACCTTTGGGTTTGAGGGTTTTAACTTGGTGTCTGAGTATGATACTAGGTTGTATTTTTAAGGTGCCAAGCCCTAGCTAGTATTTGAGGTGTTTATCGTATCGACTAGTTATGCCTATACGAATCTCTAACGGTTATAATATTACACATGATTTGGGTAAACTATTCTACTTGTCTTGCGACAAGAACGACCCTTTCCTAGAGATGATAAACTTGATCTAAAGGAGAAAAATAGTTGCAAAATGTCACAATACATGTAAATATGCGATTCATTGCTTCTACCTCGCTTCTACACACCACAAGATCCGCAATAACCCTATCTTTTCTTGCTAAAGTCAAAATGCATGATAATTTGAAGAATACATAGGACCTACTAGGATTTACATCAAAGAATCATGCCTACAACCCTTTTTGTCTAAGCTTTAGAATTTCATGCTTTGATAAGCCATGCAACCTTTCCTAAATGCAACTCTTGATGAATGAATTTTTCGCATGACGAATATGAAACATGCAACCCTTTCCTAACTACAACGTAGTTAGCGAATATTATAGGACTAGTGTTGACTTATTCCATTTTACAAGCATATGTAACATGCAAGTCCATAGATTCATTTTTGTGCTCTGCAATTTCTTTTTAGATAACATCGTACGGGTGTTAATGACTTTTCCTCATGCGAATCATTACAAGGAAGATATTGCCTAAAATGCGACATATGCTTATTCTTTCCATGGTCAGTCAAAAATGCACTTAACAATCTCATCCTTTGCCCTAAGCAATCGGCGTTTAGAATCGTTACTTTGCAAATGCACCAAAATAGCACACACAAGATGAATAAGCAATTTATAGTCTTAGCTTCCCTATGAATTTTTAAACATGCCCAATGCGGAAATTACTCCAAGAACCTGGTTATGAGGATTTGCGGTGATGTCCACGTGCAAGTTTGGGTTCAAGGCTTCCACGTGTGTGCCTTGCGACTTGGACTTTGGAGTCATCATGGACGTAGTGAAATATGGACTCCGCGGGTTCCTCCTAGCCTTTATTCCCACTCTCTGAGGTTGCGTTTAGGTTGATGCCTATTCTCTTGAGTAGGAATATGAGCTTAACAAGCCGGTTTTTGAAACCGGGGAGGGCACGTAAGAACAAGGCTTAAGGAAGCCCCTTGTGGAAGCTTCCAAGGAAGCTTCTGTGCTTCAGAAGCTTACGTGGATCCAATGATTGGGAAGAGGGAAGGATTGACGATGGGGGGGAGTGATTAGGATGACGGCAGGGGGGAAAGTGGCCGTAGCGGGAGATGCTGTAGGAAGCGGCGTCTCTCACAGTGGCGGCGTAGCAGTCCCTCCTCCTCTCTCCACGGTAGGCGGCGGTCCCAGGTAGCATGGCGGCAGGTGGATAGGCGACGGGTAGCATTCCCTTTAGTCCTCTCCTCCACCACCCCGTCCTTGTGCCACAGGGGGTTCATATAGCCTAAGGGGGGGAGATGGTGGCCACCATGTGGCTGGCGCATGCCTCCCCCCTCATACACCACACTCCACCTCTTTTACTTCATCTCACACTCCCTCTCCTCCAGCCATGCATCGACTGGGGGAAAGGGGTAATAATTAAAAAAATTGCCTAATTTTTAATGACTATCCATTTTGCCCCTTCAAAAACGGTGTTTCCCCGCGGGTTTTTACAGTCTTCAACCCTGGCCTCGATTTCACAATGCAAAGGCCTCCTTTTTGCGTGTGCGGTACGGATTAAGCTACCAATAATTACGGTGTGGGAGATAGCCTTGCACAGGTTTTATGCGGCGTGCGGGGAGTCATGTTCAATAATATTTTTGAGCAAAAATATTACAAAGACATCCCTCATCATTTTAATTTTTATATTTATAAAATATTAACTTTTTTTAACATAGAAGTGTAAAAATATTGATCTTCTTACAAAGATGAAGTAGAGTTCTGAATCAAAAGATGTTAATAAAAGATTGTTATTCATGTGGCTGGAGAGTAATCACAAATATAAGAAAATTGATTCATTAATCAAAATATGTTGATATTTTTTATGATACGAACTACCATAAATAACTTGAAATAATCACTCTTAGTCTATGATACAAACTACCATAAATAACTTAAAATAATCACTCTTTATTATTGATTTTAGAGTCCTTATCAAGAAGATAGCCATTCATATTGTAGGAGAGTAATTACAAATATAAGAAAATTGATTCATTTTATTTTTCTTAATGATGATAAACTTATTAAAAAAACATAAAACAAAGTAAGGTTTAAGATAAAATTTTACTCAAAATCTAAAGTAATTATGACAAAATAAATTATCAAAGAAAACCTAAAGGACTCCTAGAAATGATGTCTTCTTTTAGGAAAAGTCCTAGCAATAAGCAATAGCTTTTCTATATTGACTTCTAAATACTCCTCTATATGTAATTATGATTAAAGCAAATAGATTTGCTTCAATATCAAGACTTGAAACATATCTTTGCATTGTATATTCTTTTTCTCATGTTTAATATCTATTAAAAAACTTAACACAATGGTTGTAATTAAAAAGTTGGATCAAATATGGATCCATTTTAATCTATCAATTTGAAATGAATTATACACTAGTATAGGGGATGTGATCTAAGAGCTTGGGAACCTTGTTGATCATCAGATTTCTATATCCATGGCTAAGAGAGAGAGAGAGAGAGAGAGAGAGAGAGAGAGAGAGAGAGAGAGAGAGAGAGGAATAAGCCAAAGAAGGAGAGGAAAAAAAATAAGAAGGGATTTTGAAGCATCAATATCTTTTGTGATTTGAATCTAGATTCAATCATAATAATCATGCAATCATGATCATATCATTAATGTGAACTAGATATGACACCCTATCCCATTAATGTAAAGGCTCTGATAATTACAATTACACATGGTATAATTTATATCATTTTTAGATTAAGAAAATTAAAAGATAGAAGTTTTGTTACAAAGGCTTTACTCCTACTACTTCAAAGCTCTCTCTCTCTCTCTCTCTCCATTTTAAAAGGTAATTTCGAGACCTCAAAACTCCCCTAATATATGAACTTAAGCTAAAATGAAATCCCTCAAGTCCATTCTTGAAAGATCAATTTTTGTATCCAATTGAAATCACCTCTATTGGCAGTTGTCTCATGAAAATGGCCGAGAAATGATGAGTGGTTGATACTCTTCAGTATGATCCAACTTACTGTGAGACCACTTCACTATGTTCTTTCATTCTAACTCGGAATTTGGTTTCTCCGCTACAAATGTTGCATCATCCATTTGTCAACAAAATGTTGACTCAAGATGAATCATATAGCACAAGTCACTTTGCAAGTCCCTCCCTTTATTTGCAATTTGACTACTTATCCATGTGATGTAACAAATAACCCAATTGATTTGGATGCTTTTGAAGAATTTGAGTACGATCCAAATTTCTATAACTATTGGATTCTTCACACTTAAAACATTAGCCCTTGTACATATCTAACACTAACTATTTTTTTGTAAACAAGTTACTTTTTAAATGAAAAGTTGGCAGACAACAAGAAAGCTAACCTTGCAACACTTTAAAGCATTGCCACTTTGTTTTGTGAGGGGGAGGGAGGAGGCAAGGAGGGGGGAGGGGGAAAGCAACCAATAAATTGAGTTGCTAAATGAGTTCAAAACTAGTAAAGTGGTAAAATTTTTAAATAAAACTTTCAAAATTTTAAATTCTTGAACTCAAATGCATGTTCTCTCAAGTTTTATTAAGTGAATGTAGGACAAAGTGACAAGGAGTAAGCTCAAGCCCAAAGAAGACATCTATGAAACAACAAAGTATATTCTTGAGAAGAGCTCAAGAATGCAAAAATATTGAAGATATAAGGATGCATATGAGCCTTAATTAATCTCAAAACTATAGAAGAAAATCAACGTTAAGGATCTACCTTCATCAATCAGAAGTAGGCTCCTCCAAACTGTCAATCCTCATCACAAATCATGGTTCTTGATTAACAACTACTCCAGCATCAAGCTATGTGGCTTACTCATCTCAATTAGGGAAAACTAACCACCAATAAGTTGGGCCACTAGCAAGTTTGAAAGTAGCATAGTGGTCAAAGTTTAAAATCAAACTTAAAAACTTTTAAATTCAGGACTCAACTATATGTTCTCTCAAGATTGATCAAGAAGCGAATGTAGGAAAAAAATGGTGATGACCAATGGCATGCTTGAGCCAAAAAAAGACATGTATGAATCAACAAAGTAAACTATTCGTGAGAAGAGCTCATGAATGAAAAAATGTTAAAGGCCACCTTAACTTGTGCCTCAAGTTATGGATCCCAAAAGGATGTGCAATGGCTCCTTCAAAATTTCAATCCTCATCAACTAATTCTAGTTCTTTGTTAGCAAGTACTCCAACATTAATGAGTGTCAAGATTGTGGGAGAGAAGGAAGGAGTCTCGCTTGAAGCTTTCTTGCTTACACAATGGGGGAAGACACACAAGGGTGGAGGCTGAAAACAGTTTTCCTCTTCTTAGTTGTGTAAGCCAAAAGAACTCAAGTACAAAGAAATAGAAGAACCCTCTATATGGGTCTCAAACCAAAGTCAACTAACTAAGGTGGCATACTAACTGAGCCACGAACTAGAGTAGATAAGGATAGCTATCATGTAGCTATTATTCAGGGGCGGTGTACCAACCGCATCTGCAACTGACAAGTCGGTGACATAAATACACAACGGTCACCCTGGCGTATCACGAGTGGAGCTCGATATCTCAACACTCCCCCTCGAGCTCAATCCCAATTCCTGCACACCAAGCAGGTCTCTGAACTTGCGCAGCTTCTCTGCGCCCAATGCCTTCGTGAATATGTCAGCTACCTGATCCTCTGTGCTGACATAAACTAGATCAATAAGACCTAGTAAAACCCTCTCTCGCACATAGTGATAATGCACCTCAATGTGCTTTGTTCTAGCATGATAGACTGGGTTATTTGCCAAGTGTATACTACTCATGTTGTCACAATAAATGACAACTGGCCCATCTGTAGACTGATGCATATCATAAAGTAGCTTATGCAACCAAGCTACCTCACATGCAGCCATTGCTGCACCCCTGTACTCAGCCTCTGTGCTCGACAAGGCAACTGTAGGCTGTTTCTTGCTGCTCCAAGTGACTGCAGCACTCCCAAAAGAGAACACATATCCACTGGTAGATCGTCTATCAGAAATACTACCAGCCCAATCAGCATCAGTGTATCCATGCAACTGTATCTGAACCCCAGTCTCATAAAATAGTCCATACTGCAATGTGGACTTCACATACCTGAGTATGCGTCTAGCCGCATCCAAATGTGGTTTCCTTGGAGCCTGCATAAACTGACTTACCAATCCAACAACATAGCTCAAATCTGGCCTGGTAATAGTCATATAAATCAAACTTCCTACTATGCGTCTGTACATAGTAGGGTCTTCTAGAAGCTCACCTGCATCTGTGCTCAGCTTCACATTCTGCTCCAAAGGAACTGAAATAGGCTTACAGCCTGTCATCCCATATTTGGACAGCATGTCCAATCCATATTGCCTCTGCAAGAGCTGTATCCCACTTGGTGATCTAATCACCTCAATGCCCAAGAAATAACGCAGCTCTCCCAAATCCTTCATCTCAAACTTCTGCTTCAATAGCATTTTCACATGAAGGATATCTTCATCACTGTCACCTGTCATAATCAAATCATCAACATAAATGACAAGCAGCATAATACCTTTCTCTGTTTTTCTCACATAAAGTGAGAAATCTGCCTTGGAAATCTGAAAGCCAATAGTGACAAGATATTGTCCTATCTTGTCAGACCATGCTCTAGGTGCTTGCTTCAAGCCATACAAGGCTTTCTTCAACCTGCAAACAAACTCAGGATGAACAGCATGCACATAACCTGGTGGCTACTCCATATAGACCTCTTCTTGCAAATCACCATGCAAGAAGGCATTCTTTACATCCATCTGATGTAAAGACCATCCCTTTGATGCAGCCATAGCAATGACTGCTCTTACGGTTGCCATCCTTGCAACCGGACTGAATGTTTCTTCATAGTCAATGCCATATGTTTGTGCATACCCCTTGACTACTAATCTTGCCTTGTATCTGTTCACAGAACCATCAGTATTGTGCTTCACCTTATAAACCCACTTACAGCCAATTGCATTCTTACCTTTAGGCAAAGGTACCAATTCCCATGTAGCGTTTGCTTCCAAGGCATCCATTTCTTCATCCATGGCTTTCTCCCATTTTTCTTTTCCCATGGCTGGCTCAAAAGATGTGGGTTCTGGTTCCTGTATCACTTTGACCATATATGCATAGTGAATGGCTGTAAATCCATCATATTTCAGCCTATCCACAGGATACCTAGCTCTTGTAGACCTGCGCAAAGTAGGTTCACTCCCAGGTGCTCTCAAAACATCCCTGGTCTTCCTTACTCCAGGTGTAACAATAGAAGGAATACCCAACTCATCATCAATGCTCTGTTCTGAGCCACTGGATTCACCATCCACATAAGAGTGACCTGCATTCACATCAAACATGGGCTGATCAACCTTCTCTTTTCCTTTTCGTGATACCTGCATACCACTATCTGCATTGCTTTGAGAAGATTCTCCTGATCTCAATCTGCCTGTCCATGGCGAAGAATGTGAACCACTGCTAGAGGACGCTCCAGGTCCACTAATATTTTGTGACTGCTGCTGTGAATTCTGTGTAGCATTACCATTTTGTGCATCTTCATCATCAATCACATTTACTGGTTTATACCAGGTACTCATCTCATCAAAAACAACATCTCTGCTCACTGTAAACTTACGAGTAGAAGGGTTATAGCATCTATACCCTTTTTGCTGCAGAGAGTAACCAATAAAGATGCACTTCTCAGCTTTTGGATCCAACTTGGATCTCAGCTCATCTGGCACATGTACATAGGCAATGCAACCAAAAATTTTCAAATGAGAAATATCTGGTTTCCTACCAGTATACCTCTCCTCTGGAGTCATTCCATGTATTGCTGCAGTGGGAGTCCTGTTCATTATGTAGACTGCTGTAGCAACTGCTTCAGCCCAATAAAAATCTGGCAAGTCTTTTTCATTGAGCATGGCACGAGATACCTCTCCAATATGCCTGTTTTTCCTTTCTGCAATTCCATTTTGTTGTGGGGTATAACTGCATGAATATTGCTGCTTTATGCCATGCTCCTGCAAGAACTTTGCAAACTCATTTGAGAGGTACTCTCCCCCTCCATCTGTCCTTAGGCATTTTATCTGCAAGCCTGTTTCTTTTTCAACCATAGCTTTAAGAGTTTTGAAATGCCCAAAAACTTCACTTTTCTTTTTCATAAAATACACCCAAACTTTTCTGCTATAGTCATCAATAAAACTGACAAAATAATGACAGCCTCCAAGAGATGCAGCTTTAGTTGTCCACACATCAGAGTGAATTAATTCCAATGGCTTCTCACTCTCTTGAACATGTCTAGGAAATGGTTTCCTTGCCTGTTTTCCAAACTGACAGGCTTCACATACCTTATGCATTTCTGCAACCTTGAATTTGGGCAATCCTGCAACAATATTTTGGGCCTGGATTGATTTAAGTCGCTGTACATTAACATGACCAATGCGTTTATGCCAGATATCAATATCTGCAACTACACCGGTCCCATGTGCAAACATTGCTGCACTCAATTCAGACATGTCTGCATCCAATGTAAACATTCTGCCCTTCTTCTTTCCTTTTGCTATCAAGCGACCTTTATTTTTCATATCCTCAACAAAGCATCCATGAGGATTAAATCTGACCTGCAAGCCCTGTTCAACCATTTGACCAACTGAAACCAGATTCTTGGTAATATTCGGGACATGAAATACATCGGACAGGTATTTCTTTTTCCCATCCTGCATAGACAAATGAATTTTTCCAATCTGCACAATCGGATGTGCAGTATCATCACCAGTCTCCACAAATCCTGGTTTTTCCATTTTCCTTGCATCCTCCATCCATTCTGCATGACCTGTCATGTGGTTTGATGCACCTGAGTCAACATACCATACATCATTGCTTTCTTCTGCACTTGTCATAGAATTGTTCATGTGCTACACCATGAACAAATGCTCATTTCTGTCATCACCCTGTCTACTAGAAGATGCATAATTCCCTTGTTGCAGTTTTCCATTCATGATGTCATTCTGCTTTTTATAGCAGTCTTTAGCCATATGACCCATTTTACCACAGTAGTAGCATTCAACATTATTGTTTGCATTTTGGTCTCTTTGCCATCCACCACGACCTCTTTGGCTCCCCCTGCCTCTAGAGTTACCACGTCCTCCTCCATAGGACTTGTTTTCTTGAGTTTGCTGCATATTCTGATTTCTGCCACGGCCTCCAAATCGGCCTCCTCTACCTCTGCCTCTACCTCTTCCAGCATTTGAGTAGAAGACAGCTTCTTTTGAAGTTCCTCCTGAAGAAGATGCACCACCATTTCTCTGTTCCTCAGAAATTAGAAGAGCAATCAACTCCTCAAAATCAGGAAATCTTTCACGAACTGAAATGGATGTCCGAAACTGTGCATAATCCTTTCCTAGACCATTCAAGGTCACGGAAACTAAATCATCATCTTCCACTGGCGACCCAATGGAAGCAAGTGCATCCGCAATCTTCTTCACCTTCATGTGGTAGTCGTTGATGCTCATACTTTCTCTTTGCACATTATGCAACTCTTGCTTGAGCTGCATTTTCCTGGCTTGCGTATTTGTGCTATACATTTTTGACAAAGTATCCCATGCCTCCTTTGGCGTACTTGCATCCTGAATATGCACAATCATAGAGTCTGAAATACTGATAGACAGCCAATACATAACTTTCCTGGCTCTCTCATGCCATGTTTTAAATGCCTGCATTTGTTGTTGATTGGGAACATCAGGAAGAACTGGTTCTTCTTCATTTCCTGCAACAAATTCCCAATATCCTTTTCCCATAAGGAAATTCGTCATTCTAAACTTCCATGCCTGGAAGTTGTTCTTGTCAAGCTTTTCAGTGACAATCTGTGAAAGAGAATCAGACGCCATTACAGAATACTGCAAGAAATTCTGTCACTGCAAAAAACACAGCTTCACCCTCACAAGGGCAAATCTGCAAAACTGGCGAAAGTGGTATTTGACCACACAGTCACTTCCTAGTGACAATTTTGCATAAACAGGAACCAAGGATGATTCTGAAACTCCCAATGTCTCTGCGCACAAGCATACGATGCAATTTCTACAGTAACTTTTCACCGACCTGTAGAACAGTGGTCGCACAGCATAAAACTGGGCCTTTTTCTGAGTGCGTGCAGAGAACTTCCGCCTCCAAAACAGGCCCCGAAATGGCCTCAAATCAAAAAAACAGGGTCTCCGAGAGCTAAAGCTCTCACCCGCAGCATATACTGCCCTCTTGCTTCACCGCGAAGGGCGTCTCAACCTGAGACAATGCACTCTTGCACTTTCCGGCTGTGCTACCTGCAGAGATCTGCTCCCAAAACAGAAAATGAAAGCAACACTGCTCCTCTTACCAGACCACCGCGAGCTTGGCTTGCTTTCTTGAGCTCCTTACCACGAACAAGGCTCTGATACCATGTCAAGATTGTGGGAGAGAAGGAAGGAGTCTCGCTTGAAGCTTTCTTGCTTGCACAATGGGGGAAGACACACAAGGGTGGAGGCTGAAAACAGTTTTCCTCTTCTTAGTTGTGTAAGCCAAAAGAACTCAAGTACAAAGAAATAGAAGAACCCTCTATATGGGTCTCAAACCAAAGTCAACTAACTAAGGTGGCATACTAACTGAGCCACGAACTAGAGTAGATAAGGATAGCTATCATGTAGCTATTATTCAGGGGCGGTGTACCAACCGCATCTGCAACTGACAAGTCGGTGACATAAATACACAACGGTCACCCTGGCGTATCACGAGTGGAGCTCGATATCTCAACAATGAGGTGTATTCCTCTATCATTTTTTCTCAAGATCCATTGTATATGAGGTAGGGGAGGGGGGACATTGTCGTGCTGCTACACATCTGAGGTGTGGAATCCACCAAAAAGTTGTGTGTGTGACATTTGTTACTTTGTACATACTTAGTCGTTGTGTTTGCATTTTGTTCTGCATGGGCAGTATAGTGGAGAGGGGGTTGGAGCAAGAGGAACTTATCTGTAATGCTCTAGTTGGCATGTATACCAAGTATGGAAACCTACCAGATGCGCATGTTATTTTTGATACACTACCCAATCGAGATGTTGTGACATGGAGCTATTTGATTGGAGGATATACCCAACAAGAACACATTCACGAGGCTTTGCAACTGTTTGGTCGCATGAGTGATCTAGGTTGTGAGCCTGCTAGCTTCACGTACAATTGTGTTGTTGACTTTCTCATCAAGGCACAAAGATTTGATGATGCATTGGAAATGTACAATAGAATGCAGAAAGTAGAAATGCATCCACATAGTCTCACTGTGGGTATGGTTACTCTTGGACTATGCAAAGCCAACCGGAAGCTAATTTCATTGGATATGGGGGCTCTCATTGCTGGTGCCAAGTATCAAGGAGAATTTGAGGACCGCTTTAAAGCTGTACTGAAAGTTGTTTCAGGATCTGATGGGCAAATTATTCTCTTCATTGATGAGCTTCATACGGTTGTTGGAGCAGGTGCTCAAAATGGAGCACTTGATGCTGGCAACTTGTTGAAGTCAATGCTTGGATGAGGTGAGCTGTGCTGTATTAGAGCAACAACCTTGACTGAGTATCAAAAGTACTTAGAAAAGGTTGCTACTCTAGAAAGACGTTTCCAACAAGTTTATGTGGGCAACCATCCGTGGAGGATACTATCTCGATTCGCAGGGGATTGAGGGAGAGATACGAACTACATCATGGTGTGAGGATCGCAGATGGTGCCATAGTGGAGGCTGCCATGCTTGCTGACAGATATATTAGTGTGCGCTTTTCCTTTTCTAAGGATGAAGATATCATCAGGAAATCAGGAGATCCAGCTATCAAAGGAGAGGGATTGGACTAAAAATAGGAAAAGATCATGAGGCTTTTGACCTGCTTTTTGGATTCCGGTGGAGGAGAGTGAGGAAGAAGGGAACAACGCCAGAAAAAATGGGTAGAGGGAAAAAGCTCCAACACCATATGACATGAAAGATGAACGACTCAGAGGTCTCCAAGAAGGTTTTGCAGATGGTCCAGTTCATCCAACGTGAAACTAAAGGAGAAGATAGACAATACCGTCATTGATGTAGAAGAAGTGATACAGTAACACTCAGAGCGACAGGAGAAAGAGTTTACTGATCTTTCAATTCAATATTGGTATAGAAGACATTATGTACTCAAACTCACAGAGAGGAGGAAAATGAATGTACTGATCATAAATCGGTATCGGTGCAGAAGTCATTCTACAGAGCTCTCAGAATAATAGATATCTACCCATACCTCTCTAATCTGTATCAGATCTATCCACTGCACCGGTGAACTGTCCGTGAAGGTTAAGGATGTGTGTATCCTTACAAAATCACTTCTACCACTACCTGACAAATGGCATGGTCTCACTGATATTGAGAAGCGCTACCGACAGTGATATGTAGACATGATTTTAGATCTGGATGTAGCAAATGTCTTTCGTGTAAGGGAAAAGATAATATCTAGAATTCGTCGAGTTGTAGAAGAAAAGAATCTTGAATCTGCTGAACATAACTAGAGCTCTAAGAACAATCAGGATTACAGGTATGACACATAGCAACGGCAATCTCCCAATGCCAGGAATAGAGCTCATAATAGTGAAAAGCTCTCAAATACACTTTTAGAGAGTCTTCTCTCTCCTACTTTTACCAGTCTAACAAAAAGTCAGGCAAACAATCAATCAGAGTTTGGTCCATAGTCTTGGGTAGTCTGGACACAATGTAGTGGTTGCACAGATTCTATACAGGCTGGGTTTGGCAATGACACAATCGCGTTGAGGAAATTGGTTTGATTTGTTGTGCACCAAGTTTGCTTGATGTATCTATGTATCACCAGTAACGTAAGGACTGTTCTTTGTGTGGGCAAGGCAAGAACTGAGGCAAAGGTCTGATGTATGGAGGCTTGTTGACTCTGTAAGAGGGATACATTATGCCATTGATTTCTTCTGGAATGTATTTGTGATTCATTAATCGTGCTGATGGATCTTTGGTGCTCTAAGAGGTTGTGCCCAAGATACTTTCTTCCACACAGCCTATCAGTAAAGGTGCATGTAGGGTCAAGCAAGTCTTCAGCTATGAGAATTTTGCAGATTGAAATAGGTATAACAATGACATGAGATTTATTGTCA
Source organism: Lygodium microphyllum (assembly GCF_053477565.2). Lineage (NCBI taxonomy): Eukaryota > Viridiplantae > Streptophyta > Polypodiopsida > Schizaeales > Lygodiaceae > Lygodium > Lygodium microphyllum. The sequence goes on from NC_141135.1 coordinate 182,176,086, forward strand.
TCATCCTAATCTCTTCTAGCACCTAAGGAAGTAAGCACCTCAATTTGAAGACCTTCGGGATTGAGGAATTTTGCAAAACATCTTGTACGATTGGAGTCTTAAAGTGCCTCCTCTTTGCTTTCAAATCCAGATTTCCTGCACTTTGGATCCAAGCAATAATTAGGAATGGACTCCTAAATCTTCTACTTCTTGTTCATTACATCACTTTGACATTATGTATATACGTGGTTTTGGACATACCTAAGCATATTCTTAGCAGGACTCATTGTTCGAAGCTTTAATTGAGACTAAGCTGCACTGCGTAGACTAGAATTGGTCTTCTTTTGGGAAATCTCTCGGATGCATGTTAAATCAACAATCTTTGCATTCAATATGAAGATTCTGGAGTTTACTGCTGCATAGCCTAATCTTGCATGATTGATCTTCTATCTTGGAATTTCTCAAGAACCTTTGTGGTTGCGACTTTGCTTTCGAAAACCCTTTGACACCTAAATTGGTGAACTCGACGTGAAAGCGTCGCATTTAAAAAAAAAATTAGGATGGAAGATACTTCAGCATCAATTTCAGCCTCTTCTACGATTCCTACTTTGTCCTCTACGTGAGCTTCATCATCGACTTCTGCTTCAAGTACTTCTATGGATGATTTAAAGTAGATTTTGCAGAATATGTCTATGTATATGCAACTTCAAAATCAGTAGACACAATTGTATATGCAGCAGCAACAGCAGTTACATCAACAATAGTTGTCTCAGCAAAGGCAACTATATTCGGAGTAAGAGAATGCAATCAGCGCGACTAAGGCCATTGAAGCAGTTGAGAATGAAAAGAAGCTATTTGATGACCGTAATGTATCAGCTTATTTGAAGACGTATGAGATTAAGATGGGATTTTTTGGAGTACCAACAGGACTTATGAGTAAATATTTTCTTTGCCTTGTCACACTCGCCTTGAGGGTAAAAGTGATTGATCTTTTCCTTCAAAATTTGCATTGGCAAGATTTTAAGAAGGCCCTAAAAGAGGAATATTTTCTTGAGGAATTTGGGATGGCTACTCGGTGGTCATTCCGAGAGTGGGTCTACATGCCAAACAAAGGTCTAGCTGCTTCAAAATTGATACGAGAATTTGAAGAGAGGTATAGTCAGCTTGATGCCATTGAACAAAGAGCATTGGATGTTGAGAAAGTTGAGCTTTTCTTGCAAGTTGTAGATTCTGCTCTTCAAGAAGAATTAGGAGATTTTCTTGAGGATCGCACGAAGCCTATGGGTCTTAAAACAAATTCGCAAGATGCCCAGGATGCGGTCTCGACTTTGACCAAGAGGCGGATATGGAAGACTCACCTACAGAATGGATCTATGACACCGACGTCGTCTTTTGCTCCTATGTCTGCTTCTACCCCTATTATTTCTTCTCTTCCTCAGCCAGTTACTTGACCTATGCCAGTGCCTACTGTTTCTAATCCTCCTGTTCCTCCTGTTCCAAGACCGATGCCAGCTCCTTCTGCTCCAAAATCATCAGCTCCTTTGGTTCCTTCCTCTCTTGATGACATAATCAAAGGCATAACGGATTTGACACTGGATTTAGTTAAAGCAGAACTGGTGGGAAAATTGAAAGAGCAGTTTGCTTTGACCACGCCTATTATTTCTTCTAGTGCTCCTAGTGCACCTAGGAGAGATTGAAGATGTATTTGGTATGATAGTACGGACCATCAGCATTGCAGGGATTACAAATCTTTTTAAGATGCAAGGAGGAAGAATTTGGTATTTTGGGGACAAGATGGTAAGATCTGGTTGACTGAAATAGGAGCTCCGCTTGCTACCAATTTTGGAAAAGGCGGAATGAAGAAATTAGTAGATGATATGGTTGCGTGTACTTCTTATGTGGCAGCTAGAGGAGATGCTTCTGCATATGGAGTCCAGATTGAGAAAGGTTCAAAGAGTCAGTCAGCATTATGAACCTATGCTATGGAGATAGAAAACAAGGGGAAAATTTAGTAGACTATTTTGACTAGTGCAGGTTCTAGCATTAGATCTGCGACAAGTTGGGATTCGCCTGTTGAAAGGTACACTATTTATGCTTACTTGGCTAAGTCTCAGGGAGTAGATGTACTTGTTGAGGAGAAGCGTAAGAGAGATGAAGAGAATCCAAATGCAGCTAAAAAGACTAGAGGGGGTGAGTTTATTACTCCACCTACTACAGGCCGTCTTTGAGACCAGGGCCAGAACGACAAATGGAGGATGCTCAAAAGAAAGAAAAGAGGCAGGAACCTAGACAAAGAAAGCAGCCAGGATTTAGATTAATGTCCGATATTGAGACATCTACGGACATGAAGAAAATCTTTAATGATAAAATACTTGGCAGTGAGGTGACTTTTACTATTTTTGAGGTTTTGGGCATCTTGAAAAGAGAGTTTCAAGATCAGTTCCAAGAAGTCATGAAGAGAAAAAGACATACATTGCCTACTACTGATACACAGGGAGTTTTGATTGAGGAGTTGGATGAGGATGAGGATGAGGTTATGGTCAAGAATGCTTTTGTTTTTCTGCAGAAAGACAAAAAAGAGGGTTCAGCATATGCATTATGCTAAAACTGATGAGCCTATCTTGGTACCGCGTAGTCATTTTTTGCGGAGACATTGGACTAGGGCAACTACAGAAACAATGGTAAAAATTGAAGAGAAACAGGTGCCTTATGTTGCTTTGGTGGATGATGGTTCAGAGATTAATCTCATAGTTCGTGGAGTTTATGAAAGTAATAGATGGCCTATGGATGTAGAGCATGGGTGACATATGAGAGCCGCCAACAACACTACATGTGATTTGTATATTGTTTGTCCTAGTGTCAAGATTTCTATTGGAGATGTAGAGGAGGATTTCCATTTCTTTGTGCAGGATTCATGCTCTTATCCCATAATCCTAGGACAGCCATTCATCACAGAGATGCACATGGAGACGAAAGTAATGGATGATGGATCTGCTTATGCACGGATTTGCAGTAAAGATGGTATGAGAGCAGTCCAGTTTATGACTGTGTGTGTAAACCATGCTAGAAATAGGGATACTCTTCGAGATGCACATTTGCCCATTGTGAGGGATTCGGGTTTTCATTAGGTACCGTTGTCCCGCGAGAGGATGGTGGTACAAAGAAGAGGAGATTGGAGTTCTCACTCCTGGTAGCAGTGTTTTCTCCTCCAATTTTGTTTGAATTTCAGCAAACAATTCGATGAGTTATTAGAAGATTTCCAAGTTGCCTAGAGCTGCCAGGCAGTATATATATGCATGAAGGAGAAAGATTTGAAAAATGCAGGTATTTTAGAGGATAATGAGCATATAGATGGGATGCATGATAGTATGGTTTGTGCAGATACAATGACAGAGATGGAAAATATACTGAAAACTGATATGCAGAGTTGTCTCAGTAATGTATCAGTGCAGTCCCTGGACATGTTTCATGAAATTTCAGATTTTGTGTCACAGATAGAGTCAGAGGTTGAGGTGAGTCAGCAAAGAGTGTTGAGAGCTGAAGAAATTCAGCAAACAGAGTTTTCGGCCAATTATGATCAGCCTACAGAGACACAGAGGGCTGAAAACTTTCAGCCAACAGAGTTTACTGCTGAAATATTTCAGCATCCAGAGTTTAGGGCTGTTCCTATGCAGTCCATAGAGCAGAGGGCTGAGGATATTCAGCCACCAGAGGGCAAAATTGTTGATTTACAGCAAGATTTGAGTAATGCAGAGGATCATAATGAAGCCAAGGTTGACACGAAATACAAGACTATGGATAAGAAGGTGAAGCCGGTAGCTGGACCGCTTCCACCTGACAGTGATCAGCAAATAGAGAGGGCTGCCAAGCAGCCAATTTTGAGGAATCCAGAGCATATAGGCCATAAATTTTCAGCAGAGATTCTTGCTGAATTAAAAATTGAAAATGGTGATTTCTTGCTACCCTAAGAGAAGCAATGCTTTCAAGATATGCTTGATCGACATGGAAGGAGGTTTGCTTTCTTCTCGTATGAGATTGGATGTGTGAATCAAGATATTGTTGCCCCTATGGTGATCTTTACTATTCCTCATATTCCATGGAACCTCCAACCTATTCTAGTGCCTAGGGCACACCTGCCAAAGCTAGTTGACTTGTTGAATGAGAAAATCAGGATGGGAATCCTAGAGTCGTCATGTGCATCATACTCAAATAGGTGGTTTACGGTTCCAAAGAAGAATGGTACTCTTCGATTTATTCAGGACATGTAGCTAGTAAATAGAGTTATTATCAAAAATGTTGGTATAGGTCCAGTTGTGGATGAGTTTGCAGAAGCATTTGCTAGATGTGCCATCTGTTCTTTAGGTGACTTGTATTCGGGATATGATTAGTTTCAGTTGGCCTTAGAAAGCAGGGATATAACCACTATGAGAACTCCTATTGGGCTTGTCAGGATGTGTACCTTGCCTCAAGGTGCCACTAATTCTATTGCGCATATGATGAATGCCATGCATAAGGTCCTTTGTGAGTACATACCTCAGCTTTACCATGCCTTTCTTGGATGATGTGCCAATTAAGGGGTGTGCAGAAGAAGAGAAGAATGAGAGTCTAAATGAGCAAGGATGCAGATACTTTGTGGCTGATCATATTACAGCTTGTGAAAAGGTTTTGGCCAGGTTAGAAGAAGTGAACTTGACACTATCATGGCAAAAATTTATTTTTAGATTAAATGAGGTTGTCATTGTTGGACATATGTGTGGGTATTATGGCACGAAATCTTCACCTGAGAAGGTGGATGCTATAGGCAAGATTACGGAGTATTGTTCTACCACTTCAGAGGTACGGAGATTCCTTGGAGCCTGTGTGTTTTACATGATTTGGATACCCCGTTTTGCAAACATATAGCAGATTGTTTATATCAGTTGCTTCGAAAGGGGCAAAAATTTTATTGGGATGAGAGCCTCACTAGAGCCATGCGGAAATTGAAGAAGTTATTGCAGATTGCTCCTACTCTCAGGAAAGCGGATTATAATTGCGGAAGGCCTATTGTATTGACAGTTGACACTAGTCCAATTGGCATAGGTTGGGATGTGGATCAAGATGATGCAGATGGAAACATGTACGCTATTCGGTTTGGGGTGAAAGTCCTAAACGAGAGACAGAGGAGGTATCCGCAAATCAAGAGGGAATTATTGGGAATTGTTACGGCTCTCAAATGTGACAAAGAGCACTTTATTGGAGCCCCAGTTGTGGTAGAGACAGATTACTTACCATTGATAGGTATGATTACGAGTTGCTCTAGTCCGAATATAGCTATGCTGAGATGGATTACATACATCAAGTCATTAAATCCAGAATTTAAACAAATAGGAGGGAAGGATAATCCAGTGGCAGATATGTTGTCTAGAGCCAGATATGATGATGAGGAGATACTGCTTAGAGAAGAGGATATTGATACAGAAATTTCAGCCGTTATGGTTGATGATGTTTGCTATGTCTATGACACTACAAGATATAGGCCTCATACCGACGTTTAAAGCGACAAAAATGCAAATAACAAAATTTGCCCCTGTCGTCGCAAAAAGTGTCATTATTGGCGACGCCATAGAGCAGTCGATATTACAATCGGTATCAGCGTCGGTATTGGAGTCAGTATCAGCGTTGACATCGGTATTGGTGATGCCAATACCGACGCTGATAGCGACAGGTTGCGACGTACATAACGATGCGAGCAGTAAAATTAGCGACACTAATAGCAACGGTAACAGGGATTTTTTTTTTGTGGCAGGGCAGCTTGTAGCTCTGTGTGCTTTATGAGAGCCATACAAAATAGTTTCTGCACTACTATGTACAATGCACTTGCAAACAAAAACAATGTTTACTGAAATCATAAAACTGATACATGAAATATATACATGATCGCATAAAAAGTGATTGGTACAATCATGACACGATATCACTAATACATAGAAAATGTCTATATAGATCAGGCGACTCAAAAATAAAGGTGTGTGAGCTCCAGGGATCCAAGGGCGAGCTACAAATCCTCATCCCCCGAAATCTCGTCCCGCCGCAAAGGAGCATCGAACGGACTCTGCAGAAAAAGAAACAACACATTAGTCTACCATACAATAATGCATTCAAATATCTCATGGTAAGTAGGGACAAGAAAGATGAGTGACTTACAGGGCCGCCACGTCTATACAATCGGTCGATCAATGCAGTGAGACCATGCCTCTCTACATATCGAGTCTCAAGGCCAGTCGGATCGCGATTTGTAATGGAGTGCTGCAAAGAAAACAAAATGCTAACTGTTAGAAACATGATTGTCAGTACAAAGAATATTTCAAAAAAATAAACAAGCAAAACAAAAGAAAAACTTACAAAGTCCTCCAAATATGTCCTGTGGCTGCCACTCCCAAGATGATGGACCACTCCGGCCTCGAGTCGTGCCCTCGCCGCCTCATGCTACTGACTCCAACGTCTTGGAGAATCTTTAGCCTCATCCCTCAGTCGGCGCCAGTCGTCTGCATCTAACCACTCAGGCTTTGCAACCCTACTCTTGATTGCCTTGCATGCGTCGGATTGTCTATGTGACATGTATGCACACATGCAATCCATCATCCAGCCCGTAGAGAATCTATCTACTGCAGCTAGCACCGAAAACTCCTCATGCAAGGATGCTACTATGTAGTCCATGCTCCCCTCTAGTATGTTCTTCCAATGATCCAAGACGTTGTGCCGAAAAACTTGTTGGCAAAACTCTCTCATGTGAGCCATCACCCTCCTCCCCTCATCATTCATGATGATGGCTCCTGACCTACTATTGACTAGATATCCATAACCCCTTGGAGTCTGCCTAAGATGGATTCTCTTCCATCTACGTCCACACTCCTGGGCATATCCAGGAGACCCCTGTGCATCCGATGTACCGATGGGGGTAATATCTCTCGGAGTGGCACCCACAGGGGTGCCACCTCTGCTGACGGCTGTGCAAAAGCCGGAGTAACTCGAGTAGACGTCCCCACAGGTGTGACAAATCCTGGAGGTGACGCAGCTCTAGCTGAACGACGAGATGGAGACATCGCCTCCCTGTCTCCACAGCATCCACCTGAGTTTCAGGCATGCTCCCTGGAAGGGCCACGAGAGTGAGGAGTCGCACCTGTATCATTAGTCGACCGCAAGCTCACTGCCTTTGTATCTCTGCAACATCCCCATGATCCCGATGCACTCCCTCTCTCTAGCCCAAGTCGTGAGCGTCAAGCTCGTCTGCTCGAAACAGAAGCATCCGATCGTGCTGAAGCAGATCTGGCTGAGCGCCCTGACGAAGACCGAGACAGCTCCTGGTCTACCATCTCTCTGAATCTGGCGATCTGGTCTGGAGACATGCAAGCCAAGATGTCCTGTAACTCCTCATCGCTCATCCCTCGACTCATCCTAAAAATGTCACCTGCATAGACAAAAAAAGATGTTAGAATAATTAATTTAAATCATACAAAGCATAGTAATATATAAAATCATTTTAAAAAAATCTCACTTAAAATGCATATCTTATGTACCCTTATAAGAGATTGGTCAACGAATTGAGTAAGTGGATGCTCCAAGTATGAAGTATCCTATGGTCCCATATTAATCTCCTGATATAACTCCGCATACACTGGAAGGTCGATAGACATGTCATCACAAAAGAACGAGTCTGTCTCGTTCTTAAAGAATTCTTAGACTCCTGTATTTCCATCATTGTTAGCTGATGCTGGCTCCAAGTTTTCGATGACCTCCATCCCTTGAAATATCGACCCCTCTATTTGCATATTATCTTCATCTATACTCGAAACATCGCTTTGATCATATACTCTCGCACTTCGAGGAGTTAAAGGTATAACATACCACCATCAAGGTTGTCAAGGGTTTGGATAGAAGATTACCTGTTCACAAATACGTACAAGAGTTCAAACCATTGTGACATAAACGATGTCGTAATACAATTAGCAAGCAAATGAGTCCATGCACCTGTTCACAATGGGCCGGCAACACAAAGGTGTCGTGCAAATCCTGTTGAGATATCGAGCTCCACTCGTGATACGCCAGGGTGACCGTTGTGTATTTATGTCACCGACTTGTCAGTTGGAGATGCGGTTGGTACACCGCCTCTGAATAATAGCTACATGATAGCTATCCTTATCTACTCTAGTTCATGGCTCAGTTAGTATGCCACCTTAGTTAGTTGAGTTTGGTTTGAGACCCATATCTAGGGTTCTTCTATTTCTTTGTACTTGAGTTCTTTTGGCTTCCACAACTAAGAAGAGGAAAACTGTTTTCAACCTCCACCCTTGTGTGTATTCCCCCATTGTGCAAGCAAGAAAGCTACAAGTGAGACTCCTTCCTTCTCTCCCACAATCTTGACAAATCCGTCCATTTTTTTCGGAATCTATTTCAAGAAATCCAGGTGGACCTCGTCGAACTGTTGCTCCAGCTCCTCTAAGTACCACTTTGAACCACTGCACATCGAATAGTATCATGGAGAAGCTATAGTAATCCACCATAACAATACTTTGCAAGTTTCCAAAATACTCCATCTCATCCACAACTGTGTTTGGATCCGTTGCTCGTCGCTGGCTCTCTTGCTCGATTCTTGCCATGACACCACAGTCCATTGTGGAGCGCATTTTGTCAATACACTCCATACGAAAATGTCGTCCGCACGACCACGCTGCACTATATATTTTGTACTATACATTGAAACACTCAAATTAGATGTCTTATATAAAATTTAGATATGACAGATTCTAAACCCCTCATCACCTTTGGACTACATCTCCTCGAGAATTCCCACTCCTCCATTGAGACCTCTGTCCCTTCGCGAGACGCTGCAGTCAAGGCTTCATGCAACCATCACGTTGACATAAACCGCGGCATCTCCTCCATGCCTTTGGGATATTGAATTGGTCGATGACGCGTACTACGTTGGAATTCAGCTCGCGCTTCCTCTTGATCTTGCCTAGCGATCTGGTACTTGGCGAGCCATGTCTCTATAGAGGCATGGTGCAACATACAAAAGCGATTCACCTTCTCTTCCATTGAGGCATCCATTCTTTTTTCTACCCATTTTCAACCACCACATCTCTAGTAATTAGCGCCTCAGACACCAACCAACCTTCGGCCATGCTACCTTCTGGTCGAGCTTGTTGTCGCACAAAGCCTTTCAGGGTTTTCTTGAAGCGCTCCAAGAAGAACATCCATCGCGTATGGACAGGTCCAACAATCTCCACTTCATCCACAAGATGCACAAGAAGGTGGATTTGTATCGTGAGCATGCTGGTGGGCAGGTATTTCTCAAAGAGACAGACTGTCTCCACTGCTCCCCGCCTCGCGGATTCAATAGAGGACGTCTTAATCTCCTTCTGTGAGATCCATTGCACCAAAGACGACAACCTGTAAATGGCCCCGCATATTTCTGGAGTAAGACATCCTGCGATCGCGATCAGTAGTACAAATTGTCACAAATGAGAAAGCATTATGAATAATGGCTACATTCCAAATAGAAAAATGCACATGCTAATTACAATCCATTTGTAGTACAAACCTAACATATCTTATGCCAGTCATGGGATTTTAGCCCTGATTATTAGTCATCTTTAGAAAATCCAGACCTGAGAGAATGCATCATACCCGTCGGAGTGCGGATAGACTTGATTACTTCCTTCACAATGCGCTCTTCTTTAGTGGACAAAACCCAAGGAGCGCGAGGAAGCTGCACGCGACCATCAGCACTCGACTGCAGCCAAAGCGCCTCCATCTTACCTACCTCCTTCAAATCTGTTCGTGCCCCTATAGTGTCTCTCTTTCCTGTGATGTGGTCCCATAACAAGCTGCCCACATTCTTGAAAATATACATGGGATCCAACAAGTGGTTGACCTGTAAGTGGGTCCAATATGGCAATTCGTAGAAAACTGAGAACCGCCACATTCCATTTGGATGTGATTCCGCGTGGACCATTTTCAGCTCGTACCAACTTGCGGCATTCATACATATTGGAGGTCGTCCAAGGAAATCTTCCGTGAGTTCATGATCCTCCGGCAAGAAAACAGCGTGTCCTTGATATACCATCATTTTCATGGTTCGTGACCTTCGGGAGTCTAACTGTGGGCTGCACAATGGACATGCATGATAACCTGAGGTAACCAGACCTGTTCCAACACCACGACCTAATGAATACTTGGTTGAACGAGATAAAATATAGATATTACTAGCGAGAACGGAGGCCTGCTCACTGAGCACTCTCCCAATCCCGAAAAGTCATGCATCGTCCACATGAGAATGGCTTGAATATTGGCTGACCGCCGCCGACCATCGCATCTGCTCATATCTTGCACAGTGACCCCCCCTCCCACAAAATCTTAAGCTCATCGACTAATGGACGAAGATACACGTCCATATTTTTTACTTTGTAGCGGCCTAGGACGAGCAAGTTAAGGATGAGATGCCCTTTCTTCGTAGAAAGCCATGGAGGGATATTGTAGTTGACAAGGACTATAGGTCACACACTGTAAGAAGTTGAGTGCAGACTGAATGGGTTCACGTCATCCATTGCAAGACCGAGCCGAAGATTCCTTGGCTCTCAAGAAAAGCCTGGGAAGGTTGAGTCAATGTGGCTGGCATGCGCGTGAATCCGCTGATATTCATTGAACTCCATCCGTGGACCTATTCTGCGCATGCCATGTTGTCAAGCTCGCCATGCGAGATGTACGAAACATGTGGTTTATGCGGGGGATGAGCAGAAAGTGTCTGAGAACTTTTTGAGGGATGGTTTGCCCTTGCAAATCCTGTCGATACCTGTGAGCACTACACTTTGGACATCACGAGACTCAGGCATGGTATTTGCAGGTATGGTATTTACAGGTGGTAATATATGATATTTCAATAACTTGAAAAAAATCATAAAAAACCTTGAAAAAGCACTAATGTTTGTAATAATAGTGCCAAAAAAAAAATCGATGAAGCGTATGTACAAGGTACCTAAACAATTCGGTCACACTCCTATCGCTCTACCCATATTTTGCTTGCACACTTAAGAGTGTAAGCAGTGTATTCATCCGAGATACTCGGAACCCATCATATAATGGTATGGATGCTTCCTTTCTAAGCAAATCAGAAGTCTCGACATCCATGGGAATCAATGCATCGATCATTGCCTCCATCTCAGGCTCTAAGATTGTAGGTAGGTCTGGAAGGTCGCCTGTCTCCTGTGGCATTGACGGTATAGATTGGCCTTGCGAGTGGTGGATTGGCTCTTGCACTCCATCCATCGCACACCCATGTACTCTTCTAATTGGCCGCAAAGGGTACACTCCCCCTTGGGACGAGACATCATCTCCCTAGATAGAAAATTTGCCAGCAAGACCCAATCTTATTGTATATGGTATTCAATTAGCTTGCGAGTACAATGCATGATTGATATTAACTTCAAATTACTATTTGCTGAAAATCTGCAATCGCTTGATCAATGGTCTGAGATTGAAACTCGCCAAATCGTCGTACGTGTTCTATAGACGATCGGCATTTTCATCTAATTGCCAACTTGCATTGAGAGCAAGGACATGGGACACGCTGATTAAGATATGCCTCGCGATCTTGAACAACAGGACCTTCTTCGTTTTCCATTTTGTCTATGTTACAACAAACAATTTGTTTTTGTTATCATTTTTTTCTTTTCTTAGATTGCTATCCTCTCCTTCCATCTCTCTCTTTTTCTATGACCTAGCATATAGTATCATAGAACACTAGTATTTAGTACCTAGTACTTAATACCTAGCACATAATATTTTGTTTTCTCTCTTCCTCTCCCTCTCTCATTTCCTCTCCCTCCCTTGCCCTCATCCTCACCCTCTCTTTCTCTCTTTCCCTATTAGGTTTAATGATATTTCTCTTTTTATTTCTCCTCTCTCTCTCTCTCATTTCTTTTTTCTCTCTCATTTCCTCTTCCTCCCTCGCCCTCACCCTCTCTTTCTCTCTTTCTCTATTAGGTTTAATGATATTTCTTTTTTTCTCTCTCCTCTCTCTCTCTCTCATTTTCTTTTCTCTCTCCTCTCCCTCTCATTCCTCTCCCTCCCTCTCCCTTTTTCTTTCTCCTCTCTCTCTCATTCATTTTTCTCTCTCCTCTCTCTCATTCCTCTCCCTTCCTTGCCCTCTCTCATTTCTTTTTCTCTCTCCTCTCTCTCTCATTTTCTTTTCTCTCTCCTCTCCCTCCCTCTCTCTTTTTCTCTCTCCTCTCTCTCTCATTCCTCTCCCTCCCTTGCTCTCTCATTCCTTTTTCTCTCTCCTCTCCCTCCCTCTCTCTTTTTCTCTCTCCTCTCTCTCTCATTCCTCTCCCTCTCTTGCCCTCTCTCATTCCTTTTTCTCTCTCCTCTCTCTCTCTCATTTCCTTTTTCTCTCTCCTCTTCTTCTCTCATTTCCTCTCCCCCCCTCGCCCTCACCCTCTCTTTCTCTCTTTCCCTATTAGGTATAATGATATTTCTCTTTTTCTCTCTCCTCTCTCTCTCTCATTTCCTTTTCTCTCTCTACTCTCCCTCTCATTCCTCTCCCTCTCTCTCTCTTTTTCTCCCTCCTCTCTCTCTCATTCCTCTCCCTCCCTTGCCCTCTCTCATTCCATTTTCTCTCTCCTCTCTCTCTCATTCCTTTTTCTCTCTCCTCTCCCTCTCTCATTTCCTTTTCTCTCTCCTCTCTCTCTCATTCCTCTCCCTCGCTCTCTCTTTTTCTCTCTCCTCTCTCTCTCATTCTTCTCCCTCCCTTACCCTCTCTCATTTCTTTTTCTCTCTCCTCTCTCTCTCATTCCTTTTTCTCTCTCCTCTTCCTCTCTCATTTTATTTTTCTCTCTCCTCTCCCTCTCTCATTTTGTTTTCTTTCTTCCTCTCCCTCTCTCGCCCTCACCCTCTCTTTCTATCTCTCTTTCCCTATTAGGTTTAATGATTTTTCTCTCTTTTTCTCTCTCCTCTCTCGCTCTCATTTTTTCTTCTCTCTCCTCTCCCTCTCTCATTTACCTTTCTCTCTTTCTCTCCCTCTCTCATTTCGTGTCCCTTCTTCACCCTGACCCTCTCTTTTTCTCTTTCTCTATTATTTTTAATAATTTTTTCTCTTTTTCTCTCTCCTCTCCCTCTCATTTTTTTATCTCTTCCTCTCCCTCTCTCATTTCCTCTCCCTCCCTCGCCCTCACCCTCACCCATACCCTCTCTTGCTCTATTTGCCTATTATGTTTAACATCTTATCTCTTTTTCTCTCTCCTCTCATTCTCTCTTTTTTTTCTCTCTCCTCTCCCTCTCTCATTTCCTTTTGCTTTCTTCCTATCCTCTCATTTCTTCTCCCTCCCTCTCCCTCTGTCATTTCCCTATTATGTTTTCGTCTCTCCCCCCTCTTCCTCTCTCTCTCTCATTCCCTCTCCCTCTCCCTCTCCCTCTCTCATTTTCTCTCTCTTCCTCCCCCTCCCTCTCTCATTTCCTCTCCCCCTCCCTCTCCCCCTCCCTCTCCCTCTCTTTAATTTCCCTCTCTTTTTCCCTCTCCCTCTCCCTCATTTCTTCTCCCTTTCTCATTACATACAAATTATACAAAAAATAAATAAAAAAGAGAGAGAATGTACTCTCCCTCTCTCATTCCCTCTCTCTCTTCCTCTCTTTCTCTCTCATTTCCTCCCCCTCCCTCTCCCATTTCCTCCCTCTCCCTCTTCCTCATTTCTTCTCCCTCTCACATTATATACAAATTATACAAAAATTAAATAAATAAGAGAGAGAATACACTCTCCCTCTCTCTCGTTCTCTCATTTCATCTCCCTCCCTCTTCCATTTCCTCCCTCTCACTCTCCCTTCCTCCCCCTCTCCCTCCCTCCCCCATTTCCTCCCTTTCCCTTTCTCTTTCATTTCCTCTCCCTCTCTCAATATATTTACACAAATTATAAAAGCAAAAGGGAGAGGGAGAGAGAGAATGCACTCTCCCTCCCTTTCCCTCTCTCATTTCCTCCCCATCCCTCTCCCTCTCCCTCTCCCTCTCCCTCTCTTTCTCTCCCTCTCTCATTTCCTCCCCCCTCCCTCTCCCTCTCCCTCTCTTTCTCTTTCTCTTTCTCTTTCTCTTTCTCTTTCTCTTTCTCTTTCTCTCTCTCGTTCTCTCATTTCATCCCCCTCCCTCTTCCATTTCCTCCCTCTCCCTCTCCCTCTCCCTCTCCCTCTCTTTCTCTCTCATTTCCTCTCCCTCTCTCAATATATATACACAAATTATAAAAGCAAAAGGGAGAGGGAGAGAGAGAATGCACTCTCCCTCCCTTTCCCTCTCTCATTTCCTCCCTCTCCCTCTCCCTCTCTTTCTCTTTCTCTTTCTCTCCCTCTCTCATTTCCTCCCCCTCCCCCTCCCTCTCTTTCTCTTTCTTTTTCTTTTTCTCTTTCTCTCCCTCTCTCTTTCTCTTTCTCTCCCTACCTCTCCCTTGGCTAGAGAGGATCTTGCCAATCATGTTGAAGGCAGACCTTTGAGAACGAAGACCACTAGTGCAGTGTGTAAGTTCTTATTGTAAGAAATTTTCTGCAAGTATGGCTGTGTGGGTAAGATCACTGCAGATCACAGTGAATTGGATGCAGATGAAGCTAGGGAGTTTTTCTCTCAACTAGGAATCAAGTTGGCTCTAACCACAACATACAATCCAGAGGGAAATGGAAAGAGTGAAAGAGGGCATCTGTCGATAGTGAAAGCATTAGCCAAAGCATGCAGAGGATGGATTGGAGAATTGCCGAGACTTCTATCATTTTCTTTGTGGGTTGATCGTATGACTCACAGTGTTACCACAGGATATATACCCGCAGAGTTGATGTATGGTCAAAAACCGATTATGCCGACTGAGACTTGTGCTTTGACTTGGTCAGTTTTACCTTAGCAGGAGGATTTGACGAGAGAGGAGTTCTTAGCTCTTCGGATCTAGTAGTTGGAGAGAAGACCAGAGGATATTCAGCTAGCTATTGATAGGTTGAAGGTTGCTAGACTTAGAAATAAGGACAGGTTTGACAGCAAGCATCGCTTGCGGCCTAGAGCAATAGAAGAGGGAGACTGGGTATTAGTCTTTGATAGCAGCCTTGAAAATCAGCATACTGCACTTCAAAAGATGGTGAAAAGATGGTTTGGTCCCTACATAGTCAAACATGTCTTTGATAATGCAACATATGAGCTGACAAAATTGGATGGGACAGTGCTTAGAGTGCCCATTGCAGGAAAAAGAATCAAGATTTTCAAGAAAAGAGATGATGAGGATTATGCATTGGAAGAATTTGCACGAGAAGAGCAACGAGAAGAAACTCCAGTAGAAGAGACAGATGATATGACAGATAACCTTGTTGATATACCAAAAATAGTCAATGAAGAGATTGATCTGTTCATGGATCTTGACGACAATGATCATGGGTAGTTGACCCATCCGGAGGATGCGCAGGATCAGAGGGGGTGGATGTTGTGCTGCTATGCATCCGAGGTGTGGAATCCACCAAAAAGTTGTGTGTGTGACATTTGTTACTTTGTACATACTTAGTCGTTGTGTTTGCATTTTGTTCTGTGTGGGCAGTATAGTGGAGAGGGGGTTGGAGCAAGAGCAACTTATCTGTAATGCTCTAGTTGGCATGTATGCCAAGTATGGAAACCTACCAGATGCGCATGTTATTTTTGATACACTACCCAATCGAGATGTTGTGACATGGAGCTCTTTGATTGGAGGATATACCCAACAAGAACACATTCAAGAGGCTTTGCAACTATTTGATCGCATGAGTGATCTAGGTTGTGAGCCTGTTAGCTTCATGTACAATTGTGTTTATTGACTTTCTCATCAAGGCACAAAGATTTGATGATGCATTGGAAATGTACAACAGAATGCAGAAAGTAGAAATACATCTAGATAGTCTCACTGTGGGTATGGTTACTCTTGGACTATGCAAAGCCAACAGGAAGCTAACTTCATTTGATATGGGGGCTCTCATTGCTGGTGCCAAGTATCGAGGAGAATTTGCAGAATGCTTTAAAGTTATACTGAAAGCTCTTTCAGGAACTGATGGGAAAATTATTCTCTTCATTGATGAGCTTTATATGGTTGTTGGAGCAGGTGCTCAAAATGGAGCACTTGATGCTGGCAACTTGTTGAAGCTAATGCTTGGACAAGGTGAGTTGTGCTGTATTGGAGCAACAACCTTGACTGAGTATCAAAAGTACTTAGAAAAGGATGCTACTCTGGAAAGAGGTTTCCAACAAGTTTATGTGGGCAACCATCTATGGAGGATACTATCTCGATTCTCAGGGGATTGAGGGAGAGATATAAACTACATCATGGTGTGAGGATCGCAGATGGTGCCATAGTGGAGGATGCCGTGCTTTCTGATAGATATATTAGTGTGCGCTTTTCATTTTCTAAGGATGAAGATACCATCAGGAAAGCAGGAGATCCCAGCTATCAAAGGAGAGGGATTGGACTAAAAATAGGAAAAGATCATGAGGCTTTCAACCTGCTTTTTGGATTCCAGTGGAGGAGAGTGAGGAAGAAGGGAACCAGACCAGAAAAACTGGGTAGAGGGAAAAAGCTCCAACACCATATGACATGAAAGATGAACGACTCAGAGGTCTCCAAGCAGGTTCTGTATTGAACATATAATCTTCTATCCAAATCACCAACAATATCATTGGTGGTATGTTATGCCATCAATACCTCAAAGCGCTTGAGTGTATGATAAAAGAACTATCCCTAGCATGGATGAGGAGCGTATGCAAATAGAGGAGTTGATATTGTGGAGAGTGGAGAGCGAGGAGGGCTTGGAGTGTGCAGAGGAGATAAGCATGGATAATGTAGATAAAGAGATAGGAGTACAATAAATTTTTGAGAATGAAGTGGACTCCTCTTTCTGTGGAGACCTATGTATAGACCTTCTACTGAGTTATCCCAAGAGCTTGACATGGAGCCATAGCATCAATCGTATTTGTGTTAGTTTATCAAACTCATTGATAATTTGCTTTTATTGATACTTTAGTATATGCTTTTTAACTAATATAGTTTTTGTCGAGCTATGTTATCATGCTTTACCTAAACTCTTATATTGATTATGCTAATATCATTTTTTGACTATGTGCGTTACTATTGACGATATCCAGAGAGAAAAATGAGCCAAGGGATGATAGATGAAGAGCTGCAGAATATCTTCATGCATATGTCTCCGGATCAAATGGTACCATAGTAGATCAGGAGTTGTCTCGAAATCATCTCAGTGTTCTACACAATCTATATCAGTATGCTTTGACGCTTTGATCTCCAATATAGGCAAAGTCAACGCTCTAGACTCTACCTATGGATGGCTATGGAGGGAGGCTCAGGGATGTCTCGCTCCATTGATAGAGGGGGTGGTTGTGGTGGTTCTAGGGGTAGTATGGAGATGCAGATGTTGTGATCCCATGGTGGTTGCTACTCCTTACTCTCATACGAATTCTAGAGAGGCTAGCTTAAGTGGATGTTATAGAAGTACTGGTGCAATGTCCCCATCTCGTTAATAGAGTAGACATGTATCACCTCAAGGGTTTGTGACATCTATAGGGACATCTACTCCCACGACTCCAAGTTTCACTCATTTTTTTGTAGGTGGCACCCCTATGGGTACTACTTTAAGAGATACCAGTCTTGCATGCATGCCAAATAGACAAGGGTCTCCTGATATGCCCAGGAGCGTAGTCACTGATGGGAGAGGGTGCACCTTAGGCATACCCCACCATGATACGGATATCTAGTGGATGAGAAAATAGGTTTCGTGATTATGAATGATGAGGGGAGGAGGGTGATGACTCAAATAAGAGAGTTATGCCAACAAGTATTTAGGCACAATGTTTTAGACCACTAGAAAATATATGCCGAAGGACTATAAAGAGTAAGGACTATGTGGTAGCATCCTTGCATGAGGAGTTCTTGGTACCTATAGTCGTGGGGAAAGGTTTTGTTGAGATATCGAGCTCCACTCGTGATATGCCAAGGTGACCGTTGTGCATTTATGTCACCGACTTGTCAGTTGCAGATGCGGGGGGTACACCGCCCATGAATAATAGCTAGATGACAGCTATCCTTATCTACTCTAGTTCGTGGCTCAGTTAGTATGCCACCTTAGTTAGTTGAGTTTGGTTTGAGACCCATATATAGGGTTCTTCTATTTCTTTATACAAGAGTTCTTTTTGGCTTACACAAGTAAGAAGAGGAAAACAGTTTTTAGCCTCCACCTTTGTGTGTATTCCCCCATTGTGCAAGCAAGAAAGCTACAAGTGAGACTCCTTCCTTCTCTCCCACAATCTTGACATGGTATCAGAGCCTTGTTCGTGGTAAGGAGCTCAAGAAAGCAAGCCAAGCTCACCGTGTTTTGGTAAGAGGAGCAGCGTTGCTTTCATTTTTTCTGTTTTGGGAGCAGATCTCTGCAGGCAGCATAGCCGAAAATTGCAAGAGTGTATTGTCTCAGGTTGAGACGCCCTTCACCCTATTTTTTTTATTTGAGGCCATTTCGGGGCCTGTTTTGGAGGCGGAAGTTTTCTGCACGTACTTAGGAAAAGGCCCAGTTTTATGCTGTGCAACCACTGTTCTACAAGTTGGTGAAAAGTTACTGTAGAAATTGCATCGTATGCCTGTGCACAGAGACATTGGGAGTTACAGAATCATCCTTGTTACCCGTTGATGCAAAATCGTCACTAGGAAGTGACTGTGTGGTCAAATACCACTTTCGTCAGTTTTGCAGATTTGCCTTTGTGAGGTTGAAGCTGTGTTCTTTGCAGTGACAGAATTTTTTTGCAGTGTTCTGTAATGGCGTCTGATTCTCTCTCACAGATTGTCACTGAAAAGCTTGACAAGAACAACTTCCAAGCATGGAAGTTTAGAATGACGAATTTCCTTATGGGAAAAGGATATTGGAAATTTGTTGCAGGAAATGAAGAAGAACCAGTTCTTCCTGATGTTCCCAATCAACAGCAAATGCAAGCATTTAAAGCATGGCATGAGAGAGCCAGGAAAGTTATGTATTGGCTGTCTATCAACATTTCAGACTCTATGATTGTGCATATTCAGGATGCAAGTACACCAAAGGAGGCATGGGATACTTTGTCAAAAATGTATAGCACAAATACGCAAGCCAGGAAAATGCAGCTCAAGCAAGAGTTGCATAATGTGCAAAGAGAAAATATGAGCATCAATGACTACCACATGAAGGTGAAGAAGATTGCAGATGCACTTGCTTCCATTGGGTCGCAAGTGGAAGATGATGATTTAGTTTCTGTGACCTTGAATGGTCTAGGAAAGGATTATGCACAGTTCCGAACATCCATTTCCATCCGTGAAAGATTTCCTGATTTTGAGGAGTTGATTGCTCTTCTAATTTCTGAGGAGCAGAGAACTGGTGGTGCATCTTCTTTAGGAGGAACTTCAAAAGAAGTTGTCTTCTACTCAAATGCTGGAAGAGGTAGAGGCAAAGGTAGAGGAGGCCGATTTGGAGGCCGTGGTAGAAATCAGAATATGCAGCAAACTCAAGAAAACCAGTCCTATGGAGGAGGATGTGGTAACTCTAGAGGCAGAGGGAGCCAAAGAGGTCGTGGTGGATGGCAAAGAGGCCAAAATGCAAATAGTAATGTTGAATGCTACTACTGTGGTAAAATGGATCATATGGCTAAAGACTGCTATAAAAAGCAGAATGACATCATGAATGGAAAACTGGAAGAAGGGAATTATGCATCTTCTAGTAGACAGGGTGATGACAGAAATGAGCATTTGTTTATGGTGCAGCACATGAATAATTCTTTGACAAGTGCAGAAGAAAGCAACGATGTATGGTATGTTGACTCAGGTGCATCAAACCACATGACAGGTCATGCAGAATGGATGGAGGATACAAGGAAAATGGAAAAACCAAGATTTGTGGAGACTGGTGATGATACTGCACATCCTATTGTGCAGATTGGAAAAATTCCTTTGTCTATGCAGGATGGGAAAAAGAAATACATGTCTGATGTATTTCATGTCCCGAATATCACCAAGAATCTGGTTTCTATTGGTCAAATGGTTGAGCAGGGCTTGCAGGTCAGATTTAATCCTCATGGATGCTTTGTTGAGGATATGAAAAATAAAGGTCGCTTGATAGCAAAAGGAAAGAACAAGGGCAAAAAGTTTACGTTGGATGCAGACATGTCTGAATTGAGTGCAGCAATGTTTGCACATGGGACAGGTGTAGTTGCAAATATTGATATCTGGCATAAACGCATTGGTCATGTTAATGTACAGCGACTTAAATCAATGCAAGCCCAAAATATTGTTGCAGGATTGCCTAAATTCAAGGTTGCAGAAATGCATAAGGTATGTGATGCCTGTCATTTTGGAAAACAGGCAAGGAAACCATTTCCTAGACATGTTCAAGAGAGTAAGAAGCCATTGGAATTAATCCACTCTAATGTGTGGACTACTAAAGCTGCATCTCTTGGAGGTTGTCATTATTTTGTCACGTCTATTGATTACTATAGCAGAAAAGTTTGGGTTTATTTTATGAAAAAGAAAAGTGAAGTGTTTGGGCATTTCAAAACTCTTAAAGCTATGGTTGAAAAAGAAACAGGCCTGCAAATAAAATGCCTAAGGTCAGATGGAGGGGGAGAGTACCTCTCAAATGAGTTTGCAAGGTTCTTGCAGGAGCATGGCATAAAGCAACAATATTCATGCAGTTATACCTTACAACAAAATGAAATTGCAGAAAGGAAAAACAAGCATATTGGAGAGGTATCTCGTGCCATGCTCAACGAAAAAGACTTGCCAGATTTTTACTGGGCTGAAGCAGTTGCTACAACAGTCTACATAATGAACAGGACTCCCACTGTAGCAATACATGGGATGACTCCAGAGGAGAGGTATACTGGTAGGAAACCAGATATTTCTCATTTGAAGATTTTTGGCTGCATTGCCTATGTTCATGTGCCAGATGAGTTGAGATCCAAGTTGGATCCAAAAGCTGAGAAGTGCATCTTTATTGGTTACTCTCTGTAGCAGAAAGGGTATAGATGCTATAACCCTTCTACTCATAAGTTTACAGTGAGCAAAGATGTTGTTTTTGATGAGATGAGTAGCTGGTATAAACTAGTAGATGTGATTGATAATGTAGATGCACAAAATGGTAATGCTGCACAGAATTCACAGCAGCAGTCACAAGATATTAGTGGACCTGGAGCGTCCTCTAGTAGTGGTTCACATTCTTCACCATGGACAGGCAGATTGAGATCAGGAGAATCTTCTCAAAGCAATGCAGATAGTGGTATGCAGGTATCATGAAAAGGAAAAGAGAAGGTAGATCAGCCCATGTTTGATGTGAATGCAGGTCACTCTTATGTGGATGGTGAATCCAGTGGCTCAGAACAGAGCATTGATGATGAGTTGGGTATCCCTTCTATTGTCACACCTGGAGTAAGGAAGACCAGGGATGTTTTGAGAGCACCTGGAAGTGAGTCTACTTTCCGTAGGTCTACCAGAGCTAGGTATCCTGTGGATAGGCTGAAATATGATGGATTTACAGCCATTCACTATGCATATATGGTCAAAGTGATACAGGAACCAGAACCCACTTCTTTTGAGCAAGCCATGGGAAAAGAAAAATGGGAGAAAGCCATGGATGAAGAAATGGTTGCCTTGGAAGAAAATGCTACATGGGAATTAGTACCTTTGCCTAAAGGTAAGAATGCAATTGACTGTAAGTGGGTTTATAAGGTGAAGCACAATGCAGATGGTTCTGTGAACAGATACAAGGCAAGATTCGTAGTCAAGGGGTATGCACAAACATATGGCATTGATTATGAAGAAACATTCAGTCCGGTTGCAAGGATGGCAACCGTAAGAGCAGTCATTGCTATGGCTGCATCAAAGGGATGGCCTTTACATCAGATGGATGTAAAGAATGTCTTCTTGCATGGTGATTTGCAAGAAGAGGTATATATGGAGCAGCCACCAGGTTATGTGCATGCTGTTCATCCTGAGTTTGTTTGCAGGTTGAAGAAAGCATTGTATGGCTTGAAGCAAGCACCTAGAGCATGGTCTGACAAGATAGGACAGTATCTTGTCACTATTGGTTTTTAGATTTCCAAGGCAGGTTTCTCACTTTATGTGAGAAAAACAGAGAAAGGTATTATGCTACTTGTCATTTATGTTGATGATTTGATTATGACAGGTGATAATGATGAAGATATCCTTCATGTAAAAATGCTATTGAAGCAGAAGTTTGAGATGAAGGATTTGGGAGAGCTGCGTTATTTCTTGGGCATTGAGGTGATTAGATCACCAAGTGGGATATAGCTCTTGCAGAGGCAGTATGGATTGGACATGCTGTCCAAATATGGGATGACAGGCTGTAAGCCTATTTCAGTTCCTTTGGAGCAGAATGTGAAGCTGAGCGCAGATGCAGGTGAGCTTCTGGAAGACCCTACTATGTACAGACGCATAGTAGGAAGCTTGATTTATATGACTATTACCAGGCCATATTTGAGCTATGCTGTTGGACTGGTAAGTCAGTTTATGCAGGCTCCAAGGAAACCGCATTTGGATGCGGCTAGACACATACTCAGGTATGTGAAGTCCACATTGCAGTATGGACTGTTTTATGAGACTGGGGTTCAGATACAGTTGCATGGATACACTGATGCTGATTGGACTGATAGTATTTCTGATAGATGATCTATCACTGGATATGTGTTCTCTTTTGGGAGTGCTGCAGTCACTTGGAGCAGCAAGAAACAACCTACAGTTTCCTTGTCGAGCAGAGAGGCTGAGTACAAGGGTGTAGCAATGGGTACATGTGAGGTAGCTTGGTTGCATAAGCTACTTTATTATATGCATCAGCCTACAGATGGGCCAGTTGTCATTTATTGTGACAACATGAGTAGTATACACTTGGCAAATAACCCAGTCTATCATGCTAGAACAAAGCACATTGAGGTGCATTATCACTATGTGCGGGAGAGGGTTTTACTAGGTCTTATTGATCTAGTTTATGTCAGCACAGAGGATCAGGTAGCTGACATATTTACGAAGGCATTGGGCGCAAAGAAGCTGTGCAAGTTCAGAGACCTGCTTGGTATGCAGGAATTGGGATTGAGCTCGAGGGGGAGTGTTGAGATATCGAGCTGCACTCGTGATATGCCAGGGTGACCGTTGTGCATTTATGTCACCGACTTGTCAATTTTGCAGATCCGGTTGGTACACCGCCCATTAATAATAGCTAGATGACAGCTATCCTTATCTACTCTAGTTTGTGGCTCAGTTAGTATGCCACCTTAGTTAGTTGAGTCTGGTTTGAGACCCATATATAGGGTTCTTCTATTTCTTTGTACAAGAGTTCTTTTTGGCTTACACAACTAAGAAGAGAAAAACAGTTTTCAGCCTCCACCTTTGTGTGTATTCCCCCATTTTGCAAGCAAGAAAGCTACAAGTGAGACTCCTTCCTTCTCTCCCACAATCTTGACAGGTTTTCCATAGGATGGATGATGGATTGTATGCCTATATATATGTCACATAGACAATCAGATATACACAAGAAAATCAAGAGTGGTGCTTCAAAGTTTGAGTAGTTGGATTTAGAGGATTGGCAAAGACTCAGGGAGGAGGCCATAAACTCTCTAGGATGATGATGACAACAGTGGGAGGCGGTGAGGGTATGGCTGGAGGTAGGGGCCATGCATCATCTTAGGGAGTGGCAAACAAAGAGCACATTTGAAAGATTTTGTAAGTTTTCTTTTGGTTGTTCTTACTTTCTTATTTGGAATACTACTTGTACTAAAATAACCTTATTTTTAACAATGCTACTTTATTTTTGTTGTAGCACTCCATCACAAACCTCAATCCTACAGCTTTGGAGACTTGATATGTAGAGAGACACGTTCTTACCATACTCATCCATAGATTGTATGTGTGCAGCAGCCCAATAAGTCATGCTTGTCTTTTATTTTTAGTCATTTGTTTTTTTGTGATGCATTATGTATTATGGATTAATATGTGGTTGTTTATATTGTAAAGTTCATTCGATGCTCCATTGTGTAAGAAAATGAGGTCTCCAATGGTGAGGAGCTGTAGAAATCACTTGGATTTGTGGAGGATATATCATTTCTCTTTTTGACACTATGATCCATCCAAGCTCTTTTTATGTAGCTTTCCTTGGATATATTTCTCATCGTTTGTATGGACTTACATTTTGTGATATTTATGGATACATTTGCTTATTTATTTTGGACTCTCCTCTCTATCGTTTCATATAGTTCTATGAGTTGTCATAATTGATATTGTACTTATTTGAATATTGAATCAATGAATCTTTTTTTCTAACATCTCACGTTGTACGTGTTTCGATGACAATTGTGTACTCAATTTATAATTGCTTTATGGAACATTGTTTAGCATATGGAGTTGAAAGGGTAATATGGCAACATGTCCTACCACCCTTTTTTTTTCTGTAACCATCACTATGTAATGACACAAATAGGGACATATCTATAGAGGCATATATATTGACGTTTATAGAAATGATGGGGATAATTCTTTTGATGAATATTTTTATCGCTTTATATGTTGGTATATGGCATGTATCTTGTAGTGGGTATATCTCCTCCTTGATATCACCATTTAAGAATGATGATTTAACTTTTATTTGGTAAATTGGCCACTTCTTATGAGGTACCATTGTAGATTTTATGCAAATAGTGGTCACTTTGGTATTTGGAGATAATGATTCTTGAAAATCAAACCCTTTAACTTATGAAAATGCTTGTGTGAGTAATGTGGCTTTGTATTGCTCTACGCTATCCCATCAACCTTGTACTTTATATTCTAGATCCACTCGATGCCCATAATCTTCTTCTTTTCTAACCAATCCATTAGCTTCCCAATATCATTATTGATTATGATGCCATACTTATAGCTTGCATAATCGCTCTCCATGTAGGATTGAAAAGTGCTTCCATGTCTCATGGATCATTTACTTCTCTCATAATCTCAACTATCAAGACCATATTGACTTTGTGAGCACATGCCTCTCTTTGCACCTCTAATCTCTAAGACCTTATTCAATCTATATTTTTCTCAATAGCTATAGGTATAGGGTTACTACTCAAGCTAATTCACCCATTGGGATAATGTCTTTTCTAATGGCGCAATAATATTTTGGTGAACTTTTTCCTTATTTTCTGAATATTATGCTTCCTCCTCTTTGATAATAAGGATAGCTCTTGTGTTAGGCTCACAGTGGACTACTTCTTTGCTTGATGATAAAGCCAAAAAAGTTACATCCTTCTTCTCCACTATATGTGGCTACTCCTTGAATGACACATCATGGCTTAGTATGATCTCTTTCCTCTTGATCATACAATTTGTATGTGTTTTTCTCATCAATATAGCCAAATAAGATACATCTTGTACTTTAAAAAAAATATATTTGTATTATCCTTTGGAACGTAGGTATAACATTCACATCCAAAAGTTGTAAAGTGTAAGTTAGATGATTTCTTAACAATATTGGCCTCGCGATGAGTTTTTAAAAAAAGTATTTGTTTTGGCTTTTGTATTGATAAGGGAATGCACGATCTCCATTGCCACTACCCATGCGTGTGTTAGTCCCATTAGGGAAAAAAACTAGTGTGCATGTGTGCTACAAAAGGAGGGGAGGTGGTGTCATTGTGTATCAAAAGAGAGAGAGAGAGAGAGAGAGAGAGAGAGAGAGAGAGAGAGAGTAAGAGTATTTTCTATGATTTTCCTACTTAAGAAAATACACAAGTTTGGCGATTAATTAGCCTCTGAATGAGAGAGAAATAGTGTGTGTGTGTGTGTGTATATGGATATAGTTTAATAAGAGATCAAAAGTTTTTTAAGAAGAGAGAGAGGGTAATCATAAAAGTGATGTGTTATAATTAGGGAGGAAGGGGGCTTTAACTAACATGTAAGAGTACCTTTGCATGGTGTATTTTAGATCATAACCCTTGCACCCTTGCGCATCCCTCCTTAGGCTCCCTAATGGGCTTCAAATATTCCATCAAAGATCATCAATGAGTATGTTGATAAGGTGGACACTACAACAGAAACGAGGCATATACGCGCACGTTAGACACGCAAAGTCGGGCGCGTCTATCAGAGCGTCTATAAATGCGTGTAAATAGATGCGAATTTTGCGTCTATATATCCGCGCAAATAGATGCTAATATAGACGCGCTATCAGACGCACAATTATTTAACCACCTGAAATTAGCAATTCATATAATTGAAAAACCAAAGTTAATAATTATTTAACCACCTGAAATTGATTCTTGGGCATGCACATGTGCGCATGATAAAAACCATAGAATTAAGAATACACATTGAATCATTGAATTAAAAAATAGAGTTAATAATTACTTTTTCATTGCTCTCTAATGAATGGCAGTTCCTCTAGTTGACAAGCCTGATATAAATAATTAGCGGCAAGCGACAGAAACCTTACAATTAGTAGCAAGCATTGCAATATGTATCTCGTAATTTCTCTATCTACTTGAAGATGATAAAAGATACTTCCTTTTTATTATGAAAAATTCAATGCTTGCTTTAAAATTGACTATTGATTCTTGAATATGCACGTGTGCGCATGATAAAAAGCATAGAATTAGGAATACACATATATTGAATCAATAAGCAAATTAAGTATGCTATAGTGAATGATCCATCTCATCTTCAATGAGATCAGCCCTTGCTAAACTATCTACTTCTAGGTCTATGTTACCAAGAGGTAACGAAATAAATAAGTCTATCCCACTATCAGATGTGTTGCTATATTGCTCAATAACTTCATCAATATCATCGACAATCACATTATTGTCTTCTTCTGCGTTTTCTTGAACATCATCGCAAGGTTCATCTTGTACTATATCACGCATATCATCCATTATGGTGTCATCATGCACATCATCATTATTTGTTGGATTGTCATCTGCTATCTCCATGTCGGTAATATTACCATATATTGGTTTTGAACGATTAGATATAGGGATGACATACCACCATGGGTTATTGTTTACCATTGGATGATACACAACTTGTATTTGAAAAAAAAAAGCAAAAAACTTAAGTACTTATTATATTGTGTATATGTATCACATGTATACATATGAAAAAATTAGCCTTTGCATATATACCTGCTCGCATTGTTGAGGTAGTACTAATGTGTCATTCTTGTTTTGGTGAAATTTTGTAGAGTCAATGATTACAAAACCACTTGGATGACATCTGATTGTGCAATGCTCACCATTTGTTACCACTTCTTTAAACCACTTCACATCCAGTATATATATAAAGAATCGTCTGAAGTCAAGCTTCAGAATATCTTCGATCAAGCCACAATAACCTTCCATGGTACCATTGGCAGCCTCGAAGTAAGCAAGGACACCACAATCTTGGGTATTTCTCTTTTCATCTATACGTTGAGTTCAAAGATGTTTACCCTCACACCAAAGTGCATTGAATAATGTGCATTAGTAGTAAAAGATAAAAGATCAAACATGTCAATTATTTTATATAAAATAAAACTTATAGAAACAAATTAATTGATAGTATATCTCACCTTTGATAAGCAACCTCGTGCATATTCCCACTCTTCTTGAGATATATTAATTTCCTCCTTTCTTTCCATTCTCTCCATTTCCTCATGTAACCAATCTATGTCAATATGACGTGGGAGCGCATTTAGATGATCTGGAAATGAGACATTACGTCCATATCTAGTGCGAAATTCTTGTCTTTCGCTTTTTCTTCTTGCCCTTGCTTCATTATATAGTGTCACCCATTTGCTCATAACATCACTATTGAGCACATAAAAACTATTTAACTTACGAAGTTCTTCTTTTGTTAGCACTTTACTCATTCCTTTTCCTTGAGGTACTATAGAGGTCATCCTCAAGTCTTCATCATCTTTCCATAGTCGTGGTTGAGAGGGATCCACTTCAGCAAGATATTCAGAGATATAAACAAGGGATGATTGCACTAACCAACCCTCAGCCATGCTTCTCTCAGGCCATGCTTTTTGCCTCACAAAATCTTTCAAGGTTTTCATGAAGCGCTCAAGAAAAAACATCCACCTTACATGAACTGCCCCACAAAGTGCGATCTCATCAATCAAATGTACGAGTAAATGTAATTGAGTAGTCAAAATGGATCGAGGAAAAATTTCCTCCACTAAAAAACCACCTCGATAGATAATACTCGAGCATCTTGCAATGTGTTTGGATCAATTTTCTTCCAGCTCACGTACTTGAACAATACACCCTCGACAATGATCACACATGTATCTAATTTTTCGTCATAGCCATGCATCCCGATTATGAAGACGCAATGTTTCATCCTCACTTGAGGATATGCTCATTGACTCACCAGCTTGCACCGCACTAGGTGATGACGACGTCGACATGATTAAACCTAATTCATGACAACATCAAAATATTTGTCATTCATATGTTTACATAAGAATGGCATTTTAAATACACAAAAATCATTGTCTTAAAACTTATCTTAACTTATCAAAACTTAAGAAGAATTCACTATCAAAACTTATCTTAAAAATAAAAAATCATGATAAATCCCAAATGCGCGTCTAAATACGCGTCTATTCTCGCGTCTATCTGAACAACAGACGCACATATACACACGAAAATAGATGCACACGTCAAAATTCAAACCATATTTAAATCATTTCTTTTCAAACTGTGCCTTTCCTTTCCTGCATTTTTTGCGGTTCTGAAGCTTGAGTTTAGCCGACATGTAGTCTCTTCATGCCTCACCTCCTCATGACTCACCTCTTCTTTCATTTCAAACACACAAGAAGGGAAAAAGGAAAGCCAAGGAGAGGAAGAAAGAGAGAACAAGAAGAAGTAGCAAGCAAGCAAACAAGCATTAAGGGAGGGTAACTTACCAAGGAGAGAAAGAAGGAGAAGGAGAAGCGCCACCACCCTCCACACCAAACACCCAAGGTGACTCTCTCTCTCTCTCTCTCTCTCTCTCTCTCTCTCTGTTTCTCTCTTCCTCTCTCTGCTCTGTCAGTGTATTACTCATTTGTGATTCCATTATAATATATTGCATTATGTAAATCGTCAATGGCTGTCGTCGATCCAAAATCGGCTGACCCAGCGCGTCTACATCTCAGTGTAGACGCGGACATAGACATGCAAATATTGTCTCCTCTCAGTGCGTCTGAGAGGGCATCTTACAGCGCATGTGCTGGCGTGTGTGCTCTGCAATGCACATGCGATGATACACGCGCTGCACAGAAGTTTGACCTGCAGTCTACACGCAATTTTAGACCCACATTGACCTGGGATGTGCGTCTGGCAGCGCGTCTGTGCTGCAGGTTAGATACACAAATAGACGCACATTGACATGGTATGCGCGTCTGGCAGCGCGTTTGTGCTGCACGTTAGATGCGCAAATAGACGCGCAGGACAGAAGATGAACAGCAATGTTATGTCAAAGGCTAAAAAACTGCAATGTTATACTTTTATACACATTAAAAACTGCAAGGTCCTATTGTGTGACATCACCTAGAGCAAAATCTTGTTGCATGGTATTGATTAACTCCTAAATAGAAGTCTAGCTAGATCTAAAAGTGACAAATTAGGAAATGGTATACTTTTATACACATTTATACAAACATTACATTCTTTACATAAAGTGAGATTGAAACTTGTGTGTTCTACATGTGGATCTCGTGAATTAGAGCCCTCACCTAGGCATATAGGCCTCAATGTGCCCTCTAGTCTATGGATAGTCACCTCCACCCCTCATCCATGAGTTGCTTGTATTGCACAATATCCTCCTATGTTTTTTGTATGAAAATAAATTTGTCTTTTTCCTGTGTTTTTTTTGCAGATGTCGTATCCTGGTTCATCTAGCAATGACCCAGATGTGGATCGCATGAATGATACATTGGTCTCCTTTGGCAGGGGGTCAATGCATTTTTTGGAGGTTTTCCTAGTAGGGAAGACTTCATGGGAGAGATGACCAGACACCTTGGCCACTCTCCCACAACGGACGAGGTGTTCAGTGTCATGTCTGGGACGCCTCTAGCATCTTTGCCTGGCACTACTTCCCAGACTCCACATGCAGGTACTCCATATGCAGGTACTCCATTTGCAGGTACTCCATGTGCTCCACGTGCATCGGTTGAAGCACAAGCATCTGCAAAACCACGTGCATCTGCAGAAGCTTGTGCGTCTAGCAAGGCAGAGGGCGGTCGACAGAGAGGGAGGAGGGAGAGTTGAGGGGGAGGACGAGGGTTGTGTGGGGGTTGCCTAGGAGGTGGCGAGCGATCACCCTCACCAGTAGATCATGTAGAGGAGGTTGTATGCCATTACTATAGAGTTACAGATGCCGGTGGCATCTTTCATGATGATGAGGGAAGGGATGTAATGGCATCTTTCATGATGATGAGAGTTACATGAGGAGCGTCGTGCATGCGACGTATAAAGATTGTTTCATTGCCTTCAAAAATCAAAAAAGCGGCTTGTGGCAGGAGGTGTTGAGGGAAATCCATAGGAGGTACCCAAATCCTGAGGGTCAGCGATTCTCGAATGATTGGGGATGTATAAAAGTGAGGGATATGCTTCACAACAAAAGATCCCACCTCATGACATGGGCTAGGGACTCACTGCGGAGGCTGGAGGAGGGGTGTGGAGCCTACAGCCAACCACCTATGTGCCATCGCGTAGAGTGAAAGCAAGCCAAGAAGAAAGCAGCTGAGAAAGTGAAGAGTCGCCAGCACGCAGAGGCGCGACGGATCCAAATGGAAACAATGGGATCGTCGGATTACGGATCGGGCGGCAGAGAGTCGTGGGAGGCAGAGCTTGTAAGTATATTTTGATTTCTAGTTTTTTTAAATGTATATTTCTTTAAATTATTTATATATTTTAGTCTAATATATTGTGACGTCTAATTGTTTGTATATCTCTAAATGTTTTACAGACTACCATCGTTGGTAGGACACCTACCCCTAGAGAGGTAGGTTACCATCGAGGCCATAATCGCGCAGCAACATGGCTTCACTTTTATGAGGAGGGTCTCATCACTAAGGACCAATACAACCGGGCCATGAGGATTAGACAGCCAGAGGAGGTATGTTTTTCTTACTTTCCTATTAAAAATATAACTAATTAGAACTTTTTCTCCACCTTGTCTATGTAAGCAACCCTGATCTTTTGTGTGTGTAGGCGAATCCGGATGTGGAGCACAGCGAGGAGGGGGATAGCGACGCTAGTAGCCATGGTGGTACTAGCAAGGATGTTTCCTCTTCAGATTCATAGAGGAGCACCATACCTCCTCATGAGGCCTTCTTTTCTTGTATATGTATGATATCTCTTTGAGCCTACTGCTTGCGGCCACGCTTTAGGTCACAAGCACTCAAAACTTCCCTTGTAAATGCTTTGATATATAATGAATACATGGACTTTCACTTTCAATTCTCGTGCCCATAAGATACATTGTCTTTTTTCCAAATACACAATCTGATGTATGCTTTTTTTTCCAGTTCTGTTTTGCACGTCTATCAGCGTGTCTAAATTGCAGGTAATTCGCGTTTATTCGCGCGTCTATAATGCAGACTGCAAGCGCTTATTACACACGCTGCATTATTCAAATTAAAAAAGGAAATTAAATATCTTTTTTTAAAAGGACATTTTTTGTTTTCCGTTCGCGTCTATCAGTGCTTGTAAAAGCGCATCTAAAAGCATGCCTATATGCGCGTGTATATGTGCGTCTATTGCGCGTCTATTTGTGCTATAAATTCGTCGATACATGCGATTATAGACGCGGAATGATAGACGCGCAAATAGAAGAGCGAATAGACGCGCCCATAAGTTTTTCTCTGTATTCAAAAATCGCATCTAAATGTGCGTGTATGAGGTTTTTTTGTTGTAGTGGGAGGAGGGATTTTGGGAGAGTGTTTATAAGTGTGTTAAAAAAAATATTTTACAATTTTCAAAATGACTATAATGGTCAAAGATGTTATTCTCCTACATTTTTTATACATATATGGAGTGGTTCGTAGCCTATTTTTATTAGAATGTCTACTATTATCTCCTTCACACATGGTAGTATATGGCCATTTTCCTTGTTAGGACTAAATTCTATGGGTTTGAATGGTCCAAAATGGTTACATTCCTTGTATAATGACAAAAAGAGTTGATAGTCATTTTAAACATCATGTGACCACAACTAATAAGATTTTTATGTGCGTGTGTGCAAGTGTCTATGCACTCACCACATGAGTACAGATCCCATGCAAGACAACATATGCCCTCAATACAAAAACAAAGGCCACACCATGAAAGGACAATAGTAATGCAACCTATAGGAAAAAATACAAGAAAGAAGGCACCTGGCACACTGTTCTCCTTGATCTTTTTCTTGTCTGTCCACACATTACAACATAATCTTTTGTAAACATCCTCTGTGAAACGAGAGAATTTCATCGCAGGCAAAATGTCGCAAGCTACCAAAAGTGAGAATAAGCTAAGCCAAAATGTCGGTCACCCGTGTTAGTTATCAAGGATTTGTGAACTCGCCCTTTGATCGCCACCCGAGGATCCTAGTTATGTATAAAAGAAGGGCATGTTCCGCTTGCGCTTTCGTTTTCGCTTGTTCGGAGTAACTAATAGAAGCGCACTGGTGAACGGTGGTGCAGTTTCAGCGTTTCATTATAACACGAGGCTACCTGGCAGCGATGGCTCGTCGATCCGTGCAGCAGACAGCCAGAGGAAGAGTTTTGGCGTCGCGCAGGGTACATGCCCTGGTGGCGGCAGCCATGACGATGATGATCGTCATCCTTGGTGAAGCAGGGATTTCAACGGCAGGTAATATAAATAATCTGCTCCTCTGTGTGTGTGTGTGCGTGTGTGTCTCTCTCGTGTTCTGGTCTAGCGAACATCAACGACCACCATTCATTATGAT
The DNA here is from genome assembly GCF_053477565.2 of Lygodium microphyllum. Taxonomy (NCBI): domain Eukaryota; kingdom Viridiplantae; phylum Streptophyta; class Polypodiopsida; order Schizaeales; family Lygodiaceae; genus Lygodium; species Lygodium microphyllum. Next base: position 182,209,061 of record NC_141135.1, read on the forward strand.
CGACGAGGCTTATATAATATACAAGTATACATAATAATGTTAGTGTCAATAGCTGTGATGTACATTAAAATACTTAATTCGCTACTGCTACTGCTCCGCCAGCTGGACGACAGGTGATGCAGGAGGAGCTGGAGGCCCAGCACGACGTGCAGCAGCAATGCAGTGTGTCGGACGTAGATATACAGCTGGGCATGCGGAAGGAAAACGATCAAGAGGTGGATGAGCCGTACCGTGTGACCAGGCCGTACGTGACAGTGTTGAACAAGTGCACCTGCTGCCGAGCCTACGACTTGGTGGCCGCCTGTCCCGGCTGGACGCAAGACATGGTCAAAGCCGACCGAATCGTCGTGGTGGGCGACGGCACATGCCACATCAAGCGCGCTCTGCGCTCCCGGAACGGCAACGTCACTCCGTTGACCCGATTTCCCCCCAACGGCGCCAGCGGCCTGCGAATGCTCAGCGCCTCCTTCGACTCATGCACTAGCAATTAATTTCTGTCGTTATTAGCCTTCATGCATGAGCGCGATCATCTAGGAGGCGCTGGATCTGATATTCAGATGGTCTGTCTATCTGCGTTTTTGTCGGCGGCGCCCCTTTTGTGCTTGATACACTAAAGCCCATGTGATCATCGTAATGAATTGTTCACTCTCATTCAGTTAAGAGACGAGTTTGTGCTTGATACACTAACGCTCTTTGGCAAGCGGCCATTCGTTGTGATTTCCTACTTGTACTCTACTGGTTATTAGAGATGACAATGTTAAAGGAGCTAAGTGACTTTTTGTGCTTGATACACTAGCTCTCTGGCAAGCGGCCATTCGTTGTTCTTTCGTACTATAGTGGTTATTGGAGATGACAGCGTTCCCTCGAACAGTTCTTCGGCGACTCTCTCTCTCCCTCCCTCCTCCTCCTCCTCCTCCTCCTCTTCCTCCTTCTCCAGCTACTTCTTCTTCTTCTTCTTCTTCTTCTTCTTCTTCTTCTCTCTCTCTCTCTGTCTCTCTCTCTCATTCTTCTTCGTTCTTGTTTACGACGATTGGCTAAACAACCTGCAATTGTATCTCAAGCTGGATTCAATATTCGTCACTGCGTAATTATCAACATTGACGGGGCCGGGGATGCTGGTTAATCGCTCATGCTCACTTAAAACCAAAATCATTCGCTCACTCTCACTTGCAATCATCACTCATGCATCACTTAGAATAGTCGACTCACTCGCAATCATTGCACAATGAGCTTTTGATAACTTCCAAGTTCCTATGCAAGAAAACTTATGAAATGTAGGAAATTTTTTCATATTTCCTAGGTATGTATGTATGCATTCCCTACATATAACTAGGGAATTGCATTCCCAACTTCCCATGGTAGAAGATCCTATGTGAGCACATGTGTATTTCCTACATACCAGTAGAGAATTCAAGTTTCCACATCTTCTAATAGGGAATCCTAGGCATATATAAAATGCATTCCCTACATAGAATTAGGGAATTCTATTCCCCACTTTACAAATTAGGATATCAAGTTTCCACATCTTCTAATAGGGAATCCTAGGCATATATCAAATGCATTCCCTACATAGAATTAGGGAATTCTATTCCCCACTTTACAAATTAGGATATTATAGGTCATAGAATTGGAAATCCAACCCCTATATCTCTTATTAAGGAATTGTAGAGGACCATATCTAGAAGTATTTGTTTTCTTGTTTTTCTACCACTACATGTGCAAAATGGTCTTTGTGTTCTACAATGGCAGGCCTTAAACTGAGCAATCAATCGATCCCATTCTAGCAACATATGTTAAGGTGATTCATTTCTTGCCCATTTAGTAGAAATTTTTCTTATGATATAATTCTACACCAAGTCGTCTAAAGGTAAATTGAAATCCTTGTTGAAATCGACCATTTATTTTATATTAACTCTTATTCAACCTAGCTCAATACATATCAAGAGTAGGGGACATAATAGCTTGACTCTTAAAAAAAGGGAACAATCACGTTATAGGGAGAATTAGTTGCATCTTAATATGTTCTTAATTATTACTTAGTCTAAGTTGATTCCTTTTTACTCTAGAGACAATAGTGTGAGTGAGTAAATTGACTAGTCTTAGACTTACAAAATAGTTGATGTGAAGTAGTTGTCTCCTTCCTTTTCTTAGGAAAAACTTTTATATTTGAAGAATTAAACTATTGTACCATGCTCTTAAAGAGTTGTGAAGCTTTAAAAATGAACTTTAACGCACTTAGGCTTGCCTCCTTTCAAGTAATTGGTATTAATCCATTGACACAAGCTAAAGAACCTATCATTTAGTATGAGCATGATCCTTACAGCACATTTAAAAGCCAAATTATATTAGACTTGCTAAGAGCGCCTTGCCAAATTTTTAATAAGATTGCTTCTCAAATCACATGCTAAACTTTGAATAGGAAAATGTTTTTTAAAAATCTCTTTGTTCAAGCAAGGATTGTCCCCAAGTTGGTTCCTTAGGTCTACTAATTGTAGTCAACCATTTTTGCACCTTCTTCCACACCTTTCTTTTTTTTGTAGATGCTTGAGTTAGAAATTGATAATAAAATGAGATGGAATATGGTCATTTCTCCTCAAGACTGTGATCCATTGCATGCAAGCTAGATAGAAGTAACATGATTAGACATAAACGACATAGATAAATCTACTTGCAATCAACACTTATAAGGAACACAAAGGAACAATGAGGGCTCATGCTTGATTTGCTCATGGAGCAAGAGCAAGAGTTAAGAGTTCTAGGCAACAAACTAGAGTGATATTTTATGTAAATAGGGAGAGAGAGAGAGAGAGAGAGAGAGAGAGAGAGAGAGAGAGAGAGAGAGAGACTATTATAAAACTAGCATGGATTACACCTGATTTTATTCTTTCACTATGTAGTTCTGCATGAAATCTGTGAGAAACTCAAGCATACCTTGAAGGAATCAACACATAGACTATTTAAATTAGAAGAAACCAAAGTAAAAACATGCATATCTTAAAGGAACCAAAGCACAAACTCTTTAAAGGCTAGATATTATTCTACTTGTGTGCTCCTTCAATGAATTACATCCATTAAATACGAAAGTCTTAAAGATAACAAGTACTTGGAATGTATTTAACTTTTGAGATCTCATATTTAGTCCTCCTCGAATTGCGTCCACCATTATTTTTTATGCATCCTTAAGGTCCTTTCAAGTTCTCTCACCTTGAGAATTCAAAAAGTAGATGGCTCAAAAGTTCACCCACCCATGTGCAAGCACTCAACTTTGGTACTCAAGTTCATGGCATGGAAGTAATTGATTTAGGATCCCCTTGTGTAATGAGTTGAAAATGAATGTACTAGTGGAGTGCATAATGGAGCCCCCAAATGTGTATATGCTTGAACTATCTTTAGAAAGTCCATGAAGAATTCACTATATGTATACCCTCTATATCACGTGTGTGCAAAGCCTATTTATAAATATCCTTATATGTGAAATTTTCCTTAATAAAACAGAACTCTTTTCTATTCAATCTGTAAGTAACCCCTTTATATAGGACCCTTCTGAATGTTATTTTAAAAATCCCTTATGTTGAACCCACGTGATACATACATATATTTATGATTGAACTCCTAGGGAGAAAGTCAACCCTTAGTAGTATTTCTTACTTTATTTCTCAATGGATGCATTTCCACTCCATGTGCTAATCTTAAAAACAACGAGATAAATTTTTGAACCGCAACCTTGACCCATATTTATGCATCATTCTAGGACACACACACCATTATTTTGCTTTACCTTTCAGTTAAACCCATGTTTTCCTAGTTCTTTTGGTCAAAACAGGAAAATACTAATGAAAATTTTGTAATGTTGTGATATCCAACATAAGACTAATGAATTGAATATAGCAATAGAAACACCTCCAAGTATGAAAATATATTGTTAATTTCTCTTGACTTTGAATTACATTCTTGTGGAAAAAATTTAGCTAAGTTAACAGCTTCATAATATACATGGACTTATTGATTCTCAAAGCTTTGGGAAACAATAGCCAATATTTATTCCATCAATGGCAAGTATGCAAGGTATTCCTAGGATCATGGAGTTTAGTGTTTGATCTATGAAAAACAACTCATGATATTGTGGGGTTTCAAAGCTTCATGTGATGGAGTGGTAAGTACATTAACACATCATAATGAGCTTTAGGACGATCAAGATTGCAAGGCTTTTGCTTTGAGCTACTCCATGAGATTAGATTGTGACATCATCATAGCCATTGACACCCATCCCTATCATTCATGGAACTCTTACCAACCATATCTAGATAAGAAAACATGAGGGGTGGGAAGTAAAAACCCTAACCTAAAAGAGGGAAACCTAGAAGATTGCAAGCGTGCATTTCTTCAAATTCTATAACTTTCTTCATAGAGAAGGGACATTCATCACCCCTTGGCATCACACTATCTTCTCTTTGTTTGCATTCAATGTGGCATTCCCCTACCTCTATGATCTCTCGAATATCATTTAAAGTAGAATTTCTTGGCTTAGAACATGTCCATTTTCCAAGAGAGTCCTTAGGGCTTCCCCCCCCCATTGGAATACTAATACTAATTTCTCAAAATGTTCAAATTTAAACAAATACTTTTCTAGTAGTCAATTTAGAAGCCTTCATCTTGGCATATGGGTTGTGCCTCAAATGCTCTAAGACATTGAGTGTGGATTTTGTTTTAGCCTCAGATCAAAACCATGGGTTTCACCCTCACTAGGGTAGTGAAGAGTATTCGCATTAAAAAAGTGTTCGCCTTTAAAACATACATCATTCTAGGCATGGAAAAGCTAGCTACAAAACCCGTCCCTCTCTTTCTAATAAAAAGGATTTAAAAAAATTATTTTCACATGAATAATGGTGCAATTATATCATAAGGTCTAACTTGCACCTAATGTCCAAGTGAGAATCATGTGTGTATCATTTTGTACTACCATACTTTGGCCTTTATGATTGCATCATGGTTTAATGTTTTTTCAAGATATTCACATAAGTAAAATATGCACATCAAATATAAAAGGACCTTTATTTAAGTCTTCAATGAACTCAATTAAGGAAAACCATTCAACCCTAATCTTCATTATAATTAGTAATAAGAAAGAGTAAACTATCTATGTAGAAGAGCCCTACAAGAGGACCATGCTAATATAGTGAAATGAATTAGGTTATAGCTAAGTATCCCAACCCCTCAATTATTCTTAGGTTTGGGGGAGGAAATTATTGGGTCGCTCCCCCTAATGTTTACACTTATGTAGTTTTGGAGGATATCCAATCATGAAGACTGTGTGTGGTATTGAAAAGAAGTGAGGTTTGAATAAAAAAGAGGTGATAAAAAAATCAAGTTGGATTGGAGTTGAGGTCCTGAGATAATTAGCTATGAGATGAATTCATAAAAAAGGACACTACACTACAAAATATTGAAATATTGCTTATATCAAGGCAAAAGGTCTTGTTTTTGAAGATGACAATAAATCATCCCACCTTTTAAAAGGCACATCAATGATGTTTATTGAAATAAAAAGTTGAAAAATGGCACATCGAGTACTGGCACTTTAATTGGAAGTGCCTTAAGAGGATACATTTTTATTATAAGTAAAAAAAACTTTGGCCAAACTAGTAGAGATTTAAGTTTCACATTTGATCACACATGTCATTGTTCTATTCACCTATTCAATAATCGTATCCTTAGTGAAATTTAACCAAAAGATCTATTTGGCCTCGAAATTTACCATAATGACCACAAATCTTTGAGCTCCAATTGAGCATGTTAATGTTATTTTGGGAGCCCTTAGTCATACTTCAAGTGTAAATGTCTACTTATCTTGGTATATTAATATTCTAATAAAAGTCTAACCTTCCTTAAATATATACATACATACCATTGTAATGAATGAAGCTAAGAGGAGAGAGAAGAAGAGCTGAAGAGAGAGAAAGAGAGCAAGAGGAATAGAAAAGAAGACTAGAAGAGGAGAGAGAAAGACAAAAAAGAAAAGAGAAGGAAGGAGGAAGCCATGGAAGCTAGAGATCAAGGTGAAGAGTATGTTCTTGGTAATAACTGGTTGCCCTAATCTGGGACTCTTACACCTTATATGCCCTGGTCAATGTGACTGCGTGTATAACCCGTAGTCGGTGTGTATCCCGCTTACTACAATCCATCCCCACCCTGAAGGTTTTTTTCCCTAAAAGACAAGGAGAAGTAGAGGGGACTGATGGGTGGGCTAAGGGAGGTTGTAGAGTACTACTTTGAGCCCTTTTACAATGAAAAATGGGTGGGTAAAGACTAGGGATAACATGTTGTCCAGGACTGGCCTGCTGAAGTAAATGGGTAATAACTTTCGATAGGCTACTCCAAATGGGGCATACCACATGTTGAAATGGAGCTTATGACGAGTACTTTCAGTCTATGTAGGATGCACATGCTTGATGATTGGATAAGAACAAAAATATTCTACAATAGTGTGCAGTTTGCAGGCAGAGGGTGGTCAAATGGGGTATGACTGGCTAGTCTTTAGGCCGGGGGGGCCTCTTGGAGGTAGGGGAATTCATTGACAATGGTTTTCGGGAACCAAGAGGCTTGTTCCAGGGGTATGCCTTACCATTTGATGAGTTATTCTTTAATGGATCGACACCGTAAGTGCTTATCTCACTGCCCAATAATTGCTTCAGGGATATACTAAGTGATGCCTTCTTCATCTATGGGGGGAAGTTCTTCCAAATAGTCCATTGCGGAGCCCATGAAGGGTTTTAGCTGGCTAACATGAAACACATTGTGGATTTTGGTGGTAGGGGGAAGTTCTAAGCGGTAGGCCAAGTCACCAACTCTCTTCAGAATTCGGTATGGGCCATAAAAAAGGTGGGCTAGCTTGTTAGTGATGCCCTCTTTGAGAGTCGAGTAGTGAGACTTAGACACTTTCAAAAGGACCAATTCCCCTCTCTAGAATTCTAAATGCCTTTTTTTCTCATCAGCATAGAGTTTCATGAGTGTTTGGGTCTTTTGAAGGTTCACTTTACATTCCTGAAGTAAGGCTTGCATGTGATCCAACTCAGCCTAACTGTGAGGGTTGATCTTATTGTTAAATAAGATTGTGGAGAGGGGAACCTTATACCCATATAAGGCCTCAAAAGGGCAAACCCCAATACTAGAGTGTGTGGAGTTATTATATGCAAACTCAGCCAAGTGGAGCCACGTATCCCAACTGTATTGTACATCATGGCAAAAGTGCCTCAAATATGTCTCAAGCCATTTGTTTACTCTTTCAGTCTAGCCATCAGTTCGAGGGTGGTATGCAGTGGATGGAGAAAGCTTGGTCCCCATGGAGGTGAAAATTGTCTACCAGAAGTTGCTCATAAACTTTGCATCCCGATCATGTATTATGACTTGTGGTAAGCCATGCAACTTGAAGACATTTTCCATAAATTGAGTGGCCACCTGTTGATAGGAAGTATAGTGGGTCTTAGTGGGGATAAAATGGGGAGCTTTGGTAAGGAAATCAACTACCACACATAGATATTATTCCACCCTTCTTCATCACGGGAAGGCCATTGATAAAGTCCATTGTGATGTGAGTCCATTTCCCTTCAGGGATAGTGAAAGGCTGCAAGAGGCCAGTGGGCTTGAGTGTATTGTCCTTATTGTGTTGGCATGGAACACATTTGGTCACAATGTCCTTGACATCCCTCCATAAGCCTTTCCAATGAAAGCTCTTAGCAATCCTGTCATATGTTTTGAAAACACCCAAGTGACCACAGTAGTGGGGCAAGAATGCATCTCTTCTATAATCTTCTACATGAAGGGGAAGTGTGTGGGATATCAATCTTACCATGAGACCAAATAAGGCCATGCTTGAGCTGATATTGGGTTTTTTGATTCATGACCCCATGTTGTAATTTCTGGGAGATGTGACTGAAGTGATCGTCTAACAAGTGATCCTCTTGAAGCTCTTCACCCCTATCATTGTGAAATTCTGATATAGAGGATACTTTGTATGCCCACATTCAAAGAGAGTGAATTAGCCACAATATTATCCTTGCCCCGAGTGTGTGAAATTTCAAAGTCATAGTTTTGTAAAGTTGCCACCCATCGCGTTTGCTTAGGAGTCAAAGTGGACTAAGTCAAGAAGTACCGGAGCACTCAGTGGTTGCTTTTGACTTGGAAGCAGCTACTATACAAATGGTAGTGCCATTTCTTGATGGCATGGAGGATGGCCAACATCTCCTAGTCATACACATTCATTTGCATCTCCTTCTCATCAAGCTTGTGGCTCTCGAATGCAATCACACTATGCTCTTGAAAAAATACTTCACCAATAACCCCGCCATTGGCATCATAATGAATGGTAAATAACTTAGAGAAGGGCAGAAAAGGATGCGGGCAGAAGTAAGCATGCCCTCTAACTGTTTGAAGCTATGATCAACAATGGCATTCCAAAATAATGACTCATTTTTAAAGCAATCAGTCAAAGATGCTGCAACGGTGGCATATTACTTAATGAAGTGTCTATAGAATGAAGAGAGACCAAGAAAGCCACGCATAGAAGTGGTGGTGGAAGGAGTGGGCTAGTCAAGATTAGGTTGACATACCTCTTCAATGCTTGGGGAAAAAGTTGAAGCATAGCTCATCATGATGCCTATTTGCTCCATCAATCAAGCCTGCTTGGTTGGGGCATTCCATGGAAGAAGATTTGAGCATTCGAATGCTCCCAATGATGGCGATGGCTCCCATGCTTGTTTCAGAGCTTGAGCTTCAAAGAACGAAAGCTTCAAGTGAAGCTTTCATGGATGCCCACAAAACTCCTATGCATGCTGAGCTCCATGTCTTCAATTCGGGTAGAGAAGGGCAAAAAGGGGTTGAAAGATCTCTTGAGGGCTGAGCTCCAGAGATTGTGGGCTGGATCAAGAGCTTGGACTGAGCACTAATGGCTACCTAGACGCAGTGTACAGTAGGGTATTCAATCAAGGGTTCAATATTGGAGGGGGAGAGGGTCAAATCTTGTTGAAGAGGATTCAGCCCTTGCCCTAGGAGGCCAAGAGTTCCAAGGGGGAGGCCAGGATCAAGAGCAGGAGGTAGGAGGAGACTAGGGGCAGCAACACAATTTTCGTCGCAAATTGCAAGTTGTTGCCTGCTACCTTTGGCAGGGTTTCCTTGAACACACTTGTAATGAATAAAGCTGAGAGGAGAGAGGAGAAGAGCTAAAGAGAGAGAAAGAGAGCAAGAGGAAGAGAAAAGAAAACTAGAAAAGGAGAGAGAAAGAAAAAAAAGAGAAGAGAAGGAAGGAGGAAGCCATGGAAGCTGGAGATGAAGGAAAACTAATCTTTGGGGTTGGCTGATGGTTTGGAGATGTCTAGAGCAAGCTTGGAAAGGTTGTGTTGGTTGAAAGCCATGGTAGCTTGCTAGAAGGAGAGAGAAGGAGGGATGAGGCAAAACGTAACTGGGGTTTTTGCCCTCTTTCAACTCCTAGAACTCCAAACTTGGCATGGGATCCTGAAAAGTTGCATGAAAAGAAGTGACAACCTGCTATTTTAACCATTTTACCTCTAGATGTGTCTGAGTCTCTAGCCATAGCTCTTGCTTGCTCCAAAAAGTTGAGGTTAATTGTAGTCCTCGTTGTACCTGTACCTGTAAGTTGAGTAACTAGGGTTTTTGGGATTTGAAAAGGAAGAAAGGGGAAAGAAGAAAATGACCAAAGCCTGAAGCTTTGATACCACTTGTAATGAATGAAGCTGAGAGGAGAGAGGAGAAGACCTGAAGAGAGAAAGAGGAAGAGAAAAGAAGACTAGAAGAGGAGAGAGAAAGACAGAAAAGAGGAGAGAAGGAAGGAGGAAGCCATATAAGATAGAGATGAAGGTGAAGAGTATATTCTTGATAATAACTAGTTATCCTAATCTGGGACTCTTACACCTTATACACCTCGGTCAGTGTGACTGGGTGTCTAACCCCTAAATGATGTGTATCCCGCTTGTTACAACCATTATATATTGTCATTTGCATTTGCATGCAATAATGATGAGCAGTTCTATGCATTAGTTCAATATTCTATTTTAAACCATGCACAAGTTCTTAATGATCACTTCTAAGGAAGGAAAGACATGCATTTTTAAACTTATGCATGGGAAGGAAAAGTGGTTGTCTCCTTCCCATTCACATGTTTTAGGAGGTACTTTTGGATAGGATCTTTCTAGAAATGCATAATTTGTTAATGTTTACTTTTGGGGAAGACAAGTCAAGTTGAAGCACTACTATACATTGATATAATAGATTAAGATATTTCATGTGTAATCAAATTCACATGGATCTTAGCATATGACATTGAAATTATACTCAAATTCACCAAATTTAACCTTAGAAATTGCATCCCTCTATGTTATAATCATGCTTAATTAGCCATTAATACTTGTGTGTTGTTGATAGTGGGGTACTATGAAACAACAAAAGCTTTTTCATATTACTAAATTCACATGAACTTTACCATATCAAATTAGCATTATAGTCCAATATACTAAGTTCAACCTCAAAATATGTATTACTTACAATAACAATGTGAATTTGATTATATAAGATAAAATTACGAGAGTATAAAGCACAAGGGTGGGCATGTACACAAACTTACGATAGCACTTGAGAGAACATAATTTTGACTCACATTTAGGCTTCTAGCTAGTTTCATGTCTTTTTATTTAATTCTTTCTTATTTACTGAAAGGTTCCAAGGCTCAACCAGAGAGTGAGAGCACAAGTAGAAGCAAGAGCTATGGAGGTTGGGGAAAGAAGAGAGAGAAAGATTGTATGTGGAAACTCCAATAGTCACAATGTGTGATCTTCCTTCCTTATTATATTATCATAGTAAGAATAAAAAATAATGTCAGTGAGATGGGTGGCCACCATATTTGTAGTGTACATGTATGCAAGTAATAAACATAATATAAATATAAATAGCTAGGCACATGCGGTCTTTAACTCCAACAACCTCCAACTTAAAGGTGAATGTGTTTGAGTGAGGAGGTAACAAGAAAAAAGTGACAAAGTACAAAGTATACATATATATAAGTACAATTGGATGAGGAATAGGCATCATCTCATCATATATCCATTAGCTTCCTAAGGAAGACATAACATTCCACTATGAAACTTTTATAGAGATCTATAGGATTCTCATCTACATAGATCTTGATAAGCTCTATCTACTTGTCAAGATCTACAGGATTCTTATCTACTTGTCTTCAACCACATCTCTCATAAATAAGTAACAAACCTCAATTTTCTTAGTGTTTTCATGAAAGACTAGATAAGATACAAGATGGTATCATACAAGATTCTCATCTACAAAGATCTTGACGAGCTCTATCTACTTGTCTTCAAACACCTCTCTCATAGAGAGGTAATTAAGCTCAATCTGCTTAGTCTCTACATGAGAAAGACCACATAACATGCCAACTAGATGGCATCATAGAGTTTGAATGTAGTGTAAGAGTCACATATATAATTTCAAGGGCTGCAACAACTTGACCTAACCATAGGGCCTCCTTGCAATCCCTAATGGCTATGACATATTCAACATTGGTACCTTGGCAAAATCGTGCATTTTTGGAGCATTTTTGCAACCTAGACATCTAAGAAATAGAACCTTCAACAGAGGTGAAGACATAGCTAGATGTGGAGTATCTATATGTATTACATAATGAAAGTGTGTGTAACCCATGACTCTAGTGTCCTAGCTACCATAGCAAAGGTAGAATTCTATAGTCCCCTTTTAAGATATCTCATGATATCCTTACATCATCTCAATGTTGCTTGGTAAGTGTTGCCATATAATGAGCCACCCCACTGCAAATGCTATGTCAAATTTAGTGATTATCATGGCATACATCAAGTGTCCCACCACGGATGCATATGTAAACTTATCCATCTCAACCCTTTCATCATCTAACTTGGGACAATCTTCGTGAACTACCTTCATATGATAAGGTAAATGGGTGCCATCGGCTTACCACCTTACATATGAAATTGTGCAAATACTTTGTGAATGTACTCCTTCTGTGATAAGTATAAAAGTCTCTTAGAATGATTGCATGTAATGCACATACCAATTATATGAGAAGCATGCTCCATATACTTCATCTCAAAGCTCTTCTTGAGGTGATTTTTCAAAGCATTGAGCTCAACCTGAGCACTCCCACAATCAACATGTCATCAATATATAGTATCAAAATGACAAGATTACTATCATGGGCCTTTTGTGAATGCATAAATGCATCATACGTTAGATAACATTTCTTAGGTTCTTGATTAAGCCCGTAAAGAATATTTCTCAACTTGCACACTAAGTGTTCTCTACACTTTTTCACAAAGCCCTTAGATTCATCTAGTACAAGTCTAAATCCATCTACATAATCAAGGCCAAAACTAAGAAAAGGATAGTAATCTTGACCAAATGAATAATGTCTCATCAAAATTAACTCTCATTTCCTTTTTAAAACCCTAAGCAACCAAATGTGTCTTATATCCTAGCTTAAGGTGACTAGGGAGTGATCTTCAACTTATACACCCACTTACATCGAAATTCATGTTTTCCATTGGAAAATGAACCAAATATTATGTATGATATTTATGCAGCAAATCAAACATAGACTACCTGACCCTCTCCCAAGATGACTATCACCTATGCATATACCCTATACATAAGTGAGGAGCTGACCAAAATCTGTCTCACCATAACGTAATGCATAGAAGGCTAGGCTCTAGTAGAGTATCTCAAAATTGTCTAGGGGGATATAGATCATGTCTTCTCTATTCAAAATCATGATGTTACACAACATGTTGATCTTAGACAATCTTAGACCACTATATCATTAATAGCTACAAACTATCTAATTGAAACTAGTTGTATGGTATTAGGAGGCTCATTCTAAAAGATCACACTATGCACCTCAAATATTGGCTATGGTTGCTCATGCATCTTACTCTCGTGTAATATAACACTATAGCTGCAAATAACATTTTGAGCCTATGGATTTCTATGGATCTCAAAGGTGATAGGCTTTGGGATCCACAAAGGCGATAAACCATCATCTTACTTGCATCACCATATCCAAGAAAGATAACACCATATTGGGGAATATGGGAATTTTCCATAAGTTTGGGACATGTGGTCAAATCTTTGAATTTGTCATAACTTGAGCACTATAACTCCAAATCAAGCGCTCTATAGCTCAATAGATTCCATTTTTCAAGCACTTTTCGATGATAAGTCAGATAACACGGTTTTGAGAAATTTACGAGCATGTTATCCAAGTGCCACCTTTTTAGTATTCAAAAAATGGGAATTGGGAGATTTCCAAGCTCACTAATATTGTGTTAGATGCATTTGAAGAACTTTAGATATGGCTTGTTGCATTTTTCTTTGGGAATACTATAGAATATCTCATATCTAAAGACTCATAAATGGAAATATAAGAGAGGTTTTCTAAACTAGACCTCTTCTCCAACTTTATCACCAGGAGCAAAACTCTCTCACTCTCTCTCTCTCTTCTTCTATCCCCCTCTCAAAGTGTGTGAAAAACTATGGTTGAAAAACTTTACAATTAAAAAAATATTTTAAAATATTTAATCAAATTTTTTAAATTAAAAAGTGTAATGAGAGAGAGAGAGAGAGAGAGAAACTTTTGACTTAAAAAGAAGTTTGATATAATTAAAGGAGATAGAGGGAGAACCTTGGCCCTACACATCAAAGAGAGAGAGAAGGGGGAGGGGGGTTGAATTTAATTTAAATTGGAGGGGGAAAAGAAAGAGATATTATAAATGAGAGAGGGAAGGGGGTTTTCATTTAAAAAAGGGGGTGGGAGGGCTTTAATGAAAAAAAGGAGGGGAAAGAGAAAATGAGATTACATATGAGAAAGAGGGGAAGGGAGGAGGGGATTTTGATTGAAAAAGAGAGGTTTGGAAAAGGGGATAGGTTCGAGAATCCCTCTGGAGTTTTGGGGCTTTCCAAAACTATAGCAAAAATAATATAATAGTATGATTGGCATTATTCATAGAATAAACATAGAGGAAAAGAAGAAAGTGGGCTAGGATTGATGAGAATATAGATTGTTGAATAAGCTTAGAGTTGAGGAAAGTTTCATGAAAAATCTTACCATAATACATGTTAAACAAGTTTCCAAGGGCTTAAATGAATCTAGTCTAAACAAAGTCTAGGCTAAATAGTTGGAGGTTGTTAATATTGACTAATATAATGTGTTTGAATATATAAAACCAATCTTTACCTGGAAAAATCTTTTCACCCCCAATGGCATGGTTTATAGAGGATGCGATGTTAAATAGAATATTCTTAGGGGATCATATACCTTACTATTGATGCAAAAGGAATATATAAAACTACAACAAGGAGTCGTTAGAGGCTTGTAGCCATGGTAGGGCAAGCAATTCATTGTTCAATTCTTTGTAGTTAGACTTGAACGTTGTTTAGGTGGAATTGCAAGTACTTTAAAGGCATGTTTGATGGGAATTTTGTGGATTTTTGGGGTTAATTATTAGCATTATAAGATTAAATGAATCTATTTGGGTCTCAATGACCTTGCTTATAGGAATAAAGACTTAGAATTAAAACACATTTAACTTGGGTAAGTATTTAGGTGCCTTGACTGGCCCCATTGGGATTGGAATAGGAAATTTGGGGTAAGATTACAAGTGGAAACATGATTTATCCTTTCCAAGTAGATTGCTAGAGGTAAAAGTGATGTCTTTTACTATGTTCTTAGTAATGGTGCTAAATTTTAGCACGAATGTGGTCAAGCATTGACAAAGAGAGTAGATATTTTATGGTGACATCTAGTAGGATGGAGAGGTTAGAGGCCCATAAGATGGCCTTAGACTAGGAGGAGTTTGGAAGATGGAGGGTTTTTCTCATAAATTTTAAGTGAAATCCTAGGCTCTTTTTGTGTATTTGAGAAGGTGGAAGTTGATTAACAATGGATGCTACCTCATCAGGCATTGGTTGGCCAAGATATGTTTGAAAGGAATAAAACGAGCTAATATTTGGTATTTGACTCCATTTTTATTGGGTCAATGTATCAAAATTCAATAATTGTGGTGCAAAAGTTGATGGAAGCATATAGTAGAGGCCCATAAAATCGCCATAGGCCATGAGGAGTTTGGAAGATGGAGGGTTGGGCTTACAAACTTAAAAATGAAATCTAAACCTCTTTCAATGTATTTGAGAAGATGGAAGTTGATTAACCATGGATGCTACCTCATCAAGCATTGGTTGGCCAAGGTATGATTTGAAAGGGATAAAAGGAGCCAATGTTTGGTATTTTGACTCCATTGTTATGAGGCATATGTATCAAAACTCAGTAGTTGTGTGGTGCCAAAATTGGTGGAAGCAAAGTAGATGTTATAAAATTTAAAATGGATGGGGGACCAAGATCGTAGGGGGGGATTCATCCTTGATGCAAATGTGTGGATGTTTGATTAGGCTTTTTATCCTCCTAATATGTTTGCAAATATGGAATTTAGAATGGTAGGTTTGTATTTGTGGTAAGGGCTTATTGCATTGGAAAGACGTGTAGGATGAAGGAAGGTTGGCTTATATCAAAGGCCATAGAGCACTCGATTTGGAGTTATAGTGTTCAAGTTATGACAAATTCAAAGATTTGACCACGTGTCCCAAACTTATGGAAAATTCCCATATTTTTCAATATGGTGTTTTTGGTGAACCCGATGTGAAAGCGTCACATTTAAAAAAAAATTTAGGATGGAAGATACTTCAGCATCAATTTCAGCCTCTTCTACAATTCCTGCTTTGTCCTCTACTTCAGCTTCATCATCGACTTCTGCTTCAAGTACTTCTATGGATGATTTAAAGCAGATTTTGCAGAATATGTCTATGTATATGCAACTTCAAAATCAGCAGACACAATTGTATATGCAGCAGCAGCAGCAGCTACATCAACAATAGTTGTCTCAGCAAAGGCAACTATATTCGGAGTAAGAGAATGCAATCAGCGCGACTAAGGCCATTGAAGCAGTTGAGAATGAAAAGAAGCTATTTGATGACCGTAATGTATCAGCTTATTTGAAGACGTATGAGATTAAGATGGGATTTTTTGGAGTACCAACAGGACTTATGAGTAAATATTTTCTTTGCCTTGTCACACTCGCCTTGAGGGTAAAAGTGACTGATCTTTTCCTTCAAAATTTGCATTGGCAAGATTTTAAGAAGGCCCTAAAAGAGGAATATTTTCTTGAGGACTTTGGGATGGCTACTCGGCGGTCATTCCGAGAGTGGGTCTACATGCCAAACAAAGGTCTAGCTGCTTCAAAATTGATACGAGAATTTGAAGAGAGGTATAGTCGGCTTGATGCCATTGAACAAAGAGCATTGGATGTTGAGAAAGTTGAGCTTTTCTTGCAAGTTACAGATCCTGCTCTTCAAGAAGAATTAGGAGATCTTCTTGAGGATCGCACGAAGCCTATGGGTCTTA
Source organism: Lygodium microphyllum (assembly GCF_053477565.2). NCBI lineage: Eukaryota > Viridiplantae > Streptophyta > Polypodiopsida > Schizaeales > Lygodiaceae > Lygodium > Lygodium microphyllum. The sequence goes on from NC_141135.1 coordinate 182,225,565, forward strand.
AAACAGATTCGCAAGATGCCCAGTATGCGGTCTCGACTTTGACCAAGAGGCGGATATGGAAGACTCACCTACAGAATGGATTTATGACACCGACGTTGTCTTTTGCTCCTATGTCTGCTTCTAGCCCTGTTATTTCTTCTCTTCCTCAGCTAGTTACTTGGCCTATGCCAGTGCCTACTCTTTCTAATCCTCCTGTTGCAAGACCGATGCCAGCTCCTTCTACTCCAAAATCATCCGCTCCTTTGGTTCCTTCCTCTCTTGATGACATAATCAAAGGCATAACGAATTTGACACTGGAGTTAGTTAAAGCAGAATTGGTGGGAAAATTGAAAGAGCAGTTTGCTTCGACCACGCCTACTATTTCTTCTAGTGCTCCTGGTGCACCTAGGAGAGATCGAAGATGTATTTGGTATGATAGTACGAACCATCAACATTGCAGGGATTGCAAATCTTTTTAAGATGCAAGGAGGAATAATTTGGTATTTTGGGGACAAGATGGTAAGATCTGGTTGACTGAAACAGGAGCTCCGCTTGCTACCAATTTTGGCAAAGGTGGAATGAAGAAATTAGTATATGATATGGTTGCGCGTACTTCTTATGTGGCAGCTAGAGGAGATGCTTCTGCATATGGAGTCTAGATTGAGAAAGGTTCAAAGACTCAGTCAGCATTATGGACCTATGCTATGGAGATAGAAAACAAGGGGAAAATTCAGTAGACTATTTTGACTAGTGCAGGTTCTAGCATTAGATCTGTGACAAGTTGGGATTCGCCTGTTGAAAGGTACACTATTTATGCCTACTTGGCTATGTCTCAGGGAGTAGATGTACTTGTTGAGGAGAAGCGTAAGAGAGATGAAGAGAATCCAAATGCAGCTAAAAAGACTAGAGGGGGTGAGTTTATTACTCCACCTACTGCAGGCCATCTTTGAGACCAGGTCCAGAACGACAAATGGAGGATGCTCAAAAGAAAGAAAAGAGGCAGGAACCTAGACAAAGAAAGTAGCCAGGATTTAGATTAATGTCCGATATTGAGACATCTACGGACATGAAGAAAATCTTTAATGATAAAATACTTGGCAGTGAGGTGACTTTTACTATTTTTGAGGTTTTGGGCATCTTGAAAAGAGAGTTTCAAGATCAGTTCCAAGAAGTCATGAAGAGAAAAAGACATACATTGCCTACTATTGATACACAGGGAGTTTTGATTGAGGAGTTGGATGAGGATGAGGATGAGGTTATGGTCAAGAATGCTTTTTTTTTTTGCAGAAAGACAAAAAAGAGGGTTCAGCATATGCATTATGCTAAAACTGATGAGCCTATCTTGGTACCGCGTAGTCATTTTTTGCAGAGACATTGGACTAGGGAAACTACAGAAACAATGGTAAAAATTGGAGAGAAACAGGTGCCTTATATTGCTTTGGTGGATGATGGTTCAGAGATTAATCTCATAGTTCGTGGAGTTTATGAAAGTAATAGATGGCCTATGGATGTAGAGCATGGGTGACATATGAGAGCCGCCAACAACACTGCAGGTGATTTGTATGTTGTTTGTCCTAGTGTCAGGATTTCTATTGGAGATGTAGAGGAGGATTTCCATTTCTTTGTGCAGGATTCATGCTCTTATCCCATAATCCTAGGACAGCCATTCATCACAGAGATGCACATGGAGACGAAAGTAATGGATGATGGATCTGCTTATGCACGGATTTGCAGTAAAGATGGTATGAGAGCAGTCCAGTTTATGACTGTGTGTGTAAACCATGCTAGAAATAGGGATACTCTTCGAGATGCACCTTTGCCCATTGTGAGGGATTCGGGTTTTCATTAGGTACCGTTGTCCCACGAGAGGATGGTGGTACAGAGCAGAGGAGATTGGAGTTCTCACCTCTTGGCAGCAGTGTTTTCTCCTCCAATTTTGTTTGAATTTCAGCAAACAATTCGATGAGTTATTAGAAGATTTCTAAGTTGCCTATAGCTGCCAGGCAGTACATATGCATGAAGGAGAAATATTTGAAAAATACAAGTATTTTAGAGGATAATGAGCATTTAAATGGGATGTATGATAGTATGGTTTGTGCAGATACGATGACAGAGATGGAAAATATGCTGAAAACTGATATGCAGAGTTGTCTCAATAATGTATCAGTGCAGTCCCTGGACATGTTTCATGAAATTTCAGATTTTGTGTCACAGATAGAGTCAGAGGTTGAGGTAACCAGCAAAAAGTGTTGAGAGCTGAAGAAATTCAGCAAACAGAGTTTTCGGCTGATTATGATCAGCCTACAGAGACACAGAGGGCTGAAAACTTTCAGCCAACAGAGTTTACTACTAAAATATTTCAGCATCCAGAGTTTAGGGCCGTTCCTATGCAGTCCATAGAGCAGAGGGCTGAGAATATTCAGCCACCAGAGGGCAAAATTGCTGATTTACAACAAGATTTGAGTAATGCAGAGGATCATAATGAAGCCAGGGTTGACACGAAAAACAAGACTATGGATAAGAAGGTGAAGCCGGTAGCTGGACCGCTTCCACCTGACAGTGATCAGCAAATAGAGAGGGCTGCCAAGCAGCCAATTTTAAGGAATCTAGAGCGTATAGGCCATAAATTTTCAGCAGGGAATCTTGCTGAATTAAAAATTGAAAATGGTGATTTCTTGCTACCCTAAGAGAAGCAATGCTTTCAAGATATGCTTGATCGACATGGAAGGAGGTTTGCTTTCTTCTCGCATGAGATTGGATGTGTGAATCTAGATATTGTTGCCCCTATGGTGATCTTTACTATTCCTCATATTCCATGGAACCTCCAATCTATTCTAGTGCCTAGGGCACACCTGCCAAAGCTAGTTGACTTGTTGAATGAGAAAATCAGGATGGGAATCCTAGAGTCGTCATGTGCACCATACTCAAATAGGTGGTTTACAGTTCCAAAGAAGAATGGTACTCTTCGATTTATACAGGACATGTAGCTAGTAAACAGAGTTACTATCAAAAATGTTGGTATAGGTCCAGTTGTGGATGAGTTTGCAGAAGCATTTGCTAGATGTGCCATCTGTTCTTTAGGTGACTTGTATTCGGGATATGATCAGTTTCAGTTGGCCTTGGAAAGCAGGGACATAACCACTATGAGAACTCCTATTGGGCTTGTCAGGATGTGTACCTTGCCTCAAGGTGCCACTAATTCTGTTGCGCATATGATGAATGCCATGCATAAGGTCCTTTGTGAGTACATACCTCAGCTTTACCATGCCTTTCTTGGATGATGTGCCAATTAAGGGGTGTGCAGAAGAAGAGAAGAATGAGAGTCTAAATGAGCAAGGATGCAGATACTTTGTGGCTGATCATATTACAGCTTGTGAAAAGGTTTTGGCCAGGTTAGAAGAAGTGAACTTGACACTATCATGGCAAAAATTTATTTTTGGATTAAATGAGGTTGTCATTGTTGGACATATGTGTGGGTATTATGGCAGGAAATCTTCACCTGAGAAGGTGGATGCTATAGGCAAGATTACGGAGTATTGTTCTACCACTTCAGAGGTACGGAGATTCCTTGGAGCCTGTGTGTTTTACATGATTTGGATACCCCATTTTGCAAACATATAGCAGATTGTTTATATCAGTTGCTTCGAAAGGGGCAAAAATTTTATTGGGATGAGAGCCTCACTAGAGCCACGCGAAAATTGAAGAAGTTATTGCAGATTGCTCCTACTCTCAGGAAAGCGGATTATAATTGCGGAAGGCCTATTGTATTGACAGTTGACACTAGTCCAATTGGCATAGGTTGGGATATGGGTCAAGATGATGCAGATGGAAACATGTACGCTATTCGGTTTGGGGTGAAAGTTCTAAACGAGAGACAGAGGAGGTATCCGCAAATCAAGAGGGAATTATTGGGAATTGTTACGGCTCTCAAATGTGACAAGGAGCACTTTATTGGAGCCCCAGTTGTGGTAGAGACAGATTACTTACCATTGATAGGTATGATTACGAGTTGCTCTAGTCTGAATATACCTATGGTGAGATGCATTACATACATCAAGTCATTAAATCCAGAATTTAAACAAATAGCAGGGAAGGATAATCCAGTGGCAGATATGCTGTCTAGAGCCAGATATGATGATGAGGAGATACTGCTTAGAGAAGAGGATATTGATGCAGAAATTTCAGCCGTTATGGTTGATCATGTTTGATATGTCTATGACACTACAAGATATAGGCCTTATACCGACATTTAAAGCGACAAAAATGCAAATAACAAAATTTGCCCCTGTCGTCGCAAAAAGTGTCATTATTGGCGACGCCATAGAGCAGTAGATATTATAATCGGTATCAACGTCGGTATTGGAGTCAGTATCAGCGTCGACATCAGTATTGGCGATGCCAATACCGACGCTGATAGCGACAGTTTGCGACGTACATAACGACGCGAGCAGTAAAATTAGCGACGCTAATAGCAACGGTAACAGGGATTTTTTTTTTGTGGCAGGGCAGCTTGTAGCTCTGTGTGCTTTATGAGAGCCATACAAAATAGTTTCTGCACTACTGTGTACAATGCGCTTGCAAACAAAAACAATGTATACTGAAATCATAAAACTGATACATGAAATATAGTGATCGCATAAAAAGTGATTGGTACAATCATGACAGGATATCACTAATACATAGAAAATGTCTATATAGATCAAGGGACTCAAAAATAAAGGTGTGTGAGCTCCAGGGATCCAAGGGCGAGCTACAAATCCTCATCCCCTGAAAGCTCGTCCCGCCACAAAGGAGCATCGAACTGACTCTGCAGAAAAAGAAACAACACATTAGTCTACCATACAATAATGCATTCAAATATCTCATGGTAAGTAGGGACAAGAAAGATGAGTGACTTACAGGGCTGCCACGTCTATACAATCGGTCAATCAATGCAGTGAGACCGTGCCTCTCTACATATCGAGTCTCAAGGCCAGTCGGATCGCGATTTGTAATGGAGTGCTGCAAAGAAAACAAAATGCTGACTGTTAGAAACATGATTGTCAGTACAAAGAATATTTCAAAAAAATAAACAAGCAAAACAAAAGAAAAACTTACAAAGTCCTCCAAATATGTCCTGTGGCCGCCACTCCCAAGATGATGGACCACTCTGGCCTCGAGTCGTGCCCTCGCCGCCTCACGCTACTGACTCCAACGTCTTGGAAAATCTTTAGCCTCATCCCTCAGTCGGCGCCAGTCGTCTGCATCTAACCACTCAGGCTTTGCAACCCTACTCTTGATTGCCTTGCATGTATCGGATTGTCTATGTGATATGTATGCACACATGCAATCCATCATCCAGCCCGTAGAGAATCTATCTACAGCAGCTGGCACCGGAAACTCCTCATGCAAGGATGCTACTATGTAGTCCATACTCCCCTCTGATATGTTCTTCCAATGATCCAAGACGTTGTGCCGAAAAACTTGTTGGCACAACTCTCTCATGTGAGCCATCACCCTCCTCCCCTCATCATTCATGATGATGGCTCCTGACCTACTATCGACTAGATATCCATAACCCCTTGGAGTCTGCCTAAGATGGATCCTCTCCCATCTACATCCACACTCCTGGGCATATCCAGGAGACCCGTGTGCATCCGGTGTACCGACCGGGGTAATATCTCTCGGAGTGGCACCCATAGGGGTGCCACCTCTGCTGATGGCTATGCAAAAGTTGGAGTAACTCGAGTAGACGTCCCCACAGGTGTGACAAATCCTGGAGGTGACGTAGCTCTAGCTGAACGACGAGATGGAGACATCGCCTCCCTGTCTCCACAGCATCCACCTGAGCTTCAGGCATGCTCCCTGGAAGGGCCACAAGAGTGAGGAGTCGCACCTGTATCATTAGTCGACCGTAGGATCACTGCCTTTGTATCTCTGCAACATCCCCCTGATCCCGATGCACTCCCTCCCTCTAGCCCAAGTCGTGAGCGTCAAGCTCGTCTGCTCGAAACCGAAGCATTTGATCGTGCTGAAGCAGATCTGGCTGAGCGCCCTAACGAAGACCGAGACAGCTCCTGGTCTACCATCTCTCTGAATCTGGCGATCTGGTCTGGAGACATGCAAGCCAAGATGTCCTATAACTCCTCATCGCTCATCCCTCGACTCATCCTAAAAATGTCACCTGCACAGACAAAAAATGATGTTAGAATAATTAATTTAAATCATACAAAGCATAGTTATATATAAAATCATTTTAAAAAAATCTCACTTAAAATGCATATCTTATGTACCCTTATAAGAGATTGGTCAACGAATTGAGTAAGTGGATGCTCCAAGTATGAAGTATCCTATGGTCCCATGTTAATCTCCTGACACAACTCCGCATACACTAGAAGGTCGATAGACATGTCACCACAAAAGAATGAGTCTGTCTCGTTCTCAAAGAATTCTTAGACTCCTGTATTTCCATCATTGTTAGCCAATGCTGGCTCTAAGATTTCGACGACCTCCACCCCTTGAAATATCGACCCCTCTATTTGCATATTATCTTCATCTATACTCGAAACATCGCTTTGATCATATACTCTCGCACTTCGAGGAGTTGAAGGTATAACATACCACCATCGAGGTTGTCAAGTGTTTGGATAGAAGATTACCTGTTCACAAATACGTACAAGAGTTCAAACCATTGTGACATAAACCATGTCATAATACAATTAGCAAGCAAATGAGTCCATTCACCTGTTCACAATGGGCGGGCAACACAAAGGTGTTGTGCAAATCCGTCCATTTTTTTTCAGAATCTATTTCAAGAAATCCAGATGGACCTCGTCGAACTGTTGCTCCAGCTCCTCTAAGTACCACTTTGAACCACTGCACATCGAATAGTATCATGGAGAAGCTACAATAATCCACCATAACAATACTTTGCAAGTTTCCAAAATACTCCATCTCATCCACAACTGTGTTTGGATCCGTTGCTCGTTGCTCGCTCTCTTGCTCGAACCTTGCCATGACATCACAGTCCATTGTGAAGAGCATTTTGTCAATACGCTCCACACGAAAATGTCGTCCGTGCGACCATGCTGCACTATATATTTTGTACTATATATTGAAACACTCAAATTAGATGTCTTATATAAAATTTAGATACGACAGATTCTAAACCCATCATCACCTTTGGACTAGATCCCCTTGAGAATTCCCACTCCTCCATTGAGACCTCTGTCCCTTCGCGAGACGTTGCAGTCAAGGCTTCATGCAACCATCACGTTGACATAAACCGCGGCATCTCCTCCATGCCTTTGGGATATTGAATCGGTCAATGACGCGTACTACGTTGGAATTCAGCTCACGCTTCCTCTTGATCTTGCCTAGCGATCTGGTACTTGGCGAGCCATGTCTCTATAGAGGCATGGTGCAACATACAAAAGCGATTCACCTTCTCTTCCATTGAGGCATCCATTCTTTTTTCTACCCATTTCCAACCACTACATCTCCAGTAATTAGCGCCTTAGACACCAACCAACCTTCGGCCATGCTACCTTCTGGCCGAGCTCGATGTCGCACAAAGCCTTTCAGGGTTTTCATGAAGCGCTCCAAGAAGAACATCCATCGCGTATGGACAGGTCCAATAATCTCCACTTCATCCACAAGATGCACAAGAAGGTGGATTTGTATCGTGAGCATGCTGGTGGGCAGGTATTTCTCAAAGAGACAGATTGTCTCCACTGCTCCCCGCCTCACGGATTCAATAGAGGACGTCTTAATCTCCTTCTGTGAGATCCATTGCACCAAAGACGACAACCTGTAAATGGCCCCGCATATTTCTGGAGTAAGACATCCTGCGATCGCGATCGGTAGTACGAATTGTCACAAATGAGAAAGCATTATGAATAATGGCTACATTCCAAATAGCGAAATACACATGCTAATTACAATCCATTTGTAGTACAAACCTAACATATCTTATGCCAGTCATGGGATTTTAGCCCTGATTATTAGTCATCTTTAGAAAATGCAGACCTGAGAGAACGCATCATACCCGTCGGAGTGCGGATAGACTTGATTACTTCCTTCACAATGCGCTCTTCTTTAGTGGACAAAACCCAAGGAGCGCGAGGAAGCTGCATGCGACCATCAACACTCGACTGCAGCCAAAGCGCCTCGATCTTACCTACCTCCTTCAAATCTGTTCGTGCCCCTATAGTGTCTCTCTTTCCTGTGATGTGGTCCCATAACAAGCTGCCCACATTCTTGAAAATATGCATGGGATCCAACAAGTGGTTGACCTGTAAGTGGGTCCAATATGGCAGCTCGTAGAAAACTGAGAACCGCCACATTCCATTTGGATGTGATTCCGCGTGGACCATTTTCAGCTCGTACCAGCTTGCGGCATTCATACATGTTGGAGGTCGTCCAAGGAAACCTTCCCTGAGTTCATGATCCTCCAGAAGAAAGAAGCGTGTCCTTGATATACCATCTTCTTCATGGTTCGTGACCTTTGGGAGTCTAATTGTGGCCCTCACAATGGACATGCATGATAAACTGAGGTAACCAGACATGTTCCAACACCACGACCTAATGAATACTTGGTTGAACGAGATAAAATATAGATATTACCAGCGAGAAAGGAGGCCTGCTCACCTGAGCACTCTCCCAATCCTGAAAAGTCATGCATCGTCCACATGAGAATGGCTTGAATATTGGCTGACCACCGCCGACCATCGCGCCTGCTTATATCTTGCACGGTGACCCCCCCTCCCACAAAATCTTAAGCTCATTGACTAATGGACGAAGATACACGTCCATATTTTTTACTTTGTAGCGGCCTAGGACGAGCAAGTTAAGGATGAGATGTCCTTTCTTCGTAGAAAGCCATGGAGGGATATTGTAGTTGACAAGGACTATAGGCCACACACTGTAAGAAGTTGAGTGCAGACTGAATGGGTTCACACCATCCATTGCAAGACCGAGCCGAATATTCCTTGGCTCTCAGGCAAAGCCTGGGAAGGTTGAGTCAATGTGGCTGTCATGCGCGTGAATCCGTTGATATTCATTGAACTCCATCCGTAGACCTATTCTGCGCATGCCATGTTGTCAAGCTCGCCATGCCAGACGTACGAAACATGTGGTTTATGCGGGGGATGAGCAGAAAGTGTCTGAGAACTTTTTGAGGGATGGTTTTCCCTTGCAAATCCTGTCGATACCTGTGAGCACTACACTTTGGATATCACGAGACTCAGGCATGGTATTTGCAGGTATGGTATTTACAGGTGGTAATATATGATATTTCAATAACTTGAAAAAAATCATTAAAAACCTTGAAAAAGCACTAATGTTTGTAATCATAGTGCCCAAAAAAAAATCGATGAAGTGTATGTACAAGGTACCTGAACAACTCGGTTACACTCCTATCGCTCCACCCGTATTTTGCTTGCACACTTAAGAGTGCAAGCAGTGTATTCATCCGAGATACTCGGAACCCATCATATAATGGTATGGATGCTTCCTTTCTAAGCGGATCAGAAGTCTCGACATCCATGGGAATCGATGCATCGATCATTGCCTCCATCCCAGGCTCTAAGATTGTAGGTAGGTCTGGAAGGTTGCCTGTCTCCTCTCGCATTGACGGTATAGATTGGCCTTGCGAGTGGTGGATTGGCTCTTGCACTCCATCCATCGCACACCCATGTACTCTTCTAATTGGCCGCAAAGGGTACACTCCCCCTTGGGACGAGACATCATCTCCCTAGATAGAAAATTTGCCAACAAGACCCAATCTTATTGTATATAGTATTCAATTAGCTTGCGAGTACAATGCATGATTGATATTAACTTCAAATTACCATTTGCTGAAAATTCGCAATCGCTTGATCAATGATCTCAGATTGAAACTCGCCAAATCGTCGTATGTGTTCTATAGACAATCGGCATTTTCATCTAATTGCCAACTTGCATTGAGAGCAAGGACATGGGACACGCTCATTAAGATATGCCTCGCGATCTTGAACAACAGGACCTTCTTCGTTTTCCATTTTGTCTATGTTACAACAAACAATTTGTTTTTGTTATCATTTTTTTCTTTTCTTAGATTGTTATCCTCTCCTTCCATCTCTCTCTTTTTCTATGACCTAGCATATAGTATCATAGAACACTAGTATTTAGTACCTAGTACTTAATACCTAGCACATAATATTTTGTTTTCTCTCTTCCTCTCCCTCTCTCATTTCCTCTCCCTCCCTTGCCCTCACCCTCACCCTCTCTTTCTCTCTTTCCCTATTAGGTTTAATGATATTTCTCTTTTTATCTCTCCTCTCTCTCTCTCTCATTTCTTTTTTCTCTCTCATTTCCTCTTCCTCCCTCGCCCTCACCCTCTCTTTCTCTCTTTCTCTATTAGGTTTAATGATATTTCTCTTTTTCTCTCTCCTCTCTCTCTCTTATTTTCTTTTCTCTCTCCTCTCCCTCTCATTCCTCTCCCTCCCTCTCTCTTTTTCTTTCTCCTCTCTCTCTCATTCCTTTTTCTCTCTCCTCTCTCTCATTCCTCTCCCTCCCTTGCCCTCTCTCATTTCTTTTTCTCTCTCCTCTCTCTCTCATTCCTCTCCCTCCCTTGCTCTCTCTCATTCCTTTTTCTCTCTCCTCTCCCTCCCTCTCTCTTTTTCTCTCTCCTCTCTCTCTCATTCCTCTCCCTCCCTTGCCCTCTCTCATTCCTTTTTCTCTCTCCTCTCTCTCTCATTTCCTTTTTCTCTCTCATTCCTCTCCCTCCCTCGCCCTCACCCTCTCTTTCTCTCTTTCCCTATTAGGTATAATGATATTTATCTTTTTCTCTCTCCTCTCTTTCTCTCTCATTTCCTTTTCTCTCTCTACTCTCCCTCTCATTCCTCTCCCTCCCTTTCTCTTTTTCTCCCTCCTCTCTCTCTCATTCCTCTCTCTCCCTTGCCCTCTCTCATTTCATTTTCTCTCTCCTCTCTCTCTCATTCCTTTTTCTCTCTCCTCTCCCTCTCTCATTTCCTTTTCTCTCTCCTCTTTCTCATTCCTCTCCCTCGCTCTCTCTTTTTCTCTCTCCTCTCTCTCTCATTCTTCTCCCTCCCTTGCCCTCTCTCATTTCTTTTTCTCTCTCCTCTCCCTCTCTCATTTTATTTTTCTCTCTCCTCTCCCTCTCTCATTTTGTTTTCTCTCTTCCTCTCCCTCTCTCGCCCTCACCCTCTCTTTCTATCTCTCTTTCCCTATTAGGTTTAATGATTTTTCTCTCTCCTCTCTCGCTCTCATTTTTTCTTCTCTCTCCTCTCCCTCTCTCATTTACCTTTCTCTCTTTCTCTCCCTCTCTCATTTCCTGTCCCTTCTTCACCCTGACCCTCTCTTTTTCTCTTTCTCTATTATTTTTAATAAATTTTTCTCTTTTTCTCTCTCCTCTCCCTCTCTCATTTTTTTCTCTCTTCCTCTCCCTCTCTCATTTCCTCTCCCTCCCTCGCCCTCACCCTCACCCATACCCTCTCTTGCTCTATTTGCCTATTATGTTTAACATCTTATCTCTTTTTCTCTCTCCTCTCATTCTCTCTTTTTTTCTCTCTCCTCTCCCTCTCTCATTTCCTTTTGCTTTCTTCCTATCCTCTCATTTCTTCTCCCTCCCTCTCCCTCTCTCATTTCCCTATTATGTTTTCGTCTCTCCCCCCTCTTCCTCTCCCTCTCTCATTCCCTCTCCCTCTCCCTCTCCCTCTCTCATTTTCTCTCTCTTCCTCCCCCTCCCTCTCTCATTTCCTCTCCCCCTCCCTCTCCCTCTCTTTAATCTCCCTCTCTTTTTCCCTCTCCCTCTCCCTCATTTCTTCTCCCTTTCTCATTACATACAAATTATACAAAAAATAAATAAAAAAGAGAGAGAATGTACTCTCCCTCTCTCATTCCCTCTCTCTCTTCCTCTCTTTCTCTCTCATTTCCTCCCCCTCCCTCTCCCATTTCCTCCCTCTCCCTCTCTTTAATTTCACTCTCTTTCTCCCTCTCCCTCTTCCTCATTTCTTCTCCCTCTCACATTATATACAAATTATACAAAAATTAAATAAATAAGAGAGAGAATACACTCTCTGTCTCTCTCGTTCTCTCATTTCATCCCCCTCCCTCTTCCATTTCCTCCCTCTCACTCTCCCTTCCTCCCCCTCTCCCTCCCTCCCCCATTTCCTCCCTTTCCCTCTCTTTCTCTTTCATTTCCTCTCCCTCTCTCAATATATTTACACAAATTATAAAAGCAAAAGGGAGAGGGAGAGAGAGAATGCACTCTCCCTCCCTTTCCCTCTCTCATTTCCTCCCCATCCCTCTCCCTCTCCCTCTCCCTCTCCCTCTCCCTCTCCCTCTCTTTCTCTTTCTCTCCCTCTCTCGTTTCCTCCCCCCTCCCTCTCCCTCTCTTTCTCTTTATCTTTCTCTTTTTCTCTCTCGTTCTCTCATTTCATCCCCCTCCCTCTTCTATTTCCTCCCTCTCCCTCCCTCCCCCTCCCTCTCCCTCTCCCTCTCCCTCTCTTTCTCTCTCATTTCCTCTCCCTCTCTCAATATATATACACAAATTATAAAAGCAAAAGGGAGAGGGAGAGAGAGAATGCACTCTCCCTCCCTTTCCCTCTCTCATTTCCTCCCTCTCCCTCTCCCTCTCCCTCTCTTTCTCTTTCTCTTTCTCTCCCTCTCTCATTTCCTCCCCCTCCCCCTCCCCCTCTTTCTCTTTCTTTTTCTTTTTCTCTTTCTCTTTCTCTCCCTCTCTCTTTCTCTTTCTCTCCCTACCTCTCCCTTGGCTAGAGAGGATCTTGCCAATCATGTTGAAGACAGACCTTTGAGAACGAAGACCACTAGTGCAGTGTGTAAGTTCTTATTGGAAGAAATTTTCTGCAGGTATGGCTGTGTGGGTAAGATCACTGTAGATCACAGTGAATTGGATGCAAATGAAGCTAGGGAGTTTTTCTCTCAACTAGGAATCAAGTTGGCTCTAACCACAACATACAATCCAGAGGGAAATGGAAAGAGTGAAAGAGGGCATCTGTCGATAGTGAAAGCATTAGCCAAAGCATGCAAAGGACGGATTGGAGAATTGCCGAGACTTCTATCATTTTCTTTGTGGGTTGATCGTATGACTCACAGTGTTACCACAGGATATATGCCCGCAGAGTTGATGTATGGTCAAAAACCGATTATGCCGACTAAAACTTGTGCTTTGACTTGGTCAGTTTTACCTTAGCAGGAGGATTTGACGAGAGAGGAGTTCTTAGCTCTTCGGATCCGGTAGTTGGAGAGAAGACCAAAGGATATTCAGCTAGCTATTGATAGGTTGAAGGTTGCTAGACTTAGAAATAAGGACAGGTTTGATAGCAGGCATCGCTTGCGGCCTAGAGCAATAGAAGAGGGAGACTGGGTATTAGTCTTTGATAGCAGCCTTGAAAATCAGCATACTGCACTTCAGAAGATGGTGAAAAGATGGTTTGGTCCGTACATAGTCAGACATGTCTTTGATAATGCAACATATGAGCTGACAAAATTGGATGGGACAGTGCTTAGAGTGTCCATTGCAAGAAAAAGAATCAAGATTTTCAAGAAAAGAGATGATGAGGATTATGCATTGGAAGAATTTGCACGAGAAGAGCAACGAGAAGAAACTCCAGTAGAAGAGACAGATGATATGACAGATAACCTTGTTGATATACCAAAAATAGTCAATGAAGAGATTGATCTATTCGTGGATCTTGACGACAATGATCATGGGTAGTTGACCCATCCGGAGGATGCGCAGGATCAGAGGGGGTGGATGTCGTGCTGTTATGCATCCGAGGTGTGGAATCCACCAAAAAGTTGTGTGTGTGACATTTGTTACTTTGTACATACTTAGTCGTTGTGTTTGCATTTTGTTCTGTGTGGGCAGTATAGTGGAGAGGGGGTTGGAGCAAGAGGAACTTATCTGTAATGCTCTAGTTGGCATGTATGCCAAGTATGGAAACCTACCGGATGCGCATGTTATTTTTGATACACTACCCAATCGAGATGTTGTGACATGGAGCTCTTTGATTGGAGGATATACCCAACAAGAACACATTTAGGAGGCTTTGCAACTATTTAATCGCATGAGTGATCTAGGTTGTGAGCCTGCTAGCTTCATGTACAATTGTGTTTATTGACTTTCTCATCAAGGCACAAAGATTTGATGATGCATTGGAAATGTACAACAGAATGCAGAAAGTAGAAATACATCCAGATAGTCTCACTATGGGTATGGTTACTCTTGGACTATGCAAAGCCAACAGGAAGCTAACTTCATTGGATATGGGGGCTCTCATTGCTGGTGCCAAGTATCGAGGAGAATTTGCAGAATGCTTTAAAGTTGTACTGAAAGCTCTTTCAGGAACTGATGGGCAAATTATTCTCTTCATTGATGAGCTTTATATGGTTGTTGGAGCAGGTGCTCAAAATGGAGCACTTGATGCTGGCAACTTGTTGAAGCCAATGCTTGGACAAGGTGAGTTGTGCTGTATTGGAGCAACAACCTTGACTGAGTATCAAAAGTACTTAGAAAAGGATACTGCTCTGGAAAGAGGTTTCCAACAAGTTTATGTGGGCAACCATCTGTGGAGGATACTATCTCGATTCTCAGGGGATTGAGGGAGAGATATAAACTACATCATGGTGTGAGGATCGCAGATGGTGCCATAGTGGAGGATGCCGTGCTTGCTGACAGATATATTAGTGTGCACTTTTCGTTTTCTAAGGATGAAGATACCATCAGGAAAGCAGGAGATCCCAGCTATCAAGGGAGAGGGATTGGACTAAAAATAGGAAAAGATCATGAGACTTTCAACCTGCTTTTTGGATTCCGGTGGAGGAGAGCGAGGAAGAAGGGAACCAGACTAGAAAAACTGGGTAGAGGGAAAAAGCTCCAACACCATATGACATGAAAGATGAACGACTCAGAGGTCTCCAAGCAGGTTCTGTATTGAACATATAATCTTCTATCCAAATCACCAAAAATATCATTGGTGGTATGTTATGCCATCAATACCTCAAAGCGCTTGAGTGTATGATAAAAGAACTATCCCTAGCATGGATGAGGAGCATATGCAAATAGAGGAGTTGATATTGTGGAGAGTGGAGAGCGAGGAGGGCTTGGAGTGTGCAGAGGAGATAAGCATGGATAATGTAGATAAAGAGATAGGAGTACAATAACTTTTTGAGAATGAAGTGGACTCCTCTTTCTGTGGTGGAGACCTATGTATAGACCTTCTACTGAGTTATGCCAAGAGCTTGACATGGAGCCATAGCATTAATCGTATTTGTGTTAGTTTATCAAATTCATTGATATTTTGCTTTTATTGATACTTTAGTATATGCTTTTTAACTAATATAGTTTTTGTCGAGCTATGTTATCATGCTTTACCTAAACTCTTATATTGATTATGCTAATATCATTTTTTGACTATGTGTGTTACTATTGACGATATCCAGAGAGAAAAATGAGCCAAGGGATGATAGATGAAGAGCTGCAGAATATCTTCATGCATATGTCTTCGGATCAAATGGTACCATAGTAGATCAGGAGTTGTCTCGAAATCATCTCAGTGTTCTACACAATCTATATCAGTATGCTTTGACGCTTTGATCTCCAATATAGGCAAAGTCAACGCTCTAGACTCTACCTATTGATGGCTATGGAGAGAGGCTCAGGGATGTCTCGCTCCATTGATAGAGGGGGTGGTTGTGGTGGTTCTAGGGGTGCTATGGAGATGCAAATGTTGTGATCCCATGGTGGTTGCTACTCCTTACTCTCATACGAATTCTAGAGAGGCTAGCTTAAGTGGATGTTATGGAAGTACTAGTGCAATGTCCCCATCTCGTTAGTAGAGTAGACATGTATCACCTAAGGGTTTGTGACATCTATAGGGACATCTACTCCCACGACTCCAAGTTTCACTCATCTATTTGTAGCTGGCATCCCTATGGGTACTACTCTAAGAGATACCAGTCTTGCATGCATGCCAAATAGACAAGGGTCTCCTGATATTCCCAGGAGCGTAGTCATTGATGGGAGAGGGTGCACCTTAGGCATACCCCACCATGATACGGTGTCGAAGGGTTTTCCAAAGCAAAGTCGCGACCACAAAGGACCTTGACTAATTTCAGGATAGAAGATCAATCATCCAAATAAACAAAATGAGTGGATTTGTGAACAAAAATAGATCTGCCAAGCTTCTTCTGCAAAGAATCTGAAATAAGACTTCTTTTTACGAATGCTCTTCCTTTTTCAGCAGCAGTAAAAGTTCATCAAGTATTGGATTGTAGACAACTCCCATAGTTGATATTTTCTGAATGATTAAGCCGATTGATATGATATGATATTAAGATTATTATCACCCTTCGAAGATGATATTCAGAGTATTATCACCCTTTTACGTGCGAATTGTAGGGAGGAGTTCTCGTTGCACAAAATCAGAGCTACCATCACTCAGATAATCAGAGAAAAGTTTGGGCATAGTAAATTTCCTGACAACACTGCTGTCAATTCCAATCATAGGACCACAGATATTGCCAGTGACAAAGGCACACAAGATGCGGACTATAGTACCCAGTGATAGTGATCGGAGTGTTCATATTGCTATTACTGCTATCGGGGATGCTAGGGCACACTGTGGGTGCATCTGTCAGCACCAACCACATTCGTCAAGATAGGTAGCTCTGTCTTCAATATGTCCCATTGCGAGATTTTTATTGACAACGAGTATGAGCTAAATGACCATCCCTACGGATGAGCTCGGCTTGTTCATCCTTATCACCTTTGCTGAGAATATACACCATCCCTGTCGTGGCTCCCTCGGCATACTTAAACAAAAATTTGAGAGATCATGTGCAGCAACCTTGGGAGACGAGGCAAAGTTGAAGAAATACAGACCTGTTGCCACCGACGTCAGCTACACAGTGCCTTCTTCTTCGTGACGCAGCCGTCTCACTCACGATTCGCTTCCTTCGTATGCTCTCATCCGAGGAGAGACTTGCCGTTTCACCACACCACCTATTCTTCACACATTATAACGCGGCCTTATAATGCTCTGGCCACCTTGCATTAAACGCGTAAACCTGCGTAACCAGAAAAGAATTACAATCCTCCATAGTTCAATTTATTCTTGCTTTTTCTTCCTTCTTCGTCACTTCGTGCCTATCTGCTTCATCATCTTCACCACAGCAACTTCGTCCTCCACGTTGAGCCTATAGGTTTGATGAATTTCCTCAGTCCTTCACTTCCTTTGATGGCCGACTTCCCCTCTACAATCTCCTCTCCCTTTTCTGTCCTTTCCTCTTCGTCCCTCAGTCGTCGCAGCTGGGTTTCTTCTTCAAGCATTTGATTGAGACTCTGAAAGTCTGGGCTATCAGTGGTAAATTTGCTTCGTCAACAGCAACTCGAGTTGATCGGAATCAGTCGCTTGATTTTATTGAATGGAGCCTCACGATAGGATCGATAGGATTGTTTGGAGACCTTTCAAAGCACAAAAGCTCTTCACTTTGCTTGATCAGAAGGATAGTAGCAAGCAGCCGAGGCCTATGAAAAAGGACATTAATACTGCTTCTTCCTGTTTAATCCAGCGAACCATCATCGTCTTCTCCTATCTTCATTTGTTTCTTCATCGTCGACTACCTTCGACTTCTCTTCATTCCGCCTCTTTTGTTTTTCTGCAACCTCGCTCCTTTGTTCCCGTTTCCATGAAGCTCTCTCTTCCCCTCTCTGATTAGCCTTTTTCAATGGCTATTCGGCTTACTTTTGCAGGAGCTGAGACCTCCCCTTTCCTCGCACATGTCCCCTCTGTTCTTCATCCTGAACTTCCCACAGTTTTTTTACGTTCCCCTCTGTTCTGCTTTTTTGTCTATTTCCCTCCTTCACATCCTCCTTTCTCAGCATCCGCCTCTCCCGTGTAAGATCCATACCTCCTCTATTCCCCACGTTCAAAACTTCCCTCCCTTTTCGGATTTCAGAGCGCCCTTTTGCCTCCCAGATTAGCGTCCTTTTGCCTCCCAGATTAGCGTCTTTTCTCCCCTTTTTCTGCCCTCATATGTCAAATCCATCAATCCCGGGTCCTCCAAGTTCTTGACAAAGTGCACATGGAGCACAGAACAATCATTGTATATAATCAGTGAGATATGTCTTCCCAAAGCACCATGTTTGTGCAGGTAATCTGCAACTCCAAGACCTTTCCAAACCTGTACATTGTCAATGTTGATAGCTGCTAGGTTAAAAATCCAGTATGGAGCAGTACATAGAAGTATAAATGTCACTATATGGACATAACGATTCCCAAATCCTAGCCTCTCCATATTCCACCCAAAAACACAGAATGAACACAGCACTGACAAGACTGCAACTGGTGGATCATTACAGCAATTTTAGAGTACCCATTGCCATTCTGGATCCTGAACAAGAGCACCATCTCTTGACATAAAAGAAACTTCACCACAGCAAATCTTGGGAGCCCGTATGATCCTTAATGATGGTGTATGTTCAAGCTTCTCTTGCTGAATAAATCCTGTTTCCTGAATGTGAAGTTCAATTTCTTCATGGATTTGGAAGTCTTTCCCTAAAGGACTCAAAATACTATACACACCTGCTGCAGCTGGAGCACCATTAGCAACCGCAAGGCACAAACCAACCCCAAAAGGGCCTTTCTGACCTCTTAAAACCCCAGTTGAGAGTGTAATGAGATCATCTCATTCCATGCCACGACAATGTCCTGATCAAACAGCCCATCAAACATGCTCTCTGCTTCTAAATTGTTGCCACATTTATCATAAATATTAATAAGTGTGCTATAAACAAAAACATCTGAAGTGAAGCCCTTCATGGGAACATCTATACTCATACGCAGGGAATAAATGTAATCACAACAACTAAGTATGCATAAAGTATTAAATCGCACACACAACTTTCGGGTGGTTTTCACACCTCGAATGCGCAGCAATACGACATCCACCCCCTCTAATCCTGTGCATCCTCCGGATGGGCCAACTACCCATGATCATTATCATCAAGATCCACAAACAAATCAATCTCTTCGTTACGCATTTCCGGTAGATCAACAAGATATCCAGCCATATCATCTGTCTCTTCCATTGGAGTTTCTTGTCGTTGCTCTTCTCTCGAAAATTCTTCCAAAGCATAATCTTCATCATCTCTTTTCTTGAAAATCTTGATTCTTTTTCCAGCAATAGGCACTCTAAGCACTGTTCCATCCAATTCTGTCAGCTCATATGTTGCATTATCAAAGACATGTCTGACTATGTACGGCCCAAACCATCTTTTCATCATCTTCCAAAAAATCTGCAATAACTTCCTCATTTTCCGCATGGTTCTAGTGTGGCTCTCATCCCAAAATAGTTTCTTCCCCTTTCGAAACAGCTGATAAAAACAATCTGCTATGTATGCAAAATGAGGTATCCAAATCATATAAAACACACAAGCTCCAATGAATCTCTGTATCTCTGAAGTGGTAGAACAATACTCCATAATCTTGCCTATAAAATCCACCTTCTTATCCACAGTCGTGTATTTCGTGTCAACCCTAGCTTCATTATGCCCTTCTGCATTACATAAATCTTGCTGTAAATCAGCAATTCTGCACTCCAATGGCTGAATATTCTCAGCCCTCTGCTCTATGGACTGCATAGAAACAGCCCCAAACTCTGAATGCTGAAATATTTCAGCAGTAAACTCTGTTGGCTGAAAATTTTCAGCCCTCTGTCTCTCTGAAAGCTGATCATAACCAGCTGGAAACTCTGTTTGCTGAATTTCTTCAGCACTCAACACTCTTTGCTGAGTTACCTCAGCCTCTAACTCAATCTGTGACATAAAATTTGCAATTTCATGAAACATGTCCAGGGATTGCACTAATACATTACCATGACAATTCAGCATATCAGTTTTCAGCATATCTCCCGTCTCTGCCATCGTATCTGCACAAATCACACTGTCATACATACCATCTATGTGCTCATCATCCTCCAAAATTCCTACATTTTTCAAATTTTTCTCCATCCTGCATATATACTGCCTGGCAGCTCTAGACAATCTAGAAGTCTTCTGATAGCTCATCGAACTGTTTGCTGAAATCCTAACATAACCGGAGGAGAAAACACTACTGCTGCCAGGAGGCGAGAACTCCAATCTCCTCTCCTCTGTACCATCGTCGTTCGAAACGGCGGTACCTAATGAAAACCCAAATCCCTCACAGTGGGTAAGGGTGCATCTCTGAGAGTATCCCTATTTCTAACATGGTTCACACATACAGTCATAAACTGAACTGCTCTCATACCATCTTTACTGCGAATCCGTGCATAAGCAGATCCATCATCCATGACCTTTGTCTCCATGTGCATCTCTGTAATGAATGGCTGTCCAAGAATTATGGGATAAGAGCATGAATCCTGCACAAAGAAATGAAAATCCTCCTCTACATCACCAATAGAAACCCTGACACTAGGGCAAGCAGCATATAAATCACCTGCAGTGTTATTGGCGGCTCTCATACGCCACCCATGCTCTACATCCATAGGCCATCTGTTACTCTCATAAACCCCACGTACTATGAGATTAATCTCTGAACCATGATCAACCAATGCAACATAAGGCACCTGTTTTTCTCCAACGTTTACCATCGTCTCTGTAGTTGCCCTAGCCCAATGGCTCCGCGAAAAGTGACTACGCGGTATCAAAACAGGCTCATCAATTTCAGCATAATGCATAGGCTGAACCCTCTTCTCTATCTGTGGCAAAACAGAAGCATTATCAACCATAACCTCATCATCATCCTCATCCAACTCTCCAATCAAAACTCCCTGTGTATCAGTGGTAGCCAATGCATGTCTTTTCCTCTTCAGGACCTCCTGAAACTGATCCTGAAACTCTCTTTTTGAGATGCCCAAAATCTCGGAAATAGTGAAAGTCACCTCACTGCCAAGTATCTTATCATTAAAGATTTTCTTCATATCTGTAGATGTCTCAATATCGGACATCAATCTGAATCCTGGCTGCTTTCTCTCTCTAGGCTCTTGCCTCTTTTCCCTCTTTTGAGCATCCTCCATCTGTCGATCTGGCCCTGGTCGTGAAGACGGTCCTGCAGTAGGTGGAGGAACAAACTCACCCCCTCTAGTCTTCTTAGTTGCACTTGGATTGTCTTCATCCCTCTTACGCTTCTCCTCAACAAATACATCTGCACCATGAGATTTAGCCAAATAAGCATAAATAGAATACATGTCAACAGGCGAGTCCCATCCTGTCTCTGATCTGATGCTAGAGCCTGCGCTAGTCAAAACAGTTTGCTGAATTTTTCCCTTGTTTGCAGTCTCCATAGCATAAGTCCATAGTGCGGACTGAGTCTCCAATCCCTTCTCAATCTGTACTCCATATGCAGAAGCATCACCTCTAGCCGTCACATAAGAAGTACGCGCAGCCATGTCCTCCACTAACTTCTTCATTCCACCTTTACCAAAGTTGGTAGCAAGTGGAGCTCCTGTCTCAGTCAACCAAATCTTACCATCTTTCCCCCAATATACCAAATTCTGCCTCCTTGCATCCTAGAAAGAGTCACAATCCCTGCAATGCTGATGCTCCGTACTATCACACCAAATACATCTCCGATCTCTCCTAGGTGCACTAGGAGCACTCCTAGGTGCAATAGGAGCACTAGAAGAAGTAGCAGGCGCAGTTGAAGCAAACTGCTCCTTCAACTTACCCACCAACTCCGCTTTGACTGACTCAAGTGTCAAATCTGTGATACCTTTGATTATGTCATCGAGAGAAGTTGGCACCGATGGAGCGGATGGTTTTGGAGCAGAAGGTGTAGGCATCGGTCGTGGAACAGGAGGAATAGGTGAAGTAGAAACAGTAGGCACTGGCATAGGCCAAGAAACTGGCTGAGGAGGAGAAGAAATAACAGGGATAGAAGTAGGCATAGGAACAGATGATGGTGTAGGTGTCATGGAACCATTCTGTAGGCGAGTCTTCCATATCCTCCTCTTGGTCAAAGTCGAGACTGCATCCTGAGCATCCTGCCAATCAGTTTTAAGACCCATAGGCTTCGTGCGATCTTCAAGAAGCTCACCCAATTCTTCTTGAAGAGCAGGATCTGCAGCTTGCAAGAAAAGCTCAACTTTTTCAACATCCAATGCTCTTTGTTCAATGGCATCAAGCTGACTATACCTCTCTTCGAATTCTTGAATCAACTCCGAAGCAGCAAGACCTTTGTTTGGCATGTAGACCCACTCTCGGAATGACCGCCGAGTAGCCATACCAAAGTCCTCAAGGAAGTATTCTTCTTTTAGAGCCTTCTTAAAATCTTGCCAATGTGTATTTTGAATAAATAAATCAGTTACCTTTGTCCTCAAAGCAGGTGTGACAAGGCGAAGGAAGTACTTACTCATAAGTCCAGCAGGAACTCCAAAAAACCCCATCTTGATCTCATATGTCTTCAAATATGCTGAAACATTACGCCCGTCAAATAGCTTCTTCTCACTCTCAACTGCTTCAATAGCCTTAGTCGCGCTGTTTGCATTCTCCTGCTCCGAATAGAGTTGCCTTTGCTGAGACAACTGTTGTTGATGCAATTGTTGTTGCTGCTGCATATACATTTGTGTTTGCTGATTTTGGAGCTGCATATACATGGACATATTCTGCAAAATCTGTTTTAGATCCTCCGTTGAAGTACTGGACGAAGTAGTCATTGATGGAGCTGAAGTAGAGGCAGCTGGAGTTGTAGAGGAAGCTGAAATAGAGGCTGAAGTGTCTCCCATCCTGAAATTTCTGCGACGCTTTCACGTCGGGTTCACCAAAGATGTCGAAGGGTTTTCGAAAGCAAAGTCGCGACCACAAAGGACCTTGACTAATTTCAGGATAGAAGATTAATCATCCAAATAAACAAAATGAGTGGATTTGTGAACAAAAATAGATCTGCCAAGCTTCTTCTGCAAAGAATCTGAAATAAGACTTCTTTTTACGAATGCTCTTCCTTTTTCAGCAGCAGTAAAAGTTCATCAAGTATTGGATTGTAGGCAACTCCCATAGTTGATATTTTCTGAATGATTAAGCCGATTGATATGATATGATATTAAGATTATTATCACCCTTCGAAGATGATATTCAGAGTATTATCACCCTTTTACGTGCGAATTGTAGGGAGGAGTTCTCGTTGCACAAAATCAGAGCTACCATCACTCAGATAATCAGAGAAAAGTTTGGGCATAGTAAATTTCCTGACAACACTGCTGTCAATTCCAATCATAGGACCACAGATATTGCCAGTGACAAAGGCACACAAGATGCGGACTATAGTACCCAGTGATAGTGATCGGAGTGTTCATATTGCTATTACTGCTATCGGGGATGCTAGGGCACACTGTGGGTGCATCTGTCAGCACCAACCACATTCGTCAAGATAGGTAGCTCTGTCTTCAATATGTCCCATTGCGAGATTTTTATTGACAACGAGTATGAGCTAAATGACCATCCCTACGGATGAGCTCGGCTTGTTCATCCTTATCACCTTTGCTGAGAATATACACCATCCCTGTCGTGGCTCCCTCGGCATACTTAAACAAAAATTTGAGAGATCATGTGCAGCAACCTTGGGAGACGAGGCAAAGTTGAAGAAATACAGACCTGTTGCCACCGACGTCAGCTACACAGTGCCTTCTTCTTCGTGACACAGCCGTCTCACTCACGATTCGCTTCCTTCGTATGCTCTCGTCCGAGGAGAGACTTGCCGTTTCACCACACCACCTATTCTTCACACATTATAACGCGGCCTTATAATGCTCTGGCCACCTTGCATTAAACGCGTAAACCTGCGTAACCAGAAAAGAATTACAATCCTCCATAGTTCAATTTATTCTTGCTTTTTCTTCCTTCTTCGTCACTTCGTGCCTATCTGCTTCATCATCTTCACCACAGCAACTTCGTCCTCCACGTTGAGCCTATAGGTTTGATGAATTTCCTCAGTCCTTCACTTCCTTTGATGGCGGACTTCCCCTCTACAATCTCCTCTCCCTTTTCTGTCCTTTCCTCTTCGTCCCTCAGTCGTCGCAGCTGGGTTTCTTCTTCAAGCATTTGATTGAGACTCTGAAAGTCTGGGCTATCAGTGGTAAATTTGCTTCGTCAACAGCAGCTCGAGTTGATCGGAATCAGTCGCTTGATTTTATTGAATGGAGCCTCACGATAGGATCGATAGGATTGTTTGGAGACCTTTCAAAGCACAAAAGCTCTTCACTTTGCTTGATCAGAAGGATAGTAGCAAGCAGCCGAGGCCTATGAAAAAGGACATTAATACTGCTTCTTCCTGTTTAATCCAGCGAACCATCATCGTCTTCTCCTATCTTCATTTGTTTCTTCATCGTCGACTACCTTCGACTTCTCTTCGTTCCGCCTCTTTTGTTTTTCTGCAGCCTCGCTCCTTTGTTCCCGTTTCCATGAAGCTCTCTCTTCCCCTCTCCGATTAGCCTTTTTCAATGGCTATTCAGCTTACTTTTGCAGGAGCTGAGACCTCCCCTTTCCTCGCACACGTCCCCTCTGTTCTTCATCCTGAACTTCCCACAGTTTTTTTACGTTCCCCTCTGTTCTGCTTTTTTGTCTATTTCCCTCCTTCACATCCTCCTTTCTCAGCATCCGCCTCTCCCGTGTAAGATCCATACCTCCTCTATTCCCCACGTTCAAAACTTCCCTCCCTTTTCGGATTTCAGAGCGCCCTTTTGCCTCCCAGATTAGCGTCCTTTTGCCTCCCAGATTAGCGTCTTTTCTCCCCTTTTTCTGCCCTCATATGTCAAATCCATCAATCCCGGGTCCTCCAAGTTCTTGACAAAGTGCACATGGAGCACAGAACAATCATTGTATATAATCAGTGAGATATGTATTCCCAAAGCACCATGTTTGTGTAGGTAATCTGCAACTCCAAGACCTTTCCAAACCTGTACATTGTCAATGTTGATAGCTGCTAGGTTAAAAATCCAGTATGGAGCAGTACATAGAAGTATAAATGTCACTATATGGACATAACGATTCCCAAATCCTAGCCTCTCCATATTCCACCCAAAAACACAGAATGAACACAGCACTGACAAGACTGCAACTGGTGGATCATTACAGCAATTTAAGAGTACCCATTGCCATTCTGGATCCTGAACAAGAGCACCATCTCTTGACATAAAAGAAACTTCACCACAGCAAATCTTGGGAGCCCGTATGATCCTTAATGATGGTGTATGTTCAAGCTTCTCTTGCTGAATAAATCCTATTTCCTGAATGTGAAGTTCAATTTCTTCATGGATTTGGAAGTCTTTCCCTAAAGGACTCAAAATACTATACACACCTGCTGCAGCTGGAGCACCATTAGCAACCGCAAGGCACAAACCAACCCCAAAAGGGCATTTCTGACCTCTTAAAACCCCAGTTGAGAGTGTAATGAGATCATCTCATTCCATGCCACGACAATGTCCTGATCAAACAGCCCATCAAACATGCTCTCTGCTTCTAAATTGTTGCCACATTTACCATAAATATTAATAAGTGTGCTACTAACAAAAACATCTGAAGTGAAGCCCTTCATGGGAACATCTATACTCATACGCAGGGAATAAATGTAATCACAACAACTAAGTATGCATAAAGTATTAAATCACACACACAACTTTCGGGTGGTTTTCACACCTCGAATGCGCAGCAATACGACAACGGATATCTAGTGGATGAGAAAACAGGTTTCGTGATTATGAATGATGAGGGGAGGAGGGTGATGACTCGAATAAGAGAGTTATGCCAACAAGTATTTAGGCACAATGTTTTAGACCACTAGAAAAATATGCCGAAGGACTATGGAGAGTAAGGACTATGTGGTAGCATCCTTGCATGAGGAGTTCTTGGTACCTATGGCCGTGGGGAGAGGTTTTGTTGAGATATCGAGCTCCACTCGTGATATGCCAGGGTGACCGTTGTGCATTTATGTCACCGACTTGTCAATTGCAGATGCGGTTGGTATACCGCCCATGAATAATAGCTAGATGATAGCTATCCTTATCTACTCTAGTTCGTGGCTCAGTTAGTATGTCACCTTAGTTAGTTGAGTTTGGTTTGAGACCCATATATAGGGTTCTTCTATTTCTTTATACAAGAGTTCTTTTTGGCTTACACAACTAAGAAGAGGAAAATAGTTTTCAGCCTCCACCTTTGTGTGTATTCCTCCATTGTGCAAGCAAGAAAACTATAAGTGAGACTCCTTCCTTCTCTCCCACAATCTTGACATGGTATCAGAGCCTTGTTCGTGGTAAGGAGCTCAAGAAAGCAAGCCAAGCTCGCGGTGTTCTGGTAAGAGGAGCAGTGTTGCTTTCATTTTTTCTGTTTTGCGAGCAGATCTCTGCAGGCAGCACAGCCGGAAATTGCAAGAGTGCATTGTCTCAGGTTGAGATGCCCTTCACCTTGTTTTTTTTATTTGAGGCCATTTCGGGGCCTGTTTTGGAGGCGGAAGTTTTCTACACGCACTCAGGAAAAGGCCCAGTTTTATGCTGTGCAACCACTGTTCTACAAGTTGGTGAAAAGTTACTGTAGAAATTGCATCGTATGCCTGTGCACAGAGACATTGGGAGTTACAGAATCATCCTTGTTACCCGTTGATGCAAAATCGTCACTAGGAAGTGACTGTGTGGTCAAATACCACTTTCGTCAGTTTTGCAGATTTGCCTTTGTGAGGTTGAAGCTGTGTTCTTTGCAGTGACAGAATTTTTTTGCAGCGTTCTGTAATGGCGTATGATTCTCTCTCACAGATTGTCACTGAAAAGCTTGACAAGAACAACTTCCAAGCATGGATGTTTAGAATGACGAATTTCCTTATGGGAAAAGGATATTGGGAATTTGTTGCAGGAAATGAAGAAGAACCAGTTCTTCCTGATGTTCCCAATCAACAGCAAATGCAGGCATTTAAAGCATGGCATGAGAGAGCCACGAAAGTTATGTATTGGCTGTCTATCAGCATTTCAGACTCTATGATTGTGCATATTCAGGATGCAAGTATGCCAAAGGAGGCATGGGATACTTTGTCAAAAATGTATAGCACAATTACGCAAGCCAGGAAAATGCAGCTCAAGCAAGAGTTGCATAATGTGCAAAGAGAAAATATGAGCATCAATGACTACCACATGAAGGTGAAGAAGATTGCAGATGCACTTGCTTCCATTGGGTCGCCAGTGGAAGATGATGATTTAGTTTCTGTGACCTTGAATGGTCTAGGAAAGGATTATGCACAGTTCCGAACATCCATTTCCATCCATGAAAGATTTCGTGATTTTGAGGAGTTGATTGCTCTTCTAATTTCTGAGGAGCAGAGAACTGGTGGTGCATCTTCTTTAGGAGGAACTTCAAAAGAAGTTGTCTTCTACTCAAATGCTGGAAGAGGTAGAGGCAGAGGTAGAGGAGGCCGATTTGGAGGCCGTGGTAGAAATCAGAATATGCAGCAAACTCAAGAAAACCAGTCCTATGGAGGAGGATGTGGTAACTCTAGAGGCAGGGGGAGCCAAAGAGGTCGTGGTGGATGGCAAAGAGGCGAAAATGCAAATAGTAATGTTGAATGCTACTACTGTGGTAAAATGGGTCATATGGCTAAAGACTGCTATAAAAAGCAGAATGACATCATGAATGGAAAACTGCAACAAGGGAATTATGCATCTTCTAGTAGACAGGGTGATGACAGAAATGAGCATTTGTTTATGGTGCAGCACATGAATAATTCTGTGACAAGTGCAGAAGAAAGCAACGATGTATAGTATGTTGACTCAGGTGCATCAAACCACATGACAGGTCATGCAGAATGGATGGAGGATGCAAGGAAAATGGAAAAACCAAGATTTGTGGAGACTGGTGATGATACTGCACATCCTATTGTGCAGATTGGAAAAATTCCTTTCTCTATGCAGGATGGAAAAAAGAAATACCTGCCCGATGTATTTCATGTCCCGAATATCACCAAGAATCTGGTTTTTGTTGATCAAATGGTTGAGCAGGGCTTGCAGGTCAGATTTAATCCTCATGGATGCTTTGTTGAGGATATGAAAAATAAAGGTCACTTGATAGCAAAAGGAAAGAAGAAGGGCAAAAAGTTTACGTTGGATGCAGACATGTCTGAATTGAGTGCAGCAATGTTTGCACATGGAATAAGTGTAGTTGCAAATATTGATATCTGACATAAACGCATTGGTCATGTTAATGTACAGCGACTTAAATCAATGCAGGCCCAAAATATTGTTGCAGAATTGCCTAAATTCAAGCTTGCAAAAATGCATAAGGTATGTTTTTCTTACTTTCCTATTAAAAGTATAACTAATTAGAACTTTTTCTCCACCTTGTCTATGTAAGCAACCCTGATCTTTTGTGTGTGTAGGCGAATCCGGATGTGGAGCACAGCGAGGAGGGGGATAGCGACGCTAGTAGCCATGGTGGTACTAGCGAGGATGTTTCCTCTTCAGATTCGTAGAGGAGCACCATACCTCCTCATGAGGCCTTCTTTTCTTGTATATGTATGATATCTCTTTGAGCCTACTGCTTGCGCTCACGCTTTAGGTCGCAAGCACTCAAAACTTCCCTTGTAAATGCTTTGATATATAATGAATACATGGACTTTCACTTTCAATTCTCGTGCCCGTAAGATACATTGTCTTTTTTCCAAATACACAATCTGATGTATGCTTTTTTTTTTCCAGTTCTGTTTTGCGCATCTATCAGCGTGTCTAAATTGCAGGTAATTCGCGTTTATTCGCGCGTCTATAATGCAGATTGCAAGCGCTTATACACACGCTGTATTATTCAAATTAAAAAAAGAAATTAAATATCTTTTTTTAAAGGACATTTTTTGTTTTCCGTTCGCGTCTATCAGTGCTTGTAAAAGCGCGTCTAAAAGCATGCCTATATGCGCGTGTATATGTGAGTCTATTGCGCGTCTATTTGTGCTGTAAATTCGTCGATACATGCGATTATAGACGCGGAATGATAGACGCGCAAATAGACGGGCGAATAGACGCACCCGTAAGTTTTTCTCTGTATTCAAAAATCGAGGCTAAATGTGCGTGTATGAGGTTTTTTTGTTGTAGTGGGAGGAGGGATTTTGGGAGAGTGTTTATAAGTGTGTTAAAAAATATATTTTGCAATTTTCAAAATGACTATAATGGTCAAAGATGTTATTCTCCTACATTTTTTATACATATATGGAGTGGTTCGTAGCCTATTTTTATTAGAATGTCTACTATTATCTCCTTCACACATGGTAGTATATGGCCATTTTCCTTGTTAGGACTAAATTCTATGGGTTTGAATGGTCCAAAATGGTTACATTCCTTGTATCATGACAAAAAGAGTTGATAGTCATTTTAAACATCATGTGTCCACAACTAATAAGATTTTTATGTGCGTGTGTGCAAGTGTCTATGCACTCACCACATGAGTACAGATCCCATGCAAGACAACATATGCCCTCGATACAAAAACAAAGGCCACACCATGAAAGGACAATAGTAATGCAACCTATAGGAAAAAATACAAGAAAGAAGGCACCTGGCACACTGTTCTCCTTGATCTTTTTCTTGTCTGTCCACACATTACAACATAATCTTTTGTAAACATCCTCTGTGAAACGAGAGAATTTCATCGCAGGCAAAATGTCGCAAGCTACCAAAAGTGAGAATAAGCTAAGCCAAAATGTCGGTCACCCGTGTTAGTTATCAAGGATTTGTGAACTCGCCCTTTGATCGCCACCCGAGGATCCTAGTTATGTATAAAAGAAGGGCATGTTCCGCTTGCGCTTTCGTTTTCGCTTGTTCGGAGTAACTAATAGAAGCGCACTGGTGAACGGTGGTGCAGTTTCAGCGTTTCATTATAACACGAGGCTACCTGGCAGCGATGGCTCGTCGATCCGTGCAGCAGACAGCCAGAGGAAGAGTTTTGGCGTCGCGCAGGGTACTTGCCCTGGTGGCGGCAGCCATGACGATGATGATCGTCATCCTTGGTGAAGCAGGGATTTCAACGGCAGGTAATATAAATAATCTGCTCCTCTGTGTGTGTGTGCGTGTGTGTCTCTCTCGTGTTCTGGTCTAGCGAACATCAACGACCACCATTCATTATGATCGACGAGGCTTATATAATATACAATTATACATAATAATGTTAGTGTCAATAGCTGTGATGTACATTAAAATACTTAATTCGCTACTGCTACTGCTCCGCCAGCTGGACGACAGGTGATGCAGGAGGAGCTGGAGGCCCAGCACGACGTGCAGCAGCAATGCAGTGTGTCGGACGTAGATATACAGCTGGGCATGCGGAAGGAAAACGATCAAGAGGTGGATGAGCCGTACCGTGTGACCAGGCCGTACGTGACAGTGTTGAACAAGTGCACCTGCTGCCGAGCCTACGACTTGGTGGCCGCCTGTCCCGGCTGGACGCAAGACATGGTCAAAGCCGACCGAATCGTCGTGGTGGGCGACGGCACATGCCACATCAAGCGCGCTCTGCGCTCCCGGAACGGCAACGTCACTCCGTTGACCCGATTTCCCCCCAACGGCGCCAGCGGCCTGCGAATGCTCAGCGCCTCCTTCGACTCATGCACTAGCAATTAATTTCTGTCGTTATTAGCCTTCATGCATGAGCGCGATCATCTAGGAGGCGCTGGATCTGATATTCAGATGGTCTGTCTATCTGCGTTTTTGTCGGCGGCGCCCCTTTTGTGCTTGATACACTAAAGCCCATGTGATCATCGTAATGAATTGTTCACTCTCATTCAGTTAAGAGACGAGTTTGTGCTTGATACACTAAAGCTCTTTGGCAAGCGGCCATTCGTTGTGATTTCCTACTTGTACTCTACTGGTTATTAGAGATGACAATGTTAAAGGAGCTAAGTGACTTTTTGTGCTTGATACACTAGCTCTCTGGCAAGCGGCCATTCGTTGTTCTTTCGTACTATAGTGGTTATTGGAGATGACAGCGTTCCCTCGAACAGTTCTTCGGCGACTCTCTCTCTCCCTCCCTCCTCCTCCTCCTCCTCCTCCTCTTCCTCCTTCTCCAGCTACTTCTTCTTCTTCTTCTTCTTCTTCTTCTTCTCTCTCTCTCTCTCTGTCTCTCTCTCTCATTCTTCTTCGTTCTTGTTTACGACGATTGGCTAAACAACCTGCAATTGTATCTCAAGCTGGATTCAATATTCGTCACTGCGTAATTATCAACATTGACGGGGCCGGGGATGCTGGTTAATCGCTCATGCTCACTTAAAACCAAAATCATTCGCTCACTCTCACTTGCAATCATCACTCATGCATCACTTAGAATAGTCGACTCACTCGCAATCATTGCACAATGAGCTTTTGATAACTTCTATGCAAGAAAACTTATGAAATGTAGGAAATTTTTTCATATTTCCTAGGTATGTATGTATGCATTTCCTACATATAACTAGGGAATTGCATTCCCAACTTCCCATGGTAGAAGATCCTATGTGAGCACATGTGTATTTCCTACATACCAGTAGGGAATTCAAGTTTCCACATCTTCTAATAGGGAATCCTAGGCATATATAAAATGCATTCCCTACATAGAATTAGGGAATTCTATTCCCCACTTTACAAATTAGGATATCAAGTTTCCACATCTTCTAATAGGGAATCCTAGGCATATATCAAATGCATTCCCTACATAGAATTAGGGAATTCTATTCCCCACTTTACAAATTAGGATATTATAGGTCATAGAATTGGAAATCCAACCCCTATATCTCTTATTAAGGAATTGTAGAGGACCATATCTAGAAGTATTTGTTTTCTTGTTTTTCTACCACTACATGTGCAAAATGGTCTTTGTGTTCTACAATGGCAGGCCTTAAACTGAGCAATCAATCGATCCCATTCTAGCAACATATGTTAAGGTGATTCATTTCTTGCCCATTCAGTAGAAATTTTTCTTATGATATAATTCTACACCAAGTCGTCTAAAGGTAAATTGAAATTCTTGTTGAAATCGACCATTTATTTTATATTAACTCTTATTCGACCTAGCTCAATACATATCAAGAGTAGGGGACATAATAGCTTGACTCTTAAAAAAAGGGAACAATCACGTTATAGGGAGAATTAGTTGCATCTTAATATGTTCTTAATTATTACTTAGTCTAAGTTGATTCCTTTTTACTCTAGAGACAATAGTGTGAGTGAGTAAATTGACTAGTCTTAGACTTACAAAATAGTTGATGTGAAGTAGTTGTCTCCTTCCTTTTCTTAGGAAAAACTTTTATATTTGAAGAATTAAACTATTGTACCATGCTCTTAAAGAGTTGTGAAGCTTTAAAAATGAACTTTAACGCACTTAGGCTTGCCTCCTTTCAAGTAATTGGTATTAATCCATTGACACAAGCTAAAGAACCTATTATTTAGTATGAGCATGATCCTTACAGCACATTTAAAAGCCAAATTATATTAGACTTGCTAAGAGCGCCTTGCCAAATTTTTAATAAGATTGCTTCTCAAATCACATGCTAAACTTTGAATAGGAAAATGTTTTTTAAAAATCTCTTTGTTCAAGCAAGGATTGTCTCCAAGTTGGTTCCTTAGGTCTATTAACTGTAGTCAACCATTTTTGCACCTTCTTCCATACCTTTCTTTTTTTTGTAGATGCTTGAGCTAGAAATTGATAATAAAATGAGATGGAATATGGTCATTTCTCCTCAAGACTGTGATCCATTGCATGCAAGCTAGATAGAAGTAACATGATTAGACATAAACGACATAGATAAATCTACTTGCAATCAACACTTATAAGGAACACAAAGGAACAATGAGGGCTCATGCTTGATTTGCTCATGGAGCAAGAGCAAGAGTTAAGAGTTCTAGGCAACAAACTAGAGTGATATTTTATGTAAATAGGGAGAGAGAGAGAGAGAGAGAGAGAGAGAGAGAGAGAGAGAGAGAGAGAGAGAGACTATTATAAAACTAGCATGGATTACACCTGATTTTATTCTTTCACTATGTAGTTCTGCATGAAATCTGTGAGAAACTCAAGCATACCTTGAAGGAATCAACACATAGACTATTTAAATTAGAAGAAACCAAAGTAAAAACATGCATATCTTAAAGGAACCAAAGCACAAACTCTTTAAAGGCTAGATATTATTCTACTTGTGTGCTCCTTCAATGAATTACATCCATTAAATACGAAAGTCTTAAAGATAACAAGTACTTGGAATGTATTTAACTTTTGAGATCTCGTATTTAGTCCTCCTCGAATTGCGTCCACCATTATTTTTTATGCATCCTTAAGGTCCTTTCAAGTTCTCTCACCTTGAGAATTCAAAAAGTAGATGGCTCAAAAGTTCACCCACCCATGTGCAAGCACTCAACTTTGGTACTCAAGTTCATGGCATGGAAGTAATTGATTTAGGATCCCCTTGTGTAATGAGTTGAAAATGAATGTACTAGTGGAGTGCATAATGGAGCCCCCAAATGTGTATATGCTTGAACTATCTTTAGAAAGTCCATGAGGAATTCACTATATGTATACCCTCTATATCATGTGTGTGCAAAGCCTATTTATAAATATCCTTATATGTGAAATTTTCCTTAATAAAACAGAACTCTTTTCTATTCAATCTGTAAGTAACCCCTTTATATAGGACCCTTCTGAATGTTATTTTAAAAATCCCTTATGTTGAACCCACGTGATACATACATATATTTATGATTGAACTCCTAGGGAGAAAGTCAACCCTTAGTAGTATTTCTTACTTTATTTCTCAATGGATGCATTTCCACTCCATGTGCTAATCTTAAAAACAACGAGATAAATTTTTGAACCGCAACCTTGACCCATATTTATGCATCATTCTAGGACACACACACCATTATTTTGCTTTACCTTTCAGTTAAACCCATGTTTTCCTAGTTCTTTTGGTCAAAACAGGAAAATACTAATGAAAATTTTGTAATGTTGTGATATCCAACATAAGACTAATGAATTGAATATAGCAATAGAAACACCTCCAAGTATGAAAATATATTGTTAATTTCTCTTGACTTTGAATTACATTCTTGTGGAAAAAATTTAGCTAAGTTAACAGCTTCATAATATACATGGACTTATTGATTCTCAAAGCTTTGGGAAACAATAGCCAATATTTATTCCATCAATGGCAAGTATGCAAGGTATTCCTAGGATCATGGAGTTTAGTGTTTGATCTATGAAAAACAACTCATGATATTGTGGGGTTTCAAAGCTTCATGTGATGGAGTGGTAAGTACATTAACACATCATAATGAGCTTTAGAACGATCAAGATTGCAAGGCTTTTGCTTTGAGCTACTCCATGAGATTAGATTGTGACATCATCATAGCCATTGACACTCATCCCTATCATTCATGGAACTCTTACCAACCACATCTAGATAAGAAAACATGAGGGGTGGGAAGTAAAAACCCTAACCTAAAAGAGGGAAACCTAGAAGATTGCAAGCGTGCATTTCTTCAAATTCTATAACTTTCTTCATAGAGAAGGGACATTCATCACCCCTTGGCATCACACTATCTTCTCTTTGTTTGCATTCAATGTGGCATTCCCCTACCTCTATGATCTCTCGAATATCATTTAAAGTAGAATTGCTTGGCTTAGAACATGTCCATTTTCCAAGAGAGTCCTTAGGGCTTCCCCCCCCCATTGGAATACTAATACTAATTTCTCAAAATGTTCAAATTTAAACAAATACTTTTCTAGTAGTCAATTTAGAAGCCTTCATCTTGGCATATGGGTTGTGCCTCAAATGCTCTAAGACATTGAGTGTGGATTTTGTTTTAGCCTCAGATCAAAACCATGGGTTTCACCCTCACTAGGGTAGTGAAGAGTATTCGCATTAAAAAAGTGTTCGCCTTTAAAACATACATCATTCTAGGCATGGAAAAGCTAGCTACAAAACCCGTCCCTCTCTTTCTAATAAAAAGGATTAAAAAAATTTATTTTCACATGAATAATGGTGCAATTATATCATAAGGTCTAACTTGCACCTAATGTCCAAGTGAGAATCATGTGTGTATCATTTTGTATTACCATACTTTGGCCTTTATGATTGCATCATGGTTTAATGTTTTTTCAAGATATTCATATAAGTAAAATATGCACATCAAATATAAAAGGACCTTTATTTAAGTCTTCAATGAACTCAATTAAGGAAAACCATTCAACCCTAATCTTCATTATAATTAGTAATAAGAAAGAGTAAACTATCTATGTAGAAGAGCCCTACAAGAGGACCATGCTAATATAGTGAAATGAATTAGGTTATAGCTAAGTATCCCAACCCCTCAATTATTCTTAGGTTTGGGGGAGGAAATTATTGGGTCGCTCCCCCTAATGTTTACACTTATGTAGTTTTGGAGGATATCCAATCATGAAGACTGTGTGTGGTATTGAAAAGAAGTGAGGTTTGAATAAAAAAGAGGTGATAAAAAAATCAAGTTGGATTGGAGTTGAGGTCCTGAGATAATTAGCTATGAGATGAATTCATAAAAAAGGACACTACACTACAAAATATTGAAATATTGCTTATATCAAGGCAAAAGGTCTTGTTTTTGAAGATGACAATAAATCATCCCACCTTTTAAAAGGCACATCAATGATGTTTATTGAAATAAAAAGTTGAAAAATGGCACATCGAGTACTGGCACTTTAATTGGAAGTGCCTTAAGAGGATACATTTTTATTATAAGTAAAAAAAACTTTGGCCAAACTAGTAGAGATTTAAGTTTCACATTTGATCACACATGTCATTGTTCTAGTCACCTATTCAATAATCGTATCCTTAGTGAAATTTAACCAAAAGATCTATTTGGCCTCGAAATTTACCATAATGACCACAAATCTTTGAGCTCCAATTGAGCATGTTAATGTTATTTTGGGAGCCCTTAGTCATACTTCAAGTGTAAATGTCTACTTATCTTGGTATATTAATATTCTAATAAAAGTCTAACCTTCCTTAAATATATACATACATACCATTGTAATGAATGAAGCTAAGAGGATAGAGAAGAAGAGCTGAAGAGAGAGAAAGAGAGCAAGAGGAATAGAAAAGAAGACTAGAAGAGGAGAGAGAAAGACAAAAAAGAAAAGAGAAGGAAGGAGGAAGCCATGGAAGCTAGAGATCAAGGTGAAGAGTATGTTCTTGGTAATAACTGGTTGCCCTAATCTGGGACTCTTACACCTTATATGCCCCGGTCAATGTGACTGCGTGTATAACCCGTAGTCGGTGTGTATCCCGCTTACTACAATCCATCCCCACCCTGAAGGTTTTTTTCCCTAAAAGACAAGGAGAAGTAGAGGGGAGTGATGGGTGGGCTAAGGGAGGTTGTAGAGTACTACTTTGAGCCCTTTTACAATGAAAAATGGGTGGGTAAAGTCTAGGGATAACATGTTGTCCAGGACTGGCCTGCTGAAGTAAATGGGTAATAACTTTAGAAAGGCTACTCCAAATGGGGCATACCACATGTTGAAATGGAGCTTATGACGAGTACTTTCAGTCTATGTAGGATGCACATGCTTGATGATTGGATAAGAACAAAAATATTCTACAATAGTGTGCAGTTTGCAGGCAGAGGGTGGTCAAATGGGGTATGACTGGCTAGTCTTTAGGCCGGGGGGCCTCTTGGAGGTAGGGGAATTCATTGACAATGGTTTTTGGGAACCAAGAGGCTTGTTCCAGGGGTATGCCTTACCATTTGATGAGTTATTCTTCAATGGATCGAGACCGTAAGTGCTTATCTCACTGCCCAATAATTGCTTCAGGGATATACTAAGTGATGCCTTCTTCATCTATGGGGGAAGTTCTTCCAAATAGTCCATTGCGGAGCCCATGAAGGGTTTTAGCTGGCTAACATGAAACACATTGTGGATTTTGGTGGTAGGGGGAAGTTCTAAGCGGTAGGCCAAGTCACCAACTCTCTTCAGAATTTGGTATGGGCCATAAAAACGGTGGGCTAGCTTGTTAGTGATGCCCTCTTTGAGAGTCGAGTAGTGAGACTTAGACACTTTCAAAAGGACCAATTCCCCTCTCTAGAATTCTAAATGCCTTTTTTTCTCATCAGCATAGAGTTTCATGTGTGTTTGGGTCTTTTGAAGGTTCACTTTACATTGCTGAAGTAAGGCTTGCATGTGATCCAACTCAGCCTAACTCTGAGGGTTGATATTATTGTTAAATAAGATTGTGGAGAGGGGAACCTTATACCCATATAAGGCCTCAAAAGGGCAAACCCCAATACTAGAGTGTGTGGAGTTATTATATGCAAACTCAGCCAAGTGGAGCCACGTATCCCAACTGTATTGTACATCATGGCAAAAGTGCCTCAAATATGTCTCAAGCCATTTGTTTACTCTTTCAGTCTGGCCATCAGTTCGAGGGTGGTATGCAGTGGATGGAGAAAGCTTGGTCCCCATGGAGGTGAAAATTGTCTACCATAAGTTGCTCATAAACTTTGCATCCCGATCATGTATTATGACTTGTGGTAAGCCATGCAACTTGAAGAAATTTTCCATAAATTGAGTGGCCACCTGTTGATAGGAAGTATAGTGGGTCTTAGTGGGGATAAAATGGGGAGCTTTGGTAAGGCAATCAACTACCACACATAGATATTGTTCCACCCTTCTTCATCATGGGAAGGCCATTGATAAAGTCCATTGTGATGTGAGTCCATTTCCCTTCAGGGATAGTGAAAGGCTGCAAGAGGCCAGTGGGCTTGAGTGTACTATCCTTGTTCTGTTGGCATGGAACACATTTGGTCACAAAGTCCTTGACATCCCTCCATAAGCCTTTCCAATGAAAGCTCTTAGCAATCCTGTCATATGTTTTGAAAACACCCAAGTGACCACAGTAGTGGGGCAATAATGCATCTCTTCTATAATCTTCTACATGAAGGGGAAGTGTGTGGGATATCAATCTTACCATGGGACCAAATAAGGCCATGCTTGAGCTGATATTGGGTTTTTTGATTCATGACCCCATGTTGTAATTTCTGGGAGATGTGACTGAAGTGATCGTCTAACAAGTGATCCTCTTGAAGCTCTTCACCCCTATCATTGTGAAATTCTGATATAGAGGATACTTTGTATGCCCACATTCAAAGAGAGTGAATTAGCCACAATATTATCCTTGCCCCGAGTGTGTGAAATGTCAAAGTCATAGTTTTGTAAAGTTGCCACCCATCGCGTTTGATTAGGAGTCAAAGTGGACTAAGTCAAGAAGTACCGAAGCACTCAGTGGTTGCTTTTGACTTGGAAGCGGCTACTATACAAATGGTAGTGCCATTTCTTGATGGCATGGAGGATGGCCAACATCTCCTAGTCATACACATTCATTTGCATCTCCTTCTCATCAAGCTTGCGGCTCTCGAATGCAATCACACTATGCTCTTGAAAAAATACTTCACCAATAACCCCGCCATTGGCATCACAATGAATGGTAAATAACTTAGAGAAGGGTAGAAAAGGATGCGGGCAGAAGTAAGCATGCCCTCTAACTGTTTGAAGCTATGATCAACAATGGCATTCCAAAATAATGACTCCTTTTTAAAGCAATCAGTCAAAGATGCTGCAATGGTGGCATATTACTTAATGAAGTGTCTATAGAATGAAGAGAGACCAAGAAAGCCACGCATAGAAGTGGTGGTGGAAGGAGTGGGCTAGTCAAGATTAGGTTGACATACCTCTTCAATGCTTGGGGAAAAAGTTGAAGCATAGCTCATCATGATGCCTATTTGCTCCATCAATCAAGCCTGCTTGGTTGGGGCATTCCATGGAAGAAGATTTGAGCATTCGAATGCTCCCAATGATGGCGATGGATCCCATGCTTGTTTCAGAGCTTGAGCTTCAAAGAACAAAAGCTTCAAGTGAAGCTTTCATGGCTACCCACAAAACTCCCATGCATGCTGAGCTCCATGTCTTCAATTCGGGTAGAGAAGGGCAAAAAGGGGTTGAAAGATCTCTTGAGGGCTGAGCTCCAGAGATTGTGGGCTGGATCAAGAGCTTGGACTGAGCACTAATGGCTACCTAGACGCAGTGTACAGTAGGGTATTCAATCGAGGGTTCAATGTTGAAGGGGGAGAGGGTAAAATCTTGTTGAAGAGGGTTCAGCCCTTGCCCTAGGAGGCCAAGAGTGCCAGGGGGGAGGCCAGGAGCAAGAGCAGGAGGTAGGAGGAGACTAGGGGCAGCAATACAATTTTCATTGCAAATTGCAAGTTGTTGCCTGCTACCTTTGGCAGGGTTTCCTTGAACACACTTGTAATGAATAAAGCTGAGAGGAGAGAGGAGAAGAGCTCAAGAGAGAGAAAGAGAGCAAGAGGAAGAGAAAGGAAAACTAGAAGAGGAGAGAGAAAGACAGAAAAGAGAAGAGAAGGAAGGAGGGAGCCATGGAAGCTAGAGATGAAGGGAAATCAATCTTTGGGGTTGGCTGATGGTTTGGAGATGTTTGGAGAAAGCTTGGAAAGGTTGTGTTGGTTGAAAGCCATGGTAGCTTGCCAGAAGGAGAGAGAAGGAGGGATGAGGCAAAACGTAACTGGGGTTTTTGCCCTCTTTCAACTCCTAGAACTCCAAACTTGGCATGGGATCCTGAAAAGTTGCATGAAAAGAAGTCACAACCTGCTATTTTAACCATTTTACCTCTAGATGTGTCTGAGTCTCTAGCCATAGCTCTTGCTTGCTCCAGAAATTTGAGGTTAACTGTAGTCCTCGTTGTACCTGTACCTGTAAGTTGAGTAACTAGGGTTTTTGGGATTTGAAAAGGAAGAAAGGGGAAAGAAGAAAATGACCAAAGCCTGAAGCTCTGATACCACTTGTAATGAATGAAGCTGAGAGGAGAGAGGAGAAGACCTGAAGAGAGAAAGAGGAAGAGAAAAGAAGACTAGAAGAGGAGAGAGAAAGACAGAAAAGGGGAGAGAAGGAAGGAGGAAGCCATATAAGATAGAGATGAAGGTGAAGAGTATATTCTTGATAATAACTAGTTATCCTAATCTGGGACTCTTACACATTATATACCTCGGTCAGTGTGTCTGGGTGTCTAACCCCTAGTTGATGTGTATCCTGCTTGTTACAACCATTATATATTGTCATTTGCATTTGCATGCAATAATGATGAGCAGTTCTATGCATTAGTTCAATATTCTATTTTAAACCATGCACAAGTTCTTAATGATCACTTCTAAGAAAGGAAAGACATGCATTTTTAAACTTATGCATGGGAAGGAAAAGTGGTTGTCTCCTTCCCATTCACATGTTTTAGGAGGTACTTTTGGATAGGATCTTTCTAGAAATGCATAATTTGTTAATGTTTACTTTTGGGGAAGACAAGTCAAGTTGAAGCACTAGTATACATTGATATAATAGATTAAGATATTTCATGTGTAATCAAATTCACATGGATCTTAGCATATGACATTGAAATTATACTCAAATTCACCAAATTTAACCTTAGAAATTGCATCCCTCTATGTTATAATCATGCTTAATTAGCCATTAGTACTTGTGTGTTGTTGAAGCTTTTATACATGTGGGGTACTATGAAACAACAAAAGCTTTTTCATATTACTAAATTCACATGAACTTTACCATATCAAATTAGCATTATAGTCCAATAT
The DNA here is from genome assembly GCF_053477565.2 of Lygodium microphyllum. Classification (NCBI taxonomy): domain Eukaryota; kingdom Viridiplantae; phylum Streptophyta; class Polypodiopsida; order Schizaeales; family Lygodiaceae; genus Lygodium; species Lygodium microphyllum. Next base: position 182,266,194 of record NC_141135.1, read on the forward strand.
ACTAAGTTCAACCTCAAAATATGTATTACTTACAATAACAATGTGAATTTGATTATATAAGATAAAATTACGAGAGTATAAAGCACAAGGGTGGGCATGTACACAAACTTACGATAGCACTTGAGAGAACATAATTTTGACTCACATTTAGGCTTCTAGCTAGTTTCATGTCTTTTTATTTAATTCTTTCTTATTTATTTAAAGGTGTCAAGGCTCAACCAGAGAGTGAGAGCACAAGCAGAAGCAAGAGCTATGGAGGTTGGGGAAAGAAGAGAGAGCAAGATTGTATGTGGAAACTCCAATAGTCACAATGTGTGATCTTCCTTCCTTATTATATTATCATAGTAAGAATAAAGAATAATGTCAGTGAGATGGGTGGCCACCATATTTGTAGTGTACATGTATGCAAGTAATAAACATAATATAAATATAAATAGCTAGGCACATGCGGTCTTTAACTCCAACAACCTCCAACTTAAAGGTGAATGTGTTTGAGTGAGGAGGTAATAAGAAAAAAGTGACAAAGTACAAAGTATACATATATATAAGTACAATTGGATGAGGAATAGATCATCTCATCATATATCCATTAGCTTCCTAAGGAAGACATAACATTCCACTATGAAACTTTTATAGAGATCTATAGGATTCTCATCTACATAGATCTTGATAAGCTCTATCTACTTGTCAAGATCTATAGGATTCTTATCTACTTGTCTTCAACCACCTCTCTCATAAATAAGTAACAAACCTCAATTTTCTTAGTGTTTTCATGAAAGACTAGATAAGATACAAGATGGTATCATACAAGATTCTCATCTACAAAGATCTTGACAAGCTCTATCTACTTGTCTTCAAACACCTCTCTCATAGAGAGGTAATTAAGCTCAATCTGCTTAGTCTCTACATGAGAAAGACCACATAACAGCCAACTAGACGGCATCATAGAGTTTGAATGTAGTGTAAGAGTCGCATATATAATTTCAAGGGCTGCAGCAACTTGACCTAACCATAGGGCCTCCTTGCAATCCCTAATGGCTATGACATATTCAACATTGGTACCTTGGCAAAATCGTGCATTTTTGGAGCATTTTTGCAACCTAGACATCTAAGAAATAGAACCTTCAACAGAGGTGAAGACATAGCTAGACGTGGAGTATCTATATGTATTACATAATGAAAGTGTGTGTAACCCATGACTCTAGTGTCCTAGCTACCATAGCAAAGGTAGAATTCTATAGTCCCCTTTTAAGATATCTCATGATATCCTTCACATCATCTCGATGTTGCTTGGTAAGTGTTGCCATATAATGAGCCACCCCACTGCAAATGCTATGTCAAATTTAGTGATTATCATGGCATACATCAAGTGTCCCACCACGGATGCATATGTAAACTTATCCATCTCAACCCTTTCATCATCTAACTTGGGACAATCTTCGTGAATTACCTTCATATGATAAGGTAAATGGGTGCCATCGGCTTACCACCTTACATATGAAACTGTGCAAATACTTTGTGAATGTACTCCTTCTGTGATAAGTATAAAAGTCTCTTAGAATGATTGCATGTAATGCACATACCAATTATATGAGAAGCATGCTCCATATACTTCATCTCAAAGCTCTTCTTGAGGTGATTTTTCAAAGCATCGAGCTCAACCTGAGCACTCCCACAATCAACATGTCATCAATATATAGTATCAAAATGACGAGATTACTATCATGGGCCTTTTGTGAATGCATAAATGCATCATACGTTAGATAACATTTCTTAGGTTCTTGATTAAGCCCGTAAAGAATATTTCTCAACTTGCACACTAAGTGTTCTCTACACTTTTTCACAAAGCCCTTAGATTCATCTAGTACAAGTCTAAATCCATCTACATAATCAAGGCCAAAACTAAGAAAATGATAGTAATCTTGACCAAATGAATAATGTCTCATCAAAATCAACTCTCTTTTCCTTTTTAAAACCCTTAGCAACCAAATGCATCTTATATCCTAGCTTAAGGTGACTAGGGGGTGATCTTCAACTTATACACCCACTTACATCGAAATTCATGTTTTCCATTGGAAAATAGAACCAAATATTATGTATGATATTTATGCAGCAAATCAAACATAGACTACCTGACCCTCTCCCAAGATGACTATCACCTATGCATATACCCTATACATAAGTGAGGAGCTGACCAAAATCTGTCTCACCATAACGTAATGCATAGAAGGCTAGGCTCTAGTAGAGTATCTCAAAATTGTCTAGGGGGATATAGATCATGTCTTCTCTATTCAAAATCATGATGTTACACAACATGTTGATCTTAGACAATCTTAGACCACTATATCATTAATAGCTACAAACTATCTAATTGAAACTAGTTGTATGGTATTAGGAGGCTCCTTCTAAAAGATCACACTATGCACCTCAAATATTGGCTATGGTTGCTCATGCATCTCACTCTCGTGTAATATAACACTATAGCTGCAAATAACATTTTGAGCCTATGGATTTCTATGGATCTCAAAGGTGATAGGCTTTGGGATCCACAAAGGCGATAAACCATCATCTTACTTGCATCACCATATCCAAGAAAGATAACACCATATTGGGGAATATGGGAATTTTCCATAAGTTTGGGACATGTGGTCAAATCTTTGAATTTGTCATAACTTGAGCACTATAACTCCAAATCAAGCGCTCTATAGCTCAATAGATTCCATTTTTCAAGCACTTTTCGATGATAAGTCAGATCACACGGTTTTGAGAAATTTATGAGCATGTTATCCAAGTGCCACCTTTTTAGTATTCAAAAAATGGGAATTGGGAGATTTCCAAGCTCACTAATATTGTGTTAGATGCATTTGAAGAACTTTAGATATGGCTTGTTGCATTTTTCTTTGGGAATACTATAGAATATCTCATATCTAAAGACTCATAAATGGAAATATAAGAGAGGTTTTCTAAACTAGACCTCTTCTCCAACTTTATCACCAGGAGCAAAACTCTCTCACACTCTCTCTCTCTTCTTCTATCCCCCTCTCAAAGTGTGTGAAAAACTATGGTTGAAAAACTTTGCAATTAAAAAAATATTTTAAAATATTTAATCAAATTTTTTAAATTAAAAAGTGTAATGAGAGAGAGAGAGAGAGAGAAACTTTTGACTTAAAAAGAAGTTTGATATAATTAAAGGAGATAGAGGGAGAACCTTGGCCCTACACATCAGAGAGAGAGAGAAGGGGGAGGGGGGTTGAATTTAATTTAAATTGGAGGGGGAAAAGAAAGAGATATTATAAATGAGAGAGGGAAGGGGGTTTTCATTTAAAAAAGGGGGTGGGAGGGCTTTAATGGAAAAAAGGAGGGGGAAGAGAAAATGAGATTACATATGAGAAAGAGGGGAAGGGAGGAGGGGGTTTTGATTGAAAAAGAGAGGTTTGGAAAAGGGGATAGGTTCGAGAATCCCTCTGGAGGTTTGGGGCTTTCCGAAACTATAGCAAAAATAATATAATAGTATGATTGGCATTATTCATAGAATAAACATAGAGGAAAAGAAGAAAGTGGGCTAGGATTGATGAGAATATAGATTGTTGAATAAGCTTAGAGTTGAGGAAAGTTTCATGAAAAATCTTACCATAATACATGTTAAACAAGTTTCCAAGGGCTTAAATGAATCTAGTCTAAACAAAGTCTAGGCTAAATAGTTGGAGGTTGTTAATATTGACTAATATAATGTGTTTGAATATATAAAACCAATCTTTACCTGGAAAAATCTTTTCACCCCCAATGGCATGGTTTATAGAGGATGCGATGTTAAATAGAATATTCTTAGGGGATCATATACCTTACTATTGATGCAAAAGGAATATATAAAACTACAACAAGGAGTCGTTAGAGGCTTGTAGCCATGGTAGGGCAAGCAATTCATTGTTCAATTCTTTGTAGTTAGACTTGAATGTTGTTGAGGTGGAATTGCAAGTACTTTAAAGGCATGTTTGATGGGAATTTTGTGGATTTTTGGGGTTAATTATTAGCATTATAAGATTAAATGAATCTATTTGGGTCTCAATGACCTTGCTTATAGGAATAAAGACTTAGAATTAAAACACATTTAACTTGGGTAAGTATTTAGGTGCCTTGACTGGCCCCATTGGGATTGGAATAGGAAATTTGGGGTAAGATTACAAGTGGAAACATGATTTATCCTTTCCAAGTAGATTGTTAGAGGTAAAAGTGATGTCTTTTACTATGTTCTTAGTAATGGTGCTAAATTTTAGCACGAATGTGGTCAAGCATTGACAAAGAGAGTAGATATTTTATGGTGACATCTAGTAGGATGGAGAGGTTAGAGGCCCATAAGATGGCCTTAGACTAGGAGGAGTTTGGAAGATGGAGGGTTTTTCTTATAAATTTTAAGTGAAATCCTAGGCTCTTTTTGTGTATTTGAGAAGGTGGAAGTTGATTAACAATGGATGCTACCTCATCAGGCATTGGTTGGCCAAGATATGTTTGAAAGGAATAAAAGGAGCTAATATTTGGTATTTGACTCCATTTTTATTGGGTCAATGTATCAAAATTCAGTAGTTGTGGTGCAAAAGTTGATGGAAGCATATAGTAGAGGCCCATAAAATTGCCATAGGCCATGAGGAGTTTGGAAGATGGAGGGTTGGGCTTACAAACTTAAAAATGAAATCTAAACCTCTTTCAATGTATTTGAGAAGATGGAAGTTGATTAACCATGGATGCTACCTCATCAAGCATTGGTTGGCCAAGGTATGATTTGAAAGGGATAAAAGGAGCCAATGTTTGGTATTTTGACTCCATTGTTATGAGGCATATGTATCAAAATTCAGTAGTTGTGTGGTGCCAAAATTGGTGGAAGCAAAGTAGATGTTATAAAATTCAAAATGGATGGGGGACCAAGATCGTAGGGGGGGATTCATCCTTGATGCAAATGTGTGGATGTTTGATTAGGCTTTTTATCCTCCTAATATGTTTGCAAATATGGAATTTAGAATGGTAGGTTTGTATTTGTGGTAAGGGCTCATTGCATTGGAAAGACGTGTAGGATGAAGGAAGGTTGGCTTATATCAAAGGCCATTTACAATGTAAATCAAAGTAACTTCCTTACCACATCCATATATAAGGTAATTTGTAGATGTAGAAGGCATAAAAACATCACTTAAAAGAGTATGTATATTGAATGATCACTTAATGGATGGATGTTTAGCACCCCCACAAGTATATTTTGGAGATGAAGAGGAGTGTCCTTGGGATTGATACATCTAATAAAACATGGATGGTTAACAAATTTGTTTGCATTTTAAAGCATAGCTTCCCTTGATGGGGGTCTGAGGCAAGGATAGTGCCCCTAGTCCGACGATAAAGAGAATATTTTATGAAATATTTCCTAGTGATGGACCTAAAAACGGGCCGGCACTGGCTCATGCACTAGCCGGACCTCGTCACTACGCACAAGACAACCCCTCGGCCTCGCGACCATGAGCGTCTATCAAAATCTCTGCCTTCCTACACATTGCGTTTGTAATACGTTGTAGTCCAACTGATCCTAACCCAATATTACTCCTCAGAGGGAGTCCCTTTCACATAGCCAAAAGGCTCGAATCACATACACATGGGGTTCCTCCTACGACTGAATGCCGTCAACCCTCTGCGACTCTCCTACACCTTGGGGATTGGCCCCTCAGTGCGTCGCTCAACATTTAGACATTTCGCACAAACGTCGCTCAAGGTACCAAATAAACGTGTCTAGGAATGTACCATTTTCCTTACTTGATTTCCCCTTTTAGGATCCCACGACTAGCCTACAGCATGGGTACCTCACTGCCTCTCAACGTAGGTCATGTCCTCATAAACCAATTGCAATGCATGTCCAGGAGCTAATCACTGATACTTTTAAATTCTTTTCATGCTCTATGCATTTGGTGGATGTCTAGTGCTCAAACATTTAGCAAAACAGTATCGTGCACAAGTGCAAATCATTCTTTCATGTTTTTCTTTCTAACCGCTTTGTGCTTCGTTGCATGGGCTTAGCACCGAGGTGATCCTCGTGCTACTAAGCTCTTAATCTTAATTATCATCCGTCCTAAATGCTATGCATAGAAATCAGCAACTTTCCCATCATCTCACACGGCATTTAGACATATTTCAACTTCTCTACCCTTCCCCGTTTAAGTAGTGCATCGTTGGATAGGTGTATAGGGTATTTTGACATCATTTTATGTGAAAAAACTAGAAAAAGACACACTAGAACAAGAAGTCGGGGTTGAACTGAGGCAAATCCTCATGCTTCAATCCCCCCAAACATTCACAAACATTGCTCTTATTTATCCTTATTTTTCGGAACCCAAAATGTATTTTTCCCCTATTTTTCATGGTTTTTCCCTATTTTCCCTTATTTTCCTGCATTATTTAATTGCTGAAAATCCAAAACAGGTTATGGGCTGTGGCCCTTAGTTCCTTCTTGCAGAAAAATGAAAGTTTAGTTGATGTTCCTATCCATTTTTCTATTTTCATGCCAAAAACCCTCATTTTCCCTTGTTTTTCATGTTTTACGTGTTTTAATATATTATTTTGAACCACAAAATGCATATTTTTCTGATTTTTTGATCATGACCAGCAAGAACTCATAGAAAACAGCATCATGAATAATTATTATCCCACATGAACACCATTTCATCCATCAAAAGCCATAAAAACTCAAAATTCCTTTGAAAATTTTAAATTACCGCTTATTTGCGTGTTTTGGGTTTTGTGTCCATGGCTGTAGATTTGGAAAACAGCAGCACTTCATGTCCAGCAACATCACAAATCACCATTTCCAGCCCGTGGAGCAATCCGATCCATGCCGGACAAGCCTCCACCATTCTTTCTTCTTCCTTCTTCTCCCCACATGAACTTGCCTTTAGAAGAGAGAGAGGGAGGAGAGAGAAAGACTGAAATCAGAATTCTCCAAAGAGGGCATCATTGCGCGAGCGAAGGGCGGCGATAGGATCCACAGACAGGAGGGAATGAAGGGCAGTGATCATTGATAGGGGTTGTTTGCAGGCTGCATACTCCATTGATCAACAATGGGGCGCATTTTTCGGCGCCATGCTGATCACGATTCCTCATCTCTTCTCTCTCCACGTTTTTTACTTCATAAGATGCATAAAATTTTTGGGGGGGGTCCAAACTCAAAAGGCATGCTCAAATTTGGCCTCTCAAGTGTCCACCTTTTCATATCTTGACCGTTTCCTTGGCCATTTCCCCGTCCGGACTCCGAATTGAGCTCTGAAAAATCCTGGGCGTCCGGCTTAGCATCCCGCATTGGCTAGTAACTCTTGCCAACCCGCACGATTGTCTGAAAAATTATGAAAAATCAACAAGTGTCGCTCGGGCGCCTTTAAAGCACTTTGACGCTTAAAATCGTCCTAGATCGAGCCGCCGCCTTTGACATTGAATATTTTTCCCTTGCTATTCATAATTTTTAGCTATTTTTAAGCACTTCCCATCACCTTAATTCCGCTCTGATTGGCGACCACGGGATAGGGCGACTCAGCCCGTCGAATCCACGAACATATCTGCACATAAACAACAAAAGAAGCATCAAACTGATACAAAACAATTATCATCATAAAACTCAGCACAATGCTCTCCCTACCCCTGGCAGAACCAAGGCATAACATCCACAAGGAATAGGCCTAGCATCATTTAATAGAAGATCCGAAGCAAGTCACTAACCAGCTGCTCCAACACAGCCAAACGAAAAAGAACTGTCAAAGAGGTTGCCCTAAGTGGTAGTCTGAACTACTGACCAACTAAAGACAACACCACTAGGAGCTCCTCCAAGGCGAGGACTCCTATAGCCTGAGTAAAGGATATTTTCTTTCAGTACAGTTCTTCTTTGAGGATTTTTATTGGATGAACATACTTGGGCATGTAAAAAGGAGGGAGCTGAGCGTAGTGACCCAAGGAGATCAGGGCATCGGTCTCAGGACCTGTCTCGGCACCCAAGAACCTACCAAGCCCTCGCAAGGCGACACTTAATCCTTTTCTAACGCTCACTTTTATTTTCGCTCCAACCTTCCTTGTTTTGATATTATTTTTCTAGCAAGAAGCCACCCCTAGGAAGACAAGGTATCGGCCCCGGGTCTGATTCGTCCCCAGGAACCTACCAGGCCTTCACAAGGCAATGAGCAACTGCTTATATCTTTTCATTTCTTTTCTTTTCATTGATAGGGGTTAGAACCCCTTTTTACACACCTTTGCATTTATATTCATCTTTTAGGATATTCAGGATTTCTTGACATCATCATTATGATCTTCTAGCAGGCTTCTCTAACTGCCTCACTACTAACAGGAACTCCAAGAACGGCTGCCTAGCAAGCTAGCAGAACAGAGCCACTAGGACTTCCTTCTAAAACAGGTCTTTCAATATCCAACAATGTCTTTACAGGAGGCAATGACTACTCCGACCTCCCTCAAACATACTCAACCTAAACCTGGGACTTCATGCCTTGGTTGCCGGTCCCCTAAAAAAATATCCCCTCAACAAGTACAAATACACATATAACAGGAAAGAAAGGTACTCGTAAAGGAGAGATATCACCTGGATTGGCCACAAGAAGCTTCCATCGCATCAAAGGCTCCTCCAGGCTCCACCAAATTCCACGAACCATGAAATCTGTCCAGCACAACACTAAAACAAAACCCAATTAAACGCACCCGCACTAGACAGGGAAATGGCCCTCTTGGCCTAATGAAATCAGACATGACTATGCATAACATCCTCCTGGAAACAACTATGATAAACAGCAAAGCATACTAATTCCAGGGGAACAGGGCTTGTAGCCCTAAACTAGGTGCAGTAGATTATGACCTATCCCTCCTGCGTATATCGCAAGAGGTGTTCGCATCACATGTCGTCGAATCAGTCTATGGGTCTGAGATAATAAAGGCAGATGAGTCTCGCTTACCCTCTGCATCACCCAAATCAACCATCGTCTGCCAAAGAGGGCATGTTCAGAAAGCATACCCCACAAACAACCAGGTCCTGTCTCACCATCAATAGATATATCGGGACAAGGGCCGCAATTAAAGAAGAGGTCCTCTTCATACGCAAGATTAGCCAATAAATCGGCAAACTGATTCCAATTCCGTAGAATCAGCTGAAAAGACACTCTATCGAATTCGTCTAGCAGGGCTATGGCGGTGTGATGGTACATACAAAGGATGGGGTTCCGTACCATGTACGTCCCATTGAGTTGATTTAAAACCAACTGAGAGTCCCCTTTCACCAACAACTGGCGGATACCACCCTTTTTTGCAATATTCAAACCCATGATCAGGGCTTTGTATTCTGCTATATTATTGGTAAAATTCACCCCGAGATAAGCAGCTAACTTCATGACAATGCGTCGTCGGGGGTCTCGGATGACAACTCCTACACTTCCTTTTTTGCATACACCCCTGGACGCCCCATCAAAGTACAAGGTGTACGTCCATAAAGGGTTTACATATCCCGCCATCCTGAACTCTACTCGTAATTATGGTAATCGAAATTCAGCATATTCAACGGGTGGACTGTCGACTCCATCCCTCCATCATTATTGAATTCAACAGGGATGCTCATCAAAATTTGTAGGCAGTGATGCAGAAGACCGTGATTTCCCAAATAAATGTCCTGCCTTCTTGCTCAATCACCTTGTATCCTTTGCTCCACCAAATGAGCTTTCCCTGATGATATCTCTGTTCTAAATATGGGTGTTCTAAATAAGGGATCAGACGACCCATCAACCTCTATCACGATCTCCTTGCAGATGTTTGATCAATCTTGCCTAGACCTGCAAGGCAGTCATAGCATTAGTACAATCAGAAGTAATAAGGTTTAATCTTATTAAGATTAACCTTATTTTTAAATTCTATCCCCTCAAGGTCAGCTAACAACACTGTAGATTTATTCTTTCCTACCCTAACGATCTTATAGGGCCCATCCCATTTGGGTTCTAGCTTGCCGGGGAATAATTCACGTCGTGCGTCATAATACAGAACAAGTTGTCCTTTCTTGAAGGTGTATTTCTTGGCTTTAAGATCGTGTAGCTTCTTCATTCGGCGCTTCGCCACTTCTTGGTGCAATAAACTCTGCAACTTAAGCTCATCTAAATGTGCCAGTGTCGTCAAGCGCTCAAAAAGAGCGTCTTCATCGCTCAAAGAATGATTGATGGCAAACCGAATAGTCGGCAGCTCAATCTCTAAAGGCAAGACACACTCCTCCCCATATACTAACTTGAATGGGGTATGGCCAGTGGCTCGTTTGAAAGTCGTATTATAGGCCCACACTGCCACGTATAACTTTTTATCCCAATCCCGTTTCTTTTCCGACACAATTTTGGACAGGATGCCCACAAGCTGCTTGTTGGTGCTTTCAACCTGACCATTGGCTTGCGGATTATATGGGGTTGTCTTGTTATGCTTGATGTTCCACAACTCTGTCAAACCTTTGATCACCTTATTCAGGAGATGGGTTCCACGGTCCGACACTAATTCTTTCGGCGGACCAAACCGGCATATTATCTGCTCTAAAAGGAAACTAGCAGTTTCTTTAGCATCATCTTTCCTTGTTGCTCGTGCTTCTGACCACTTTGTGAAGTAGTCAGTTGCTACAATGATGTACCGCTTTTGCATAGTCGATGATGGAGTAATAGGACCCACAAAGTCTATTCCCCACTTCTCAAATGGAAGTATCGCCATAATAGGGGTGAGTGGTCGTTTCCTATTCTCTCGACTATCATGTCGTTGGCAAATATCGCACCGCTTAACATACGCAAACGCATCCTGGAAGATGGCAGGCCACCAATAACCTGCTCTTAAAGCCTTCTGTGCTGTAAGCCGTCCAGCAAAATGGCCACCGCAAGCGGAATCATGGCACTCCTCCAAAATGAATGGCACCTCATCAGGCATCACACATCGGCGATAGATATCATCAACCCCTTGCCGATATAATGTACCTGCGATCAAAGCAAACTTTAACGCTTGCTGCTTAATTTTCCTTTTCTCAGCCTTAGATAGTTCGGATCCCGCCTCTCCCGTTGATAAATAATGCGTTATTGCAGCATACCAGGAGGGAATAGATGCCGTATCTATTTTAAATATCATCTCCATGTCACTACCTTCAGCCACAGATTCTTTCGGCTCCCCAAAGTCCACTAGACATTCCACGATGCCTTGCAACCTTGGTGGCTTACTCTTGATTTCATAATCAAATTCCTGCAAAGTGATTAACCACTTCGCTAAACGATCAGGCGGCTGTAACTTATTCATCAATAGTCGAAGTCCCTCCGCCTTCGTATAAAGCACGACTTTCTCATAGAGAATGTAATGCCTGAACTTCTTGGTCCCAAAGACCATCGCTAGACACAGCTTCTCCATGTAGGTGTAATTGATTTCGGATATCCCCAGCTTCCGACTAGCAAAAGCAATCGGGTGGTACCACTTCTCTTCCCAAAATTGGGCTAAACAGCATCTGATACTATACATGGTGGCTGCTGAAAATATATAGAACACCTCACCTCTTTTAGGTGCTTTTAAAACGGGCGCTCTTGCTAGCTCTTGTTTCACATCCTCGAATGCTACCTTACAAGGGTCACCCCACACAAATGAACAGCTAAAGGACAATAAATTTGTAAGTGGCAACGTTCTTTCTGCTAAGGCGTTAATGAATCTACGGTAATAACCAACCGAAGACAGAAAGCTATGAACTTCTTTCGGAGTGCGTGGTGGACCCATGGCAACTATAACTTTCACCTTCTCGGGGTCTGTCGCAATTCCTACCGAACTGACCATATGGCCCAGCAATAGCCCATAAGGTACTCCAAAAGCACACTTCCGTGGGTTTAGGGCGATGCAAAATTGTCTACAGTGCTCAAAGCATTTTCTCAAAATGATCAACTGCCTTTCTCTCACGGTGGCAGCCCCTAAGTCATCAATAAACACCCTCAACTCTTCAGGGGATATGTCACCGAATGTCTTATCGGCTGTTCGTTGCCACGAACCAGGCGCATTGCATAAACCAAAGGCCATCACATGGTACGCAAAAGTACCAAATACAGTGATGAAAGTTGTTTTCAACTTATCCTCTTCTGCAATTGCCATTTGGTTGTATCCTGCAAAGCAATCCATAAACGAATATATCTCCCTACCCGCTAATTGATCCAAAATCTGGTCAATAAATGGTAATGGGTAGTAGTCCTTAACTGTCTGCTTATTCAGCTCCCTAAAGTCTACACACAAACGGATCTGATTATTCTTCTTCTTTCTAATCACAACTGGCGAACACCATTCCGTGTGTTGCACAGGAAAAATCAAACCCGCTTTTCGAAGCTTCTGTAACTCCTCAAACAGCCCGTCCCTCAATTCGAAAGGCATACGCCTTACTTTCTGCCGTACAGGACGACTGCCCTCTTTCAACGGAATTGTATGAACAGCAAGACTAGGAGGGATGCCTCTCAACTCATCATAACTCCAGGCAAAGATATCACGGAATTCCTGGATCAAGGCCACATAATCCTCCCTTTCTGTTGTGCTGAGCATAGAGCCTAATTTGATTGGCCGCGAATCATCAGGCGTACCAAGGTCTAGCTCGATAACATCTGCATCTCTTATACGATCTTGGCCCTCTATCGGCTCGTTCAAAGTGACCTGATAGATGTCCTCCGTGGTGGATCCCTCTTTGGACTCATCACTCGATGATGTCTCACTAACAGATAAATCTTCTAATGTCTCCAATTCTGTAGAAGATAGAGGAGCTCTCTCACTCTGCGGGGACTCAGGATAAGCATCAACCACCACACGCTGGGCACCTCTGCCGAATATTAGCCGACCGGCGGGTATATCTACTTGGCAGTCCGCTTGCAAGATCCAAGGACGTCCGAGTAATACTTGGTAACTTGGACGGCCTGCAAAACGAATCACCCTAAAGTCCAACAGGCATTCTACATTTGCAACAGTGACATGGACCTTAGTAATGCAGCCTTCCGGCTGTCTCAAACTATCATCTGCCATTCTGAGAATTGTGGAAGTATCTTTCTGAATTGCAAGACCCAACCTTTCCATCAATTCAGAACTCATAATGTTGACCGATGATCCCGTGTCGACAATAGCATAATCTACTAATATCCCATCGACATAGGCTGCAACCCTTGGGCAATGCTTCTCAGCATGCTCGAACCAGTCATCACCAACCCGCGCAATACCCAAAGGTTCTACAATATACCCGGTACGTAGGATCTTTCTAAATTCCTTGCGTACTCCTGGGGAAAGCTTAATAAGCTGTAAAAGATTCACATCCGGCTTGACTTCGCAAAGAGAGCTCGCCAAATCGAATTCATGAAAGTTCGATAGAGCTCGCTTTTCACGCCAAACCATCCGCTCTTTAGGTCGTTGAACTGGCTTTATTGCCTCTTTCTTAACTTTCACCTTCTTCTTTGGTGCTTCCTTATCGGCTTTACTCTCTACGGGCTTCAAAGGTCCCCCTTCTAGGGCAGGATCCAAAACTTGCGTCCCTTTGTCGCCTTGTTTAGGGTTTCCGTCGACAAGCTTATCCATGTCGGCTTCTCTACCCTTTTTACCTCTTGTAAGAACAGCACGCAAATTAGAGGTCTCTACATCATTAACGCGTACAGCCTCAATCAAACTAACCCCACTACCACTTGGTAGCTCTTCCACTGTAGTCTTTGGTCGTTGAAGTATTTGTTTAGGCCCATTTTCTAGCTGGGAGTCATTTCCTTGGGCACGATGATTGACAGGCCCTGGTTGCCGACTTCCTCGCTGGAGGGAACTAATCTTACTCCAGCAAGTAGCCGCTAAATGGCCAGATTTCCCACAAATATCGCACTTAACATTTGGGCAATTTCTTGGATAGTGCTGCCCGCCACACCATTTGCAACTAAACCTCGACGGTGCACCCTCCTCCGGGTATCTAGTTCCTATCAAATTTTGTTGTTTTTTAAGGAAGTTGACATCAACAGCTATTTGTCGATACTGCTCCGTAATCATGTCGGTATAATGCTTCATCATGTCCTTAACCTCGCCAAGAACATTGGAAGAACTCGACTCATAGCCTTGGTCATTACCATGTCGCTCCATCGGCCTAACAATCCGATTAGGCACAGGCTGTTGAGCTAGAGGCATGGTATTAGAATTGACCACCTGGCCTCCACCATTTGGAGCCATTTGACTGCCCGTAGGCATCGACATACTAGGGGGAGCTGGTAATAAAGGCACATTCTGTATCATGTTCCCTCTCCCATTAGGGTTAGCCATCGCTATCCCTTGGCCACTACTGCCATTGGCTATTGCCATATTGTTTCCCAATACTAAACCCATGTTCGAATTGCCGCGAGAAGCATAGGCTGCTTGTAGTCGGGATTCCACCTCTTGTGCTCGTGTAATGGCAGTATCTATATCCCCCAAGGGGACACTACTCAACTGCAATTGGATATTGAAGTCCAACCCATGTAGGAAATATTGCAATTGGGCAGCTGCGGGGATAGGAATAGAGGTGTCCAACTTACGGAAGACCTCTTTTATCTTCTTCGCATAAGCACGAATATCCTCGTGTGGATCTTGGCGGGTCACGTTGAGTACACGCAACCAATATTGCCCACCCCTTTCAGGGGCAAACTCCCTTCGAAAAGCTCCATAAAATGCATCAATGTTCAATATGGTTCCGACTTCCAAACCATGATACCATGTAGCGGCTCTTCCTTTGAGAGTCATATTGAAGAACATCATTAAATGTCCTTCTTCTTGGATGCGACAGTTAAACATCAGCTTTTGAAACTCCCTAATGTGGAGTTCCGCATCTTCCTCAACTAACCCATTAAAAATGGATAGCGGGTAACCTAGAGCCGGCAAATCCGTCGTTCCTACTGGAATTGCAATAGGCTGCGCCATGACGCGGATTGGATTTGCACTAGGAATAAAGACCGGTGGGGTTACACCTCTCGTACTTGACGTGGACTGGCTTATAGAAGGAAGGGGAGCACTAGAGCTTCCACCTTCTCCTAACTTACTACTTGTGGTCCTAAGACCACTAGATCCACTCCCTCGTAAGGGTTCAGCGCCGCAACGCTTAGGGGAATATCTCCTAAAAATTTCAGCACGTCGCCTAGCTCTTTCGTCTCTTTCTTGCTTTTGGATTTCTGCTAGACGATGCTTATCAATAAATAACGGATCAAGCTCAGTATCCTCTGGCATAAACTACTAGTTGGTCCTTAAACAACCAGGATTCGAGAACCGCCACTTTTGAGCAGCTCCCGGCAGACGCACCACTGATGGACCTAAAAACGGGCCGGCACTGGCTCATGCACTAGCCGCACCTCGTCACTACGCACAAGACAACCCCTCGGCCTCGCGGCCAGGAGCGTCTATCAAAATCTCTGCCTTCCTACACATTGCGTTTGTAATACGTTGTAGTCCAACTGATCCTAACCCAATATTACTCCTCAGAGGGAGTCCCTTTCACATAGCCAAAAGGCTCGAATCACATACACATGGGGTTCCTCCTACGACTGAATGCCGTCAACCCTCTGCGACTCTCCTACACCTTGGGGATTGGCCCCTCAGTGCGTCGCTCAACATTTAGACATTTCGCACAAACGTCGCTCAAGGTACCAAATAAACGTGTCCAGGAATGTATCATTTTCCTTACTTGATTTCCCCTTTTAGGATCCCACGACTAGCCTACAGCATGGGTACCTCACTGCCTCTCAACGTAGGTCATGTCCTCATAAACCAATTGCAATGCATGTCCAGGAGCTAATCACTGATACTTTTAAATTCTTTTCATGCTCTATGCATTTGGTGGATGTCTAGTGCTCAAACATTTAGCAAAACAGTATCGTGCACAAGTGCAAATCATTCTTTCATGTTTTTCTTTCTAACCGCTTTGTGCTTCGTTGCATGGGCTTAGCACCGAGGTGATCCTCGTGCTACTAAGCTCTTAATCTTAATTATCATCTGTCCTAAATGCTATGCATAGAAATCAGCAACTTTCCCATCATCTCACACGGCATTTAGACATATTTCAACTTCTCTACCCTTCCCCGTTTAAGTAGTGCATCGTTGGATAGGTGTATAGGGTATTTTGACATCATTTTATGTGAAAAAACTAGAAAAAGACACACTAGAACAAGAAGGCGGGGTTTAATTGAGGCAAATCCTCATGCTTCAATCCCCCCAAACATTCACAAACATTGCTCTTATTTATCCTTATTTTTCGGAACCCAAAATGTATTTTTCCCCTATTTTTCATGGCTTTTCTCTATTTTCCCTTATTTTCCTGCATTATTTAATTGCTGAAAATCCAAAAGAGGTTATGGGCTGTGGCCCTTAGTTCCTTCTTGCAGAAAAATGAAAGTTTAGTTGATGTTCCTATCCATTTTTCTATTTTCATGCCAAAAACCCTCATTTTCCCTTGTTTTTCATGTTTTACGTGTTTTAATATATTATTTTGAACCACAAAATGCATATTTTTCTGATTTTTTGATCATGACCAGCAAAAACTCATAGAAAACAGCATCATGAACAATTATTATCCCACATGAACACCATTTCATCCATTAAAAGCCATAAAAACTCAAAATTCCTTTGAAAATTTTAAATTACCGCTTATTTGCGTGTTTCGGGTTTTGTGTCCATGGCTGTAGATTTGGAAAACAGCAGCACTTCATGTCCAGCAACATCACAAATCACCATTTCCAGCCCGTGGAGCAATCCGATCCATGCCGGACAAGCCTCCACCATTCTTTCTTCTTCCTTCTTCTCCCCACATGAACTTGCCTTTAGAAGAGAGAGAGGGAGGAGAGAGAAAGACTGAAATCAGAATTCTCCAAAGAGGGCATCATTGCGCGAGCGAAGGGCGGCGATAGGATCCACAGACAGGAGGGAATGAAGGGCAGTGATCATTGATAGGGGTTGTTTACAGGCTGCATACTCCATTGATCAACAATGGGGCGCATTTTTCTGCGCCATGCTGATCACGATTCCTCATCTCTTCTCTCTCCACGTTTTTTGCTTCATAAGATGCATAAAATTTTTAGGGGGGGTCCAAACTCAAAAGGCATGCTCAAATTTGGCCTCCCAAGTGTCCACCTTTTCATATCTTGACCGTTTCCTTGGCCATTTCCCCGTCCGGACTCCGAATTGAGCTCTGAAAAATCCTGGGCGTCCGGCTTAGCATCCCGCATTGGCTAGTAACTCTTGCCAACCCACACGACTGTCTGAAAAATTATGAAAAATCAACAAGTGTCGCTCGGGCGCCTTTAAAGCACTTTGACGCTTAAAATCGTCCTAGATTGAGCCACCGCCTTTGACATTGAATATTTTTCCCTTGCTATTCATAATTTTTAGCTATTTTTAAGCACTTCCCGTCACCTAAATTCCGCTCTCACCTAGCCAACTAGGAAAGATTCATAATATGATCGAAGGTGCTGACCAAATGATATTCTCAGGCTATAAAACAAAGAACCCTCTAAAGCCATTATCAATCTATCTTTCACTAAGTCAGAGTTATTCTAGCTACTGTTAAGCTCTTCACTTATCATTTATCTCGATCACCATCTATGCTTCATAGTAAAAGCGCATGGATGGACAAAACCATATTTATATCAGTACATTTGAAATTAAAGTAGTCTCTATTCTTCTCATATTTGTTGTATTCTCTACTCATTCCTCAGATTTTTTCCGTTGTGTCATGTAATTTCTACATGGTATTATAGTTGAGGGGGATTTGAGGAGTGAAGAGTATGCGAGAGGCAAGGGCTTCAACAATGAAGAGGAGAAATATTGTTTGTTGCATCAAGCAACGGTGTTGGCACATTAGGCGGTGGTGCTATTATATTGACAATTTAGATACTAAGGACTCATCCACAAACCTTCAGCAAAGGCAAGTTAGATGATACAAACTACACTTTGTGGAAGTTTAAAATCACAACTATCCTTGATTCTTATAAGCTTCTAGAGATGATGACTCAAAACCACAACCCATTCCCGATCCATCAAATTCGAGTGTTATGATTCCTCCAAATGTAGATCTTCTATGAGCTTAGAAACAAAGGAATGCATGTGCATTGTGTCCCTTAGTAATAAGTTTTTCTAACAGTGTTTTGGCCTTGATTCAGCATACAACCAAGGCATCAGAGGCTTGGAATGTACTAAGAAGTCAACATAAAATGCTAGTCTAGCTTTGAGAAGCTTAAACAGAGTTTGATCACAACTCCTATTCTAAAACTATCTAACTTGAACTAAGAATTTGAAGTTGTCAATGATGCAAGCTCTCTTGCATTAGGCTGTGTGCTCATGCAAGAAGGCCATCCGATAGCCTATTCTTCTAGGAAGCTAAAGATTCACGAGAAGCATTATGCTACCCATGACCTAGAGCTACTTGTTGTAATTCATGCTCTCAAATTATGAAGATACGATTTTCTTAGCATAAATTTCGCCTTAGTCATTGACCATAAGAGTCTCAAATGGATCTTTACTCAACCAGACCTAAACATGAGGCAACAATAATATATTAAAGTATTGTAGGAGTATGACTTGGAGATCAAGTACATGCCAAGTAAGGAGAATGTTGTTGCACATGCCCTTAGCCCTGCAAATAATTTCTCAATGCAGCTATCCAAAGAGATAGACCCTAAGGTATCATCTATTGATACCTTGGGTCCTTACATGTTTCCTCCTTAGCCATTTCTATGATTGGATTACTAGGCATTGATACCAATGTTGTTAGAGATCTTTCCTTGGAGGGATCTTCTGAGATAAGAGCATTGAGAAATGCCTTATGGTTGAGGGCATTCGCGATGGCATTCTCCTTACCTAGCATGTACTTGATCTCAAAGTCATACTCCTACAAAACTTCAATCCATCATTGTTGCCTCATGTTTAGGTTTGGTTGAGTAAAGATCCATTTGATACTCTTATGACTGATGTATAAAGTGAACTTTATTTCAAACAAATAATATCTCCATAATTTGAGAGCATAAACTACAACAAGTAGCTCCAGCTCATGGGTACTATAATTCTTCTCGTGAATCTTCAGCTTCCTAGAAGAATAGGCTATCAGATGGCCTTCTTGCATGAGCACTCAACCTAATGCAAGAGAGCTTGCATCATTTAAAACTTCAAAATCTTAGTTCAAGTTAGGTAGTTTTAGAATAGGAGTTGTGATCAAACTCTATTTTAGCTTCTCAAAGCTAGACTATTCAATGGAAGTCCATACAATAGCAATTTTCTTCTTGAGTAAGTCAATCAAGGGCGCGTAAATCAAGGCATAATCCTTGATAAAAATCATGTACCATCCTATCAAGCCCACTCTGGACTTCCTTAACTATCGTTGGGGGTGCCCATTCTTGTACATCTTTAACCTTGGTAGGGTCTACCGCAATCCCTTTGTCAGAGACTATAAATCCAAGGTATTCAATTTGCCTCTTAAAGAAGGCATATTTTTTCTTCTTGGCATATAGCATGTGCATCCTCATTGTTTCAATGATAACTTGGAGTTGTGATTCATAGTCTTCACCCTTCTTTGAGTAGGCCAGGATGTCATCGAAGAAGACAAGAATAAATTCATTAAAATAGGGCCAAAAGATATCTTGCATCAGCTTGTTAAAGTTTGTGAGTGTACTAGTTAGTTGAAAAGACATCACAATGAATTTTTAATGGTCGTACCTTATGTTAAATGCAATTTTCAGAATGTCTTCTTCTTTGATTCTTTAAATCTCATAAATTGCTATTAATCTTTGAGAAGATCTTTACACCTTGAAGATGGTCAAGTAATTCATCGATCCTTGGAATTGTATATTTATTCTTGATCGTCACCTGGTTTAATCCACATTAGTCGATGTAGAGAGAGGGGGCGGGGAGGAGGGGGCCGATCAATTGTGAGAGGAGATAATGAAGCTTTGAATTGTGCCTGAAGAGACATGAAAGAGAGAAAGAAGAAGCAAGCACAAGTATGTTTGAAATATCAACACTGATAAAACTAAGATTTTTCTCCTTCTCTACCTCGCATTAATTGATCATAACTTCAAACCATAAAATTTTCTCCATTGATTGAAACACATTCAACTCAATATAGTCTCCTTCTGATTAAAAAGAACCTATAAATATGTTAGTGAAAAGATTGTTACCAATAGAAGATACTAAGTAGAAAAAAAAAGGCTCAGCCTAAATTCCATGATCAACATAAAGTACTCCCAAGTCTTTCTATTGAACAAATGATATGTGAAGAAAAAGGCACATAATCTTCTGATGTACTTGAATAACATGCAGTTGTAAATCATTCTCTTGCATCTTTTTTTAAATATTTAATGTTGGGGATTTTCCAAGCTTAACACCAAACTTGATGAAATGTCTATTATTCAAGCACTTCTCTTGTTTTGGCAATGCCTACCTCTCACATAGGTAATACATCTCTCATGCTCACCAATCTATCCATCCTTCTCTCAAACCCCATGAAAATAAGAATGAGAAAATTGACAAGTGTGTAACGAGCTCATTATTTATCTTCTCCTTAATGCCTCAACTTGAAAGCTCAAAAGTGGCTCTATAATCTATATGGTGGTCCTCAATGATCTATCTCCACTACTCCTTTACTTCCAATTTAATCTATAAGTGCTCGTTAACAAGAGGAAATGTGAAGAAGTGAAGAAAGCCAATCTTTCCTCCAATCCATCTCTCTCACCCAAGAATAAAGGGAAGAATACAAAAGCATGAAGCAAGACAGAAGCTTTACTTCCCAAGTTCCTCACTCTCTCCCTTACTCTCATACTCTCACTCTCCCTCTCTCACTTAGGAAGAAAGGGAGGAAGACAAAACCATGAAGGAAGAGAGAAGCTTTACCTCACAAGTTTATTTAATTTTTATGTTTACTTTAAATAATCTTTATTTAAATTTTTAACCTTGTAAAATTGATTCCCATGGATATCGAGACTTCTGATCCACTTAGAGAGGTAGCATCCATACCATTATATGATGGGTGCCGAGTATCTCACCTGAAAACACTGCTTGTACTCATAAGTGTGCAAGAAAAATACGGGTGGAGCGATGCGAGTGTGATCGAGTTGATTAGGTACCTTGTATGTACACTTTGTTGATTCCTTTTCGGCACTATCATTAAAAACATTTGTGCTTTTTCAAGGTGTTTTATGATTTTTTTCAAGTTACTGGAGTATCATATATTACCACTTCCAAATACCATGCTTGAGTCTCATGATGATGCACGACATGTTTTACAAAAGCTTGGCATGGACTAGAACAACATCCATGCATATATCAATGATTGCATACTATTTCGAGGAGAATACGAGACTATGGGTGTAACGTGTCCACCTGTTCCCTTCAGGACACATCTTAGCAGTCCATCGGAAAGAAAATCTAGAAAGTTCCGCCTGGCACTCCCGTGAAATGTTACGGGGTTTGCGATCTAGGACTTCCCGCGTCTGCCACGTAGCGAAAGTATTCTGGCCATTCCCACTTAGGACCGACCTGAATCAGGGTTTTCCCTAATGGTCATTTCCAAAACAGCAACTAGCGTCGAACCCTGAGTGAACTACTTTACGCAGAAACGTGAGGGACGAAGTGGATTCACACTGCACTTGGGTCTAGGTCAGCGCCCTTGCTATTCATTTCCTTTGAAACGATCTTCTTGCTGTTCATCATGATTGAGAAAAGTTCCCAGCCAATCGGGACCACCCATCCGTAGGACGGATCCATGGCCACATCCATCACACTTTCCTTAGGTTGTTTTAGTTATTTAATTACCTACCACATTTAGTTGGACATGGATCAATCAACCTCCTTAATTAGTCCGTTAAGCACTGGTTCCTTCATGTAATCTTAGCACTTGACATAGAAAAACAGTGTTAAACAAGTTCCTTGTCAACTGGTTATCATATTTATCTTTGGAATACATTTAAAAAGTCCAGCCCATAGGCTTATCCATAATCTGTCCAAAGGCTATCCAGCAATCCAGAGGGATTACTAATCCAAGATTTCGCCCGTAGAATAGTATGAGGGCCTCAAGATCCAATCCCGAGTCACGTTTTCCTCCTATGCAGGGCTCAAAAGGCTAGGGATTTACAGCCAGAGCCCCCTGGCACCCAAGCGTCCTTCTGCTCCAAGTAGCGCTCAACGAAGAGACCTCTCGTGGCGGGTTCGGTCCACCTTCCCGGCGCGGTTAACAACCCCCTTGGTTAGGGTCAGCCAAATAGTTGGGGGTAACTGAGGCTGCCTCTCCCTTCAGGCCTTCAACTTGAAGCATTAGATATCTTTTCATCTTTTAATTGCTTGAGCAAACAAAGCAAACAATGCTCTCTAAACTGATTTACAAGCACAATCATTTTCAGTGGTCATTATTTTTGGCCAACTGCTAAGGAGTGAATCCTTCCTTCCGAATGCATCCAGCACTCGATCCGGGATCAATGCGACTTAGCAAGATCCCCGAGGGGTTGTTTGTTAACCCTCATGTCCTTGGGCTAGGGTTGTACCCTATTAACCCAACTTAACCAATACCTTAAGTTCTATTAACAGAAAATATGTCGCTCTAACTTATTTATTGGTCCTCTGCTTCCAAGCAAATATCTAATTCCCTTATCTTGGTCACTTTTCCCAGGAAAGGTGTTATAATAGGATGACTACTCATCCTCTTGCAAGATAAACTTGCGTAGGAATACGCCAATCTCATTTCGAGGAATTGGCCATGGGAATACGCTATTCTCATGATTAGATAGGAAACACGATTAGGGTGTCTTCATAAGAATCCATTCTTGATTGCACTACGTCGACATTGTCGGTCCTAGGGTTCCAGATTCAAACCGAGTTTCATCTCTCTTTTTTTTAGCAAGAGATCCTTAGGGTAGAAACCCTAGATCGTTTCTCGCAAGTATGCCCTATTGTCCATGCATTCCGTGAATGTGGACAGGTTTTTAGGATATGAGAGTTTCAACTTGGCAAAAAGTGGGACTAGGTCACGTCCTCAACGTGCTAAACCCTAGTTAGCACTTTGGGATATGTTGCATCGATTTAACCCTTCCTAAGTGATTCATTCACGGTTTTAGGTATTTAGGGTAAACCAATTTACTTGTCTATTCATGAAGATATTGTCTTGATCAAATAGGGGAAAAACTAGTTACATTATGATACCATTCTCGTAAGCAAACAATTTATTGCCTACGTATGATTAGATTTAGAATCCCTAACTTTTTTGGTTAAGATTAAAGCACATGTTAAGTTATGGCATAATTCCTATTGATCCCTCCATAACATGCAATCAAGATTCATGCTACTAAGCTTTAGGGTTTTATGTTTAAAACGAACCATGCAGCCTTTTCCTAATTTCATTTCTGAATGAATTATTCGTATGTTGAATTTACACAACCTTTCGTAACTACTTACATAATTGATTGAGATTTATGCCAATTTCCTAGAGATTAATCTACTTCATGCAGCCCTAGAATCATTTTCATGCCTTGCAAATTCCTACGGTTATTAGCAACCTTCTTTAATAAATCATTTCGAAGAAAAGATGTCTAATAATGTGACATGCGATTTATTCTTTCCATGCATAATCGAAGGGTACTACCATAATTTCGACTTGTAAAGATGGTCATTAGTTGATCTAAATTCGTTACTTTGCAATGCATAAAACCCACTTGCTAAGAATGCATAGAGATCTTATGCTCTCTTTTTTGTTTGTTTCATTGAAAAATACCAATGACCGAATTCTTCAATCATGAGCTATTTCCTTTAAATTAGACAAAGTATTTCAATCGAGAAACGTGCATCCTAATTCCATAAATGATCCATGCACAATTGTAATATTATGACTAAATCAAAATTAGGAAGAAAACCTGGACTTGTGGATTTGGTGAAATGTCCACATGAATGCTAAGAGATGATCCTCCTGCGGTTGTGCCTTGTGCATTTTTAGGAGCCATCGCGTATTTGACCTTCTTGCCTTGGACGTAGACTTATGATCTTGGCCCGTCTCCCTCGCATGCGCAATTCCCTTTGAGAATTGGCTTCCTTGACCGATGCTTCGTCTTGTGGAATTGGCGTTTGGAAGACCTTATGAACTCCCCTTCTTTTCGTAGAAGTTCCGAGAATACAATTGATCTTCACGGAAAGGGGCTTAGCCATCTAGTGTGGGAATCCATGGAAAGGAGAAAAATAGCTTTGTAGTATGCAAGGGGGAAAGGTTGCTTAAATTTCGGGGGTTATAAAGACCCCTTGGGAAGGGTTTATAAAAGTCCCCAGGAAGGGCTTTAAAAGAACTTGTGTGGGGGAAATCCACGGGAATGGCTTTGTGGAAACGCTAAGGGGAAGGCTTTGAAAAACCCAGCTACGGTGTCTTTTGGGGAAACCAAGGGCCGAAAGGGTTTAATTTCTGGGGATGCAAGGGGAGAAAAGGGGCTTAAATTCCAGGGGGTGGTTATAAAAACCCACGTGGGAAGGGCCTTATGAGAGCCTCACAGGAAGGGGGGTTTAAATGGCTTTAAAGAATTTTGTGGAGGGGGGGGGGGAAACCCATGGGAAGGGGGGCTTGGAAGAGCCCTTAGAAGCTTTCAAGAAGCTTCTTGAAGCTTCTGTAAACGTGGTGGAACCACGTGGACGACAATATGGCGGCCGAATTTTTTTCAGCTGGCGACGTTGGTCTTCAGCCCGCGGCTTCACGAATCAGGGGGCAGCTCTCTTCTGTCAAGCATGACCCCCTCAGCTTTTGCTCCTCTTTGACAGCCTCTCGATTATCTAATAGCCTCATGGCTACTCAACTCCTCTCCTCCATGGCCAAGGGCTCTTCCTAGCTTCTCAGAATCCTCTCCCTTCGCACCCCTTAGAGGGGGGAAGTATTTATAGGAAGGTGGGGCAAGGCTCCCTCCCCCCCACACGGTGCCCCACATGCATTTCCTCCCCTCCACCTCACGACTTCCCATATCAGTCATCCCCTTCCCTCAACCACGCTTCGGCTGGGGGAAGGAGATAAAAAAAATTTGCACTAATTATGACATTATCCTCTTGATCTCCTCTCAAGAGGAGGTTTTTATGAAGATATGCGGGTTTCTTAGTCCTAAGTATCGATTGGCCAGTGGAGAGTGTACCAATTAAAGATCGGACCGTCTGTGACCATAATGCCGGCATTGTCATTTGCCCGAGATGTCACACGGCCTCGTGATATTTTCAGCAAAATATTACATTCTCTCCCCCTTGGAGGAATTGAGATGTCCTCATCTCGAGATAAACTGGGGATATTGATGGTTGTGAGTGCTTTCATCTATCCAAATGGCATCCTCCTCAGGATAATCTTTCCACTAGATGAAGCATTCTCTCAAGGTTCTGGATCTCAGATGTCTCTCCCTAACATCTAAGATCCTGTCAGGCCGTAGCTCAAGGACTCCTTGACTAGGCATTACAACTTGTTGGTCATCAAGTACATGGTTAGGATTAGGTACATACTTCTTCAATAGGTGGATATGGAATACATTATGAACCTTTAGGTTCTCAGGGAGTTGCAGTCTATAAGTATTAGGTCCTAGGAACTTGAGGATCTTGTATGGTCCACAATACCTTGGACTTAGCTTCTTGCAATTTCCTAAGGATAGGAAACTCTTCTTTGGATGTACGCGAATGAAGACCATGTCTCCTTCCTCGAAGATTCTATCTTGACGCTTCAAATCTACGTATGCCTTATGTCTATCCTTGGCAACTTGGATGTCCTGTCTTATTGACTTTACTTGATCATCCATCTCTTCCAACATCTGCCTTGAAGCTTCAACCCTCAAGGTTGGATCTGAGAAATTTAGGGGACTTCGACAGTCATGACCATACAATGCTTGAAAAGGGGTCATCTGAATGCTTTGTTGGTAAGAAGCACTGTAGGCAAACTCAACCAAGGGCAAGTATTGAATCCACCTTTTTGGCTCATGACAACACTGTGCCCTAAGCATATCCTCGATAACTTGATTGACTCGCTCCATTTGACCATCAATTTGGGGATGGTAAGCTGTGCTAAAACAGAGTTGAGTCCTAATGGCTTCAAAGATAGCTCTCCAGAAGTGTGATGTGAAGAGAGAATCACGATCACTAATGATTCTTTTGGGTAGCCCATGTAGCTTGAATATCTCCTTGATAAACAACCTTGCAATGTTTGAGGCTTTATAGTTTGTCTTTACTGGAATAAGGTGTGCAACCTTGGTAAGTATGTCAACCACAACCATGATAGAGTTGTATCCTCCCTGAACTTGGGGTAGGCCAATGACAAAGTCCATACTGATGAATTCCCATTTCATTTGAGGAATGTCAAGTACTTGCAACTTCCCTGGCATTTTGACATGTTCGGCTTTGATACATTGACAGGACAAACACTCAGTGACATATTTGAGAACATCACCTTTAAGCATTTCCCAAAAGTAGCTTTTCCTAATTGCATTGAGAGTCTTCGCATAGTAAGGATGTCCTGAGAAAGGGAATCATGAGCTTCCCACAATATCTTCTGCTTAAGTGACTAGCTTATCGGTATACATACTCTCGTTTTATAGTAGACAAGTCCACTATTGATAGAGAATTCATGATACTTAGCATGTAGCTTTTGGTCCTGATCCTTGATAGGGATTTCCCTTAGCATCTTTTGATAGGCTGGATCATGGCATGCTTCCTCTCTAGCTAGCTTAAGTATTGGGTTGTTTGGCATGGACACCTTTGTGGCTAGAGATCTAGCTGTTGATGGGTTTTGCAAGATTAGAGAATTAAGGAATGCCTTGCGAGACTGAGTGCATCGGAAACTACATTCTCCTTTCCAGGTCAATATTTGATTTCAAAATCATACTCCTCCAGCACTTCAATCCACCAACGTTGCCTCATGTTGAGCTCGTTCTGGGTAAATATCCAGTTGAGACTTTTATGATTAATCACTAGTGTAAACTTGTTACCCAACAGGTAGTGTCTCCAAAGCTTTAGGGCATGGATGACATCTAACAGTTCTAGATCATGGGTAGCATAATTCTTCTCATGGCTCTTCAGTTTCGTTGAAGAGCATGCTACAGGATGACCTTCCTGCATGAGCACACATCCTAAGGCAAGCGTGCTAGCATCAATTACTACCTCGAACTCCTTACTAAGGTTTGGAAGTCTTAGGATAGGTGCTGATACCAAACTTTGCTTCAATCTATCAAAGCTAGTTTGTTCGGCAGTTGACCATGCAATAGATGTTTGCTTCTTTAGTAAATCCGTCAAAGGTGTTGCAATCAAAGCATAGTTTTTTATGAAGACCCTATACCATCCTGTCAATCCAAGAAAACTGTGTATTTCTTTGACAGTTTTTGGTATTGGCCATTCTAGCACATCTCTGACTTTGGCTGGATCCACTGAGATTCCTTTCGTTGATACGATGAATCCCATATATTCAATCTGACGTTTGAAGAATGCACATTTCTTCATCTTAGCATACAGCTCGTGTGACCTCATTGTCTCAAGGACAATCCGAAGTTGGGTTTCATGATCTTCCTCCTATTTGGAATAGACTAAAGTGTCGTCGAAGAAGACGAGTACGAAGTTGTCAAGATATGGCATAAAGATATCCTGCATTAACCTGTTGAAGGTGGCACTCGCATTCGTAAGGCCGAATGACATAACAAGGAACTCAAAGTGTCCATATCTTGTGTTGAAGGCCATCTTTGGGATATCTTCTTCCTTGATTCTTATTTGATAGTAACCAAACCTGAGATCAATCTTGGAGAAGATCTTCGTACCCTGAAGACGATCAAGAAGCTCATCTATTCTAGGAATAGGGTACTTGTTCTTGGACAGTTGATTGATTCAACCCTCTGTAATCAATACACAGTCGAAGCGTTCCATCTTTCTTTTTCTGGAACAGTACTAGAGCTCCCCATGGTGCACTTCTTGGACAGATGTAGCTCTGATCTAGCAGTTGCTTAAGTTGTTCCTTCAGCTCAATTGCTTCCGGGATGGACATTCTATAAGGTCTCTTTGCAATTGGTGCAGCTCTTGACACTAGCTTGATCTCATGATCCACTTCTCTTTGAGGCGGGAGTTCTGTTAACTCTTCAGGAAATACGTCCACGTATTCCTTTAGCCATGAAGGTCCTTCACTAGACTCCTTCTTCTGATCTAACTTATTGAGCCTAATCAAGTAGACAGGTAGTCCCTTTGTAAGTCCCTTTATAATCCGAGATGCTTTGGCCAATTGAAATTTTGGCTTTCCAGCCTCTCCTTGAGTTGTAGCCAATTCCCCTTCAGAGTTTCGAAAGGAAATTTGGCCCTTTCCACAATGAATGTGGGCGTCATTAGGTTTAAGCCAATCCATACCTAGTAGACACTCATGGATACCTAAGTTCATGACTCTAAATTTGACCGAAGTCGTCTTTCCTCCCAGAAAGAATTCCACCTTAGCAATTTGCCTGGTACAAGTGACCTCATGAACATTTGCTAATTCCACAAGCAAGGTAGGTGCTTCTACTGTGGCTATTCCTAATCTTCTTGCACAAGCTGGTAAGATAAAGGAATGTGTACTGCCACAATCAATCAAGGTCTTGAAACCTTTACCTTGATAGTCCGACAGTGTCTGAATCACCGAGAACTGGCGATTCGGTCCTTTCTTGTGAAGAGGAGCATGGACTGTCGCCCTTTCAAACTCTCCTTCCATGGTCGGATCTTCTTCTTCACACATTTCGTTACTGGCAACACAGACAGTTCTTCCTTTGTCTCGGGTAGCAGCTCCCTGGCCACGGCCCGTTCCTTGGAAAGGCGCCTGGCGCTGTCCTCCTCCAAGCTTGGGATATTGCCTCTTGAAATGACCGGGCTCATTGCAGTGGAAACAATGGAGGCTTTGGCCTTTGCTTTGGGTAGGGACAAAGTTGTTGATATTATTAGTCCTTGCTTTCTTTCTTTGTCCTCGATTTTGACCTTGAACTCTCTTCATTTGAGGCCTAAATGCTCATCTGTTCGGGTCATTATAAGACCAAGTTTTGTTACTTCTTGGCCTAGCCTGCACTTCGTGAATTATAGGCACGTCTCGAATGAGTGCGTCCTGTAGATCTGATGGGCGCATAGATTCGAGACGGGTATTCACTGGTGGGTTTAAGCCAGCACAAAATTTTGACACCTGCTGTGTCATGTCCATCTGTGGCGCATACTTAAGAAGTGAGACGAATTTAGAGTAGTATTCGTCAAGAGTGAGTCCCAGTTGTTTTAGCTCGTAGAACTCATTCATTTTCTACGTGCGATACGGAAGTGGTAAGTATCTTTCTTGCATAGCTTTCTTCAGTTTTTCCCAGGTAATGGATCCTTCTGCGATCCCTTGATCTCTCCACCATTGCTTCCACCAAAGCCTGGCTTCACCAGTGAGCTTCAGCTTGGCGAGCATAGCGTGGTTGGCGGGTGCAGTACCGACTGCTTCAAAGTAATCCTCCATAGACACTATCCAAATTTCAGCATCCGCTTGGACAGACCTGCCTTTCCCGTCAAATTCAGGCGGCTTAATCTGCTTGAGAAAAAACTTCTTCTCCTAGATTACGGCAATACTTGATGTAGAAGACGAACTAGGAATCCGTACCTAGGGTTGTGCCTAAATAAAGGTTTCTTAACGTTATTACTCATTAATCGTTATGATTTATATTTCATCTCCATTTCAGCTATCAATCAAGCAATCTAGCCACTTAACTTTTTATCAATTCTCATCGAAAAAACAAACATTGATAAAAAGAAGTCTTATTCCATTTATATGGATCTAGCCCTTTCGGAGTACATCATTTCCTGAGATGATAGAGCAACTGTTTATATTTAGTTTAGGGAGAATAATATTGTATTACATTTATCTATGGGAACTGGATAATAATATGGTTTTGGGTCATGGATCTTCAGGAATCGGTAAGTCATCAGAAAATTAGGATATCCTTTCCTTTGAAACCCATTCTTCTCGTAGTGCCCCAACACCTTGATCCTGTCGGCGGGGATTATATAGGTCACTTCCTCATATATATATGAGTTCAGCTCAACCTGCCAACCTCGAATATGTAACGTTGTGTTTACGTGAGCCTCCACAAAAATGAATAGCTTCACGATCTTCAGGTCTTCCAACCACTTGATCCTCTTTAGGTTGGTTTGAAGGTATGCAAACCGGTGGGCAACTATATAGTAGATTTGTGAGTCACCCGTCTATCTTCATTCCATGTACAAAGGTGATGGATTATAAATACGATCTAGTATGTTCATCATCTCAACCCTTTGTTGATAATCCGGGGAATGCATCGCGGTCATAAACATGACTCGAAACACTACGAACCTATTCCATGCTTCATAATTCTGCAAGATAGCATCGAAAGTAAGGAAATGTTCAGAATAACAACATTTGCTTTACTTCATCTTATTATGATTTCTTAAAAACAAATCCTTAGTTGGATCGCTCTGATACCAATTGTAATGTGTCCACCTATTCCCTTCAGGACACGTCTTAGCTGTCCATCAGAAAGAAAATCTAGAAAGCTCCGCCCGGCACTCCCACGGAATGTTATAGGGTTTCGATCTAGGACTTCTCGCGTCTGCCATGTAGCGGAAGTATTCTGGCCGTTCCCACTTAGGACCAACCTGAATCAGGGTTTTCCCTAATGGTCATTTCCTAAACGGCAACTAGCGTCGAAACTCGAGCGAACTATTATGCAGAAACGCCAGGGCCGAAGTGGATTCATGCTGCACTTGGTTCAAGGAGAATGGGAAACGAGAGGGATGCAAAGCTCAACCTCTCTACCATAAGGCATAGCCCCATTCCGTTCCCCTAAAATAGCGTAAATCGGGATTATTATAACCTAGGGTCTAGATCAGTGCCCTTGCTATTCATTTCCTTTGAAATGATATTCTTGCTGTCCATCATGATTGAGAAAAGTTCCTGGCCAATCGGGACCACCCATCCGTAGGACGGACCCATGGCCACATCCACCTCACTTTCCTCAAGTTGTTTAAGTTATTTAATTACTTACCACATTTAGTTGGACATGCATCAATCAACTTCCTTAATTAGTCCGTTAAGCACTGGTTCCTTCATGTAATCTTAGCACTTGACATAGAAAAACAGTGTCAAACAAGTTCCTTGTCAACTGGTTATCATATTTATCTTTGGAATACATTTAAAAAGTCCAACCTGTAAGCTTATCCATAATCCGCCCAAAGGCTATTCAACAATCCACAGGAATTACTAATCCAAGATTTTGCCCGTAGACTAGTATGCAGGCCTCGAGATCCAATCCCGAGTCATGTTGGCCTCTTGTGTAGGGCCCGAAAGGTGAGGGATTTATGGCCAGAGCCCCCCTTGGCACCCAAGCATCCTCCTACTCCAAGTAGCGCTCAACAGAGAGACCTCTTGTGGCGGGTTCGATCAACCTTCTCGGCGCGGTTAACAATCCCCTTGGTTAGGGTCAGGCAGACAATCAGGGGTAACTGAGGCTGCCTCTCCCTTCAGGCCTTCAACCTAAAGCATTAGATATCTTTTCATCTTTTAATTCCTTGAGAAAACAAAGCAAATAGTGCCCTCTAAACTGATTTATAAGCACAATCATTTTCAGTGGTCATTATTTTTAGCCAATTGCTAAGGAGTGAATTCTTCCTTTCGAATGCATCCAGCACTCAATCCGAGATCAATGCGACTTGGCAAGATCCCCAAGGGTTTGTTTGTTAACCCTTATGTCCTTGGGTTAGGGTTGTACCCTATTAACCCAACTTAACCAATACCTTAAGTTCTATTTACAGAAAATATGTCGCTCCAACTTATTGATTGGTCCTTTGCTTCCAAGCAAATATCTAATTCTCTTATCTTGGTCACTTTTCCCAAGAAAGGTGCTATAATAGGATGACTACTCATCTTCTTGCAAGATAAACTTGCGTAGGAATCTGCCAAACTCATTTCGAGGAATTGGTCATTCCCTTGTGATCAAATCACAAGATCATGCGACTCTGCAACTTGTTGCACAAGTGTCGCACCTAATCCGTGGGACTATTTTACCCATCAAATGGTGTCTTCTAATCATGGAATCATGATTAGATAGGAAACAGGGTTAGGGTGTCTTCATAACAATCTGTTCCTGATTGCACTAGGCCAACATTGTCGGTCCTAGGGTTCCAGATTCAAATCAAGTTTCATCTCTCTCTTTTTTAGCGAGCGATCCTTAGGGTAGAAACCCTTGATCGTTTCTCGCAAGTATGTCCTATTGTCCCTGCATTCTGCGAATGTTGACAGGTTTTTAGGATATGAGAGTTTCAACTTAGCAAAAAGTGCGACTAGGTCGCGTCCTCAACGTGCTAAATCCTAGTTAGCACTTTGGTATATGTTGCATCGATTTAACCCTTCCTAAGCAATTCCTTCACGGTTTTAGGTGTTTAGGGTAAACCAGTTTACTTGTCTATTCATGAAGATATTGTCTTGATCAAAAAGGGGAAAAACTAGTCGCATTACGATACCATTCTTGTAAGCACACAATTTATTGCCTATGTATGATTAGATTTACAATCCCTAACTTTTCTGGTTAAGATCAAAGCGTATGTTAAGTTATGGCATAATTCCTATAACATGCAATCAAGATTCATGCTACTAAGCTTTAGGGTTTTATGTTTAAAACGAACCATGCAGCCTTTTCCTAATTTCATTTCTGAATGAATTATTCGTATGCTGAATTTACACAACCTTTCGTAACTACTTACGTAATTGATTGAGATTTATGTCAATTTCCTAAAGATTAATCTACTTCATGCAGCCCTAGAATCATTTTCATGCCTTGCAAATTCCTAAGGTTATTAGCAACCTTCTTTAATGAATCATTTCGAAGAAAAGATGTCTAATAATGCGACATGCGATTTATTCTTTCCATGCATAATCGAAGTGTACTACCATAATTTTGAATTGTAAAGATGGTCATTAGTTGATCCAAATTCGTTACTTTGCAATGTATAAAACCCACTTGCTAAGAATGCATAGAGATCTTATCTCTCTTTTTTGTTCGTTTCATTGAAAAATACCAATGACCGAATTCTTCAATCGTGAGCTATTTTCTTTAAATTAGCCAAAGTATTTCAATCAAAAAAAGTGCATCCTAATTCCATAGATGATCCATGCACAATTTTAATATTATGATGTAAATCAAAATTAGGAAGAAAACCTAGACTTGTGGATTCGGTGAAATGTCCACATGAATGCTAGGAGATGATCCTCCTGTGGTTGCGCCTTGTGCCTTTTTAGGATCCATCACGTATTCGACCTTCTTGCCTTGGCCGTAGACTTATGATCTTGGCCCCTCTCCCTCACACGCGCAATTCCCTTTGAGAATCGGCTTCCTTGACCGATGCTTCGTCTTGTGGAATTGGGCTTTGGAAGACCTTATGAACTCCCCTTCTTTTCGTAGAAGTTCCGGGAATACAATTGATCTTCACGGAAAGGGGCTTAGCCGTCTAGTGTGGAAATTCACGGAAAGGAGAAAAATAGCTTTGTAGTATGCAAGGGGGAAAGGTTCCTTAAATTTCGGGGGTTATAAAAGACCCTTTGGGAAGGGTTTATGAAAGTCCCCAGGAAGAGCTTTAAAAGAACTTGTGTGGGAGAAATCCACGGGAATGACTTTGTAGAAATGCTAAAGGGAAGGCTTTGAAAAGCCCTGCTATGGTGTCTTTTGGGGAAACCAAGGGCCGAAAGGGTTTAATTTTCGGGGATGTAAGGGGAGAAAAGGGGCTTAAATTCCAGGGGGGTTTATAAAAACCCGCGTGGGAAGGGCCTTATGAGAGTCTCACAGGAAGGAGGGTTTAAATGGCTTTAAAGCATTTTGTGGGGGGGGAAAACCCACAGGAAGGGGGGCTTGGAAGAGCCCTTATAAGCTTTCAAGAAGCTTCTTGAAGCTTTTGCAAATGTGGTGGAACCACATTAACGAGAGTATGGCAGCCAAATTTTTTTTCAGCTGGTGACGTCCATCTTCAGCCGGCGGCTTCACGAATCAGCGGCAGCTCTCTTCTGTCAGGCAGGACCCCCCTCAGCTTTTCCTCCTCTCTGACAACCTCTCAATTATCTAACAGCCTCGCGGCTACTCAACTCCTCTCCTCCAAGGCCTGGCGCGTTACGGCTCTTCCTGGCTTCTGAAAATCCTCTCCCTTCACACCCCTTAGAGGGGGGAAGTATTTATAGGAAGGGGGGGTAAGGCTCCCTCCCCCCCCACGTGGTGCCCTGCATGCATTTCCTCCCCTCCACCTCATGACTTCCCATATCAATCATCCCTTCCCTCAGCCACGCTTCTGCTGGGGGAAGGAGATAAAAAAAATATGCACTAATTATGACATTATTCTCTTGACCTCCTCCCAAGAGGAGGTTTTTATGAAGACATGCGGGTTTCTTAGTCCTAAGTCTCAATTGGCCAATGGAGAGTGTACCAATTAAAGACCGCACCATTCGTGACCATAATGCCGGCATTGTCATTTGCCCGAGACTTCACATGGCCTCATAATATTTTTGGCAAAAATATTACAATGGGACATGTCAAAACTATGGCTCTCACAGGTATTGTGAGAGCGGAGTTTTGAGCCTGGGATGTGCCTAAAATTTGCCAAAAAATCTAGAATTTAGGGGAAAAATATTCAACATCGAAGGCGGCGGCTCCAGCTAGGACGATTTTAAGCACCAAGTGAAATACGACTCTTAAAAGGTGCTCGAGTGATACTTCTTGATTTTTGATAATTTTTCAGACTGCCGTGCGGGTTATTAGGAGTTGCCAGTCAGTGCGGGATGTCAAGACGGATGCCCAAAAATTTACAGCACTCGAATCGGAGCCCGGACGGGGAAATAGCCAAGAAACTGGTCAAGATGCGAAGAGGTGGACAAACTTTGGGCCAAATGGGTTGTGCCTTTTGGGAGCCCCCTAAAACTTTTTGCCACATGACATTTGCAACAAATCGTGGAGAGAGAGAGCGTGAAGAAATGTCGCCTGTCTGTACGCCGAAAATTGTGCCAACATGGAGATGGATCATGATTGCAGCCTGCAAATAACCCATATAACCAATCATACCCCCGATCTTGCCTCTCTCTGCTGATCATATCGCTTGTCTTCGCCCGTCGAATGGTGGCCTAAATGAGGAGAGCCAATTCTAGTCTTTCTCTCTCCTCCCTCTCTCTCCCCTAAGGGACTCTTCTTGTGTGCAAGAGGAAAATGAAGAATGGTGAAGGAAAGCTTGTCCGGTTGAGACCGGATTGCTTCCGGGTGGATGTAGACATGAAGATTGCTGATTGTGAAGATGCTGGACATTGAATGTGGGCTCACCCGCAGTCCCGCACCAAAACCGAGATCCTGAGATATGAAGCCTAAGCGGTAATTCAATTTTTATGAAGAAAAAATGAGTTTTAATGCTATTTGATTGATGAAATATTGTTCCCATGGGCTCATTATGCATCATGATGTTGTTTTCTATGAGTTTTAACAGTTTATGCTCTGAAAATCAGAAAATCATAAGTGATATGACTAAAATTAATGGTATAAAACCTGTAAAACACGTGTTTAAGGGGTAAAATGGGGTTTTTTGCAAAATAAATGGGAAATATGAGACATAATGTCAATAAAACCTGAAATTTTGCTATCAAGGAACCTAAGGGCCACAACCGACAATCAATTTCAATTTTAAGTCATTTTTTATTGAAGAAAATAGAGGAAAATACCAAAAAAAAGTGAAAAATGGGTTTTAAATGGGAGAAAATTAGGAAATGATAAAAGGAAAATTCCAAAAAATTACATGTGTATTTATGCAATGTATAATGAAGAACTGCCAAGGGAAGTAAAATCCTTGTCCATGGGTGAATACCTCCTACCTCAACTAGAATTAACTTCTGAAATCACCTTTGACAATGAAATAGAAGCATGGATGTATTGTTCTCCCTGTTACATGAGAGTTGCAGAGACAGAGTAGAGTCAGTACAGTGATAGTACAGTTATAGAGCAGAGACAGTACAGAGGCAGAGCAGATACAGAGCGGCTACAGAACAGAGACAGAGCCAGAGCCAGAGGCAAAAGCAGAGTCAGAACTGGTGACAGAAGTAGAAGCGCATGCAGAGGCAGAAGATATGTTCTTCTTCTACAAAGCCTCTACAGAAGTAGAGACAGAGCCTCCAGAGGATGAGGATGAAACTGATGAGGAAGAAAATGAAGTAGGCTATGAAAGTGCAGATGAAGAATTCCCTCTAATAGAGGATGATTTGG
Source organism: Lygodium microphyllum (assembly GCF_053477565.2). Lineage (NCBI taxonomy): Eukaryota > Viridiplantae > Streptophyta > Polypodiopsida > Schizaeales > Lygodiaceae > Lygodium > Lygodium microphyllum. The sequence goes on from NC_141135.1 coordinate 182,302,475, forward strand.
TTGATGTCCCTACAGAGACCTCAGAGGCCGAATATCTCAGGTCGAATATCTCAGGGTACTGGATGGAATGACCATGGTTCCGTTTGGGTTGATCAATGGACCACAAAGTATGAAGAATCTGTATAAGCAATGGATTAAAAGCATAAAAATTAAGTTCACCAGTGGCTCCTATCGTCCTGACTGTTCAGTCCAAAGAAAAGATGATGATGATGCCCCCTGCCAACAGAAACCCAAGCCCTCAAAGCCACGGCCTCTAACAGGTCCGTGTTATGTGACATTCTTGGACACATCTTCTGAAGATGAAGCCTTGAGTCCTAAAGAGGTCATCAATCAAACAAAAGCAAACAAAGCTCTGATACCCTTCTAGCAACTTAAACAGACAAATGAGTCATCTATTCAGAAGGAGGACATTGGTTCTAGTGGGACATCAGACGAGGATACGACTCTCTTGAAAGAGTTAGAACTCTACCCAGAAGCAATCCGTGGGATATTTATTCACAAAGTGGAAGGTGAAAGACAAGTAACATTCCTGGATACTGAAGGAACCGAACGTCACCTGAAAGTGGGTCTCAATCTTCTAGAAGAAGAACTAGTGGTCTTGCGAGACCGACTTAAGGAGAACTTGGACGTGTTTGCTTGGTCATATAAAGACCTAAAGGGGATTGACCCCACAGTATGTCAACATCACATTGACCTAGAGCCCGATGCCAAACCTGTAAAGACAAAGATGAATGAATCCTAATTATTCTACTGTGGTGAAGGCCGAATTATTGAAACTCCTTGAAGCCGAGTTTATTTATCCCGTGGCTAACAATGAATGGGTTTTGCTCATTGTGGTAGTGCCCAAGAAGAACGGAAAAATTTGAATATGTGTTGACTTTCGAAAGCTCAATTCGAAGATGAAGAAGGATCATTTCCCTATCCCTTTTACAGAGCAACTGTTAGACACAATGGCAGGCAATGAGCTGTATTCCTTCTTGGATGGATTCAGTGGATATAACCAAGTCCAAATTGTAGAAGAGGACCAATCCAAAACAACGTTTACCACAGAATGGGGGACTTATGCCTACAGAATGATGCCATTCGGACTCTGTAATGCTCCTGCCACCTTCCAACGAGTGATGATGGCAGCCTTCCAGAATCATCTGCATGATTTCATTGAGGTGTATCTTGATGACTTCTGTGTCTATAGCTTGATCCGAGAGCACTGGGGACACCTAGAGCAATGTTTTGACAGATGCCGCGAGTATGGGATTTCTCTCAACCCCGACAAATGTGTCTTTGGCGTCTCCTCGGGAGTGCTTTTGGGCCATATTGTCTCTGCACAAGAAATTGCAATAGACCCAACAAAGATTGAAAAGATTGCCGCCTTAACAGCACCGACGAACCTCAAGCAATTGAGAGGATTCCTTTGCCATGTGGGCTATTACAGAAGATTTATTGCACATTTTGCAACTAAAGCAGCCCCTCTATACAAGCTCCTAAGAAAAGAAGCTGACTTCCTTTGGACTGATGACTGTGAAGAAGCCTTTAATACCCTAAAACAATGCCTGATCCAAGCACCTATTTTGCAACCTCCTGATTGGGCGAAGGAGTTTCATGTACACACAGATGTATCAATTGAAGGGTTAGGTGCTGTCCTATGTCAAAAGGGCCCCTCTAAATTAGATCAGCCGATATATTATGCAAGCCAAAAGGTCACTGATAGGGAATGGAACTATACAGTGAGACAGAGCTTGAGTGCTTAGCAATGGTATTTGCACTAGAGAAGTTTCGACACTATCTATTGTCCACACATTTCAAGTTCTATGTGGATCATGAGGCCCTGTCATTCTTGATGAAAAAAGAAAATGTTAAAGGACGACTGATGAGATGGTTGCTTCTATTCCAGGAGTTCGACTTTGAAGTAGTCACTAAGCATGGCCGTTCCCATATTCTAGCTGATCATCTATCATGGATCCCTCAAACAGAAGAAGAGCAACATGATGATCCAGACCTTCTTGATGCTTTCTTGTTTCTAGTTGAAATAGTTACTCCCTGGTATGCAAACATAACCAATCTCTTGGCAACTCAACAATATCCTCCTAGCATTTCAAGCCATGAGAAGAAGAAGCTTCTGTTAGAATCAGCCCCCTACACTTTCCTAGGTAGTGCCCTGTACAAGAAAGGCAACGATGAAGTGCTACGAAGATGTGTCGCAGGAGATGAAATCGGCATATCATTGAAAGCATACCATGACGAACCATGTGGTGGACACTTTGCAGGAGAAGCGACAGCCAGAAAGGCTCTGTTAGCAGGATACTGGTGGCCACCCTCCACAAGGATGTATATGATTACTGCAAGAGATGTGATGCTTGTCAGCGAATGGGGAAACCCACCAAAACAAGTGCCATGCCACTTCAACCCATTCTTCCCCTAAAGCCGCTTAAGAAGTGGGGGATTGATTTTGTGGGTCCCATTGATCCACGTACCAGATGGAAGCAGAACAGATACATCCTAGTATGTACAGATTATGTCACAAAGTGGTGTGAAACTAAAGCCCTAAAGCGGGACGATGGTAATAGTGTAGCCCTGTTCATGTACGAGAATATTATCACCCATTTTGGCAGTCCCCTCGAGCTGGTAAGTGACAGAGGTACTCACTTTCTTAACAAAATCATGGAGGAGCTGACGGAATTATATAAGATCCGCCATCGTAAGTCCACTCCCTATTACCCCAGAGCCAACGGCCAAGTTGAAGTCACCAATCGCATTCTTTGCTCGATTCTGACAAGAACGATTGCCGCACATCGTCGTGACTGGGATGATCGACTTACAGAGGCCCTCTGGGCGTATAGAACCTCCCATAAGGCAGCTACAGGACAGACCCCTTTCCAGCTAGTGTATGGTATAGAAGCCATCTTTCCTGTTGAGCTGGAATTGCCCTCTTAGCGAGTGGAAGTTAAAGAACACTTGGGAGATAATGAGTCACTACAACGCCATCTCCTGCACTTGGAATGCTTGGATGAGATACAGCGGATGGCCCTACAGTGCATGGAAACCACTCAAATGCGATGCAAGGCCTATCATGACAGTTTCATCAAGCACAAGGAGTTCAAAGAAGGTGATCTTGTTCTCGCCTATGATTCAAGATTTGGCAAGTTTCCTGGCAAGCTCCAACAACGGTGGATGGGCCTGTACCAGGTACTAGCCGTCAATCTTAACGGCTCTGTTCAGGGGTGCAAACCATTGATACCTCTGATGATTCTTTCCTAATCAATGGCTATCACTTGAAAAAGTATTTCCCTCCCTGGGGATCTTGACAATCACAGTCAACCTACCCTTTTCCTTTTGGGCATCGCACTGTCCTTCTTGTTGTGCTTCTGATAGCCCTTACGATTCTCCTCATGAGGCAATCTCGTTTTGCTACCCCCTCGTAGAAACATCTCAGCCCGACATTGTTCTCTTCTCGTCTGATCCAACAACGGTGGCGAGTTGGTCCTGACATATGGTATTTCTACCATTCTCTTTATTTTAAAAAAAAAACACAAAAAAAAAGAAAAAAAACAAACAAAACAAACGAAACTGTTATGGGAGAAAAGGAAGAAATTCTCTGTCATAACAGGCCTCGTTCCAAGAAAAGGTGGAAACACCCTTGGGCGAGAAGCTGACTGTGGAAACGGTGGTAACACCCCGCAGTTCAGGATAGCTAACTCACTAGCAGAACCTCTTCAGCAAGCAATTTGAAGCCACCTCCCTTGGTGCATTGTCTTTGCAATATCAGTCCCGTCTGCCCTTCTTAACAGACGCCTCTTCTTACCAATCATTGATGTATGAGATTTGTGGGCTGTCTCCCTAGGTATGCCTCCTCTTGAAGATCCTAATGACAACAACAACCGACATGATCTTCATCACCAATCCCTTGAGTGATGTGAGCTTTCATCCTAACAGGATGGGGATGTGAGCATGGGTTGTCCTTTGTATCTATCAGAGAGTGAGGCAGAGGGTGGGGTGAGTGACCACTCTTTCCCTTTAAATCAAATGAGAGGTGAGAAGTGTGAATGGAGTGTTGCATGCACGGGATGGGCTTCTCAACGCACAAAGCACGATTTGTTCTTGTACACTGCACTATAGGGCTCCCTGGCCTTCCTTCTTGCACTGTATGCTGGCACTAGGCGGGATGCACAGTTGCACCATCAAATGCGCACAAGGCATACAACCTTTGCACAAGCGACTGTGACGATTACATCAAGGGGTTTCAGGACATGGCTGCCCTCTGTATCTTTCAACAAAGCGTGAGACAAAGGGTGGGCTGAGTGTGACTAGAGTTTCTTCAATCAATTACCGAGAGGTGAGGATTGAGGGATGTTACGACCTTTGGAGTCAGGTACGTTCCCATTTCCCTATACACCCATGGGATGGGTTTTTGACATCAACACATGACACATCATTCTGTTCTACACACTGCACTACAAGACTCCCTGGCCTTTCTGCTTGCACCTATACCAGACAGGTTGGACGCACTGATGCCCCATCAATTGTGCACCTTGGCATACTCCCTCTTTCCTCATCATTTCCTCGAGTGATATTAGTTATGGGGTGAGTGATTGCTCTTTCATTCCAGTTGAGTGACCGTGAGTTAAGTGTAATATTCCTCATCATCAATGAATTTCCTGCGATTCCTTCAACCAGCTACCTCCCTGGGTGCTGTCGCGTGGTCCCTACCACGAAGGATGTGTGCTGTGAAGATACCTTGGTACCTCCTACAGCCGACAACGATAGTGGACGTGCCATCGACAGTCAACCTTGATTCTCGACAACATGGGCCAAGTTTTTCTAACTCTACACCTTCTGTTGTCAGTGATGGTCATGTTTTAAGTGTGGGGACGCTAGCGGTTGGTTTGTTGTGTGGTACTAGGTCCCTGTTTTTTGGTCAACCCTATCTGTTAAGGTTTTAAGTGTGGGGACGCGTCCCTGCACGTCTACATTGCATACCCCTCTGCATTTGCTTTAATTTGATCATGCATCTATGCCTACCCTAGTTTTACCCTGATGGGGTCCCTTCCCCACCCACCTGTCCATTTTCAACCCACCCTTGGGGCCGTTTCCTTGAAGTTTTCCTTCATTTCTTGATTTTGTTGTCCTTCCATGTGAACGCACCCTACGTTCATCAAAATTCCAATTCAAACTTATAGCCCTGTTCATCCCTTTGCAGTGACCATTTTTCCCTTTCACTGACCCTTGTTCCAACAAATGGTTCTAAAGTTATTAATTTTTGAAGTATTTTGCGTAACTTGGCCGATTTTCCATATGCACGCGCCTTTATTGCTTCGGAATGGTGATCTGACATGATAGCCTGACCTACACCTTTGCCCTAACACTTTTCCTTTTTACTCCCTATCATTCCGATGTACGGTTCATCCATTATTAATTTTTACGGGTTTTCGGGGCCATTTTCGTGCGTCTTTTTCATATTTTTCCATGTGAACATGTCGTATTTTCATCGGAATTCCCATTTGATGTGACGGCCCTGTTTCCACCTTTCCTCACATTTTTCCTTCTTTCACCCCCCTATTTTGCTCGTCGAATTTTTAGTTATTACTTTTTCCATGTGTTTTCGGGTCAATTTTTCGTATTTTTTGCATGTGAAACCCTCCTAATTCCCCCGGAACTTAGTTTTGATATGAGAGCCTTGTGCAACCCCTTCCCTCGCACATTTTTCTTTTTTTCTATCCTCTGTTCCGATGACCCGATTTTTTGTTATTAATTTTCGACCTCGTTTTCGTGTGCCATTTTTCCGTTTTTCCCATGTGAACGCATCCTATCTCGATAGGAACTCTGTTTTGACATGATAGGCTTGTTGGACACATTCTTCTGCACCTTTTTTCTTCTTTCCGCCCTGCATTTCGGCAAGCGGATTTTCCGATATTAATCCCTGTATGTATTTTTGGGCCTGTTTTTTTACATTTTTTCCATGTGAACGCCCTCATTTTCCTCCAAACACCCCGTCTTACTTTTCCATCATTTTTCCCTCCTCTCTCGACCCATTTTTCCTTTTTATGGATTTTCGTTTCGACTAACCGTTTATGAGTTATTATTTTTTCTTCATTTTTTTATGTTCTCGAGTGCCTCGCCTTGCGTGTGAACGCATGCGTTTTCATTTTTCCGTGTCTTGAGACGCCCCCGTCGCTTCCACGACTTGCGTGTCGACGTCCCCGCCTCGTCGGGTCCCACCAACGCAAATTTTTTTACCCCCGCCCCACACATGCGCGCGGGACGGGGGCGTGCCACCTTTCCCTTACTTTTCTTTTTCCATTAATTAATTCATTTATTAATTAATTTTATTTATTAAAAAAACCCAACGAGACCTTCCCTGCGTCCCAACCACCCCCTCTCTCTCTTCTTCTTCTTCTTCTTCTCCTTCTTTCTTCTTTCTCTCTGCTACCCCTCTTTCTCTCTCCGCGACCCTCCCCCACCATCTCCCCCACCCTCTCACCTCCTCCCTCTACCCTTCCAACTTCCTCCTCCTCTTGCGCCCCCCCATTCCTCCTCCTTTTGCACCCTCCTCCGAAGCCCTCCCTCACACCCTGCGCCTCCTCTGTTGGCGCCTCCCCTCGCCGCCTTCCCTGCTTGGTGGCGTCTGCGACGCCCTCCCTCTCGCCATCGGCCTGCGCCGCCCCACAGCGGGCTCTACTCCTCCTCCTGCCGCACCTCCCCTCCTCGCCGCCGCCCTCGACGTCTCCTTCCGCCTCCTACCCCAACCGCGCCGCCACCCTCGTCGTCTCCCCCTCCTTCTCCTCCTCCTAATTGTATCTCACTGGTTAGTTACACTAACTTTCCCTTAGTTAAACTAACCCTAATTTAGTTAGTTAAACTAACCCTAATTTAGCTAGTTAACTTTAGGTTAGTTAAACTAACCCTAATTCAGGTTAGTAAACTCTAGGTTAGTTACACTAACCCTACTTAGGTTAGCAAACTCTAGGTTAGTTAAACTAACCCTACTTAGGTTACTTAACCCTACCCTAGTTAAACTAACCCTAGACTGGTTAACTAACCCTACTTCAGTTACCCTAACCCTAGCCTAGTTAAACTAACCCTACTTAGGTTAGTTAACCCTACCCTAGTTTAACTAACCCTAGTCTCCTTAACCTAACCTTAATCTAACTAACCCCCCTTAGGTTAGTCTCCACCTTAATCTAACTAACCCTAGGTTAGTTAGTCTAACCTAGGTTAGTTAGAATCTGACTTAGTTTACTTAACTAACATAGACTAATCCAGACTAACCTAGTCCCCCTTGACTAACCTGACTTGACTTAGTCTGACTTACATGATTTACCCAGACTAACAGGACTTAGCTGACTTGATTTGACCTTACTTACCAAACTAACTTGATTTCCCTGATTTACTTGATTTAAATAATTTATAAATTCATTTTCACTAAGAAAAAATTCCAAAAAAAAATCTAAAATTCCCTTTGATTTTTGCAAATTTATGGCAATTTGTTAAGTGGAAATTTCCACCCCCAAAATTACAGAAAAATAAATATTTGACAATTTCTTCAAAATTACCTAAAAAATGTTGAAAATTCATTTAAAATTCGTACAAAATATAGAAAAATTCTAGAAAATTCCACCCACCCTTCCTAACCTTTGTCCATTTATTTTTCACTTTAAAATATTTTCATGTAAGGCACCCATATTTAAAAAAAAAAAAAAAAACTCAACAAAAATTAAACATAAAAATTCAAATCTTATTTTTCTAACATAAATTGTGGATATTTCCTAACTGGCTGAAATTTTATTTTTCCTTCATCCCATATCCATATTTCCTTATTATTCATTTTGAAAAAGAAAAAACAAATAAACACATACAATTTATTAAAAAGCAAATCCAAAAAAACACACATAACTCCAAACCACCACACATAATACCCCTAGAATATCAAACAAACAAAATTTAAAATTAAAAAAAATCATAATACAATTAAAAAATAATAATCATAAAAATCAACAAACCCACTAAGGTGTTGTGTTTATTGTTCAGTCAGTAGTCTTTACTTTTCTTTGATTGGATTCATTACTTTTGGGGAACTCTTCCGTGCACCTTCAGGCCATTGTATACACACCCCTTCTAGGTATTTCTTTTATGAACTTTATTTATTTTCATTCCCCCTTAATCACAAATTAATTGCTAAAATGAACTATTTATTCATCCACATTTTCCACGCACATTCACGCTAAACACACCATTTCATAATAATAAAACTCAACTAGCCGTTCACTTTGCATGCGCTACGTGCACTTAAGAGGCACTTTAATTTGTAATAAAAATGAACGAGCCGTCACAAGAGCACGCACTGGCAAAAAAGCGCTCTACATCACTATTAATTTTTAATTAAGAAATTTGCATTTAGAGACCCAATCTGGGCATCATAGTCCAGGTTGCGTTAAAGCACCATTTCAACTTAAATAAAATTTTAATTAAAATTTTAAGAAGGAACCGTTGTTTTCTTATTAAGGTTTATCACCTAATAAAATGTTACCCATTGTTAATAATTTAATAAAATAAACCCTTCATTCAAGTAATTCCCCCTCACTGCACTTCTTTTCCCCCTTTTTAATAAACTCACTTCGTGGGATGGGTGCGTAAAAGTCTATTAGTTGATACTGATGGTCAAGGTTATGATCCCGTCTTAATGAATATTTTTATGGTAGTCTGATTTGTCCATGTGTTACGATTACGGGTACAGTGTGTAGTTTTTTTTCTTTATTGCCTGATACGGGGATTTGGGTGCTTGAATGTTGCATTGCATAAAGCTTTCGGTCGCATATTTGTAGAGGTCATGCCAAAATTTTTCTAGGCTGTGTATTGTCTAGGGTGTTACTTGGGTTAGTTACGTCTATGTTTGTATGAGTGTCCTTCTTTTTTGGATTGATTCCTTTTTTATAGCCCTTTGGTTGTTTTGCAGGCATTCTTTGTGATTGTCTGTGTTGTGGTGTGTGTGTTTACCATCTGAATGCCGCCTCACGCTCCTCCCCCTATCCAGTATGTCCCATTGGTTAGTAGGGATTACTCTTTTCTACTTACTTTTGAGCCTCTCACGAAGGCGGGACTTGCGACTTTCGTGGTTGCCTCCTTTCCCTTGATTCCCGAGGATCCATCCATGTGTGATGAGTTCCTGGCCTCATACAGCAAGAAGTTGGGACTGGTCCATGGTACTTCCATGACTTTGACACCTCGAGGCTTAGGGAAGGCTCTGTCTCTTCCCTACAAAGGAGAACCCTTTGTTACAACTCGCCAGCTCTTCTCTAACGATGAGATTTTGAAGCTGTTACAAAAACAGACCAAGGAAATTCTGGATGTCAAGAAGGTGATCAACACTTCGGGAGTCTCATTTTCCATGATCTCACTGATCTTGTATGAAAGTTGGTCTGCCAGTTTCTCCAAGACAGGTTTATGCCTGCCAAGACACCGTCCCATTACTTGTCCAAAGAGCTCCTTACAGCTTCAAGGATGTTGTTAAAAGGAGTCGCTATTGATTGGAGCACTTACCTACTCACTAAGATGGATCAACATTTTGTCAAAGTAACCAGGGGCAATGTTACCAATGTCACCTATGGATCCTACTTGTTTGCCTTCTTGACCTACTCAGGTTTAAAGAAGAGTGTGCCTCTACCTCCTCCATCTGATCCAGTACCACCTCCTCCACCTTCAGATGAGTCCGAACCAATTGATATAGAGGATCTGGATTCTTCTCCTCCCCTGGTCATACAACGCAAACGCTTGAAGCGGGTAGCAAATAAGGCTCCTTCAGTTCTTCCTTCCGTGACAATTACTGCTACATCTGGCAGTGTTCTCCCTGCTTATCTCACATGTAACAACCTGTTCTGAGCACATAGAGAATGTTCGTTGGACATATCAATCCCTTCACTGAACATTCTAGTCTCGGGAGATGCCATTCCCTTCCTATGTACAATCATCTAGAGTTCAATTGAACTGTTAGTGACAGCTTGTGTTCAACAGCTGTATGCTTCCTTTTATGAAGAACTGATGTAGTCTAAAGACCAGTAGGCAACATCCGAGTTAGCCTCTGCTAAGGATACCCTTTGGCAGATCTGTTTAAGCAGATGGAGCAACAAACCCAACTGATTGAAACCCAAAGAGATGAGATATTTTCTTTGAAGATTCAGTAAAACAGAGGCTCAATCCGAGGTCACTAGAATCTCAGAGGAGAAGGAGAGGATGTCCAAAGAAGCGCGAGAGTTTCAAACTCTCTTAGATGTCAAACTTTCAGCCTTACAGAATGCTAATGACACAGTGGAATCACAAGCTTCCCAAATCAAACAGTTGCACGACCAACTGGCCCAGTCACGGTTTGCTGTTCCTCCAAGCCCTAATATTCCCTTGATCCCTTCTCTCTCACAGCAAGACTTGGTAGTTCTCCAGAGACAGGCTACCTTGTGTCCTCTATTCCAAGGTAAAGTGGAAAGATTACAGTCCAGAATGGATCTGCTATGGTCTACATTTGAGCATTTCCAGGAATATGTTCCTCCGGACCATTCTTTCTTTGTCCACTATCAAATGCACAAGTTGGCCTTTTACATGAAGCTTTCAATGACGGATCTTCCTCTTCTAGAGGATGGTTGGAGTGGGGCTTGGTCTCCTGAGTTGCTGACAGAAGTGGTCCATATGGTGTTTGAAGATTCTGTCACAACAGATACCATGTTGCTATCATATATGTATCTACGGGGAGACTTGTTGATTCCAGATGAAGTGGATATGGCCTAGTATGTGGGAGATGTGGTTTTACAAGCTGTTTTGTATGTCAACTATTTGGAGTTGCGAATAGATGACATGTTCCAGAGTTACTCCTCCAGAGTGGCTACTTGCCCTGATAATTCCTGGCACTCAATGATTGATTCTGTGGTCCTGAATCAATGACAAAACACAGCTTCTACCTATGTACAGAGCACTAACCAACTGAGGGTGGATCTCTTAGCTTACCTTTCCAAAAATAATCCATTTGTTTCCTTTTTTTTATGCCTATGAGAGAAGATCTATCTTAGGTCCCTCTGTTCCTAGCCTTCTGTATTACCAACAAATGGCTCACCGTTATGATACATATCTTTCCCTCTATCAAACCAATTCAACAACCATCTTACCCCTTCTTTTCCAACCTCAATCTTTTCCTCAAATTCCCATATTTACATATTGCTTTTTTATCGAAGATAGAGTATTTTCCCCTTCTCCACCATGTCCTTCTCCATCCATTCATGTACCTTCTACCTTTCGTATTTATCAATTAGCATCCTTCCTAACTGATTTCCTAAAATTTTCAGCCACTCCTTCTTTAACTTATTCCTCCTTTTATGATTTTTCCTACCCATCTCTTCATCCACTTTTACTTATTCCACTTCCATCTCCTGCCACTTATATCTCTCAACCCCCTCAGTTGGTTAGTGAATATGAAGGGTTGGATTAGCAGATTCCCAGAAGAAGAGGATGTCATGATGATTCTCAGTGGAGATATGAGGTTTTGTGATGTTCTGATAGGTTCTGTATAGCTTCTGTTTTGTTCTGATTGTCTTCTGTATGAAGTATGGATTGATGATTAATGAAGATTGAGATATTTTGAAAGCCTATTGAATAGTTTTTGATAGTTTGGAATGGTTTGAGTATGAGTTATGAGGTTTTGATGACCTTCTATAACCCTCTATAGACCCTCTATAGAGCCTCTGTCTCTGCTCTGTCTCTGCTGTAACTGTATTGTAGCTGTTCTGGTGCTATACTGTGACTGTTCTGTAGACCTTCTGTAAGTGTTCTGTAGAATGTATGTGTGACTTTGGGAAAGATTTCTAACCTTTGGAAAGGATGAATCTAAGTTCAAAAGAGCTAAAACAAGTGAAAGAAACAACTGCTGAAGATTGAAGAGAAGACTAAGTGATAATGACAGTAGTGAGCTGTGAAAAGACACTGTAGTGGCTCTGGTGACTCTTCATATCAGACATACCTCTTGGGAGGTGCATCCACGACCTAAGAAAGATTATTGAGGGTTATTATGAGGGTATTGTAGTGAGGATATGATATACTATTGATGGAGAGAAAGAGAGAGAGTCAGAGATAGTAAATTCTATCAAAACAGTGTAACTGTATATGAGAGATTGAGAGAGAGAACTATGAAGATATTGAAGAAGAATAATATGTGATTGATTTCCATTCAAAGATGGTGTATTCTTTGTGTTCTTTGTTCTATTGATGGATTTTGTAAAGATATTGAAGATTATGGCTGATTCTTCAAATCTACGGGAGATCTCTACTATGATGCTGCGTGAAGAATTGTTGTTTTCTTTGTTTTGATGATCAAAAGAATGAAATAAAATCTTGTTGATGTTACAATATAGATTTTCTTGCAAGAGAATTCTCTTTTCCTTGGTATTCCTCTTGGGGCTCCTGTGGATTTCCCACACAAGCCATATTTACCCCGGGATTTAAGCCCCCTTCCCATTGAATCCTCAAAAAGGCCATTTTCGCCCCTGGGCTTCGAAGAGGAAGCCTATAAGGCCTTCCTACCAAATATCCCTCAAGCCCCTAGGCCTGGTTCCTTGTAGTGAAGAAGAGGGGTTTCCCTAAGCCCCTTCCCACTTGGTTTCCCCCATAAGCCCATTGAAGAGGATTTCCTTAAACCCTAGGATTTTGAAGAAATTAAGCATAAATTCCTTTCCACCAATCACCCATAAGGCCCTAGGCTTGGGATTTCGAGTTCCCTTTTTCCATAAGGCCCACAAAACCCTTTCTAAACCCAAAATTTCAAGGTGAAGAATAGCTCTCAAGCCTCCGTTGTCTAAGGGCCCTCACAAGAACCCTAAGGCCTTCCAAAGCCAAATTCCGCAAGTCGAAACTTCAGTCAAGGAAGCCATACCTCAAAGGGAATTGCGCATATAAGGGAGACGGGCCAAGATCATAAGACTGCGAGCCAAGGCAAGAAGTTCGAATCCACGAAGGCAAACCAGAGGTTGAATTCACGATGGTCCCTAAAAAGTCACAAGGCGCAATCGCAGGAGGATCATCTCCTAATATATTCATGTGGACATTTCATCGAACCCACAAGTCCAGGTTTTCTTACTATTTTTGATTTACGTCGAAGTATTGCAATTATGCATGGTTAATTCATGGAATTAGAATTCACTTATGCTTGTCAAATCCACCTAGTTTGATGCGATTAAAATACTTTGGCTATTTTAAAGAAAGTAACTCACGATTGAAGATTGGTCATTTGTATTGGAATGAACAAAAAAGAACATAAGATGTCTATGCATTCTTAGCAAGTTGTTTTTGTGCATTGTAAAGTAATGAATCTAGATCAACTAATGATTATGATTACAAAGTCGAAATTATTGTAGTACACCTTCGATTATGCATGGAAAGATTAAATCGCATGTCGCATTATTAGACAAATCTTTCTTCGTAATGATTCATTAAAAAGTCATTATCAACCATAGGAAATTGCAAAGCATGGAAAGATTCTAAAGTTGCATGAAGTAGGTTAACTCTAGCTTCAATTGGCATAAATATCATTTAAACTGCGTAGTAATTAGGAAAGGTTGCATAATGCCCATTCCTTGTACGAATAAATTCATTCAGAAACGTAGTTAGGGAAAGGCTGCATGGTTCTTTTAACATAAAACCCTAAAAGCTTAGTGGCATGAATCGTGAATGCATGTCCTAGTAGGATCAATGGAAATTATGCGGTAACTTACCATTCGCTTTGATCTTAACAAGAAAAGTTAGGGTTTGTAAATATAATCAAATGTAGAGGCAATGAAATGTGTGCTTACGAGAATTGTATCATAATGCAACTAGTTTTTCCCTCTTTGATCAAGACAATATCTTTAGGAATAGCTCGTCCTTGTCGTAAGACAAGTAAATTGGTTTACCCAAAACACCTAAACTGCAAAGGATTCATTTAGGATGGTTAAATCAATACAATATACTCCAAGTGCTAACTAGGGTTTAGCACGTTAAGGACTTGACCTAGTCGCACTTATTGCCAAGTCGAAACTCTCATATCCTAAGTCCTACCCACATTCATGGAATGTAGGGACAATTGGACATACTTGCAAGAAAGGAACTAGGGATTTTGCCCTAAGGACCACTCGTTCAAAAGATGAAACTCGGATTGAGTTGGAACCCCTAGGACGGCCGGCCTAGTGCAATCAGGGAATGGATTGGATATGAGGACACCCTAAACCCTGTTTCTTATCTAATCATGATTTTGTGATTAGAAGACACCGTTCGATGGGTGAAATAGTCCCATGGATTAGATGCGACACTTATGCAACAAGTTGCAACGTCGCATGAACTTATGGTTTGATCACAAAAGAATAGCTAATTCCTCGGAATGAGATTGGCAGATTCTTATGCAAGTTTAACTTGCAAGAGGATGAGTAGTCATCCTGTTATATCACCTTTCTTGGGAAAAGTTTCCAAGATAAGGGAATTAGATATTTGCTTAGAAGCAGAGGACCAATCAATAATTTGAAGCAACATATTCGCCATGATTTACTGTTAATAAAACCTAAGGTATTGGTTAAGTTGGGTTAATAGGGTATGGCCCTAACCGAAGGACATAAGGGTTAATAAACAAACCCTTGGGAAACTTGCCAAGTCACAATTGATCCCGGATCGAATGTCGGATGCATTCGGAGAGAAGGATTCACTCCTTAGCAGTTGGCCAAATAACGACCACTAGAAATGATTATGCTTGTAACAGTTTAGAGAGCACTATTTGCTTTGTTTGCTCAAGGAACTAAAGGATGAAAAGATATCTAATGCTTCAGGTTGAAGGCCTGAAGGGAGAGGCAGCCTCAGTTACCCCCGACTGTCTACCTGACCCTAACCAAGAGGGTTGTTAGCTGCGCCGGGAAGGTGGACCGAACCCGCCGCGTGAGGTCTCTCCGTTGAGTGCTACTTGGAGTAGGAGGACGATTGGGTGCTAGGGGGGCTCTGGCCGTAAATCCCTCACCTTTCGAGCCCTGCACAATAGGCCAACCTGAATCGGGATTGGATCTCGAGGCCCGCATACTAGTCTACGGGTGAAATGTTGGATTAGTAATCCCTGTGGATTACTGGATAGCCTTCGGACAAATTATGGATAAGCCTCTAGGCTGGACTTTATGAATGTATTCCAAAGATAAATATGATAACTTGTTGAAAAGGAACTTGTTTGACACTGCTTTTCTATGTCAAGTGCTAAGATTATGTGAAAGAACCAGTATCTAACGGGCTAATTAAGGAAGCTTCTTGATGCATGTCCAACTAAATGTGGTAGATAATTAGACAACTAAAATAACCTGAGGAAACTGCGGTGGCTATGGCTATGGTTCGTGGTCCCGGTTGGACGAGAACTTTTCTCAATCATAAAGGATAGCAAGGAGATATTCAAATAAAATGAATAGCAAGGGCGCTGACCTAGAGTCTAGGTTATAATAATCTCGATTTACGCTGTTTTAGGGGAACGGAATGGGACTATGCCTTATGGAAAGGAGGTTGAGCCCTACATCCCTCTCGTTTTCCATTCTCCTTGAACCAAGTGCAGCGTGAATCCACTTCGAGCATGGCGTTTCTGCGTAAAGTAGTTTGCTTGGGGTTTGACGCTAGTTGCTATTTAGGAAATGGCCATTAGGGGAAACCTTGATTCAGGATAGTCCTAAGTGGGAACAGCCAGAATACTTCCGCTACGTGGCAGACGCGGAAAGTCCTAGATTGCAAACCTCGTGACATTTCATGGGAGTGCCGGGCGGAGCTTCTAGACCTCCTTTCCGATGGATTGCTAAGAGTGTCCTGAAGGGAATAGGTGGACATGTTACAGACTGCATTTGGTGGGTATACTATTCCTGGCATGGGAGGAGGTAAAACTCCTCTTCCTGGAGTCATTGATAGCCTTGCTTCAACTTCGTCATACAATCTTACACCTTCCACTGCAGCTTGCAGATTGACTGGTCTTCTCAATTCTACGAACTTGCAAACTTCTGGTTGTAGATCTCTGAGAAACACTCCTTTTTGGATACCTTCGTCCAAATGATGGTTAGTCCATCTCTTCAGGATGGATTCCATTCATGAGACATAAGGTTCTACTCTTTCTCCAGAGGACTGACTTAGGTTCATGAACTCCTCTCGCATCAGCTCTTCAAAACCTTCGCGCCTGAATTTAGTGAGGAAGTCCAAGTCCCAAGTGTCAAAAGTTCCTACTACTTGTCTCTCATACCATTGAAATGCCGCTCCTTTGAAAGTGGCATTGTTAGCCACACATGCTACCATAAATTCTGCTACATGAATATCAGGGCCTTTATTGTACTCTCCCTTAAAAATTGGCAATGGGACTACCTTTGCTGGCATGTCATCAATATTTCTAGGACAAATCTGACTAGGAAGGGGACCTTGAGTCACCATGGGGACTTCTGTAAAGAGTGCTTTTTAGGGCGTCAAAGGAGGCTTCTACTGCGAGCTCGTTCTCAGCCTTAATTTTTACCTTCTATCTTCTTACGTACCTCTGGACTTGTTCTAATTCTTGCCTCTTGATTGCATCATTCATCACGGGGTTGGCTCCAACCACTTATTTAGTACTCAACAGGATAGTATCAGAGCGGGCTTCAACCTCTAGGGGATTCTCTGGCCAACATCTCTTCTACTTCCTTCTTTTCAACATATCTGAATTTGGCTTTCAAACCACCACAGAGGGGGAGATATTCCGTTTTGAAAGTATCAAAACTCATTCTTCTTAGGATTGTTGTTGTGCCATCATAATAATGCCAGCTTTTGAGGGTTTCAATAGTGTATGTTGTGAAAAACACTCTATCTACCAACTTCCAATGGGTTGCTAATTGGACAAACAGAAGATTGTCAGTGCACCAAGCATCCCACGTATCTTGCTGTTGACCATCCACAAACAAATTCCAACTCTTTTCCTTCTTGTTTTCGTGAACCTCCACAGACCAAGACTCCTGAAGCTTCTTCACAATTTCCCACTTGATGATGTTTGGAAACTTCTCAATGAATGCTAAATCTTCCATAGATATTCATTGTCTCTGCTTCTCTATTCTTCAGTTTGTTCCCAAACAATTTTCCACCAAGATGCAAATTTCTGCTGCCTCAACAGAAAGAGGAAATAGTCCACCACATAGAGCATGCATCATGATGGTAAATTATTTCCGCCATTGTGGGATTAACTTCTTGTGGAAAGTGGCTTTGGCAATAAGAATCTCCAACTCTTCAGTGGAAGAAGGAATTTTGCAAGCATCCATTGAATTCTTCTCTTCTTGGCAATGTCATTTCCTTCATTTTCAGCCTCTTCTGATGTTTGTTGATTGCAAGTTTCCCTAGCTGCGCACCAGAAACATGGAGCTCCAAGAGGA
This sequence comes from Lygodium microphyllum, assembly GCF_053477565.2. NCBI lineage: Eukaryota > Viridiplantae > Streptophyta > Polypodiopsida > Schizaeales > Lygodiaceae > Lygodium > Lygodium microphyllum. Next base: position 182,319,865 of record NC_141135.1, read on the forward strand.
ACACTAAGGAAAAGGGGATTCTATTGCAAGAAAATATATTTTGTAATATCAACAAGCATTTATTTCATTCTTTTGATGACCAAAACAAAGAAAACAACAAATCTTCACGCATCATCATAGTAGATATCTCCCATGGATTTGATAGAATCAACCATAATCTTCAACATCTTCATAGAATCCATCAATAGAACAATGAACATAAAATAATACACAATTTTTGAATGGAAATCAATCACATAGCATTCATCTTCAATGTCTTCATAGTTCTCTCTCTCAATCTCTCATATACAGTTACACTGTTTTGATAGAAATTGGCTATCTCTGTCTCTCTCTCTCTTTCTTTCTCAATAGTACACCATCTCCTCACTACAATACTCTAGTAATGACTCTCAAGAATCCTTCTTAGGTCGTAGATGAACCTCCCAAGAGGTATGTCTGACGTGAAGAGGCACCAGAGTCACTACAGTGTCTCTTCATAGCTCACTACTGTCACTGTCACTCCAGTCTTCTCTTCAGTCTCTTCAGCAGTTGCTTCTTCCATTTGTTTTAGCTCTTTTGAACTTAGATTCATCCTTTCCAAAAGTTATAAAACTTTTCCAAAGTCACAAAACTTTTCCAAAGTCACACATACATTCTACAAAACACTTAGAGAAGATCTACAAAACAGCATAGAGCAGGAACAGAGCAGATACAGAACAGAGACAGAGGCTCTACAGAAGGTTTATAGAGGGTTACAGAAGGTCATCAGAGAACATCAAATCCTCATAACTCATACTAAAACCATTCCAAAATATCAAAAACTATTCAATAAACCTTCAAAATATTTCAACCTTTATCAATTATCAATCCATGCTTCATATAGAAGAAAATCAGAACAAAATAGAAGCTATACAGAAGGTATCAAAACCAATCAGAACCTTAACAGAACCTATCAGATCATCACAAAGCTTCATATTTCCACTAAGAATAATCATGAGGTGATGAAGGAAATTTGGTATGGCAGCCTCTATACTATGCCAAACTCCCTTCTGCCACAAAGTGAATGAGGTAAGGGCACAACCTAGTCATGGAAGAGCGGACTAGGACACTATGCAAGAGAGAGAGGAGCTTGTGAGGGAGAAGAGAGGAAAAATAAGAGAGAGAGAGAGAGAGAGGGACAAAGAGAGAGAGAGAGAGAAAGAGAGAGAGAGAACGACAAAAAATAGATGAATCAATAAAACTTAAGAGGGCACAAGATGGAGAATCCTCAAGACATAATCAATATATACAATATGGACACCAATAGCATGGGCTTATTACACTGTAGAGCATGCATAAGCTATAGTAAGGGAATGAACTGCATGAGCTTATGAGAGAGAATGGGGAAGGCTCAATAGGGCTGAAGAAGGCCTCTTGGCTCTCTCTTGGAAATTACAAAGGAGAAGGCCTCTTTATATAGGCCTTGAGGGTGTTTAGGGAGGAGGTTAAGATAGAATATAAATTAACACCACCAAAGCTGCATTGAGGCGGTTCCACCAACGTGGAAGCTCTATCTAGATGTTTTGTTGACTAATTTTGTACTTAATCAAGTTCTATCATAGGTGAGTTGTCTCCATTCTCCCCCCCATAGCTTGAGTCTAAGAGCTCTCCTATAAAAAATATAGAGAATCTTCATAAAATAAGATCATATCTAGTAATAATGGAGAGAGAGTAGTGAGAATTCATACATTACTACCACAATTAAGGATGATTTGAGGGTGATTTAGGAGGAAAATTCTAATGGTTTATTAGCTTGAGAGAGAGGAGAAGAGAGGGGAAAGGGTTGGGAGTCTGATGAATGATGTTTTATGGAAGTGTTAAGTGTGGGGAAGAAAGTGTGGGTGTGTATAAAATTGGGAGGTGGTCTCCACCACAGTTGGAAAAAGTTGGCGTCCACCATTTTGGCCATATCTCCCGACTCGTAGCTTCAAAAAATTATAAAAAACTACTTGCCAAAACTTCAGCTCACGCGCTACAACTTTCATGTTGAAACATTTTTTTGCATTGGAGTGGAAAGTATTTTTAAAAAATCTTACAAAATCATATGCCTAATTTTTCTTCCACTAATGCTTGCAAGAAGGGTCCCATTTATTTGAATGATCATAAGGCTCAAAATCCATGACATTATGAGCCTCACATGCCCTTTGGATGGCTCCAAATCCATTTCATGTCTTTTCTTTTCACATTACACATTTTTCCTTCACCTTCCTCCATTGATCTTTACTCTTCACCCCCCCTTGTTAAACCAGTCCATGAAATATTTCCATCCAGTGATTTCTTGGATTTCCCAAGAGGTTGTTCCCACCCTCTGCTTTATTTCAAACCTCCAAATGTACAAAAAATCAACAAAGTGTTAGACAAATATTTTTATGTGATTTTCTCGGATCATATAGCCCCCCCCAACCTGGCTAGAGGTATTTATGCCTCTAGATACTCTTTGGTATCTTGAGCTGACCCCACCCTGATGTGATAGGGTTTTAAGTGCCATCCATTTACCCTGGTCTTGTGCACTTTTCCCTCAATGTCCTGAAGTTTGTAGGAGCCATTTTTGATTTTTTTTGTGACCCAAAATGGTCCCTCCCACCAGTAGAGAAACTTGCTATCCTTTCTTTTATCAAAGTGATTTTCATATCAACGCACTAAAGATCCCTCCTTGATGTTTTTATCTATTAGCTTCTTGTTGAACTTTTCTCTACGCTTCTCAACTTCATGGGAGTAGTGGTTGATGGCTTCTTCATGATCCAATTGTAGCCTCTCTAGGTCCAGTAATCTTTGATGTAACTTCTCCTTTTGGGAGCCTACTGTGCCACCTAATACTCGAAGGCTAGCTAATTTCACCTCAATAGGCAAAAGAGCCTCTTTTCCATAAACTAGATGAAAAGTTATGAACCCTAACATGGTTTTGAAGGAGGTTTTATAAGCCCATAGAGCTCCACTAAGGTGCTTGTCCCAATCCCGGGGCCTTGAATGTACCTGTTTGTTGCTGATGATTTTACAAATCATTCCATTTACCTTCTCCACCAATCCATTGCGTTGAGGGTAGTAAGGGGTAGAGTATCGTCGTTGAATATTTAGCTTTTACATGAGTTCACCCATCACATTAGCTCTAAACCCTGGTCCACTATCTGATAGTATTTCAAGAGCAGTACCAAACCTACAATAAATGTGGTCAAAGATGAATTTACTCACTTCCTTAGCAGTGATTCTTCTAGTTGGCATAGCCTCGGCCCATCTAGTCATGTAATCTACCCCCATGATAATATATTCTTTTCTTGATGGAGTGTGTGGTAGAGGCCCTATGGCATCAATTCCCCACTTCTCAAAGGGTCCATAGACCTTGATTGGGGTTTGGGGTTCTACTATGAGCCGTCGTGGTTTTGATTTTTGACATTGTTCACATGTTTGACACCAATATTTGACATCTCGATGTAGATTGGGCCAAGTAAAGCCGGCTTGTAGAACCTTTTTACTTGTGATGTCATGTGCAAAGTGGCCTCCACACACATCATCATGACAATATTTTAAGATTTCTTCAATTTTCCACTTTGAAGGCACTTTCCTAAGCACACCATCCTTACCAAGACAATACAAACTATGATTTACCATGATATATCTTGTAGCCTTCCGAGCTAGCCATTGTCTTTCTCCCTTAATTAGGTGTTTGGGAGCTTCTCCTTGCTCTAAGAGGTGTAGAATATCTTTTAAGTTTTCCTTGCCTTGCTGAAGTGGGGGTTTGATAGCCACTGCTCCCACCATTGACTCATTCAGCTTTGATGATGCTAGATGGTCGGCATCCTTGTTCTGGTCTCTTGGCACATGATGTACTTGTGCCTCCCTAAATCTTCTCATAAGAGATTTGGCCTCTCTCATTTTACTAGAGAGGTTTGTATTTTTGCATGCCCATGTACCTTGCATTTGCCTTACCGATAGCATGGAGTCTCCAAAAGCATTCAACCTCTCGATTGAATTACTAAGACACCAACAAAGACCATGAATTAAAGCTTGATATTCTGCCTCATTGTTAGAGTGGAAACCTTCCAAGATGATTCCTTCACCATAGATTTTCTCTCCTAAAGGAGAGAAAACAATAATGCATGCGGCTGCCTTATCCTTAGTTCTCTTGTATGCATCATCAAAGTAGAGGCTATAAGCATCTACAAGAGTCTTTATGGATGGGGGTGGTGGAAGGTCCTTTCTTTTCACCCTAAGATTTTTCTCATAGCACTTGTTTGTCAAAATATTAGCTAGGCATGCTCGAGTTGTTTTTTCAACCTGCACTGTTTAATCAAACTCTTGAAGTCGGACCACACACTTTGCTATTTTGTTAGAGATTTCCATATGTTGTAGTGCATAGGGAAACATATCCTCCACATTGATGATCACAAACCTCTTTGGAAGCAAATATGGCTGAAATTTGGTTACTGCAAACATGAGGGCCAACACTAGTTGTTCCATGGAGGTGTAAGCCTTCTCTGAGGCTTTCATGAGGCAGCTGGCAAAATACACAGGCCTCATGAAGGTTGTTTTTGGATCTTTTTGTAGGAGAGCAGCACCAATGGCCTCTTCTCCCATGCTAAGGTTTACAAAGAATGTTTTTTCCCAACAAGGCTGGAGGACTATATGAAGTGACCCCAACATTTTCTTTATCTCCTTAAAATGTCCTTCACTTTGTTCATTCCATACAAGTGTTTCGTGGCGTGTCAGTGTTGCTATAGGGAATATATGGCCTGAGAGAGTAAGTGTATAAATCTACCCAAATATCTTAGCTTTTGTAAGAAGGAGACTAATTGTTTGATGGAGGTTGGGGAAGGTAGAGCTAGCAATGTTTCTACCTTTTTTGGATCTACCTCAATTCCTTCAATTGACACTACATGCCCTAGTAGTGTAACCTTGCTTTCCTCAATGTGACATTTATCCGTATTTAGTTGTGCACCCAACCTAGCTAAGCGAGTAAATCCTTCATCAACCTTGCGTAGATATATGTTCCTTGAGCTGTAAATACAAAATTCATTTATAAAAACCCTTATGGACTTACCAAAGTAAGGTTGAAAGACCATATTCATGAATCGTTGAAAGGTTAATAAGGCATTTATGAGACCAAAGGGCATGACCCGAAAGGCAAAACAGCCCCATGGTGTGATGAAAGTGGTCTTCTTTTGATCCTCCTTTGCAATACGAATCCGGAAGTAGCCAGAGTAGCCATCACACACTGTATACTGCTCATGTCCTGCTACTTCATTCAAGATTTCATCTTGAAATGGGAGAGGGAAGAGGTCCCTCTTTGTTGGAGCATTTAGTGGCTTGTTATAACATTTCCGATTCTAAGTACACGTTCTTCGCATGAACATCCTCTTAATAGGACGTCATGAGGATAATTGTTGAAATTTATGGAATTTTTTTAAAAAAATTCCCTCATTCCCCCAGCCGACTGTCGTGCTGGGGGAGAGGGAGGGAAAGCGAGATGAATAAGCATCCCTGCTAGATACCATGGAGGGGGCAAGGGCATGCAGGATGCCGTGTGGGGACCTGAAGGTCCCCTCCCTCAGCTATAAATGGCATGGGAGGAGTTGTTGGGTGAAAAAAAAACACGGCCGTCAAGAGAGAGGCCGACACATTGATGCTGCCATAGTGAGAAAGGGAAGTTGTGAGAGAGAGGGAAAATATTGTCACGCTACGGCTGAGGAACTGCAGCTGTGAGGGAGAGTGTGGGTCTAGAGAGAGGTGGAGGGACAGACTACTGATGCTGCCGCTGGCAGAGGAGGAGGCATCATGTGCGCCACTGATTTGAGGAGCTGCCATGGAGGGGAGGAGCTCGTGAAGCCACCCACTGCCGTCTGTCAGTTCGCTTGCCGCCATCTCATATCCCAGACGCCACGAGTTCTTTCTAGAAGCTTTATAAGCTTCTAAGGGGGGGCTCTTTAAGCCCCCTTCCCACCCCCCCACAAAAATCCCCTTCTAAGGGCTCTTTAAGCCCCTTTTCCCCCCCACACAAAATCCCCTCTTTAAGGTCCTATACACCCCTTCCTTCCCCCCCTTTTTCCCCCTTTTGCCTACCAAGTGCATCCTAAAACTACCCCCCCACCCCCTCTTGAATCAAATAAAAAATACCACTTCTCGTGGCTTTAATAAGCCTTACTCTCAAAAGGTTTTCCTACCCCCCCCTTCCTGGGATTTAAACCCTTCCCGTGGGTTTCTTCCCCCCCATCCACGAAAATATCCCTTTTTAAGGACTTTTATACCCTTTGCCCCTTTTTCAATCCGTTCAGTCCAGTTAGTACCCCCTTTCCCGTGGGTTCTATCCAAGGCCTTTAAAAAGGCTCCTTAATCTTTTTCCTTGGATTTCCTACAATCTCCCAATTAGCCCGAGTGCTAAACCCCTTCCCGTGTAGACAATTTGCACCCCGGAGCTTCTACGAAAGGAAGGAGAAATTAATAAGTTCCATTTCTAAGGTTCGTTTCTGAAGGACGGTGGAATCACAAAGGGAGTTTTGCATGCAAAGGAGACGGCCAACATCATAAATCGGCGTCCGAGGTGGAAAGGCCGAATTCACGATGGCTCCTAAGAAAGCACAAGGCGCAACCGCAAGAGGATCATCTCCTAACATCCATGTGGACATTTCACCACAAGTCCAGGTTCTTCTTCCTAAATTTGATTAACATCGTAATATTTTAATTATGCATGGATCATTTGAGGAATAAGGGTGCATGTTTTTTTTAAAAAATACTTTGACTAATAGATCACAAAAGAGGGATTTGGTCATTAGTCTTTTTCAATAAAACGAACAAAATAAAGTGAGCATAAGATTTATATGCATTTCTAGCAAGTGGGTTTTATGCATTAATTAGATTAATTAATGCCCATCTTTACAAAACAGAATTATGATAGTACACTTTGGCATTGAAGGAATAAACCACATATCACATTATTGAACATATTTTCTTCGAAATGAATCTTGTTCGCATGTTATAGAATGATCAATTAGAATTATGCTATAACTTAACCTATGCTTCGATCTTAACCCGAAAAGTTAGGGTTTGTAAATCAACTTACATGTAGACAATATTGAATCACGTGGTTATGGAAATGATAGCGTAACTATCTTCAAGAATAGACAAGTTAAATTGGTTTAAACCTAAATACCTAAAACCGAGAGGTACTCGTTTAGAAAGGGTTAATTCAATGCAACATATCCCAAAGAGCTAACTAGGGTTAGCACATTGAGGACATTACCTACTCACTCGCATTACCAAAGCTGAAATTCCTATACCCTAAAGACTTGCCCACATTCACGGAATGTAGGGACATTGGAACATACTTGCGAGAAGTGATCTAGGGTTTTTCCTAAGAATATCTTGCTAAAAAGATGAAACTTTGAACCGTAGGATCGACAATGTCAGTCTAATGCAATCAAGAATGGATTGTTATATCTAATCATGATACCGTGATTAGAAGACACCGTTAATGGGTAGAATAGTCCCATAGTTTGATGCGACACTTGTGCAACAAGTTGCAGAGTGGCATGATCTTGTGATTTGATCACAAGGTAATGGCCAATTCCTCGCAATGAGATTGGCAGATTCTTACGCAAGTTTATCTTGCAAGAGGATGAATAATTGCCCTGATATAGTACCTTTGTTGGGTAAAGTGACCAAGACACGGGGATTAGATATTTTCTTGGAAGCAAAAGACCAATCGATAAATTGGAATAGTATATGAACTTAAGGTATTGACTAAGTCGGGTTAATAGGGTGGTATGACCCTAACCCAGGATATAGGGTTAACAAATAAACCCTTGGGGATCTTGCCAAGCCGCAATTGATCCCAGATCAAGTGCTGGATGCATTCTGAAAGAAGGATTCACTCCTTAGCAGATGGCCAAAAATAATGACCAATGGAAATGATTGTGCTTGTAACAGTTTTAAGAGCATTGTTTTGCTTTGTTTGCTCAAAGAATTAAAGGATGAAAAAAATATCTAAATGCTTCAGGTTGAAGGCCTGAAGGGAGAGGCAGCTTCAATTACATGCGACTGCATGCCTGACCCTAAGCAAGGGGATTGTTATCTACAGCGGGAAGGTGGACTGAACCCGCCGTGAGAGATCTCTCCGTTGAGCGCTACTTGGATCAGGAGGACGCTTGGGTGCCAGAGGGGGATCTGGCCCTGCACAAGAGGCCAATGTGACTCGGGATTGGATCTCGAGGCCCGCATACTAGTCTACGGGTGGAATCTTGGATTAGTAATCCCTGTGGATTTTTGGATAGCCTTTGGGTGGATTATGGATAAGCCTACAGGTTGGATTTATGTATTTCAAAGATAAATATGATGAACTACTGAAAAGGAACTTGTTTGACATTGTTTTCTATGTCAAGTGCTATGATTATGTGAAGGAACCAGTGCCTAACAGGCTAATTAAGGAAGGTGATTGATACATGTCCAACTAAATGTGTTAGGTAATTAAATAACTAAACAACCTGAGGAAAGTGCGGAGGATGTGGCCATGGGTATGCCCATCCTACGAGTGGGTGGTCCCGGTTGGCTGAAAACTTTTCTCAATCATGATGGACAGCAAGAAGATCATTCAAAGAACACAAACAACAAGAGCGTTGGCCTAGAGACTAAGTTATAAATGATCCTGATTTACGTTTTTTTATGGGAACAGAATGGGACTATGCCCTATGGCAGAGAGGTTGAGCTTTGCATCCCTCTAGTTTCCCATTCTCCTTGAACCAAGTGCAGCGTGAATCCGCTTCGGACATGGCATTCTACGTAAAGTAGTTCGCTCAGGTTCGACACTAGATGCCATTAGGAAATGACCAATAGGGAAAACCCTAATTCAGGTGGGTCCTAAGTGGGAACGGCCGAAATACTTCCGCTACATGGTAGACGCAGAAAGTCCTAGATCGCAAACCGCGTAACATTCCATGGTAGTGTCGGGCGAAGTTTTCTAGACATCTTTTTCGATGGACTACTAAGACGTGTTCTAAAGATAATAGGTGGACACGTTACAGTTGGTATCAGAGCGAACCAACGAAGGATTTGTTTTTATGAAATCTTAATAAGATGAAGTAAAGCAAATGTTGATGTTTCGAACATTTCCTTACTTTCAATACTATCTTGCAGAATTATGAAGTATGGAACAAGTTCTTAGTGTTCCGAGTCATGTTTATGACTGCGATGCATTCCCCGGATTATCAACAAAGGGTTGGGATGATGAACATCCTAGAGCGTATTTATAACCCATCACCTTTGTACATGGAACGAAGATGGACGAGTGCCTCAGGAATCTGCTATATAGCTGCCCACCAGTTTGCATACCTTCAAACCAACCTAAAGAGGATCAAGTGGTTGGAAGACCTGAAAGTCGTGAAGCTATTCATTTTTGTGGAGGCTCACGTGAACTCAACTTTACATATTCAAGGTCGGAGGGTTGAGCTGAACTCATATGTATACAAGGAAGTGACCCGTGTAATCCCCGCTGACAGGATCAAGGTGTTGGGGCGCCATGAGAAGAATGGGTTCCAAAGGAAAGGGTACCCTGATCTTCCAATGACTTACCAATTCTTGAAGATCCATGACCCGAAACCATACTATTATCCAGTTCCTGTAGATAAATGTAATACAACATTATTCTCCCCAAACTAAATGTAAACAATTGCCTATCATTGCAAGAAATGTTGTATTCCGAAAGGGCTATACCCATATAAATACAATAAGACTTCTTTTTATCAATGTCTGTTTTGTCGATGAGAATTGATAAAAAGTTAAGAGGTTAGTATTCTTGGTTGATAGCTGAATTGGAAACGAAATATAAATCACAGCGTTTATCGTGTAATAACGTTAAGAAACCTCTATCTAGGCACAATCCTAGGTACAGAACCCCAGTTCGCCTCCTACATCAAGTACTGCTGTAATCCAGGAGAAGAAGTTTCTTCTCAAGCAGATTAAGCCGCCGGAATTTGACGGGAGAGGCAGGTCCGTCCAAGCAGATGTTGAAATTTGGATTGAATCCATGGAGGATTACTTTGAAGTAGCCGGTACTGCACCCGCCAACCAGGCTATGCTCGCCAAGCTGAAGCTCACCGGCAAAGCCAGGCTTTGGTGGAAACAATGGTGCAGAGATCAAGGGATCACGGAAGGATCCGTTACCTGGGAGAAGCTAAAGAAATCCGTGCAGGGAAGATACTTACCACCTGTGTATCGCACGCAGAAAATGAATGAGTTCTATGAGCTAAAATAGCTGGGGCTCACTCTTGATCCATACTACCCTAAATTTGTCTCACTTCTTAAGTATGCGCCACAGATTGACATGACACAGCAGGTGTCAAAATTTTGTGCTGGTTTTAATCCACAGTAAATACCCGTCTCGAATCTATGCGTCCATCAGATCTTTATGATGCACTCATTCGAGCTGCCCCTATAATTAAGGAGGTGCAGGATAGACCAAGAGGTAACAAAACTTGGTCTTATAATGACCCGAATAGAGGAGCATTCAGGCCTCAAATGAAGAGAGTTCAAGGTCAGAATCAGGGACAAAGAGAGAAAGCAAGGACTAATAATGTCAAAAACTTTGTCCCTACTCAAAGTAATGGCCGAAACCTCCATTTTTTCCACTGCAATGAGCCCGGTCATTTCAAGAGGCAATGTCCCAAGCTTGGAGGAGGACATCGCCAAGCACCTTTCCAAGGAACTGGCGGTGGTCAGGGAACCGCTACCCGAGGCAGAGGAAGAACGACCTGTGTTGCCAACATGGAGATGTGCGAAGAAGAAGAAGATCCAACCATGGAGGTAGAGTTTCAAAGAGCGAGAGTCCATGCCGCTCTTCATAAGAAAGGCCCGAATCGCCAATTCTCGGTGATTCAGACATCGTCGGACTACCAAGGTAAAGGGTTCAAGACCTTGATTGATTGTGGCAGTACACATTCCTTTATCTCACCAATTTGTGCAAAAAGATTAGGAATAGCCACAATAGAAGCACCTATCTTGCTAGTGGAATTTGCAAATGGCCGTGAGGTTACTTGTACTAGGCAAACTGCTAAGGTGGAATTTTTTCTGGGAGGAAAGACAACTTCGGTCAAATTCAGAGTCATGAATTTAGGTATCCATGAGTGTCTACTCGGAATGGATTGGCTTAAACCTAATGACGCACACATTCATTGTGGAAAGGGCCAAATTTCCTTTCGAAACTCTGAAGGGGATCTAGTCACAACTCAAGGTGAGGCTGGAAATCCAAAAATCCAATTGGCCAAAGCATCTTGGATCATAAAGGGAGTCAGAAAAGGACTACCTGTCTACTTGATTAAGCTCAACAAGTTAGATATGAAGCAGGATTCTAGTGAAGAACCTTCTTGGCTAAAGGAATACGTGGACGTATTTCCTGAAGAGTTAACAAAACTCTCGCCTCAAAGAGAAGTGGATCAAGAGATCAAACTAGTACCAGGAGCTGCGCCAATTGCTAAGAGACCTTATAGAATGTCCATCCCGGAAGCAATTGAGCTGAAGGAACAACTCAAGCAACTGCTAGATCAGAGCTACATCCGCCCTAGCAATTCACCATGGGGAGCTCCAATAGTGTTCCGAAAAAAGAAAGATGGAACACTTTGACTATGTATTGAATACAGAGGGTTGAATCAATCAACTGTCAAGAACAAGTACCCTATTCCTAGAATAGATGAGCTTCTTGATCGTCTCTAGGGTGCAAAGATCTTCTCCAAGATTGATCTCAGGTCTAGTTACTATCAGATAAGAATCAAGGATGAAGATATCCCAAAGACGGCCTTCAATACAAGATATGGACACTTTGAATTCCTAGTTATGTCATTCGGGCTTACGAATGCGCCTGCCACCTTCAACAGGTTAATGCAAGATATCTTAGGCCATATCTTGATGACTTTTTGCTCGTCTCCTTCGACGACACCTTAGTTTATTCCAAACAGGAGGAAGATCATGAGACCCAACTTCAAATTGTCCTTGAGACAATGAGGTCACATAAGCTATATGCTAAGATGAAGAAATGTGCATTCTTTAAACATCAGATTGAATATCTGGGATTCTCGTATCAGCGGATGGAATCTCAATGGACCCAGCCAAGGCCAGAGATGTGCTAGAATGGCCAATACCAACAACTTTCAAAGAAATACGTAGCTTTCTTGGATTGACAGGATGGTATAGGGTCTTGATTAAAAACTATGCTTTGATTGTAGCACCTCTGATGGACTTACTGAAGAAACAAACTTCCATTGCATGGTCAACTCCCGAGCAAACTAGCTTCGATAGATTGAAGCAAAGTTTGGTATCAGCACCTATCCTAAAGCTTCCAGACCTCAGTAGGGAGTTCGAGGTAGTAATTGATACTAGCACACTTGCCTTAGGATGTGTGCTCATGCAGGAAGGTCATCTTGTAGCATACTCTTCAAGGAAACTGAAGAGTCATGAGAAGAATTATACTACCCATGATCTAGATTTGTTAGCTGTCATCCATGCTCTAAAGCTTTGGATACTACCTGTTGGGTAACAAGTTTACTCTAGTGACTAATCATAAGAGTCTCAAGTGGATCTTTACCCAAAAGGAGCTCAACATGAGGCAATGTTGGTGGATTGAAGTGCTGGAGGAGCATGACTTTGAAATCAAGTACCGACCTGGAAAGGAGAATGTAGTTGCCGATGCACTCAGTCTCAAGGCATTCCTTAATTCTCCAATCTTGCAAAACCCATCAACAGCTAGGTCTCTAGCTACAAAGGTATCTATGCCAAACAATCCAATACTTGAGTTAGCTGGAGAGGAAGCACGCCATGATCCAGCCTATCAAAAGATGCTAAGGGAGATCTCTATCAAGGATCAGGACCAAAAGTTGCAAGCTAAGTATCATGAATTCTCTATCAATAGTGGACTTGTCTACTATAGAATGAGGCTATGTATATCGGCAAGCCTGTCACTTAAGCAGAAGATACTATGGGAAGCTCATGATTCCCCTTTCTTAGGACATCCTGGCTATGCCAAGAATCTCAATGCAGTTAGGAAGAGCTACCATTGGGAGAGGCTTAAAGGAGACGTTCTCAAATATGTCATTGAGTGTTTGTCTTGTCAACATATCAAAGCCGAACATGTCAAAATGCCAGGGAAGTTACAACCACTCGACATTTCCCAAATGAAATGGGAATTCATCAGTATGGACTTTGTTGTTGACCTACCCCAAGTTCAGGGAGGATACAACTCCATCATGGTTGTGGTTGACATACTTACTAAGGTTGCACACCTTATTCCAGTAAAGACAAACTATAAAGCCTCAAACATTGCAAGGTTGTTTATCAAGGAGATATTCAAGCTACATGGGTTACCGAGAAGAATCATTAGTGATCATGATTCTCTCTTCACATCACACTTTTGGAGAGCTATCTTTGAAGCTATTGGGACTCAACTCTGTTTTAGCACAGCTTACCATCCCCAAACTGATGGTCAAACGGAGCAAGTCAATCAAGTTATCGAGGATATGCTTAGAGCACACTGCTATCGTGAGCCAAAAAGGTGGATTCAATACTTGCCTTTGGTTGAATTTGGTTACAATGCTTCTTGCCAACAAAGCATTCAGATGACTCCTTTTCAAGCATTATATGGTCATGACTGTAGAAGTGCCCTAAACTTCTCAGATCCAACCTTGAGGGTTGAAGCTTCAAGGCAGATGTTGGAAGAGATGGATGACCAAATAAAGTCAATAAGACAGGACATCCAAGCCGCCAAGGATAGATAAAAGGCATATGCAGATTTGAAGCGTCAAGATAGAATCTTCAAGGAAGGAGACATGGTGTTCATTCACGTACGTCCAAAGAAGAGTTCCCTATCCTTAGGAGATTACAGGAAGCTAATTCCAAGGTATTGTGGACCATACAAGATCCTCAAGTGCCTAGGACTAATGCTTATAGACTGCAACTCCCTGAGAACCTAAAGGTTCATAATGTATTCCATATCAGCCTATTGAAGAAGTATGTATCTAATCCTAACCATGTACTCGATGACCAACAAGTTGTAATTCCTAGTCAATGAGTCCTTGAACTAAGGCCTGACAGGATCTTAGATGTTAGGGAGAGACAACTGAGATCCAGAATCTTGAGAGAATGCCTCGTCTAGTGGAAAGATTATCCCGAGGAGGATGCCATGTGGATAAATGAAAGTACTCTTAACCACCAATATCCCTAGATTATCTCGAGATGAGGACATCTCGATTCCTCCACGGGGGAGAGAATGTAACATTTCCGATTCTAAGTACGTGTTCTTTGCATGAACCTCCTCTTAATAGGAGGTCATGAGGATAATTGGGATGAATAAGCATCCTTGCTGGATGCCATGGAGGGGGCAAGGGCATGTAGGATGCCGCGTGGGGACATGAAGGTCCCCTCCCTTAGCTATAAATGGCATGGGAGGAGCCATCGGGTGAAAAAAAAAATACGGCCGTCGAGAGAGAGACCAACACACTGATGCTGCCATAGTGGGGAAGGGAAGCTGTGAGAGAGAGGGAAAAGATTGTCATGCTACGACTGAGGAACTGCAGCCATGAGGGAGAGTGTGAGTGTGGAGAAAGGTGGAGGGACAGACTACTAACACTACCACTAGGAGAGGAGGAGGCATCATGTGCGCTGCTGATTCAAGGAGCTGCCGTGGAGGGGAGGAGTTCGTGAAGCCGCCCACTGCCGTCTGTCAGTTCACCTGCTACCATCTCATATCCCAGACACCACGAGTTCTTTCTAGAAGCTTTAGAAGCTTCTAAGGGGGGGCTCTTTAAGCCCCCTTTTTCCCCCCCACACAAAATCCCCTCCTAAGGGCTCTTTAAGCCCCTTTTCCCCCCACACAAAATCCCCTCTCTAAGGTCCTACACACCCCTTCCTTCCCCCTTTTTCCCCCATTTGCCCACTAAGTGCATCCTAAAACTACCCCCTGCCCCCCGGAATCAAATAAAAAAGCCCCCTTCCCGTGGCTTTAATAAGCCTTACTCTCAAAAGGTTTTCCTACCCCCTTCCTAGGATTTAAACCCTTCCTGTGGGTTTCTCCCCCCCCCCCCCCACGAAAATATCCCTTTTTAAGGACTTTTATACCCTTTGCCCCTTTTTCAATCCGTTAAGTCCAGTTAGTAAACCCTTTCCCGTGGGTCCTATCCAAGGCCTTTAAAAAGGCCCATTAAGCTTTTTCCTTGGATTTCCTACAATCTCCCAATTAGCCCGAGTGCTAAACCCCTTCCCGTGTAGACAATTTGCATCCCGGAGCTTCTACGAAAGGAAGGATAAATTAATAAGTTCCATTTCTAAGGTTCGATTTTGACGGACGGTGGAATCACAAGGGGAGTTTTGCGTGCAAAGGAGATGGCCAACATCATAAATCGGCATCCGAGGTGCAAAGGCCAAATTCGTGATGGCTCCTAAGAAAGCACAAGGCGAAACCGCAGGAGGGTCGTCTCCTAACATCCATGTGGACATTTCATCACAAGTCTAGGTTCTTCTTCCTAAATTTGATTAACATCGTAATAGTTCAATTATGCATGGATCATTTGAGGAATAAGGGTGCATGTTTTTTTTTTGAAAATACTTTGGCTAATAGATCACAAAAGAGGGATTCGGTCATTAGTCTTTTTCAATAAAACGAACAAAATAAAGTGAGCATAAGATTTCTATGAATTTCTAGCAAGTGGGTTTTATGCATTAATTAGATTAATTAATGCCCATCTTTACAAAATGGAATTATGATAGTACACTTCCGCATTGAAGGAATAAACCGCATATCACATTATTGAACATATTTTCTTCGAAATAAATCTTGTTTGCATGTTATAGAATGATCAATTAGAAATATGCTATAACTTAACCTATGCTTCGATCTTAACCCAAAAAGTTAGGGTTTGTAAATCAACTTACACATAGACAATGAATCATGTGGTTACGGAAATGATAGCGTAATTATCTTCAAGAATAGACAAGTTAAATTGGTTTAAACCTAAACACCTAAAACTGAGAGGCACTCATTTAGAAAGGGTTAATTCAATGCAATATATCCCAAAGAGCTAACTAGGGTTAGCACATTGAGGACATTACCTATTCACTCGCATTACCAAAGTTGAAACTCCTATACCCTAAAGATTTGCCCACATTCACGGAATGTAGGGACATTGGAACATACTTGCGAGAAGTGATCTAGGGTTTTTCCTAAGAATCTCTCGCTAAAAAGATAAAACTCGAAACCCTAGGACCGACAATGTCGGCCTAATGCAATCAGGAATGGATTGTTATATCTAATCATGATACCGTGATTAGAAGACACTATTGATGGGTAGAATAGTCCCATAGTTTGATGCGACACTTGTGCAACAAGTTGCAGAGTTGCATGATCTTGTGATTTGATCACAAGGGAATGGCCAATTCCTCGAAATGAGATTGGCAGATTCTTACGTAAGTTTATCTTGCAAGAGGATGAATAATTATCCTGATATAGTACCTTTCTTGGGTAAAGTGACCAAGATACGGGGATTAGATATTTGCTTGGAAGCAAAAGGCCAATCAATAAATTGGAATAATATATGAACTTAAAATATTGACTAAGTCGGGTTAATAGGGTATGGCCCTAACCCACGATATAGGGTTAACAAATAAACCCTTGGGGATCTTGCCAAGTCACAATTGATCCCAGATCGAGTGTTGGATGCATTCAGAAAGAAGGATTCACTCCTTAGTAGTTGGCCAAAAATAACGACCAATGAAAATGATTGTGCTTGTAACAATTTTAAGAGCACTGTTTTGCTTTGTTTGCTCAAAGAATTAAAGGATGGAAAAAATATCCAAATACCTTCAGGTTGAAGGCCTGAAGGGAGAGGCAGCTTCAGTTACCCGCGACTGCCTGCCTGACCCTAACCAAGAGGGTTGTTATCCATGCCGGGAAGGTGGACCAAACCTGCCACGAGAGGTCTCTCCGTTGAGTGCTACTTGGAGCAAGAGGACGCTTGGGTGCTAGAGAGGGATCTGGTCATAAATCCCTCACCTTTCGGGCCTTGCACAAGAGGCCAACGTGACTCGGGATTGGATCTCAAGGCCCGCATACTAGTCTACGGGTGGAATCTTGGATTAGTAATCCCTATGGATTGCTGGATAGCCTTCAAGCGGATTATGGATAAGCCTACGGGCTGGACTTTTTGTATTTCAAAGATAAATATGATAAACTGTTAAAAAGGAACTTGTTTGACATTGTTTTCTATGTCAAGTGCTATGATTACATGAAGGAACCAGTGCGTAATGGGCTAATTAAGGAAGCTGATTGATACATGTCCAACTAAATGTGTTAGGTAATTAAATAACTAAACAACCTGAGGAAAGTGCGGAGGATGTGGCCATGGGTTGGTCCTATGGATGGGTGGTCCCGGTTGGCTGAGAACTTTTCTCAATCATGATGGACAGTAAGAAGATCTTCAAAGAACACGAACAGCAAGAGCATTGGCCTAGAGTCTAAGTTATAAATGATCCCGATTTATGCTGCTTTAGGGGAACGGAATGGGACTATGCCTTATGGAAAAGAGGTTGAGCTTCGTATCCCTCTTGTTTCCTATTCTCCTTGAACCAAGTGCAGTGTGAATCTGCTTCGGACCTGGCATTCTGCGTAAAGTAGTTCACTCGAGTTCGACACTAGTTGCCATTAGGAAATGACCAATAGGAAAAACCCTAATTCAGGTCAGTCCTAAGTGGGAACGGCCGAAATACATCCGCTACGTGGCAGACGTGGAAAGTCCTAGATCGCAAACCCCGTAACATTCCATGGGAGTGCCGGGCGGAGCTTTCTAGACATCTTTTCTGATGGACTGCTAAGACGTGTCTTGAAGATAATAGGTGGACACGTTACACTTGCAATCTATGCATACTTGCCACTTACCATTTTTCTTTTTTTGAATCTTCCACTGGATATATGAATCCTGCATTCAAGAGTCTCTTCACCTCTGTCAACAGTACATCCTATTGTACAACTGATCCCAGTCTTCTCAATCTTTGTACTACAGGTTTTCTTCCTTCTTTGAGTTGGATGTGATACTTCACTACAATGACACCTATAATGTGAGTATAATCAGAAATAAACAATGATGCATGCTTCTTGAGAACATTCACATAACCCTCCCTTTCTTCATTCTTTATATCCTTGGATATCATCTTCTCTAGGCTAGCATCCCACACATCTTTTCATTGGATTCTTGGGTTGTCTTTTGATGAGGTAGGTTCCTTTAAGATGATGCCCATAACTTCGAGAGTGCTATCACTCTCTCCACTTGAACTCTCTTCCTTTTCTACCGACGAGGAACATCCACTTGAGCTCTACTCATCGGCAGACGTTTCTAGTTCAAGGTTCTCTTGATGCCCACTCTTCAAGTTGTAAACCACCTTTTGATCATGGCCACCCACCTTACGTGGCCTCAACTCCAGATCCCTTGTTGCCCAATCTTGCCTAGCTCTGATGCCCATAAGCCAAGGTCTCCCTAGGATGAGGGGATATCCTTCTCCCTTTACTAGCATCACATAAACATCCACTGCTGCAGTGACTCCAAAAACAGAAACTCTCAAAGCTTTCACTACACCCACACATGTGACCGCATCATTGTTGGCCATCTTTTCCCTAAAGGTTGAGGATTCCATTACTTCTAACCCTAATTGATTCATAAGCTTTTTTATCATGACAGAAACCTCTGCTCCACTATCGATGTATGTTTTTCGAATCCGTTGACCTTTGATTTGAGCCTCCACTAAAGGCACTATATCTTTGAGGCCATATGCCTTGATTGCACTAACCATTTTACCATTTTTTACCATTGTCATCGTACCTTTGGAGAGGCATGAAGTAGTTGTGGCCAAGTAATTTTTGGCCCTTGAGAGCTCACATTTGCTATCATATCATAAGGTTGTGTCCGAGAACCCAAAGGGAAGTCGAAGATATCAATTTTAGACCTAGTTTGAGTCTTTCTCTTCTTCCCTTCACCTCTAGGTGCCTGTGATGTACTTGCCTCATTGATTGCTTCTTTGCTTGCCTCAGTTTGGACACATACCCACTTGATAGGCATGGTCTCTAGTACATCTACCTTCATCTTACCTCTCGCTATTTCTTATTGGAGCCTTCTATCCCTGACCACCTGCTTTATTTTTATGATATTAATATTTGGTTGAATAGCAGGGGTTTCAGCTTGAACATAAGGTTGTTGTAAAATTGTAGGTATTGACTACTCTTGCTCTTGTGTCCTAGCACGAGGAGGGCTTACTTGTTGTCGAGGACCTCTGGCAGGGTGATTATATCTTCTAGGGTGAGGACAATTGTACATGCCATGTCCATTTTCTCCACAATTGTAACACAATATCTCCCTTGCTTGTCACCGCATTTGTGGTCAATTTCCACCATTCCCCTTGATAGATCTTCTTGCACCTTGCACAAGATTCACTCTCAAACCCTCTAGTTGATTAATAAGATTGTTTTTTAATTGGATCATGTCTTCTTGACCTAGGCCTGGTGTATTAGATACATTTGGGGGAACTTAAGAGGCCTCCATAGTTGTGATGTTGTTTCCCAAAACTGCTTGGCTAGCTTGGGCTTGGTAGAGAATCTTTCGATTCTTTTCCCTAGTGATTCTCAAATCATCTTCAGAAGTGTTTGGAAATCGCACCTTTACCTTCTCCCTGGGCAAGGGATACAAACCTGAAATAAATCGATCCTTTTGAAGGCAGTTTGGAGCTCTCTCACTAGGATTCAATGAGTCTGACCATTGCCCCTCCAAAGGTTCAAAAACCCTTCCTCATAAGTAGCATAACCATAAGGATCACTTTGATGGAGGGCCAAAAGCCGTTGCCATAACTCTTTAGTTGAGTTAGTTTGTTGAAATCTCTGCAAGAAAGTTTCCTTTAATCCCTCCCATTCAGCTCTTTGGGCTAGATTTAGAGTTTGGAACCACATTCTAGCTTCTTCCTTGAGCAGCAAAGGAAAAGCCCTCAACATTAATGCTTCATTATCCCTCCCAGAGACAAGGAAGTCCATCTCAAGGTTGTCCAAAAACTCCACTGCATTTTTCCCATTGTGTCCAAAGAAGCTTGGAAATGCCATGTTGCCTTAGTAGAGTACAAAGATGAACACGTCTAGACTTAAGTTGTTTTTTATGAGGGGAAGGATGAATGGGTTCACAGATGCATTGATTTCAGCAAGACGTCTAGGCCCCAGTATGCTTCTAATAATGCCTTGGAATCTAAGCTTTGTGCTGGATACAATATGCATAGTTTGCATAGCAAGAGGTTGGATTGGTCCATACAACTTGTGGTGATTCATGAGAAACTTTTATAATAAAATAAAGACATGTACATTGAAGGATGCATTTTCTCTCCCTCCCCCTCTCCCTCTCCCTCTCTTTCTCTCTCTCTCCCTCTCTCTCTTCCTCTCCCTCTCCCTCTTTCATTTCCTCTCCCTCCCTCTCCCTCTCCCTCTCTCAATACACACGAATTATACAAAAAACAAGTAAAAGAGAGAGAGAAAACTCCCTCTCCCTCTTCCATTTTCTCTCTCTCCCCCTCCCCCTCTCTTTCTCTCTCTCTCTCTCCCTCTCCCTCTCTCATTTCCTCTCCCTCCCTCTCTCTCTCCCTCTCTTTCTCTCTCATTTCCTCTCCCTCTGTCAATACACACGAATTATAGCTCATTTCCTCTCCCTCCCTCTCCCTCTCCCTCTCTTTCTCTCTCATTTCCTCTCCCTCTCTCAATACACACGGATTATACCAAAAACAAGTAAAAGAGATAGAGAAAACTCCCTCTCCCTCTCTCATTTTCTCTCCCTCCCCCTCTCCCTCTCCCTCTCTTTCTCTCTCCCTCCCCCTCCCTCTCCCTCCCTCTCCCATTTCCTCCCTCTCCCTCTCCCTCTCTCATTTCCTCTCCCTCCCTCTCCCTCTCCCTCTTCCTCTCTTTCTCTCTCATTTCCTCTCCCTCTCTCAATACACACGAATTATACCAAAAACAAGTAAAAGAGAGAGAGAAAACACAAAAGCAAAGCAAGAATGGACAATGCACTCACTGTAAAGGCTCGAAGAAGGTTCTGGCAGCTCCTCTTTGCCCTCCGTACACCTCCTCCTCTTCTTTGTGAATAGCAATAGTGGCGACGGTGGCGGCGATGGCGGTGAGAAGCCTTCTTTCTCCTTCTTTTTCTCTTTCTCTCCCTCTTAGCAAGATGCACTACAAGATATAGACCTTATACCGACGTTTAAAGCGACGAAAATACAAACAACAAAATTTGCCCCGTCATCGCAAAAAGCGTCGTTATTGACGACGCCATAGAAACGTCGCTATATGCATCGCTATTTTCGTCGCTATATGTGTCGCATATAGCGACGTAACCAGTAAATTTGTGACGCTCATAGCGAGGCGAATAGCGACGCGAGCAGTAAATTTGCGACGCAAATAGCGACGGTAACAGGGAAAAAAAATTTTGTGGCAAGGGAGCAAGTTGCCCTGCCACATATAGCACTGTGTGCTGTATGAGAGCCATACAAAATAGTTTCTGCACTACTGCATACAAAGCGTTTGCAAACAAAAAGAATGTATACTGAAATCATAAAAATGATACATGAAATAAATACATGATCGCATAAAATGCGATTGGTACAATCATGAAAGGATATCACTAATACATAGAAAATGTCTACATAGATCAGGTGACTAAAAACTAAAGGTGTGTGAGCTCCAAGGATCCAAGGGCAAGCTAGAAATCCTCGTCCCCCGAAAGCTCGTCCCGCCGCAAAGGAGCATCGAATGGATTCTGCAGAAAAAGAAACAACATATCAATCCACCATACAATAATGCATTCAAATATCTCATGGTAACTACGGACAAGAAAGATGAGTGACTTACAAGGCCGCCACGTCTATACAATCTGTCGATCAATGCATTGAGACCACGCCTCTCTGCGTATCGAGTCTCAAGGCCTTGTGGATCGCGATTTGTAATGGAGTGCTGCAAAGGAAACAAAATGCTAACTTTTAGAAACATGATTGTCAGTACAAAGAATATTTCAAAAAAACAAATAAGAAAAACAAAAGAGAAACTTACAAAGTCCTTCAAATATGTCCTGTGGCCGCCATTCCCAAGATGATGCACCACTCCGGCCTCGAGTCGTGCCCTCGCCGCCTCCTGCTCTGCTGACTCCAACATCCTAGCGAATCTGTAGCCTCCTCGCTCAGTCGATGCCAGTCATCTGCATCTAGTCACTTGGGCTTTGCAGCCCCACTCTTGATTGCCTTGCGTGCGTCGGATCGTCTATGTGACATGTATGCATGCATGCAATCCATCATCCAGCCCGTAGAGAATCTATCTACTGCGGCTGGCACCAGAAACTCCTCGTGCAAGGATGCTACTATGTAGTCCTTGCTCCCCTCCGGTATGTTCTTCCAATGATCTAGGACGTTATACCGAAAAACTTGTTGGCACAACTCCCTCATGCGAGCCATCACCCTCCTCCCCTCATCATTCATAATGATGGCTCCTGACCTACTATCAACTAGGTATCCATAACCCCTAGGAGTCTGCCTAAGATGGGTCCTCTCCCATCTCCGTCCACACTCCTGGGCATATCCAGGAGACCCCTGTACATCCGGTGTACTGATGGGGGTACCCTCTCTCGGAGTGCCACTCAAAGGGGTGCCACCAAAGGGGGTGCCACCAAAAGGAGTGCCACCAAAAGGCGTGCCACCTGCTGACGGCTGCGCAAAAGCCGGAGTAACTGGAGTAGACATCCCCAGAGGTGTGACAAATCTTGGAGGTGATGCAGCTCCAGCTAAATGATGAGATGGAGACACCACGTTCGTGTCTACACAGGAGCACCCCCTGATCCCGATCCAATCCCTCCCTCTAGCCCAAGTCGTGAGCGTGGAGATCGTCTGCTCGAAGCTGAAGCATCTGATCGCGCTGAAGCAGATCTAGCAAAGCGCCATGAGGAAGAGCGAGACAGCTCCTGGTCTGCCATCTCTCTGAATCTCGCGAGCTAATCTGGAGACATGCATGCCATCATGTCCTGAAACTCCTCATCGCTCATCCCTCGATTCATCCTGAAAATGTCACCTACACAGATAAAAAATGATGTTAGAATAATCAATTTAAACTATACAAAGTACACTAATATAAATCATTTTTTAAAAATCCCTCTTAAAATGCATATCTTATGTACCTTTATGGAATATCTAAACAACGAATTGAGTAATACAATTCTCCAAGAATGAAGTATTCTATGGTCCCATGTTAATCTCCTGACACAACTCTGCATACACTGGAAGGTCGATAGACATGTCACCACAAAAGAACGAGTCTGCCTCGTTCTCAAAAAATTCTTGGACTTCTGTATTTCCATCATTGTTAGTCGATGCAGGCTCCAAACTTGTGGTGGCCTCCACCCCTTGTAATATCGACCCCTCTATTTGCATATTTTCTTCATCTATGCCTGGAACATCGCTTTGATCATATACTCTCGCACTTCGAGGAGTTGAAGGTATAACATACCACCATCGAGGTTGTCGGGGGTTTGGATAGAAGATTACCTATTCACAAACACTTACAAAGCTAGTTCAAACCATTGTGACATAAACCATGTCGTATTACAATTAGCAAGCAAATGACTCTTTGCACCTATTCACAATGGACGGGCAACACAAAGGTGTCGCACAAATCGGTCCATTTTTTTTCGGAATCTATTTCAAGAAATCCAGATGGACCTCGTCGAACTATTGCTCCAGCTCCTCCAAGTACCACTTTGAACCACTGCACATCGAATAGTATCATGGAGAAGCTACGGTAATCCACCGTAATAATACTTTGCAAGTTCCCAAAATACTCCATCTCATCCACAACCGTGTTTGGATCCGTTGCTCGTCGCCGGTTCTCTTGCTCAAACCTTGCCATGACACCATAGTCCATTGTGGAGCGCATTTTGTCAATACGCTCCACACGAAAATGCCATCCGCGCAACCACGCTGCACTATATATTTTTTACTGTACATTGAAACACTCAAATTAGATGTAGCAAGCAAATTTAGATACACACATTCTAAATCCCTCATTACCTTTGGACTACATCCCCTCGAGAACTCCCACTCCTCCATTGAGACCTCTGTCCCTTCGCTGGATGCTGCGGTCAAGGCTCCATGCAACCATCGTGTTGACATAAACCGTGGCATCTCCTCCATGCCTTCGGGATATCATAATCGGTCGGTGACGCGTACTGCGTCAAAATTCAGCTCGCGCTTCCTCTCGATCTTGCCTTGCAATCTGGTACTTGGTGAGCCACATCTCCATGGAGGCATGGTACAACATACAAAAGCAATTCACCTTCTCTTCCATTGAGGCATCCATTCTTTTTTCTACCCCATTTCCAACCACCACATCTCCAGTCAGCCTATCATCGTCCACATACAACATACAAAAGCAATTCACCTTCTCTTCCATTGAGGCATCCATTCTTTTTTCTACCCCATTTCCAACCACCACATCTCCAGTCAGCCTATCATCGTCCTTCAGCGTCCATAGCATTTCATTGTCTGGTTCCACCGTTGGTAGCCATTGTGAGATATGCACTAACGCCTCTGACACCAACCAACCTTCCACCATGCTACCTTCTGGACGAGCTCGTTGTCGCACAAAGCCTTTTAGGGTTTTCATGAAGCGCTCCAGGAAGAACATCCATCGCGTATGGACAGGTCCAGAAATCTCCACTTCGTCCACAAGATGCACAAGAAGGTGAACTTGTATCGTGAGCATGCTAGTGGGCAGGTATTTCTCAAAGAGACAGACCGTCTCAACTTCTCCCCACCTTGCAGATTCAATAGAGGATGTCTTAATCTCTTTCTGTGAGATCCATTGCACCAAAATCAACAACTTGTAAATGGCCCCGCGAATTTCTGGAGTAAGGCATCCTGCAATCGCGATCGGTAGGACAAACTGCCACAAATGAGAAAGCATTATGAATCATGGTCACTTTTCAAATTGTAAAATGCCCATGCTAATTACAATCCATTCTGTTCACAAACCTGACATATCTTATGCCAATCATGGGATTTTAGCCCCGACAATTGGTCATCTTTAGAAAATGCGGACCTGAGAGAACGCATCATACCCGTCGGAGTGCAGATAGACTTGATTACTTGCTTCATAATGCGCTCTTCTTTGGTAGACAAAACCCAGGGAGCGCGAGGAAGCTGCACTCCCCCTTCAGCACTCGACTGCGGCCAAAGCGCCTCCATCTTACCTACCTCCTTCAAATCCATTCGTGACCCTATAGTGTCTCTCTTTCTTGTGATGTGGTCCCATAGCAAGCTGCCCACATTCTTGAAAATATGCATGGGATCCAACAAGTGGTTGACCTGTAAGTGGGTCCAATATGGCAACTCGTAGAAAACTGAGAACCGTCGCATTCCATTTGGATGTGATTCCGGGTTTACCATTTTCAGCTCATACCAGCTTGCAGTGTTCATACGTGCTGGAGGTCATCCAAGAAAACCTTCCCTGAGTTCATGATCCTCCGGCAAGAAAGCGACGTGTCCTTGATATACCATCTTCTTCATGGTTCGTGACCTTCGGGAGTCTAACTGTGGCCCACACAATGGATATGCATGATAACCTGAGGTAACCAGACCTATAAGGTGAGCCACGACCTAGTGAATACTTGATTGAATGAAATAAAATATAGATATTACCAGCGAGAACAGAGGTCTGCTCACCTGAGCACTCTCCCAATCCCGGAAAGTCATGCATCGTCCACATGAGAATGGCTCGAATGTGGGCTGACCACCGCCGACCATCGCGCCTGCTCATATCTTGCACAGTGACTCCCTCCTCCCACAAAATCTTAAGCTCATCGACTAATGGACGAAGATACACGTCCATATTTTTTGCTTTGTAGCAGCCCGGGATGAGCAAGCTAAGGATGAGATGTCCTTTCTTCGTAGAAAGCCATGGAGGGATGTTGTATTTGACAAGCACTATAGGCCACACACTGTAAGAAGTCGAGTGCAGACCGAATGGGTTCACACCATCCATGGCGAGACCGAGCCGAAGATTCCTTGGCTCTCGCGCAAAGCCTGGGAAGGTAGAGTCAATGTGGCTCCATGCGCGCGAATCTGCTGATATTTGTTGAACTCCATCCGTGGACCTATTCTGCACATGCCACGTTGTCAAGCTTGCCATGCCAGACGTGCGAAACATGTGGTTTATGCGGGGGATGAGCGGAAAGTGTCTGAGAACTTTTTGAGGGATGGTTTGCCCTTGCAAGTCCTGTCGATACCTGTGAGCACCACACTTTGGACATGTCTCCATAGTCTCGTATTCATCTCGAAACAATATGCAGTCGTTGATACATGCATGGATGTTATTGTAGTCCATGCCAAGCTTCCGTAAAACATGTCGTACATCATCACGAGACTCAGGCATGGTATTTGCAGGTGGTAATATATGATATTTCAATAACCTGAAAAAAATCATAAAACACCTTGAAAAAGCACAAATGTTTGCAATAATACGGTTTTTTAAAAAAATCAATGAAGCCTATGTGCAAGGTACCTGAATAACTCAGTCACACTCGTATCGCTCCAACCGTATTTTGCTTGCACACTTAAGAGTGCAAGCAATGTCTTCAACCGAGATACTCGGCACCCATCATATAATGGTATGGATGCTTCCTCTCTAAGTGGGTCAGATGTCTCAACATCCATGGGAATCAATGAATCGATCATTGCCTCCATCTCAGGCTCCAAGATTGTAGGTAGGTCGGGAAGGTTGTCTGTCTCCTCTGGCATTGATGGTATAGATGGGCCTTGTGAGTGGTAGATTGGCTCCTGCAATCCATCCATCGCACGTCCACGAACTCTTCTAATTGGATGCAAAGGGTGCACTCCCCCTTGGGTCGAGACATCACCCCCCTGGATAGAAAATTTGCCAACAAGACTCAATCTTATTGTGTATGGTTTTCAATTAGCTTGCGAGTACAATGCATGATTAATATTAACTTCAAATTACCATTTGCTGAAAATCCGCAATCGCCTGATCAATGATCTCAGATTGAAACTTGCCAAGTCGTCGTACGTGTTCTATAGACAATCGGCGTTTTCATCTAATTGCCAACTTGCATTGAGACGCTGATTAAGATACGTCTCGCGGTCTTGAACAATAAGACCTTCTTTATTTTCCATCTTATCTACATTACAACAAACGAGGCTTAAATGGATAGCTTTATGGAGATGTACGTCAAGTTGCAAGTTGACCATAAATCTTGCATTGTATATAGTAGTTGAGAGATTTTCCGATGTTATATCTCGGCCTTGTATCATGCTCAAGGATTTGTTTATCCCGGTAGATAATTATTCGTTATTGTAAAAAACTGCACTAGAGGGCTTTGAGTATAAGTAATCCATTTTGAGCATCATTGAGGATCTCTTAGTCTAATAATAAATCAGTCTCAACAAAAAGCATCTTAGAAATGTGGTTTTTTTGTCCTAGGATCGCGTATTAAAATTAATGCCATCTATGAAATTTATCAACTATAGTAATAAAATTTATTTCAATCAATTCTACTCATAGTCATAAGACCTGAGAGAAAATATCCTATACTCAATTTAAGGGATTCTTCTTCTATAACAATACTTTTGGGTTCATTTCGATGAAGTACCGTAATGACCATTAGCAAGGGTATCATTTTCTTTTAGTCCTTCCGTTGACTAGTTGGCATGATTTCTAATTTGTTATGCCTATAAAGTTAATACAAAAACAATGAATTATGCATATCAAAATTAGATACCCTACTTGAACATTATGAAGGACATGACCAATTTTAAGCTATCTTAAAGAGTCACCAATGTATGTGGCCCATGGCAAAGCACATTTCATACCATTATCGATAAGTCTATTATCTTAAATTTCCTTCCCCTCCCTCTCCCTCTCTTTCTCTCCCTCTCTCTCCCTCTCCCTCTCTTTCTCTCTTTCTCTCTTTCTCTCTCATTTCCTCTCCTAAACAAGCAAAAAAGAAAGTGATTCAAACATTAAACAAGCAAGAGGGAGAGTGAGAGAGAGAATGCACTCTCTCTCTCTCTCACCCTCTCCCTCTCCCTCTCTTTCTCTTTCTCTCCCTCTCTCATTTCCTTCCCCTCCCTCTCCCTCTCCCTCTCTTTCTCTCCCTCTCTATCTCTCTTTCTCTCTCATTTCCTAAACAAGCAAAAAATAAAGTGATTTAAACATTAAACAAGAAAAAGGGAGAGGGATAGAGACAATGCACTCTCCCTCTCTTTCTCTTTCTCTCCCTCTCTCATTTCCTTTCCCTCCCTCTCTTTCTCTTTCTCTCCCTCTCTCATTTCCTTTCCCTCCCTCTCCCTCTCCCTCTCTTTCTCTCCCTCTCTTTCTCTCTCATTTCCTCTCCTAAACAAGCAAAAAATAAAGTGATTTAAACATTAAACAATCAAAAGGGAGAGGGAGAGAGAGAATGCACTCTCCCTCCCTCTCCCTCTCTTTCTCTTTCTCTCCCTCTCTCATTTCCTCCCCCTCCCTCTCCCTCTCTTTCTCTTTCTCTTTCTCCCTCTCTCTCTCTCTCTCCCTCTCCCTCTCTTTCTCTCTTACTCTCTCATTTCCTCTCCTAAACAAGCAAAAAAGAAAGTGATTTAAACATTAAACAAGCAAAAGGGAAAGGGAGAGAGAGAATGCACTCTCCCTCTCTTTCTCTTTCTCTCCCTCTCCCTCTCCCTCTCCCTCTCCCTCTCCCTCTCCCTCTCTTTCTCTCCCTCTCTCATTTCCTTCCCCTCCCTCTTTCTCTCCCTCTCTTTCTCTCTCATTTCCTCTCCTAAACAAGCAAAAAATAAAGTGATTTAAACATTAAACAAGCAAAAGGGAGAGGGAGAGAGAGAATGCACTCTCCCTCCCTCTCCCTCTCTTTCTCTTTATCTCCCTCTCTCATTTCCTCCCCCTCCCTCTCCCTCTCCCTCTCCCTCTCCCTCTCCCTCTCCCTCTCTTTCTCTTTTACTCTCTCGTTTCCTCTCCTAAACAAGCAAAAAAGAAAGTGATTTAAACATTAAACAAGCAAAAGGGAGAGGGAGAGAGAATGCACTCTCCCTCTCTTTCTCTCCCTCTCCCTCTCCCTCTCCCTCTCTTTCTCTTTCTCTCCCTCTCTCTCCCTCTCCCTCTCTTTCTCTTTCATTTCCTCTCCTAAACAAGCAAAAGAGAGTGATTTAAACCTTGAACAAGCAAAAGAAAGAGAGAGGAAGACTCACCGATGAGATACGGCGAGCGTGGGGCGGCTTCTCTTTGCGATGAAGGCTCCTCCTCTCCTTCGCGAACAACGGCGGCGACGGCGGCGGCGGCAAGTCTTCTTCCTCTCCTTCTCTCACGACGGTCGCTCTCTCCCTCGCTCTCACTCTCAAAACTCTCAATGGAGCAAAAGAAATGAAAACCACGCTCGGGTTTTGGCCACGTTTTTTCCATGCGGCCCATCGCTATTTGTGACGCTATTTGTGACGCAAATAGCGACGCCAATAGCGACACCGCTATCCGCCGTCGCTAATCGGCGTCGCTACTAGCCCAAATCCTTGTAGTGATGGTCACTCTCCCTCTCACTCTCCCTTTCACTCTCTCTTTCGTGAATGCACGAAAAATGATGCACTCGGGTTTCGACCCGTGTTTTTTACCTCTGGGTACCGTTGCTATTTGCGTCGCTATTAGCGTCACTAATAGCGATGCAAATAGCGACGCTGCTATTTGTCAGCGCTAATGGGCATCGCTATAGCCTCATATCCTTGTAATATGTAAATGCAAAAGCTAACATTTTATGTACTTAATTTCGAAAAAAACCTTATTATTTTATATAGCAATATGAAAGTAATAACCTATTTCTGAGTTGTGAACAACCTGGTTTGATACGATGTCATTGGAAATTTCTTCTTTGCTTATGCTTGCGTTTGCCACACCCGATGTTCCATTGGTAGTGGCAATTCGGGCAACCTTGATCATTCATGTATCTTTGGCAATACCCGTTCTTTGATCGGCTGCCGTGGATTTCATGGTCTTTCCCCCTCATTGCTTTGGAGCCATCGTTCACGAGTGAGTTCGAGAGATAGAGAAGGTGGAATGAATTCAAGATGGGAGAGTATGAGAGTAGCTTGTCGAGTTGAAGACCAAGATAGGGGGAGATTGAGTTAATTCATTTCCTTTCAAACCCCCTCTCTAATTCTCTCTCTCACATCCTCTTGGGATCTTCTTCCCTCTCTCTCTCTTTCTAATTCTCCCCCCCTCTAGCTCCCTCTTGTAGCCTCTCAGGGGGGTATCCTTCTACCTCCCTCTTGCTCTATACCCCTGAGAAGGGCCTCTCCCCTCTTGCTTAAACCTCTCTCAACGGCTACCCATTCATATTATTTATAGCTAAATTAGAAAATAAGGGTCCTTGTAGCTAAGAAGAGGATCTCTTTATGGTGGTGATCTTTGCAAAATTAGTAATCTGAAGATTCCAAGATGCAATTTGATGCTCAAATCACAAATTTGATGGTTATGTTGGCTCCGAAAGGGGGGTAAAACCCTAGGAAACCTGATTAAAATCTTCCAGATCACTCATTCTTTTTCTCCTCGTCTGGAGTGTTGTTTATTGCCTATAAACTAGATTGCGATGCATGTGATTTTGCCAATCCTTCTTTTTGCATTAAATCTCCAAAATTGGCTAAAAAAGCCACTTGTTTTTTTTTAATGACACCCTGTTCTAGAATTTTCCATAAATTTTTAGGATATTTACAATAAATAATATCCAAAATGTAAAAAATACTCTATTTTTGTCCAAAAATCTAGTATTTTTTTACCATCGATACTATAAAGAATGACAGTAATGACTAATATGGCTCATAACTCTCGTTCACATGGTAACTTTGGTGATAGGTGGCTACAGTCCTTGTCAATCCAAAAAAAATATCGTGTTACAATCCTCGGGTTTTTTGTTGCTCGAGATCTTCTCTATTTAATGATTTTAGAGATATTCTCTATTTAATGATTTTAGAGTTCTTCGAGTCCATTTTGCGAGAAGTCCAAAAGATTTTAAATCAAAGTCGGGGTATCACATCCTCTCCCCCTAAAAGGAATCGAGATGTCCTCATCTCAAATGAAACTAGCGATATTGGGTACATAGTGACTCATGGTCAATCCAAGTGGCATCCTCTTCAGGGTAGTCTTTCCACTCGACAAGATATTCTCTAAGGGTTCTTCTCCTCAAATTTCTCTCCCTTAAAAAAATTACTCTGTCAGGTTGTAGCTCAAGGACTCCTTGGTTAGGTATTACGGCTTGTTGATCATCAAGGATATGGTTAGGGTTAGCTATGTATGTTTTCAATAAGCTAACATGAAGAAGGAAGCAAATAAGGACCTAGACTATCAACAATTGTTTTGGGAAGTTCAAAATAAGGAACAAGATCCCAAATTCAAGACTAAGTATCAAGAATTCTCTACAGATAAAAATGAAGGACTTCTTTATTTCAGAATGAGACTATGCACTCCTTCGAGTGTCAGACTCTCAAGAGAAGGATACTTTCGGAAGCACATGACTCTCCTTTTTCATCATGACACCCGGGGTATGCAAAAACTTTTAATGCTATTAGGAAAAGCTATTATTGGCAAAGACTGAAAGGTGATGTACTTAAGTATGTCATTGAATGTCTAAATTGCAAAAGGGTAAAATCTAAACGTGTCAAGCTACCAAGAAAACTCCAGCCACTTGACATTCCCCATATGAAATGGGAGTTTATTAGCATGGACTTTGTAGTTAAGTTACCCTCTATATAAGGATAATATAAATCAATAATGGCAATAGTAGACATACTAACAAAGGTCACTCATCTTATTCCAACAAAAACCAATTACAAAGCTTCAGATATTGCAAGAGTTTTTGTAAAATAGATTTTTATGTTACATGGGTTACCTAAAAGCATTGTCAGTGATTGTGATTCTCTTTTTACATCACATTTTTGGAAGAGTTTATTTGAAGCCATTTGGACCCAACTTTGTTTCAGCACTGCTGATCATCCACAAACTGATGGGGGCAGACAAAACGAGTTAATCAAGTGATTGAGGATGTTCTGCGCACATATTGCAACAAGGAACCTAAAAGGTGGACTCATTATCTACCCTTAGTGGAATTTGCTTATAATGCCTCCGATCATCAAAGTATTCAGTTGACTCCATTTCAGGCACTATATGGTCAAGATTGTCGTATGCCACTTAATTTTTCAGATCCTACTCTAAGGGTAGAAGCTTCGAGAAAAATGTTAGAAGAAATGGATGATCAAATCAACATTATCCAACAAGATATTCAAGCTGCCAAGGACCGACAAAAGGTGTATGCTGATCTAAAAAGGCAAGAATGAATCTTCAAAGGAGACATGGTCTTCGTTAGTGTCCATCCAAAGAAGAGTTCTTTATCTTTAGGAGAATTTAAGAAGCTAATTCCAAGATATTGTGGACCCTATAAGGTTCTCAAGTGCTTAGGACTAAGCACTTACAAGATACAACTCCCTGAGAATATAAACTCAATGACAGGATTAGTTGGCATTGATACCATTGTAGCCAGAGTTTCTGCCATAGATGATTCTTCAGTGTAAGAGCATTAAGGAAGGCTTTATGACTAAGGATATTTTCTACTACATTTTCTTTACCAAGTTTGAACTTAATTTCAAAGTCATACTCTTGCAAAAGTTTGATCCACCGTTGTTGCCTCATATTAAGATCAGGTTGAGTAAAAATCCACTTAAGACTTTTATGATCTATGACCAAGGAAAACTTATTTCCAAGCAAGTAATGTCTCCATAATTTGAGAGCGTGAATCATAGCTAACAAATCCAGGTCATGAGTAGCATATCTATTTTCATGGGCTTTCAATTTTCTCAAAAGTAAGCTACAGGATGACCTTCCTACATTAGTACGCATCCGAATGCAAGATAGCTAGCATCTGTGACAACTTCAAGTTCCTTTCTTAAGTCAGGTAGCCTTAAGATAGGATAAATTATCAAACCATGCTTTAGTTACTCAAAGCTATAATGGCAACTTGCTTTTTGAGTAGGTCTGTAAGAGGTGCTGCAATTTGGGCATAGTTTCTTATGAATATCTTATACCTAGAAAACTTCTCACTTCCTTGATAGTGGTTGGGGATGGCCAATCTTGAATATCTTTGACCTTGGCAGGATCTACTGATATACCTTCAGCAGACACTATGAATCCCAAGTACTCAATCTTCCTTTTGAAGAAGGCACACTTCTTCTTGTTGGCATACAATTTCTGTATTCTCATTATCTCTAAGACAATGTGAAGATGTGGTTTATGTTATGCTTCTTTCTTAGAATAAGTTAAGATGCCATCAAAGAATATAAGAACAAAATCATAAAGATGAGGCATGAAAATGTCTTGCATTAACCTATTGAAGGTAGTTGGGGCATTTGTCAACCCAAATGACATCACGATGAATTCGAAATGACCATATCTTGTGTTAAAGGTGGTTTTAGAAATATTTAGGAATATCTTCATCCTTGATTCTGATATTATAATATCCTGACCAAAGATAGATCTTAGAGAATATTATTTCTCTTGTAGACGATCAAGAAGCTTGTCTATCCCCTTGGGAGGATCGGGTACTTATTCTTCACTGTTACCTGGTTTAGCCCTCGAAAATCGATACAAATACAGAGAGCTCCATCTATATTCTTTTGGAATAATCATACTGGGGCTTCCCATGGTGAACTACTTGGCCATCCTTGTTCTAGTAGTTGTTTGACTTGCTCATTTAGTTCAATGGCTTCACGAATATACATTTTGTAAGGTCTTTTTGCCATTGGAGTGGCTCGTGGAACAAGTTTGATCTCATGATTGACTTCTCTTTTCGGAGGTAACTCAATTAGCTCTTCAGGAAATACGTCGACGTATTCTTTTAACGAGAACAGTTCTTCTTTTGTATGACCATCTTGATTTACCTTGTTAAGATTGATCAAGTAAAGTGGTAATTCTTTCTTCAGGCCTTTCACAATTTGAGAAGCTTTTGCTAATTGAAATTTAGGTTTCCTTGTTTCACCTTGTGTAGTTGTTATCTCAGTGTTCAAATCCTGAAATGTGACTTGACCTTTTCCACAATGGATATGAACATCATTGGGAATCGGCTAATCCATTCCTAGTAAACATTCATAAGCTCCTAAGTTCATTACTCTGAATCTCATTCTTGAAAGGTTTCCTCCTAGGTTAAACTCTACCTTGGCAATTTGCTATGTAGAAAGTACTTCCTTTCCATTTGGTAATTCCACAAGTAGTTTTGATGCATTTATTGTATCTATTCCTAACTTCTTAGCACACTTGTTAGAAATAAATGAGTTTATACTTCCACAGTCAATCAAAACTTTAAATGATTTACCTCGGTGACTATCTGGTGTCTATATTATCAAGTATTGACAACTTGGGCCCTTTGTTGTGGAATGCAACATGAACAATTACTTTTTTAATATCTTCTTCCATAGTAGGGTCTTCCTCCTTATTAATCTCTTTAAGGGTAATATTTTACATTCTTCCTCTTGCCATAGCTACTTGACCACAGCCCTGGGGAGGTCTACCTTGACCTTGAAATTGGCCTTGGCGATGGTTTCCACCAAGCATTGGACAATCTCTCGTGAAATGTCCTGGCTCATTACATTGAAAGCACATAAGACTATCCTTGTTTCCCTAGGTAGAAACAAGATTTCCAATTGCATTGGATTTTGCCTTTTTCTTCTGAACTTGGTGAAATTGGCCTTGAGTTCTTTTTGCTTGACCTTTGAATCCTCATTCGTTCTCATTATTGTAGCTCTAGAACTTATTATTTTTAGGCTTTGATTGTACTTCCTACACAATAGGAGCAGCTTGAATCAAAGCATCTTGGAGGTCTATTGGAGGCATTGATTTCAAACAAGTGTTCAGAGGAGAATTTAGCCCATTGCAGAACTTGGACACTTGTTGAGCACTATCCATGGAGGGTGTATATTTAAGAAGTGAAACAAACTTGGAGTAATATGTCTCCAAGGTTAGTCTCATTTGCTTCAAATTAAAAAACTCATTCATCTTCTGGGTGCGATAAACTAGAGGTAAATATCTTCCTCTTACAACTTCTTTTAGCAAATCCCAAGTAATGGAATTTTTAGGGACACCTTGATCTCACAACTACTTCCACCAGAGTTGAGCTTCACCAATTAATTTTAGCTTAGCTATCATGGCTTGGTTGGCTGGGACAGTTCTAGTAGCAGTGAAATAATATTCTATAGATTTGATCAAAATTTTTGCGTCAACCTCCACATTCTTGCCTTTCCCATCAAATTTTGGAGTTTTGACTTGCTTTAAAAGATTCCTTTTCTCTTGGGCTTCATTGGAAATTATTGTGGATGCAAAATTCTGTGAATTTTTCAACAATTCCCAAGTTAAATTTTATGAAATTTATATAGTGTTAATATTAGAGTTTGATACTCAAATTATTTCTCACTTAATTTATTATAACAATTTCAAATCAAACTCTTTTCCCATTGCTAAAGTTAAACTTCAATTTCAGAGGTTCCAAGGGAAAATAAGGTTCCATTATTTCTCTCATTGATAAAGTATCAATCAATCTTTATTACAACGGATGTACAAGGTAATCAAATGGGAAAAAAATACATTATTCAAATAGCTTACATGTTCATCTTATTTTTTTCCAAAAAGGATTCCCTACTACAATCTAAGTATGACACTCTAATACATCCTTTATGAAGTAACTTGGATTCTGAGAGTAGATATCTAGAAATCTATTATTTTGAGTGATTTTAGGAAATCTGTCCTTTTTGTAGTTGCGGCGGCTAGAGTGACCTACGACTTTTATTTTGTTGCCAGGAAGGATCTTTGTAACTTCCTCATAGATATACGGGTTTAGTTCGATTTTCTTGCCCCTAGTATATAGGGTTGAGTTTACACTAGCTTCACAAAATAGATAGATCTTGACAACTTTAAGATATTTCATAAATTTTACCATTTTCAGATTATTTTGAAGATAAGCTAGAAATCTTGTATCGATATAGCAGTATCCTATGCTAATCATCCACTATCTTTCATGATATAGAGGCAAGGGGTTATATAACTGATCTAGTATTTGCATCATCTCATTCCTCAAGGAAAGACTCGATGAATGCATAGTTGACATAAATATTACTCATTCGGAAGATCAAGAATCGTTTCCAAGATTTGTTATTCTACCATATTTCAAAAACATACATCAACAAAGAGAAGAAAACATGTCCTAGGCTATATTTACCATCCAAGAAAATTTTCTTTTAAGCTTACATCATATTCTATTCTAATAATGAGTGCTTTGATACCAACTGTGAGATGTCCACTAGAGTCTCAATCCAAGATGCACCTTTTAGTAGTCCATCAATAGGTTTTCCAAAATGACGCCGCCAGCACTTCCTTGGAGTATCATAGGGTTTGTCACTAAGGCCCTACCAAGTCTACATTGCAATGGAAGAGTTTCGGCCACGAACCCACTAGGATCGACTTGAATTTCTGGCTTCCTCTCCTAACAGCCAACTAGTGTCAGTAATTTGGAGTTCCCACTTCCTACAAGATTACTCGTATTGAAGTGGACTTGCCATTGCACTTGGTTCAAAGAGAATTGGAGATGAAGGGTGTTAAAATATGCGGGATCCAGAGCATGGCAGATGCGGAAGCTATGGAGGTTGAAAGAGGAAGAACAAACTGATGAAGACATTGACCCAGACAAAGATAATTTGTCACACAAGTGAATTAGGTTCCAAGATTGAGATTTGGACTGATAAACACTTTACTGGAAAGAGAAGAGTACTATCATTACATTAGAAAAAGAGTGCAAGTACAATGCTTTATAGGAATTGAGTGGTGGCAATTTCTCCTACTGTGCATATGGGATTATGGTTCTGAGCCCTCACTCCTCCTTACAAAGGGACGAAAGTAGGTGTGATTGCAAATATCTCAACACCCCTCCTCAATCACAACTAGAAGTACAAAGTGTGTAGAGACTTTAGTGAAAGCAACACCTGCAAAGTGTAGGCACACCATAAACATGGAAAAACACCAAAGGATGTCTCAAAAAGGGCTAAGTGTGGGTACCACAAAGATGATGGCCATCCAGAGGCTGTAGTACAAGGATACTTGAGGAGTTTACAAGTTTAAGTCTGAAGCATTAGGGCTAGGCAATACAAGACTAAAAAAGTCTATTTGAATAGAAGGACTGATGAGGTTTGTCCTTCTCCTGGTGGTCTTCTTCTTCTTCTTCTTCCTTTGCTCCGTTTTCTTCTTCTTCTTTGACTACAACTAGGTAGGCCTTTTGGGATCTCTTTCTAGCATGGCAGAAGTTCAGGGTGTGTCCGATGCTTTCGAAAAAGTCACAGAAGAGATGATTCCTCTTGCCTTTGTACCTATTTCCAACATATAATGCATGTTCATCTCTGGAGATGCTTGGTTCTTCCTTAGTTTTTAACTTCTTTTCCTCTAATAGTGATGTCTGGATATCAACAAGTTCAGGGTTTGGCATATTGATTAGAGTTGTTGATATACTATTATATTTAGAGGAAAACTCTTAAGTAAAACACTAATGCAAACATCTTCTTCCATTTTAATGTTGATTCACACAAGTTGGGTTAGAAGTCCTTCCATGTAATTCAGATGTATGGCAAGTGATGTGATGGAATTCATTTCAAGCCTGAAAAACTCAATCAAGAGACCATACTTTGATGATTTAGACATTTCATCAAACAAGGTGTTAAGTCTCTTCCATGTATCCTATAAAGTATCACAGTTATCCACATGGTGGATATAGCTATTGTCTAGCTCCAATTTGATAATGTCTTGAGCCTTATCATTGTTCTTTTGCCAAGTGATATCAAGGTTTGCATCACAAGGATTCTTTTCTTTTCCAGTGGTAATGGCCTAGAGGCCCTTATTCATCAGGATGAGTTTGATGCGGGTCTGCCAGGTGTGAAACCTGACTCCTTTGAAGCGAGCAGTTGGAGAGTCTTTGCCCATGTTAGACTTGCAGTAATAGCAACAAATCTACTTTAGAATTATCAGATTTTAGTAGCAGAAGAGTTGGTTGAGATGTGTCAAAAGACACAAGTGCTAAGAGCACTAAATGAGTGGCAATGGACACTATGTTTCTTCCTTGAGTCTTCCAAATCTGCAAAATCCTTTAATTTCTTTCAAATCCAAATATTCCCCTTCTTGATTTGAGCCATGAAGGAAAGCTTGAAGGTGGAGATGGAAAGTGAGTTCATAGGCTGAGACTGAGCTAAGTAGAGATGGAATAGAGGTGAAGAGCGACTAAGAACAAGCTAACCTATGCTTAGCTGCTCTCTGATACCATGTTAAAATATGTGGGATCTAGAGCATGGCAGATACAGAAGCTATGGAGGTTGAAAGAGGAAGAAGAAACTCAAAAAGACATTGACCCAAACAAAGATAAATTGTTACACAAGTGAATTAGGTTCCAAGATTGAGACTTGGACTCATAAACACAATCTTGTGTGTGCATAATGACATATAAACTTTGCTAGAAAGAGAAGAGTATTATCATTGCATTAGAAAAAGTGTGCAAGTATAATACTTTATAGAA
This sequence comes from Lygodium microphyllum, assembly GCF_053477565.2. Taxonomy (NCBI): domain Eukaryota; kingdom Viridiplantae; phylum Streptophyta; class Polypodiopsida; order Schizaeales; family Lygodiaceae; genus Lygodium; species Lygodium microphyllum. The sequence continues at coordinate 182,358,534 of NC_141135.1, forward strand.
ATTGAGCGGTTGCACTTTCTCCTACTGTGCATATGGGATTCTGGTTCTGATCCCTCATACAAAGGGAGTGAAGTAGGTGTGATTGCAAATATCTCAACAAAGGGGAGTGCAATATGTCAACTCTCTTTCCCATGAGGCAAAATCCCATTCCATCTCCCTAGAACAATGAAAGTCAGTTCTACCTACTAATGACTAGTTGGCGTCTTCCTGTTTCTATCGCCCATTTAGAAAAGCTCCCAACTAGCTGGGACCACCCTACCGTTGGATGGATGTGCATGCCCACCCACTTTCCTTTGATGACAGTATCATCTTTAGTTTTTTAATTACCTACAATACATTTATTGAAACATATACAACCAGCTTCCTTAATTACTCGAGGGGCGGAGGGCGTCACTCATGAATATATGTATATATAACGTTGTCAAGCGTTTTCTTGAAATTGAAAACCCCTAGTCTAACTGTAGTTAGGATTGATTTTTGCTAGCTTAATTATTTATGTGACAGTTTGTTTTGTTATTTCGTAGTTGGATTTCTTGTGTTTGTCTAGCTTAGGATTTGTTTTTGTCATTTTGTTTAATTTGTTGAGTGTAAAACTTGATAGCCTTGGTCGAGCTTGGTATTTTTTTGAACAGGATGAAGCTTGTGTTTGTCAATAGCTACTGAACATTGAGGAGCTAGGTATATTTTCTTGTTGAGACTTTTGCACATCACGAGGATAATGGATTCACGAGCACTTCATGTTCTTCGCGAACAGCGATAGCGGCGGCGGTGGCAGCGGTGGCGGTGAGAAGCCTTCTTTCTCCTTCTTTCTCTCTTTCTCTCCCTCTTAGCAAGATGGTCACTCTCCCTTTCACTCTCTCTTTCGTGAATGCGCGAAAAATGATGCGCTTGGGTTTCGACCCGTGTTTTCTACCTCTGGGTACAGTTGCTATTTGCGTCGCTATTAGCGTCGCTAATAGCGACACCGCTATTTATCGGCGCTAATGGGCATCGCTATAGCCTCATATCCTTGTATTATGTTGATCCGGGTTTTTTACAACCCGGATTACTACCACAAAATTTGGCCAAAGCCCCTATCAAGAGCTTATCATATCACTTTGGGGTTTACTCTTCAAGCACTAGGTATGCTACATTGCTTCTCGATTATGATAACTCTAGCAAATGGGGGGAACAAGTTCTTAGGAGGCATGTCAATGTAAAGGGTAAAAGGGATGGTTATCTTAGTGAAGATGGAAATGGATTACATCTAGGAGTTGAGTGAGTGCATAGATTTTTCAAAGGACTAGCCTCCAACTACACATGGGCCCCGTCTGCATCACTAAGATTTGGAATCTATCACCATCATTAGAGGACACCTCACCCTAGCACACAAGTCAATATCCACATCATGGTGTCATTTGGATCTTGCACAAAAGCTTACAAGCATGGACCCCTTTTGTCACATGCTTATAAGTATTTATATATATATGGGGGACTAAAGTCAAAGCAGCTTTTAGAAGCCATTTTTTATAATCTCAATAACTCCCAAGAAAAAGTGAATTTCAAGAAAATTCCCGCAATGCTTGATCGGTTTCGACCTGTTCTACAAAGTTGTACAAGAAACTTTTTTCAAATTCCTCACGGATTTGAAGTTACGAGGTGCAGATTGCTGGCTACATGAAATTTTCTTCTCTCTTTCACCACACCAACTTTTCACTCTATCCTTCTTGTAAATATATTATAATAATGTGCTTTGGGCACCCACCTCTTATAATCTAGCTCCATTTCTCTATTTTGTCTACCATCCCCCTTGGCTTCTTGCATGATGACCAAGGTGGGGACTTATCCCATCCACTATTCTCCATATTTTCAAAGATGCCATACATCATCTAGGATTATGTTAATCAAGAAGATTAGCTTAATCTAATCCCTCATGGAGGCTATATAAAGAGCCCATGAAGAATGAAGAGGGGGGAGGAAGGACAATGACAAGTCCATGAGAGCATTCTAGAATATCCTCATCTCTTTGAGGTAAGCTATGAGTAAGTTCTTTTATTATGTAGTATAATGGCAAGCTTCCTCTACCTCTTCTCCTATTATTTCCCTCTCTTCTCATCTTCTCATTCCATGTAGCATAATGGCAAGCTTCTTCTACCTCTTCTTCTCTTGTCTCCCTCTCCTCTCATCTCTCTCTCTCATATTCCAATATGGTGTCTAGTACATATATTCTCTCTTGTAAATTTGTGTCTCGGTTCTCTTGATTCTCTTTGAGAAAAGGGATGTCCTAGCCCATCCTCCCTTTGGCTAGGTGGTGCCCCTCTTTAGTTCTCTTAGTGAGGATTGGAGGTTGGATGGGTAAGAGGCAACTCGTTCATCATTTCAGCAATTCCCAAGTTAAATTTTATGAAATTTATATAGTGTTAATATTAGAGTTTGATACTCAAATTATTTCTCACTTAATTTATTATAACAATTTCAAATCAAACTCTTTTCCCATTGCTAAAGTTAAACTTCAATTTCAGAGGTTCCAAGGGAAAATAAGGTTCCATTATTTCTCTCATTGATAAAGTATCAATCAATCTTTATTACAATGGATGTACAAGGTAATCAAATGGGAAAAAAATATATTATTCAAATAGCTTACATGTTCATCTTATTGTTTTCCAAAAAGGATTCCCTACTATAATCTAAGTATGACACTCTAATACATCCTTTATGAAGTAACTTGGATTCTGAGAGTAGATATCTAGGAATCTATTATTTTGAGTGAGTTTAGGAAATCCGTCCTTTTTGTAGTTGCGGCGGCTAGAGTGACCTACGACTTTTATTTTGTTGCCAGGAAGGACTCATAGATATACGGGTTTAGTTCGATTTTCTTGCCCCTAGTATACAGGGTTGAGTTTACACTAGCTTTACAAAATAGATAGATCTTGACAACTTTAAGATATTTCATACATTTTATCCTTTTCAAATTATTCTGAAGATAAGCTAGAAATCTTGTATCGATATAGCAGTATCCTATGCTAATCATCCACTATCTTTCATGATATAGAGGCGAGGGGTTACATAACTGATCTAGTATCTGCATCATCTGATTCCTCTAGGAAAGACTGGATGAATGCATAGTTGACATAAATATTACTCGTTCGGAAGATCAAGAATCATTTCCAAGATTTTTTATTCTACCATAATTCAAAAACATACATCAACAAAGAGAAGAAAACATGTCCTAGGCTATATTTACCATCCAAGAAAATTTTCTTTTAAGCTTACGTCATATTCTATTCTAATAATGAGTGCTTTGATACCAACTGTGAGATGTCCACCACAGTCTCAATCCAAGATGCACCTTTTAGTAGTCCATCAATAGGTTTTCCAAAATGACGCCGGCCAACGCTTCCTTGGAGTATCACGGGGTTTGTCACTAAGGCCCTACCAAGTCTACATTGCAATGGAAGAGTTTCGGCCACGAACCCACTAGGATCGACTTGAATTTCTAGCTTCCTCTCTTAACAGCCAACTAGTGTCAGTAATTTCGAGTTCCCACTTCCTACAAGATTACTTGTATTGAAGTGGACTTACCATTGCACTTGGTTCAAAGAGAATTGGAGACGAAGGGTTTTAAAATATGCGGGATCTAGAGCATGGCAGATGCGGAAGCTATGGAGGTTGAAAGAGGAAGAACAAACTGATGAAGACATTGACCCAGACAAAGATAATTTGTCACACAGGTGAATTAGGTTCCAAGATTGAGATTTGGACTCATAAACACTTTACTGGAAAGAGAAGAGTACTATCATTACATTAGAAAAAGAGTGCAAGTACAATGCTTTATAGGAATTGAGTGGTGGCAATTGCTCCTACTGTGCATATGGGATTATGGTTCTGAGCCCTCACAACTCCTTACAAAGAGACTAAAGTAGGTGTGATTGCAAATATCTCAACACCCCTCCTCAATCACAACTAGAAGTACAAAGTGTGTAGAGACTTTAGTGAAAGCAACACCTGCAAAGTGTGGGCGCACCATAAACATGGCAAAACACCAAAGGCTGTCGCAAAAAGGGCTAAGTGTGGGTACCACAAAGATGATGGCCATCCAGAGGCTGTAGTACAAGGATACTTGAGGAGTTTACAAGTTTATGTCTGAAGCATTAGGGCTAGGCAATACAAGACTAAAAAATTCTATTTGAATAGAAGGACTGATGAGGTTTGTCCTTCTCCTAGTGGTCTTCTTCTTCTTCTTCTTCCTTTGCTCCGTTTTCTTCTTATTCTTTGACTACAACTAGGTAGGCCTTTTGGGATCTCTTTCTAGCATGGCAGAAGTTCAGGGTGTGTCCAATCCTTTTGAAAAAGTCACAGAAGAGATGATTCCTCTTGGCTTTGTACCTATTGCCAACATATAATGCATGTTCATCTCTGGAGATGCTCGATTTTTCCTTAGTTTTTAGCTTCTTTTCCTCCTCTAATAGTGATGTCTCGATATCAATAAGTTCAAGGTTTGGCATATTGATTAGAGTTGTTAATACACTATTATATTTAGAGGCAAACTCTTAAGTAAAACACTAATGCAAACATCTTCTTCCATTTTAATGTTGATTCACACAAGTTGGGTTAGAAGTCCTTCCATGTAATTCAGATGTATGGCAAGTGATGTGATGGAATTCATTTCAAGCCTGAAAAACTGAATCAAGAGACCATACTTTGATGATTTAGACTATTCACCAAACAAGGTGTTAAGTCTCTTCCATGTATCCTATAAAGTATCACAGTTATCCACATGGTGGATATAGCTATCGTCTAGCTCCAATTTGATAATGGCCTAAGCCTTATCATTGTTCTTTTGCCAAGTGATAGCAAGGTTTGCATCACAAGGCTTCTTTTCTTTTCTAGTGGTAATGGCCTAGAGGCCCTTATTCATCAGGATGAGTTTGATGCGGGTCTGCCAGGTGTGAAACCTGACTCCTTTGAAGCAAGCAGTTGCAGAGTCTTTGCCCACGTTAGACTTGTAGTAATAGCAACAAATCTACTTTAGAATTATCAGATTTTAGTAGCAGAAGAGTTTGTTGAGATGTGTCAAAAGACACAAGTGCTAAGAGCACTAAATGAGTGGCAATGGACACTATGTTTCTTCCTTGAGTCTTCCAAATCTGCAAAATCCTTTAATTTCTTTCAAATCCAAATTATCCCCTTCTTGATTTGAGCCATGAAGGAAAGCTTGAAGGTGGAGATGGAAAGTGAGTTCATAGGCTGAGACTGAGCTAAGTAGAGATGGAATAGAGGTGAAGAGCGACTAAGAACGAGAGCTAAGCTATGCTTAGCTGCTCTCTGATACCATGTTAAAATATGTGGGATCTAGAGCATGGCAGATGCGAAAGCTATGGAGGTTGAAAGAGGAAGAAGAAACTCAAAAAGACATTGACCCAAACAAAGATAAATTGTTACACAAGTGAATTAGGTTCCAAGATTGAGACTTGGACTCATAAACACAATCTTGTGTGTGCATAGTGAAATATAAACTTTGCTAGAAAGAGAAGAGTACTATCATTGCATTAGAAAAAGTGTGCAAGTATAATACTTTATAGGAATTGAGTAGTGGCACTTTCTCCTACTGTGCATATGGGATTCTGGTTCTGATCCCTCATACAAAGGGAGTGAAGTAGGTGTGATTGCAAATATCTCAACAAAGGGGAGTGCAATATGTCAACTCTCTTGCCCATAAGGCAAAATCCCATTCCATCCCCCTAGAACAATGAAAGTTAGTTCTACCTACTAAAGACTAGTTGGTCAATTTATCGTCTTCCTATTTCTATCGCCAATTTAGAAAAGCTCCCAACTAACTGGGACCACCCTATCGTTGGATGGATGCGCATGCCCACCCACTTTCCTTTGATGACAGTATCATCTTTACTTTTTAAATTAGCTACAATACATTTATTGAAACATATACAAACAGCTTCCTTAATTACTCGGGGGGGGAGGGGGGGGATCACTCATGAATATATGTATATATAACATTGTCAAGCGTATTCTTGAAATTGAAAACCCCTAGTCTAACTGTAGTTAGGATTGATTTTTGCTAGCTTAATTATTTACGTGACAGTTTGTTTTGTTATTTCGTAGTTGGATTTCTTGTGTTTGTCTAGCTTAGGATTTTTTTTTGCCATTTTGTTTAATTTGTTGAGTGTGAAACTTGATAGCCTTGGTCGAGCTTGGTATTTTTTTTAATAGGATGAAGCTTGTGTTTGTCAATAGCTACTGAACATTGAGGAGCTATTTATGTTTTCTTATTGAGACTTTTGCACATCACGAGGATAATGGATTCACGAGCACTTCACGTTGCACTTGTTGATGCACTACACTCGGGGGTCGTCTCCTGTTCTTATCAAATACTTCCATGCCATGGGTTGGGACTATGCATGTTTTGCACAATCATTGAGCACTAGTACGGCATGAGGTCCGCTGTAGCTATATGCAGTAAGTCTTAGATGCATACGCACATGAGAGAGCACTTGTCATTGAGTGCGCACATTTCTTGCATGCACGATATTTGGGATACTCATCACAAAGTTAGGAACCTCTGGTTGAGTGTGTAAGGAGGTTGGGTGAGTTAGAGGGTCGTGAAGGACGCCACCAATTGTGAGAAGGGTTGTTCATATCTGGTCAACATCTTGAGGACCATCATTTTTTAGAGTGATTATGAGATTTTGGATGGGTGGAGCGGAGTATATCATATCTTTTTTATGAGAGTTGAGAGGTGAAGATAAAAAATTTTAAATTAACAAGAAATTTTGTTTGTATTTTGCATGATGCACGATCACATCTAGATAGGCTAGGCACAATTCTTCGAATGCATACATTATTTTTGTGTGAGCATGGATTGATTGATTGCATTTCATGGATCCAACTCTGCATATTTTTTTCAAATCATGAAAGATTGGGCACGAAGTTCATTTTAAAAAACCATATTCTTGCTAGGGCACACTGCATAAAAAAATAGGTTCATATCCAGAGAATTATTTTCAAGACTCAAGGATTAAAGGAAAAGATCATACGTTTTACATCGTCAGCGAGTATTTCTTGAAGAAAAAGAGGACATGTGTGGTAAAAGTGTGTGCAATTACAAGAACAATAGGCCAAGGAAGAGAATAAGTCGTCCAAGATAAAAAATGGAGAAAAATGATGCAATTTACGAATATTGGTATTTTAATCAATTTTTTATGGATTTTCGTAATTCTGCCTGCGCTAGCTTGTCGACCTGATGTGTTTGATCGTTTTGAGTACCCGAACAACTATATTCAAAGTTCAAATGACGAAGTTATGATCCAAACAAGTTGCAAACATGCATAAAGCAGAAAAAATGAAAATAGTGAAAAGCAATAGAAAAGCAAAAGCCAAAAGCTGAAAGCAAAAAGCCTAATGTGTGTGAATGTGGATGGAAAACTATATAAGGAGAGGAGTTTAAAGAGTTAAGGGCCTTCTCCTCCCTTTCTTACAATTGTTTTATGTGAGAGAGGAGGGTCGCATGCTAGAGTGAGCTCTTGTCATGCCAATTTGAAAGTCGGAGCCTTTGGATGTCAAAGCGCCGAGCCTCGGATCAAGGTTGTTAAGATACGAAAATATATCTCACTTGGTTTGTTATCAAATTTCTGGTATTTTCATTGTGTGGTTGTGTGATGCTCTACCCTCATACGGGTTTTAAATTTTTTGTGAGCTATAAGAGGCATTGTTTTTAGTCTTGTTTTCTGGTGTTTTATCAAATATCTAAATTTTTCAAATTGAGTTGTGCATTCGACAAAGTCAATTACCCCAACCGGCACTTCTTAACGTCTCATTATCAAGTTGTGAGTGAGGCTTGCTCTCGATCACCGCTCGCGTAACAACGTGAGTTCAAAATAAGGGGTTTTTAAAACACCATTTTTATACATTTTCTACATACAGAAGGGTGTCATATAAAGGGCTTACTTACAGATTGAATAGAAAAGGGTTTTTTTATTCAAGAAAAATTCATGGATTAGGATATTTATAAATAGGCCATGAACGCACGTTATATAGAGAATATATATATAGTGAACCCCCCGAGCTTAATTGGTCCGTTAAATCACAAGTTCCTTTACATAATTTATTTCATGACAGACACACATACATTTCAAACAACCCTTGAATAAAAAATTCCACGAGGGTATTCTGTCCATCAAGATTCCTCCCTTGCAACTAGTATTAGGGTTCTAGGATCCCATCCTAGGTCGCGAAGGGGCTTGTTAGACTCTATGAATAATGTAGAATTTATAGCCAGAGCCCCTTTGGCATCCATATTTTCTACTGCTCGAGACTATCCCTACCGACAGATCGTTAGGATACGAAGTTGGTCTAAGCGTCTTGAAGTGTTAATCATGACCCCCTTGGAGTAGGGTCTAGCAACTAGCTTGGGGGTAGCCTAGCGCGATCTTTCCTTTTATCCTATTTGTCAATGTTTTTAATCAGAGATCTAGATTCTAGAAAACACAAACAATCCTTTCAAACAATGACAATCACACCATCGTGCAGTTCACAGCTTCACATAGCCAAGGTAGATCCTTAACCCAAGGTAACCTTACATTCTAACGAGGATTCTTCTTTCCATAAAAAAGTGTTGAGTAAAAATCTTTTAATGTTGTTAAGCAAGACACGAATTTTTCGTTTAGGGCTAACTTACCCAACATAAACGAATTTCCTTTAGTTGGTACTTAGAAAAATAATGCAATAAAAATTTAACGAGATGATTTACAAGTTTCTCTAAATAGTCTTTCACTTCTTAAGTGTTAATCATATCCTAATCATTGTCGCGTTTGGAAATAAATATATCAAGTTATTTTACTAATCTCAAGTGTGCATAACGTCCTTTACTCATTTCGTGCAATAACCTCTTGCAACTATTTCCATCATGATCCTACAAATTATAATCTCGATTAATCTATTTACAAATCATAGGTAGTAGTTAACGATTTGTGCATGTATTAATACACTCTCTAGATGAGACTTACATCTCATGTAAGTGTAAATGCAAAAGCTAACATTTTATGAACTTAATTTTGAAAAAAACCTTATTATTTTATGTGGCGATATGAAAATAATAACCTATTTCTGAGTTGTGAACAACCTAGTTTGGCGCGACGTCATTGGGAATTTTGTCGTTGCTTGCACCTGCATTTGCTACACTCGATGTTTTGTTGTTATTGATAGTGGAAATTTTGACAACCTCGGGCATTCCCGTACCTCTGGCAATACCTGTTCTCTAATCGGTTGTAGTGGATTTCATGGTCTTTCTACCTCGTTGCTTTGGAGCCATCGTTCTTGAGTGGGTTTCAGAGATAGAGAAGGTGGAATGAATTCAGGATGGGAGAGCATGAGAGAATCTTGCCGAGTTGAAGACCAAGACAGGGGGAGATTGAGTTAATTTGTTTCCTCTCTAACCCCCTCTCTAATTCCCTCTCTCGTAGCCTCTCGAGATCTTCTTTCCTCTCTCTCTCTCTTTATAATTCTCCCCTTCTCTAGCTCCCTCTCGGGAGGGTATCCTTCTACCTCCCTCTCTTTTCCTCCCTCTCTATACTCCTGAGAAGGGCCTCTCCCCTCTTACTGGGACCTCTCTCAATTGCTCCCTATGCCTCTTATTTATAGCCAAATTAGAGAAGGGTTGTTGCTAAGAAGAGGAGCTCTTTATGGAGGGGATCTTGGCAAAATTAGCAATCTGAAGCTTCCAAGATGCAATTCGATACTCAAATCACAAATTTGATGGTTTCGTTGGCTTCGAAAGGGGGATAAAACCAGAGGACACCTGATCAAAAATCTTCCAAATCACTCTTTCCTCTCCCCGTTCGAAATGTTGTTTGCTGCCTATAAACTACGATTGCGACATGCGCGATTTCACTAATCTTTCTTTTTGCATTAAATCTCCAAAATTGATTGAAAAAGCCACTTTCTTTTTTTACATGACATCCTATTCTATAATTTTCTATATATTTTTAAGATATTTACAATAAATAATATCCAAAATATCAAAAATATACTAGTTTTATATAAAAATCTAGTATTTTTTGGACCATCCATACTATAGACACTAACACTAATTACTAATATGGCTCATAACTCTTGTTCATGGTGGTAACTTCCGTGAATGGAAGGTTATAATCCTTGTCAATCGAGAAAGAATATCAACTTGTGATCCTTGGATTTTTTTTTTGCTCGAGATCTTCTCTATTTAATGATTTTAGAGTTCTTCAAGTCCATTTTGCAAGAAGTCGGGAAGATTTTAAATCAAAGTTGGGATATCACATCTCCAGCATCTACTCCTATGCCTTTACTTGTCGTTACGGTTAAGTCACATGTTTCTTTGGCTCCTTCTACCAAGGATGAGGCCATGGATGAGTTAATCAAAAGTATGAAGGAGCTAAAGCTAAAGATGTGAAGTGTGGAAGAACAAGTGAAGATTGTATGCTTGTTTATAACACCCAAGAGTTTGAGAAGAGAAGCCTTGGTGCACAGATGCATATGGTACAATACCACCAAACATAATTGTAGGGATTGTGAGGCCTTTAAAGAGGCATCATAGGTAGAATCTGGTTTTCCAATAGGATGGAAAGATTTGCTCTATCCAAACGAGACAACCTATAGCCACGAACTTTGGGAAAAGGAGACATGAAGGAGATATTTGAGAATATGGCTGTGCTGACTATCTATAGTGTTGTAGATGTTGTATCTTATGGTTTGTAGATTGTGAAGAAGCTAAAGGGCAAAAATACTGAGATTTGGACCTTTTCCTTGCATACTAAAATAAAGGGTAAGATACCTTAGTTGGAGTTATCTATTGTAGGTCGTCAGACTATGATCACAACACCTACTTAGTTTATGCTTATCTAGCAAAGATTCATAATATTGAAGTGATTGTAGAAGGAAAGAGGAAAATGGATGATGCTTCTCCAAGTTCCTTGAAGAAATTGACTAGAGGAGGTGAGCAATGTGCTCCTCATGCAAGAATAGGTTGTGAGCAGGATATGGAGGATGTGTACAAGAAAGGAAAAAATCAAGAGCCTAAACCTAAGAAACAATTAGGTTACAAGCTTCTTTTAGAAATTGAGTCCATGAACTGATCTGAAAAGAGTTTTGAAGGAGATTATTTTGAACAATAAGGTGGAGTTTACTTTAGGTGAGATCTTACGAATCACTAAGAGAGAATTCCATGAAGAGATCATTGACATCATTAGGGGAAGAAGCAAGTGATTTAGACTATAGAAGGGCCCGTCATGCAAGGCATACAAATCGAAGGGATAATGAGAACAATGATGACAATGCTCTTATTAATCATGATACCGTGTGTTAGCCTATGCAGTCTTCAGAGGATGAGATACGTATGATGGTTTCCCACAATCATCACTCCATGAATCATTGGGCCAGAGCGACTACGGAAACAATAGTCAAGGTTGGAGAGTTGGAGACACCTTGTGTTTCCCTAATTGATTATGATTCTAAAATTAATGTCATGGCTCACAATCTTTATGAGAGTAGTGTGCCCAAACATGAAGGTATCCATAGGGGATATCTACGATGATAAGCACTTTTTTGTTTAGGACTCATGCTCATATCCTGTGATTTTGGGATATCCCTACATCACTACACCATGGATAAAGACTAAGATAATGGATGACGAATTTTCTTATGGATGGGTTTGAAGCAAGCATGGAAAAAGGACTATCTAGTTGATGACAACTCTTGTGTGAATCACCTACATAATAGGGATACACTTTGAGATTTACCTTTTCCTTTTGTAGATTAGGATTTTCACTAGGTACCACTATCTAGCAAGATGATGTTGGTACAAGAGGAGAAAATCTCTCACTCCTTGGAAATGGCACTTTTCTATTTGATTCATTGGGCTTTCTTCAAAGAGTTCAAATTGTTTTTACAAAGTTTCAGAGTTGCCGAGACCTACCAAGCAGTATATATATAAAGAAGAGAAAGATTTGAGAAGAGAAGGTTTCTTGTAGGATGATGAGTGCATTGATGGGATGTATGAAGGGTTGTCTTGTTTAGAAATTGTTGCAAAGATGACAAAATTGCTTAATTTTGAGAGGAAAGTGGTTCTAGTTGTGTGCGCATTCATTCTCTTGATGTGTATCATAAAATTTCAAATTTTATGCACAAAAATGAGTTGTTGGTTGAATTTTCTTAGCAAAAAGAGAATTTTGCTAATTTATTTCAACAAATAGAGCAGAGGGTTGAATTCTTTCAGCCAACAAAGAAGAAGAGGGCTGATTTATGTTAGCCAAGAGAGTTGTGGGATGATATATTTCAGTCCAAAGAGTTGAGGGTAGATTTATTTCTTCCTAGAGTAATACAAAGGGATGCGTTGTTTTAGCGAAGAGAGAATAGGGCTATTTCTATATAGCCAGGGGTTGCTTTCCTTTATCCAAAAGAGAAGAGGGTTGTTTTTATGTAGTCTACATTGCAGAGTGTTGCTTTATTTCAACAAAGAAAGTTATATGCTATTCATTTACAATAAGACTTTTTTTTCTTCTAGAGAAAGAGAATGAAGCCAAAGTGTAGACTAAATACAAGATGGTTGACAAGAAAGTGAAGTTAGGTGCTTGTTGATCGCTACCTCATGACAGTGATGAGTAGATAAGAGGGCTGTAAGGTAGCCAAATCTCAGGAATCTAGAGCATGTTGGGCATACATTTTTGCATAGACATTGAAAGAGTTAAAGATAGGAAATGGTGATTTTTTACTTCTAGTAGAGAGAAAGAGGTTTGAAAAGATGTTGATGAGACATGGACGGGGCTTTTGCCCTCTCTCCACAAGAGATTGGGTGTGTAGATTCAGGGATTATGGCACCTATGGTTATCTTTACCATTCCTCACATATCTAAATCTACATTCTATTCCATGTCCCACTTGTCAAAAATTATTGAGCTGTTGAATGAGAAGATTAGAACAAGAATTCTTATGCCAACTTATGTGCCTTAGTCTGATCGATGGTTTACTATACCTAAGAAGAATGGAGGACTTAGATTTATACAAGACATGTAGTCCATAAATAGAGTAACCATTTGAAATGTCGGAGTAGGACCAATTGTAATAATTTTACTGAGGCGTTTGCAAGATGTGCTATCTATTCTCCAGGAGATATTTACTCAAGGTATAACTAGTTTCAGCTAGCATTAGAGAATAGAGATTTCATGATGATGATGACTCCTTTCGGCCTTGTTAGGATGTGAACTTTACCTTAGGAGGCTACAAATTCTATAGCTTAGATGATGAATGCCATAAGTAAGGTTTTTAGAGATTTCAACCCTCACACATTGAATGATCAAGGTTGTAGGTACTTTGTTGTAGCACACATTGTAGATTGTGAGAGGATCTTATCTAGAATAAAGGAGGTCCGTTCAACTTTGTCAAGATAGAAGAATTGATAGAAAGCCTTCTCTTTTGAAGGTTGATGCCATCTAGAAGGTAGATGGAATTTTTACTTTTGTATTAGAGGTTCAAAGACTCCTTGGAGCTTGTGTTTCTTATATGACCTGAATTCCACATTTCACGCATATTGCAAATGATTTATATCATCTCTTGAGAAAAGGACAATAGTTCTTTTGGGACAAAATGTATACTAGGAAAATGAAGTGATTGAAGAAATTATTGAGGGTAGTTTTGACCCTTAGTAATAAAGATTATAAATGCAAAGGCCTATAGTGATTACAATGGATATTGGTCTAATTGGGATTGGTTTGGCCATTAGTTAGGGTGATGAAGATGGGAATAGGTATGCTATGAGATCTAGGGTGAAGTTCTTGAATGAGAGGCAAAGGAGGTTCCCATAGTTTGAGAGAGAGCTTTGGGGAGTTGGGATTGCTCTCAAGTGTGACAAAGAGTATTTTATCAGTGCTTCTATTGTAATTGAGACTAATTGTCTGTTTTCTTGGAAATGATTACTAGTTTCTCCAAACTTGACATTGCTATGCTTAGATGGATTGAGTATATTAAGTCCATAAATCTTGAGTTTAAGCACATTGGAAGTAAATAAAACCTAGTTGTTTGCATATATGCTTTTGAGAGCTAGATTTTATGATGAGGAGTCTCTTCTTGTTGATGATGATGAGGTTGAGATTTCAGCCACACATGCAGATCACTTTTGTAATGTTAACTACTGAGTGCTTTTATGAGGCTATGTATACAAGGGAATGGCTAAAAATCTATCAGTATTTGAGCACTTTGAGTAGAGAGGTTGATTCGAGTGATGATGGATTTAAAAGATTAGAAGAATAGCCTACATATACTTCTTGAGAGAAGTATTGGTATGAAAACACCAAGGCAAAGAGGAGAGAAGCCTTTGCAAATAGTCTATGACAAGACTACACAATTAGAGGTGATAAAATAATTCCATGAGAGCTTGTGGGTACAACATAGAGAAGTGTGGGCTACATATGAGAAAATCAAAGAGTGCTACTAGTGGAAAGAATGTACAAGGACATATGTCACTTTATAAAGTGAAGCAAGGATTTCTAGCCTGTCAGTTTGGAAAACAGGCAAGGAAACCATTTCCTAGACATGTTCAAGAGAGTAAGAAGCCATTGGAATTAATCCACTCTGATGTGTGGACAACTAAAGTTGTATCTCTTGGAGGCTGTCATTATTTTGTCAGTTTTATTGATGACTATAGCAGAAAAGTTTGGGTGTATTTTATGAAAAAGAAAAGTGAAGTTTTTGGGCATTTCAAAACTCTTAAAGCTATGGTTGAAAAAGAAACAGGCTTGCAGACAAAATGCCTAAGGTCAGATGGAGGGGGAGAGTACCTCTCAAATGAGTTTGCAAGGTTCCTGCAGGAGCATGGCATAAAGCAGCAATATTCATGCAGTCATACCCCACAACAAAATGGAATTGCAGAAAGGAAAAACAGGCATATTGGAGAGGTATCTCGTGCCATGCTCAATGAAAAAGACTTGCCATATTTTTATTGGGCGGAAGCAGTTGCTACAGCAATCTACATAATGAACAGGACTCCCACTGTAGCAGTACATGGAATGACTCCAGAGGAGAGGTATACTAGTAGGAAACCAGATATTTCTCATTTGAAAATTTTTGGTTGCATTGCCTATGTACATGTGCCAAATGAGTTGAGATCCAAGTTGGATCCAAAAGCTGAGAAGTGCATCTTTATTGGTTACTCTCTGCAGCAAAAAGGGTATAGATGCTATAACCCTTCTACTCGTAAGTTTACAGTGAGCAGAGATGTTGTTTTTGATGAGATGAGTAGCTGGTATAAACCAGTAAATGTGATTGATGATGTAGATGCACAAAATGGTAATGCTGCACAAAATTCACAGCAGCAGTCACAAAATATTAGTGGACCTAGAGCATCCTCTAGCAGTGGTTCACATTCTTCACCATGGACAGGCAGATTGAGATCAGGAGAATCTTCTCAAAGCAATACAGATAGTGATATGTAGGTATCACGAAAAGGAAAAGAGAAGGTTGATCAGCCCATGTTTGATGTGAATGCAGGTCACTCTTATGTGGATGGTGAATCCAGTGGCTCAGAACAGAGCATTGATGATGAGTTGGGTATTCCTTCTATTGTTACACCTGGAGTAAGGAAGACCAGGGATGTTTTGAGAGCACCTGGGAGTGAAACTACTTTGCGCAGGTCTACGAGAGCTAGGTATCCAGTGGATAGGCTGAAATATGATGGATTTACAGCCATTCACTATGCATATATAGTTAAAGTGATACAGGAACCAGAACCCACTTCTTTTGAGGAAGCCATGGGAAAAGAAAAATGGGAGAAAGCCATGGATGAAGAAATGGATGCCTTGGAAGCAAATGCTACATGGGAACCGGTACCTTTGCCTAAAGGTAAAAATGCAATTGGCTGTAAGTGGGTTTATAAGGTGAAGCACAATGCAGATGGTTCTGTGAATAGATACAATGCAAGATTAGTAGTCAAGGGGTATGCACAAACATATGGTATTGACTATGAAGAAACATTCAGTCCGGTTGCAAGGATGGAAACCGTAAGAGCAGTCATTGCTATGGCTGCATCAAAGGGATGGTCTTTACATCAGATGGATGTAAAGAATGCCTTCTTGCATGGTGATTTGCAAGAAGAGGTCTATATGGAGCAGCCACCAGGTTATGTGCATGTTGTTCATCCTGAGTTTGTTTGCAGGTTGTAGAAAGCCTTGTATGGCTTGAAGCAAGCACCTAGAGCATGGTTTGACAAGATAGGACAGTATCTTGTCACTATTGGCTTTCAGATTTCCAAGGCAGATTTCTCACTTTATGTGAGAAAAACAGAGAAAGGTATTATGCTACTTGTCATTTATGTTGATGATTTGATTATGACAGGTGACAGTGATGAAGATATCCTTCATGTGAAAATGCTATTGAAGCAGAAGTTTGAGATGAAGGATTTGGGAGAGCTGCGATATTTCTTGGGCATTGAGGTGATTAGATCACCAAGTGGGATACAGCTCTTGCAGAGGCAGTATGGATTGGACATGCTGTCCAAATATGGGATGACAGGCTGTAAGCCTATTTCAGTTCCTTTGGAGTAGAATGTGAAGCTGAGCATAGATATAGGTGAGCTTCTAGAAGACCCTACTATGTACAGACGCATAGTAGGAAGTTTGATTTATATGACTATTACCAGGCCAGATTTGAGCTATGCTGTTGGATTGGTAAGTCAGTTTATGCAGGCTCCAAGGAAACCACATTT
Source organism: Lygodium microphyllum (assembly GCF_053477565.2). Classification (NCBI taxonomy): domain Eukaryota; kingdom Viridiplantae; phylum Streptophyta; class Polypodiopsida; order Schizaeales; family Lygodiaceae; genus Lygodium; species Lygodium microphyllum. The sequence goes on from NC_141135.1 coordinate 182,375,253, forward strand.
GGATGCGGCTAGACGCATACTCAGGTATGTGAAGTCTACATTGCAGTATGGACTATTTTATGAGACTGGGATTCAGATACAGCTGCATGGATACACTGATGCTGATTGGGCTGGTAGTATTTTTGATAGACGATCTACCAGTGGATATGTGTTCTCTTTTGGGAGTGCTGCAGTCACTTGGAGCAGTAAGAAACAGCCTACAGTTGCCTTGTCGAGCACAGAGGCTGAGTACAGGGGTGCAGCAATGGCTGCATGTGAGGTAGCTTGGTTGCATAAGCTACTTTATGATATGCATCAGTCTACAGATGGGCCAGTTGTCATTTATTGTGACAATATGAGTAGTATACACTTGGCAAATAACCCAGTCTATCATGCTAGAACAAAGCACATTGAGGTGCATTATCACTATGTGCGAGAGAGGGTTTTACTAGGTCTTATTGATCTAGTTTATGTCAGCACAGAGGATTAGGTAGCTGACATATTCACGAAGGCATTGGGCGCAGAGAAGCTGCGCAAGTTTAGAGACCTGCTTGGTGTGCAGGAATTGGGATTGAGCTCGAGGGGGAGTGTTGAGATATCGAGCTCCACTCGTGATACGCCAGGGTGACCATTGTGTATTTATGTCACCAACTTGTCAGTTGCAGACCGGTTGGTACACCGCCCATGAATAATAGCTACATGATAGCTATCCTTATCTACTCTAGTTCGTGGCTCAGTTAGTATGCCACCTTAGTTAGTTGAGTTTGGTTTGAGACCCATATATAGGGTTCTTCTATTTCTTTGTACTAGAGTTCTTTTGGCTTACACAACTAAGAAGAGAAAAACTGTTTTCAGCCTCCACCCTTGTGTGTCTTCCCCCATTGTGCAAGCAAGAAAGCTACAAGTGAGACTCCTTCCTTCTCTCCCACAATCTTAACACCACCGTTGGTAGCCATTGTGAAATATGCACTAGCACCTTAGACACCAACCAACCTTCAGCCATGCTACCTTTTGGCTGAGCTCATTGTCACACAAAGCCTTTCAGGGTTTTCATGAAGCACTCCAAGAAGAACATCCATCGCATATGGACAGGTCCAACAATCTCCAGTTTATCTACAAGATGCACAAGAAGGTGGATTTGTATCGTGAGCATGCTATGCTGGTGGGCAGGTATTTCTCAAAGAGACAGACCGTCTCCACTGCTCCTCGCCTCGCGGATTCAATAGAGGACATCTTAATCTCCTTCTGTGAGATCCATTGCACTAAAGTTGACAATCTGTAAATGGCCCCACGTATTTCTGGAGTAAGAAATCCTGCGATCGCGATCGGTAGTACAAACTGCCACAAATGAGAAAGCATTATGAATAATGGCTACACTCCAAATAGCAAAATGCGCATGCCAATTACAATCCATTCGTAGTACAAACCTAACATATCTTTAGCCACTCATGGGATTTTAGCCCTGATAATTGGTTGTCTTTAGAAAATGCGGACTTGAGAGAATGCATCATACCCTTTAGAGTGCGGATAGACTTGATTACTTGCTTCACAATGGGCTCTTATTTAGTGGACAAAACCCAAGGAACTCGAGGAAGCTGCACGTGACCACCATCAGCACTCGACTATGGCCAAAGCGCCTCCATCTTACCTACCTCCTTCAAATCCATTGTGCCCCTATAGTGTCTCTCTTTCCTGTGATGTGGTCCCATAGCAAGTTGCCCACATTCTTGAAAATATGCATGGGATCCAACAAGTGGTTGAACTGTAAGTGGGTCCAATATGGAAACTCGTAGAAGACTGAGAACTACCACATTCCGTTTGGATGTGATTTTGCGTGGACCATTTTCAGCTTGTACCATCTTTCAACGTTCATACATGTTGGAGGTCGTCCAAGGAAACCTTCCTTGAGTTCATGATCCTCTGGCAAGAAAGTAGCTTGTCCTTGATATACCATCTTCTTCATGGTTCGTGACCTTCGGGAGTCTAACCGCACAATGGACATGCATGATAACCTGAGGTAACCAAACCTGTTCCAACACCACGACCCAGTGAATACTTGCTTGAACGAGATAAAATATAGATATTACCAATGAGAATGGAGGCCTGCTCACCTGAGCACTCTCCGAATCTCGGAAAGTCATGCATCGTCCACATGAGAATGGCTCGAATATTGGCTGATCGCCGACCATCGTGCATGCTTATATCTTGCACAGTGACCCCCTCCTCCCACAAAATCTTAAGCTCATTGACTAATGGACGAAGATACACGTCCATATTTTTGACTTTGTAGTGACCGAGGACGAGTAAGCTAAGGATGAGATGTCCTTTGTTCGTAGAAAACTATGGAGGGATATTGTAGTTGACAAGGACTATAGGCCACACACGTAAGAAGTTGAGCGCAGACCGAATGGGTTCACGCCATCCATTGCAAGACTGAGCCAAAGATTCCTTGGCTCTCAGGCAAACCCTGGGAAGGTAGAGTCAATGTGGCTCCATGCGCGTGAATCTGCTGATATTCATTGAACTCCATCCATGGACCTATTCTGCCATGCCATGTTGTCAAGCACGCCATGCCGAACGTAGGAAACATGTGGTTTATGTGAGGGATAAGCGAAAAGTGTCTAAGAACTTTTTGAGGGATGGTTTGCCCTTGCAAGTCCTGTCGATACCTATGAGCACCACACTTTGGACATGTCTCCATAGTCTCGTATTCTCCTCAAAACAGTATGTAATCGTTGATACATGCATGGATGTTATTGTAGTCCATGTCAAGCTTTCGTAAAACATGTCGTGCATCATCACGAGACTCAGGCATGGTATTTGTAGGTGGTAATATATGATATTTCAATAACCTGAAAAAATTTATAAACACCTTGAAAAAGCACAAATATTTGTAATAATAGTGTCGAAAAAAAAAATCAACGAAGCATATGTACAAGGTACCTGAACAACTCGGTCACACTCGTATCGCTCCACCTGTATTTTGCTTGCACACTTAAGAGTGCAAGCAGTGTCTTCGACCGAGATACTCGGCACCCATCATATAATGGTATGGATGCTTCCTCTCTAAGTGGATCACAAGTCTCAACATCCATGGGAACCAATGCATCAATCATTGCCTCCATCTCAGGCTCCAAGATTGTAGGTAGGTCTGGAAGGTTGCATGTCTCCTCTGGCATTGACAGTATAGATTGGCCTTGCAAGTGGTGGATTGGCTCCTGCACTCCATCCATCACACACCCACGTACTCTTCTAATTGGCTGCAAAGGGTGCACTTCTTGGGATGAGACATCACCTCCCTGGATAGAAAATTTGCCAGTGAGACCCGATGTTATTGTATATGGTATTCAATTAGCTTGTGAGTACAATGCATGATTGATATTAACTTCAAATTACCGTTTGCTGAAAATCTGCAATCGCCTGATCAATGATCTTAGATTGAAACTCACCAAATTTTCGTACGTGTTCTATAGACAATCGGCGTTTTCGTCTAATTGCCAGCTTGCATTGAGAGCAAGGACATGGGACACGCTAATTAAGATATGCCTTGCGATCTTGAACAATAGGACCTTCTTCGTTTTCCATTTTGTCTACGTTACAACAAACAATTTTTTTTTGTTATCATTCTTTTCTTTTCTTAGATTGTTATCCTCTCCTTCCATCTCTCTCTTTTTCTATGACCTAGCATATAGTATCATAGAACACTAGTATTTAGTACCTAGTACTCAGTACCTAGCACATAATATCATAGCATCTTAGTATCTAGCACCTAGTACTCTAATATCATAGTGCCAAGTACCCAGTACTATGATACTATGTAGCAGGTGCTAGGGTACCCTCTCTTTCTCTCTTTTCCTATTAGGTTTAATGATTTTTATCTCTTTTTCTCTCTCTTCTCTCTCTCATATTTTTTTTCTCTCTCCTCTCCATCTCATTTCCTTTTCACTCTCATTTCCCTTTCTCTCTTTCTCCCTCTCTCATTTCCTCTCCCTCTCTCACCCTCATCCTCTCTTTCTCTCTTTCTCTATTAGGTTTAATGATTTTTTTCTATTTTTCTCTCTCCTCTACCTATCTCATTTTTTCTCTCTCCTCTACCTCTCTCATCTCCCTTTCTCTCTTTCTCCCCCTCTCTCATTTCCTCTCCCTCCCTCACCCTAACCCTCTTTTTCTCTCTTTCCCTATTAGGTTTAATGATTTTTCTCTTTTTCTCTCTCCTCTCTCTCTCTCTCATTTCATTTTCTCTCTCCTCTCCCTCTCTCGTTTCCCTTTCTCTCTTTCTCTCTCTCTCTCTCATTTCCTATCCCTCCCTCACCCTGACCCTCTCTTTCTCTCTTTCTCTATTAGATTTAAAGATTTTTTTCTCTTTTTCTCTTTTTCTCTCTCCTCTCCCTCTCTCATTTTTTCTCTCTCCTCTCCCTCTCTCATTTCCCTTTCTCTCTTTCTCCCCCTCTCTCATTTCTTACTCCCTCCCTCACCCTAACCCTCTCTTTCTCTCTTTCCCTATTAGGTTTAATGTTTTTTCTCTTTTTCTCTCTCCTCTCTCTCTCATTCCTGTTTCTCTCTCCTCTCTCTCTCATTTCCCTTTCTCTCTTTCTCTCCCTCTCTCATTTCCTCTCCCTCCCTCACCCTGACCCTCTCTCTCTCTCTTTTCCCATTAGGTTTAATGATCTTTCTCTCTTTTTCTCTCTCCTCTATCTCTCTCATTCCTTTTTCTCTCTCCTCTCCCTCTCTCATTTCCTTTTCTCTCTTCCTCTCCCTCTTTCATTTCCTCTCCCTCCCTCGCCCTCACCCTCTCTATCTCTCTTTCCCTATTAGGTTTAATGATTTTTCTTTGTTTTTCTCTCTCCTCTCTCTCTCTCATTTTTTTTCTATCTCCTCTCCCTCTCGCATTTACCTTTCTTTCTTTCTCTCCCTCTCTCATTTCTTGTCCCTCCCTAACCCTGACCCTCTCTTTTTCTCTTTCTCTATTAGATTTAATAAATTTTTTCTCTTTTTCTCTCTCCTCTCCCTCCCTCATTTCCCTTTCTTTCTTTCTCTCGTTCTCTCATTTCCTCTCCCTCCCTCACCTTGACTCTCTCTTTCTCTATTTTTCCATTAGGTTTAATGATCTTTCTCTCTTTTTCTCTCTCCTCTCTCTCTCATTTCCTTTTCTCTCTTCCCCTCCCTCTCTCATTTCCTCTCCCTCCCTCGCCCTCACCCTCACCCACACCCTCTCCTTCTCTCTTTGTCTATTATGTTTAACATCTTATCTCTTTCTCTCTCTCCTCTCCCTCTCTCATTTCCTTTTGCTCTCTTCCTCTCCTTCTCTCATTTCTTGTCCCTCCCTCTCCCTCTCTCATTTCCCTATTATGTTTTCGTCTCCTCCCCCTCTCCCTCTCCCTCTCCCTCTCTCATTCCCTCTCTCTCTTCCTCCCTCTTCCTCTCTCATTTCCTCCCCCTCCCTCTCCCATTTCCTCCCTCTCCCTCTCTTTAATTTCCCTCTCTTTCTCCCTCTCCCTCTCCCTCATTTCTTCTCCCTCTCTCATTATATACAAATTATACAAAAAATAAATAAAAAAGAGAGAGAATACACACTCTCTCCCTCTCGTTCTCTCATTTCATCCCCCTCCCTCTTCTATTTCCTCCCTCTCCCTCTCCCTCTCTTTCTCTCTCTCACCTCCTTCTCCCTCTCCCTCTCTTTCTCTCTCTCTCCCTCCCTCCCCCTCCCTCCCCCATTTCCTCCCTCTCCCTCTCCCTCTCTTTCTCTCTCATTTCCTTTCCCTCTCTCAATATATATACACAAATCATATAAGCAAAAGTAAAAGAGAGAGAGAATGCACTCTCCCTTCCTCTCCCTCTCTCATTTCCTCCCCATCCCTCTCCCTCTCCTCTCTTTCTCTTTCTCTTTCTCTCCCTCTCCCTCTCTTTATCTTTCTCTCCCTCTCTCATTTCCTCCCCCCTCCCTCTCCCTCTCTTTCTCTTTCTCTTTCTCTTTCTCTTTCTCTCTCTTTCTCTTTCTCTCCATCCCTCTCCCTCTCCCTCTCTTTCTCTCTCATTTCCTCTCCTAAACAAGCAAAAGAAGGAGAGAATTAAACCCTAAACAAGCAAAAGAAGGAGAGAATGGACTCACCGTAATGATATGGCGAGGGTTTGGTGGCTCCTCTTCGCGACGAAGGCTCCTCCTCTCCTTTGCGAATGGCGGCGGTGGCAAGCCTTCTTCCTCTCCCTCTCTCACCCTCTATGCAAAACGGTCGCTCTCTCTCTCACTCTCCCTCTCGAAATATCTCACGAAAATGCACGAAATGAAACGCGCTCAGGTTTCGGCCCTGTTTTTTTTCCCTATGGGACGTCGCTAAGCGACGCAAATAGCGATGCCGCTATTCCTGCGTCGCTACTCGCCGTCGCTATACCTCTCTTTCCTTGTAGTGTGAGGCATTAAGGAGAATATAAAACAATGAGCTCCTTATACACTTGTCAATTTCCTTGTTCTTATTTTCATGGGGTTTAAGAGAAGGATGGATAGATTGGTGAGCATAAGAGATGTATTACCTATGTGAGAGGTAGACATTGCCAAAACAAGAGAAGTGCTTGAACTAATAGACATTTCGTCAAGTTTGGTGTCAAGCTTGGAAAAACCCCAACATTAAATATTTAAAAAAATATAGAAGAGAATTATTTACAATTGCACGTTATTCAAGTACATCAGAAGATTATGTGCCTTTTTCTTCACATATCATTTGTTCAATAAAAAGACTTGGGAGTACCCTATGTCGATCATAGAATATAGGTTGAGTCTTTTTTTTTCTACTTAGTATCTTCTATTGGTAACAGTTTCTTCACCAACATATTTATAGGTTCTTTTTAATCGGAAGGAGACTATATTGAGTTGAACGTGTTTCAATCAATGGAGAAATTTTGATGGTTTGAAGTTATGATCAATTAATGTGAGGTAGAGAAGAAGAAAAATCTTAGTTTTATCAATGTTTTGATGCAATCAGGAAGGGAGATTTCAAGCATACTTGTGCTTGCTTCTCCTTTCTCTCTTTCATGTCTCTTCACACACAATTCAAAGCTTCATTCTCTCCTCTCACAATTGATCACCCCCCTCCTCCCCGTCCCCTGCCTCTACATCGACTAATTTGGATAAAACTAGGTGATGATCAAGAATAAATATACAATTTCAAAGATAGATGAATTACTTGACCATCTTCAAGGTGTGAAGATCTTCTCACAGATTAATCTAAGATTACACAATTTATCAAATTTAAAGAATCAAAGAAAAAGACATTCTGAAAATTGCATTTAACACAAGGTACGACCATTACAAATTCATTGTGATGTATTTTAGACTAACCAGTACACTCATAAACTTTAACAAGTTGATGCAAGATATCTTTTGGCCCTATTTTGATGAATTTATTCTTGTCTTCTTCGATGACATCCTGGCCTACTCAAAGAAGGGTGAAGACTATGAATCACAACTCCAAGTTATCATTGAAACAACGAGGATGCACATGCTCTATGCCAAGAAGAAAAAATATGCCTTCTTTAATAGGCAGATTGAATACCTTGGATTTATAGTCTCTGACAAAGGGATTGCGGTAGACCCTGCCAAGGTTAACCCCCAATGATAGTTAAGGAAGTCCAGAGTGGGCTTGATAGGATGGCACATGATTTTTATCAAGGATTATGCTTGATTTCCACACCCTTGATTGACTTACTCAAGAAGCAAATTGCCATTGTATGGACTTCCATTGAACATTCTAGCTTTGAGAAGCTGAAATAGAGTTTAATCACAACTCCTATTCTAAAACTACCTAACTTGAACTAAGAATTTGAAGCTGTCAATGATGCAAGCTCTCTTGCATTAAACTATGTGCTCATGCAAGAAGGCCGTCTGATAGCCTATTCTTCTAGGAAGCTGAAGATTCACGAGAAGAATTATAGTACCCATGACCTAGAACTACTTGTTGTAGTTTATGCTCTCAAATTATGGAGATACTATTTGTTTGAAATAAAGTTCACTTTATACATCAACCATAAGAGTATCAAATAGGTCTTTACTCTACCAAACCTAAACATGAGGCAACAATGATGGATTGAAGTTTTGTAGGAGTATGAGGCAACCCATAAACACAAGTTTATGTTTGGCTTACTTGGTCATTTTTATGCAGAAGTGAACATGTTCAAGCCAACGACTCTCGAAGATGCAATTTCCTTGGCCCATGACAATGAAGACAAAATTCGAGGATGAGAGAAGTGACCACAACAATTTCAAACTAATGGTAACGTTGGTTCAAAACAATTCAATTCAAATTTTCGAAGATTCAATCAAAACCATTTCCTTTCATCTTCATTTCGTAAATCTTCGACACGACCCCTTGCTTTACCATCAAACAAAATCCAAACCCTAAGCCATCTTTCCAGCCAAATCCCAACATTCCTAAACTTCCAGCTATTATCAATAATGTGTCTAAGGCCAAACCCTTAGTCTGTTATAAATGTCATCAACCTGGACATCTAGCGGAAAATTGTCAATCCTAAAAGACAACTATTCACATCAACTATTTGGAAGTGACAGAAGATGAAGAACATGAAAAAATGCCAGATTTCACGGAAGACGATGAGAATATCGGCACTACTTTAGATACTTTGCCAGGTATGCCAAATTCCCATTCTTTATTAACGATAAATGTCTTGTGCATGGTAGAGAAAAGATTGTTTTACATGATGACGGGAGTACACACGATTTTATTTCTATAAAATTGGTCAAAGAATTGAATTTACATACTATTTCTACTCAGTATCGCATCAAGGCTGCACTCTTAGGCACTAGATACAATGGAACATAAGAAGTGCATGACTTAGAAATTAAAATTGGTGATTATGTTGAACGTAGAAATTTCTTAGTTGTGCCTTTACAATCTAGTGACATTATTTTCGGAATGCCTTGGCGTCATCAATATAATCCCGATATATATTATTCCACACATTCAATGAAGATTCATTCTAATGGGAAACAAATCACATTGCATGGTATGCACACTTTCGATAATTTTTCATTGCTTAGTCATACACAGGCTAAACGTGATTACGAAAAGGTAGAAAATCTTGCTTAATATGTGTGAATGAAATTGAAGTCAAAGAAAATCAGATGAATCCTAAGCATGCTCAATTTCTTTCATAATTTCAAGATTGTTTTGTTGCTGACTTACCACTTGGCTTACCACCTATACGTCCCGAAGATCACAAATAGACCTAATTCTTGGATCAAAACCACCATGTAAAGCACCATGTAGACATAACCAAATTGAACAGAAAGAAATTCAAGCCCAAGTTGAAGAATTGTTAACTCGAGGACTCATTAGACCTAGTAGTTCTCCATTTGGTACACCTGTCCTATGAGTAAATAAGAAAAACAATACCTATAGGATGTGTATTGATTATCATGCCCTAAATAAGATCACTATTAAGAATAGATATCTGATTCCTAGGGTAGATGATCTTATGGACAAACTACAAGGGTCTGCAATATTTAGCAAGATAGACCTGAAATCTGGATACCATCAAGTACGATTGGACACATCTGATATTTTCAAAATTACATTTAGAACACAATTTGGACATTATGAATTCCTTGTTATTCCTTTTGGTTTAACTAATGCACCAGCCACATTCAGTAGTATGATAAATCACATATTTTTGAAGCATCAGCATTGTGTCTTGTTTCTTTTGATGACATATTGGTTTTCAGTAAGAATGAAAACAAGCATTATGAACATTTATCCTTGGTTTTCAAATTATTGAAAGAGAATCAATTATATGATAATCCTGAAAAGAGTGAAATTTTCCAAACAAAAATTGAATACCTAGGATATATTGTTTCATCTGAAGGTATTAAAGTTGACCCTAAAAAGATAAAAGCAATTTTGAATTGGCTGATACCTAAAAATGTGCACGAATTACGTTATCTCTTAGGTCTTGCTAGCTTTTACAGAAAATTTGTGAGAATTTTTTCATTGCTTGCATTACCTTTGACAAAATGATTAAAGAAAGGCATTGTGTATCATTGGTCCGATAATCAACAAAAATCCTTTGATTTATTGAAACATGGTTTAACTCATGCTCCTGTATTGCAATTACTTGACTTCAATAGACCATTTTTCCTAGTAATCACTGATGCTAGTGGATCTGGAATAGGAGCAGTCCTTATGCAAGATTCCCATCCCATAGCTTACTCTAGCTGCAAACTTAAACCCTCTGAACTTAAGTATTCTACCTATGATAAGGAATTGCTAGCTGTAGTACAAGATTTACATAAATGGAAATACTATTTAATGGGATCTGAATTCATGATCAAAACTGACTAACAAAGCATTAAACATCTCCTTAGTCAACCACAAATATCTGACCGACACATTAAATGGACTGCTTTTATTTAAAGTTTTCATCCACTCGTACAATATCAACCCAGAAAAGAGAATGTTGTTGCCGATGATTTAAGTAGAAGACTGACTATTCATAATATCTTTGTGATATCTTTTGATTCTCTTCTCCCCATGAAAGATACCTATGACCAAGACCTTAGTTTTCAAATTGATTGGAATAAATTAGTTTCAAATAATTGGATTCCAATTGATTCATTGTCTTACGCTGATGGATTTATGTTCTATGAAAAAAGATTAAGTGTAACTGTTTCATTTCGATCATTTGTCTTGCACGAGATTCATTGTCCCCCATATCAAGGCTATAGAGGAATTCTTTCTACTTTGCGTACAATGATTGAAGATTTTTATTGGCCACACATGGAATCTGATGTATCTAACTTTGTATCTGAATGTTTAATTTGCCAAAGAGTTAAACAGCACCATGGTAAACAATATGGTTTATTAATGCCTTTTACCAATTCTGGACCGACAATGGGAACAAATTTCAATGGATTTTATCACTAGTTTGCCTAACACTAAAGCTAATCATGACATGATTTGGACTATTGTTGATAGGTTTAGCAAACAAGCATATTTCATTCCATGCAAGAAAACATTAATTGCATCTCAAGTTGCTCAATTGTTTTTTTAAACTATTTTCACTAATCATAGTTTACCAAAAGTTATTATTTCTGACTGTGATTCTAGATTTTGCAATAATTTTTAGATTACTTTGTTTGCTAATTTAGGAACAAAGATTGATTTTTCATCTACATTTCATCCTGAAACAAATGGGCAAACAAAAGCTACTAAGAGTACCATTTTAGATCTTTTACGTGCATACACAATTTCAAAACCACAAATATGGGATATACATTTATATTTACTTCAGTTTGCATACAATAACACACCACATACAGCTATACAGAAAGCACCATTTGAAATTATTTATGGATATAGATTACCTACACTTGTTACATCATTGTCAAACAAAATTCAAGCTGCTGATGATATTGTTAACATGCATGCTACTATTTTTTATGAAGTTATAGATATGATTGCGAAAGCCCAACAATCATATACAAAACAAGCCAACAAGAAAAGAAAAGCCATGAGTTTCAAAGTTGATGATTATGTTTGGTTACGCATTGAAAATATAAGATTACAAAGTGTTGACAAACACCCTATTGTAAAGTTAGCTCCTAGATTTTATGGACCTTTCAAGATCATTCACAAAATCAATGACAATGCATTTAAACTAGAATTACCACAACACTGGAAAATTCACAACACTTTTCATATCAGTTTCTTATGACCTTTTAGAGGCCAATTACCTATACATCCTGTCTATGAAAACCCTTCTTTGTTAGAAGAAGAAACTGAAATCCTTGAACCTGAAACTATTCTAGATACTGACTTTATGACCACTAGAACTGGCCGTAGATATTCTAGATATTTGGTTAAGTTTAAAAATTATCCTGTTGAAGAGGACCAATGGATGCATGCTTGAGACCTAAGTGCTTACCCCTCACTATTGCCTCCACATTGAGCTAATAGCAATTGAGGACAATTGCTATCCCACCCCGAGGGTATGATGCGAGGAGGCATATTGCATGGTGGATTCCGTAAAATTATATTTGTTGCCGAGGCTCATACACAAGGTGGATTCTTTGTGCAAAAAGTCGATGGGGATGTCTGTCCTTTTCGGGCATCTTGTTAATTTAATGTGCAAGTGGGTGATTCCATAGCGAGTGATTTCGCAAAATACATATTTAAATTAATGAACGTTTATGAGTTTAGAGTGCGCACTCGTAATAAATTAAGGTTAGGATTGATTTCTAACCAATTTATTTATTTTGTAGCTGAAGAATGCTGGGTATTCACTTTTGTCGGTTTAATTTTATTATTTTCTAACAATTGTGAATGCTTCAGTTGATGTGTAGAGCAGGCAGGGGTGGCGTTGGAAGCACTAGGTGATAGCGTATATTCAAGTTATTTACAATAAATTATCATTTTGATGGGCACGCATCTTAGGCGTGGTGCCAATATTTATTTTGACATGCTTATTTATTGAAGTGCCTAACATTTATTTATTATTTTGTATGCGCATGGGTGCATGATTTAAATATTTTTTATTTGACATTCTATTTGCGCACAACCTGACTCTTTGGGCGCCCAATCACTTTAATTCTTTAGTTGGGCAAAAGCAAACACAAAAGCTAAAGTGTGCTAATTGTAAATTGGGCTATTTTTTGAGCTTGGAGATGAATAATATATCAAATACATGCTTTGTGGAGTGCTCACATAAGGCATGGGGGGAGATTGTACCCAATTAGTATTTTGCTTCATGTCTTGCAAGTCTTCTCTCTTGTTTTTTGTGCAAAAGTAGAGTTCTTTTGTTCTTGGGGACCTTTCGACGCTCGCTACGTACGCATACATCATCCGATCTGTGCACCATGACAATCACATTGTGACTGTTGGAGTTCCCATACATGGTGTCTGTCTCTCTCTTACTCTCTTGCTCCATCTACCATAGCTCTTGCTTTCACGTGTGTGCTTCCATTTGGGTTGTACCTTTCATGCATAGGACGTTGATGGATTTGGAGATGGGTTGAGCTACATGTATTCCTTCGAGTGTTGTCCCACACACTTGAGGACCCAATACATGTGTAGCTTATGGTTGTGAATACTTGTGCTTACATATTCTATTACATAGTTGGAAGATAAGTGTATGGCTTGTATCTACTGATTGTTGGCAAGGCAACATAAAAGTATTTGATGGATGCATGACAAGAAGTATTATCATTATTGAGGGATAGCCAAGTCAAGATAATTAGAAAAAAGTCTTCAATTAATTGAGTAAACTAGGGCTCATGGTAATGAATACCATAGAGAATAGTGCTTCAGGATCTATATTTGAGTAGAAACTACATTTCCCTATACAGCTACAATGCAAAATGATTTGTGACCTAATTTTAGGTAGATTTTTTTCCAATACCATCACCTTAATAGTGACAGAATGGGAAAATTTGTGTCAATAAAACTAAGAGAGACAAGTGTAACCACAAGGGAGCTGAGGCCCCCTAGGTGCATTCTACCCTTGATATGCCTTGAGTTTATGTGGGGAGATTAGGAGGCACGGCTAAGTGTTTAGGGGCAAAGCTAGCTAATCAAAGCCACTAGGCAAACCCATAGGTGTGGTGCTCTGTTTGTGGATATAACTCGATCCTAGTGATTGTGGATATGTTGACTAAGATTGCTTACCTTCTACTAGTCAAGATCAACTACAAGTCTTTAGATATCATAAGGCTCTCTATGAAAGATATATTTAGGCTACATCTATTGCCTAGAAATATTATCAGTGTGATCGTGAGTCTCTCTTCACATTTCACTTCTGGAAGAGCTTGTTTGAGTCCATCGGTACTCAACTTTATTTTAGCATCACTTATAATTTCCAAACTAATGGTCAAACCAACCAATTTAATCAAGTCATTGAAGATGTACTTAGAGCTTACTATTGCAGCAAATCTAAGAAATGGCTACAATATGTACCCTTGGTTAAAATTACATACAATGCATCTTATCATCAAAGGTGAGGGTACAATGCACATAGTAAATGTGGGCGGCTAACCATCATGTCAGAGGGAAGAGATTGAGAAACTACAAATAGTAGGATTCATCTATGAAATTGAGCATACTGAATGGATATCATTGATTATTATGGTACTAAATGGTAAATTTAGAGTATGTATTAATTATGAGAAAGTGGATGTTGCAACATCATGAGACCATTATTACCTCTCCTATACAGATTATATGATTGAGTGAGTGGAAAAAGGAAGGATACTTATAGCTTCTTAGATGGATTTTTAAGATATAACTAGTTCATAACTACGTCCAAGTCCACCAGTTGTGGGGGTGCACTATATATATATATATATATATATATATATATATATATATATATATATATATATATATATATATATATATATATATATATATATAAATCTATATCACGTGCGTTCAAACCCTATTTATAAATGCCCTTATCTATAAATTTTTCTTGAATAAAACACAACCCTTTTCTATTAAATATGTAAATAACCCCTTTATATGACACCCTTCTGTATGTAAAAAAAGTAAAAATATGGTATTTAAAAAATCCCTTATTTTGAACCCACGTGATACACACATATATTCATGAGTAACCCCAACAACGAGCTAGGAGGCACATGTGTCTTTAACCCCCAATAAGAATCTCTTTAGTTTCTTCATGGCTTTGTGTACTTTTTGCTCCATTGGAGTTTCTCTTCCTTCTATAATAACTAATACAAATTATTAGCCACATACACAAATGTGATACACGAGGCAAAAGACACACGCCTCTAAAAACCTTCAGATCTTTGAAATGCTAGAACATGTATCCTACATTCTATAAACTCCATCTACATTCACTAATGAAGGCTTCCCACCATAGGGCCATACATATGATCCACAACAACTAGTAGCTCTTCAAATCCAAACATAGAATTTTGGCATACATATGACCCGCAATTAGTAGCTCTTCAACTCCAAACATAGAATTTTGGCTTGAAAGAGTCAAATGCACCTCCTCTAAGTAAACCAAACTTTTTCATAGTCTTGGCAACAAAGATTGCAACCATGCTCATTCATCTCTTTAATCTTCTCATCCTTCACATAACCCTTTATTGGTATGTCATCTAAGAATGCCATAGTTAATTGTGATATGTAATCCCTTAAGATATCTTGTTCATCATATTCATCATATGCGACATAGAATTTGTTGCACCCTCAAAACATGTACATACCCATACCAATCCCAATGGTGTCTTCACGGTAGTGATATCCTTGATCTCTACTACCAACTGGAACTGGTCATACCCTAAGTATAAATCCCTCAAAGAATAAAGCACTCTACTAGTGAATGCTTCAGCAAATGCATTGACCATAAGACATTGCACCAACACTTTTTGTCTATAGTGTTGTATTTTGTTTCCACAGTTGCATTAGCCCATTCTTTTAGGCATAAACCTTCTGGCTGAGTAAACTCTTATATGACTTGGAACTAAAGAGCAAACATGTAGCATACTATTTTCACCATATTTTTTTATTTTAGCACTACTAAATTTTCAGTCATAATGTCTACAAAAACTAGCCTTTCATACATGCATAAAATGCCCTCATTTGTAGAGCCAATAAACCATACCATTCTAGCTCTTTTTCATCTTTACAAATGTACACTCTTTCAGTGCTGCATATGGAATCCATCCTCTTAAAACACCAAAATTGCTTGTTGTAAACTCAATAAAATGAGTAGAAAATACATCTTTTTGTCTACTAGAAGGTGACATCTTCCTCCTAGAAGCACTACTATAGCCTTGCATTACAATAGTGTCTACTAAAAACCTAGTTCCTTCAATTCCTTTGCATTTTGAGGCAATGGATTATCCCTTAATATGTCTCTATTTCTCATATAATTGGCATACATAATGAGAAATCAAATAACACTTTTTCCATCTTTGCTCTTGAGTGTAGTATAGGCCTTGGCACTTTCATCTTCATATGAACAGATGTGATGTATCGCTGTCCCAAAATCACTAGATAAGAAGAACTCCCATAACAGAATTCTCAACAAATACATTAGCACTTTTACCCTCATCCAACTCATTTATAACATCATCCCTTTCCAAAATGACACAATATCTTTTCCATAATCATCCTTTATACAAGCTAGGCTCTTCTTCCACCTACACCATAGTGTCTACTGAATCACCAAGTACTTCTTATAATATTAATAATTTCATAATGAAACTCATGTTACCAATACCAAGCATCTCCCCAAGAGTAAATTCCACCCTACTATTGAGAATATAGCTCTTTAAGCATCTATCTCATAGTCTCAATGTTGGACTGCAACTTATTGGGAGCTAGGTTTTTATTCTTTTTATTTACATATGTTTCTTTTCTTAAGATACATCGACTCCATTACATGCTGAGGAGTAGGTTGAATTGAAGCCTTAGGCTACTTAGGATTTGTACATGTCACTTGTTTTGAAGTCCCACGCAATATCTTCATCCCTCTTTCTCTTATCCTCCACAATTATGTTTATTTTTTGCAACGAAGAGTTTCTCTAAAGTATCCATACAAGCTTAAAGAGAGAGCTACTTAAATACCATTTTGATCTCAAGCACAAAATGGTAGTTAATAACTATGATTCAAGATCCCCCAATAAGGAATAGAACATTGACACATGAGACACACCACATATGCATAATTAAACTCAACTTCACATATACACTACTTTGGTAGAAAAGGTGGATCTTTCAATAAGAAGTAAAATTTTCTATACATTTCATTAATTTACAAATGTTGTTTTCTAAAATATTTATGCCAACCCTAAACAGAAGCTCATAGAGAGAAATATTGATATAAAATTTACATCTCCACAATAGAACTCTCTAGAGTATTTAGTTGTAAGATTGCATATCCTGCCACTCTCCAAACACAAAAAATATTCTCATTAGTATTTATGCCAACATACACATGCTCATAGATAAAAAAATTGATATAAAATTTCAAAGCATATGAGAAATATGTTTTAGTTGTAGCTTGCATCTAGAACAATTATCAATAATAAATCCCACGTTGTCAAGGATATTAAGTCAAAGGCATTAACAGGGGGTTTAAGGGAGAATGATGCAAATAGTACAATTGGGAAAGAATAAGAAAAGAGAAAATTGAATCAATTTGAGAACAAAAAAACTTTGATTGAAGCTGTTACAAAGCCTAGTTATATATACACTCAATGTACAAGTGCAATACCTTAATTTGGGATGATTGCCCAAAATCTCTAAGATGAGAACTTGGAGACAATACTACTGTAGGATAAGTCTATGCCATACATAGGCTTTATGACATGAGCTTCAAATCTCATATCTACTCCAAGTAAACATGTAGCATGTAGTAGCTACCATCAACCAAACATGATACCAAAAAGCAAAGAACCCCATGAAATCCATGTATGGGACTTAATTCAAGATTTCAACCCTATTTTTCTTATTATATATAGCAATATAAGATCTACTTTATGCTGCCCAAAAATCACCCTAGAGTGGGCCTAGCTAAGTGGTTAATTATTTTGCAAGAATTCAATTATGAGATCAAGAGTAATTCACAGAGATTGCAAGGCATCATGGAGTGTCTTGTAGACTTTGGGGAGCTGAAGAAAGTATTGGATAAATTTAGTGACCTTAAGAGTCTATTGAAAATAGAAATAACCTCCATTCCATGCTGGTATGCTGTAGTGGCACATTATTTATCTATAGGAGAGACTAGAACCTCTTTGTTTAAGGTTGACAAAAGGAAGATTAAACAACAAGCCTTAAAGTTTTCTTTAGTTGCACAAACTCTATATCGGAAAGGTATAGATGATGTTTATCATTGTTGTGTTATGCCTAACGAGGTTTCATTTATCTTCAAAGAGTATCATGACTCCGCTTGTGGAAGGAACTTTCTTGGATAGTTGACTACACAAAAAACCTTAAGTGATGAATATTAGTGGCCATCCATCTTATCCTCAATCATTTCCTCTAATTTTCTTGCTAGAATCTACAATGTATCTTTTCTCTTGTATGAAATGATACTTTGTCTTTTGATTCCTATGATGCATCTAATGCTTTATCTTTTGAATCCTTTGACATGGAGATCTATCAAGTGCATGCAATCCAACCCGAATTACAAAGAAAAATGATGTGGATATTATCAAAGAATAAGATAAATTGTCCTTTGATTCATTTGATCTCAATAATTTGGAGGATATTAGAGGATATCAAAGGTTCCCTAAATGATGGAGAGATGGAATCATCAAAGCATGTAGATCACTCATGCTATCAACATCACAAATCATCTAAAGGTATTCCATGCATACAAGAAGGATGTGGTGGTAAAAAGAATTATGCATTTTCATTAGAATAGGATAAATTATGGTATGGAGTGTACTAGGTTACTTGTAAGTGATGCATAAATCAAGTATGCATTGCAATGTGATTGTTTTTAGAAGAATTATCTTGCTACATATGGTTATCAAAAATTGAAGGCACTTCAACGACGTTATTTTTCTTTGATGTATAGTCAATAAGATGCTTTTCTTTCATCAATTTTAATACCATGGATGTGGAAAGTTTGAGTATTGTTTTTATAACAGTGGTTTGCAAGACAACATTTAAAATAGGCTTGTGCTGCCTAGGCCATACTTGTCTTGAAAGAATCAAATACAAAATGTCAAGTATGATGGATACAGATGTAAACCAAATGTTACCATTGGTCCTCTAAGCAAGGTTGTAATTTATTAGATAGAGATATACTTTAAGGCACATTGTGAAGTTATGCCAACAACTGGGAGGTTGCATCTTGCACATAACTTTACTAGGATTGAAGTATATTCCATCTATAAGTAAGCTATGCTTTAAAATGCAAACAAATTTGTTAACCATCCATGTTTTACTAGATGTATCAATCCCAAGGACACTCATCTTCATCTCCAAAATATACTTGTGGGTGTGCTAAGCATGTCAAGATTGTGGGAGAGAAGGAAGGAGTCTCACTTGTAGCTTTCTTGCTTGCATAATGGGGGAATACACACACAGGTGGAGGTTGAAAACAGTTTTCCTCTTCTTAGTTGTGTAAGCCAAAATAACTCTAGTACAAAAGAAATAGAAGAACCCTATATGTGGGTCTCAAACCAAACTCAACTAACTAAGGTGGCATACTAACTAAGCCACGAACTAGAGTAGATAAGGATAGCTGTCATCTAGCTATTATTCATGGGCGGTGTACCAACAGCATCTGCAGGTAACAAGTCGGTGACATAAATGCACAACGGTCACCCTGGCATATCACGAGTGGAGCTCGATATCTCAACACTCCCCCTCGATCTCAACCCCAATTCATGCACACCAAGCAGGTCTCTAAACTTGCGCAGCTTCTCTGCGCCCAATGCCTTCGTGAATATGTCAGCTACGTGATCCTCTGTGCTGACATAAACTAGATCAATAAGACCTAGTAAAACCCTCTCCCGCACATAGTGATAATGCACCTCAATGTGCTTTGTTCTAGCATGATAGACTGGGTTATTTGCCAAGTGTATACTGCTCATGTTGTCACAATAAATGACAACTGGTCCATCTGTAGGCTGATGCATATCATAAAGTAGCTTATGCAACCAAGCTACCTCACATGTAGCCATTGCTGCACCCCTATACTCAGCCTCTGTGCTCGACAAGGCAACTATAGGCCGTTTCTTGCTGCTCCAAGTGACTGCAGCACTCCCAAAAGAGAACACATATCCACTGGTAGATTGTCTATCAGAAATACTACCAGCCCAATCAGCATCAGTGTATCCATGCAACTGTATCTGAAGCCCAGTCTCATAAAATATTCCATACTGCAATGTGGACTTCACATATTTGAGTATGCGTCTAGCCGCATCCAAATGCAGTTTCCTTGGAGCTTGCATAAACTGACTTACCAATTCATTAGCATAGCTCAAATTTGGCCTGGTAATAGTCATATAAATCAAACTTCCTACTATGCGTCTGTACATAGTAGGGTCTTCGAGAAGCTCACATGCATATGCGCTTAGCTTCACATTCTGCTCCAAAGGAACTGAAATAGGCTTATAGCCTGTCATCCCATATTTGGACAGCATGTCCAATCCATACTGCCTCTGCAAGAGCCATATCCCACTTGGTGATCTAATCACCTCAATGCCCAAGAAATAACACAGCTCTCCCAAATCCTTCATCTCAAACTTCTGCTTCAACAGCATTTTCACATGAAGGATATCTTCATCACTATCACCTGTCATAATCAAATCATCAACATAAATGACAAGTAGCATAATACCTTTCTCTGTGTTTCTCACATAAAGTGAGAAATGTGCCTTGGAAATCTGAAAGCCAATAGTGACAAGATACTGTCCTATCTTGTCAGACCATGCTCTAGGTGCTTGCTTCAAAGCCATACAAGGCTTTCTTCAACCTGCAAACAAACTCAGGATGAACAGTATGCACATAACCTGGTGGCTGCTCCATATATACCTCTTCTTGCAAATCACCATGCAACAAGGCATTCTTTACATCCATCTGATATAAAGACCATTCCTTTGATGCAGCCATAGCAATGACTACTCTTACGGTTGCCATCCTTGCAACCGGACTAAATGTTTCTTCATAATCAATGCCATATATTTGTGCATATCCCTTGACTACTAATCTTGCCTTGTATCTCTTCACAAAACCATCTGCATTGTGCTTCACCTTATAAACCCACTTACAACCAATTGCATTCTTATCTTTAGGCAAAGGTACCAATTCCCATGTAACATTTGCTTCCAAGGCATCCATTTCTTCATCCATGACTTTCTCCCATTTTTCTTTTCCCATGGCTTGCTCAAAAGAAGTGGGTTCTGGTTCATGTATCACTTTGACCATATAGGCATAGTGAATGGTTGTAAATCCATCATATTTCAGCCTATCCATAGGATACCTAGCTCTGGTAGACCTACGCAAAGTAGGTTCACTCCCATGTGCTCTCAAAACATCCTTGGTCTTCCTTACTCCAGGTGTAACAATAGAAGGGATATCCAACTCATCATCAATGCTCTGTTCTGAGCCACTGGATTCACCATCCACATAAGAATGACCTGCATTCACATCAAATATGGGCTGATCTACCTTCTCTTTTCCTTTTCGTGAAACTTGCATACCACTATCTGCATTGTTTTGAGGAGATTCTCCTGTTCTCGCCTATCCATGGCGAAGAATGTGAACCACTGCTAGAGGACACTCTAGGTCCACTAATATTTTGTGACTACTGCTGTGAATTCTGTGCAGCATTACCATTTTGTGCATCTACATCATCAATCACATTTACTGGTTTATACCAGCTACTCATCTCATCAAAAACAACATCTCTGCTCATTGTAAACTTACAAGTAGAAGGGTTATAGCATCTATACCCTTTCTGCTCTGCAGAGAGTAACCAATAAAGATGCACTTCTCAGCTTTTGGATCCAACTTGGATCTCAACTCATCTGGCACATGAACATAGGCAATGCAACCAAAAATTTTCAAATGAAAAATATCTGGTTTCCTACCAGTATACCTCTCCTCTGGAGTCATGCCATGTATTACTGCAGTGGGAGTCCTATTCATTATGTAGACTGCTGTAGCAACTTCTTCAGCCCAGTAAAAATTTGGCAAGTCTTTTTCGTTGAGCATGGCACGAGATACCTCTCCAATATGCCTATTTTTCCTTTTTGCAATTCCATTTTGTTGTGGTGTATGACTGCATGAATATTGCTGCTTTATGCCATGCTCTTGCAGGAACTTTGTAAACTCATTTGAGAGATACTCTCCCCCTCCATCTGACCTTAGGCATTTTATTTGCAGACCTGTTTCTTTTTCAACCATAGCTTTAAGAGTTTTGAAATGCCCAAAAAATTCACTTTTCTTTTTCATAAAATACACCCAAACTTTTCTGCTATAGTCATCAATAAAAGTGACAAAATAATGACAGCCTCCAAGAGATGCACCTTTAGTAGTCCACACATCAGATTGGATTAATTCCAATGGCTTCTTACTCTCTTGAACATGTCTAGGAAATGGTTTCCTTGCCTGTTTTCCAATCTGACAGGCTTCACATACCTTATGCATTTCTGCAACCTTGAATTTAGGCAATCCTGCAACAATATTTTGGGCTTGCATTGATTTAAGTTGTTGTACGTTAACATGAACAATGTGTTTATGCCAGATATCAATATCTACAACTACACCGGTCCCATGTGCAAACATTGCTGCACTCAATTCAGGCATGTCTGCATCCAACCTAAACATTCTGCCCTTCTTCTTTCCTTTTGCTATCAAGCGACCTTTATTTTTCATATCCTCAACAAAGCATCCATGAGAATTAAATATGACTTACAAGCCCTGCTCAACCATTTGACCAACAGAAACTAGGTTCTTGGTGATATTTGGGACATGAAATACATCTGACAGGTATTTCTTTTTCCATTCTGCATAGACAAAGGAATTTCTACAATCTTCACAACAGGATATGCAATATCATCACCAGTCTCCATAAATCTTGGTTTTTCCATTTTCCTTGCATCTTGCATCCATTCTGCATGACCTGTCATGTGGTTTGATGCACCTGAGTCAACATACCACACATCATTGCTTTCTTCTACACTTTTCACAGAATTGGTCATGTGTTGCACCATAAACAAATGCTCATTTCTATCATCACCCTGTCTACTAGAAGATGCATAATTCCCTTGTTGCAATTTTCCATTCATGATGTCATTCTGCTTTTTATAGCAGTGTTTAGCCATATGACCCATTTTACCACAGTAGTAGCATTCAACATTGCTGTTTGCATTTTGGCCTCTTTGCCATCCACCACGACCTCTTTGGCTCCCCCTGCCTCTAGAGTTACCACGTCCTCCTCCATAGGACTAGTTTTCTTGAGTTTGCTGCATATTCTGATTTCTACCACGGCCTCCAGGCCTCCTCTACCTCTGCCTCTACCTCTTCCAGCATTTGAGTAGAAGACAATTTCTTTTGAAGTTCCTCCTGAAGAAGATGCACCACCATTTCTTTGCTCCTCAGAAATTAGAAGAGCAATCAACTCCTCAAAATCAGGAAATCTTTTATGGACGGAAATGGATGTTCGGAACTGTGCATAATTCTTTCCTAGACCATTTTGTTGGGGTAAAGGCGCCTCCGCCGTGTCACCCCGTGTATTACTACACTGACAGTACCCGCCACTGCACACTGCAAGTGGCGGGCGCCCGTCACGTCACTTTATTATTTACATTCATTTTAGTGACTAGTAAATAAAGGAAGGCCCGGTCACACATTGTGACTGTTGGAGTTCCCATTTCTTGTCTCTCTCTCTTTCTTGCTCTTGCTCTCCCGCCATAGCTCGCGTGCAAGCTTCGATCCTTCTCACCTTTCAACTGGTATCAGAGCTTGGCTTTCTCTTGCTTGAGCTCAACTTGGTGCTTCTCTATCTTCGCATCGACTCCCTTCATGCATTGGATCTCCATCCCGGCAGCCATATCCAATCTCCCTGAGCTCCTGTCACTGCCCGTCTTCTCGAGCACCTTCCCGGCCTATTGAGGTACCTTCAAGGCATTGGTACTGAGGTATTTGATAATTCTTTTCAGGGTTTTATTTCAGTCTACATGTTGCAAATAGCAAGGGCAGCCATGGCTTCAAACCTTTGAAGCTTATTCCCCTCATATTGTGCCTTACACTTATCAAGGCTCAAAGAGGCTTGTCATAGGCCTTTGATAGGCCCTTCTTGAACCCCCCATTACCCCCTTTCAGCCCATGTGGAGCAGCAGCAAGTTCAGTACCAACACGGCAGATTGCGCTATTTTTTTCAGGCTGTTAGCACTCGTCTACTTCAGCTCCACACTTGGCCATTGCTTCTTACTCTCTACCTTGATCAAGAGGGCTATTAGACTTCATGTTTGATGTCATTCAAGCTTTAGGCATTGGTCTTGATCATTCGGGGCTGATTTCTTTAGATTTGGGACTGTCATAAACTATCATAATAGGCTGAAAACAGGGTAGCACCATTGGCATTAGCATTTGTTGCTTACACTCCATTCCGGTTGTGCTATTTGATGCCCGTATGCGGTCTACTTGATGCGCTGAATGCCTTGGGAATGTATACACATGATTATGCCATGATTTTGGCCTGAAATATTGGATGATTTGGGACTGTCATTTATTGTTATACAGTGCTGGAAACAGGGCAACCACACTTGGCATTGGCATTTGATGCTTATACTCTACTCTGGTTACCTTGTTTGATGCCCGTATGTGGCCTACATGATGCTTAGTGCCTTGGGAATGTATGCACATGATTATGCCATGATTTTGGCCTGAAATATTGGCTGAAATTTCTTAGTTTTGACAGTCAAACTTGGCTGTAATAACAGTGGGCTGAAGGTACTTTGGATGCTTTGTTACTTACCTATTGGTACCGGATGTATGCTTTGGGATTTGCCATCATGTATCTGACATTTGGGGACGACTTTGAGCTCATGTTTGAATCAATGGAATGTATTTGAGCTATGCATAAGCTCCATCTTGGTTGGTATTCACTGGCATTTGGACCGACTTGGCATGCTCTTGGACCGCTTATGCCTCATGTCTATGCTTGACAGTTAGGCTTCATACATTTCTTGCTTTGGTTCGTGATATATGCCGCTTGGTTCGTCTATGCTTTACCGACATTGGGAGCTTTGCCTTGGATGTATTTGAACATTTTCGACTCAGTTTGATCATTTAATTGGTTGCTATCAGATGTCATTGAGTTGATAGAGATCTTATTTTGGGATTATGTATTGCTTGTTGGTTGCTTCCATCAGTTGCTTCATGTATGTCATGCTCTTGGGATGCATATGACGCATTGACTTGGTCACTTGTCACTAGTACTTTGTCTTGGGTTGCTTGAGCCCTTAACTCGTTTGTACGCCTTTTGTGCCAGTGGGAGCACCTTGCAAGCTTACTTGACCTTGAGTAGGGATTACATGCTATTGGAGCAATTACATATATTGGAGCAGTCTATGTCATTAAGCAGTTACACATGTATTGAGACTTTGGAATTATACTCCGACAATTGGATGTTGCATTGATTATATGTCTTGGTTCACAAGATTCTTATGAGCTGAGTCTCAGTTTTGGATCCGCTTTCTTTTGAGCAGACACCTATTTGTGTCTGGTTTTGGCAGTTGGTTCTACATTTTGCCTAGATTGTCTGGGGGTGTGCCTCTTACTGGCAGATGCTATTTGACATCTCTCGGTGTTATGCTCATGTATTTTCACTTTCATTTGGCTTTGCTTTGTCCTCTTTATGCCGGCTTTGGACCTAGCATTGTTTATTTGACATTAGATCCAGTTTTGAGACAGTTTGCTCTCATCATTGCAGTTCTGAAATTTATTACAGCAAGCATTTATTGGTGGACTGAGCAGATTTTTTTATGCTGAAATATCATGATTTGGTGTACCGCACCTAGTATTAAGTGGGCAGCATCTTTTGGCACACTTTTCTCGCCATTTGGAGCTCATTTCAGTGGATTTTGGGCACTTTCTGCAGTAAAATAGCAAGCAGTTTTAGACTGTCTGTGCATTTCCAACCTACATTATGGCGTCCTCTTCGACTCATAATGCCATATTTAACATCACAAAGTTGGATGGTACCAACTACTCTTATTGGAAGAGTCAAATTTGGTAGGTCTTGGTGCAGAAATCTCAGATTAAGCCACTTCGGTTGAGCGGGGAGCAACGTGAAACTATGAACAATGACGACTGGCTTGAACTTGATGAGCTATGCAAGTCCACGATTGTATTGTCTCTCACTGAACATGTACATTATAATGTATTTGAGGAAGCATAGAGTGCATGGGATCTATGGAATAAGATCAAGAATCTTTATGATAAGAAAATTCCGGTGAGTCAGATGTACTAGTTGAAGCAGCTTATGGATCTGCGCATGAAGGATAATGCGACTATGTCTGCTCACTTGAGCCAGTTCCATGCTATACTGAAGAACTTGACTTCGCAGGATATCACCTTTGGAGAGGAAGTAACTCCTCTTTTCTTGCTTGGGACTCTGAATGAGTCACGGGATGTATTCCGCACTGCCCTATGTGCCTCTAGTGCTACTTTGAAATTAAATGATGTTGAGAGTGCTCTTCTGCAGGGAGAGGTTAATTGCAAAAACTTGGATGCCTCTCGTGTTTCACATGCTTTGACAGTTAGAGGCAGGAATGACAGGAATGAACGTGGGAATGGCCATGGCCGTGACTCTCAGAAGGGTCGGTCTAAATCTCGTGGAAAGTCGCGTAGTAAGTCATGTGGGCGCAACGCTAATGTCACTTGTCATCATTGTGGGAAAAAGGGCCATATCAGACCACAGTGTCATGAGTTGCGCAATGAGAAGCATAAGGATAAGGGGAAAGAGAAAGTGCAGGAAAAGTCCTCTGATCGTAGCATAGTACCTGCGAAGTCCAGCGTCAAGATTGAGGAAATTAATGTCACGCAGACCGAGGATTCCGATGGTGGTGATGAGTTCATACTTGCAGTTAGTTCTTCTGATGCCTCACACTTAACTGAGACACCTAGTATGTATGCACAGTGCTGATTATTGGATTGAGGTGCGTCCTTCCATGTGACGCCTTACCCTGAGTGGTTTCACTCTTACCGTACTGTATCTGGATCAGTCAAACTTGGAGATGACAGGTCTCTTGATATTGTGGGATGTGGAGATATTCAGTTGCAGTTTTCTACTAGTAGTTCCTTTTTGCTCAGGGATGTACGTCATGTACCTGCGCTTACGTGCAGTCTTATGTCTACAGGGCAGTTGGATGATGCAGGGTTTCATGTCTGTTTTGGGGATTCTGCTTGGAAGATTATCAGAGGCAGACTTGTGCTTGCTAGAGGCACCAAGGCTGGCAGCCTCTATCCTCTTGTTGTATCTGGGTCTTCTGTAGACCATGTCTTGGCAGTGGGCTCTATCCCACATGTATCACTTTGGCATGCTCGTTTGGGGCATATGTCTTTGAAGGGAATGAAAATATTATCTGGTTTGCAGTATCTTCCGCCTTTGGACTATGCACGTTTTGACTCGTGTGATCATTGTCTTTATGGTAAGCAAAATAGATCTACGCATAAGAAATCGGGTAGGCCATGCATGAGTGAGCCCTTGGCTTTGGTGCATTCAGATGTTTGTGGGCCCATGCCATGTATATCTATGGGTGGCGGGAAGTACTTTGTTACCTTCATTGATGATTTTTCTAGGAAAGTGTGGGCTTATCCCATAAAGCAAAAGTCCGATGTCTTGGCAGTCTTTCAGCGTTGGCTTGCTCTTGTTGAGAACCAGATTGGGTATAGGCTGAAATGCCTTAGGATTGACAATGGGGGAGAATATGTCTCACGTGCTTTTGAGCAGTTTTGTGATGACAAGGGTATTAAGCGTCAGTTGACCGCCCCTTACACCCCCGCCCAGAATGGTTTGACTGAGCGCATGAACAGGACTATTCAGGAGCGTGTCCGCTATATGCTTAGCCATGCAAGCCTACCACAGAGCTTTTGGGCTGAGGCAGTTAGTACGGTAGTGCATCTCATAAACTGATCACCTTCTAGTGGATTGGATTTCCAGGTTGTAGAGGAAGTTTGGGCTGGTAAGCCACCCTCTTATGTGCATCTCCTTGTCTTTGGATGTGAGGCATTCTGCCATGTGCCCAAGGACAAAAGGAGTAAGTTGGATCCAAAGAGCATTAAATGCATCTTTCTTGGTTATGGTGATTTAGGAGAGATGGGCTATCGCCTATGGGATCTACAGGCGTGGAAAATAGTACGCAGCCATGATGTAGTCTTCCATGAAGAAAAGATGCACAGGAAGCCTGAGAAGGTGGTTGAGATCCACAGAGTGAACTTTTAGGAGGAGCATAGAGCTCCTGCACAGCCAGTTGGACAGCCTACAGCTGCAGCAGATGCTCATGGTCAGGGTGTTGGACAGGCAGCTGGGCAGGCAGCAGAGCCTACAGTGAGACGGTCTGCTAGAGATAGACGTCCACCTGATAGATTTTAGCCCTCTATGCATTATGTTTTGGTTACAGATGCATGAGTGCCTTTCACTTATGATGAGGCTATGCGTAGGGATGAGAGTCACTCCTGGGAGAGGGCTATGCAGTCTGAGATCGACTCCTTGCATAAAAATGAGACTTGGGATTTGGTTGCCTTGCCTAAGGGCAAGAAGGTTTTGCCATACAAGTGGGTGTACAAGTTGAAAAGTACCCCTGGACACCCCAAGCCGGCATACAAGGCTAGATTGGTAGCAAAGGCTATTAAGTAGGAGCATGGTGTAGATTTTGATGAGGTCTTTTCTCCTGTGGTTAAGATGACCACCCTGCGCTTGGTCTTGGCTTTGGTTGCTCAGCTTGACTTAGATCTATATCAAATGGATGTCAAGACGTCTTTCTTACATGGGGACTTGCATGATGAGATCTATATGGAGCAGCCTAAGGGCTTTGCAGAACCTGGCAGGGAGCACCTAGTGTGCAAGTTGAAGAAAAGTCTTTATGGCTTGAAGTAGGCACCTAGGGAATGGTATCATAAGTTTGATGCCTTTATGCAGTCACAAGGCTACAACAGGAGTGCTATGGATCCGTGTCTTTTCACGAAGAAAGCCCGTGATGGTTCATTGCTTATTTTGGTACTCTATGTGGATGATATGCTGATAGCAGGGAAAGCTCATGATGAGCTAGATGCTCTTAAATCTCAGCTAAAGAAGAGCTTTGCGATGAAGGTTTTGGGACAAGCCTCTCACATCCTTAGTTGCGCATTAGACGCAATAGGCATCAGGGACTCCTCTACTTATCACAGAGAGAGTATATTCATAAAGTCCTTGAGCGCTTTCGCATGCAGGATGTAAAGCCTATTGGTTTTCCATTGCCTTCTTATGTGAAGGTATCACAGGCTGATTGTCCGCAGACAGATAAGCAGAGGGCCGAGATGGCCCAGATCCCTTATGCTTCAGCCGTGGGCAGTCTAATGTATGCCATGATAGCCACTTGTCCAGATATTGCCTTTGCAGTTGGTGTTGTGGCACGCTATATGGCTACACTTGGCAGGAAACATTGGGATGTCCTGAAGGGTATCATGAGGTACCTGAAGGGCACAACAGATATGTGTATTTGCTATGGTAGCCAGGATACAGGGGTCGTGGGGTACATTGACTCCAATTATGCAGGACATACAGATAGTAGGAAGTCCACTTCTGGCTATGTATTCACCTATGCTGGAGGTGCTGTCTCTTGGATGTCCAGGGTTCAGAAGTGTATGGCTTTGTCTACCACTGAGGCCGAGTATGTTGCAACCACTGAGGCTTGCAAGGAGGCCATATGGCTAGGCCTTCTAGTTGCTGACCTTGGGATTGATGCTATACCTACACTGCATTCAGATTCTATGAGTGCCATTCAGTTGGCCAAGAATCCGGTCTTCCATGCGAAGACGAAACACATTGAGGTGAGGTATCAATTCATACATGGTGTCGTGGAGGACAAGTCTGTTGACCTTGTCAAGATCTCCACTGACGAGAATCCTGCAGATCTGCTCACGAAAAGCCTCACTACTGAGCACTTTGCCTTCCTCAGGAGATTGATGGGCATTGGATGAGATGTTACCTTTCCTCATCCCTTGTACCTATGTACAATTGTATTGTCTTTTTCTTTTCTTTTCTCTCTCACTGGGGCAGATTCGCCTTTAAGTGGGAGGTTGTTGGGGTAAAGGCGCCTCCGCCGTGTCGCCCCGTGTATAACTACATTGACAGTACCCGCCACTGCACACTGCAGGTGGCGGCCACCCATCACGTCACTTTATTCTTTACATTCATTTTAGTGACTAGTAAATAAAGGAAGGCCGGGTCACACATTGTGACTGTTGGAGTTCCCATTTCTTGTCTCTCTCTCTTTCTTGCTCTTGCTCTCCCGCCATAGCTCGCGTGCAAGCTTCGATCCTTCTCACCTTTTACATTCAAGGTCACAGAAACTAAATCATCATCTTTCACTGGCGACCCAATGGAAGCAAGTGCATCTACAATCTTCTTCACCTTCATGTGGTAGTCATTGATGCTCATACTTTCTCTTTGCACATTGTGCAACTCTTGTTTGAGCTGCATTTTCCTTAAATATAATCTTCTTAAGGCCTCTTAATAATGCTCACATGCACTAAGCTTTTAACTATCCCTCTTGAAGTCACCAAGCACTTTGACATGGGACTCATGGATCTTAGTCCCATTTGGTAAATTCCAACAATCATTGAATTTTCCCAATAACTTTAATGCACGCAACGTAATGCCATGCCTTCATTTCAATGCTTACAATTTTGATATAATCCATATGATATTTTATGCCACACATGCGAAGGTATTTTCTATGCATGCAATCTTAACATTGTCCTCTATGTAATTATTTACATGATCTATAACCTTCTTGAATGATCTGATCTTTATAACTTTATGTGATTATTGTATGAGTCTAGCTGCACTTTAATCTTTTATGTAGTTTATTACATATACCTTTGAATCAATCTTGTGATATGGAGATGCACTTTGCTTCTTTCGATGTCCTCTGATGCAAGGAGCAATGCACTTTATGCCAGAATTCATGCAAGAAATTTTTTGGGTAATTTATGATGCAATTACCTAATCAATTTCACCTATTATGACGTCATCTTACAACGAAATTTATCTTGTTTGTTACAAACATCACAACTAAATTCATACCAAGGCAATTACCCATCAATCACGCAATCAATGCAATGCATGTGAATATGATTTCTCATCATGATAATTATAATCTATGATTTAATAATAGAGCAACTTGGAGTGATGTCTTGATTCCAGTGGTAGTTACGCATGATAATAGACCATTCATGGTTGCGGTACCGTCTTGATTCAAGCCGCCATCCACTCTTGCGGGGTTTTCGGCCATCCTTGTAGATCTATGCTTCGGGGCCATTTTCAAAGATGTGCGTACGAGAGATAGAATTCTCGCACTCTCCTATGCAACTTTAAGTACATTCTTGTAGCCTCTCCTTGAGTGAAGAAAAGATAATGAAAGGGGGGTGCATTTTCAGAAATATTAGAGGGGGTGTATGACCGCTCTTTAAGGGGGGAAAGAAGAACCCTCCAAAAGCTTGCCTCTCTCTCTCTCTCTCTCTCTCTCTCTCTCTCTCTCTCTCTCTCTCTCTCTCTCTCTCTCTCTCTCGCCTGGGGTCACATACATTCAGATTCGTAGTTTTCCTCTTCTTAGTTGTGTAAGCCAAAAGAACTCTAGTACAAAAGAAATAGAAGAACCCTATATGTGGGTCTCAAACCAAACTCAACTAACAAAGGTGGCATACTAACTGAGCCACGAACTAGAGTAGATAAGGATAGCTGTCATCTAGCTATTATTCATGGGCGGTGTACCAATCGCATCTGCAGCTAACAAGTCGGTGACATAAATGCACAACAGTCACCCTGGCATATCACGAGTGGAGCTCGATATCTTAACAAAACATCCATCCATTAAGTGATCATTCAATATACATACTCTTTTAAGTGAAGTATTTATGCCTTCTACATCTACAAACTACCTTATATATGGATGTGGTAAGGAAGTTACTTTGATTTACATTGTAAATGGCCGTTGATATAAGCCAACCTTCCTTCATCCTACACATCTTTCTAATGCAATAAGCCCTTACCACAAATACAAACCTACCATTCTAAATTCATATTTGCAAACATATTAGGAGGATAAAAAGCCTAATCAAACATCCACACATTTGCATCAAGGATGAATCCCCCCTATGATCTTGGGCCCCCATCCATTTTTAATTTTATAACATCTACTTTGCTTCCACCAATTCAGGCACCACACAACTACTGAATTTTGATACATTGGCCTCATAACAATGGAGTCAAAATACCAAACATTGGCTCCTTTTATCCCTTTCAAATCATACGTTGGCCAACCAATGCTTGATGAGGTAGCGTCCATGGTTAATCAACTTCCATCTTTTCAAATACATTGAAAGAGGTTTAGATTTCATTTTTAAGTTTGTAAGCCCAACCCTCCATCTTCCAAACTCCTCATGGCCTATGACCATCTTATGGGCCTCTACTATATGCTTCCATCAACTTTTGCACCACAACTACTAAATTTTGATACATTGACCCAATAACAATGGAGTCGAATACCAAATATTAGCTCCTTTTATTCCTTTCAAACATATCTTGGCCAACCAATGCCTGATGAGGTAGCATCTGTTGTTAATCAACTTCCACCTTCTCAAATACACAAAAAGAGCCTAGGATTTCACTTAAAATTTATAAGCCAAACCCTCCATCTTCCAAAATCCTCCTAGTCTAAGGCCATCTTATGGGCCTCTAACCTCTCCATCCTACTAGATGTCACCATAAAATATCTCCTCTCTTTGTCAATGCTTGACCATATTCGTGTTAAAATTTAGCACCATTACTAAGAACATAGTAAAAGACAGCACTTTTACCTCAAACAATCTACTTGGAAAGGATAAATCATGTTTCCACTTGTAACCTTACCCCAAATTTTCTATTCCAATCCCAATGGGGCCATTCAAGGCACCTAAATACTTACCCAAGTTAAATGTGTTTTAATTCTAAGTCTTTATTCCTATAAGCAAGGTCATTGAGAGCAAAATAGATTCATTTCATCTTATAATGCTAATAATTAACCCCAACAATCCACAAAATTCCCATCAAACATGCCTTTAAAATACTTGCAATTCCACCTCAACAACATTCAAGTTTAACTACAAAGAATTGAACAATGAATTGCTTGCCCAACCATGGCTACAAGCCTCTAATCACTCCTTGTTGCAGTTTTATATATTCTTTTTGCATTAATAGTGGGTAGCTCGTCACTTATATATTACGTTATGGTGAGACAGATTTTGGTTAGCTCGTCACTTATGTATAGGGTATATGCATAGGTGATAGTCATCTTGGGAGAGGGTTAGGTAGTCTGTGTTTGATTTGCTGCACAAATATCATACATAATATTTGGTTCAATTTTCCAATGGAAAACATGAATTTCCATGTAAGTGGGTGTATAAGTTGAAGATCACCCCTAGTCACCGTAAGCTAGGATATAAGACACATTTGGTTGCTAAGGGTTTTAAAAAGGAAAAGAGAGTTGATTTTGATGAGACGTTATTCCTTTGGTCAAGATTACTATCCTTTTCTTAGTTTTGGCCTTGATTATGTAGATGGATCTGGACTTGTACTAGATGAATCTAAGGGCTTTGTGGAAAAGTGTAGAGAACACTTAGTGTACAAGTTGGGAAATATTATTTATGGGCTTAATCAAGCACCTAAGAAATGTTATCTAAAGTATGATGCATTTATGCATTCACAGGGTTATTCTAGTTACAGTGATATGGATTTGCATCTTTACATGAAAAAGGCCCATGA
This sequence comes from Lygodium microphyllum, assembly GCF_053477565.2. Taxonomy (NCBI): domain Eukaryota; kingdom Viridiplantae; phylum Streptophyta; class Polypodiopsida; order Schizaeales; family Lygodiaceae; genus Lygodium; species Lygodium microphyllum. Next base: position 182,408,739 of record NC_141135.1, read on the forward strand.
TGGTAATCTTGTCATTTTGATACTATATATTGATGACATGTTGATTGTGGGAGTGCTCAGGTTGAGCTCGATGCTTTGAAAAATCACCTCAAGAAGAGCTTTGAGATGAAGTATATGGAACATGCTTCTCATATAATTGGTATGCGCATTACATGTAATCATTCTAAGAGACTTTTATACTTATCACAGAAGGAGTACATTCACAAAGTATTTGCACAATTTCATATGTAAGGTGGTAAGCCGATGGCACCCATTTACCTTATCATATGAAGGTAATTCACGAAGATTGTCCCAAGTTAGATGATGAAAGTGTTGAGATGGATAAGTTTCCATATGCATCCGTGGTGGGACACTTGATGTATGCCATGATAATCACTAGATTTGACATAGCAATTGCAATGGGGTGGCTCATTATATGGCAACACTTACTAAGCAACATTGAGATGATGTGAAGGATATCATGAGATATCTTAAGGGCACTACATAATTCTACCTTTGCTATGGTAGCTAGGACACTAGAGTCATGGGTTACACACACTTTCATTATGTAATACATATAGATACTCCACGTCTAGTCTTCACCTTTGTTGAAGGTGCTATTTCTTAGATGTCTAGGTTGCAAAAATGCTCCAAAAATGCACTATTTTGCCAAGGTACTGAGGTTGAATATATCATAGCCATTAGGGATTGCAAGGAGGCCCTATGGTTAGGTCAAGTGGTTGTAGCCCTTGATATTATATATGTGACTCTTACATTGCATTCAAACTCTATGATGCCATCTAGTTGGCATGTTGTGTGGTCTTTCTCATGCAGAGACTAAGCAGATTGAGCTTTATTACTTCTTTATGAGAGAGGTGGTTGAAGACAAGTACATAGAGCTTATCATGATCTTTGTAGATGAGAATCCTATATGATGCCATCTTGTATGTTATCTAGTCTTTCATGAAAAAACTAAGAAAATTGAGGTTTGTTACTTATTTATGAGAGAGGTGGTTGAAGACAAGTAGATGAGAATTCTGTAGATCTTGACAAGTAGATAGAGCTTATCAAGATCTATGTAGATGAGAATCCTATAGATCTCTATAAAAGTTTCATAGTGGAATGTTATGTCTTCCTTAGGAAGCTAATGGATATATGATGAGATGATGTCTATTCCTCATCCAATTGTACTTATATATATGTATACTTTGTACTTTGTCACTTTTTTCTTGTTACCTCCTCACTCAAACACATTCACCTTTAAGTTGGAGGTTGTTGGGGTTAAAGACTACTTGTGCCTAGCTATTTATATTTATATTATGTTTATTACTTGCATACATGTACACTATAGATATGGTGGCCACCCATCTCACTTACATTATTCTTTATTCTTACTATGATAATATAATAAGGAAGGTAGATCACACATTGTGACTATTGGAGTTTCCACATATAGTCTTGCTCTCTCTTCTTTCCCCAACCTCCATAGCTCTTGCTTCTGATGTGCTCTCACACTCTTCGTTGAGCCCTGACACCTTTCAGTAAATAAGAAATAATTAAATAAAAAGACATGAAACTAGCTAGAATCCTAAATGTGAATCAAATTTATGTGCTCTCAAGTGCTATTGTAAGTTTGTGTACATGCCCACCCTTGTGCTTTATACTCTCGTAATTTTATCTTCTATAATCAAATTCACATTTTTTAGTGTAAGTAACAAATATTTTGAGGTTGAACTTAGTATATTGGACTATAATGCTAATTTGACATGGTAAAGTTCATGTGAATTTAGTAATATGGAAAAGCTTTTGTTTCATAGTACCCCACGTGTATAAAATTTTGTATAAAAGCTTCAACAACACACAAGTACTAATGGCTAATTAAGCATGATTATAAAATATGATTACACATGAAATATCTTAATCTATGATATCAATGTATACTAGTGCTTCAACTTGACTCTAGTCTTCCCCAAAAGTAGACATTAACACATTATGCATTTCTAGAAAGATCCTATCCAAAAGTACCTCCTACAACATGTGAATGGGAAGGAGACAACCACTTTTCCTTCCCATGTATAAGTTTAAAAATGCATGTCTTTCCTTTCTTAGAAGTGATCATTAAGAACTTGTGCATGGTTTAAAATAGAATATTGGACTAATGCATAGAAGTGCTCATCATTATTGCATGCAAATGCAAAGGACAATATATAATGGTTGTAACAAGCGGGATACACACCGACTAGGGGTTAGGCACACAATCACACTGTCCGGGGTATATAAGGTATAAGAGTCCCAGATTAGGATAACTAGTTATTATCAAGAACATACTCTTCACCTTCATCTCTAGCTTATACGGCTTCCTCCTTCCATCTCTCCTCTTTTCTGTCTTTATCTCTCCTCTTCTAGTCTTCTTTTCTCTTCCTCTTGCTCTCTTTAGCTCTTCTCCTCTCTCCTCTTAGCTTCATCCATTACAAGTGGTATCATAGCTTTAGGCTTTGGTCCTTTTCTTCTTTCGCCTTTCTTCCTTTTCAAACCCCAAAAACCCTAGTTACTCAGCTCACAGGTACAGGTACAACGAGGATTGTAGTTAACCTCAACTTTTTGAAGCGAGTAAGAGCTATGGCTAGAGACTCAGACACATCTAGAGGTAAAATGGTTAAAATAGTAGGTCGTTACTTCTTTTCATGCAAATTTTAGGGATCCCATGCCAAGTTTGGAGTTCCAGGAGTTGAAAGAGTGCAAAAACCCGAGTTAGTTTTTGCCTCATCCCTCCTTCTCTCTCCTTTTGGCAAGCTACCATGGCTGCCAACCAACACAACCTTTCCAAGCTTGCTCGAGACATCTCCAAACCATCAACCAACCCCAAAGATTGATTTCCCTTCATCTCCAGCTTCCATGGCTTCTTCCTTCCTTCTCTCCTCTATTTTGTTGTTCTCTCTCCTCTTCTAGTCTTCTTTTCTCTTCCTCTTGCTCTCTTTCTCTCACTTCAGCTCTTCTCCTCTCTTCTCTCAGCTTTATTCATTAAAAGTGTGTTCAGGGAAACCCTACCAAAGGCAGCAGGCAACAGCCCGCAATTTGTGATGCAAATTGCGTTGCAGCCCCTGGTCTCCTCCTACCTCTTGCTCTTGCTCCTGGCCTCCCCTTGGCACTCTTGGCCTTCTAGGGCAAGGGTTGAACCCTCTTCAACAAGATGTGACCCTCTCCCCCTCCGATATTGAACCCTCGATTGAATACCGTGATGTATACTGCCTCTCAGCAGCTATTAGTACTCAGATGAAGCTCTTCATCCAGCCCACAACCTCTGGAGCTTAGCCCTCATGAGATCTTTCAATCCCTTTTTTCCCTTCCCTACTCGAATTGAAGACATGGAGCTCAGCATGCATGGGAGTTTTGTGGGCAGCCATGAAAGCATTCTTTGAAGCTGAAGCTCCAAAACAAGCACAGAAGCCATCACCATCATTGGGAGCATTCGAATGCTGAAAATTTCTTCCATGGAATGCCCCAACCAAGCGGGCTTGATTGATGGAGCAAACATGCATCATGATGAGCTATGCTTCAACTATTTCCCCAAGCATTGAAGAGGTATGTCAACCTGATCTTAATCTCTCAAATTTATTCACTTGTCGAACTTAATCCCTTGTTGGAGATATTAAAGATTGCATAGGCTTATTAGCTTAATCCCCTTTGCATGCATGCATTAGATCTATTAAATTCATTACATTGGATGACATTAACCCCCATTTTTTCTTGTGACTTTGGATAAGCCTCATAGTGAATAATAGCTATTATAAATTGCCTAAGTAGTAGCCAGTGAGTCACTGGATTGCCTAAGTAACCCCTACCCCAACCCTTGTTCATTCCTTGCATCTCATGAAAAGGTTCAATGTCTCCTTTCCAATGCATATCATGTTGATTGCCTAATAAAAATGTTTGCCATGTATACTCTGGCTGAGGAAAAAGGCCGATGCCAAGTGAGGTGGTAATACAAAAGAGAGATGACCCTCCCTTACCGCTTAAGACCCTGAAGGGGTGCACGACCCGGCACGAGGGAAATTTTGTCCACCTCCTAATGATCAAGAGCCCAATACTTGTATGCAAGTGTAGGTACTCCCCATGATCTCCACCTTTCCTAATGCAATGATCCCCTTTGGACACCTCCTCAATGCTAATGGCACCCATATGTGACACTTGAAGTGCATACAGTCAAAAGAGATGTATGGCAGTGAATTCACTTATGCATTGATGGTAGAGAAGATGGGTATGAAATGATCCTTGGGATAATGCTCAATATGCTCAAGATGCTATTTATGTTACTGGTCAGGCCTCTCTAACTATGCTCCATCCGTATAAGGCTTTTGCGATAAGGGACAGGCCACGAAGATCCTATTGTAGAAATTTATGTTTTGAATCTGGGAGTGAACCTTATAGCTCACCTTGAAGAGGGCTGTTGTCCCTTCCGGTTTGAATAAAAAACCTCCTCAATTGAAGCTACACCTTGAAAGTTATCCCATTTTTATACACTAGGGTCACTGTGGATAGGGTGTAGACTGTAGGCACAATAATTCCATTGCAGAAAATTCTGATAGTTTTCTATCACAAAGATTAATAGCTCACCTCGAAGAGGACTTTGTCCCCTCGGACTTGATAAAATTTTTCTACAAAAAGTTATGCCCCATTTAGTGACAACAGGTCTTGTGGACTCCATCCAGATGGCTGGCCAGAAAGGCAAAAGCAAGGCCCATGACGAACTCCAGAGGGAGATTAAGGACTCCCGAACCTCTATGAATGAGGAACCAGGCTCTCGGTACAAGATTACCATGGTGATTTACAAGTTAAAATGCCCAAAAAGGACTCGTATACCTTGCTCAATCACACCCTATGTCAGCATGAGCTTCGTCACATGGAACGGCATAATGACATGGTCACCAACCACCGCCAAATGATGTCCAAGTTTGATGAAGCCATCTAGCGCATATACCTCTTAAACTTGAGGACTCAATAGACCTTGGAGCAACTCACTACTCTTGTTGCTCAATTAGCTATTGCTTCAATCCAAGAGAAGGTTAATGACTCTAGGCATGAATCTAGATGCCCTCCACATCAAGAGCCATTGCATGGTCCACATGGTATACTTGGTGCTAAGGGAATTCTCCCTTCTACCTACGAGATTCGTGAAGCCTCTCACATGCAGGATGAGCCCCTGTTGAATTCCTCTGTCAACCATGTAGCGAACATCCCATGGAGGCCCTCTCCCACCCTTGGTCAAAACTCCCCCGCTCTCCCTAGGATCCCCATGCACCCTATATGAATGAGCCCCATCATGGACAAATTATATGGTACCAATGGCTAGCATGGCAACCATGGACAACTTGGTTATAATGGACAACATGGGATTAATGCACCACATGAAATGTATGGACAACAAGGCATGTTTGGCCACCATGGGATGTATGGGCAGCAAGGGTTTCATGGGTAGCATGGCCCTAATTATCTATGTGACAAGATCACCCTAATGAAGTACAATGGGAAATACCCCTCACCATCTGACTTGGAGGAATGGACGTCCAAGTTGGAGACTTACTTCAATATCTACCCTCACATTGATGACCAAAAAATACTTTTTTCTCCTCTCCACTTGAAAGGATTTTCCACACATGGTGGCGCTATATCAATTGAGAGAATCATCAGTTCATTGACTGGGAAGATTTTAAAATGCATATGGTCCAAGTTTTTGTGTCTTCTATGGAAAAAGAATGGTTGGCAAGACGATGGTACACTCTTGACCAACATAACCTCAATGTATGTGAATACACAAATCGATTCATGAACTTGACCATGTATGTGGAGAGCATTAGCGATGATGCTAAATTGCACAAGTATATCTATGGGTTGGAACCAAGCCTATTGGTAGATGTCGTGGCCTAAAAACCTACCACACTATTTGATGCAATTGAATAGTTGAGAGATATACAAGAAAGTACCGTAAGAATGAAAATTTTCAGCAAGGTTCTAGTGAATAGCTCGGCATCCCTTCACGATCAATCCCATACAGAGGTGGTTTTCGAGGCACGTCTATGCCTAATAATAGCTCTAAAGTACCCACTTACCCCACCTTCCATGTTGCAAGAAAAATAGGCACATTTGGGACACCATTTTGCTCTAATGCTGAGAATAAGTATGCTAAAAATAAAGAGTCCACTGCATCAGCTTCCCATGGATCCAGTAGCCAACGCTTTATTTCTCCGGATTTTGTGAAGGAATGAAAGGAAAAGGGGCTATGCTTTAAATATGGAGACAAATACACTATTGATCATGTCTCTAAACACTCGTACATGGAAGATTGGCACAATGATGAGGATGACCTACCCATTGTGAGCAGGTTGAGCCTACGGAGGATGTTGATCATGAGCAACTCTATGACCCATAGGATGGGTTTCCCTTTGACCCGGGTAGTGATGCATCATGGATACTTGATCTAATATCCCACCCACCTACCACTTTCCTTTGTTTTATCTCCTTGGATGCTTGGATGGGTTCCCGAAGCCCTAGCACCCTTCGCATTCAAGGAATATCCATGGAAATCATGTCTTCATCCTCATGGACAATGGTAGCACTCACAATTTTGTCAATAAATCAGTCATTGATCGGTTGAAACGCACCCCTATGGCATTACACCACCTCTTGAAGGTCCAGCTAGCAAATGGAGAAGAAGAAATCAGCACACATGTATGTCTCGCAGTCCCCTTAGGCTTAGCTGAAAATTATGTGGCAGTGGTTGATCTAATTGCCCTAGATATGGGCCCCATTGATGTTGTGTTAGGTTGCGATTTACTATGGACTTCTCTTAGCTCCACATGGAGTTTATGATGCATGGACAGCCCATCCACCTAAAGGGGGCTCAAGATCATGCTGATTTCTAGCTCAAAGCAACTCAAAAGGGAGTTTAAGAAATGCTCACAAATCTTTGTTTTGCAATTAAATAAGGACAATTCTGGTGAGCCCTCTACAGTATCTAATGATTCAGCCTTGCAGGCCTTACTTGAGGAATACAATGACCTATTTCAGATGCCTACAACCCTTCCTCCTAAGAGGCAAGTCGACCACCCACTTGATGTAGAGCCCCATTCCAAGCTAGTAAACAAGCCCCCTTATAGACTCTCCAAGTGTGAGCATGAAGAGGTTGCAAAGCAAGTCAAGGAGTTGTTGGAGATGGGCTTTATTGAACCAAGTTCTTCCCCCTATGTATCCATTGTTGTGTTAGTAAAGAAGAAAGATGGCTCCTTTTGCATGTGCATCGACTACAAAGACTTGAACAAAATCATGGTGGTGAAGAACCGCTACGGAGCCGCTACCCCATCCCATAGATTGACAATTCGCTAGATGAGTTAGAAGGGGCATACTTTTTTACTAAGATTGACTTGTGCTCTGGCTACCATCAGATTCGTATGAGGGATGGAGATAAGATCAAAATGGCCTTCAGGACTGATCGTGGACTTTATCATTTTCTAGTGATGCCTTTTGGGTTAACTAACACCCTTGCCACATTTCAAAGCCTCATGAACAAAATCCTACAACCCTTTCTGTTCAAGTTTGTGCTTGTTTTCTTTGATGACATCCTCGTTTACAGCAAGTTGTCCAAGGAGCACTTGACACATGTGTCAGAAGGGTGTTTGACATATTGAGAGAGCATCGACTCTTTGCTAAGAAGAGAAAATGCACCTTCATGCAGACATGTATGGAGTACTTGGGACACATTGCGAGCAAAAATGGCATACAAGCTAACCCAAAGAAGGTGCAATGTGTTAGGGACTGGCCCACTCCTTCCACCACCACTTCTATGCATGGCTTCCTTGGTCTCTCTTTATTCTATAGACACTTCATTAAGCAATATGCCACCATTGCAGAACCTTTGACTAATTGCTTTAAAAAGGAGTCATTATTTTGGAATGCCACTATTGATCATAGCTTCAAATAGTTAAAGAACATGCTTACTTCCGCCCCCATCCTTTTCTGCCCTTCTCTAAGTTGTTTACCATTCATTGTGATGCCAGTGGCCAGGTTATTGGTGAAGTATTTTTTCAAGAGCATAGTGTGATTGCATTCGAGTGCCGCAAGCTTGATGAGAAGGAGATGCAAATGAATGTGTATCACCAGGAGATGTTGGCCATCCTCCATGCCATCAAGAAATGGCACTACTATTTGTATGGTTGTCACTTCCAAGTAAAAAGAAACCACGGAGTCCTCCAGTACTTCTTGACTCAGTCCACTTTGACTCCTAAGCAAACGCAATGGGTGGCAACTTTACAAAACTATGACTTTGACATTTCACACACTCGGGGCAAGGATAATATTGTGGCTAATTCACTCTCTTGGAATGTGGGCATGCAGAGTATCCTCTATCTCGAAATTGCACAATGATTGGGTTGAAGAGCTTCAAGAGGCTCACTTGTTAGACGATCACTTTAGCCACATATTTCGAAAATTACAGCATGGGGTCATGACTAAAAAATCCCAATATCAGCTCAAGCATGGCCTTATTTGGTCCCATGGCAAGATTGATATTCCACACACTTCCCCTTCACGTAGAAGATTATAGAAGAGATGCATTCTTGCCCCACTGCTGTGGTCAATTGGGTGTTTTCAAAACATATGACAAGATTGCCAAGAGCTTTCATTGGAAAGGCTTATGGAGGGATGTTAAGGACTTTGTGAACAAATGTGTTCCATGCCAATAGAACAAGGATAGTACACTCAGGCCCAGTGGCCTCTTGCAGCCTCTCCCTATCCCTGAAGGGAAATGGACTCACATCACAATGGACTTTATCAATGTCCTTCTCGTGACCAAGAAGGGTGGAACAATATCTATGTGTAGTAGTTGATCGCCTCACCAAAGCTGCCCATCTTATCCCCACTAAGACCCAATACACTGCCTCTCAATAGGTGGCCACTCAATTTATGGAAAATTTCTTCAAGTTGCATGGCTTACCACAAGTCATAGTACATGATGAGGATGCAAATTTTATGAGCAACTTCTGGAAGATAGTTGCCATGATGTACAACACAGTTGGGATATGTGGCTCCACTTGGCTGAGTTTGCATATACTAACTCCACACACTCTAGTATTGGAGTTTCCCCTTTTGAGGCCTTATATGGGTATAAGGTTTCCCTCTCCACAATCTTATTTAACAATAACATCAACCCTTAGAGTCAGGCTGAGTTGGATCACATGCAAATTTTACTTTAACAATGTAAAGTGAACCTTCACAATACCCAAACCCACATGAAACTCTATGCTGATGAGAAAATCAGGCATTTAGAATTCAAGAGAGGGGAGTTGGTCCTTTTGAAAGTGCCTAAGTCCCACTACTCGACTCTCAAAGAGCGCAGCACTAACACACTAGCCCACCACTTCTATGGCCCATACCGAATTCTGAAGAGAGTTGGTGATTTGGCCTACCGCTTAGAACTTCCCCTACCACCAAAATCCACAATGTGTTTCATGTCAGCCAGCTAAAACCCTTCATGGGCTCCTCAGTGGACTATGTGGAAGAACTTCCCCCCATAGATGAAGAAGGCATCACTTGGTATATCCCTGAAGCAATTATTGGGCAGTGAGATAAGCACTTACGGTCTCGATCCATTAAAGAATAACTCATCAAATGGCAAGGCATACCCCTGGAAGAAGCCTCTTGGTCCCCGGCAACCATTGTCAATGAATTCCCCTACCTTCAAGAGACCCCCCTGGCCTAAAGACTAGCCAGTCATATCCCATTTGACCACCCTCTACTTGCAGATGACACACTATTGTAGAATAGTTTTGTACTTATCCAAATCTCAGGCATGTGCATCCTACATAGGCTGAAAGTCCTCGTCATAAGCTCCGTTTCAACATGTGGTATGTCCCATTTGGAGTAGCCTATCAAAATTTATGACCCGTTTACTTCAATAGGCCAATCCTAGACAACATGCTATCCCTAGTCTTTACCCACCCATTTTTCATTATGAAAGGGCTCAGAGTAGTACTCTACAACCTCCCTTAGCCCACCCATCACTCCCCTCTACTTCTCCTTGTCTTTTAGGGGAAAAACCTTCAGGGTGGGGATGGATTGTAATAAGTGGGATACACACCAACTAGGGGTTATACACCCAGCCACGCTGATCGAGGTATATAAGGTGTAAGAGTTCCAGATTAGGGAAACCAATTATTATCAAGAACATACTCTCCACCTTGATCTCCAGCTTCCATGGATTTCTCCTTCCTTCTCTCCTCTTTTTTGTCTTTCTCTCTCGTCTTCTAGTCTTCTTTTCTCTTCCTCTTGTTCTCTTTCTCTCTCTTCAGCTCTTCTCCTCTCTCCTCTCAACTTCATTTATTACAATGGTATGTATGTATATATTTAAGAAAGGTTAGACTTTTATTGGAATATTAATATACCAAGATAAGTAGACATTTACACTTGCAGTATGACTAAGGGCTCCCAAAATAACATTAGCATGCTCAATTGGAGCTCAAAGATTTGTCGTCATTATGGCCAATTTCGAGGCCAGATAGATCTTTTGGTTAAATTTCACTAGGCATAAGATTATTGAATAGGTGAATAGAACAATCTTCCTAAATCTCATTGTGATGTGTTAATGTATTTACCGCTCCATCACATGAAGCTTTGAAACCCCACAATATCATGAGTTCTTTTTCATAGATCAAACACTAAACTCCATGATCCTAGGAATACATTGCATACTTGCCATTCACGGAAGGAATATTGGCTATTGTTTCTCAAAGCTTTGAGAATCAATAAGTCCATGTATATTATGAAGCTATTAACTTAGCTAAAATTTTTCCACAAGAACATAATTCAAAGTCAAGAGAAATTAACAATATATTTTCATACTTGGAGATGTTTCTATTGCTATATTCAATTCGTTGGTCTTATGTTGGATATCACAACATTACAAAATTTTCTTTAGTATTTTCTTGTTTTGACCAAAAGAACTAGGAAAACATGGGTTTAACTGAAAGGTAAAGAAAAATAACGGTGTGTGTATCCTAGAATGATGCATAAATATGGGTCAAGGTTGAGGTTCAAACATTTATTTCGTTGTTTTTAAGATTAGCACATGGAGTGGAAATGCATCCATTGAGAAATAAAGCAAGAGATACTACTACGGGTTGACTTTCTCCCTAGGAGTTCAATTATAAATATATGTATGTATCACGTAGGTTCAACATAAGGGATTTTTAAAATAACATTCAGAAGGGTCCTATATAAAGGGGTTACTTACAGATCGAATAGAAAAGGGTTATGTTTTATTAAGGAAAATTTCACATATAAGGATATTTATAAATAGGCTTTGCACGCACGTGATATAGATGGTATACATATAGTGAATTCCTTAGGGACTTTCTAAAGATAGTTCAAGCACTTACACATTTGGGGGTTCCATTATGCACTCCACTAGTACATTCATTTTCAAGTCATTACACAAGGGGATCCTAAACCTTATTCTCAATTACTTCCATGCCATGAACTTGGGTACCAAAGTTGAGCACTTTCACATGGGTGGGTGAACTTTTGAGCCATCTACTTTTTGACTTCTCAAGGTGAGAAAACTTGAAATGGACCTTAAGGATGCATAAAAAATAATGGTGGACGCAATTCGAGGAGGACTAAATACAAGATATCAAAAGCTAAATACATTCCAAGTACTTGTTATCTTTAAGACTTTCGTATTTAAAGGATGTTCATTGAAGGAGCACACAAGTAGAATAATATCTAACCTTTAAAGAGTTTGTGCTTTGGTTCCTTTAAGATATGCATGTTTTTACTTTGGTTTCTTTTAATTTAAATAGTCTATGCGTTGGTTCCTTCAAGGTATGCTTGAATTTCTCACAGATTTCATGTAGAACTACATAGTGAAATAATAAAATCAGGTGTAATCCATGCACTAGTTTTATAAAACTCTCTCTCTCTCTCTCTCTCTCTCTCTCTCTCTCTCTCTCTCTCTCTCTCTCTCTCTCTCTCTCTCTCCCTATTTACATAAAATATCACTCTAGTTTGTTGCCTAGAACTCCTAACTCTTGCTCTTGCTCTATGATCAAATCAAGCCACACACTCACAATCTTAGAGTCAACTAGCATGAGCCCTCCTTGTTCCTTTGTATTCCTTATAAGTGTTGATTGCAAGTAGATTTCTCTATGTCGTTTACCTCTAATCATGTTGCTTCTATCTAGCTTGTATGCGATGGATCAATCATGAGGAGAAATGACTATATTCCATCTCCTTTTATTTTCAATTTCTAGCTCAAGCATCTACAAAAAAAAGAAAGGTGTCGAAGAAGGTGCAAAAATGGTTTACTAGAGTTAGTAGACCTAAGGAACCAACTTGGCGACAATCCTTGCTTGAAGAAAGAGATTTCTAAAAAACATTTTCCTATTCAAAGTTTGGCATGTGATTTGAGAAGCAATCTTATTAAAAATTTGGCAAGCTCTTAGCAAGTCTAATATAATTTGGCTTTCAAATGTGCTATAAGGATCATGCTCATACTAATTGATAGGTTCTTTAGCTTGTGTCAATGGATTAATACCAATTACTTGAAAGGATGCAAGCCTAAGTGCGTTAAAGTTCATTCTTTAAGCTTCACAACTCTTTAAGAGCATGGTACAAAAGTTTAGTTCTTCAAATATAAAAGTTTTTCCTAAGAAAAGGAAGGAGACAACTACCTCACATCAATTGTTTTGTAAGTCTAAGACTAGCCAATTTACTCACTCACACTATGGTCTCTAGAGTAAAAAGGAATCAACTTAGACTAAGTAATAATTAAGAAAATATTAAGATGCAACTAATTCTCCCTATAACGTGATTGTCCTCTTTTTTTAAGAGTCAAGCTATTATGTCCCCTACTCTTGATATGTATTGAGCTAGGTCGCATAAGAGTTAATATAAAATAAATGGTCGATTTCAACGAGGATTTCAATTTACCTTTAGACCACTTGGTGTAGAATTATATCATAAGAAATATTTCTACTGAATGGGCAAGAAATGAATCTCCTTAACATATGTTGCTAGAATGGGATCAATTGATTGCTCAGTTTAAGGCCTCCGATTGTAGAACACAAAGACCATTTTGCACATGTAGTGGTAGAAAAACAAGAAAACAAATACTTCTAGATATGGTCCTCTACAATTCCTTAATAAGAGATATAGGGACGTTGGATTCCCAGTTATATGACCTATAATATCCTAATTTGTAATGTGGGGAATAGAATTCCATAATTCTATGTAGGGAATGCATTTGATATATGCCTAGTATTCCCTATTAGAAGATGTGGAGACTTGAATTCCCTACTAGTATGTAGGAAATACACATGTGCTCACATAGGATCTTCTACCATGGGAAGTTGGGAATGCAATTCCCTAGTTATATGTAGGGAATGCATACATACATACCTAGGAAATATGAAAAAATTTCCTACATTTCATAAGTTTTCTTGCATAGGAACTTGGAAGTTATCAAAAGCTCATTGTGCAATGATTGCGAGTGAGTCGACTATTCTAAGTGATGCATGGGTGATGATTGCAAGTGAGAGTGAGCGAATGATTTTGGTTTTAAGTGAGCATGAGCGATTAACCAGCATCCCCGGCCCCGTCAATGTTGATAATTACTCAGTGACGAATATTGAATCCAGCTTGAGATACAATTGCAGGTTGTTTAGCTAATCGTCGTAAACAAGAACGAAGAAGAATGAGAGAGAGAGAGAGAAGAAGAAGAAGAAGAAGAAGAAGAAGAAGAAGAAGCAGAAGCAGTAGTAGCTGGAGAAGGAGGAAGAGGAGGAGGAGGGAGGGAGAGAGAGAGTCGCCGAAGAACTGTTAGAGGGAACGCTAGCTGTAATCTCCAATAACCACTACAGTACGAAAGAACAACAAATGGCCGCTTGCCAGGGAGCTAGTGTATCAAGCACAAAACGTCACTTAACTCCTTTAACATTGTCATCTCTAATAACCAGTAGAGTACAAGTAGGAAATCACAACGAATGGCCGCTTGCCAAAGAGCTTTAGTGTATCAAGCACAAACTCGTCTCTTAACTGAATGAGAGTGAACAATTCATTACGATGATCACATGGGCAGTACTCGCAAAATTCACCGCCATGAGCACAAAAGGGGCACCGCCGACAAAAACGCAGATAGACAGACCATCTGAATATCAGATCCAGCGCCTCCTAGATGATCGCGCTCATGCATGAAGGCTAATAACGACAGAAATTAATTGCTAGTGCATGAGTCGAAGGAGGCGCTGAGCATTCGCAGGCCGCTGGCGCCGTTGGGGGGAAATCGGGTCAACGGAGTGACGTTGCCGTTCCGGGAGCGCAGAGCGCGCTTGATGTGGCATGTGCCGTCGCCCACCACGACGATTCGGTCGGCTTTGACCATGTCTTGCGTCCAGCCGGGACAGGCGGCCACCAAGTCGTAGGCTCGGCAGCAGGTGCACTTGTTCAACACTGTCACGTACGGCCTGGTCACACGGTACGGCTCATCCACCTCTTGATCGTTTTCCTTCCGCATGCCCAGCTGTATATCTACGTCCGACACACTGCATTGCTGCTGCACGTCGTGCTGGGCCTCCAGCTCCTCCCGCATCACCTGTCGTCCAGCTGGCGGAGCAGTAGCAGTAGCGAATTAAGTATTTTAATGTACATCACAGCTATTGACACTAACATTATTATGTATAATTGTATATTATATAAGCCTCGTCGATCATAATGAATGGTCGTCGTTGATGTTCGCTAGACCAGAACACGAGAGAGACACACGCGCACACACACACAAAGGAGCAGATTATTTATATTACCTGCCGTTGAAATCCCTGCTTCACCAAGGATGACGATCATCATCGTCATGGCTGCTGCCACCAGGGCAAGTACCCTGCGCGACGCCAAAATTACTCTTCCTCTGGCTGTCTGCTGCACGGGTCGACGAGCCATCGCTGCCAGGTAGCCTCGTGTTATAATGAAACGCTGAAACTGCACCACCTTTCACCAGTGCGCTTCTATTAGTTACTCCGAACACGCGAAAACGAAAGCGCAAGCGGAACATGCCCTTCTTTTATACATAACTAGGATCCTCGGCGAGTTCCCAAATCCTTGATAACTAATACGGGTGACCGACATTTTGGCTTAGCTTATTCTCACTTTTTGTAGCTTGCGACATTTTGCCTGCGATGAAATTCTCTCGTTTCACACAGGATGTTTACAAAAGATTTTGTTGTAATCTGTGGACAGACAAGAAAAAGATCAAGGAGAACAGTGTGCCAGGTGCCTTCTTTCTTGTATTTTTTCCTGTAGGATGCATTACTATTGTCCTTTCATGGTGTGGCCTTTGTTTTTGTATTGAGGGCATATGTTGTCTTGAATGGGATCTCTACTCATGTGGTGAGTGCATAGACACTTGCACACACGCACATAAAAATCTTATTAGTTGTGGTCACATGATGTTTAAAATGACTATCAACTCTTTTTGTCATGATACAAGGAATGTAACCATTTTGGACCATTCAAACCCATAGAATTTAGTCCTAACAAGGAAAATGGGCATATACTACCATGTGTGAAGGAGATAATAGTAGACATTCTAATAAAAATAGGCTAGGAACCACTCCATATATGTATAAAAAATGTAGGAGAATAACATCTTTGACCATTATAGTCATTTTGAAAATTGCAAAATATATTTTTTAACACACTTATAAACTCTCCCAAAATCCCTCCTCCATCTTATCAACATACTCATTGATGATCTTTGATGGAATACTTGAAGCCCATTAGGGAGCCTAAGGAGGGATGCGCAAGCGTGCAAGGGTTATGATCTAAAATACACCATGCAAAGGTACTCTTACATGTTAGTTAAAGCCCCCTTCCTCCCTAATTATAACACATCACTTTTATGATTACCCTCTCTCTCTTCTTAAAACACTTTTGATCTCTTATTAAACTATATCCATACACACACACACAATTTCTCTCTCATTCAGAGGCTGATTAATCGCCAAACTTGTGTGTTTTCTTAAGTAGGAAAATCATAGAAAATACTCTTACTCTCTCTCTCTCTCTCTCTCTCTCTCTCTCTCTCTCTCTCTTTTGATACACAATGACACCACCTCCCCTCCTTTTGTAGCACACATGCACACTAGTTTTTTTCCCTAATGGGACTAACACACACACACACACACACTCTCTCTCTCTCTCTCTCTCTCTCTCGTGTTAGATTTTCTCAAATTTTCAGTACCCTTGTAAGTTGCCACCAATGATCCATGATTCTCTAAGTTATAAGACCCACATTATGAGAAGAAGCCATGTGGGAGCTGGAACATTGGTTGGGTCATGACTTGTATGTTAGATGAGATCTCTATGACCATACAACAAAATGTTGACCTATGTGGATCTAGCCATTGGGCTAAATAAAGTTGTTTATACTAGTAGCAACTTGAGCCACAATGCATTGAGTTGTGGAGTGTGGGAGTTAGTAGCAACCCCTATTTTAGGTTGAGAGAGATGTAAGAGTGGACCTTGGCTAGGGAAGTGTCATAGTGGCCGATATTCCCCCTGACAAGGTCTAAGAGATTACATTCCTAGTCATTAGGGGAGATTTGGGCTCACTTTTGGGCCTTTTAAGCTATTTAGATTTCCAAAGGATATTCCATAATGACAAATGAGGGTGAGGCTATTGTTACAAAACTTAAGGCAACTTTTTGGTCTAGAGGCCATAACTTGAGCATACAGGCTCTAAATTTATCAAAGATTGGTACATAATAATGCTCTCATCAAGATCTTTCTAACAATATATTATATAATATTATTTTGAAATAAAATGGGTATAGTTATCCATGGGCCTCTTTTTTCAATAGGATGATGATATGACAATTCTTACAAGGCCTAAAAGTGAGTCCAAATTTGCCCTAATGCTAATGTTAAAGAAAATATTCTTTAGAATATTTGCTACTTGACTAGGAAAGGTTCATAATATAGTTGGAGACAGGTCGACTAGACTACCTTCGTAGAATATAAAGAAAGACCTCTCTAAATATATAATTAGTCTAAATCCTAGACCATAAACCTATTATCTATCAGAATTGCCATCTAATCTTCACAATGGAAGTACATGGTGAATAGAGCCATCTTTGTATCCCGGGGTACACCTTATAGAACATGTAAGATATCACATAAGTTTAAAAGAAAGGATATTTTATTTAGTAACATTTACGAGATTATATCACAAAATTTAATTTTAAATTATAATGAAAAAATCTATAATTTTACTAAAGTATAAGGGGTCATTTTGTGACCTCATAGTATCTAAAGAAATAATATTTTTAAATACTCTTTGAATGCACATTATATAGATTATTTTTTATAGGTGCACCCCCAAGTCTTTGTATCATTTTTTTGGAATTAAAGAAGTTCGTGTTCTTCTCACACTTGTTGTATACTCTTTACTCCTCCTTACTTAGATTTTTTTCATTATACCATATAATTGTTACATGGTATCAAAGCCCATGGAGGCTCTAAGGAGTGAAGAGTGCACAAAAGGCAAGGGCTTTAAAGAGGAGAAATATCATCTTGTGCATCACATAGCAACACTCTTGTATTGAAAATTTACACACTAAGGATTTGTCCACCAATGTTTAATAAAGGTAAGTTAGATGGTACAAACTACACTTTATAAAAGTTTATAATTACAACTACTATTGATTCTTAAGAGCTTTTGGAGACATTGATTGGGACTAACCTAGAACCACAATCCACCCTCAACCCATTAAAATCAAGTGTTGTAAATCCTCCAAATGAAGATTTTTTAGAAGCTTGAAAATGAAGAAATGCAAACGTATCATGTGGGTTAGTTACAAGCTCTTCTCATACAATTAAGACATCAGAGGCTTGGAACACATTGAGCAATTAATACAAAATGGAAAGCCAAATAAGAACTCAAAACGTAGAGAATCAACTAAGAGTGGAGTAGTTTACTAAAGCAGAGACAGTGGAAGCATCTATCACTCAGATCAAGAATATATGTAAGAAGATGGATGACACAGGGATACAAAATATTAGTAACGAGCTAGCTTAGAGGTATCTTTGAAATTTTCCACCAAAGTTTGATAGACTGAAACTCCCCTAAACAAAGTGAGACCCCAAGCTTTGAATTTGAGAAATTTTATGCACTACTTATGGAGGAGGAGTTCCAAGTTAAAGCTCAACAAGGTAGTGGCAATGGAGATCGTGCATTCTCTTACCAATACAAAAGCCAAAATAAATACTTTTTTTAAAAACTCATCACAAGGCCAATATTGTTAAGAAATCATCTAACTTACACTTTACAACTTTTGGATGTGAATGCTATACCTATGTTCCAAAGGATAATACAAATATTTTTTTAAAAAAGTACCAAATGTATCTTATTTGGCTATATTGATGAGCAAAATGCATACAAATTGTATGATCAAGAGGAAAGAGATCATAGTGAGCCATGATGTGTCATTCAAGGAGTAGCCACATATAGTGGAAAAGAAGAATGTAACTTTTTTTGCTTTATCATCAAGCAAAGAAGTAGTCCACTGTGAGCCTGACACAAGAGCTATCCTTATTATCAAGGAGGAGGAAGCATAATATTCAAAAAATAAGGAGAAAGTTCACCAACCTATTATTGCGCCATTGGAGAAGACATTATCCCAATGGGTGAAGTAGCTTGAGTAGTAACCCTATACCTATAGCTACTGAGGAAAATATAGATTGAACAAGAAGGTCTTAGAGACTAGAGGTGCAAAGAGAGGCGTGTGCTCACAAAGTCAATATGGACTTGATGGCTGAGATTATGAGAGAAGTAAATGAGCCATGAGACTTGGAAGCACTTGTCAATCCTACATGGAGAGAGATTATGCAAGCTATAAGTATGGCATCATAATCAATAATGATATTGGAAAGCTAATGGATCGGTTAGAAAAGAAGAAGATTATTGGCATCTGTAACGTGTCCACCTGTTCCCTTCAGGACACGTCTTAGCAGTCCATCGGAAAGGAGGTCTAGAAAGCTCCGCCTGGCACTACCGTGGAATGTCATGGGGTTTGCGATCTAGGACTTTCCACGTCTGCCACATAGCAGAAGTATTCTGGCCATTCCTATGTAGGACCGACCTGAATCAGGGTTTCCCCTAATGGTCTTTTCCTAAACGGCAACTAGCGTCGAACCCTGAGCAAACTACTTTACACAGAATCGCCAGGGCTGAAGCGGATTCACGCTGCACTTGGTTCAAGACGAATGGGAAATGAGAGGGATGCAAGGCTCGACCTCCCTGCCATAAGGCATAGTCCCATTCCATTCCCCTAAAACATCATAAATCTGGGATTACTATCACCTAGACTCTAGGTTAGCACCCTTGCTATTCATTTTCCTTGAAACGATCTCCTTGCTGTCCATTATGATTGAGAAAAGTTCCCGGCCAATCGGGACCACCCATCCGTAGGATGGACCCATGGCCACATCCACCGCACTTTCCTCAAGTTGTTTTAGTTGTCTAATTACCTACCACATTTAGTTGGACATGCATCAAGCAGTTTCCTTAAATAACCCGTTTGGCACCGGTTCCTTCACGTAATCTTAGCACTTGATATAGAAAAACTATGTCAAACAAGTTCCTTTTCAACAGGTTATCATATTTATCTTTGGAATACATTTATAAAGTCCAGCCCATCGGCTTATCCATAATCCGCCTGAAGGCTATCCAGCAATCCACAGGGATTATTAATCCAAGATTCTGCCCGTAGACTAGTATGCGGGCCTCGAGATCCAATCCCGAGTCACGTTGGCCTCTTGTGTAGGGCTCAGAAGGCGAGGGATTTACGGTCAGAGCCCCCCCTGGACCCAAGCGTCCTCTTGCTCCAAGTAGCGCTCAATGGAGAGACCTCACGTGGCGGCTTCGGTCCACCTTCTCGGCGTGGCTAACAATCCCCTTGGTTAGGGTCAGGCAGACAGTCGGAGTAACTGACGCTTCCTCTCCCTTCAGGCCTTCAACTTGAAGCATTAGATTTCTTTTCATACTTTAGTTCATTGAGAAAACAAAGCAAACAATGCTCTTTAAACTGTTACAAGCACAATCATTTCCAATGTTTGTTTATTTGGTCAATTGCTAAGGAGTGAATCCTTCTCTCCGAATGCATCCAGCATTCGATCCGGGATCAATTGCGACTCGGCAAGATCCTCGAGGGTTTGTTTGTTAGCCCATATGTCCTTGGGTTAGGGCCATACCCTATTAACCCAACTTAACTAATACCTTAAGTTCTATTAACAATAAATATGTTGCTCCAAATTATTGATTGGTCCTTTGCTTCCAAACAAATATCTAATTCCCTTATCTTGGTCACTTTTCCCAAGAAAGGTGCTATAACATGATGACTACTCATCCTCTTGCAAGATAAACTTGCACAAGAATCTGCCAATCTCATTCCGAGGAATTGGCCATTCCCTTGTGATCAAGCCACAAGTTCATGCGACTCTGCAACTTGTTGCACAAGTGTCGCATCTAATCCATGGGACTAGTTTACCCATCGAATGGCGTCTTCTAATCACGGAATCATGATTAGATAGGAAACAGGTTTTAGGGTTATTCATATCCAATCCTTTCCCCATTGCACTGGCCGACATCATCGGTCCTAGGGTTCCAACTCAATCCGAGTTTCATCTTTTTAACAAGCGATCCTTAGGGTAGAAACCCTAATTCGTTTCTTGCAAATACATCTTATTGTCCCTACATTCCGTGAATGTGGGCAGGACCTAGGGTTATGAGAGTTTCGACTTGGCAATTAGCGCGTCTAGGCCAAGTCCTTAATGTGCTAAATCCTAGTTAGCACTTGGGGTATGTTGTATTGATTTAACCATCCGAAGAGAATCCTTTGTGGGTCAGGTGTTTGGGTAATCTAGATTACTTGTCTTACTACAAGGACGAACTACTGCTAAAGATATTGTCTTGATCAAAGAGGGAAAAAACTAGTAGTATTATGTTGTTACGCAAGCGGTGATCGAGAACAACCCTCACTCACAACCTGATAACGAGATGTTAAGGAGTGCCGGTTGGGATAATTGACTTTGTAGAATGAACAAATCAATTTGAAAAATTCAGATATTCGATAAATCACCACAAAACAAGACTAAAAACAACGCCTCTTATAGCTCACAAAAAGTTTAAAACCCGTATGCAGGTAGAGCATCACACAACCACACAATGGAAATACCAATAATTTGAAAACAAACCAAGAGAAATATATTCTCGTACCTTAACAACCTTGAGCTGATGCTCGGCGCTTTGACACAAAAAAGCTCCAACTTCCAAATTAGCATGACAAGAGCTCACTCTAGCATGCGAGCCTCCACTCTCCTCTCTCACATAATACAATTATAATCAAGCGGGAAGACCCTTAACTCTTCAATCTCCTCTCCTTATATAGTTTTCTATCCACACTCACACACATTAGGCTTTTTGCTTTCAGCTTTCAGCTTTTGCTTTTCTACAGCTTTTCACTATTTTCGTTTTGCTGCTTTATGCCTGTTTGCAACTTGTTTGGATCATAACTTCGTCATTTGAACTCCGAATATAGTCATTCGGGTACTCAAAACGATTGGAACATCTGTCCACAAGCCATCGCAGGCAGAATCACAAAAATCTATCGAAAATGAGAAAAAATATTGATATTCGTAAATTGCATCATTTTTCTCCATCTTTTATCTTGGACAACTTATTCCCTTCCTTGGCCTATTGTTCTTGTAATTGCACACACTTTCAACACACATGTCCTCTTTTTCTTCAAGAAATATTCGCTAACGATGTAACACGTACGATCTTTTTCTTTGATCCTTGAGCCTTCAAAATAAACATTCTCTGAATATGAACCTGTTTTTTTATATAGTGTAACCTAGCAAGAATATGGTTTCTTGAAATGAACTCCGTGCCCAATCATTCATGATTTGAAAAAATATGCAGTGTTGGATCCATGATATGCAACCAATCAATCAATGTTCCACACAAAAATAATGTATGCATTGAAGAATCGTGCCTAGCCTATCTACATGTGATCATGCGTCATGTGTCATGCAAACAAAATTCCTTATTAATTTAAAATTCCTTATCCTCACCTCTCAACTCTCATAAGAAGATATGATATACTCCGCTCCACCCATACAAAATCTCACAATCACTCTAAAAAATGATGGTCCTCAAGATGTTGACCAGATAAGAACAACCCATCTCACAATTGGTGGCTTCCTTCACAACCCTCTAACTCACCCATCCTCCTTACACACTCAACCAGAGGTTCTTAACTTTGTGATGAGTATCCCAAATATCGTGCATGCAAGAAATGTGCATGCTCAATGATAGGTGCTCTCTCATGTGCACGTGCATCTAAGATTTACTGGATATAGTTGCAGCGGACCTCATGCCGTGCTAGTGCTTAACGATGATGCAAAACGTGCATAATCCCAACCCATGGCATGGAAATATTTGATAAGAACAGGAGGCGACCCCCGAGTGCAGTGCTTCAACAAGTGCAATGTGAAGTGCTCGTGAATCCATAATCCCTGTGATGTGCAAAAGTCTTGACAAGAAAACATACCTTGCCCAAAATGTTTGGTAGCTATTGACAAAGACAAGCTTCATCCTGTCCAAAAAAATACCAAGCTTGACCAAGGCTATCAAGTTTCACACTCAATAAATCAAACAAAATGACAGAAGCAAATCCTAGGCTAATCAAACACAAGAAATCCAAATACGAAACAACAAAACAAACTGTCACACAAACAACTAAGCTAGCAAAAATCAAACCTAACTACAGTTAGACTAGGGTTTTTCAGTTTTCACAAAAACGCTTGACAATGTCATAATTCATGTAAGCATGCGATTCATTTCCTCTAGATTCGCAATCCCTAAATTTTCTTGTTAAGACCAAGCACATGTTAAAATTTGCATAACTTCCATTGGTCCTACTAGGACATGTATTCACGATTCATGCCACTAAGCTTTTTAGGGTTTTATGTTAAAATGAACCATGCATCCTTTCCCTAACTTCATTTCTGAGTGAAATATTCGTACGCTGAATGAGCATTACACAACCTCTCCTAACTACTTATGTAGTTGATTGAGATTTATGCCAATTGACTAGAGTTTAACCTACTTCATGTAGCCCTAGAATCATTTCCATGCCTTGCAAATTCCTACGGTTGTTAGCAACTTGCTTAATGAATCATTACGAAGAAAGATTTTTCTAATAATGCGACATGCGATTTAATCTTTCCATGCATAATCAAAGTGTACTACAATAATTTTGACTTTGTAATGATGGCCATTAGTTGATCTAGACTCGTTACTTTACAATGCATAAAAACAACTTGCTAAGAATGCATAGACATCTTATGTTCTTTTTCGTTTGTTTCATTGAAAATACAAATGACCGATTCTTTAATCGTGAGTTATTTCCCTTAGAATAGCCAATGTATTTCAATCACAAAAGTGCATCTTACTTCCGTGAATTAACCATGCATAATTGCAATATTTCGACATAAATCAAAAATAGGAAGAAAACCTAGACTTGTGGGTTCGGTGAAATGTCCACATGAATGTTAGGAGATGGTACTCCTGCGGTTGCACCTTGTGCCTTTTTAGGGGCCATCGTGAATTCGACCTTCTTGCCTTGGCCGTAGACTTATGATCTTGGCCCGTCTCCCTTGTACGTGCAATTCCCTTTGAGGTACGGCTTCCTTGTCTGAAGTACCGACTTGCGAAATTGGGCTTTGGAAATAGGGACTTATGAACTTTCCCTTCCTTTCGTAGAAGTTTTGGGAATAAAGATCTTTATGGAGAGGGAGTGTGAGGGAAAAATTAGAGATCGGTTTATGGGGGAAATCGAGTGGGAAGTGCTTTGTAGCTCCCTCTCCTTCAAAGCCCTAGAAAGGAGTATTAGGGAACTAGTGGGAAGGCCTTATAGGCTTCCTCCTCGAAGCTCAGAGGAAAGAAAAGTTATCTTTAGGAGGGTTCAATGGGAAAGCCCTTAAACCCGGCAAGGAGATTGGCCTTGTGACGGATGCAATGAAAAAGGCCTTTAAATTCCGGGTTACAATGGACTTAATAGGGACTCCACGGGTAGGACTTTACAATCGGGAAAAAAATGGCTTTTGGGGGATGCAAGGGAAAGGGGACTTGAAAATTCCAGATATAAAATGGCCTTCACGGGAAGGGATAAAATGGCTTTAAAGGACTTGTGTGTGAAGGGGTTTAAAAGGAAACCGGGGGTAAAAAGGATTTATGGAAATCCATGGAAAGGTGCTTTAAAAACCCGGGATAAGGTGGGCTTTATAAGAACTTGGGTGGAGAGTCCACGGGAAGGGGGGCTTGGAGAGCCCCCTTAGAAGCTTCCAAGAAGCTTCTAGGGGCGTGTAATGTAGGACCACGTGGAAGAGGTAGGGATGATGGTTACGTGGAGGGGGAAAAAGGATGATACCCAAATAAGAAGAGGGATGTGGCGGCGCAGCTCAGCCTCCAGCGGCGGATGCAGCAGTCAAGGCACTCTACGGTCAAAGAGGGAGGCAGCGTTCTGACCTGCAACTCCTGCTAGCACGGCGGCTCTATGGACTTCAGGAGCTTCTTCCTCCCCCATGCAGCACAATGGCAGCTTCAATACCTCCCTCCACAGTCTGGCGTCGTCTTCCTTCTCTCACCCCTCATGCTCAGAATCTACCACTCTGTCCTCCTCCACCCCTTAGAGGGGGTTTATATAGGACAAGGGGGGGAGAGG
The DNA here is from genome assembly GCF_053477565.2 of Lygodium microphyllum. Lineage (NCBI taxonomy): Eukaryota > Viridiplantae > Streptophyta > Polypodiopsida > Schizaeales > Lygodiaceae > Lygodium > Lygodium microphyllum. The sequence continues at coordinate 182,433,542 of NC_141135.1, forward strand.
GTTCCCTCCCCTACGTGGCCCCCTACATGAATTCTTTCCTTCCACCTCTTCAATTTCCCATTATAGCCCCATCCTCTTCCCTCAGCCATGCTTTGGCTGGGGGAAGGTAATTAAAAAAATTTGCAATAAACCTATTAATTATCCTCTTGACCTCCTCCCAAGAGGATGTTCACTTGCGGTTATGTGGGTTTTTAAACCTCGGTCCCGTTTGGCCAGTGGAGAGTCATCATACGTCGTGTACAATTTAAAGATTTCACCCTCCGTAACTTCAATGCCAGAATTGTCATTTGCATGAGTCTTGCACGGGCTAGTAATATTTTTCAACAGAAATATTACATTCTCTCCCCCTTGGAGGAATCAAGATTTCTTCATCTCGAGATAAACTAGGGATATTGATGGTTGAGAGTGCTTTCATCCATCCAAGTGGCATCCTCCTCAGGATAATCTTTCCAGTGGACGAGGCATTCTCTCAAGGTTCTGGATCTCAGTTGTCGCTCCCTAACATCTAAGATCTTGTCAGGCGGTAGCTCAAGGACTCCTTGGCTAGGCATTACAATTTGTTGGTCATCAAGTACATGGCTGGGATTAGGTACATACTTCTTCAATAGGCTGATATGGAATACATTATGAACCTTTAGGTTCTCAGGGAGTTGCAGTCTATAAGCATTAGGTCCTAGGCACTTGAGGATCTTGTATGGTCCACAATGCCTTGGAATTAGCTTCTTGCAATCTCCTAAGGATAGAGAACTCTTCTTTGGCCATACGCAAATGAAGACCATGTCTCCTTCCTCGAAGATTCTATGTTGATGCTTCAAATCCGCGTATGCCTTCTGTCTATCCTTGGTGGCTTGGATGTCCTGTCTTATTGACTTTACTTGGTCATCCATCTCTTCCAGCATCTACCTTGAAGCTTCAACCTTCAAAGTTGGATCTGAGAAGTTTAGGGGACTTCGACAGTCATGCCCATACAATGCTTGAAAATCGATCATATGAATGCTTTGTTGGTAAGAAGCATTTTAGGCAAAGTCAACCAAAGGCAAGTATTGAATCCACCTTTTTGGTTCACGACAACAGTGTGCCCTTAGCATATCCTCGATGACTTGATTGACTCACTCTATTTGGCCATCAGTTTGGGGATGGTAAGCTATACTAAAATAGAGTCGAGTCCCAATGGCTTCAAAGATAGCTCTCTAGAAGTGTAATGTGAAGAGAGAATCACGATCACTAATGATTTCTTCTGGGTAGCCCATGTAGCTTGAATATCTCCTTGATAAACAACCTTGCAATGTCTGAGGCTTTATAGTTTGTCTTAACAGGAATAAGGTATGCAACCTTAGTAAGCATGTCAACCACAACCATGATGGAGTTGTATCCTCCCTGAACTTGGGGTAGGACAACAACAAAGTCCATACTGATGAATTCCCATTTCATTTGGGGAATGTCAAGTGGTTGTAACTTTCCTAGCATTTTGACATGTTCGGCTTTGATATGTTAACAAGACAAACACTCAGTGACATATTTGAGAATGCCACCTTTAAGCCTCTCCCAATAGTAGCTCTTCCTAACTGCATTGAGAGTCTTAGCATAGCCAGGATGTCCTGAGAAAGGGGAATCATGAGCTTCCCACAGTATCTTCTGCTTAAGTGACTGGCTTGCCGGTATACATAATCTCGTTCTATAGTAGACAAGTCCACTATTGATAGAGAATTCATGATACTTAGCCTGTAGCTTTTGGTCCTGGTCCTTGATAGGGATCTCCCTTAGCATCTTTTGATAGGCTGGATCAAGACATGCTTCTTCTCTAGCTAGCTCAAGTATTGGGTTATTTGGCGTGGACACCTTTGTGGCTAGAGATCTAGCTGTTGATGGATTTTGCAAGATTAGAGAATTAAGGAATTGATTTCAAAATCATACTCCTCCAACACTTCAATCCACCGACGTTGCCTCATGTTGAGCTCGTTCTGGGTAAAGATCCACTTGATACTTTTATGATCAGTCACTAGAGTAAACTTGTTACCCAATAGGTAGTGTCTCCAAAGCTTTAAAGCATGGATGACAGCTAATAGTTCTAGATCATGGGTAGCATAATTCTTCTCATGGATCTTCAGTTTCCTTGAAGATTATGCTACAGGATGACCTTCTTGCATGAGCACACATCCTAAGGCAAGCGTGCTAGCATCAGTTACTACCTCGAACTCCTTAATGAGGTCTGGAAGTTTCAATATAGGTGCTGATACCAAAATTTTCTTTAATCTATCAAAGCTAGATTGATCGGCACCTGACAATGCAATGGATATTTGCTTCTTCAATAGATCCGTCAGAGGTGCTGCAATCAAAGCATAGTTTTTGATGAAGACCCTATACCATCCTGTCAATCCAAGAAAACTGTGTATTTCTTTGATAGTTGTTAGTATTGGCCATTCTAGAACGTCTCTGACTTTGGCCGGATCCACTGAGATTCCTTCCGCTGATACAATGAATCCCAAATATTCAATCTGACGCCTGAAGAATGCACACTTCTTCATCTTAGCATAGAGCTTATATGCTCTCATTGTCTCAAGGACAATACGAAGTTGGGGTTCATGATCTTCTTCCTGTTTGGAATAGACTAAAGTGTCTTCGAAGAAGAGGAGTACGAAGTCATCAAGATATGGCCTAAAGATATCCTGCATTAACATGTTGAAGGTGGCAGGCGCATTCGTGAGTCCGAATGACATAAGTAGAAATTCAAAGTGTCCATATCTTATGTTGAAGGCCATCTTTGGGATATCTTCTTCCTTGATTCTTATCTGATAGTAACCAAACCTGAGATCAATCTTGGAGAAGATCTTCTCACCCTAAAGATGATCAAGAAGCTCATCTATTCTAGGAATAGGGTACTTGTTCTTGACAGTTGATGGATTCAACCCTCTGTAATCAATACATAGTCGAAGCATTCCATCTTTCTTTTTCTGGAACAGTACTAGAGTTCCCCATGGTGAACTGCTAGGACGGATGTAGCCCTGATCTAGCATTTGCTTGAGTTGTTTCTTTAGCTCAATTGTTTCCAGGATGGACATCCTATAAGGTCTCTTTGCAACTCATGATCCACTTCTCTTTGAGACGGGAGTTCTATCAAATCTTCAGGAAATATGTCCACGTATTCTTTTAGCCATGAAGGTTCTTCACTAGACTCCTTCTTCTGATCTAACTTATTGAGCTTAATCAAGTAGATAGGTAGTCCCTTTCAAACTCCCTTTATAATCCGAGATGCTTTGGCCAATTGAATTTTTGGCTTTCCAGCCTCACCTTCAGTTGTGAACAATTCTCTTTCAGAGTTTCGAAAGGAAATTTGGCCCTTTCCATAATGAATGTGGGCATCATTAGATTTAAGCCAATCCATTCTGAGTAGACACTCATGGATACCTAGGTTCATGACTCTGAATTTGACCGAAGTTGTCTTTCCTCCCAGAAAGAATTCCACCTTAGCAGTTTGCCTGGTACAAGTGACCTCACGACCATTTGCTAATTCCACAAGCAACGTAGGTGCTTCTACTGTGGCTATTCCTAATCTTCTTGCAGAAGCTAGTGAGATAAAGGAATGTGTAGTGCCACAATCAATCAAGGTCTTGAAACCTTTACCTTGATAGTCCGATGGGGTTTGAATCACCGAAAACTGGCGATTCGGCCCTTTCTTGTGAAGAGCGGCATGGACTATTGCCCTTTCAAACTCTGCTTCCATGGTCGGATCTTCTTCTTCGTACATTTTCCTGTTGGCAACGCAGGCGGTTCTTCCTCTTCCTCGAGTAGCGGCTCCCTGTCCATGGCTAGTTCCTTGGAAAGATACTTGACGATGTCCTCCGGCAAGCCTGGGACATTACCTCTTGAAATGACCGGGCTCATTGTAGTGGAAACAATGGAGGTTTCGACCATTGCTTTGGGTAGGGACAAAGCTGTTGGCATTATTAGTCCTTGCTTTCTTTCTTTGTCCCTGATTTTGACCTTGAACTTTCTTCATTTGAGGCCTATATGCTTCTCTGTTCGGGTCATTATAAGACCAAGTTTTGTTACTTCTTGGCCTAGTCTGCATCTCTTGAATTATGGGCGCAGCTCGAATGAGTGCATCTTGTAGATCTAATGGGCACATAGATTTGAGACAGGTATTCACTGGTGGGTCTAAACCAGCACAAATTTTTGACACCTGCTATGTTATGGCGCATACTTAAGAAGTGAGACGAATTTTGAGTAGTATGCGTCAAGAGTGAGTCCCAGTTGTTTTAGCTCGTAGAACTCATTCATTTTCTATGTGCGATATGTAGGTGGTAAGTATCTTCCTTGCACAGCTTTCTTCAGTTTTTTCTAGGTAACGGATCCTTCTGCGATCCCTTGATCTCTGCACCATTGCTTCCACCAAAGCTTGGCTTCACCAGTGAGCTTCAGCTTGGCGAGTATAGCCTGGTTGGCGGGTGCAGTACCGGTTGCTTCAAAGTAATCCTCCATGGACTCTATCCAAATCTCAGCATCCGCTTGGACAGTCCTACCTTTCCCGTCAAATTCTGGCGGCTTGATCTGCTTGAGAAGAAACTTCTTCTCCTGGATCATGGCAGTACTTGATGTAGGAGGCGAACTGGGAATCTGTACCTGGGGTTGTGCCTGGATAGAGGTTTCTTAACGTTATAACTCACTAATCGTTATGACTTTATATTTCATAACCAATTTCAGCTATCAACCAAGAAACCTAGCCACTTAACTTTTGATCAATTCTCATGGACAAGACAAACATTGATAAAAAGAAGTCTCATTGCATTTATATGGGCATAGCCCTTTCGGAGTATAATATTTCCTGACATAATAGAGCAACTGTTTCATTTAGTTTGGTGAGAATAATGTTATATTGCATTTATCTACGGGAACTGGATAACAATATAGTTTCGGGTCATGGATCTTCAGGAATCGGTAAGTCATCAGAAGATTAGGGTATCCCTTCCTTTGGAACCCATTCTTCTCATAGCGCCCTAACACCTTGATCCTGTCGGCGGAGACTACATGGATCACTTCCTCATATACATATGAGTTCATCTCAACCCTCCGACCTTGAATATGTAAAGTTGAGTTTACATGAGCTTTCACAAAAATGAACAGCTTCATGATCTTCAGATCCTCCAACCACTTGATCCTCTTTAGGTTGGTCCAAAGGTATGCAAACCGGAGGGTAGCTATATAGTAGATTCCTGAGTCACCCATCCATCTCCGTTCCACGTACAAAGGCGATGGATTATAAATACAGTCTAGGATGCTCATCATATCAACCCTTTGTCTATAGTCCGAGGAATGCATCGCGGTCATAAACATGACTCGGAACACTAAGAACCTATTCCATGCTTCATAATTCTACAAGACAGCATCGAAAGTAAGGAGATGTTTTGAATAACAACATTTTCTTTACTTCTTCTTATTAAGATTTCTTAAAAACAAATCCTTCGTTGGTTCGCTCTAATACCAACGGTAACGTGTCCACCTGTTCCCTTCAAGACACGTCTTAGCAGTCCATCAGAAAGGAGGTCTAGAAAGCTCACCTCGGCACTCCCATGGAATGTCACGAGGTTTGTGATCTAGGACTTTCCGCATCTGCCATGTAGCGGAATGTAACGTGTCCGCTAGAATCATTCCGGACACGTCTTAGCAGTCCATCGGGAAGGATGTCTAGAAAGCTCCGCCCGGCACTCCCATGGAATGTTACGGGGCTTGCGATCTAGGTCTTCCCGCGTCTGCCACGTAGCGGAAGTATCCTGGCCGTTCCCACTTAGGATCGACCTGAATTTGGGTTTTCCTGTTTGGTCATTAGCTAGCAACAACTAGCGTCAGACCCCGATCGAACTACTTTACGTAGAAACGCCCGGTCTGAAGCGGATTCAAGCTGCACTTGGTTCAAGGAGAATGAGAAACGAGAGGGATGCAAGGCTCGACCTCTCTGCCACAAGGCATAGTCCCATTCTGTTCCCCTAAAACAGCGTAAATCGGGTAGGATGTAAGTCTAGGTCATCATCCTCGTTATTCGCTTTGATGCTGAAGATTAACCTGCTACTCGTCGAAGACTTTGAGAAAAGTTCCCGGCTAACCGGGACCACCCATCCGTAGGACGGACCCATGATCCATCCTCCGCACTTTCCTCGGTTTGTTTTAGTTATGTAATTACCTACCACATTAGTTTGACATATAACAAACAGCTTCCTTGATTAACCCTGTTAAGCACTGGTTCCTTCACGTAATCTTATCACAGGACATAAAGAAAACAATGCCAAACAACTTCTTTATTATCATTTTATCCTTTTATCTTTGAAATACAAGGAGTTCTCGCCTGTAGCCGTATTCATAATCCACCCGAAGGCTATCCAGTAATCCACCAGGGATCACTATCCAAGTTTCCGCTCGTAGACTAGTATGCGGGCCTCGAGATCCAATCCCGAGTCACGTTAGTCTCTTGTGCAGGGCCCGGAAGGCGAGGGATTTACAGCCAGAGCCCCCCCTGGCACCCAAGCGTCCTCCTGCTCCAAGCAGAACTCAACGGAGAGACCTCTCACGGCGGGTTCGGTCCACGTTCCCGGCGCGGCTAACAACCCCCTTGGTTAGGGTTAAGCAGGCAGTCGGGGGTAACTGAAGCTGCCTCTCCCTTCAGGCTTCAACCTGAAGTATTTAGATATGTTTTCCTCCTTTAGTTCATTGAGCAAACAATGCAAACAGTGCTTTCTAAACTGTTACAAGCACAATCAAATTCCAGTGGTCGTTTGGCTGGCAAACCGTTAAGGAGTGACTTCCTTTCCTCCGAATGCAACCCGCATTCGATCCGGAATCAATTTCAACTTGGCAAGATTCCTATCATTCTTGGGTTAGGGTCATACCCTACCCATACTTTAGGTTTGTTGTGGTAGGTTCCAGCGACCATGTCGCTTTAGTTTATTGTCTGGTCATTTGCAAATACCTAACTTTCCTTTTCCTTGGCAATTATTTCCCAAGGAAAGTGAGTAACAGGATGATTACTCATCCTCTTGTAAGTTAAATTCCTTCAATAACTTGCCAACCTCATTTCGAGAGATGACAAAAACTCTCTTGTGGACAAATCTCAAGTCTATACAATGTTGCAGCTTTTTGCACATGTATTGCATCTAATTTCACGGGATCATTCCACCCATTGCTTAGCGTTTTCCGGTCACGGAATTTACCTTCAGGGTTTTAGGGTATTCTCCAAACCATTCCTAGTTATGTGGCCCATGGTACTAAAGATAGGCAACTCCGTCGGGGTTCCATCATTTTGAACGAATGATCCTTAGGATAAAACCTTAGATCATTTTATGCATAAGCACCCAATTGACTCGACATTCCGAATGTGTGTAAGATCTTAGGGTTTGCGGTTCTAACTTGGCAACAAATGTAAAACTAGGTCAATTCTTACCGCATCAAACCCTAGTTAGCACTTGGGATACTTATCATATCGACTGAACCATGCCCAAATGAATCCCTTGTGGTTTATGTGATTTAGACAACACAATATACTTGTCTTGCGACAAGGATGAACCTTTCCCAAAGGTGATAAACTAGATCAATAGTTACAACTACACCAATACCTGTAAACATGCGATTCACTGCTTCTACGCATCACATGGTTCACAATAACCCTATCCTTTCTTGGCAAAGTAAAAATGCCTGATAATCTGGACACTAACTTTCCTAGGTCCTACTAGGATTTATGTCAAATAATCATGCCACTTGCAAGTCCATAGATCATTTTCGTGCCTTCTATTCCTTTTCAAATAACATCTTATGGGTGTTAACTTATTACAAGGAAGATTTATCCAAAAACGGGACATGCCATTAATCTTTCCATGCCTATTAAAAAGGTGTACCTCAATAATTTCAACCTTGTAATGAGGCAACAGATGTCCTAGGTTCGTCACTTTTGAATGCACAAAAGGAACTTACTAATAAGGTCCTGCGAATGCATAGACACCTTATGCTCTTTTCATTAACTCCATTGAACGTACCAATGATCAATTTCCATATCTTAGGCTATCTCTAATAAATGTTCAAATAGCCAATTCATTTTCCAATTGCACTTAACTTGACTAGTTGAATTCGAGCATGCATGAGTGCTTCCTAATCTGTGAAGTTATCGTGATTAATTCAATAATTTTTGTGTGGAATCCAAATAGATAAAACTTGGACTTGCGGACTCTGGAAAATATCCATGTATGCTCGGGGTGAACCTCCCGCATCGCACCTTGTGATCTTTCTAGAGGCCATCGCGAATTCGATCTCCAGTTAGCCTTTGTGGACTTCAACTTTTTGCCTTGGCTTGCAGTTTTTATGACCTTGGTCCGTCTCCCTTGTATGCGCAATTTCCTTTGAGATATGGCTTCCTTGACCGAAGTTCCGACTTGCGGAATTTGACTTGGGAAGGCTTTAGGGTTCTTATGAGGTCCTTTGGACAATGGAGGTTTGAGAACTTTAATCCACCTTGAAATTCCGGGTGTAGGAAGGATTTTGTGGGCCTTACGATGATGTTCGCGGAAAAGGGCTCTTGCGAATGGGCCTTGCAAGAATGGAGACTTTAGAGTTCTTCTTCTCGTTCCCTAAAATCCAAGGACCGGCCTTGTAAGTGATTAGTGGGAGGGGCCTTTACGGCCTCCTCTCTTATTCTTCAAAATCCCGGCCCAGAGATGACTGGTGGGAAGGGGTCTTTGTAGCCTCCTCTTCTTCAAAGTCTCGGATGGACTTCTTGGGTGATCGGTGAGAAGGCACGTAGCTTTTTTTTTCCCTTCAAAGTCTCGGGGGGGGGGGGGGGGTATGAATGGACTAGTGGGAAGGGGCTTAAGAAGCCCCCCCTTAGAAGCTTCTTGAAGAAGCTTCTAAGAAGCTTCTGGTTGACTGTGGCAACGTCAAGGAGGGGGGAGGGGGTCGTGATCAGGCGGGGCGGCATTTCGTCAGCACGGCTACCTCCTGCGGCAGCACGGCGAGCTCCTTCTGCAGCACCGCGGCTCCCTCTGCAGCACCGCGAGCTCTCTCTGCGGCACCGCGAGCTCCCTCACCTTACGGCCTGTCCTGCACACCCTCTAGCCTCCCCCCCTCTAGCTAGGGGGGTGTTTATATAGGCCTTGGGAGGGGTGGGGAAAGGAGGCCTCCACACACGTGGAGGACCTCCTCATGCAAACTGACCTTCTCCTCATTGGCCATTCCTCCCCCACACTCCCTCTCCTCCAGCCATGCATCGGCTGGGGGAAGGGATAATAATTTTAAAAAAAATTTGCCTTGAATATTTAAAATTGCCCCTCCCAAGAGGGTGTTTTTGTGAGACTTGCGGTTTTGAACTCCCGGATTTGATTTACCAATGCGGAGGATCCCATTTCACGCGTGCGGGTCACACATTACACTGCCAATAATTTCAATGCAAGAGATATCCTTTGCACAAGGTTTACGTCGTGTGCGGGACGTCAATATTTACGGTACGCAGTTGCGGAAATATTACACGGAAGTATTCTGACCGTTCCCACATAGGACCGACCTGAATTAGGGTTTTCCCTAATGGTCTTTTCCTTAACAGCAACTAGCATTGAACCCCAAGTGAACTACTTTACGCAGAATCACCAGGGCCGAAGTGGAATCACGCTGCACTTGGTTCAAGGAGAATGGGAAATGAGAGGGATACAAGGCTCGACCTCTCTACCATAAGGCATAGTCACATTCCGTTGTCAAGATTGTGGGAGAGAAGGAAGGAGTCTCGCTTGAAGCTTTCTTGCTTGCACAATGGGGGAAGACACACAAGGGTGGAGGCTGAAAACAGTTTTTCTCTTCTTAGTTGTGTAAGCCAAAAGAACTCAAGTACAAAGAAATAGAAGAACCCTCTATATGGGTCTCAAACCAAACTCAACTAACTAAGGTGGCATACTAACTGAGCCACAAACTAGAGTAGATAAGGATAGCTATCATGTAGCTATTATTCATGGGCGGTGTACCAACCACGTCTGCAACTGACAAGTCGGTGACATAAATACACAACGGTCACCCTGGCGTATCACGAGTGGAGCTCGATATCTCAACACTCCCCCTCGAGCTCAATCCTAATTCCTGCACACCAAGCAGGTCTCTGAACTTGCGCAGCTTTTCTGCGCCCAATGCCTTCGTAAATATGTCAGCTACCTGATCCTCTGTGCTGACATAAACTAGATCAATAAGACCTAGTAAAACCCTGTCTCGTACATAGTGATAATGCACCTCAATGTGCTTTGTTCTAGCATGATAGACTGGGTTATTTGCCAAGTGTATACTACTCATGTTGTCACAATAAATGACAACTGGCCCATCTGTAGACTGATGCATATCATAAAGTAGCTTATGCAACCAAGCTACCTCACATGCAGCCATTGCTGCACCCCTGTACTCAGCCTCTGTGCTCGACAAGGCAACTGTAGGCTGTTTCTTGCTACTCCAAGTGACTGCAGCACTCCCAAAAGAGAACACATATCCACTGGTAGATCGTCTATCAGAAATACTACCAGCCCAATCAGCATCACTGTATCCATGCAGCTGTATCTGAACCCCAGTCTTATAAAATAGTCCATACTACAATGTGGACTTCACATACCTGAGTATGCGTCTAGCCGCATCCAAATGCGATTTCCTTGGAGCCTGCATAAACTGACTTACCAATCCAACAGCATAGCTCAAATCTGGCCTGGTAATAGTCATATAAATCAAGCTTCCTACTATGCGTCTGTATATAGTAGGGTCTTCTAGAAGCTCACCTGCATCTACGCTCAGCTTCACATTCTGCTCCAAAGGAACTGAAATAGGCTTACAGCCTGTCATCCCATATTTGGACAGCATGTCCGATCCATACTACCTTTGCAAGAGCTGTATCCCACTTGGTGATCTAATCACCTCAATGCCCAAGAAATAACGCAGCTCTCCCAAATCCTTAATCTCAAACTTCTGCTTCAATAGCATTTTCACATGAAGGATATCTTCATCACTGTCACCTGTCATAATCAAATCATCAACATAAATGACAAGTAGCATAATACCTTTCTTTGTTTTTCTCACATAAAGTGAGAAATCTGCCTTGGAAATCTGAAAGCCAATAGTGACAAGATACTATCCTATCTTGTCAGACCATGCTCTAGGTGCTTGCTTCAAGCGATACAAGGCTTTCTTCAACCTGCAAACAAACTCAGGATGAACAGCATGCACATAACCTGGTGGCTGCTCCATATAGACCTCTTCTTGCAAATCACCATGCAAGAAGGCATTCTTTACATCCATCTGACGTAAAGACCATCCCTTTGATATAACCATAGCAATGACTGCTCTTACAGTTGCCATCCTTGCAACTGGACAGAATGTTTCTTCATAGTCAATGCCATATGTTTGTGCATACCCTTTGACTACTAATCTTGCCTTGTATCTGTTCACAGAACCATCTGCATTGTGCTTTACCTTATAAACCCACTTATAGCCAATTGCATTCTTACCTTTAGACAAAGGTACTAACTCCCATGTAGCATTTGCTTCCAAGGCATCCATTTCTTCATCCATGGCTTTCTCCCATTTTTCTTTTCCCATGGCTTGCTCAAAAGATGCGGGTTCTGGTTCCTGTATCACTTTGACCATATATGCATAGTGAATGGCTGTAAATCCATCATATTTCAGCCTATCCACAGGATACCTAGCTCTCGTAGACCTGCGCAAAGTAGGTTCACTCCCAGGTGCTCTCAAAACATCCCTGGTCTTCCTTACTCCAGGTGTAACAATAGAAGGAATACCCAACTCATCATCAATGCTCTGTTCTGAGCCACTGGATTCACCATCCACATAAGAGTGACCTGCATTCACATCAAACATGGACTGATCAACCTTCTCTTTTCCTTTTCGTGATACCTGCATACCACTATCTGCATTACTTTGAGAAGATTCTCCTGATCTCAATCTGCCTGTCCATGGTGAAGAATGTGAACCACTACTAGAGGACGCTCCAGGTCCACTAACATTTTGTGACTACTGCTGTGAATTTTATGCAGCATTACCATTTTGTGCATCTACATCATCAATCACATTTACTGGTTTATACCAGCTACTCATCTCATCAAAAACAACATCTCTGCTCACTGTAAACTTACGAGTAGAAGGGTTATAGCATCTATACCCTTTTTGCTGCAGAGAGTAACCAATAAAGATGCACTTCTCAGCTTTTGGATCCAACTTGGATCTCAACTCATATGGCACATGTACATAGGCAATGCAACCAAAAATTTTCAAATGAGAAATATCTGGTTTCCTACCAGTATACCTCTCCTCTGGAGTCATTCCATGTATTGCTGCAGTGGGAGTCCTGTTCATTATGTAGACTGCTGTAGCAACTGCTTCAGCCCAATAAAAATCTGGCAAGTCTTTTTCATTGAGCATGGCACGAGATACCTCTCCAATATACCTGTTTTTCCTTTCTGCAATTCCATTTTGTTGTGGGGTATAACTGCATGAATATTGCTGCTTTATGCCATGCTCCTACAAGAACTTTGCAAACTCATTTGAGAGGTACTCTCCCCCTCCATCTGACCTTAGGCATTTTATTTGCAGACTTGTTTCTTTTTCAGCCATAGCTTTAAGGGTTTTGAAATGCCCAAAAACTTCACTTTTCTTTTTCATAAAATACACCCAAACTTTTCTGCTATAGTCATCAATAAAAGTGACAAAATAATGACAGCCTCCAAGAGATGCAGCTTTAGTAGTCCACACATCAGAGTGGATTAATTCCAATGGCTTCTCACTCTCTTGAACATGTCTAGGAAATGGTTTCCTTGCCTGTTTTCCAAACTCACAGGCTTCACATACCTTATGCATTTCTGCAACCTTGAATTTTGGCAATCCTGCAACAATATTTTGGACCTGCATTGATTTAAGTCGTTGTACATTAACATGACCAATGCGTTTATGCCATATATCAATATCTGCAACTACACCGGTCCCATGTGCAAACATTGCTGCACTCAATTCAGACATGTCTGCATCCAACGTAAACATTCTGCCCTTCTTCTTTCCTTTTGCTATCAAGCGACCTTTATTTTTCATATCCTCAACAAAGCATCCATGAGGATTAAATCTGACCTGCAAGCCCTGCTCAACCATTTGACCGACAGAAACCAGATTCTTGGTGATATTCGGGACATGAAATACATCAGACAGGTATTTCTTTTTCCCATCCTGCATAGACAAAGGAATTTTTCCAATCTGCACAATAGAATGTGCAGTATCATCACCAGCCTCCACAAATCCTGGTTTTTCCATTTTCCTTGCATCCTCCATCCATTCTGCATGACCTGTCATATGGTTTGATGCACCTGAGTCAACATACCATACATCATTGCTTTCTTCTACACTTGTCACAGAATTGTTCATGTGCTACACCATAAACAGATGCTCATTTCTGTCATCACCCTGTCTACTAGAGGATGCATAATTTCCTTGTTGCAGTTTTCCATTCATGATGTCATTCTGCTTTTTATAGCAGTCTTTAGCCATATGACCCATTTTACCACAATAGTAGCATTCAACATTACTGTTTGCATTTTGGCCTCTTTGCCATCCACCATGACCTCTTTGGCTCCCCCTGCCTCTAGAGTTGCCACATCCTCCTCCATAGGACTGGTTTTCTTGAGTTTGCTGCATATTCTGATTTCTACCACGGCCTCCAAATCGGCCTCCTCTACCTCTGCCTCTACCTCTTCCAGCATTTGAGTAGAAGACAGCTTCTTTTGAAGTTCCTCCTGAAGAAGATGCACCACCATTTCTCTGCTCCTCAGAAATTAGAAGAGCAATCAACTCCTCAAAGTCAGGAAATCTTTCACGAACTGAAATGGATGTCCGAAACTGTGCATAATCCTTTCCTAGACCATTCAAGGTCACAGAAACTAAATCATCATCTTCCACTGGTGACCCAATGGAAGCAAGTGCATCTGCAATCTTCTTCACCTTCATGTGGTAGTCGTTGATGCTCATATTTTCTCTTTGCACATTGTGCAACTCTTGCTTGAGCTGCATTTTCCTGGCTTGCGTATTTGTGATATACATTTTTGACAAAGTATCCCATGCCTCCTTTGGCGTACTTGCATCCTGAATATGCACAATCATAGAGTCTGAAATCCTGATAGACAGCCAATACATAACTTTCCTGGCTCTCTCATGCCATGCTTTAAATGCCTGCATTTGCTGTTGATTGGGAACATCAGGAAGAACTGGTTCTTCTTCATTTCCTGCAACAAATTCCCAATATCCTTTTCCCATAAGGAAATTCGTCATTCTAAACTTCCATGCTTGGAAGTTGTTCTTGTCAAGCTTTTCAGTGACAATCTATGAAAGAGAATCAGATGCCATTACAGAAGACTGCAAAAAATTCTGTCACTGCAAAAACCACAGCTTCACCCTTACAAGGGAAAATCTGCAAAACTGGAGAAAGTGGTATTTGACCACACAGTCACTTCCTAGTGACGATTTTGCATCAACAGGCAACAGGGATGATTCTGTAACTCCCAACGTCTCTGCGCTCAAGCATACAATGCAATTTTTACAGTAACTATTCACCGACCTGTAGAACAGTGGCTGCACAGCATAAAACTGGGCCTTTTCCTGAGTGCGTGCAGAAAACTTCCGCCTCCAAAATAGGCCCCGAAATGGCCTCAAATAAAAAAAACAAGGTCGCCTAGGGTAATAGCCCTCTCCCGCAGCATATACTGCCCTCTTGCTTCACCGCGAAGGGCGTCTCAACCTGAGACAATGCACTCCTGCACTTTCCGGCTGTGCTACCTGCAGAGATCTGCTCCCAAAACAGAAGATGAAAGCAACACTGCTCCTCTTACCAGAACACCGCGAGCTTGGCTTGCTTTCTTGAGCTCCTTACCATGAACAAGGCTCTGATAACATGTCAAGATTGTGGGAGAGAAGGAAGGAGTCTCGCTTGAAGCTTTCTTGCTTGCACAATGGGGGAAGACACACAAGGGTGGAGGCTGAAAACAGTTTTTCTCTTCTTAGTTGTGTAAGCCAAAAGAACTCAAGTACAAAGAAATAGAAGAACCCTCTATATGGGTCTCAAACCAAACTCAACTAACTAAGGTGGCATACTAACTGAGCCACGAACTAGAGTAGATAAGGATAGCTATCATGTAGCTATTATTCATGGGCGGTGTACCAACCACGTCTGCAATTGACAAGTCGGTGACATAAATACACAACGGTCACCCTGGCATATCACGAGTGGAGCTCGATATCTCAACATCCGTTCCCCTAAAACAGTATAAATCCGAGATTACTATCACCTAGACTCTAGGACAGTGCCCTTGCTATTTATTTTCCTTGAAAGGATCTCCTTGATGTCTATTATGATTGAGAAAAGTTCCCGGCCAACCTGGACCACCCATCCGTAGGACGGACCCATGACCACATCCACCGCACTTTCCTCAGGTTGTTTTAGTTGTCTAATTACCTACCACATTTAGTTGGACATGCATCAAACAGCTTCCTTAATTAACCCATTTGGCACCGGTTCCTTCACCTAATCTTAGCACTTGACATAGAAAAATAGTGTCAAATAAGTTCCCTTTCAACAGGTTATCATATTTATCTTTGGAATACATTTATAAAGTCCAGCCCGTCGGCTTATCCATAATCCGCCCGAAGGCTATCTAGCAATCCATAGGGATTACTAATCCAAGATTCCTCCCGTAGACTAGTATGCAGGCCTCGAGATCCAATCCCGAGTCACGTTGGCCTCTTGTGCAGGGCCCAGAAGGCGAGGGATTTATGGCCAGAGCCCCCCTGGCACCCAAGCATCCTCTTGCTACAAGTAGTGCTCAACGGAGAGACCTCACACGGCAGGTTCAGTCCACCTTCCATGAATCCTTCTCTCCGAATGCATCCATCATTCAATCTAGGATCAATTGCGACTCGGCAAGATTCCCAAGGATTTGTTTGTTAACCCCGTATGTCCTTGGGTTAGGGCCGTACCCTATTAACCCGACTTAACCAATATCTTAAATTCTATTAACAATAAATATGTTGCTCCAAATTATTGATTGGTCCTTTGCTTCCAAACAAATATCTAATTCCCTTATCTTGGTCACTTTTCCCAAGAAAGGTGCTATAACAGGATGACTACTCATCCTCTTGCAAGATAAACTTGCGTAAGAATCTGCCAATCTCATTCCGAGGAATTGGCCATTCCCTTGTGATCAAGCCACAAGTTCATGCAACTTTGCAACTTGTTGCATAAGTGTCGCATCTAATCCATGGGATTAGTTTACCCATCGAATGGTGTCTTATAATCACGAAATCATGATTAAGTTTTAGGTTTCTTCATATCCAATCCATTCCCCCTTGCACTAGGCCGATATCATCGGTCCTAGGAATCCAACTCAATCCGAGTTTCATCTTTTTAACGAGCGATCCTTAGGGTAGAAACCCTAATTCGTTTCGTGCAAATACGTCCTATTGTCCCTACATTCTGTGAATGTGGGCAGGACTTAGGGTTATGAGAGTTTCGACTTGGCAATTAGTGCCTCTAGGCCAAGTCCTTAATGTGCTAAACCCTAGTTAGCACTTGGGATATGTTGTATTGATTTAACCATCCTAAGCGAATCCTTTGTAGGTTAGGTGTTTGGGTAATCTAGATTACTTGTCTTACTACAAGGACGAACTACTACTAAAGATATTGTCTTGATCAAAGAGGGAAAAAACTAGTAGTATTACGTCATAATTCATGTAAGCATGTGATTCATTTCCTCTAGATTCGCAATCCCTAACTTTTCTTGCTAAGACCAAGCACATGTTAAAATTTGCATAACTTCCATTGGTCCTACTAGGACATGTATTCACGATTCATGCCACTAAGCTTTTTAGGGTTTTATGTTAAAACGAACCATGCAGCCTTTCCCTAACTTCATTTCTGAATGAAATATTCCTACGCTGAATGAGCATTACACAACCTCTCTTAACTACTTACATAGTGGATTGAGATTTATGCCAATTGACTAGAGTTTAACCTACTTCATGCAGCCCTAGAATCATTTCCATGCCTTGCAAATTCCTAAGGTTGTTAGCAACTTTCTTAATAAATCATTCCGAAGAAAGATTTTTCCAATAATGTGACATGTGATTTAATCTTTCCATGCATAATCTAAGTGTACTACAATAATTTTGACTTTGTAACGATGGTCATTAGTTGATCTAGATTCGTTACTTTGCAATGCATAAAAACAACTTGCTAAGAATGCATAGACATCTTATGTTCTTTTTCGTTTGTTTCATTGAAAATACAAATGACAAATTCTTCAATTGTGAGTTATTTCCCTTAAAATAGCCAATGTATTTCAATTGCAAAAGTGCATCTTACTTCGGTGAATTAACCATGCATAATTGCAATATTTCGACGTAAATCAAAAATAGGAAGAAAACCTGGACTTGTGGGTTTGGTGAAACCTTTTTAGGGGCCATCATGAATTTGATCTTCTTGCCTTGGCCACAGACTTATGATCTTGGCCCATCTCCCTCGTACATGCAATTCCCTTTGAGGTACGGCTTCCTTGTCCGAAGTACCGACTTGCGGAATCGGGCTTTGGAAATGGGGACTTATGAACTTTCCCTTCCTTTCGTAGAAGTTCCGGGAATAAAGATCTTTATGGAGAGGGAGTGTGAGGGAAAAATTAGAGATGGGTTTATGGGGGAAATCGAGTGGGAAGTGCTTTGTAGCTCCCTCTCCTTCAAAGCCCTGGAAAGGCGTATTAGGGAACTAGTGGGAAGGCCTTATAGGCTTCCCCCTCGAAGCTCGGAGGAAAGAAAAGTTATATTTAGGAGGGTTCAATGGGAAAGCCCTTAAACCGAGAAAGGAGATTGGCCTTGTGATGGATGCAATGAAAAAGGCCTTTAAATTCTGGGTTACAATGGAATTAATAGGGACTTCACGGGTAGGACTTTACAACCGTGAAAAAAATGGCTTTTGGGGGACGCAAGGGAAAGGGGACTTGAAAATTCTGGATATAAAATGACCTTCACAAGAAGGGATAAAATGGCTTTAAAGGACTTGTGTGGGAAGGGGTTTAAAAGAAAACCGGGGGTAAAAAGACTTTATGGAAATCCATGGAAAGGTGCTTTAAAAACCCGGGATAAGGTGGGCTTTATAGGGACTTGGGTGGAGAGTCCACGGGAAGAGGGGCTTGGAGAGCCCCTTAGAAGCTTCCAAGAAGCTTCTGGGGGAGTGTAATGTAGGACCATGTGGAAGAGGTAGGGATGATGGTTACATGGAGGGGGAAAAAGGGATGATACCCAATTAAGAAGAGGGATGTGGGGGCGTAGCTCAGCCTCCAGCGGCGGCGGATGCAGCAGTCGAGGTAATCTACGGTCAAAGAGGGAGGCGGCATTCTGACCTGCAACTCCTGCTGGCACGGCAGCTCTATGGACTTCAAGAGCTTTTTCCTCCGCCACGCAGCACAATGGCAGCTTCAATACCTCCCTCCACAATCTGGCACCGTTTTCTTTCTCTCACCCCTCACACTCAGAATCTACCGCTCTGTCCTCCTCCACCCCTTAGAGGGGGTTTGTATAGGACAAGGGGGGGAGAGGGTTCCCTCCCCTACGTGGCCCCCTACATGAATTCTTTCCTTCCACCTCTTCAATTTCCCATTATAGCCCCATCCTCTTCCCTCAGCCATGCTTCGGCTGGGGGAAGGTAATTAAAAAATTTTGCAATAAACCTATTAATTATCCTCTTGACCTCCTCCCAAGAGGATGTTCACCTGCGGTTATGCGGGTTTTTAAACCTCGGTCCCGTTTGGTTAGTGGAGAGTCATGATACGTCATGTACAGTTTAAAGATTGCACCGTCCGTAACTTCAATGCCGGAATTGTCATTTGCATGAGTCTCATGTGGGCTAGTAATATTTTTCAACAGAAATATTATAGCACCGAGTGGATCTGGAATGTAAAGTACAAGGTTGATGGGATAGCGCAGAACAATATAAAGCCAGATTAGTGACACAAGCATTTTCATAAGTTAAAGGGTTTTATTTTCAAGAATCATTATCTCCAAATACCAAAGTGACCACTATTTGCATAAAACCTACAATGGTACCTCATAAGAAGTGGCCAATTTACCAAATGAAAGTTAAATCATCATTCTTAAATGGTGATATCAAGGAGGAGATATACCCACTACAAAGATACATGCCATATACTGACATATAAAGTGATAAAAATATTCATCAAAAGAATTATCTCCATCATTGCTATAAACGTCGATATACACATCTCTATAGATATGTCCCTATTTGTGTCATTACATAGTGATGCTAATAGTGACGGTTACAGAAAAAAAAAAGGTGTTAGGACATGTTGCCATATTACCCTTTCAACTCCATATGCTAAACAATGTTCCATAAAGCAATTATAAATCGAGTACACAATTGTCATCGAAACACATACAACGTGTGATGTTAGAAAAAAAGAGTCATTGATTCAATATTCAAATAAGTACAATATCAATTATGACAACTCATAGAACTATATGGAATGATAGAGAGGAGAGTCCAAAATAAATAGGAAAATGTATCCATAAATTTCGCAAAATGTAAGTCTGTACAAAGGATGGGAAATATATCCAAGGAAAGCTACATATAAATAGCTTGGATGGATCATAGTGTCAAAAAAAGAAAGGATATATGTTCCACAAATCCAAGTGATTTCTACAGCTCCTCACCATTGGAGAGCTCGTTTTCTTACACAATGGAGCATCGAATGGACTTTGAAATATAAACAATCACATATTAATCCATAATAAATAATGCATCACAAAAAAACTAATGACTAAAAATAGAAAACAAGCATGACTTATTGGGCTGCTACACACATACAATCTATGGATGAGTACGGTAAGAACGTGTCTCTCTACATATCAAGTCTCCAAAGCTGTATGATTGAGGCTTGTGATGAAGTGCTACAACAAAAATAAAGTAGCATTGTTAAAAATAAGGGTATTCTAGTACAAGTAGTATTCCAAATAAGAAAGTGAGAACAACCAAAAGAAAACTTACAAAATCTTCCAAATATGCTCTTTGTCCACCACCCCCCAAGATGATGCACGGCCCCTACCTCCAGCCGTACCCTCACCGCCTCCCACTATTGTCATCATCATCCTAGAGAGTTTATGGACTCCTCCTTTAGTCTCTGCCAATCCTCTAAATCCAACCACTCAAACTTTGAAGCACCACTCTTGATTTTCTTGCGTATATCTGATTGTCTATGTGACATATATGCAGGCATACAATCCATCATCCATCCTATGGAAAACCTCTCCCCACGGCCATAGGTACCAAGAACTCCTCATGCAAGGATGCTACCACATGGTCCTTACTCTCCATAGTCCTTCGGTATATTTTTCTAGTGGTCTAAAACATTGTGCCTAAATACTTGTTGGCATAACTCTTATGTAAGTCATTACCCTCCTCCGCTCATCATTCATAATCACGAAACCTATTTTCTCATCCACTAGATATATGTATCATGGTGGGGTATGTCTAAGGTGCACCCTCTCCCATCAATGACTATGCTCCTGGGCATATCAGGAGACCCTTGTCTACTTGGCATGCATGCAGGACTGGTATCTCTTAGAGTAGTACCCATAGGGGTGCCACCTACAAACAGATGAGTGAAACTTGGAGTCATGGGAGTAGATGTCTCTATAGATGTCACAAACCCTTGAGGTGATACATGTCTACTCTACTAACGAGATGGGGACATTGCACCAGTACTTCCATAACATCCACTTAAGCCAGCCTCTCTAGAATTGGTAGGAGAGTAAGGAGTAGCAACCACCATGGGATCACAACATCTGCATCTCCATAGCACCCCTAGAACCACCACAATCACCCCCTCCATCAATGGAGCGAGACATCCTTGAGCCTCCCTCCATAGCCATCCATACTTAAAGTCTAGAGCGTTGACTTTGCCTATATTGGAGATCAAAGCGTCAGAGCATACTGATATAGATTGTGTAGAACACTTAGACGATGTTCGAGACAACTCCCGATCTGCTATGGTACTATTTGATGCAGAGACATATGCATGAAGATCTTCTACAGCTCTTCATCTATCATCCCTTGGCTCATTTTTCTCTCTAGAGATCGTCAATAGTAACACACATAGTCAAAAAATGATATTAGCATAATCAATATAAGAGTTTAGGTAAAGTATGATAACATAGCTCGGAAAAAACTATATTATTTAAAAAGCATATACTAAAGTATCAATAAAAGCAAATTATCAATGAATTTGATAAACTGACACAACTATGATCGATGCTATGGCTCCATGTCAAGCTCTTGGCATAGCTCAGTAGAAGGTCTGTACATAGGTCTCCACAGAAAGAGGAGTCCACTTCATTCTCAAAAAGTTATTGTACTCCTATCTCTTCATCTACATTACCCATGCTTATCTCCTCCACACGCTCCAAGCCCTCCTCGCTCTCCACTCTCCATAACATCAACTTCTCTATTTGCATACTCTCCTCATCCATGCTAGGGATAGTTCTTTTATCATACACTCAAGTGCTTTGAGGTATTGATGGCACAACATACCACCAACGAGATTGTTGGTGATTTGGATAGAAGATTATATGCTCAATATCACATATAAGTATATTACAAAGAATGAATCAGCATTTGTGACTGTTTTGTATTGTGAAAAAATCAACAAAAAAGGACATGTATCTACTCACAATGACCTGGCAAGACAAACATGTTGCGCAGTGATGGGACCTAAAATAGGCTGGCACTGGCTAAGGCACTAGCCAGACCTCATGCCCTCAACAGACAACCCCACCTCACGGCCTCGCGGGCCAGGAGCGTCTTTCGAGGGATACACTATCCTAAACACTAATTGCTGTGCGTTTATAGTCTGTAATCTAATGAATGTTCCCTTTTTCAGAGGGAGATTATACATATGTCAACAATAAATTCTACCTATCATAGACACAAGGGCACCCCACCGGCTAATTGTTGTGGCCCTACCGCAACTCTCCTATATCTTGGGGATTGGCCCCTTGATGCACTGCTTCCACACTTAGACACCTTCAAAACAAACTCCCTTCTTAGTGCCAATATATTTAATGTTCCAAGAGTGCACTTATCCTCACTTATCCATCCCCTTTTACCCACCATCTAGACCTACAGCTGGGTTGCTCACTCTCTCTATGCGGGTCAAGTCCTAGAGAAACCAAGTGCTATGCATCGAGGAGCTTGTAATTGATACCATTTAACGATGCTTGATGCAAATGTGTATATGATTAAGTGCTCAAACAATCGAAAAACAATCTCATGCATTATGCAAATCCATTCTTTTCATGTTTCCATACACTAACACATAATTGCTGTGATGAGAGAAGACACCGAGCCTTACACTCGTGTTCTACTTCCCAATTTTTAACTTAACATCATCCTATATGAATAATGCAGCAAATACATCAGATTTTATATCATATTTCAATGCTCAAACTCCCCTCTTTCCCTATCGTTTAAAGTTTTGCTTGCGGTGATAGGTAAACGGGTAATTTCATGTGTATTTCGCACAAAATAAGTAGTAAATACTCACAAAAATATATAAATGGTGATAACCTGAGGCAAACCCTCATGCTTTACCCTCATTATACACTCACAGACACATCCATAAATTTTCATAATTTTCCTCTTCCGTTCCATAGTTTTCCCCTTTTAAAGAGCTTTTTTTTTTCATTTTTCCTTATTTTTTCTTATTTTTAATCAAAAATGGAAGAAAATTAGCATAATTTCAGAGCATGTCTCTTGAGTCCTTAAATAGAAACCATGTAGATTTTATTGGTGTTTTGTTTCATGCTTATCCGATTTTAAGCCCAAAACCCCCATTTTTACTCTAAAAACCATGCTTTTCGGGTTTTTTCCATTTATTTCCCACAGTTTAAGTGTATATTTTCTGAGTTTTTTATTATGAAATATTGAAACCATCAGCAAACAACATGTCCATCAATTTTCAGCCCATATGAACATTGCTAACCTCATCAAATGCGAAAAAAAGAGCCATTTTCTTTGTAAAAATGTCATTACCGTGTATTTTTTATTATTTCGGGTTTTGAAACTTGTTGTGGCTCTGTAAACCAGGACCCGTTTGATGCTCATCCTACCTTCACATTGCCATCCTCAGCCCACCTTCAGTTTGGAAGCAATTCAGTACCACCTCGGACAAGCATTCATCAACCGGGCTTCATTCTTTTTCACATGCAAGAACTACCCCTTGCAGGAGAGAGAGGGAGGAGAGAGAAAGACTGAAATCTCCACAACCAGGCAGCCATTGGAGGAGTAGAGTGGAGTGATGGAGAGTGGAGATAGAGTTTAGATCAGCCATCCGATTAGTTGGGGTGGTAGCTTTTGAGTGCCATAGCCCCCCTCATCATCAAAACGTAGATATGGCGCCATCTCTGATGCAAGCAGCAAAAAAAATGCCCCCCTCCCTTCACACGAAAATTTTGGGGGGGCTCCCCCCCAAAGGTCATAACCTTTGGCATCCTTTAAGTCCATTTACACTTCCTTTGGACCTTAGCCTCCCAGGCACTCCCTCTTTCGCGTCCGGTGTCCAAATTACGATCCGAAAAACTCTAGGCATTTGTCTTGAAGTCCCCCACTGCTGGGCATCTCCTAGGGTCTCATCTGACATACCAAATAATTATGAAATTTCATCAACTGTCGTGAAGTGGGTCTATTAAGCCTTTTCCGGGCATTGCCGCTTAAAATCGTATTGATTTCCACCACCGCCTTCGACGAAGTCTATTTTTCCCCTAAAATACACAATTTTTGCCTATTTTTAAGCACTTCTTGGGATAAAAAATCATATGTCATGCAAATCATTCCATTTCTCATTATAATGTACCTTTAAGAATCCAGATGGACTTTACCGAACAGTTGCCTCTACTCCTTTCAATATCACTTTCAACCATAGTACATTGAATACAATCATGGAGAAGCTACGATAACCTATTGAAATAACACTTTGCAAGTTGTCAAAATACTCCATATCATCTACTACAGTATTTGGATCCGTGGCCGGCTATCAACTCTCTTGCTCAAACTTTGCCATGATACCACAGTCTGTGGTGGAGTGCATTTTGTTGATGCACTCAATACAAAAATATTGCCCTCGCAACACTGTCATGTTATAGAGTTTGTACTGTACATTTGAAATAGCTAGATTAGTTGTCATGTATAAAATCTAGATACAATAACAAAGAAAGCATGTGGTTACCTTTGGATTACATCCCCTCGAGAATTTTCACTCCTCTTGGAGACTTCTATCCCTTCGCATAAAGCTACAGTCAAGGCATCATGCAACCACCTCACAGGCATAAATTGCAGCATCTCCTCCATGTCCTTTGGAAATCAAATTGGTCGATGGCCTATGCTATGCCAAAATTTTGATCACACTCCCTCTTGTCTTCTTCTTTCAGCCTGCTCATATCTATTGAGCCACTTCTCCATGGATGCACAGTGACACTTATAAAAACTATTCACTTTCTCCTCCATGGCACCATCAATCCTCTTTTCTATCCCATTTCCAGCCACCACATCTTCTATCAGTCTATCATCATCCTTTAGCATCCATAACATACTCTTATATGAATCTACATTGGTAGCCACTCCAAAATATGCATCAATACCTCTACTGACACTAGCTAACCTTTGGCCATGCTACCCTCTGGATGAGCTTGTTGTCACAAAAAGCCCTTCTTGAGGGTTTTCATGAAGTGCTCCAAGGAGAACATCCAATCGGGTATGGACAGGTCATGAAATCTTCAATTCGATCGATAATACAAACTACCATGAATACAAAGCATTACGAACATCGAATTGACACAAAATAGTGAAATAGTGATTGTACTTACTATCAAATCCAAGACAAACTTGTCATATCTTATGCCAATCATTGGATTCTAGTCTTGTTAGTTGGTCATCTTTAGAAAAAGAAAACCTAAGAGAATGCATCATACCCGTCAAGGTGCAGATAGACCTGATAGTTTGCTTTATCATGCGCTCTTCTTTAGTGGACAGGAACAAAGAAGCAAGAGGTAGTTGCATACGACTATCAAAGCTCGATTGTAGACAAAGCAGCTTCAAGTTGCTTGCCTCCTTCAAATCCATCTGTGCCCCTATATTGTCTCTCTTTTCTATGATATAGTCCCATAATAAGCTACCCACATTTTTGAAAATGTGCATGGGATCCACAAATGGTTGATTTGTTATAGTGGGTCCAATATAGCAACTCATAAACACTATATTAGGGAATTTGTAAATTTCCATGCACTTTGAGAACCCCCAATACCTTTATTATTTGACCACATGGTCAAATTTTGTTTTCTTAAAGGTGGAGTCTATCCTGAATACTATATAAGCTACATTTTCAAATTCCACTTTCAAATATGGATCAAGATTCAGCCACGTTGTCAAATATGGATCAAGATTTAGCCACGTTGTCAAATATGGATCAAGATCTGGAATCCTCCTCCACGGAAGGACAATTATCCCCTCATCGTGTTGCCCTCTAGAAAGGACCATACGCCCCCCTACACGGTGAAGAAAGTCCCATGTGGGGTACCCACTCTACCTGCAACCTGTAGGGGGATACATGTTGGTGAAAACCTAGCATCCCATACCTCACTAGGCTCTACCGGCTCTCATATCGAGGGGTCAAGCCACTCCTGAGGTATTGCAGAGTCAATCTCCCTTCTCCTCAACTCAACTCCTCTAAACAACCTGATGCTCGCTGCAACACCTCCTGGTCCATCATCGTGTACACCTCTTGTCATGTCCTGATGGTACGAGTCGGGCCGCCCTCCCAACTAGCCCATTGGATGTGGTGGCGCTTCTCAATTTGCCCCTCCTGATCTCTGGGGCTGGCTAATAGTCTATCTCCTCTTGGCAACCTGGGGGGCTCCGAATTAGGGCCTTACGAAGGCCCTGTCACACACAAAGTAGGCTGCAGAGGAAGGAGGATATGGGGGGTGTGATTTGGGCTGTCGTAAAGATCCATCTCAAGGACAGCTTCCAATCACCGCTAGGCCTTGGTCTACACACTTGGAGGCCCTCCTGCAATAGGACTTTCCATGTCTGCCCTCCTGGTGTGCACCCGCAAACTACTAGCTTGCCCAAAAGGGCCAGACTCTAATACTCTAGGTCTATGATCCCAAGCCCTCCCTCTGACTGATGCCGAATGATGGTCACCCATGCCACCTTGGCTCGCATGTCCCTAGAACTGTTTGACCCAGCCCAAAGAAAATTTCACACTAGGCGGTGGAGCTGAACTACACATGATGAGGAAAAGCACCAACATGAGGCAATGTACTAGGCTATCACTAGGAGGACATGGTTAACCACCAAGGCTTGGCCCACTAAGAAAAGTCGAGCAGTACTCTAGTAGGTCAGCTTCCACCGAATAGAGTCCAAGACTAGAAGAAACTGCTGGGCAGGAGTGATGTCGAGTCCCACTTGGAACCCTAAGTAACAAATGGCATGCCCTCTTCACATCCTCTAAATCCAAAGTGGAAACCCCACTCCGTGCTAGAGTTCGGGTCTGTAAGAAAACCAACCAACTTTTTCCACTTGATTTTTTCTTCCATTGTAGTGCAAAACACCTTGAGAGCTAGTCTCACTCTCTCCAACATCAACTTATTATTCTCTATATAGTTCGTTGTATCATCTACATACTCTGAGTCTAGCAGCTCCATCTCCTCTCTTATCCGAAAGTCAAAGGCTACATAACTCACTCACACATGATTTGAGGAAGTAAGACATCACCTCTGCAAAGAGTAGGAATAGATACATGACTGGAGGGAAGCCCTACCCGGACCGATCTCTCCAATCAAAACTCCTCCCCTCACCTGCCACCTATGAGAACCCTGCTTGTAGTCGATTTGTAAAGTGTGGAGACCCCACGGATCCATGCTTGGGGGAAGCCCAACCTCACCATGGTGCCCTCTAAGAAGTCCTAGTCAACCCTGTCAGGCTTTCTTGAAATCTAGGAGTAGTACTGCCAATCCCTGCCCACTGTGCTCGGTCCACTCTGTTGCCTCAAAGAAGGTGAAGACATTGTCTAGGATGCTCCTACACTAGACAAAGCCTATCTATGTATCATGAATGATGTATGGAAGCACATGGCGGAGTCACCTACCAATCATCTTGGCCAGTGCCTTATAGGCCACTAACAACAAGGTGATTGGTCTCCACTAGGATAGCTCCAACCGGTCTCCCCCTTTGGGGAGGATACTGATAAGACCTGCCGATAGACTCCCTAGCATCTCTCTTGAGCTGAAAATCTCCTAAAAGGCCAGAAATAGGGGGTCCTTCACCACCTCCCAGTATGTAGTGAAGAAGGCCTTGGAAAGGCCATCGAGCATTTCTGCCTATCGTGTGCATGGAAAGCCTCCTCTAGTTCCTTCTCTGTGGAGGGGTCTAGTAGGGAGCATCCCATCTCCTCTGTGATGAGGGATGGGATGTGATCCTAGACCTGATGTCTACATTGTTGCCCTCTACATGAGGCTGTCTCTCCTTCTGGAAAAGGCATTTGTAGTAGTCAATGGAAATCTCCATCACCTCATATGGGCTAGAACGAATCCTCCCATACTAATCCCAAAGGCTGCGTATTTGCTCTCCTGAGGTACGAGGTTGATGCACTTGGAAAAACTTCCCGCACATCATGTCCCCCTTCCGCGCCCAAACGGCTGCTAAGGTGCGAAATGAAAACTTAGAGCACTTGTCCTCTAGGCCAGTGAGGGCTCCTCGTGCGCGCACCTCCTATGCATGGAGGATGGGATCCCCTGGTGCCTCCTGTAGGAATCTCTATGTAGCTATTAGGTCCCGCCAGAGTGCTTTCTCCTTCTCATAGCTTTACTGCCTGGCTTGTAGGATTTCCTCCTAGCAGATAGTGATTGACTCGGCTAGGACCTCTGCAACCTCCTCTGAAATCCGGTCTCTCCTGCCCCACCCCCTAGTCCAAATTTTCTCAATCTGTCTCTTCACCTCCTCCCTCCTATATATCGAGTCAGGGATCGTGTGTCTAGGGTAGAGGCTGGGCATCAAGTGTTAGGAGAACCGGGCAGTGGCCTTCGTGAGAGATCCCCACTCTCCCACATAAAAACTATCAAGCTGCTCTAGCAAAACTATGCCTAGCTCCTTGTATCCCTAAGAGAATTCCAACAACTTCTCCCTCCTATGGAAAGATAGGTCTCTCCAAGCATTGTGTGCTCCTACTACCAGTAGAAAGACCTCCCATGCCTTTTGCTACGCCCTAGCCATGCTTTGGTAGTTTCTGCCTCTGCCCCGTGCTGGTCCACTAAGGCCTCCAGGTTGATGAAATCTCCTCCAACAATCTAGGAGTCCACCTCTGGGAGTCCTACTGTGATCTCCACCCAGAACCTATTGCATGCCCTAACCTCAGTAGTAGGGGCATAGACATTGAGGACTCCAAGGCACAAGTCCCCAATATCCAATCTGATCCATAGAATGCTCCCTGCCACCATCATCTTGTGATCTTATATACAAGTAGTGAGGCTCGGGCCAATAAAGGTGCATATGCCTCCACTTCTGCCATGGGCACCGATGGCGTACTCCCAGTAAGTGTGTGAACTACATGGGAGTACCTTCCCAACCCGCTGGGGGACCTGCGCGGGAATGAGCTTGTGCTCATGCAAAAGTAGGATGTTAATCCATTTGGCAAGGGTAGGCTGCAGCTCCTGGTCAACAATCAACTTTTTGGAACCACGTGCCCCCACTGTAGTGGAGGCTGTTCATATTCCAAGATGCAAGATGTAAAATCATAGGGAAACCTGTGCTGACCGGACATGCATCCATTCGGTGTGGAAGCTGCTGACGAAGAAGAAGAGCTATGGGGCATGCTAATATGCTTTGCTGCAGGCCTAGAAAGTGAACTCCATTCCCCCCATGGAGAGCCATGGGACCAAACCATGGGGCATTTATTAGCCAATCTGAGATGCATGACTCTATACACTTGTAGAAACGAGCCGCTTATGCTACGGGCCACTTGATCACATCCATCAGAGCTCTCCACACTACAGAGGGGCTCAAAATATAATGCTCAGATGTGGGACCTCGGCCCTGACCCACCAACTTATGTCCATCATGAAACTTGGTGATGACTACTGTTGGGAGAAGAGTGCTAGTCCTCGTTCTCCCATCCACTAGGAGATGTGATCTGCCATCCGACTCTTCACCTCCTCCTCTATTTGTGTCATTGTCCAGTCTTCTGTATGAGAGGTCTAAAGGAAGAAAGCATAGTTTGGTCCATCCAGTGGTGCTAGTAGATGGACCTTACCGCTCCTTGACTTGCACACCATGATTCCCACCTCCAGAGGTAGTGGGAACTCTTCGTGCTCCACAACTCCTAGGTAAGACCACAGACCACTGTGAAAAAACTCCTATGGTAACAGCTGTGCTTGTCTGAGGAAAGTGTGATGGGCTGCATGGACAACTGAGCTGGTGGCTCTGTGGGGAAGGGGGGTAGGCTATTGTGGTGAGTGGAGGATGTCGGTGTATGGGGCTACTCACCTCCTGTGTGTGGGAGGGTCACCTATACTGCATGGGGATTAGGGGGACTGATTGGCGGGGGGGATGGTGAGGAGGGGGAGGATTGAAAGATGATAGGGTGGTCGGAGGCACAAGGCAGGTGTGAGGGGGACCATGGCTCTGGAGGGGGGCTATGGGCTAGGGTTGAGCGGGAACTGTGGGGAGGATGGGGAGGGAGGATGTGCCGGATGTGGGCCCTTCGGTGAGGTGGCATGTGGTTCCTCGGTGGGAGATGGATGTGGAGGCCTATGGTCCTATTGGGTGGGACAAGGAGGGGGGTCCACGTGGTGCTCTACCGAGGGAGCCGCTTGCCCTCCTTCTCCCTGTTGCTGTTGTGATTGTGTCTAAGGGTTTGCTGACTAGGGGCCCCCCCTGCGGTCTCCCAATCTTTCATATTTGGACCCATGTAAAGTTGTTCGCATCCACCTGTAGGCCTATCGATGAAGTTTCCTTGGCTCCAAAGTGTGTGCAATTTGTTGCCTAATGCCCAAAGTCATGGCAATGTAGGCACTACCCTGGCTACCCAGCCATAATAACCTACTACTTGAAAGAGTGTCTGCCTACCTCAATCTCCAAAAAATATGGTATATTCTTTGTCTCTTTCACTGCCATCCTTCCCTTTGGGACTCCTACGGCTATCACTACGTCTGCGAAGGAGGCAGGAAGGGCAGTGCTGAAGAGTTGTCAAGTCCTCCACTAATTGGCGATACTCTACCGCCAGTCCAGGAAAGAGTAGGGTGACGAGATGTTTAAGGAACCTGTTGTGGAGCGCAAATGCCTCCACTATAAAACCATTGTACTAGGGAACCATGTGGATGACCCCCTTCGTGGAAGCATAAGGTGAGCTAGCCACTAGCTCGCGAGATGCTTCTGTCAAGGTGAGTCGTACCATGAAGATCCCTTGACCCATGAGAGCAACCTCCACGATCTCCGTTGTGCCAATGCGCAACATGGAGTGAAGCCAATCCCAAATTCGGGGAGCGTCATACAACCTGACCAAAGATCGTTGTTTCTTTTAGCTCCAGCTGTGTGGCACGGACGACTAAGAGTTGTTCCTCAGAGAGGACAACACGTAAGGTGTTTGACTAGGGGGCACTCGTAGAATGCACCAGCGTGTAACCAGAGGTTTCCATTGCGTGTCCCTATTGAGAATCTACCAATCACATTGCTCTACTGCTAGAGGGGGGAGTCTTGTTGCAAATGGAGGGAGAAACCGAGGGGGGGGGGGGCAATGGCAAGGAAAGGGGGGATGCTATTTTCTGACGATGGTGGTGGTGCTGGATGTCATGGGGATGGCAGTGTCAGTGTACGAGTGGGGGGACCTACAAGCCAGTGAGTGCAAGGTGAAGGAGACGAGGGATTGTGCGTGAGGAAGGTACCATGGCAAGGGGTAGCGTGACAGAGACTACTATAGCGGGGGGAGAAATAGGGGGTAGCCAGGAATGGGGCAGTGTGGGGGGGAAACAACGCGATGGAGAGGATTTCAGGTGGGAGAGAGGCGTAGCGTGCCTCGGGGAGGGATAGGCGGGAGGAACAAGGGGTTGCATGGTGCGATGGCAGATCAACGTCGTGACGGGCGGGAGCAAAAGTCACTATAGAATGGATATTGAGTTGAGATAATTGAGATATATGCATCAATACTTGAGTAATTGTTATTGATAAAGAATCACAATTAGTGGCAAGGATTAAAATTTTGGAGGAGTCATTGCACATCCTTTTGGGATCCATAACTTGAGATTGTGATCAATATAGGTTTTTCTAAATGAAGCTAAATGCTTAATGTTGATTTTGTTCTTGCATGCTCTTAAGGTTAATTAAGGCCCATATGTGCCCTTGTATCCTCAATATTTTGGTACTTGTGAGCTCTTCTTAGGAATAGTTTACTTTGCTTCTTCATAGATATCTTCTTTGGGCTCAAAGATACCACTTATCATCTATTTTGTTCTGAATTCACTTAATAAAAATTGAGAGAACCCACCATTGAGTTCAAGAGTTAAAAAGTTAAAAATTTTGATTTGAAATTTTTACTACTTTACAAGTTGCAAACTTATTTTGGTAGCTCAACTTTTTGGTTATGTCCCCCCTCCCCTACCTCATATACAATGGATCTTGAGAAAAATGATAGAGGAATACACCTCAATGTTGGAGTACTTGCTGTTGGAAACTGCGAGGAAGACGAGAGACGAAAGGAAGAGAGGAGAGAAGAGAGATATGAGACACCGGAAGTGGAACCCCAGAAGTGTGTCAACTGAGCACACATGATAGGAATATATAGAGGGGACTTGGGGCGCTATATATAGACAGACTATATATAGCTAACACCCCCGCTCAAATAAAGGTCCGTTACTATGGATGAAAAAACCCTTGGGGGCTCAAGGGAAAAACCCACAGCTCTATATAGGCCTACCGTTATACTAATATTCAAAATATAAAATTGCAAAGTTGAACTTATAAGAATTTCATACCACAATTGTTGATCAGGCAATCCAGCAAGTGCTTTCGACTGTGTATGTTGTTGACGACAACGTGGAAGCTTTCCTCAGAGCTGAAATAAAATGGAAGAACCTCGCAGGCTACTTTGGTGACCAGTTTTCCCAATACTTTAAGTGCTTCTGCACTTGAGTCTTGCGCATTGTTGTCCTTTGTCATGCTTATTTTAATGACCTCCAGAAGCAAGAACATAGGGATTTGATTTTCCAACAGGACAAAGTCCTGGATGTGAATGCTAAAATGCATTTTTACCTTAATGTTAATATTGGTTGCCTTGAAAGGAGCGACAGAAGATCAACCAAAACGAGTCTCAACAATCCATGGCTCTCTCTTGCCTTTTCTTTCTCTGATAGATGCATAGGCCAGCTTGCAGTACCACTTATAAGCCAGCTTAAGAACTATGAAGATCAAGAAACCTGTGCTTGTTGGCCCATGCCAAATAGAGAGAGAGTTGATATTGGCCCAACGATTCCAGACACAATTTAGGATCCTTATTGAGAAACTGTGCCACTTCAAGCAAGCTTTCATTGCCAAGACATAAATCCACCACCAAGGGGAACTTTTGGGCAGAATCTGGAAGAAGCCCATATGTTCGGGCAGATATCAAGCTTCAGGTTCGGGATCCCAAGCAATGCTCCTTGAGCGTTAACAAATACTGGAAGTCCTCTTCTTGCAAGGATAGGGAAGCCCTTGATTAAGTGGCAATAAACCAGAAAGAGAAACACTGTTAATCAAGCCATTAAGTGGCAACAAACCAGAAAGAGCAGCACTGTTAATCAAGCCAAATGTAGGAGCTACTAGCCCTGCAGTCTGATTATCTACAGCAACAACTTTCTGTTTTTGCCCTTTTGCAAGCTTACAAGTCATCCGGTGTCCTTCCACAGTCTTCGTAGGCTCTTCTAGAGCACGCTTAACAGACTCTGCTGATTTGTAAATAAACAAAGCATATCCTTTTGACTTACCTATCTGCTACTTATCAAACCCTAAAGGACCTTCTTCAATTTCTCCATACTTGGAGAACGCAGCCAGGAGCTTCTCAACTGGCATGTCATGGGGGACATTCACCACATAAATCTTGTGTGCACTGGTAGATGCTGCCTATGCAAGTTGCGATTGAGTGGACAAAGGCCCCCGCAGATGCAAACTGACAGACACATTTTCGGCCATCGATCTTCTTGCTAGGCTCGCCGAGGTCGCTGTGGTACGGGCCAATGGCGACGACCTGGGGAACGAAGGCATCGTGCTTGAGGCTGCAGAGGGGGCTGTAGGCCATGAAGATGGAGGGGGAGGAGTCCCACGGCCCGCGCAAGCAAGCGTTGGAGGCTGCGGAGCATTGGAGGCTGCGGAGGGGGCTGGAGGCCATGAAGATGGAGGTGGAGGAGTCCCATGGCCCGCACAAGCAAGCGTCGAGCATGCCCTTAATGGAGAGCACCCATTCCTTCTCCTCCAGCTCAGGCGTATTTGTGCGCTCTAATACCATGTTGGAAACTGTGAGGAAGATGAGAGACGAAAGGAAAAGAGGAGAAAAGAGAGATATGAGACACTGGAAGTGGAACCCCAGAAGTGTGTCAACTGAGCACACATGATAGGAATATATAGAGGGGACCTGGGGCGCTATTATAGATAGACTATATATAGCTAGCACTTGCTAACAAAGAACTAGAATTAGTTGATGAGGATTGAAATTTTGAAGGAGCCATTGCACATCCTTTTGGGGTCCATAACTTTAGGCAGCAATCAAGGTAGCCTTCAACATTTTTTCATTCATGAGCTCTTCTCGGGACTAGTTTACTTTGTTGATTCATACATGCCTTTTTTTGACTCAACCATGCCAATGGTCATCACTATTTTTTTCCTACATTCGCTTCTTGATAAATCTTGAGAGAACATATAGTTGAGTCCTTAATTTAAAAGTTTTTAAGTTTGATTTTAAACTTTGACCACTATACTACTTTCAAACTTGCTAGTGGCCCAACTTATTGATGGTTAGTTTTCCCTACTCTGAGATGATTAAGGCACACAGCTTGATGATAGAGTAGTTGTTAATCAAGAACCATGATTTGTGATGAGGATTGAAAGTTTGGAGGAGCCTACTTCTGGTTGATGAAGGTAGATCCTTAACGTTGATTGTCTTCTTCTATAGTTTTGAGATTAATTAAGGCTCATATGCATCCTTATATCTTCAATATTTTTGCATTTTTGAGCTCTTCTCAAAAATATACTTTGCTGCTTCATAGATGCCTTCTTTGGGCTTGAGCTTACTACTTGTAACTTTTTCCTACATTCACTTGATAAAACTTGAGAGAACATGCATTTGAGTTCAAGAATTTAAAATTTTGAAAGTTTTTTTAAAAAATTTTACCACTTTACTAGTTTCAAACTCATTTAGTAGCTCAAGTTATTGGTTGTTTTCCCCCTCCCCTCCTTGCTCCTCCCTCCCCCTCGCAAAACAAAGTGGCAATGCTTTAAAGTGTTGCAAGGTTAGCTTTCTTGTTGTGTGCCAACTTTTCATTTAAAAAGTAACTTGTTTACAAAAAATTAGTTAGTGTTAGATATGTACAAGGGCTAATGTTTTAAGTGTGAAGAATCCAATAGTTATAGACATTTGGATTGTACTCAAATTCTTCAAAAGCATCCAAATCATTTGGGTTATTTGTTAGATCACATAGATAAGTAGTCAAATTGCAAAGAAAGGGTGGGACATGCAAAGTGACTTGTGCTATATGATTCATCTTGAGTCAACATTTTGTTGACAAATGGATGATGCAACATTTGTAGCGGAGAAACCAAATTCCGAGATAGAATGATAGAACATAGTGAAATGGTCTCATAGTAAGTTGGATCATACAGAAGAGTATCAACCACTCATCATTTCTTGGACGTTTTCATGAGACAATCGCCAATAGAGGTGAGTTCAATTGGATACAGAAATTGATTTTTCAAGAATGGACTTGAGGGATTTCATTTTAGCTAAAGTTCATATATTAGGGGAGTTTTGAGGTCTCGAAATTACCTTTTAGGATGGAGAGAGAGAGAGAGAGAGAGAGAGAGAGAGAGAGAGAGAGAGAGAGAGAGAGAGAGAGAGCTCTGGAGTAGTAGGAGTAAAGCCTTTGTAACAAAACTTCTATCTTTGAAATTTTAAAATCTAAAAAGGATATAAATTATACCATGTGTAATT
The DNA here is from genome assembly GCF_053477565.2 of Lygodium microphyllum. Classification (NCBI taxonomy): domain Eukaryota; kingdom Viridiplantae; phylum Streptophyta; class Polypodiopsida; order Schizaeales; family Lygodiaceae; genus Lygodium; species Lygodium microphyllum. The sequence goes on from NC_141135.1 coordinate 182,468,872, forward strand.
TTAATAATCAGAGCCTTTACATTAATGGGATAGGGTCTCACATCTAGTTCACATTAATGACATGATTATGATTGCATGATTATGATGATTAAATCCAAATTCAAATCACAAAAGATATTGATGCTTCAAACTCCCTTCTCATTTTTTTTCCTCTCTTTCTTTGGCTTATTCCTCTCTCTCTCTCTCTCTCTCTCTCTCTCTCTCTCTCTCTCTCTCTCTCTCTCTCTCTCTCTCTCTCTCTCTCTCTCTCATAGCCATGGATATAGAAATCTGATGTTCAACAAGGTTCCCAAGCTCTTAGATCACATCCCCTATACTAGTGCATAATTCATTTCAAATTAATAGATTAAAATGGATCCATACTTGATTCAACTTTTTTAATGACAACCATTGTGTTAAATTTTTTGATAGATATTAAACATGAGAAAAAGAATATACAATGCAAACATATGTTTCAAGTCTTGATATTGAAGAAAATCTATTTGCTTTAATCATAATTACATATAGAAGAGTATTTAAAAGTCAATATAGAAAAGTTATCGCTTTTTGCTAGGACTTTTCCTAGAAGGAGACATCCTTTCTAGGAGTCCTTAGGTTTTCTTTGATAATTTATTTTTTCATAATTATTTTAATTTTTGAGTAAAATTTTATCTTAAATCTTACTTTCTTTTATGTTTTTTTAATAAGTTTATCATCATTAAGAAAAATAAAATGAATCACTATTCTTATATTTGTAATTACTCTCCTACAATATGAATGGCTATCTTCTTGATGAGGACTCTAAAATCAATAATAAAGAGTAATTATTTTAAGTTATTTATGGTATTTTGTATCATAAACTAAGAGTGATTATTTCAAGTTATTTATGGTAGTTCGTATCATAAACAATATTAACATATTTTGATTAATGATCAATTTTCTTGTATTTGTGATTACTCTCGAGCCACATGAATAGCAATCTTTTTTTAACATCTTTTGATTCAAAACTCTACTTCATCTTTGCAAGAAGATCAATATTTTTTCACTTTTATGTTAAAAAAAGTTAATATTTTATAAAGATAAAAGTTCATATGATGAGGGAGATCACTACAAGATATAGGCCTTATACGCATGTTAAAAGCAACAAAATGTAAATAACAAAATTTTCCCCCGTCGTCGCAAAAAGCGTCGTTATTGGCGACACCATAGAACAGTTGGTATCAGCGTCGTTATCAATGTTGTTATTTGCATGCAAGATATGGACGCAAATAATGACGCTGATAACAACGCTCTGCAACACTAATAACAACGCAAATAACAACACGTGCAGGTAAATTTGCGACGCTAATAGCGACCGTAACAGGGAAAAAAAAATTTGGTGGCAGGGCAGCTTGCTGCCCTGCCACATATAGCATTGTGTGCTTTATTTGGGCCATACAAAATAGTTTCTGCACTATGTACAATGCTCGTGTAAACAAAAACAAAGTGTACTTAAATCATAACACAGATACATGAAATAAATACATGATCGCATAATGAAAGCGACTAGTACAATCATGACAAGATATCACTATTAGATAGAAAATGTCTACACAGATCAGGTGACCAAAAAAGAAGGCGTGAGCTCCAGGGCTCCAAGGGCAAGCTATATATTCTCACCATCCGAAAGCTTGTTCCGCCCCGCAAAGGAGCATCGAACGGACGCTGCAAAAAAAGAAACAACTACACATCAGTCCACCATACAATAATGCATTCTAATTAAACATGGTAACTATGGACAAGAAAGATGAGTGACTTATAGGGCTGCCGCGTCTATACAATCGGTTGATCAATGCAATGAGACCGTGCCTCTCTGCATATCGAGTCTCAAGGCCGATCGGATTGTGATTTGTAATGGAGTGTTGCAAAGAAAACAAAATACGAACTGTTAGAAACATGATTGTCAGTAAAAAGGATATTGCAAAAAAATAAGCAAGCAAAACAAAAGAAAAACTTACAAAGTCCTCCAGATATGTCTTGTGGCCGCCACTCCCAAGATGATGGACCACTCCAGCCTCTAGTCATACCCTCGCCGCGTCGTGCTGCTGACTCCAATGTCCTGGAGAATCTGTAGTCTCCTCCCTCAGTCGGCGCCATCGCCCGCGTCTAGCCACTCGAGCTTTGCAGCCCCACTCTTGAGTGCCTTGCGTGCGTCCAATCGTTTGTGTGACATATATGTATGCATACACTCCATCATCCAGCCCGTAGAAAATCTATTTGCTGTGGTTGGAACTGAAAACTCCTCATGAAAAGATGCTACTATGTAGTCCTTGCTCCCCTCCCGTATGTTTTTCCAATTATCTAAGATGTTGTGCTGAAAAACTTGTTGGCACAACTCTCTCATGCAAGCCATCACCCTCCTCCCCTCATCATTCATGATGATGGCTTCTGATCTATCATCCACAAGATAGGTATATCCCTCTAGGGTATGCCTAAGATGGCTCCTCTCCCACATGTATCCACGCTCCTAGGCATATCGAGGAGATCCCTGTACATCCGGTGTATCGACCAGGGTAGTATCTATCGGTGTAGCACCCATAGGGGTGCCATCTGTAGATGGCTTAGCAAAAGCCAGAGTAACTGGAGTAGATGTCTCCACAGGTGTGACAAATCCTGCAGGTGATGCAACTCCAGCAGAATGACGAGACGGAGATACCGCGTCCGTGCCTCCACAGCAACCACCTGTGCCATGCTCCCTTGAACCACCACGAGAGCGAGGAGTCGCATCTGTATCTCATGCTGACTGCGGCCTCACTGTCTATGTATCTCTACAGCATCCCCCTCACCCTGAAGCACTCCCTCTGTCTGGCCCAAGACTGGAGCGTCGACCTCATTTGCTTGAAGCTGAAGCATCTGATCACACTAAAGTAGATCTAATAGAGCGGCTTGACAATGTCCAAGACAGATCCTTGTCTGCCATGTCTCTGAATCTCGACATCTGATCTGGAGACATGTACATGAAGATATCTTGCAACTCCTCATCGCTCATCCCTCAACTCATCGTGATGATCAAAGTATCCAAAAAGGTCACCTGCACAGACAAAAAATGATGTTAGCATAATCAATTTAAATCATACAAAGCACAGTAATATAAATGCTAAAAAAATGATCTCACTTAAAATGCATATCTTATGTACCCTTATATGTGAAGGTCAATAGACATGTCACCACAAAAGGATGAGTCCACCTCGTTCTCAAAGAATTCTTGGACTCCTATATTTCCATCATTGTTAGCCGATCCTAGCTCCTCTACATGCTCCAAGCTTTTGGTGGCCTCCATCCCTTGCAATATTGATCCCTCTATTTGCAGATTGTCCTCATCTATACTCGGAACATTGCTTTGATCATATACTCTCGCACTTCGGGGAGCTAAAGGTATAACATACCACCATCGAGGTTGTCAGGGGTTTGGATAGAAGATTACATGTTCACAAACATGTACAAGAGAGATTAAACTATTGTGACATGTGCCATGTCATAATACAATTAACAAACAAATGAGTTCATGCACATGTTCACAATGGGCCGGCAACACAAAGGTGTCATGCAAATCTGTCCATTTTTTTTCGGAATCTATTTCGAGAAATCCAGATCAACATCGTCGAACTGTTGCTCCAGCTCCTTCAAGTACCACTTTAAACCACTGCACATCAAATAGTATCATGGAGAAGCTACGGTAATCCACCGTAACAATACTTTGCAAGTTCCCAAAATACTCCATCTCATCTATAACCGTGTTTGGATCCGTTGCTCGTCGTTGGCTTTTCTGCTCAAACCTTGCCATGATACCACAGTCCATTGTGGAGCGCATTTTGTCAATACGCTCTACGCGAAAATGCCATCCGCGCGACCATGCTACACTATATATTTTGTACTGTACATTGAAATACTCAAATTAGTTATCTCATATAAAATATAGATACGACAATTCCTAAACACGTCATCACCTTTGGACTACATCCCCTCGAGAATTCCCACTTTTCAATTGAGACCTCCACCCCTTCACCAGACGCTGTGGTCAAAGCTCCATGCAAGCATTGCGTTGACATGAATCGCGGCATCTCCTCCATGCCCTTGGGATATCGAATTGGTCGATGGCGAGTACTACGTCGAAATTCAGATTGCGCTTCCTCTCAGTCTTGCCTAGCAATCTGGTACTGGTGAGCCACATCTCCATACAGGCATAGTGCAACATACAAAAGCGATTCACCTTCTCCTCCATTGCATCATCCATTATTTTTTCTACCCCATTTCCAACCACCACATCTCCGATAAGTCTATCATCGTTCTTCACGGACCATAGAATTTTATTGTTTGGATCGACCGTTGGTAGCCATTGTGAAATATGCACTAGCGCCTCAAATAACAACCAACCTTCAGCCAAGCTACCTTCTGGCCAAGCTCGTTGTCCGCAGAAAGACTTTCAGGGTTTCATGAAGTGCTCCAAGAAGAACATCCATCGCGTATGTAGAGGTCCAGCAATCTCCACTTCATCTACAAGATGCACAAGAAGGTGGATTTGTATCGTGAGCATGCTAGTAAGCAGGTATTTCTCAAAGAGACAGACCGTCTCCACTATTCACTGCCTTGCAGATTCAATAGAGGACGTCTTAATCTCCTTCTTTGAGATCCATTGCACTAAATTCGACAACCTATAAATGACCCCACGTATTTCTAGAGTAAGGCATCTTACGATCGTGATCGGTAGTACAAATTGCCACTAATGAGAAAGCATTATGAACAATGGCTACACTCCAAATAGAAATATGTGCACATCAATTACAATTCATTTGTAGTACAAACCTGATATATCTTATGCTAGTCATGGGATTTTAGCCCTGATATTTGGTCATCTTTAGAAAATGCAGACCTAAGAAAACGCATCATACCTGTCAGATTGTAGATAGACTTGACTACTTGCTTCACAATGCACTCTTCTTTAGTGGACAAAACCCAAGGAGCACGAGGTAGCTGCATGCGACCATCAGTACTCGACTGCGGCCAAAGCGCCTCCATCTTGCCTACCTCCTTCAAATCCATTCGTGCCCCTATAGTGTCTCTCTTTCCTGTGATGTGGTCCCATAGCATGCTGCCCACATTCTTGAAAATATGCATGGGATCCAACAAGTGGTTGATTTGTAAGTGGGTCCAATATGGCAACTCGTAGAAAAGTGAGAACTGTCACATTGCGTTTGGATGTGACTCTGCGTGGACCATTTTTCAGCTCATACTAGCTTGCGGCATTCATAGGTGTTGGAGGTCATCCAAGAAAACCTTCCCTAAGTTCATGACCCTCTGGTAAGAAAGCAGCATGTCCTTGATATACCATCTTCTTCATGGTTCGAGACCTTTAATAGTCTAACTATGGCCTGCACAATGGACATGCATGATAACATGAGATAACCAGACCTGTTCCAACACCTCTATCCAGTGAATACAAACTTGAACGAGATAAAATATAGATATTACCAATGAGAACGGAAGCCTATTTACCTGAGCACTCTTCAAATCCTGGAAAGTCATGCATCGTCCACATGAGAATGGCTCGAATATTGGCAGACCGTCGCGCATCGCGCTTGCTCAAATCTTGCACAGACCCCCTCCTTCCACAAAATCTTAAGCTCATCGACTAATGGATGAAGATACACGTCCATATTTTTGACTTTATAGAAGCCAGAGACGAGTAAGATAAGGATGAGATGTCCTTTCTTCGTAGAAAGCCATGAAGGGATATTGTAGTTGACAAGGACTATAGGCCACACACTGTAAGAAGTTGAGTAGCACAGGCCGAATGGGTTCACGCCATCCATTGCAAGACTGAGCCAAAGATTCCTTGGCTCTCGGGCAAAGCCTGGGAAGGTAGAGTCAATGTGGCTCCTTGCTCGTGAATCCACTGATATTCGTTGACCTCTATCTATGGACCTATTCTGCGCATGCCACATTATCAAGCTTGCCATGTCGGACGTACGAAACATGTGGTTTATGTGGGGGATAAGCAAAAAGTGTCTAATAACTTTTTAAGGGATGGTTTGTCCTTGCAAGTCCTGTCAATACCAGTGAGCACCACACTTTGGACATGTCTCCATAGTCTCCTATTCTCCTCGAAACAGTATACAATCGTTGATATATGCATGGATGCTATTGTAGTCCATGCCAAGCTTTCGTAAAACATGTCGTGCATCATCACTAGACTTAGGCATGGTATTTGCAGATGGTAATATATGATATTTTAGTAACCTGAAAAAAATCATAAAACACCTTGAAAAAGCACAAATGTTTTTAATGATAGTGCGGAAAAGAAATCAACGAAGCTTACGTACAAGGTACCTGAGCAACTCGGTCACACTCGCATCGCTCCGTCCGTATTTTGCTTGCACACTTATAGGAGTGCAAGGAATGTCTTCAGGTGAGATATTCGGCACCCATCATATAATGCTATGGATGCTTCCTCTCTAAGAGGATTAGAAGTCTTGATATCCATGGGAATCAATACATCAATCATTGCCTCCATCTCAGGCTCCAAGATTGTAGGTAGGTCTGGAAGGTTGCCTATCTCCTTTGGTATTGACGGTATAGAATGGGTAGTACCTTCCAAGTGGTGGATTGACTCAGGCACTCCATCCATCGCACGCCCACAAACTCTTCTAATTGGACGCAAAGGGTGCACTCCTCCTTGGGACAAGACGTCACCTCCCTGGATAGAAAATTTGCCAGCCACACCCAATCTTCTTGTATATGGTATTCAATTAGCTTGCAAGTACAATGCATGATTGATATCAATTTTTCTTACCATTTGCTGAAAATCCAAGATTTCCTGATCAATGATCTCAGATTGAAATTCACTGAAGCATCGTACGTATTCTATAGACAATCTACGTTTTCGTCTAATTGCCAGCTTGCATTGAGAGCAAGGATATGGGACACACTAATTAAGATATGCCTCGTGATCTTGAACAACAAGATCTTCATCGTTTTCCATTTTGTCTACGTTACGATAAACAATTTGTTTTTGTTATCATTCTTTTTTTCTTTCTTAAATTTTTTGAGAAGGGATTTCTTCTCTTGTCACTCGGCAAAAATTAACGTATGTAAAGTCTCCACCCACCCACCCACAGATTAACATATATATGTCCGAAGTGTTTCCCATCTCGTGGTGTTGCACCGAACCTTGCCACCATTCTCTCTTTGTTTTTTATCCATTCACCCATTGTGAAGGGCAATAGTATGACCAATCATTGTAGGTGCCATTGGAGACGCGCGAGACCAGGTTATTATAACCCTATTTTCCCTCCGCAGATTCTCATTCTTAATGGTTCTTATTGAATGATTAGCTACAATCTCACAACTACTTTCACCAGAGTTGAGCTTCACCAATTAATTTTGGCTTAGCTATCATGGCTTGGTTGGTTGGGACAACTCCAGTAGTAGTAAAATAATCTTCTATAGATTTGATCAAAATTTCTGCATCGGCTTCCAAATCTTGCCTTTCCCATCAAATATCGGAGGTTTGACTTGCTTCAAAAGATTCCTTTTCTCTTGGGCTTCATTGGGAATTATTGTGGGTGCGAAATTTTGTGAAAATTTCAACAATTCTCAAGTTAAACTTTATGAAATTTATATAGTGTTAATATTAGAGTTTGATACTCAAATTATTTCTCACTTAATTTATTGTAACAATTTCAAATGAAACCATTTTTCCATTGCTAAAGTTAAACTTCAATTTCAAAGGTTTCAAGGGAAAATAAGGTTCCATTATTTTCTCTCATTGATAAAGTATCAATCAATCTTTATTACAACGGATGTACAAGGTAATCAAATGGGGAAAAAAATACATTATTCAAATAGCTTACATGTTCATCTTATTTTTTCCAAAAAAGGATTCCCTACTATAATCTAAGCATGACACTCTAATACATCCTTTATGTAGTAACTTGGATTCTGAGAGTAGATATCTAGGAATCTATTATTTTGAGCGAGTTTAGGAAATTCGTCCTTTTTGTAGTTGCGACGGCTAGAGTGGCCTATGACTTTTATTTTGTTGACTAGAAGGATCTTTGTAACTTCCACATAGATATACAGGTTTAGTTTGATTTTCTTGCCCCTAGTATAGAGGGTTGAGTTTACACTAGCTTCACAAAATAGATAGATCTTGACAACTTTAAGATCTTTCATCCATTTTACACTTTTCAGATTATTCTGAAGATAAGCTAGACATCTTGTATCGATATAGCAGTATCCTATGCTAATCATCCACTATCTTTCATGATATAGAGGTGAGTGGTTGTACAACTGATCTAGTATTTGCATCATCTGATTCCTCCAGGAAAGACTGGATGAATGCATAGTTGACATAAATATTACTCGTTCGGAAGATCAAGAATCGTTTCCAAGATTTGTTATTATACCATAATTCAAAAACATACATTAACAAAGAGAAGAAAACATGTCCTAGGCTATATTTACCATCCAAGAAAATTTTCTTTTAAGCTTACGTCATATTCTATTCTAATAATGAGCGCTCTGATACCAACTATGAGTTGTCCACCACAACCTCAATCCAAGGTGCACCTTTTAGTAGTCCATCAGTAGGTTTTCCAAAATGATGCCACCTAGCGCTTCCTTGGAGTATCATGGGGTTTGTCACTAAGGCCCTACCAAGTCTACATTGCAATGGAAGAGTTTCGGCTGCGAACCCACTAGGACCGACTTGAATTTCCGACTTTCTAAACTCAGACGGGTCTCCTAACAGCTAGCTAGTGTCAGTAATTTCAAGTTCCCACTTCCTACAGGATTACTCTAACTGAAGCGGACTTGTAAGTGCACTTGGTTCAAAAACACCATATTAGAGATTTTGGGAATTTCCCAAGTCCCACTTTGAATGAATGTCTTAGTTTTGTGAATGAAAGAGAGCACTATGTTTATGTTTATCTGTAAAGGGCACTTTGTATGCTAAAAATATGAGATAACACATCTTGAGAGCTTAAATGATGAATGTAAGCTATGTGGCTGTTATGAGATTTGGATTTCACCTCTATCTTTTCTAGCATACTAACAAAATATGATGTTGTATGGTGGTGGAAACATCAAGGAGGCTTAACTAGTATATACCTAGGAAATTTCCAAGTTTAATGTAAGAATACAAAGGTTTGATGGAGTGGAGAGAGAGAATTTAGAATACAAGAGCCTTAAACATTGTATGAAAATATGTTATCATGGCTAAAATTTATAATGTTATGGATTTGAAGATATTATAATACGAGTTTTTTCTTTTAGATATAGCATCATTTAAAGTGACGTGTATAAGTTTCATGAACTAAGACCTTAAAAGAGTCACCACTAACTAGGTGTGGTTTAATAACTTGATCTAATACCATATCGTAATAAGTTTGGATAACCTATGATGTGATGGTTCGTTTTTTGTGTAAACCAATAGACACAAGTATGTCAAATAATTGCTCACCACATTTATATTTTTTGTATGTATATGTATGATATATAAATATCTTTTATTCAAAGTTTCTATCTATCTTGACAATATATGGACAAGATGGATATTGACTTTGGCCAAAATTAACTAGCTTCACACTTTGACTAGCTAAATGAATTTTCATATCATAAAATAAAGATTCTAGAAGTTTATGATTTTTCTAAGACTAAATATTTAACCTTTGACCAATGGTTTGTGTTTCCAAAGAAATAGACATAAATTTTATTATCAATAAAGACTTATTTATTAGCTAAGACATAAAGTACAAAATTGGATTTAAACCACTTTATAAGAAATTTCAACACAATTAACTAATGTTATTGAAAGAATAAAAAACATTAAGTAGATTCTCTCATTGATATTGGTGGCGTTTAAAAACACCAAGGTAACTACACAAAACACTTTAAATTTTTAACAAGCATATATTTTATAGCCATGCAAAAGCCCTTAATGTAAGGGATATATTTACTATGGAAGTCAAAATTAGTCCTTATAGAGTCACTGTCTTGTTGCATCATGTATATTGGAAAAATGCAACTTTTGTAAATAGCTGCACTACCATTTATGAAATATTTGTGATATCCTAACTCATGAGCAAGTTGCATTGCTTCCATATCTTTCAAAGTAGAGACTAAAGGAGTCTGATTCAAGAGTCTGCTTCAACATGGATAATTGTGAGTTGTTCAATGTAAGTGATAGAGGATGTGAGGCATTTGTTGAGTATGCTTGTATAGTAGATGGTTATAAAGTACAAAATAGGATTTAAACCACTTTATAAGAAATTTTAACACAATTAACTAATGTTATTGAAAGAATAAAAAATATCTAGTACATTCTCTCATTGATATTGATGGTGTTTAGAAACACAAAGGTAAGTACATAAAACACTTTAAATTTCTAACAAGCACATATTTCATAGCCATACAAAATCCTTTAATGTAAGGGATATATTTATTATGAAAGTCAAAATTAGTCCATATAGAGTCAGCGCCTTCTTGTTACATCATGTATATTGGAAAAATACAAATTTTGTAGATTTTGTATAAAACATTTAGCTACACTACCATTTATGAAATGCTTGTAATATCCTAACTCGTGAGTAAGTTGCATTGCTTCCATATCTTTCAAAGTAGAGACTAAAGGATTTTACTTCAACATGGATAATTGTGAGTTGTTCAATGTAAGTGATAGACGATGCGAGGTATTTGTTGAGTATGTTTGTATAGTAGACTATCATAACGTACAAAATAGGATTTAAAACACTTTATAAGAAATTTCAACACAATTAACTAATGTTATTGAAATAATAAAAAACATCAAGTAGATTCTCTCATTGATATTAGTGGTGTTTAAAAACACCAAGGTAAATACATAAAACACTTCAAATTTCTAACAAGCATATATTTCATAGCCATGCAAAAGCCTTTAATGTAAGGGATATATCTATTATGAAAGTCAAAATTAGTCCATATAGAGTCAGCGCCTTCTTGTTACATCATGTATATTGGAAAAATACAAATTTTGTAGATTTTGTATAAAACATTTAGCTACACTACCATTTATGAAATGCTTGTAATATCCTAACTCGTGAGTAAGTTGCATTGCTTCCATATCTTTCAAAGTAGAGACTAAAGGATTTTACTTCAACATGGATAATTGTGAGTTGTTCAATGTAAGTGATAGACGATGCGAGGTATTTGTTGAGTATGTTTGTATAGTAGACTATCATAACGTACAAAATAGGATTTAAAACACTTTATAAGAAATTTCAACACAATTAACTAATGTTATTGAAATAATAAAAAACATCAAGTAGATTCTCTCATTGATATTAGTGGTGTTTAAAAACACCAAGGTAAATACATAAAACACTTTAAATTTCTAACAAGCATATATTTCATAGCCATGCAAAAGCCTTTAATGTAAGGGATATATCTATTATGAAAGTCAAAATTAGTCCATATAGAGTCAGCGCCTTCTTGTTACATCATGTATATTGGAAAAATACAAATTTTGTAGATTTTGTATAAAACGTTTAGCTGCACTACCATTTATGAAATGTTTGTGATATCCTAACTCATGAGCAAGTTGCATTGCTTCCATATCTTTCAAAGTAGAGACTAAAGGAGTCTGCTTCAACATGGATAATTGTGAGCTGTTCAATGTAAGAGACGGATGACGTGAGGCATTTGTTGAGGATGTTTGTATAATAGATGGTCTCTTGAAGCAAGAAGTAATTGAAGGTTGAACATATATACCATCTTTATCAATCATGGTCTCATGCGGTGCTGATGATGAAGATGAAATACCATCATTCTCTGCTCTAGTCCATTCATCAATGACAACCTTGAATTGAGCATACAATTCATGTCCATATTGAACTGGATCGTGTCCATATCGATCAAACTTGATGACTTCACATGCATCATGGTATTTGCTTAAGCGAGTCAAGTATGGTAGAAGTTCTTTGATCAAGATAGAGTCTTCATGATCAATATCAAATCTTTTTGGATAAATACAATTCTCAACTGGATTTGGACATCCTTTGTAAGGACTATCATCTATGAGAATAGTCTTGATATGCTGACAAACATCTCTATATTGATCCCATACATACTTCAGAGGCTTGAACATTGCTTCTACTCCCATCTTATCTTGCTGTATATGATTTTGAGTAGATGTCCATGACATTGTTCTTGGCCCCAAATCATGAAGAAATGATACTTCCTTTTTGCATGGATCTCCAAGCACTTAATAACTACCATGACATTCTTATGTAAAGCTGTTGACCAAACTCCCACTTGGAATCTTGCAAATAAGGCTTGAAGAAACTCCATACATCCTGGTCGAAGAACAAGCCATTTCTTTCCCATTTGAAAGCTTTGAAACCTTTTAGACTTAGCAAAGCATCGTTATAAAATAAGACCTTTCAGATCAAGTATTACACATAATTTTGTTGCATTTCTTATCAAGGAAACATCAATCACATCATCGTGCTCTACTGTTGTTGAATCTGTTAGATATCCAACCATAGATGTCTTAGTTGAAGTTACAAAGAAGAAAAAGAAGCACATTAGATTCATTTACTTCCTCATCATTCTACCCAATGTTTGAGCTATAAACTGGTATAGAACACTAAAGCAATTTAACTTCACATTGATAAATACATAAATAGGTACTACTTAAAAAATGATGTCTTAAGAAAAGAGACATTTGACCATGTGGTCAAATCTAATCAAAAGTAATATCATGAGGTGAAAAAAATATATATGACGATTTTTTTGAAGTAAAATCTATTCTAATAAAGTCATTTTTCCATACCTACTTTTTATCGCTAGTTATAAGTATACTTGAGATACTAACAATAGATTCTTGTAATTACTTGCACAAATTATATTATCATTATAATATTAAACATACTCAGTTCTTAAAAAGGCCTTCAAAATGGCATGTACAAAGAAGATAGCTAGCTCAAAATGGCATGTACAAAGAAGATAGCTAGCTCAAACACATATAAGAGTTTAATTGAAATAAGATCTAAAATAGACTTAAGTAAATTTTGCATAGCTAGCTCAAACTTTTCATTATGACAAGTATTCTTACATACTAGATTACAATTAAATAGTTATCCTTACAAAGGATGATAAATTTTAATGAGATCTTTAATACTGATTTGGTAAAATATTTACTTAAATAGATTTTTAAAACCAAAACATGCTTGGTATCTTTTATAAAAAATTAAAAAACCAAAGGCATAGTTTCTTTAATTAATATCATCAAAGAAATAAAATATTACAAATGCTAATGGAAGTAACTTCTCAAGAAAAAAATCAAAATTACATCAATGTGTCTTCCTTGATGAAAGGAGAAGGAACGGAGTTTTAACACCTGAGGTAGCCCTTAATTTCTCTTTCATAATTAGACTTGCTATATCTTGGTTTGATTCTTCTATGCCCTCGGGTGGTACTTCAAGAACTTGAACTTCAGTAGGAGGAACCTCTTGGGAGTTTGAATTTTGTTTGGCACTCTCATGGACCCTCCACAATTGTGCTTCAACCTCTCTTTGCTCTTGAGTGTTGCAAACCACTGCAATAGTCTTCATATGATTTATCAATGCCACCTTAGATGCAAGTCCACTTGCATATACATCAAATACAACCTCATGAGCATCATTGAATGCTTTGATTGTAGTTTCCATAACTTTCATTTTCCTTCTCAAAACGGCCTTTGCAATCCTTTGATCTTCTTCAAGATCTTCATCACTGCACTTCTTGTCCAAGCATTTAAAGTCCAAAATGGAAGGCTTGTTGAAATTGCTTATATATCTCTCCAAATTGATGAAGCTTTTCTCCATGGTCACTAATGTCAAAACCACAAAAGAATCTATAGACCCAAAAGAAAACATTCTATCCATTGGTAGGAAGTCAACACTACCAACTAGTATGTGATACTTGCAAGAAATGCTTTCAAGAGTATTTTCCAAAGCTGCCATTTGCTTTCGATCAAGAAATGATAATAGCATGAATTGTTTAGGTTCACATGTCATTTGTAGCAGAGTGGAGACAACCTTTCCAAACTTTATAGAGTCCCATTTCATTCCCTCAACCCCATGTGCTGCATCTAGAACAACAACCCCAATGGTAATTGGATCTCTGTAAACATTATGTATAAGATCAAAGGTTTCTAGATTGCATCCGACAACATATACACGCCAAGGCAAAGTAGTGGAGGATTGAAGTGGATTTTGCTTTTTTCCAATTAGGAAGTTCACAATATCTTTTGCTCCATTTGGTAGGAACTGTGCATCAGCTCCACATGTGAGCTTCTTTGATACCCAATCATTGCAAATGCCTAAAATCTTTGTGTAGACTTCATCATTGACATCATAATCATCAACAAGCTCTTCCCAAGTCTTCATCACAGCGCTACTTTCTGATTTGCTTAGCCCTTGTTTCCATGTCAATCATATCTTCCTTATCCCATTTGTTTCTAAGAAAAAGGATATGACCTTCAATGATCTCCTCTTGTAGTGTAAGGATGTCTCCATCCTTTAAACCCATAAGGCAACGAAATGTAGCAGGAGAAGGTTGCCTTCCCTTTTTTCTCGAACTCTCATCTTGGGATATAAGTTCACCTCTAGAGTATCTCTTCATGATTTTGATCCAACTATCAAATATTTCTTGGGAGCTAACAATCATATGGCAATCTCTAGATGCACAATTTTCTCCAATGTATGCCACAAATCTCTGCAAAAAAAAGATCAAAATAGTGAGCATAGAACAAAAGAAAGAGCATCACACTAATCTTCACAAAAAAAGAAGGTAAGCTTATATGTGATTACCTGCCATGGTACTCTTTGAAAGCTTGTCTTAGAAAGCCCTTGTTGGGGTTTTGGTGGAGAACCAAATGCTAGCCACTAATCTCTTAATTGTTGAAGTTGCTCAACATAAGGGGCATTCTTCATAAAATTATGTGATTCCATATTTGTCATTCGTGAAAGCTCAATGCACATTTCCGTAGGACAATCAACTAATATTCTAGCATTTCTTGTGGTGTATAAATGCTTGGTTGCTAGACAACGTGTAGTATTACTCTGAATATATATCTTTGCTGCATGAATTGAGTGAAGCCTTGATATAATCCAATAACTATAAGTGTCCAACTTATTAGCATCCGCCTCATCATGATGCATGGGTCTCTTCTCATTGTTATCTTGTACAAAAGGCATAAGATATGCTGCTGTTGCTGGGTTCATGGAAGTCTTTATGAAAGACGTGGTTAGCTTCTCTACATAATCCCAACATAGTGACCTATAAGCATACAAAGGAGGTGCCTCATAACACCTATCAACGAGAATAGGAAATTGTGTTGTTGGACCAAATGGAAAGAAATTTTCAAACATGTGAAATCCTGATTCTTCCTTCTTTCCCTTCTTCTTAACTATTTCAAGAAAATCAAATGTTCTTTCTACTCCCTTGACCTCAAGAGAAATTATTGGCTTTACAGGTGTAACTTCTAACATGGAAGGTAAAGTGTCATCATTCTTAGTAGTGTTAGCAGCCATACTAACAACAAGAGCTTGTGACAAGGAACTTTGTTGAGGTGATTTTGACTTTGAGCTTGTGGGATTCCATGAATTATTTTCTTCTTGAGGAGAAGGTGAAGATCTCAAGTCTATTTGTTTATCTTGGAGCTTCATTCTTTTGTTGGGGCGATCACATTTTCTTGATAGGGAAAGTAGCTCACTATTTTGAACAGCTTGAAACGCTAATATATTGTCTTCTGTGCCCTTTACCTCCTCAAATAAGGTCCATCCCATTGTTTTCAAAGAGTATTCTTCATCATCTTTAATATGGGCAAAGTGAAATGACAAAGGATCAAGTTTGTATACTACATTTTTCCCCTTGATCTTAACAAGATTACATGGTATTCCCTCTTTCCCCTTGATCTTAACAAGATTACATGGTATTCCCTCTTTCCCAGCACATCCATCTGTTATCTTCTCTGACACCATCTTGTTGAAAAATTGTAATATCACTCTTCAAAGTGAATAAGAGAACATTGTCAATCCTTTTTCCTTGACTGTCATAAACATCCACATACCATGGATACACAAAACCACCACTAACTCCATCAATGGTTTGGGTCTCCTTTTTGGATGTGCTATCTTTCTTTACCATTGAATAGTTCTACAAAGAGAAAAATTTATTAGACAAAAGTGGATTTAAAAATATTAAAAATTCACAAAACCCAAATAAATGTATAAGATTTCTAAGTTGAAAATTGAAAACACAACAACACAAGATTTTACGAAATACAAGACAAATGTACTACAAAGGGACTCTTCCATAAAATGAAATATTGAAATTTGAGATTAAGTGTGGTATGAGATCCAACCATAAATATGTGTGCTTATGTATCAAATCTTATGGATTATCATGGCCCTAAGTTAGCATTAATTATGTTTCTCTTGCATGAATCATATAGTAAAAACTTTGCCATGGACTTCGGTGAGAAGATCAAATTCTATTAATAGTGAGACTTGACCTTTGGGCTTAACCAAATGGTCAAGTGATAATGAAATGTTGAGTGTGAGTGTGGTATGAGATATAGTGAAAAATCATTGTGGTTATGTAGAAAATGTCATGGATGATTTTGTCCCTAAGTTAATATTGGATTTCTTCTCCATGTAAGTTTCCTATGCAAGGATCATATTCTAGGAACTTTGCTAAGATTTTTGGCCATGTGGTCAAATCCTATTTAATCAAAGAATGAGATTTAGTCCAATATGAGATCCACCTATATATCAATGTGGTTATGTAGCAATCTCACAATTCCATTTGGTCCAAAGTTAACATTTTAATTACTGCACATGTAAGTTTCCCTTGAAATGAGCTATATTGTAGAAACATTGTCATTGGTTTTAGTCATGTGGTCAAATCCTATTTAGTCATAAGACTTATCTATCAGATTAGAAACTTTGCCATGGTTTTTTACCATAGGGTTCTTAAAGGCTAGTTAAAGAGAGGATGTGGTTTATTGTGATATGAGATTCACATATAAATAAATATAGCTATGTAGCAAATCCCATAGATATCAATATAAGATAAAGTGAAAAACACTTGAAAGGTGGAGATTTGACCGCATGGCAAAACCTACAAGATAAGACGATTTCTATAAACTGGTTTTAACCATATGGCCAAATCTAGTTTCATAACCATATGAAGAAAGTGATTCATTTGTTGTAACATGCTGTGAAATTGGATTTGACTATATAGCCAAATATGTTTTTTATAATGGAATGAAAAAGTGATCTCATGGTTTGCAAGATTTATGAGATTAGATTTGATCATATGGCTGAACAAAAAAATAATGGGGGATTCTTGGATGCTAGCATTGATAACAAAATGAAATATTTGACCATATGGCCAATTTTTATTTTGTAGTGGAATGGAAAAAGTTGCTAATTTATGGCAAAATGATATGATATTTATAGGAAGTTATGAAAAAATGAAATGAAAGAAATGGTTTATGGAAACAAAGTGGTTTGTTTGTTGCACAACAAGTTTTGACCACATGGCGAGACTTCCTATAAATATAGTAGGTAATCAAGGAGTTCCAAGTAGAACATGGTCTTTCTTTTTTGGAGATAATATAGAAGATGTTTTTCTTAGAACATTTTTCCATACAACCAAATCTAGCATACCCAAAATTTATGTGATTTAACCCACCATAGATTTAGTCTTAATTTTTTAGGATCAAAATCCAAAAAAGTGGTTTGTTTGTTGCAAGACAAGATTTGACCACATGGCCAAATTATAGAAAGTAAGGAATTCTAAGTAGAAACTAGCCTTTCCTTTTGAAAGTAAGCAAGGGTTGATAATATAAGAAAGCATTTGACCAAATGGCAATATGTCATTCTTGTAGTAAAATGAACAAAGTGCTTGATTGGTTGCAAGATATTGTGATACTACAAGAGTCCTTATTTTGGCCAAGAGATAGCTTAAGGAGAATATTTGGCCACATGGCAAAATCTCACAGTATATTGCAAAAAAGAACGTTAATTACTTCTTATATTATAAGAAACGATTTGACCTCATGGCCAAATCTCAGATTTTATTGAATAAAAAAACAAAAAGTACTTCTTATATTGTAAGAAATTTTTTGACCATATGGTCTAATCTATAAATTGATGAAAGATCATGATATGTATTGTTAGAAAATCAAATTACATCCTATGGCAAAATCATATTGAGTATTTGTAAGTATTGTATAGCCATATGTTTATTGCAAAATTATAAAGAGTGTAACCATAAAATCTGATGGTAATGCTTTTACTATCAAAATACAGTATAATGGAAAGTTCTATATAGTAAAGTATAATACAATGTATAAGAACTTGATAAAATGCTCTAATATTACGGAATGATACAACAAATATAAGGCTAGGTTTAGCCTTGAGGCAAAATCTTGAGGTATATAGCATCACAGAATAGAAAGAAAGGCTAGTATTTTGAAAGCACTCATCATTGATAAAAGCATTGCACAAACCATTTATTCCATATTCACATCTAAGAGACTTTTTTCAACATTACAAAAATCATATATTTCATATTCACAACAAAAAGAGTATTTTCAACAGTGCAAGAAGTCATATTTTCAATATTGACGTAGAGTGAAGCTATCACTTGCAAGATAGTGGTTGGACAACAAAAAACACAAGCGCTCCATGAGATCAATCAAGCAATCGAGAAGAAGAAGAAGACATTGAATTCTCAAGAGTGAGTGCCTAATCTCATTGCTACAGAAATACATATACAGAAATACATATTGCATTTAGTTTTCATACATGATTCTTATTTAGAAAATACTTTTGGTGTTTGATCTTAATATTATTCAATACTAATCATACAAAAGAGTAGTAGTGTGATTTGTAGTAATTGTATGGACTGAAATGGTCATAATCAATATAGTTTAACTCAAAATAAAAAATGAATTAGGAAAAAGTTGAAAACCTGTTGTAACTAGTAGGTCAGTAATGTGTGCCAACGTAACAGAAATCACCTGTGATGTAGGAGTAGGCACAGTGTGGACTGGCAATCATTCGCTACCTTATTGAATTGCTGAAGCCTTGGAGCAAGATTTCTGATTTGAAGATGCACGTAGTTTTGGTCACATAATACCCTGATTCGAACCAAAAATTGCACTGCACAATCTGTTTTAGTTTGAGAAAATGAAATAGTGGAGAGTAGTCAAAGAAGAGGAGGGGGATAGAACCGCCAAAGATTAGGGCTGCAACACTTGTAGTAAGAGAGGGGCGACAAGAGCAGAGATAAAAACGTAGAGGATCAGAGATGCGAAACCTGCAACTGTAAAAATGCAACAGAGAAAACACTCAGGTTAGAGAGTTGCGTGGAAGAGAGAGGGAGGGGAAGAGAAACTCATTTGAAAAATGTTATGATTAGTTGTAAAGACGGACTCATGAAACGAATCATTTAATGTATCACGCTATTCGAATAACAATAACTTGTTACGAAATACGAGTAGATTTAGATCTTATTTTTGTGTCTATTTTTTAATTTTATTAAATATTTCAAGTCACGATTTTTACAGTTGCCCCCAAACCCCCACCGGGGCGCTGCCCCCGAACCCCCGCCGGGGGCATTGCCCCCAGACCCCCATAGGGGGGCGCTACCCCCCGGACCCCCCGTTGGGGGCATTACCCCGGACCCCCCGTTGGGGGCATTACCCCCCGGACCCCCCATTGGGGACGTTGCCCCCAAACCCCCACACCGAGGGCACTACCCTCGGACGCCCGCTAGGGGCATTGCCCCTAAACCCCCATCAAAGACACTACCCCCAACCCCCTACTAGGGATATTGCCCGCATACCCCCACCAAGGGCCCTACCACTTAAACCCCCCATTGGGAGCTTTGCCCCCAAATCCCTACAACGAGCGCTATCTCGAAACCCCAACTAGGGGCATTGCTCCCAAACCTCCACCGAGGAAGACATTGCCCTCAAACTCTTACTAGGGGCATTTCTCCTAGACCAACTCCTCCCCCCTCGTCCCTCCTTAAGAACCCACCATTGGGATATTGCCCCTATTTCCACAGCTCGAGATTTTTCCTACATACTCTCTATCCTACCCTACTAGAGATTCTACTCTCGAGCTATCACTAAGGTGGGTTCAAAATCCTCAATGATATTACGCATTGCATATTAGATACATTTAATATACATAATCTTACAAAATATGATTTAATATATTTAAATTATATTCATTAATTATTAATATATATATTTTTAAAATATATTTCAATAATATATTCCATAATATGCACATAGTATGATATACTAATATAACATGACTTAAACTAAAATAGTATAACTTAAAAATAAAATGTAATATGATACATTTTACTATTATCAACAAGTAGGTAGTATAAGATTTATAAATATTTAACCATGATAAAAATTATCTTTCATTCTCAAATAGCTTCTAATTAATGCTAAAATTTCCTCAATATTTATAACTTTATGTCATAGTGAATGAAATCTCCTATTTAAGTACAAGGTCAAAGTTTCTCAAAAATATATTTATCCTTGTTGTCATGTGGAATACATGAAATAAAGGTTTTGATCATTTGATCAAATATTTTCCAATGGAGATCACAGAAATTATTTATTCTTGTTGACATGAACATTTGGCTAAATCTTGTTCTATGGACATCACAAAAAATTATTATTCTTGCTATCATCTAGGTTAAATACATGTTTTGACCATATGGCTAAATCTTTTCTTGTGGATATCACAAAGAATTTTAATCGTAAGTCTTGTGTAAAATAGTTGCAATAGAGGTTTTGACCATCTGGCTAAATCTTTTTCCATAAAGTTCACAATGAACTTTTATCCTTGTTATATGTATTTGGCTTGAGTTTTGACCATTTGGCTAAATATTTTTCTATGGAGACTGCAATGAGCTTTTATCCTTTTTGTCATGTGAAATACATACAACAAAGGTTTCAATCATTTGACTATGTTTTCCCCTATGGGGATCACAAATAATTTTTGTATTTGCTATGGTATGGAATACATACAATAGATTTTTGACCAGGTGGCTAAATCTTTTCCTATACACATTATAAATAATTTTAATCATTGTTCTCGTGTTGAATAGATATAGTACAAGTTTTGAACATCTGCTATATCTTTCCCAATGACAACACACAAGGAAGTTTTTGCTTACTCAAAGAGTAGCTAATAAAATAAAGTAAAATCAAGGAAACTAAAAATAATAGAAGAAACTTTTCTTATTTACTTTAGGGTGGCACAATGCATGAGAAAGTTTGTTTTTGGCCATATGGTCAAATCTATCCCCTTCTTTCTGTACGATGTTTCCATTAATACTTTCTATTATGGAAGTTGGACTCATTCTATCTAATGTTTAAGTACTTTTTTTGTTTCAATGAAATTTGATACTTCATTGTATTTAGCAATTTCATCACTATTTTCTTCTTTCTGAGAGGTGACAACATAAAAATGATAAAATCTCCATTTTCTCACTTATATAGGTATCATGAATAACGAATTTTATTTTGGAGAAACTGTGAATTTGCTAGTTGATCATGAGATTGTTGCACTTGGTAGAGTGCATGCAATACATCCAAATGAGACATGCCATGGAGAAACACTTGCAGATGGATATATCTCAGTGGCTATTGATAAATGTTTAAATGTAGCAGTGTATTTTCCATTCCCAACAATTGATGCAATGAAGGTTCATGAAGCTATAGGTGGTTTTGCAAAATGGGGAAAGAAAGATGTGGTGGTTGTTTCAAACTCAATAACAATTCATGACAGAGGAGATGATTACGAATCAGGCCATGTCCTACCTTCTAAGGATATTGATGTCCTTAGCATTTGTGAAAGTTGGAGAGAACGTAGAGTGATGCTATGGACAGAAGGCAACATTGTGTGTGTTGGGACATGGGTTATATTATTGGCTTTTCTATATGATGTGATAAACTTTGAATTGCTAGGAGAAGAGGATGTTGGTGTGGTGGTAGATAAAGCCCTTGATCAAACCACAAGAACATACATAGATGACAACCTCCACTGTGTCACTTTGGAAAGATGGCCTATTAAACAAGTCACCTTTGATGATGGAACATCACTGCTACAACAACAATCATACATGCAATTTGTCTCTACAAATGCTTGTGCCAAAAACATGGAAGATACCAATGAAGATTATGTTTCTGCAAAAAAATCAATTTTTGTTTAGAAGAGATCATATTGTATGGTCAATAGAAAGCCTCGAATTACTGCCCCTAAAGGTGCAAACTTGAGGACTTCTATGGACTCCATTTCACAGGTTTCCATGATTGATTGTTGCCAAGAAAAGTGTTGTCAGTTTGCTGATAGAGAAGCAATGCAACAATTACGTAAATAATTTTGGGGATTGCAATTTGAAGACCGCACAAACTATGTTTATGACAAGTTTGAATCATCATGCAGGATTGATTACTTGGGAACAAGGAAGTACAGCTTTATCTTCAATGGACAAGTGGCATGTGGAAGGACATGGTATGAGATTCATGGAATCCCAAAGACATCTTTTTACAGGTACAAAACACAATTTGAGTATGGCGCGAGGAGGGCAATGCATGGAAACAAGGAGGTAATAAGAGCAGCTTGGGATCACACAGAGATGGGAAGAGCCATCCTTAGAGACTTTGTTAAGAAGAATGCAGAGCAAATGCCACACAAGAGTAGAACAATGCAAGATGGATCAAGGGAGACACAATTGGTCATCCCAGATGTTTACAAGCAGGTAGGTAGGGATGTAAGCAAATGTCCTTGTCCACCTTCAATCGTATTTGGAACACATAGTTCAAGCATGTAACCTTAGCAAAGACAAGTGAGTTCTCCAAATGTAGTATTTGCTCAGAGATCAAAGAGCAACTTGCAGCAACAAAGTGTCTTCAAGAGCGAAATGTGCTTCTAAAGAAGCATCAATGTCACATGCTACAGCAACAAAGTTGTCGGAACATATGCTACAATTGGCGCTTGGCCTCAGCATTAGATCCAGATAAAAACTTGTGCATCATACATGATAAAATGGACCAGCAAAAGACAGCTATCCCCAGGTTAAGGCTTTGATCAAAAGAGACTGAAAGATCTACTCAACTACCAGTTTCTTTAACATGCATGATTACACATGGACATGGAGAAGGTAGATATGGACATTTCTCACTCGATCTATGGCCTCATGATCCTAACTTCACAATTACCTCATTGTCATTGTGCTTTAGGAACTTGGAGCGACTACACAGGCATGCAAATGGTGATCTACAAGTAGATGGAATGCCAAGATCAACCTCTGTGCTACTAAATGCCCTCAACTCGAAAAAAGCACTAGACCACCATCAAGGTGTTGCAAAAAATAAATCATGCATGGAAGATAATACACCATAGGATGACCATCATCATTTCAAACGATTGCCAGAGAGCTTACTTCTTCAACTTGATAATTGTGGGTCAGAAAAAAAAATCACTATCTCTTTGCATATCTATCATTGCTTGTTGCACGAGGAACATTCAAGATGATCCAGCTTGGGTTTCTCATGGTGGGTCATACACATGAAGACATCAATGCAATGTTCAGCAAATTTTCAGGGAAGCTAAGGACGAGCATGACCTTCACTTTTCCTCATCTTATGCAACATTTTTAATCATGCCAGATGACTAGTCCTACACCTTTCTTATTGACACATGCTCCTGACTTTAAGAGATACATTGAAGGATACTTGTGTGATTCGAAAGATACACTTGTTGGTCACTCAAAACCTCTTCAATTTCACTTTTATATGCAAGGAGATACACCTGTCATGCAATACAAGATGAATCCAAAGTCGCCAGACTGGTTACAAAGAGAAGGTGGCATTGAATTATGGAAGAGAGACCTTGCAAGAAAGCCTACTCTTCCAAAGGGTGTTCCAATGTTGCTGCCTATGTTTGAGTATGTTAAGGATCATCAAGAAGTAGTAAGTGGAGTTAAAGATTATTTGAAGTATTGGGAAAGATGGTCAGATGTACAAGGACTTGAAGCAAAGTTCACAAAGTTTATAACACCAGTGATTGATTATTGGAAACATATGATCTACGCTCTTCAAACTCCAAATGTCCAAGAAGATTTATTTTTCATAGATTTTTGGCCAAGAACACAAAGTGATGTAACCAATATAGATGTAGATAATGTAGACGACTTCATTGGATTGGAAGAGTTGAATGATTACTATTGTGGTCCTCTGAGCAAACGACCCAAACATGCATTTGAACCAATGCTTGATGTTAAGAAAGATGACTTTGTGCTTGTTAGACCTTCAGATCTAGTATATCCAATATGGCTTGGTGTTGCACAAAGTGAGGTTGATACAAATAGACATTCCAAAAACTTCAACAAGGTACGTATACAATATTGGGCACCAGTTTGTAGTCGTCAAAATGCTACAGATGCAGAGGTGTATTTTAATTGTTGGGATAAATATTGAATGTGCAACAAAAAAGATCTTGAACGATGGGAAACAATAGATAGCATTGTCTTCTTTTGGATGAAGAAAGGTACAAAATATCCCAAAAATTTTAAAATTCCCCCAAAGGTTGCATTGAAGGCTAAAGAAAATCTACAAGAATCCATCGACTGAAGATTTTTCTTGAATATTTCAAGGATATTAAAACTAAGGTGTTTATTAACACCACCTTTTTGAGTTTTTTTCAATCTCTTGGAAACAACCATAAGCAGTAATATGTTTAATTGCACCAAGTTCCAAATTAATGAACTTCCCAAAATTCATGAAATCCATTTTGATTTGGTTTTCCCATTTTGATGGAGTTCAAAGAGAATTGGAGACGAAGGGTGTTAAAATATGCGAGATCTAGAGCATGGAAGATGTGGAAGCTATGGAGGTTGAAAGAGGAAGAAGAAACTCATGAAGACATTGACCCAAAAAAAGACAAATTATCACACAAGTGAATTAGGTTCCAAGATTGAGACTTGGACTCATAAGCACTTTATTGGAAAGAGAAGAGTACTATCATTGCATTAGAAAAAGAGTGCAAGTACAATGCTTTATAAGAATTGAGTGGTGGCACTTTCTCCTACTGTGCATATGGGATTCTTGTTCTGAACCCTCACTGCTCCTTACAAAGGGACTGAAGTAGGTGTGATTGCAAATATCTCAACACCCCTCCTCAATCACAGCTAGAAGTACAAAGTGTGTAGAGGCTTTAGTAAAAGCAACACATGTAAAGTGTGGGCACACCATAAACATGGCAAAACACCAGAGGCTGTCGCAAAAAGGGCTAAGTGTGGGTACCACAAACATGATGGACATACAGAGGCTGTAATAGGGGCCTAACAAAGTGTACAGAGACTGTAGTACAAGGATACTTGAGGAGTTTACAAGTTTATGTCTGAAGCATTAGGGATAGCCAATACAAGGCTAAAAAATTCTATTTGAATAGAAGGACTGATGAGGTTTTTCTTTCTCCTGGTGGTCTTCTTCTTCTTCCTCTTCCTTTGCTCCATTTTCTTCTTCTTCTTTGACTACAACTAAATAGGCCTTTTGGGACCTCTTTTTGTCATGGCAGAAGTTCACGGTGTGTTCGGTCCTTTTGCAAAAGTCACAAAAGAGTTGATTCCTCTTGCCTTTGTACCTATTGCCAACATATAATGCATGTTCATCTTTGGAGATGCTTGGTTCTTCCTTAGTTTTTAGCTTCTTTTCCTCCTCTAACAGTGATGCCTGGATATCAACAAGTTCAAGGTTTGGCATATTGATTTGAGTTGTTGATATATTATTATATTTAGAGGCAAACTCTTAAGTAAAACACCTTCTTCCATGTTGATTCATGCAAGTTGGGTTAGAAGTCATTCCATGTAATTCAGATGTATGGCAAGAGATGTGTTGGGCTTCATTTCAAGCCTGAAAAACTCAATCAAGAGACCATACTTTGATGATTTAGATTGTGCACCAAACAAGGTGTTAAGTCTCTTCCATGTATCCTGTAAAGTATCATAGTTATCCACATAGTGGATATAGCTATCATCTAGCTCTAGTTTGATAATGGCATGAGCCTTATCATTGTTCTTTTGCCAAGTGATAGCAAGGTTCGCAACACAAGGCTTCTTTTCTTTTCCAGTGGTAATGGCTCAGAGGCCCTTCTTCATCAGGATGAGTTTCATGCAGGTCTGCGAGGTGTGAAACCTAACTCCTTTGAAGGGACCAGTTGGAGAGTCTTTGCTCATGTTAGACTTGTATGAATAGCAACAAATCTACTTCAGAATTATCGGATTTTAGCAGCAGAAGATTTGGTTGAGATGTGTAAAAATGCACAAGTGTTAAGAGCACTAAATGAGTGGTAATGGACACTATGTTTCTTCCTTGAGTCTTCCAAATCTGCAAAATCCTTTAATTTTTTTCAAATCCAAATATTCCCCTTCTTGATTTGATGCTAGGACCTTCAAATATGAGTGAGAGGACCTTCAGTGCGTTGGAATTAATGAGTAGATGAAGTAAAAAGGAGCTTTAGTGAAAGTGAGCTATGACAGATTAGGGTTTTCAAAAACACGTGACTGGTATTTTTCTTTGTGTGATCAGTACAAAAGGCTATCATTACCCTATGGTAATGGCTAGGATTGCACCTTATAGAGCATGCAATAGAAGCATGACCTGATCAGGCCCAATTTGAAACGGTGACCTATAAAAACGACAACACTGGGATTGTGAAGCACTAATCTCATGGTTTTATGTGCTAGCCAGGGGTGCTTGAGCTAGGGATAAAGTCCACAAAAGGATTCTCAAAGAGATATGCTTTGTATGCATAGATCTAGCTCCTCCAAGTCAGGTAGGTGCTGCTGTCCATAGATACAAGTATGACAACAACTCTGAGAAGAGGCAATGCTGAAGCTATACTTGCCCAATGTCAGTGATTGAGATGCCATGGAGGAGCTCTAGAAGTAGAGAGACACTTGTCTAGAAGGAAGTTCAGAGAGATTTGACATGTGGATAGAGATATGAAAGCTTCAATCTGACAGGGTGCTACTGGCTATGGCAGCCATGAAGGCAAGCTTGCAGGTGGAGATGAAAAGTGAGCTCATAGGCTGAGAATGAGCTGAGTAGAGATAGAAAAAGGTGAAGAGCGACTAAAAACAAGCTAATCCATGCTTAGTTGCGCTCTGATACCATGTTAAAATATGCAAGATCTAGAGCATGGCAGATGCGAAAGCTATGGAGGTTGAAAGAGGAAGAAGAAACTCATGAAGACATTGACCCAAACAAAGATAAATTGTCACACAAGTGAATTAGGTTCCAAGATTGAGACTTGGACTCATAAACACAATCTTGTGTGTGCACAATGTCATATAAACTTTGTTGGAAAGAAAAGAGTACTATCATTGCATTAGAAAAAGTGTGCAAGTACAATACTTTATAGGAATTGAGTGGTCACACTTTCTCCTACTGTGCATATGGGATTCTGGTTCTGATCCCTCACTGCTCCTTACAAAGGGATTGAAGTAGGTCTGATTGCAAATATCTCAACAAAGGGGAGTGCAATACATCAACCCTCTTGCCCATAAGGCAAAATCCCATTCGGCCCCCTAAAACAATGAAAGTCTGTTCTACCTACTAATGACTAGTTGGTCAATTTATATTCTTCCTATTTCTATTGCCAATTTAGAAAATCTCCCAACTAACTGGGACCAACCTATCATTGGACGGATGTGCCATCCAAGGTCATGCCCACCCAGTTTCCTTTGATGACAGTATCATCTTTAGTTTTTAATGACCTACAATACATTTATTGAAACATATACAACCAGCTTCCTTAATTAGTCCTTTAAATCACAGGTTCCTTTACGTAATTTATTTCATGATGGACACGTATACAATTCAAACAACCCTTGAATTAAAAACAAATTCCTTTATTATATTGGAAGTTTATTACAATTTCCATCTTTTCGATCATCCCGCGGAAGATATACAGAATTCCACGAGGGTATTCTATCCACCAAGATTTCTCCCTTGCAACTAGTATTAGGGTTCTAGGATCCCATCCTGGGTCGTGAAGGGGGCTCATTAGATTCTAGGAGTAATGTAGAATTTACAACTAGCGCCCCCTTGGCATCCATATTTTCGATTGCTCGAGACTATCGCTATGGATAGATCTTTACGATACGAAGCCGGTCTAAGCCTCTCGAAGCGATAATCATGACCCCCTTGGAGTAGGGTCTCGTAGCTAGCTTGGGGGTAGCCTAGTGCGATCTTTCCTTTTATCTTGTTTGTCAAATGTTTTAATCAGAGATCTAGATTCTAGCAAATACAAACAATCCTTTCAAATAATGACAATCACACCATCGTGCGATTCACAGCTTCACATAGCCAAGGTAGATCCTTAACCCAAGGTAGCCTTACATTCTAACGAGGATTCTTCATTCCATAAAGGAGTGTTGAGTACAAATCTTTCAATGTTGTTAAGCAAGACGCGAATTTTCCGTCTAGGGCTAACTTACCCAATATAAACGAATTTCCTTTAGTTGGTACTTAGAAAAATAATATGATAATAATTTAACGAGATGATTTACAAGTTTCTTTAAATAGACTTTCACTTCTTAAGTGTTAATCAACTCCTAATCATTGTCATGTTTGGCAATAAATATATCGAGTTATTTTACTAATCTCAAGTGTGCATAATGTCCTTTACTCATTTTGTGTAATAACCTCCTGCAACTATTTCCATCATGATCCTACGGACTATAATCTCGATTAATCTATCTACAAATCATAGGTAGTAGTTAACCATCTGTGCATATATTAATACACTCTCTAAATGAAACTGACATCTCGTGTAAGTGTAAATGCAAAAGCTAACATTTTACGTACTTAATTTTGAAAAAAAAACTTATTATTTTATGTGGCGATATGAAAATAATAGCCTATTTTGAGTTGTGAACAACCTGGTTTGGCATGATATCAATGGAAATTTCGTCTTTGCTTGCACTTGCATTTTCCACATCCGCTGTTATGTTGTTGTTGGTAGTGGTGATTTAGACAACCTCGAGCATTCCCGTATCTCTAATAATACCTATTCTTTGATTGGTTGCAGTGGATTTCATGGTCTTTCTACCTCATTGCTTTGGAGCCATCATTCCTGCATGGGTTTGAGAGATAGAGAAGGTGGGTGAATTCGGGATGGGAGAGCATGAGATAATCTTGCCGAGTTGAAGATGAAGACAGGGGGAGGTTGAGTTAATTCGTTTCCTCTCTAACCTCTCTAATTCCCTCTCTCGTAGCCTCTCGAGATCTTCTTCCCTCTCTCTCTCTCTCTCTTTATAATTCTCCCCCTCTCTAGTTCCCTCTCGAGGGGGTATCCTTCTACCTCCCTCTCTTTTCGTCCCTCTTTCTCTATACTCCTGAGAAGGGCCTCTCCCCTCTTGCTCGGACCTCTCTCAATTGATCCCTATGCCTCTCATTTATAGCTAAATTAGAGAAGGGTTGTTGCTAAGAAGAGGAGCTCTTTATGGAGGGGATCTTGGCAAAATCAGCAATCTGAAGCTTCTAAGATGCAATTTGATGCTCAAATCACAAATTTGATGGTTTCGTTGGCTTCGAAAGGGGGACAAAGCCATAGGACACCTGATAAAAAATCTTCCAAATGACTCCTTCTTCTCCCCATTCTTCGGAGTGTTGTTTGCTGCCTATAAACTGCGACCTTGACACGCACGATTTAACCAATCCTTCTTTTTGCATTAAATCTCCAAAATTGGTTGAAAAATCCACTTGCTTTTTTTACATGATACCCTATTCTAGAAGTTTCTATAGATTTTTAGAATATTTACAATAAATAATATCCAATATATAAAAAATATGCTAGTTTTATAAAAAAATCTAGTATTTTTTGGACCATCCATACTATAGGCACTAACACTAATTACTAATATGGCTCATAACTCTTGTTTATGGTGGTAACTTTCGTGAATGAAAGATTATAATCCTTGTCAATTGAGAAAACATATTAGGCAATGATCCTTGGATTTTTTTTGCTTGAGATCTTTTCTATTTAATGATTTTAGAGTTCTTCAAGTCCATTTTGTAGGAAGTTGGGAAGGATTTTAAATCAAAGTTGGGATCACTACAAGATGTAGGCCTTATACCGACGTTAAAAGCGACGAAAATATAAATAAATAAATTTTCTCCCATTGTCGCAAAAAGCATCATTATTGGCGATGTCATAGAAGAGTCGGTATTAGCGTCGTTATCAATGTCGCTATTTGCATTGGTATCAAATACCGATGCAAATAACGATGCTGATAACGACGCTCTGTGACGCTAATAACGATGCCAATAACAACGCGTGCAGGTAATTTTGCAACGCTAATAATGATGGTAGCAAGAAAAAAAAATTATGGCAGGGCAGCATAGCACTATGTGCTTTATTTGGGCCATATAAAATAGTTTTTGCACTGTGTATAATGCTCCTGTAAATAAAAACAAAATGTACTTAAATAATAACACTGATACATGAAATAAATACATGATCGTATAATGAAAGCGACTGTACAATCATGGCAAGATATCACTACTACATGGAAAATGTCTACACAGATCACGCGACCAAAAAAGAAGGGTGTGTGACTCCAGGGATCCAAGGACGAGCTATATATCCTCGCCATCCAAAAGCTCATCCTGCCACAAAGGAGCATCGAACGGACTCTGCAAAAATAGAAACAACTACACATCAGTCCACCATACAATAATGCATTCTAATTAAATATGGTAACTACAGACAAGAAAGATGAGTGACTTACAGGGCCGCCGCATCTATACAATCGGTTGATCAACGCAGTGAGATCATGCCTCTCTGCATATCGAGTCTCAAGGCCGGTCGGATCGCGATTTGTAATGGAGTACTGCAAAGAAAACAAAATACTAACTATTAGAAACATGATTTTCAGTACAAACGATATTGCAAAAAAATAAGCAAGCAAAACAAAAGAAAAACTTACAAAGTCCTCTAGATATGTCCTATGGCCGCCACTCCTAAGATGATGGACCACTCCGGCCTCTAGTCGTGCCCTCACCGCCTCGCGCTACTGACTCCAACATCCTGGAGAATGTGTAGCCTCCTCCCTCAATCGGCGCCAGTCGTCCGCGTCTAGCCACTCGAGCTTTGTAGCCCCACTCTTAAGTGCCTTGTGTGCATCCGATTTTATGTGTGATATATATGCACATATGCACTCCATCATCCAGCCCGTAGAAAATCTATCTGCTGTGGTTGGAACCGGAAACACCTCATGCAAGGATGCTACTATGTAGTCCTTACTTCCCTCCCGTATGTTTTTCCAATGATCTAAGATGTTGTGCTGAAAAACTTGTTGGCAAAACTCTCTCATGCAAGCCATCACCCTCCTCCCCTCATCATTCATGATTATTGATCCTGACCTATCATCAATAAGATAGGCATATCCCTCTGGGGTATGCCTAAGATGGGTCCTCTCCCACCTGCGACCACGCTCCTGGGCATATCCAAGAGACCCCATATGCATCTGGTGTACCGACCGAGGTAGTATCTATCGGTGTAGCACCCATACGGTTGCCACCTGCAAATGGCTGAGCAAAAACTAGGGTAGCTAGAATAGATGTCCCCACAGGTGTGACAAATCATGGAGGTGACGCAACTCTAGCAGAATGACAAGACGGAGACACCGTGTCCATGCCTTCACAGTAACCACCTGAGCCATGCTCCCTGGAACCGCCATGAGCGCAAGGAGTAGCACCTGTATCTCGTGTCGGCCGTGGGCTCACTGCCTTCGTATCTTTGCAACATCCCCCTGACCTTGAAGCATGCCCTCCCTCCGGCCCAAGTCTAGAGCGTCGATCTCCTCTGCTCGAAGCTGAAGCATCTAATTGCGCCAAAGTAGATATAATAGAGCGGCCTGACAATGTCTGAGACAGCTCCTGGTCTGCCATGTCTCTGAATCTCGACATCTGATCTGGATACATCCACGTGAAGATATCCTGCAACTCCTCATCGCTCATCCCTCGACTCATCCTGATGATCTAAGTATCCAAAAAGGTCACCTGCACAGACAAAAAATGATGTTAGCATAATCAATTTAAATCATACAAAGCACCGTAATATAAATCCTAAAAAGATCTCACTTAAAATTCATATTTTATGTACTCTTATAAGCAATTAATCAAAAAATTAAGTAAGTGGATGCTCCAAGTATGAAGTATCCTATGGTCCCATGTCAATCTCCTGACACAACTCTGCATACACTGGAAGGTCGATAGACATGTTAACACAAAAGAATGAGTCTACCTCATTCTCAAAGAATTCTTGGACTCCTATATTTCCATCATTGTTAGCCGATGCTAGCTCCTCTACATGCTCCAAGCTTTCGGTGGCTTCCACCCCTTGCAATATTGACCCCTCTATTTGCACATTGGCCTCATCTATGCTTGAAACATCACTTTGATCATATACTCTCACACTTCGGGGAGCTGAAGGTATAACATACCACCATCGAGGTTATCGAGGGTTTGGATCATATACTCTCTCACAAACACGTACAAGAGAGATTAAACTATTATGACATGTACCATGTCGTAATACAATTAACAAACAAATGAGTTCATGCACTTGTTCACAATGGATTGGCAACACAAAGGTGTCACGCAAATCTGTCAATTATTTTTCAGAATCTATTTCGAGAAATCGAGATGGACCTCGTTGAAGTGTTACTCCAACTCCTTCAAGTATCACTTTGAACCACTGCACATCGAATAGTATCATGGAGAAGCTACAATAATCCACCGTAACAATACTTTGCAAGTTTTCAAAATACTCCATCTCATCTATAACTCTGTTTGGATCCGTTGCTCCTTGTTGGCTCTCTTGCTCGAACCTTGCTATGATACCACAGTCTGTTGTGGAGCGCATTTTGTCAATATGCTCCATGTAAAAATGCCATCCGCGCGACCACGCTGCACTATATATTTTGTATTGTACATTAAAAGACTCAAATTAGTTGTCGCATATAAAATATAGATATGAAAAATCCTAAACACGCCATCACCTTCTTTGGACTACATCCCCTCGAGAATTCACACTCCTCGATTGAGACCTCTGCCTCTTCGCAAGACGCTGCGGTCAAAGCTCCATGCAACCATCGCATTGATATGAACCGCGGTATCTCCTTCATACCCTCGGGATATCGAATCGATCGATGGTGCATACTAATTTGAAATTTAGATCGTGCTTCCTCTCAATCTTGCCTAGCTTGCTGGTACCTCGCGAGCCACGTCTCTATAGAGGCATGGTGCAATATACAAAAGCGATTTACCCTCTCCTCCATTGCAGCATCCATTCCTTTTTCTACCCCATTTTCAACCACCACATCTCCGGTCAGTCTATCATCCTCCTTCAGCAACCATAGCATTTTGTTGTTTGGATCTACCGTTGGTAGCCATTGTGAAATATGCACTAGCACCTCAGACACCAACCAACCTTCAGCCATGCTACCTTCTGGCTGAGCTCGTTGTCACACAAAGCCTCTAAGGGTTTTCATGAAGCGCTCCAAGAAGAACATCCATCGCGTATGGACAGGTCCAGCAATCTCTAGTTCATCTACAAGATGCACAAGAAGGTGGATTGTATCGTGAGCATGCGGGTAGGCAAATATTTCTCCAAGAGACAGACCGTCTCCACTGCTCCCCGCCTCACAGATTCAATAAAGGACGTCTTAATCTCCTTCTGTAAGATCCATTGCACTAAATTCGACAACCTATAAATGGCCCCGTGTATTTCTGGAGTAAGACATCCTCCGATCGCGATTGGTAGTACAAACTGCCATAAATGAGAAAGCATTATGAACAATGACTACACTCCAAATAGCAAAATGCACACACCAATTACAATCCATTCGTAGTACAAACATGACATATCTTATGCCAGTCATGGGACTACAACTACGACCACGACCACGACCACCATTACCACTACCACTACCACTATAATAAACCAAAAAGGAAGAAAAAACAACGACCCCAACTACCACTACCACTACCACTATAATAAACAAGAAAAGAAGAAAAAAAAACCAACAACAACAACAACTACTACTACTACAATAAACAAGAAAAGAAGAAAAAACTACTAGTACTACTACTACTACTACAACAAAAAATAAGAAAACTAAACAACAATAAACAAGAAAAGAAAAAAACTACTACCACTACTACAACAACAACAAACAACAACAATTTCCTTTTCTCTCCTCTCCCTCCCTTACCCTCTCCCTCTCTTTCTCTCTTTCCCTATTAGGTTTAATGTTTTTTCTCTCTTTTTCTCTCTCCTCTCCCTCTCCCTCTCTCATTTCCTTTTTTCTCTCTCCTCTCTCTCTCTCATTTTTTTCTCTTTCTCTCCCTCCCTCACCCTCTCCCTCTCTTTCTCTCTTTCCCTATTATGTTTAATGTTTTTTCTCTCTCCTCTTCCTCTCTCATTTCCTTTTCTCTCTTCCTCTCCCTCTCTCATTTTCTCTCTCTCCCTCACCCTCTCCCTCTCTTTCTCTCTTTCCCTATTAGGTTTAATATTTTTTCTCTCTTTCTCTCTCCTCTCCCTCTCTCATTTTTTCTCCCTCCCTCACCCTCACCCTCTCTTTCTCTCTTTCCCTATTAGCTTTAATGTTTTTTCTCTCGCCTCCCCCTCTCTCATTTTTTTCTCTCTCCTCTCCCTCTCTCATTTCCTTTTCTCTCTTTCTCTCCGTCTCTCATTTCCTCTCCCTCCCTCACCCTCTCCCTATCTTTCTCTCTTTCCCTATTAGGTTTAATATTTTTTCTCTCTTTTTCTCTCTCCTCTCTCTCTCATTTTTTTTTCTATCTCCTCTCCCTCTCTCATTTCCTTTTCTCTCTTTCTCTCCCTCTCTCATTTCCTCTCCCACCCTCACCCTCACCCTCTCTTTCTCTCTTTCTCTTTTATGTTTAATGTATTTTTTGTCTCCTCTGCCTCTCTCATTTCCTTTTCTCTCTTCCTCTCTCTCCCTCACCCTCTCTTTTTCTCTCTCCTCTCCCTCTCTTTCCCTATTAGGTTTAATATTTTCTCTCTCTTTTTCTCTTTTTCTCTCTCCTCTCCCTCTCTCATTTTTTTTCTCTCTCCTCTCCCTCTCTCATTTCCTCTCGTTCCCTCACCCTCACCCTCTCTTTCAATCTTTTCCTATTATGTTTAATGTTTTTTCTCTCTTTTTCTCCCTCCTTTCCTTCTCTCATTTCCTTTTCTCTCTTCCTCTCCCTCTCTCATTTCCTCTCCCTCTCTCATTTCCTCTCCCTCCCTCATCCTCTCCCTCTCTTTCTCTCTTTCCCTATTATGTTTAATGTTTTTTCTCTCTCCTCTCCCTCTCTCATTTCCTTTTCTCTCTTCCTCTTCCTCTCTCATTTCCTCTCCCTCTCTTTCTCTCTTTCCCTATTATGTTTAATGCTTTTTCTCTCTTTTTTCTCTCTCCTCTCCCTCTCTCATTTCTTTTTCTCTCTACTCTCCCTCTCTCTTTTTCTTTTCTCTCTTCCTCTCCCTCTCTCGTTTCCTCTCCCTCCCTCTCTCTCTCTCTCTCCCTCTCCCTGTCTTTCTCTCTTTCCCTATTATGTTTAATGTTTCCCTCTCCCTTCCCCTCTCTTTCTCTCTCCCTCCCTCTCCCTCTCTTTCTCTCTTTTCCTATTATGTTTAATGTTTCCCTCTCTCCCTCTCCCTCTCTCATTTCCTCTCCCTCTCCCTCTCCCTCTCCCTCTCTTTCTCTCTCCCTCCCTCTCTGTCCCTCTCCCTCTCCCTCTCTCATTTCCTCTCCGTCCCTCTCCCTCTCCCTGTCTTTCTCTCTCATTTCCTCTCCCTCTCTCAATACACACGAATTATACCAAAAATAAGTAAAAGAGAGAGAAAAAGCGCAAAAGCAAAGCAAGAATAAAAAATGTACTTACCATAAAGGCTCGAAGAAGGGTTTGGCGGCTCCTCTTCGCGACAGTGGCTCCTCTTTACCCTCCATACACCTCCTCCTCTTCTTGAACGGCGACAGCGGCAGTGAGAAGCTTTCTTTCTCCCTCTTTTGCTCTTTCTCTCCCTCTCAAATGCAAGATGCAAGATGTTCGCTCTCCCTCTCGCTCTCCATTTCGCTCTCTCTTTCATGAATATGCGCAAAATAAGGCACTCGAGTTTCGGCCCGCATTTTTTTCGTCTGAGTACCATCGCTATTTGTGTCACTATTTGCGTCGCTATTAGCGTCGTATTTGCGACGCTAATAGCAATGAAAATAGCAATGTCACTATTTCATGTCGCAAATTGCCGTCGCTATACCCTCATATCTTTGTAGTGGATATCACATCTCTAGTAGCTACTCCTATGCCTTTACTTTTCGTTACAGTTAACTCACATGTTTCTTTGGCTCCTCCTACCAAGGATGAGGCCATGGATGAGTTCATCAAAAGTATGAAGGAGCTAAAGCTAATTAAGATGTGAAGTGTGGAAGAACAAGTGAAGATTGTATGCTTGTTTATAACACCCAAGAGTTTGAGAAGAGAAGCCTTGGTGCACAGATGCATATGGTGTAAAATAAAATATTACACGGCGCAGCGAACAGAATCTGAGAAAGAGATAGAGAGTACACAACAGATAAGAGGAGAATCAATAAAATTCTTTAACTCCAAACAACTGATACAAAGATGGCTCTGTCCACCCGTGCGCTTCCAATGAATGAAGCTTAGATGGCGATCTAGACAGAAGATAGGTGAAGAGCTTAAGGCTAGCTGGAACAACAACTCTGACTGGGTGAAAGATGAGTGTGAGATGGCTGCGAAGGGGTTTAGCTTTTATAGCCCGCGAAGGTCGTTAGGTCGGCCTGCTGACCGACCTACCATATGAGCCTCCACTAGTCGGCCAGGGAATATTCCAGGGAATATTCCCTTTACCATCGGGCCGGGGGCGCTGCCCCCGGACCCCCGCCAGGGGGGCCGCTGGCCCCCCTGGGACCCCCCAGCCAGGGGCCGCTTCCGCGGCCCCCGGACCCCACAATAGGGGCCCCTTTTAACTCCCTTACCACGCAACTCAATGCAATGTGCCTCGAGTTGCTACCAGCTTAACCACTCCGTCTAACCCAAAGATTAGACCCACAACAGTCACCTTTTTTCCATCCGGTCACATAGACCTCATCTGATATACAAGTCAGGACTCAACCAATGTCCGGGCTCACATTTGGCTTCTCCTCATAATGGGGGCCTTACAACTTTGAGCACCATGGATCATTGGTAGTACCTAATGAGGGTGGGGCATTGATCATATCTAACACCCCCCCTCAATGTCCACCCATAGGTGAACTATCTCCTCGGCCCAATGCCGAGTCTCTGAAGATGAACTTGAAGCAGATCCTTCGTAAGTGCTTTGGTGAAGATATCTGCTCCATTCTCCTCTGTTGGACAGTAGACCAATTCCACTATCCCATCCTCCATCAAATCACGCACATAGTGATACTGGATCTCTATATGTTTGGTGCGTGCATGAAACACTGGATTTTTGGCAATGGCGATGCAACTCTGATTGTCACATCTCAGCACAGTTGGTTCTTCATCCTGCACTCCCATATGCCATAGAATCCTTCTCAACCATACGGCCTCACATGCAGCAAAACAAGCTGCCTTGTACTCTGCTTCGGTAGAAGACAATGCCACTGTTGGTTGCTTCTTACTAATCCAAGAGAAAATTCCTGAACCCAAAGAGAAACAATAACCAGAAACTGACTTCCTGGAATCAATGTCTCCTGCCCAATCTGAGTCACAGTTCCCCACAAGAGAAGTTCCGAAACTGTATGTGATACCATAGTCAAGAGTTTTCTTCAAGTATCTGAGCACCCGCATCCCAGCATTCCAATGACTCTCATGAGGTTTGTTTGAGAACCTGCTCAAAACACCAACAGCAAAACTGATATCTGGTCTGGTGTTACACAAGTAGATTAGACTGCCGACCAACCTCCTATACCTCCCAATGTCTGCTAGTGCTGATGTATCCTCAACGGATAACTTTACATTCACCTCCATAGGTGTAGCTATCTCCTTGCACTCGGTCATGCCAAATGCCTTCAAGATCTCCCATGCATACTTCTTCTGAGAGATGAAGATCTTTCCTGGCTCTTGCCAGACTTCAATCCCCAAACAATAGTGCAGCAAGCCCAAGTCTGTCATTTCAAACTCAAAACTCAAAGCCTTTCGAGTTTGGTTGATCATATCTTCATAGTCACCTGTAATAAGAAGGTCGTCCACATATAGGACAATCACTACAGACTTTTTACCATCCCTGTAAACATACAAGTTAGCATCTGAGGCACATCTTTTGAAGTTTAGGTTTAAAAAGAACCTATCTATCCGCTGGTACCATGCTCTGGGGGCTTGTTTCAGCCCATACAATGCCTTCTTTAGTTTACACACTTTGTTCTCAGAATGGGGGGCCTCAAACCCTGGTGGCTGAGCCACGTACACCTCCTCCTTGAGGTCACCATTTAAGAACGCTGACTTAACATCCATTTGGTACACTGGCCACTTCTTGTGGGCAGCCACTGCAAGTACCGTGCGAATAGTGGTCATTCTGGCAGTTGGGGCAAATGACTCTTGAAAATCAAACCCTTCAACTTGTGAAAATCCTTGGGCAACCAGTCTAGCTTTGTACTTTTCTAAGGTACCATCAGCCTTGTACTTTACCTTCCAGATCCACTTGGTGCCAATAATCTTCCGCTTTGCTGGCCGATCCACTAGCTCCCAAGTGTCATTCTTCATTATGCTGTCATACTCCGCCTGCATAGCAGCCTTCCATGATGGATCTGCAAGTGCTTCTTCTAAGTCAGTTGGCTCCTTTACTTCTCTCATAATCTCAACCATCAAGGCCATGTTGACTATGTGAGCAGAAGCCCTCCTTTGCTCCTCTATTCTCTGAGACCTCCTTGGTCCGTCTGCCTTCTCCTCAACAGATGCAGGCATAGGATTATTGTGGTCATAGAGCTGCTTCACCCAGCGCGGCAATGGCTTTTCCGGTGGGGTGATGTCAGGTTGGTGAACTTTTTCCTCATCATCTGAAGATGATGCTTCCTCCTCCTTAAGGATAGGGATAGCTCTCGGGACAGGTTCATAGTGGACTACTTCTTCGCTTGATGATAAAGTGGAAGACCTTGCCTTCTCCTCCTCCACTGTATGCGGCTCCTCCTTGAACACCACATCACGGCTCGCGATGATCTTCTTTGCCTCTTGGTCATATAACTTGTAAGCCTTCTGCTCATCACTATAACCCAAGAAGATACATTTTCTGCTTTTTGGTTGTAACTTGTTTCTCTTCTCATCTGGAACATGTGCATAACATTCACATCCAAAAATTCTGAAATGTGAAACAGATGGTTTCTTACCAGTGTAAGCCTCATGAGGTGTTTTTCCCTTGAGAGCCTTTGTGTAGCTCCGATTTAGAATGTAGACTGCAGTATTAACAGCTTCAGCCCAAAAATGGTTAGGCAATCCCTTGCCCTTTAGCATGCATCTTGCCATCTCCACAATGGTACGATTCCTGCGTTCCACAACACCATTCTGCTGAGGTGTGTGAGGCGTCGTCAATTGACGCTTGATCCCTTTGCTCTTGCAAAAGCCTTCAAACTCCTTTGAGTTGAACTCACCACCACCATCTGTTCTAAATTTCTTCACACTTTTCCCTGTTTCATTCTCAACAAGTATTAGCCATTCTTTAAACTTACCAAAAGCTTGAGCCTTATCACGAAGGAAGTACACCCACATCTTCCTACTGTAGTCGTCGACAATCAACATAAAATAAGAAGATCCCCCCAAGGCCTGTGTAGGCATCTTACCACACAAGTCAGCATGCACCAACTCTAGAGGAGCATGTGCTCTATTCTTGCTTTCTTGTGGAAATGCCTTTCTCTGTTGCTTGCCCATCATACAAGCTTCACATGGTTCCTTCAATTCAGTTATTGTAGGTAGGTGAGCAACCATACCTTGCTTTTGCATCTCCTTCAATACTGCAAATCCGATGTGTCCAAACCTTTCATGCCAAAGCTTACTTGTGCCCACTCCAGCGGTGGCTGTAAGAGCACTTAGCTCATACAGGTTGTTCCTTCTTTCTCCTTTGCCAACAATTGTGCCAGCACTATCAATAATTTCTGCACCTGTCTTCTTGAACCTCACTTCATGACCAAGATCAGTTATGGCAGCAACTGATAAGAGATTTCTCCTGATTTCGGGAACATACAACACATTTGAAAGCTTTTTGACTTCACCATTTGCAGCAACAAAAGAAATAGTACCTGTGCCCGCAGCAGGGCATTTAGCATCATTTCCAACCGTCACAGTGATGGATTCTTGTAGAGGCTGCATAGAACTGTATAGACCTTTCTTGTTGGTCATGTGACGGGAGGCCCCACTATCCAACACCCAAGAGTCAGTGGTAGATTCTTCTTGCGCCGAGGAGCACACTTCCTCAATGGTCGCCATGAATAATTCCAACTCTGCTTCAGCCGTATTGGCTGTCTCTTTCCCTTTAGTTTTAAGGGTACCATTCTTTTCATCTGCCTTCTTGACACGACAATCTGCAATTGCATGTCCTTTCTTCTTACAGTAGAAGCACTCTCCTTGAAACTTCTTCTTGCCGCCCTTCTTCTTTTTGTCACCATCATTTTTGGTGGAGGAAACACCTTTGCCTTTTGCATTGGCAGAGAATGCAGCATCTCCATTGTTGCTTCCTTCTCGGGCTTTCAGCCTCAACTCCTCCTCCATTAATAATGCACAAAACTCCTCAAAAGTCAAAGCTTGAGGTCTCACCTGAGTATTAAGGGCAGTTACTAGTCCATCAAACTTTTGTGGACAAATCCGAAGACACCTCCGAGCTAGCTCTTCGCTAGTCTTTTGTATCCCAGCGCCAGCCATCTGGTCGCGCAGATTCTTAATCCGAGTGATGAATGCTTCAACCGTCTCTCCTTCAGCAAACTTCTCCGCTGCTAGTTGATTCTCCAAGTTTTGAATCCTTGTTTGGTTTCGTGTTTCATACTGACTCCTTAGTACATTCCAAGCCTCTGACGCTTTGGTTGTATGCTGAATCAGAGTCAAAACACTGTCAGAACAGCTTGTAACTAAGGCACACAATGCATCTGCATTCCTTCGTTTCCAAGCTCGTAGAAGATCTGCATTCGGAGGAATCATCACACTAGGATTTGATGGGTCGGGGGTAGGCTGTGGTTCTGCGTCAGTCCCCAGCACAGTCTCCAGAAGCTCATAAGAATCAAGGATAGTAGTAATTTTGAACTTCCACAAGGTGTAGTTTGTACCATCTAACTTGCCTTCGCTGAAGGTTGGTGGACGAATCCTCAGTGTTTGAATAGCCGGTACAGCAGCACCACCTCCTGCACCGCTTCCTGATGCGCCAGAACTGCTTCCCGGAGTCGACATCGTTTCTCTTTGCTGTTGAAGCCTTTGCCTCTTGCACTCTCTCCGATCTCTAGAGCCCCCTGGGCTCTGATACCATGTAAAATAAAATATTACACGGCGCAGCGAACAGAATCTGAGAAAGAGATAGAGAGTACACAACAGATAAGAGGAGAATCAATAAAATTCTTTAACTCCAAACAACTGATACAAAGATGGCTCTGTCCACCCGTGCGCTTCCAATGAATGAAGCTTAGATGGCGATCTAGACAGAAGATAGGTGAAGAGCTTAAGGCTAGCTGGAACAACAACTCTGACTGGGTGAAAGATGAGTGTGAGATGGCTGCGAAGGGGTTTAGCTTTTATAGCCCGCGAAGGTCGTTAGGTCGGCCTGCTGACCGACCTACCATATGAGCCTCCACTAGTCGGCCAGGGAATATTCCAGGGAATATTCCCTTTACCATCGGGCCGGGGGCGCTGCCCCCGGACCCCCGCCAGGGGGGCCGCTGGCCCCCCTGGGACCCCCCAGCCAGGGGCCGCTTCCGCGGCCCCCGGACCCCACAATAGGGGCCCCTTTTAACTCCCTTACCACGCAACTCAATGCAATGTGCCTCGAGTTGCTACCAGCTTAACCACTCCGTCTAACCCAAAGATTAGACCCACAACAGTCACCTTTTTTCCATCCGGTCACATAGACCTCATCTGATATACAAGTCAGGACTCAACCAATGTCCGGG
Source organism: Lygodium microphyllum (assembly GCF_053477565.2). Classification (NCBI taxonomy): domain Eukaryota; kingdom Viridiplantae; phylum Streptophyta; class Polypodiopsida; order Schizaeales; family Lygodiaceae; genus Lygodium; species Lygodium microphyllum. Next base: position 182,511,127 of record NC_141135.1, read on the forward strand.
CTCACATTTGGCTTCTCCTCATAATGGGGGCCTTACAACTTTGAGCACCATGGATCATTGGTAGTACCTAATGAGGGTGGGGCATTGATCATATCTAACATATGGTACAATAGCACCAAACATAATTGTAGGGATTGTGAGGCCTTTAAAGAGGCATCATAGGTAGAATTTGGTTTTGCAATAGGATGGGAAGATTTTCTCTATCCAAATGAGACAACCTATAGCCATGAACTTTGGGAAAAGGAGGCATGAAGGAGGTATTTGAGAATTTGGACCTTTTCCATGCATACTAAAAGAAAGGGTAAGATACCTTAGTTGCAGTTATCTATTGTAGATCAGACTATATTGATCACAAACAAGTTGGGATTCTCCCGTCAACGTCTACTTAGTTTATGCTTATCTAGAAAAGATTCATAATATTGAAGTGATTGTAGAAGGAAAGAGGAAAATGGATGATGCTTCTCCAAGTTCCTTGAAGAAATTGGCTAGAGGAGGTGAGCAATGTGCTTCTCATGCAAGAGTAGGTCGTGAGAAGGATATGGAGGATGTGTACAAGAAAGTAAAAAATCAAGAGACTAAACCTAAGAAACAATCAAGTTACAAGCTTCTTTTAGAAATTGAGTCCATGAATTGATTTGAAAAGAGTTTTGAAGGAGTTTATTTTGAACAATAAGGTGGAGTTTACTTTAGGTGAGATCTTAGGAATCACTAAGAGAGAATTCCATGAAGAGATCATTGACATCATTAGGGGAAGAGGCAAGTGATTTAGACTATAGAGGCCATCATGCAAGGCATACAAATTGAGGGGATAATGAGAACAATGACGACAATGCTCTTATTAATCATGATACCGTGTGTTAGCCTATGCAGTCTTGAGAGGATGAGACATGTATGATGGTTTCCCGTAATCATCACTCCATGAATCATTGGGCCAGAGCGACTACGGAAAAAATAGTCAAGGTTGGAGAGTTGGAGACACCTTGTTTTGCCCTAATTGATTATGATTCTAAAATTAATGTCATGGCTCATAGTCTTTATGAGAATGGCAAGTGGCCTATTGATGTAGAGCACAATTGAAGAATGCAGAAATCCAATAACACTGCTGGAAAATTATATGTAGTGTGCCCAAACATGAAGGTATCCATAGGGGATATCTAGGATGATAATCACTTTTTTGTTTAGGACTCATGCTCATATCCTCTGATTTTGGGATATCCCTACATCACTACACAATGGATGAAGACTAAGGTAATGGATGACGAATCTGCTTATGGATGGGTTTAAAGCAAGGATGAAAAAAGGACTATCTAGTTCATGACAACTCTTGTGTGAATCACCTACATAATAGGGACACACTTTTAGATTTGCCTTTTCCTTTTGTAGATTAGGATTTTCACTAGGTACCACTATCTAGCAAGATGATGTTGGTACAAGAGGAGAAAAGCTCTCACTCCTTGGCAATGGGCGCACTTTTCTATTTGATTCATTGGTATTTCATCAAAGAGTTCAATTTGGTTTTACAAAGTTTCAGAGTTCCCGAGACCTACCAAGAAGTATATATATAAAAAAGAGAAAGAGTTGAGAAGAGAAGGTTTCTTGCAGGATGATGAGTGCATTGATGGGATGTATGAAGGGTTGTCTTGTTTAGAAATCGTTGCAAAGATGACAAAATTGCTGAATTTTGAGAGGAAAGTGGTTCTAGTTGTGTGTGCATTCATTCTCTTGACGTGTATCATAAAATTTCAAATTTTATGCACAAAAATGAGTTGTTGCTTGAATTTTCTTAGCAAAAAGAGAATTCTGCTAATTTATTTCAACAAACAGAGCAAAGGGTTGAATTCTTTCAGCCAACAAAGAAGAAGAGGGTTGATTTATGTTAGCCAAGAGAGTTGTGGGATGATGTATTTTAGTCCAAAGAGTTGAGGATAGATTTATTTCACCCTAGAGTCATACAAAGGGATGCATTGTTTTAGCAAAGAGAAAAGAGGGCTATTTCTATATAGCCAGGGGTTGCTTTCCTTTAGCCAAAAGAGAAGAGGGTTGTTTTTATGTAGTCTTCATTGTAGAGTGTTGCTTTATTTCAACAAAGAAAGTTATATGCTATTCATTTACAACAAGACTTTTTTTTCTTCTAGAGAAAGAGAATGAAGCCAAAGTGTAGACTAAATACAAGATGGTTGACAAGAAAGTAAAGTTAGGTGCTTGTTGACCACTACCTTATGATAGTGATGAGTAGATGAGAGGGCTGTAAGGTACCCAAATGATCTCAGGAATCTAGAGCATGTTGGGCATACATTTTTGCACAGACATTGAAAGAGTTAAAGATTGGGAATGGGGACTTTTTACTTCTAGTAGAGATAAAGAGGTTTGAAAAGATGTTGATGAGACATGGACGGGCTTTTGCCTTCTCTCTACATGAGATTGGGTGTCTAGATTATGGCCGCTATGGTTATCTTTACCATTCCTCACATATCTAAATATACATCCTATTCCATGTCTAGATCCCACTTTTCAAAGTTTATTGAGTTGTTGAATGAGAAGATTAGAACAAGATTTCTTATGCCAACTTATGTGCCTTATTTTGATCGATGGTTTACTATACCTAAGAAGAATGGAGCACTCAAATTTATATAAGACATGTAGTCCATAAATAGGGTAACCATTTGAAATGTTGGAGTAGGACCAATTTTAATAAGTTTACTGAAGTGTTTGCAGGATGAGCTGTCTATTTTCCAGGAGATATTTACTCAAGGTATAACTAGTTTCAACTAGCATTGGAGAGCAGAGATTTCATGATGATGAAGACTCCTTTGGACCTTGCTAGGGTGTGAACTTTACCTTAGGGGGCTACAAATTCTATAGCTTAGATTATGAATGCCATAAGTAAGGTTCTTACAGATTTAAACCCTCACACATTGAATGGTCACGGTTGTAAGTACTTTGTTGTAGCACACATTGTAGATTGTGGGAGGATCTTATCTAGACTAAAGGAGGTCAGTTTAACTTTGTCAAGAAAAAAGAATTGATAGAAAGCCTTCTCTTGTGAAGGTTGATGCCATCGAGAAGGTAGATGGAATTTGTACTTTTGTATTACAGGTTCGAAGATTCCTTGGAGCTTGTGTTTCTTATATGACTTGAATTCCACATTTCACGCATATTGCAAATGGTTTATATCATCTCTTGAGAAAACGACAATAGTTCTTTTGGGACAAAATGTATACTAGGAAAATGCACTGATTAAAGAAATTATTGAGGGTAGTTCGGACCCTTAGTAATGAAGATTATAAATGCAAAAGGCCTAAAGTGATTACAATGGATATTGGTCTAATTGGGATTGGCTTGGCCATTAGTTAGGGTGATGAAGATGGGAATAGGTATGCTGTGAGATCTAGGATGAAGTTCTTGAATGAGAGGTAGAGGAGGTTCCCATAGTTTGAGAGAGAGCTTTGGGGAGTTGGGACTGCTCTCAAGTGTGACAAAGAGTATTTTATCAGTGCTTCTATTGTGATTGAGACTAATTGTCTGTTTTCTTGGAAATGATTACTAGTTGCTCCAAACTTGACATTGCTATGCTTAGATGGATTGAGTATATTAAGTCCATGAATCTTGAGTTTAAGCACATTGGAAGTAAAGAAAACCCAGTTTTTTGCAAATATGCTTTTGAGAGCTAGATTTTATGATGATGGTCTCTTCTTGTTGATGATGATGAGGTTGAGATTTCAGCCACACATGCAGATCACTCTTGTCATGTTAACTATTGAGTGCTTTTACGAGGCTATATATACAAGGGAATGGCTAAAAATCTATCAGTATTTACGAGGCTAGAAAACTCTTCTCTAGACTTGGTATGAAGCTAGCATTAACTTCAGAATATAATTTGGAGGGTAATGGAAAAAGTGAAAGGGGTCATCCACCTATAGTGAAGGCCTTAGCCCAAGCTTGGGTCGTTGGAAGATGAGATACATTATTCTAGCTTGAGAAGACCTAATCAACTAGGTTGATGATAGAGAATTGAGGACTAAATCCACTTCTATTGTATGCAAGTTTCTATTGAGGAGTTCTTTTGCAAGTATGAGTGTGTTGGAAAGATCACTATAGATCGAGGTGAGTTGGATGGTGATGAGGCTAGAAAACTCTTCTCTAGACTTGGTATTAAGCTAGCCTTAACTTCTGCATATAATTTGGAGGGTATTGGAAAAAATGAAAGGGGTCATCCACCTATTGTGAAGGCCTTAGCCCAAGCTTGTCGTGGAAGGATCATTGAGTAGCCCTAATTGTTTCCTTTTGCTTTTAAATAGATGGACCGTACCACACATAGTGTGACCACATAATTTATGCTTGCAAAGTTGATGTATGGGTAAAATATAATGATGCCCATAGAGACTTGTGCACTTACTTGGAGCATTTTGCCTTGGGTGAGATGATATGTCTAGAGAGGAGCTCTTGGCTCTTCACATACAACAAATTGAGAGAAGACCAAATAATGTGCAGAGAGTAGTGCAACAACTTAAGGATGCAAGGCTATGAAATAAGGATAGGTTTGATAACAAATATAATTTGAGGCCTAAAGTGATTGAAGAGGGTTACTAGATCTTAGTCTATGACACTAGCCTAGAAAATTAGCATAGCACTATCCGTAAGGTAGACAAGAGATGGTTTGGGCCTTATGTAGTGAAGCATGTCCATGACAATGCTACGTATTCACTAATAGAGCTTGATGGGACTATCTTGTGGATACCCATTGTAGATACATGAATCAAAGTGTCCAAGAGAAAGGATGAAGAAGCATATGCAGTGGAGAACTTGGGTGAAGAATCAAAGGTGAGAAGGATCAAAGCTTGCACCCAAAAGCTATGGTGGGGGAGCAAGAGCGAGAAAGAGAGAGACAAGAAATGGGAACTCCAACAGTCACAATGTGTGACCGGGCCTTCCTTTGTTCACATTGTCACTAAAAGAATAAAGAATAAAGTGACGGTGATGGGCGCCCGCCACCTGCAGTGTGCAGTGGTAGTGGCTGTTAGTGTAGTAATACATGGGTGGCTAGGCAGAGGCGCCTTTACCCCCAACAACCTCCCACTTAAAGGTGAATCTGCCCTAGTGAGGAGTGAAAAGAAAAATAAAAAAGATAGTACAACATGTACATATGTACAACAGGATGTGTAATATTTTCACACGAAATATTAAAGAATTTTTTACCACTACCCGCCCCGCGCAAAAGCAGTGCTAAGTCATCTCCCCTAACAGAATAATGTTAGTGGCTAAGTCCTTACCCCGTGTGCTTCAATAAACAGCTCACCCATCGAGCGTAGGAGGCTGAGGCTAAAACCCGCAAGCCCGCATGAGAACACCTCTTCTATAGGGAAAAAGGGATAATGATTAGAATCTTGGCAAATTTTTTTATTAATTACCCCCTCCCCTCAGTCGATGCATGGCAGGGGAAGAGGGAGTGTGAGAGGAATGGCGTAGTGGTGGAGTGCATGGGGAAAGGGAGGGACATGCAAGCCATCCACGTGGTCACTATCTCTCCCCCCCCTTAGCCTATATAAACTCCCCCTTGGAGCTTGGGGAGAAGGGGGGGAGCACTGTGCTGATAGGCACGAGGAGAGAGAAGAAGGCAGTCGTGTTGCCTGCCATCCGCCACCATCGCCGCCGTGAAGTCTGCCTACTGCCGCCTACTGCACCGCTGCTACCCCCTACCCCCATTCCATCATCATCATCATCACCTTCATAATCATCATCTTCGTCTCATCTTCCTCCCCTTCCAATCATTTCCCCTCCCTCCACATCATTCTGTTTCACACAGAAGCTTCTTGGAAGCTTCTTTAGAAGCTTCTTGGAAGCTTCCTTAGAAGCTTCTAAAGACAAAGTTTCCATAAGCCTTGTGCACACGGCTTACCCCCGGGATTCTTAAAACCGCGTCTTGTAAAGGAAATTCATGCGACAGAGGGAGTAGGCAGATTTTGAGACTGATTTGTCAAAGGCTCAAGGAAGTTCAGAGATCGCAAAAGGGCAAGGACGAGTTTGCGGAGTCAAGAGTCTACGTCATCGATGGCCCCCAAACAAAAGATGCAAGGTGCTCACATGGGAGCCTCCAACCCAAGTTTACATGTGGACATCGTTGTTAGTCCTCATACCCAGGTTCTTAGAAGTTTAATTCCGCATAAAAGGAATGCATTAGGCACGTTTAAATTTCATGAGGAAGTTATGAATGCAATTATTGAGTCATCTTACAAGTTTTAGTTGCATGTTGCACCTTGCTTGCATTTCCAAAGCTGCAATCCTAAACGCATATTGCATAGATTAAAAAGATGAAATTGTTTAAATGCATCCTTGTCTTCCTTGCAAGAAAGAACAAGCACTTAATGCTTTTAGGCAATGATTCCCTAGATGTGATTCGTAGGAAATAATCGTCGACGTCCATAAAAATGTTGTCCAAGTAATTGCATTACATGGAAGAGATTTATATACCATGCATATTGCATGCGATGTTAATTGCATCCTAGGTTTGTTAAGTGTTGAAGGAAAAATTCAAATCATTAATGGTCTCGTGATATTCATGAACTTCTTTATCGAAGTTATTTTCGAAAAAGATGCATTTCATATTAAATCATGAATTCAATGCATCAGACAAAGGGTTTATAGGTATAGTTCTTGATGCAATTCAACGTAGGCTTTTATATGAGTTAGCCATGAATTGTCTATCATTATAGATTAGGCAAGGAAAAGAGATGGTCATTTTACGTTTTATAGTTGTATAGAAGGAAAAAGTCAATGAATCGCATATTTGCACAATGTCTTGCAACTATTTATACCTTTTAGGACAAATATTGGCGTCTCTAAGAAAAGATCATTTCCTATCACAAGACAAGTAGACCGATTTAGCTAAATCACTTGTAATTACATAACCCTCATGGGATTCTTAATAGCATAAACAATTAGTACGACAAACACCTCAAATTGCTAGCTAGGGTTTAGTCACGTTAAAAATTCTGCCTAATATCGCACTTGGGATGCCAAGTCAAGACTTTCAATCCCAAAGGTCCTATCCACATTCACGGAACGTTAGGGTTAGCTAAATGCCCATGCAACAACGATCTAGGGTTTTACCCTAGGGCAAATTGGCCAAATACTAGACTTCCATTTGGAATTAGAAACCCTAGGGTCAAACGTTATCGGCCTTGCAAGGTTAGGGTTGGGTCAGGTCAAGAGGACATCCCAAACCCTACATCTTGACCAAACGTATTTCTTGACCAAGGAACGTCGTTTGATGGGAGAAATGATCCCACAAGCTAGGTGCAACACTTGCCTCATACAACAAGTTGCAACATCGCATGGCTTTGTATTTAAATCACAAGATAGATTTGCCACTCCTTAGAACAAGGTTGGCAGGTTCCAAGTACAAGCTTAATTTGCAAGAGGATGAGTAGTCATCCTGCTACTGAGTTGCCAAGTTAGGGTAACGAGGAATTGACCAATCAAGTTAGGGCGACAAGATTTCCCAGGATTTACTGTCTAATTTGAAGAACCTAAGGTGTTGGTTAATTTGGGTTAATAGGGTATAAACCCTAACCCAAGGATAAAAGGGTAAACAACCAATGAAACCCTTGGGATCTTGCCAAGTCGCAATTGATTTCGGATCGAATGCTGGATGCATTCGGAGATAAGGAATATACCTTAGCAGTTGGCCAAACAAACGACCACTGGATTGATTGTTTTTGTATAGTTAGGAGCACTGTTTGTACTTCTTTGCTCAATGAACTAAAGATGGAAAGATAATTAATGCTTCAGGTTGAAGGCCTGGAGGGAGAGGCAGCATCAGTTACCCCTGACTGTCTGCCTGACCCTATCCAAGGGGTTGTTAGCCGCGTCGGGTATGTGGACCGAACCCGCCACGAGAGGTCTCTCCATGGGTGCTACTTGGAGCAGGAGGATGCTTGGGTGCCAGGGGGCTTTGGCCATAAATCCCTTGCCTCTGGATCCTGCACAAGAGGCCGACGTGACTTTCGATTAGATCTCAAGGTCCGCATACTAGTCTACGAGCAAAAACTTGGATTAGTAATCCCTGAGGATTGCTGGATTGCTTTCGGGTGGATTATGGATTGCCTTCGAGCGGATTATGGATTAGCCTTCAGGCTGGATTATATGATGTATTCCAAAGACTGATAAATAAGATCAATTGTTGAAAAGGAACTTGCTTGACATTATTTTTCTATGTCAGTGCTAAGATTACGTGAAGGAACCCGTGAATAATTGGCTAATTAAGGAAGCTATTTTTGCATGTCAAACTAAACATGATAGGTAATTAGACAACTAAAGCAACCTTGAGGAAAGTGTGATGGATGCGACCATAGGTCCATCCTACGAAAGGGTGGTCCCGGTTGGCCGTGAACTTTTCTCAAAGGAAATTGACAGCAAGGAATAATGACCTAGAATCTAGGATACTAGAGTCTGATTTATGTTGTTTTAAGGGAACGGAATGGGACTATGCCTTATGGGTAGAGAGGTCGAGCTTTGCATCCCTCTCGTTTCCCATTCTCCTTGAAACAAGTGCAACATGAATCCGCCTGACGTTTCTGTGTAAAGTAGTTCATGTGGGCTTCGACGCTAGCTGCCGTTCTAGGAATTTGACCACTAGGAAAACCCTGATTCAGGTCAATCCTAAGTGGGAACGACCGGAATGCTTCCACTTCGTGGCAGACTGGGGAAGACCTAGATCACAAATGCCATGTCATTCCATGGGAGTCCCGGGCGACACTTTTTGGACTCTCTTCCTGATGGGCTGCTAAGACATGTCCTACAAGTGAACAAGTGGACACGTTACAGGATGAGGAAAGACGTCATCTCATCCCATGCCCATCAACCTCCTGAGAAAGGAAAAGTGCTCTGTAGAGAGGCTTTTTGTGAGTAGATCTGCAGGATTCTGATCAGTAGAGATCTTGACAAGATCAACAGACTTGTCCTCAATGATCCCACGTATGAAGTGATACCTCACCTCAATGTGTTTCGGCTTTGCATGGAAGACCGAATTCTTGGCTAACTAAATAGCACTCATAGAATCCGAATGCAGTGTAGGGATAGCATCAATACCAAGGACAGCAACCAAAGACCCAACCAAATGGCCTCTTTGCAAGCCTCAGTGGGCTACAACATACTTGGCCTCGATAGTAGAAATTACCGTGCATTTCTACACCCTAGGCATCCAAGAAACATCACCTCAAGCATAGGTGAATACATAGCCGGAAGTGGACTTCCTACTATCTACATGTCCTGCATAATCAAAGTCAGTGTACCCCACGACTCCTGTATCCAGGTTGCCATAGCATATACACATATCTGCAGTGACCTTTAGGTATCTCATGATACCCTTCACGGCATCCCAATGCTTCTTGCCAAGTGTAGCCATATGGCATGCCACAACACCAACTACAAAGGCAATATCTGGACAAGTGGCTATCATGGCATAAATAAGATTGCCCACTACGGAGGCATAGGGAATCTTGGCCATCTTGGCCCTCTGCTCATCCGTTTGCGGACAATTAGCCTGTGATACCTTCACATAAGAAGGCAATGGATGCCAATAGGCTTTGAATCCTGCATGCGGAAGTGCTCAAGGACTTTATGAATGTACTCCCTCTGTGACAAGTAGAGGAGTCCTTGATGCCAATCATGTCTAATACACATATCAAGTATATGAGAGGAATTTCCCAGATCTTTCATCTCAAAGCTCTTCTTGAGTTGAGCCTTAAGAGCATCTAGCTCATCATGAGCTTTCCGTGCTATCAACATATCATTCACATAGAGTACCAAAATCAATAAAGAACCATCACGAGCTTTCTTCGTGTAAAGACATGGATCCATAGCACTCCTGATGTAGCCCTGACTGCATAAAGGCATCAAACTTATGATACCACTCCCTAGGTGCCTGCTTCAAGCCATAAAGACTTATGATACCACTCCCTAGGTGCCTGCTTCAAGCCATAAAGACTTTTCTTCAATTTGCACACTGGGTGCTCCCTACCAAGTTCTGCAAATCCCTTATGCTGCTCCATATAAATCTCATCATGCAAGTCCCCATGTAAGAAAGCCATCTTGACATCCATCTGGTATAAATCTAGGTCAAGCTGAGTAACCAAAGCCAAGATTAAGCGTAGGGTGGCCATCTTAACCACAGGAGAAAAAACCTCATCAAACTCCACACCATGCTCCTGCTTAAAACCCTTTGCTAACAATCTGGCTTTATATGCCGACTTGGGGTGTCCAGGGGTACTTTTCAACTTATACACCCACTTGCATGGCAAAGCCTTCTTGCCCTTAGACCAGGAAACCAAATCCCAAGTCTCATTCTTATGCAAGGAGTTTATCATAAGTGAAAGGCTCTCCTGCATCTGTTACCAAGACATAATACATACAGGGCTGAAATCTATCAGGTGGACGTCTGTCTCTAGCAGACCGTCTCACAGTAGGCTCTATTGCCTGCCCAGCTGCCTGTCCAACACCCTGACCATGAGCATCTACTGCAGCTGTAGGCTGTCCAACTGGCTGTGCGGGAGCCCTCGGCTCCTCCTAAAATATGACCATGCGGATCTCAACAACTTTCTCAGGCTGCCTATGCATCTTGTCTTCATGGAAGACTATATCATGACTGTAGATGACTTTCCAAACCTGCGGATCCCAGAGATGGTAACCCATCTTGCCTGCATCCCCATAACCAAGGAAACTGCATTTGACACTCTTGGGATCCAGCTTATTTCTCTTGTCTCTGGGCACATGGAAAAATGCCTCATATCCAAAGACACAAAGATGCGCATAAGAGGGAGGTTTTCCAATCCATGCCTCCTCTGCAACTTGGAAGTCCAAACCACTAGAAGGTGATTTGTTTATGACATGCACACTTGTACTAACTACCTCATCCCAAAATCTCTGTGGTAGGCCTGCATGGCTAAGCATACTGTGTACACACTCCTAGATGGTAACCAAACCATTGTTGGGGGGTGTAGGGGGCAGTCAACTAACGCTTAATACCCCTCTCATCACATAATTGCTCAAAAGCACGTGAGACATACTCACCTCCATTATCTATCCTTAGGCATTTTAGCCTATACCTAGACTGGTTCTCAGTCAATGCAAACACAGCCAAGACATCGGATTTCAACTTAATGGAATAAGTCCAAACTTTCCGTGAAAAATCATCTATGAAAGTAACAAACTACTTGGCACCACTCATAGACTGACAAGGCATGGGCCCGCAGACATCCGAATGTACCAATGCCAAGGACTCACTCATGCGGGGCCTACTAGACTTCTTATGCATAGACCTAGTCTGCCAGCCATAAAGATTATGCTCACATGAATCAAAACATGAATAATCAAGGGGTGGTAAGTACTACAAACCAGAAAGCATTTTCATTCCCTTCAAAGACATATGGCCCAAACGGGCATGCCAAAGAGATACATGTGGGATAAAACCCATAGACAAAACATGATCATCTAACTATCATAGCAAGCAACACACGAGAGGCATCCAAATTCTTATGGCTAACCTCTTCCTGCAGAAGAGCACTCTCAACATCAGATAATTTCAAGGTAGCATACATCCCATGACTCATTAAGATTACCAAACAAGAAAAGAGGAGTGACATCCTCTGCAAAAGTGGTGTCCTGCAAAGTCAAGTTCTTGAGTGTAGCATGAAACTGGCTCAAGTGAGTAGACATAGTCACATTCTCCTTCATGCATAGATCCATAAGCTGCTTTAATCAATACATCTAACTCGCTGGACTTTTCTTATCATAGAGATTCTTGATTTTATCCCACAACTGCCATGTACTCTGTTCTTCCTCAAATACATTGTAATGAACTTGTTCTGTGAGAAATAATACAATAGTGGACTTGCATAACTCATCAAGCTCAAGCCATTTCTCATCTGGCATAGTTGTAGGCAGATGCTCGCTCAACCTCAATGGTTTGATCTGCGATTTCTGCACCAAGCACCTATCAAATATGGCTCTTCCAATAAGAGTAATTTGTACCATCAAGCTTAGTGATTTTGAAAATAGCATGATCAGTGGATGAACTCGTCATAATGCAGGTTGAAAGACTGTAGACAGTTCAAAACTGCTTGCAGTTTACTATAGAAAATGACCAAAGAATCACCAAAATCGAGGGAAAATGGTGAGAAAAGTGTAACCAAAGCTGCTGCCCACTAAGTACTAGTGAAAGTACATCATTTCAGAATATTTCAGCATGAAAAATCCATGTTGGTTTTCCGGACTTATATGCTTGCTGTAATAAATGACAACAGGGTACTGTGAGAGGCAATTGCAGACCAAATCACTGCACCAAGTTAAGAAATGACAGCCAAGACATGACCAACCATAAACGGGCATAAATCAGCACCAAACAATCATCAAGACCCTGAGCAAACACCCCAAACATGTCACCAAAGCATCCGTCAGTGAAGTAGGCATACCCCTGGACAATAGGACAAAGTATACATACAATGGCAAGACCTGACACCAGCAGGTGTATGCTCACAAGAGTGCAAAGCCCAAGTTTAGGTCAAAAGCAACTCCAAGATATCAGTGCATGAACCATGCAACATTTAAGTGTAAGAGATCCCAAAATCTCAAGTATTTGCAAAATGCTCAAAATAGAATAAACCTCCTACTCAATGTTGGTCAAGCATACAAGATGCTCCCACTGGCTGAAAAGGTGGATAAATGAGCTCAATAGCTCAAGCAAACCAAGTCAAAGTGCCAAAGAGAGGTAACCAAGACAATGCCTCAATAGCATCTAAGGTCGTAATAGAAAAAGCCAAGTCGTAACGGAAAAATCCAAGTCAATGTCCAACTACTCAAGGGAATACTCAAATGAATGTCGAGATGAGCTCAAACAACTGCCATCCATAGTCAAATCATAAAGCATTCACGAAGACATCATAACCCATACTGGGTAGCCTAGGCATAAACCATGTCATAGATGAAATGCCACCTGCAAAGAAGTGATAGTCAAACCCAAATCGAGCTCTAATCTCAGCTTAAAAGCATTTCGGAGCATAACAAGACATGTGGCATAGTCCAAATACATCTTGACATCATATCGAGTAGCCGGGAGCACCCCGTAACCAATAGGCATAACCCAATTGTAGCATAAATAGCTTCAGTCTTGAAGTTTTCAGCAACATATAGCCTATGTAAACTAACCAAATCAGTGCTCAATCCAAGTTCAAATCCATAGGCAAACCATAGGCATACATTCGCATATGTATAGGTACCAACCGGGCATAATCAGGCATCAAATACCAAGACCTGTAAGCATAAAATTGAAATAACAGGTGAGTGCCCTGTTTTGGACAGATCTAGGATTGTTCAAAACAGTCAATTGCTGAGCTAAATCAGCTCCAAATGCGTCTCACATAAGAGGCATGACATCCACAAGTGATTCGGTATCAATAGACATCAGTAGAAGCATCACATAAGCCATAGGCATACAAATACATGCTGTCTCAAACCCAAAATCTATTGCAAAATATTCTATCATCAAAATTTGGCAAATACAACATCACCATTGTGTCTGAAGCATGCCAAAACTCTAACTTAGACTCTTACCTTGCCTGAATCAGGTTCCGAACGCCCAAGATATGACAAAAAGAGTGGTTTTTGGGCCAGATTTTGAAATAGGCGCAAAAAAAACGTGAGCTAGCTAGGGGGTGTGCTATCCCATGTGTCAACAATGGGGCCCAAAGGAAGAACAAATGGGGGCCAAAGAAGGCCTACACCAAGTCTCAATAAGCCTTGATAGACTGGAAGTAAGATCCAAGTGAAGGAAGCTCCAAGAGGTGTGAGCTATGGCTGCCCACAACCTGTGAAAACCCTGTTTACCTAGACCTATGGACTGAAGTAAAACTCGTAAATAATGAAGCAATACCTCAATGTCAATGCATTGATGGTGCCTCAATAGGCCGAGAAGAAGCACGGGAAGCCGAGGAGTGATAGGAGCTCAAGAGAATGAGCTATGACTGCCAAGAGAAAGGAGACCCAATGCAAGTGGAGAGTCAATGGGAAGATGAGAATGCCATGAGCCAAGCTCAAGAGTCAGAAGCCGTGCTCTGATACCAGTTGAAAGGTGAGAAGGATCGAAGCTTGCACCCAAGAGCTATGGCGGGGGAGCAAGAGCAAGAAAGAGAGAGACAAGAAATGGGAACTCCAACAGTCACAATGTGTGACCGGGCCTTCCTTTATTCAAACTGTCACTAAAAGAATAAAGAATAAAGTGATAGTGACGGGTGCCCACCACCTGCAGTGTGCAGTGGCAGTGATTGTTAGTGTAGTAATACACAGGCGGCTAGGCGGAGGCGCCTTTACCCCCAACAAAGAACATGATAATAGAGAGGATGAAAAAGAGGGCACGATGACATGGAAAATGAAGCAAAAGATCTAGATGGAGAGGAAGAAGAGGATGATATGAGTGAGAGCTTGGAGAAGACAAGGATGGGTAGTTGTGGCTCACATTTTGAGGATATGCATGTTTGGAGAGGGTGGACATTGTGTGCTTACATGTTCAATGAAGGAAAAACAAGAAAATGATATCCATGTAAATATTCAAAATATATGTTTATGAAATACTTACTCATGTACAAGACATATTTTCTGGGTTTAAAACTCTAACGTGTCCACTTGTTCCCGTCAGGACAGGTCTTAGCAGTCCATCGGAAAGGAGGTCTAGAAAGCTCTGCCCAGCACTCCCATGGAATGTTATGGGGTTTGCGATCTAGGACTTTCCGTGTCTGCCACGTAGCGAAAGTATTCTGGATGTTCCCACTTAGGACCAACCTAAATCAGGGTTTCCTCTAATGGTCATTTCCTAATGGCAACTAGCGTCGAACCCCAAGCGTACTACTTTACGCAAAAACACGAGGGATGAAGCGGATTCATGCTGCACTTGGTTCAAGGAGAATGGGAAACGAGAGGGATGCAAGGCTCGACCTCTCTGCCATAAGGTATAGTCCCATTCCATTCCCCTAAAACAACATTAATCTAGGATTATTATAACCTAGACTCTAGGTCAGCCCCCTTGCTATTCATTTCCTTTCAGAAGATCTCCTTGCTGTCCTTTATGATTGAGAAAAGTTCCCGGCCAACTGGGACCACCCATCCGTAGGATGGACCCATGGCCACATCCACCACACTTTCCTCAGGTTGTTTTAGTTGTCTAATTACCTATCACATTTAGTTGAACATGCATTAAGCAGCTTCCTTAATTAGCCCGTTAGGCACCAGTTCCTTCACGTAATCTTAGCACTTGACATAGAAAAGTGGTGTCAAACAAGTTCCTTTTCAACATGCTATCATATTTATCTTTGGAATACATTCATAAAGTCCAGCCCATAGGCATTATCTGTAATCTACCCGAAGGCTATCCAGCAATCCACAGGGATTACTAATCCAAGATTCCGCCCATAGACTAGTATGCGGGCCTCGAGATCCAATCACGAGTCACGTTGGCCTCTTGTGCAGGGCCCGCAAGGCAAGGGATCTATGGCGAGAGCCCCCCTAGCACCCAAGCGTCCTCCTACTCCAAGTAGCGCTCAACGGAGAGACCTCTCGTGGCGGGTTCGGTCCACCTTTCCAGTGCGGCTAACAACCCCCTTGGTTAGGGTCAGGCAGACAGTTGGGGGTAACTGAGGCTGTCTCTCCCTTCAGGCCTTCATCCTGAAGCATTAGATATCTTTTCATCCTTTAGTTCCTTGAGCAAACAAAGCAAACAGTGCTCTCTAAACTGTTACAAGCACAATCATTTCCAGTGTTCATTATTTGGCCAACTTCTAAGGAGTGAATCCTTCTCTCCGAATGCATCCAACATTCGATCCGGGATCAATTTCGACTCGGCAAGATCCTCAAGGGTTTGTTTGTTAACCCTTATGTCCTTGGATTAGGGCCGTACCCTATTCACCCAACTTAACCAATACCTTAAGTTCTATTAACAGTAAATCATGGCGAATATGTTGCTCCAAATTATTGATTGGTCCTTTGCTTCCAAGCAAATATCTAATTTCCTTATCTTGGAAACTTTTCCCAAGAAAGGTGATATAATAGGATGACTACTCATCCTCTTACAAGCTAAACTTGTGCAAGAATCTGCCAATCTCATTCCGAGAAATTGGCCAATCTCTTGTGATCAAACCACAAGATCATGCGACATTGCAGCTTGTGGCACAAGTGTCGCATCTAATCCATGGGACTGTTTCACCCATTGAATGGCGTCTTCTAATCACAGAATTGTGATTAGATAAGAACAGGGTTTAGGGTGTCTTCATATCCAATCCATTTCCGATTGCACTAGGCCGACATCCTCAGTCCTAGGGTTCCAACTCAATCCCAGTTTCATATTTTTAATGAGCGATCCTTAGGGTAGAAACCCTAGATCATTTCTTGCAAGTACATCCTATTGTCCCTACATTCCGTGAATGTGGGCAGGACTTAGGGGTATAAGTGTTTCGACTTGGAAATAAGTGTGTTTAGGCCAAGTCCCTAATGTGCAAAACCCTAGCTAGCACTTGGAGTATATTGTATCAATTTAACCATTCTAAGCGAATCCTTTGCGGTTTAGGTGTTTGGGTAATCCAATTTACTTGTCTTACAACAAGGATGAACTATTCCTAAAGATATTGTCTTGATAAAAGAGGGGAAAAACTAGTTGCATTACATCATAATTCATGTAAGCATGCGACTCATTTCCTCTAGATTCGCAATCCCTAACTTTTCTTATTAAGACCAAGCACATGTTAAAATTTGCATAACTTCCATTGGTCCTACTAGGACATGCATTCACAACTCATGCTACTAAGCTTTTAAGGTTTTATGTTAAACAAACCATGCATCCTTTCCCTAACTTCATTTCTAAATGAAATATTTGTACGCTGATTGAGCATTACGCAACCCTTCCTAACTACTACGTAGCTGAATGAGATTTATGCCAATTGACTAGAGTTAACCTACTTCATGCAGCCCTAGAATCATTTCCATGCCTTGCAATTTCCTACGGTTGTTAGCAAATTTCTTAATGAATCATTACGAAGAAATATTTGTCTAATAATGGGACATGCGATTTAATCTTTCCATGCATAATCGAAGGTGTACTACAGTAATTTGCAATGCACAAAAGCAACTTGCTAAAAATGCATAGACATCTTTCGTTCATTCCATTGAAAAATACAAATGACCGATCTTCGATCGTGTGTTACTTCCTTTAAAATAGCCAAAGTATTTCTATCGCAAAAGTGTATCCTAGTTCCATGAATTAACCATGCATAATTGCAATACTTCAACGTAAATCAAAAATAGGAAGAAAACCTGGACTTGTGGGTTCAGTGAAATATCCACATGAGTATTAGGAGATGATCCTCATGTGGTTGCGCCTTGTGACTTTTTAGGGGCCATCGTGAATTCGGCCTCCTATTAGCCTTCGTGATTTTGAACTTCTTGCCTTGGCTCGCAGTCTTATGATCTTGGCCCCTCTCCCTCCTACGTGCAATCTCCTTTGAGGTACAGCTTCCTTGACCGAAGTTCAACTTGCGAAATATGGTTTTGGGAGACCTTAGGGTTCTTGTGAGGGTCTTTGGATAATCGAGGCTTGAGAGCTATTCTTCACCTTGAAATTTCGGTTTTGGGAAGGATTTTACGAGTCTTGTGGAAAAAGGGAACTCTAAATCCCAAGCCTAGGGCCTTATGGGTGATTGGTGGAAAGGCCTTTATGCTTAATTTCTTCAAAATCCTGGGGTAAAGATTCTTGAAAAAGGGCCTTAAAGAAACCCTCTTATTCTCTACAAGACCCAAGCCTAGGGCCTTCGTAGCTTCCCTTGCTTCAAAACCTAGGATGGGCTTAATGAGAATCTAAAGGGAAGGGCTTCAAAAACCGCCTAGGGAATGGCTTGTATGGGATCCAAAGGGAAGGGAACTTTAAAATCCCGGGGGTAAAATGGGCTTTATGGGGACTCCATGGAAAGGGGGGCTTTAAAACTGGGGTAAAATGGCTTTATTGAAATCCATGGGAAGGGGCTTTTCAACCGGGGTAAAATGGATTTTGGGGGATGCAAGTGCCGGGGGGCTTAAATCCTGGGGGTTAAAGATTGCTTGTGCTGGAACCAATGGGAAGGGGGCTTAGGGAAGCCCCCTTAGAAGCTTCCTCGAGAAGCTTCTGGACAGCACTTGGCGGCGTGGAGATGGAGATCTAGGGCTTGATGGCAGCTTTTGGCGATGGCAGTGGAGGCCTCAGGCTTCCGGCGGCTGCATTTTATAAACTGGCAGCTCGCTATAGCACAGCGGCAGCTCACACAGTGCAGCTTCGACGTCGCTCTACTACTCCTTCCTTCACTCCCTCAACCATAGCCTCCACAGTCTGTGGCGGCCTCCTTCTCTCACCACTATCTTACCCCCCCTAGAGGTTGTATATATAGGACAAGGGGGGAGAGGGCTCCCTCCCACATGGTTCCCTTGCATGGTATCCTCCCTTCCACCTCCTCCATTTCCCATAATAGCCCATCCCCTTCCCTCAACCACGCATCGGCTGGGGGAAGGTAAATAAAATTTTTTTGCAATAAACCTATCATTATCCTCTTTACCTCCTCCCAAGAGGGAGTTCACCTGCGGTTATGCAGGTTTTTAACCTTGGTCTGAATTTGCCAATGGAGAGGTCATGATACCTCGCATACAGTTTATAGATTGCACCGTCGGTAACTCCAATGTCGGAATTGACCTTTGCGTGACTCTCACGCAGGGTGTGGAAAGTCAGTTTGGTAATATTTTCTAACAGAAATATTACATTCTCTCCCCCTTGGAGGAATCAAGATGTCCTCATCTCGAGATAAATAGGGGGTATTGATGGTTGAGAGTGCTTTCATCTATCCAAGTGGCATCCTCCTCAGGATAATCTTTCCACTAGACAAGGCATTCTCTCAAGATTCTGGATCTCAGTTGTCTCTCCCTAACATCTAAGATCGTGTCAGGTTGTAGCTCAAGGACTCCTTGGCTAGGCATTACAACTTGTTGATCATCAAGTACATGGCTAGGATTAGGTACATACTTCTTCAGTGGGCTGATATGGAATACATTATGAACCTTTAGGTTCTCAGGAAGTTGTAGTCTATAAGCATTAGGTCCTAGGCAGTTGAGGATCTTGTATCGTCCACAATACCTTAGACTTAGCTTCTTGCAATCTCCTAAGGATAGGTAACTCTTCTTTGGCCGTATGATGCGAATGAAGACCATGTCTCCTTCCTCGAAGATTCTATCTTGATGCTTCAAATCCGCTATGCCTTGTGTCTATCCTTGGCGGTTTGGATGTCTTGTCTTATTGACTTCATTTGGTCATCCATTTCTTCTAGCATCTGCCTTGAAGCTTCAACCCTCAAGGTTGGATCTGAGAAGTTTAGGGGACTTCGACAGTCATGACCATACAATGCTTGAAAAGGGGTCATCTAAATGCTTTGTTGATAAGAAGCATTGTAGGCAAACTCAACCAAGGGCAAGTATTGAATCCACCTTTCTGGTTCACGATAGCAATGTGCCCTTAACATATCCTCGATGACTTGATTGACTCGTTCCGTTTGGCCATCAGTTTGGGGATGGTAGGCTATATTAAAACAGAGTTGAGTCCCAATGGCTTCAAAGATAGCTCTCCAGAAGTGTGATGTGAAGAGAGAATCACGATCACTAATGATTCTTCTGGGTAACCCATGTAGCTTGAATATCTCCTTAATAAGCAACCTTGCAATGTCTGAGGCTTTATAGTTTTTCTTAACTAGAATAAGGTGTGCAACCTTAGTAAGCATGTCAACCACAACCATGATGGAGTTGTATCCTCCCTGAACTTGGGGTAGGCCAACACCAAAGTCCATACTGATGAATTCCCATTTCATTTGGGGAATGTCAAGCGGTTGCAACTTTCCAGGCATTTTGACATGTTCGGCTTTGATACGTTGACAAGACAAACACTCAGTGACATATTTGAGAACGTCACCTTTAAGCCTCTCCCAATAGTAGCTCTTCCTAGCTGCATTGAGAGTCTTGGCATAGCCAAGATGTCTTGAGAAAGGGGAATCATGAGCTTCCCATAGTATCTTTTGCTTAAGTGACTGGCTTGCTGGTATACATAATCTCGTTCTATAGTAGACAAGTCCACTATTGATAGAGAATTCATGATACTTAGCCTATAGCTTTTGGTCCTGTTCCTTGATAGGGATCTCCCTTAGCATCTTTTGATAGACTGGATCATGGCATACTTCTTCTCTAGCTAGCTCAAGTATTGGATTTTTTGGCATGGATAGCTGTTGATGGATTTTGCAAGATTAGAGAATTAAGGAATGCCTTGCGACTGAGTGCTTCGGCAACTACATTCTCCTTTCCCGGTCGGTACTTGATTTCAAAATCATACTCCTCCAGCACTTCAATCCACCGACGTTGCCTCATGTTGAGCTCGTTCTGGGTAAAGATCCACTTGAGGCTTTTATGATCCGTCACTAGAGTAAACTTGTTACCCAACAGGTAGTGTCTCCAAATCTTTAGAGCATGGATGACAGCTAACAGTTCTGGATCATGGGTAGCATAATTCTTCTCATGGCTCTTTAATTTCCTTGAAGAGTATGCTACAGGATGACCTTCTTGCATGAGCACACATCCTAAGGAAAGCGTGCTAGCATCAGTTACTACCTCGAACTCCTTACTGAGGTCTGAAAATTTTAGTATAGGTGCTGATACCAAACTTTGCTTTAATCTATCAAAGCTAGATTATTCGGCAGCTGACTATGCAATGGATGTCTGCTTCTTCAGTAAATCCATCAGAGGTGCTGCAATCAAAGCATAGTTTTTGATGAAGACCCTATACCATCCTGTCAATCCAAGAAAATTGCGTATTTTTTTGACAGTTGTTGGTATTGGCCATTCTAAAACATCTCTGACTTTAGCCGATCAGCTGAGATTCCTTCTGCTGATATGATGAATCCTAGATATTCAATCTGACATTTGAAGAATGAACACTTCTTCATCTTAGCATAGAGCTTGTGTATCCTCATTGTCTCAAGGACAATCCGAAGTTGGGGTTCATGATCTTCTTCCTGTTTGGAATAGAATAAGGTGTCATCAAAGAATACGAGTACGAAGTCATCAAGATATGGCCTAAAGATATCCTGCATTAACCTATTGAAGGTGGCAGGTGCATTCGTGAGTCCGAATGACATAACTAGGAACTCAAAGTGTCCATATATTGTGTTGAAGGCCGTCTTTGGGATATCTTCTTCCTTGATCCTTATCTGATAGTAACCAAACATGGAATCAATCTTGGAGAAGATCTTTGCACCCTGACGACGATCAAGAAGCTCATCTTTTCTAGGAATAGGATACTTGTCCTTAACAATTGATTGATTCAACCCTCTCTAATCAATACACAGTCGAAGCGTTCCATCTTTCTTTTTCTGGAACAGTACTGGAGCACCCCATGGTGAATTGCTAGGACAGATGTAGCCCTAATTAGCAGTTGCTTGAGTTGCTCCTTCAGCTCAATTGCTTTCGGGATGAACATCCTATAAGGTCTCTTTGCGATTGGCGGAGCTCCTGGCACTAGCTTGATCTCATGATCCACTTCTCTTTGAGGCGGGAGTTCTGTCAACTCTTCAGGAAATTCGTCCGTACACTCCTTTAGCCATGAAGGTTCTTCACTAGAATCCTGCTTCTGATCTAACTTATTGAGCTTAATCAAGTAGATAGGTAGTCCCTTTCTAACTCCCTTTATAATCCGAGATGCTTTGGCCAATTGAATTTTTGGCTTTCCAGCCTCACCTTGAGTTGTGACCAATTCCCCTTCAGAGTTTCGAAAGAAAACCTGGCCCTTTCCACAATGAATGTGGGCGTCATTAGGTTTAAGCCTATCCATTCCAAGTAGACACTCATGGATACCTAGGTTCATAACTTTGAATTTGATCAAAGTTGTCTTTCCTCCCAGAAAGAATTCCACCTTAGCAGTTTTCCTGGTACAAGTGACCTCACGACCATTTGCTAATTCCATAAGCAAGGTAGGTGCTTCTACTGTGGCTATTCCTAATCTTCTTGCACAAGCTGGTGAGATAAAGGAATGCGCACTGCCACAATCAATCAAGGTTTTGAAACCTTTACCTTGACAGTTCTATGGTGTCTGAATCATCGAAAACTGGCGATTCGGGCCTTTCTTGTGAAGAGCGGCATGGACTGTCGCCCTTTCAAACTCTGCTTCCATGGTCGGATCTTCTTCTTCGCACATTTTCCTATTGGCAACACAGGAGGTTCTTCCTCTGCCTCGGGTAGTGGCTCCCTAGCCATGGCCAGTTCCTTGGAAAGGTGCTTGACGATGTCCTCCGCCAAGCTTGGGACATTGCCTCTTGAAATGACCGGTCTCGTTGCAATGGAAACAACGGAGATTTCAGCCATTGCTTTGGGTAGGGACAAATTTGTTGGCATTATTAGTCCTTGCTCTCTTTCTTTGTCCCCGGTTTTGACCTTGAACTCTTTTCACTTGGGGCTTATATGCTCCTCTGTTCTGGTCATTATAAGACCAAGTTTTGTTACTTCTTGGCCTAGCTTGCACCTCCTGAATTATGGGCGCAGCTCGAATGAGTGCATCCTGTAGATCTGTTGGGCGCATAGATGCGAGATAGGTATTCACTGGTGGGTTTAAACCAGCACAAAATTTTGACAACTGCTATGTCATGTCCATCTGAGGTGCATACTTCAGAAGTGAAACGAATTTCGAGTAGTATGTGTCAAGAGTGAGTCCCAGCTATTTTAGCTCGTAGAACTCATTCATTTTATGTGTGCGATACGCAGGTGGTAAGTATCTTCCCTGCACAGCTTTCTTCATCTTTTCCTAGGTAGCAGATCCTTCCACGATCCCTTGATCTCTGCACCAAAGCCTGGCTTCGCCGGTGAGCTTCAGCTTGGCGAGCATAGCCTGGTTGGCAGGTGCAATACCGGCTGCTTCAAAGTAATCTTCCATGGACTCTATCCAAATCTCAACATCCACTTGGATAGTCCTACCTTTCGGTACTTGGGGTTGTGCCTGAATAGAGGATTCTTAACGTTATAACTCGCTAATCTTTATGATTTATATTTCATACCCAATTCAACTATCAACCAGGAAACCTAGCCACTTAACTTTTTATCAATTCTCATGGACAAGACAGACATTGATAAAAAGAAGTCTTATTGCATTTATATAGGTATAACCCTTTTGGAGTACAATATTTCCTGGGATGATAGCGCAACTGTTACATTTAGTTCGGGGAGAATAATGTTGTATTACATTTATCCACGAGAACTAGATAATAGTATGGTTTCGGGTCATGGATCTTTAGGAATCGGGAAGTCATCAGAAGATTAGGGTATCCTTTCCTTTGGTACCCATTCTTCTTATAGCATCCCAACACCTTGATCCTGTCGGCGAGGATTACACGGCTCACTTCCTTGTATACATATGAGTTCAGTTCAACCCTCCAACCTTCGATATGTAAAATTGAATTTACGTGATCCTCCACAAAAATGAACAGCTTCACGATCTTTAGGTCTTCCAACCACTTGATCCTCTTTAGGTTGGTTCGAAGGTATGCAAACTGGTAGGCAGCTATGTAGTAGATTTCTGAGTCACCCGTCCATCTCCGTTCCACGTACAAAGGTGATGGATTATAAATACGGTGTAAGATGTTCATCATATCAATCCTTTGTCGATAATCCGGGGAATGCATTACGGTCATAAACATGACTCAAAACACTAAGAACCTGTTCCATGCTGAATTCATAATTCTACAAGACAGCATCGAAAGTAAGGAAATGTTCTGAACAACATTTGCTTTACTTCTTCTTATTAAGATTTCTTTAAAAAAAAAAATCCTTCATTGGTTGGCTCTGATACCAACTATAACGTGTCCACTTGTTCCTATTTAGGACACGTC
The DNA here is from genome assembly GCF_053477565.2 of Lygodium microphyllum. NCBI lineage: Eukaryota > Viridiplantae > Streptophyta > Polypodiopsida > Schizaeales > Lygodiaceae > Lygodium > Lygodium microphyllum. The sequence goes on from NC_141135.1 coordinate 182,535,096, forward strand.
TAAGCAGTCCATCGGAAAGGAGGTCTAGAAAGCTCCGCCTGGCACTCCCATGGAATGTTACGGGGTTTGTGATCTAGGACTTTCCACATCTTCCACATAGTGGAAATATTCTGGATGTTCCCACTTAGGACCGACCTGAATCAGAGTTTCTCCTAATGGTCATTTCCTAATGGCAACTAGTGTCGAACCCGAAGCATACTACTTTACGCAGAAACGCGAGGGACGAAGCAGATTCATGCTACACTTGGTTCAAGGAGAATGGGAAACGAGAGGGATGCAAGGCTCGACCTCTCTTCCATAAGGCATAGTCCCATTTCGTTCCCCTAAAATAACATAAATCTAGGATTATTATAACTTAGACTCTAGGTCAGCGCCCTTGCTATTCATTTCCTTTGAGAAGATCTCCTTGCTGTCCTTTATGATTGAGAAAAGTTCTTGGCCAACCGGGACCACCCATCCGTAGGACGGACCCATGGTTACATCCACTGCACTTTCCTCAGGTTGTTTTAGTTGTCTAATTACCTACTGTTAGCTATATATAGACAGACTAATACCAGTGGGATAGCTTGATCTCTTCTCAGGGTGGGAGGTGCCATAGATGCCAGCCTTTGTTCTTGATTCGTGGGGTTTCTTGCAACTCTTCCATGGCTACCACAGCTACTGTAGACTATGCACTCGCTTCTACACAGTCAAACGCAATTGTCCCCTTAACAACATATGTCCTGATTTCCAATTTCAAGGTGTTGTATAGTCTGCTTCGCAAGCCAGATGGAACTCTTGACCGTCACCTTGCCGAGTTCCTAGACAGAAAAGTAGTTGCAAACGCAATACCTGTTGAAGGCATTGTTAGTGTTGATGTGATCATAGAAAGAGCAACTCACCTGTGGGGTCGCCTCTTTTGGATGGTAGATGGTAGATCCCCCTATGAATGGCAGTACTAACGATCTGAATGTAGACATAGACGTAAGATCAGTACAGGAACTGATCATCTTTTTCCATGGGAGAAGCTTTGCCCACTTCTCAGATATTGTCTTGATCAAAGAGGGGAAAAACTAGTTTCATTATGTCATAATTCATGTAAGCATGCGATTCATTTCCTCTAGATTCACAATCCCTAACTTTTCTTGTTAAGACCAAGCACATGTTAAAATTTGCATAACTTCCATTGGTCCTACTAGGACATGCATTCACGACTCATGCTACTAAGCTTTTAAGGTTTTATGTTAAACAAACCATGCAACCTTTCCCTAACTTCATTTTTGAATGAAATATTCATACGTTGATTGAGCATTATGCAACCTTTCCTAACTACTACGTAGTTGAATGAGATTTATGCCAATTGACTAGAGTTAACCTACTTCATGCAGCCCTAGAATCATTTCCATGCCTTGCAATTTCCTACGGTTGTTAGCAACTTTCTTAATGAATCATTACGAAGAAATATTTTTCTAATAATGCAACATGCGATTTAATATTTCCATGCATAATCGAAGGTGTACTACAATAATCTTGACTTTGTAATGATAGTCATTATTTGTTCTAGATTCGTTACTTTGGAATGCACAGAAGCAACTTACTAAAAATGCATAGACATCTTTCATTCATTCCATTGAAAAATACAAATGATCGATCTTCGATCGTGTGTTACTTCCTTTAAAATAGCCAAAGTATTTCAATCGAAAAAGTGCATCCTAATTCCATGAATTAACCATGCATAATTGCAATACTTCGACGAAAATCAAAAATAGGAAGAAAACTTGGACTTGTGGGTTCGCTGAAATATCCACATGAATATTAGGAGATGATCCTCCTGCGGTTGCGCCTTGTGACTTTTTAGGGGCCGACCTCCGGTTAGCCTTCATGGATTTTGATCTTCTTGCCTTGGCTCGCAGTCTTATGGTCTTGGCCCATCTCCCTTGTACGCGCAATTTTCTTTGAGGTACGGCTTCCTTAACTGATGTACGACTTACAGAGTATGGTTTTGGGAGACCTTAGGGTTCTTGTGAGGGCCCTTGGACAATGGAGGCTTGAGAGCTATTCTTCACCTTGAAATTCCGGGTTTGGGAAGGGTTTTGTGAGTCTTGTAGAAAAAGGGAACTCTAAATCCCAAGCCTAGGGCCTTATGGGTGATTGGTGGAACGGCCTTTATGCTTAATTTCTTCAAAATCCTGGGGTAAATATTCTTGAAAAAGGGTCTTAAAGAAACCCTCTTCTTCTCTACAAGACCAAAAATAGGGCCTTAGTAGCTTCCCTTGCTTCAAATCCCGAGATGGGTGGGCTTAATGAGAATCTAAAGGGAAGGGCTTTAAAACCGGCCTAGGGAATGGCTTGTGTGGGATCCAAAGGGAAGGGAACTTAAAAATCTTGGGGGTAAAATGGGCTTTATGGGGACTCCACGGAAAGGGGGGCTTTAAAACCGGGGTAAAATGACTTTATGGAAATCCATGGGAAGGGGATTTTCAATCGGGGTAAAATGGCTTTTGGGGGATGCAAGGGGAAGGGGGGCTTAAATCACGGGGGGTAAAGGTTGCTCGTGTAGGAACCAATGGGAAGGGGGCTTAGGGAAGCCCCCTTAGAAGCTTCTAAGAAGCTTCTGGACAGCACGTGGTGGCGTGGAGATGGCAATCTAGGGCTTGATGGCGGCTTTTGGCGATGGCAGCGGCGGCCTCAGGCTTCAAGCGACGGTGTTCTATCAGCTGGTGGCTCCCTCCGGCACGATGGTAGCTCACACAGCGTAGCTTTGATGTCGCTCTACTACTTCTTCCTCCACTCCCTCAAGCATAGCCTCCACAATCTGTAGCGGCCTCCTTCTCTCACCACTACCTTACCCCCCCTTAGAGGTTGTATATATAGGACAAGGGGGGAGAGGGCTCCCCCCCACGTCGCCCCCTTGCATGGTATCCTCCCTTCCACCTCCTCCATTTCCCATAATAGCCCATCCCCTTCTCTCAGCCACGCATCGGCTGGGGGAAGGTAAATTTAAAAAAATTACAATAAACCTATCATTATCCTCTTAACCTCCTCCCAAGAGGGAGTTCACCTGCGGTTATGCGGGTTTTTAACCTTGGTCCCTATTTGCCAATGGACAGGTCATGATACCTCGCGTACAGTTTATAGATTGCACCGTTAGTGACTCCAATGCCACAATTGACCTTTGCCTGAGTCTCACGCGGGGTGTGGAAAGTCAGACTAATAATATTTTTTAACAGAAATATTACAAAAACTCGTCTCCAAAATAGCCTGAATATTCATTATTGAGTTCTATTAACTTGATGACAATTTTGGGTAGATAAAAATACATGGAAGGAGCTTGACACACATCCCCCTCAACAACATGACTATCAATATCACAAATCTAGATTTTTTTTACCATCAAACTTACCAAAATCATAGTTTTTAGATTTATTTGACCATCATAGTTAGCAATATCTTATCTTTAATAATTCAAATTAGGATACCTATATTTGAAAAAACAAATATCTCGACATATAAACAACCACTATCTCCTCATCATGTTATTTTACTCGTCTCTTTGTTTTACTCTTACACTCACTCTCTCACTCTCAAGAGTATCATCTTCTAAAAAATGAGATGAAATTGTGAAAGAGGGGGGTTATTGAAGGAAAAGAAGGTTGAATGGGAAGAAAGATGATATTTGATTTCTTATTCAAAAAGAAAAGGAAAAATAAGGGGGGTAACGGGTTGGTCGAGTGGTAACATGTCATAAAGCATAGAAATGGCACACAGAAAGGGACACATAATGCATTAGTAAGGAATCCTTGTATTCATGAAATAGAAAGATACAACATGTAGATACATCTTAGGACTACACCCTCATGACACCCACCTATGAGGGTTCACCACTAAAGATAGGGGATCTTATATACAATATATTCCAAGTAGAGCTTGAGTGACTATTACTCCCTATACGTGCGTTCGTAGGCAATGCCATGGTAATGCTATAAAATCTCAAGCGGGGGGGGGGGGGGGGGGGGGGGGGTATTAGGGAAGGGAGGAGGGACTCCCACATCCCCCCTTTACCCCTTACCCCTTAGGCTCTTTCTCTTAACACTAGTCTTATAGCATTAGCCACTTTTGTGGCAATTTGGACCCTCTATAAAAAATTCGATTTCTCATCAATAACAAAGATTAAGAAGAAATAGTTTCAAGGAAATGTGATCAATACAAATTGAAAAAAAAAAAACAGGATCAAAAGAAGCTAAAAAGTGTATATTTTTATGGTAATCTTTAAGACCATTTTTGTAGAAGATTAAAAACTTATAGTTTTTTAGATTAAAACTACCTTATATTTTTTTAATTAGACTAAAATTTTCATCAAAATTTCTTATTTGCATTAAGAGATGTGAAACTAGATAAAAACTATTAACTTTTCAAAGAGCTCCAAATAGAGCTGTTGAGAGTGATATTTGATCAAATTTCATGCACTTTTGGAATCCATTTTTTGTAGAAAATGAATGTAATATCCCCCCCCCAAAAAAAGATTAAAATTAGTTGAAAATTTTTTCATCCTCCCCTCCCTCTCGTCACTAAACAGGTGGCAAGGCGAGGAAGAAGGAGTGGATGACCACCGGGAGGAAGAAGGAGATGATGCCAATGATGACAGGGACGGAGTGGAAGATGGTGACAGTGATGATGTTGAGGGGGGGAGGCCACGTGGTCTACCACCCCGCCCTTGGGCGTATCGAGGCCCTGCGGCCACCTGGAGGGGCTAAGAAGCCGTGCAGCCATGCGGACATGACAGGTGGTGGACATCACCACCTGCTCCCCACTCCCCCAACACATATAACCCCCCACCCCCCCTAGGGCTGCAATTGATTACTTCTCTTCTTCCACCCATCGCAAGGAAAGAGGGAGGCCTTGATGCCCTTGCATGGCACAGAGACACACACACAGAGAGAGAGAGAGAGAGAGAGAGAGAGAGAGAGAGAGAGAGAGAGAGAGAGAACCTTCTAGAAGGTTCCTCCTTCTCTTCCCCTCCTTAGAGGGTGACCATACGGTCCTTCCCTTCCTTGAAAACTTAATCCCTATCCCATGAGCTTTCCCCCCCTTTTTTTCCATCCACTTGAACAAGAGGATACTGAAACTCTAGCAAGGGTTGCACTTAGAGGAAAGGAAGATCGAGAATGGCCCCCAAGCGAAGTATGTCGAGTGCGGGTGGAAATCCCACAATCCGCAATGAAGCCTCGGCAGAGGGTGTCACTGCCAATACAACTATATTACTAGATGTAAATAAGACATTTCTAAGTTGTTAACCACTTGCTTCCATATTTGCATGAGATACATCAAGCCGTACGATGCCACATGAGAATAGGTAATTGACCATGATAAATTTCATCCCAAACATTCGAAGATGGAGTTTGTGAAGTGCATGTATCAAGATAAGTAAGTTACATCTAGTTGCTATGCGATAAAATCTATCCACAGCATAAGCAACATATAAGATTCCAAAGTATTGTCAACTCTCCTTTTCTTGTAAATAATAGATATGTTTTTCACCATACTAAAAGTAATCCTAGAAACTCTAGATCCAAGCTCTTGCTCAAACCACAAATTGATAACTCATATTTAATAGATTGGGATCTTGATGATGTGCATAGTTAGTAGAAGCATTGGTCATAAGGATTAAAACTAAGATTCCTTGAGATCCATCTGATAACACCTTATTTTCATCAATCCAATTCGGTTTAGGCTAGATGCAAATAATAACTCCAGGCTGCAAGGGCAAGTGGAGAGATCAAGGATTAGGAAGCCATGAGACAAGGTAAAGACCACTACTTTTATACTTATTGGGAAGAAGGTTGGGTTATCGATCAATGAAAGTGATCTATAGAACTTGCGTCTTGTACAGTGTTTGAAACCTTGACATATGCCCTAGCCAAAGGAAGAGAGTTTGAATGATTACTCCAAGTGGTTGTGATTGGTGGTAAATTCATGGCAGGGGTCTATGATGACAAATTGCCATGGGAATAAATGAGTGTTTTCTTGGAAGACGATATTAGGGTTGATTTCCTTGACTGTGCTTGATTCTTAAATGAGTTAATTAAGGAAATGTTCTTTGCACAGATGGATCGCCTCCAAGGTTTCACAGCGGATTAACCCAAGAATGGCATTGCTCGATTGCACCGTCGGTAACTCCAATATCGGAATTGACCTTTGGGTGAGTCTCATGCGGGGTGTGGAAAGTCAGTTTGGTAATATTTTCTAACAGAAATATTACATTCTCTCCCCCTTGGAGGAATCAAGATGTCCTCATCTCGAGATAAACTGGGGGTATTGATGGTTGAGAGTGCTTTCATCTATCCAAGTGGCATCCTCCTCGGGATAATCTTTCCACTAGACGAGGCATTCTCTCAAGATTCTGGATCTCAGTTGTCTCTCCCTAACATCTAAGATCGTGTCAGGCTGTAGCTCAAGGACTCCTTGGCTAGGCATTACAACTTGTTGATCATCAAGTACATGGCTAGGATTAGGTACATACTTCTTCAGTAGGCTGATATGGAATACATTATGAACCTTTAGGTTCTCAGGAAGTTGTAGTCTATAAGCATTAGGTCCTAGGCAGTTGAGGATCTTGTATGGTCCACAATACCTTAGACTTAGCTTCTTGCAATCTCCTAAGGATAGGGAACTCTTCTTTGGCCGTATGATGCGAATGAAGACCATGTCTCCTTCCTCGAAGATTCTAACTTGATGCTTCAAATCCGCTATGCCTTGTGTCTATCCTTGGCGGTTTGGATGTCCTGTCTTATTTACTTCATTTGGTCATCCATTTCTTCTAGCATCTGCCTTGAAGCTTCAACCCTCAAGGTTGGATTTGAGAAGTTTACGGGACTTCGACAGTCATGACCATACAATGCTTGAAAAGGGGTCATCTGAATGCTTTGTTGATAAGAAGCATTGTAGGCAAACTAAACCAAGGGCAAGTATTGAATCCACCTTTTTGGTTCACGATAGCAATGTGCCCTTAACATATCCTCGATGACTTGATTGACTCGTTCTGTTTGGCCATCAGTTTGGGGATGGTAGGCTTTATTAAAACAGAGTTGAGTCCCAATGGCTTCAAAGATAGCTCTCCAGAAGTGTGATGTGAAGAGAGAATCACGATCACTAATGATTCTTCTGGGTAACCCATGTAGCTTGAATATCTCCTTGATAAGCAACCTTGCAATGTCTGATGCTTTATAGTTTGTCTTAACTAGAATAAGGTGTGCAACCTTAGTAAGCATGCCAACCACAACCATGATGGAGTTGTATCCTCCCTGAACTTGGGGTAGGCCAACAACAAAGTCCATAATGATGAATTCCCATTTCATTTGGGGAATGTCAAGCGGTTGCAACTTTCCAGGCATTTTGACATGTTCGGCTTTGATACGTTGACAAGACAAACACTCAGTGACATATTTGAGAACGTCACCTTTAAGCCTCTCCCAATAGTAGCTCTTCCTAGCTGCATTGAGAGTCTTGGCATAGCCAAGATGTCTTGAGAAAGGGGAATCATGAGCTTCCCATAGTATCTTTTGCTTAAGTGACTGGCTTTCCGGTATACATAATCTCGTTCTATAGTAGACAAGTCCACTATTGATAGAGAATTCATGATACTTAGCCTTTAGCTTTTGGTCCTGTTCCTTGATAGGGATCTCCCTTAGCATCTTTTGATAGACTGGATCATGGCATACTTCTTCTCTAGCTAGCTCAAGTATTAGATTTTTTGGCATGGATAGCTGTTGATGGATTTTGCAAGATTAGAGAATTAAGGAATGCCTTGCGACTGAGTGCGTCGGCAACTACATTCTCCTTTCTCGGTCGGTACTTGATTTCAAAATCATACTCCTCCAGCACTTCAATCCATCGACATTGCCTCATGTTGAGCTCGTTCTGGGTAAAGATCCACTTGAGGCTTTTATGATCCGTCACTAGAGTAAACTTGTTACCCAACAGGTAGTGTCTCCAAAGCTTTAGAGCATGGATGACAGCTCTAACAGTTCTAGATCATGGGTAGCATAATTTTTCTCATGGCTCTTTAATTTCCTTGAAAAGTATGCTACAGGATGACCTTCTTGCATGAGCACACATCCTAAGGCAAGCGTGCTAGCATCAGTTACTACCTCGAACTCCTTACTGAGGTCTGGAAGTTTTAGTATAGGTTCTGATACCAAACTTTGCTTTAATCTATCAAAGCTAGATTGTTCGGCAGCTAACTATGCAATGGATGTCTGCTTCTTCAGTAAATCCATCAGAGGTGATGCAATCAAAGCATAGTTTTTGATGAAGACCCTATACCATCCTGTCAATCCAAGAAAATTGCGTATTTTTTTGACAGTTGTTGGTATTGGCCATTCTAGAACATCTTTGACTTTAGCCGGATCCACTAAGATTCCTTCTGCTGATACGATGAATCCTAGATATTCAATCTGACATTTGAAGAATGAACACTTCTTCATCTTAGCATAGAGCTTGTGTGCCCTCATTGTCTCAAGGACAATCCGAAGTTGGGGTTCATGATCTTCTTCCTGTTTGGAATAGAATAAGGTGTCATCAAAGAAGACGAGTACGAAGTCATCAAGATATGGCCTAAAGATATCCTGCATTAACCTATTGAAGGTGGCAGGTGCATTCGTGAGTCCGAATGACATAACTAGGAACTCAAAGTGTCCATATATTGTGTTGAAGGCCATCTTTGGGATATCTTCTTCCTTGATCCTTATCTGATAGTAACCAGACATGAGATCAATCTTGGAGAAGATCTTTGCACCCTGACGACGATCAAGAAGCTCATCTTTTCTAGGAATAGGATACTTGTCCTTAACAATTGATTGATTCAACCCTCTCTAATCAATACATAGTCGAAGCGTTCCATCTTTCTTTTTTTGGAACAGTACTGGAGCACCCCATGGTGAATTGCTAGGACAGATGTAGCCCCAATTAGCAGTTGCTTGAGTTGCTCCTTCAGCTCAATTGCTTTCGGGATGAACATCCTATAAGGTCTCTTTGCGATTGGTGCAACTCCTGGCACTAGCTTGATCTCATGATCCACTTCTCTTTGAGGTGGGAGTTCTCTCAGCTCTTCAGGAAATTCGTCCACACACTCCTTTAGCCATGAAGGTTCTTCACTAGAATCCTGCTTCTGATCTAACTTATTGAGCTTAATCAAGTAGATAGGTAGTCCCTTTCTAACTCCCTTTATAATCCGAGATGCTTTGGCCAATTGAATTTTTGGCTTTCCAGCCTCACCTTGAGTTGTGACCAATTCCCCTTCAGAGTTTCGAAAGGAAACCTGGCCCTTTCCACAATGAATGTGGGCGTCATTAGGTTTAAGCCAATCCATTCCGAGTAGACACTCATGGATACCTAGGTTCATAACTTTGAATTTGATCAAAGTTGTCTTTCCTCCCATAAACAATTCCACCTTAGCAGTTTTCCTGGTACAAGTGACCTCACGACCATTTGCTAATTCCATAAGCAAGGTAGGTGCTTCTACTATGGCTATTCCTAATATTATTGCACAAGCTGGTGAGATAAAGGAATGCGCATTGCCACAATCAATCAAGGTTTTGAAACCTTTACCTTGACAGTCCTATGGTGTCTAAATCACTGAAAACTGGCGATTCAAGCCTTTCTTGTGAAGAGTGGCATGGACTGTCGCCCTTTCAAACTCTGCTTCCATGGTCGGATCTTCTTCTTCGCACATTTTCCTGTTGGCAACACATGGGGTTCTTCCTCTGCCTCGGGTAGCGGCTCCCTGGCCACGGCCAGTTCCTTGGAAAGGTGCTTGACGATGTCCTCTGCCAAGCTTGGGACATTGCCTCTTCAAAATGACCGGTCTCATTGCAATGGAAACAATGGAGATTTCGGCCATTGCTTTGGGTAGGGACAAATTTGTTGGCATTATTAGTCCTTGCTCTCTTTCTTTGTCCCCGGTTTTGACCTTGAACTCTTTTCACTTGGGGCCTATATGCTCCTCTGTTCTGGTCATTATAAGACCAAGTTTTGTTACTTCTTGGCCTAGCTTGCACCTCCTGAATTATGGGCGCAGCTCGAATGAGTGCATCCTGTAGATCTGTTGGGTGCATAGATTCGAGACAGGTATTCACTGGTGGGTTTAAACCAGCACAAAATTTTGACACCTGCTATGTCATGTCCATCTGAGGTGCATACTTCAGAAGTGAAACGAATTTCGAGTAGTATGCGTCAAGAGTGAGTCCCAGCTATTTTAGCTCGTAGAACTCATTCATTTTCTGTGTGCGATACACAGGTGGTAAGTATCTTCCTTGCACAGCTTTCTTCAGCTTTTCCTAGGTAACGGATCCTTCCATGATCCCTTGATCTCTGCACCATTGCTTCCACCAAAGCCTAGCTTCGCCGGTGAGCTTCAGCTTGGCGAGCATAGCCTGGTTGGCAGGTGCAGTACCGGCTGCTTCAAAGTAATCTTCCATGGACTCTATCCAAATCTCAACATCCACTTGGATAGTCCTACCTTTCTCTACTTGGGGTTGTGCTTGAATAGAGGATTCTTAACGTTATAACTCGCTAATCGTTATGATTTATATTTCATACCCAATTCAACTATCAACCAGGAAACCTAGCCACTTAACTTTTTATCAATTCTCATGGACAAGACAGACATTGATAAAAACAAGTCTTATTGCATTTATATGGGTATAACCCTTTCGAGTACAATATTTCCTGGGATGATAGTGCAACTGTTACATTTAGTTCGGGGAGAATAATGTTGTATTACATTTATCTATGAGAACTGGATAATAGTATGGTTTCGGGTGATCGATCTTTAGGAATCGGTAAGTCATCAGAAGATTAGGGTATCCTTTCCTTTGGTACCCATTATTCTCATAGCATCCCAACACCTTGATCCTGTCCGACGAGGATTACACGGGTCACTTCCTTGTATACATATGAGTTCAGTTCAACCCTCCAACCTTCGATATGTAAAATTGAATTTACGTGATCCTCCACAAAAATGAACAGCTTCACGATCTTCAGGTCTTCCAACCACTTGATCCTCTTTAGGTTGGTTCGAAGGTATGCAAACTGGTAGGCAGCTATGTAGTAGATTTCTGAGTCACCCGTCCATCTCCGTTCCACGTACAAAGGTGATGGATTATAAATACGGTGTAAGATGTTCATCATATCAATCCTTTGTCGATAATCCAGGGAATGCATTGCGGTCATAAACATGACTCAAAACACTAAGAACCTGTTCCATGCTGAATTCATAATTCTACAAGACAGCATCGAAAGTAAGGAAATGTTCTGAACAACAACATTTGCTTTACTTCTTCTTATTAAGATTTCTTAAAAAAAACAAATCCTTCATTGGTTGGCTCTGATACCAACTATAACGTGTCCACTTGTTCCTGCTTAGGACACGTCTAAGCAGTCCATCGGAAAGGAGGTCTAGAAAGCTCCGCCTGGCACTCCCATGGAATGTTACGGGGTTTGTGATCTAGGACTTTCCGCGTCTTCCACGTAGCGGAAGTATTCTGGATGTTCCCACTTAGGACTGACGTGAATCAGGGTTTCTCCTAATGGTCATTTCCTAACGGCAACTAGCGTCAAACCCGAAGCATACTACTTTACGCAGAAACGCCAGGAACGAAGCGGATTCATGCTACACTTGGTTCAAAGAGAATGGAAAACGAGAGGGATGCAAGGCTCGACCTCTCTTCCATAAGGCATAGTCCCATTTCGTTCCCCTAAAACAACATAAATCTAGGATTATTATAACTTAGACTCTAGGTCAGCGCCCTTGCTATTCATTTCCTTTGAGAAGATCTCCTTGCTGTCCTTTATGATTGAGAAAAGTTCTCGGCCAACCGGGACCACCCATCCGTAGGACGGACCCATGGTTACATCCACTGCACTTTCCTCAGGTTGTTTTAGTTGTCTAATTACCTACTGTTAGCTATATATAGACAGACTAATACCAGTGGGATAGCTTGATCTCTTCTCAGGGTGGGAGGTGCCATAGATGCCAGCCTTTGTTCTTGATTCGTGGGGTTTCTTGCAACTCTTCCATGGCTACCACAGCTACTGTAGACTATGCACTCGCTTCTACACAGTCGAACGCAATTGTCCCCTTAACAACATATGTCCTGATTTCCAATTTCAAGGTGTTGTATAGTCTGCTTCGCAAGCCAGATGGAACTCTTGACCGTCACCTTGCCGAGTTCCTAGACAGAAAAGTAGTTGCAAACGCAATACCTGTTGAAGGCATTGCTAGTGTTGATGTGATCATAGAAAGAGCAACTCACCTGTGGGGTCGCCTCTTTTGGATGGTAGATGGTAGATCCCCCTGTGAATGGCAGTACTAATGATCTGAATGTAGACATAGACGTAAGATCAGTACAGGAACTGATCATCTTTTTCCATGGGAGTAGCTTTGCCCACTTCTCTGCCAATAGTGCCATATACGATGTGATGTGCAAGAGGTTAGCAAAGACCTATAATGCTGTTGCTGTTGTGCTTTCCCTCAATTTCAGACGAGCACCCGAGCACAGGTATCCAGCAGCATATGAAGATGGATTGACATGTGTGAGATGGGCAAGGAGTGACATGGCGAGACAATGTCTTCTTTATCTTGGTTGTTGCCCAAACAAGTGCATTCTTGCAGGAGACAGTTCAGGGGGGAACATAGCCCACAATGTTGGACTTAGGGCTTCAGAAGAGGGCATACATCTTACGGTAAAGATTCTCTTAATGCCTATGTTTGGAGGACAACAGAGGACTCGTACAGAGAAATTATTGGATGGTAGGTACTTCGTTACAATAAGGGATAGAGATTGGTATTGGCTGAACTAAATCTTCCTCCTTGCTTGGTGGTCGTTGGGGGCCTAGACATTCTTCAAGATTGGCAACTCCATTATGTAACAACCTTCAGTTCCCTCGCCCTTTATGAAAATTCATCCTCCAGGACTTTGTCCTGTTGGAATGTTCTTGCTTCTGGAGGTCATTAGAATAAGCATGACAAAGGACAACAATGCGCAGGACTCAAGTGCAGAAGCACTCAAAGTATTGGGAAAACTGGTCACCAAAGTAGCCTGTGAGGTTCTTCCATTTTATTTCAACTCTGAGGAAAGCTTCCACATTGTCATCAACAACATACACAGTCAGAAGCACTTGCTAGATTGCCTGTATGGCATTGCCACTCAAGGCTTATATTCTTTCCAGCTGATGAGGGTCTATATTCCAGTTGATGACACATTATTTCATTTATATTCTTTCCAGCTGATGAGCATCTATATTCTAGCTGATGACAAATTGTTTATTTATATTCTGTTCATGGGGCCCCACATGTGTTATGTTGTCTATAGAGCGGTGTTGCAAACCGTCTCTATAGACCTTGTGTTGTTCTAATGTCACTGTAATGTTTTTCTTTAAGTTTTGATGTGACAAATATACTGCTTACATCCCAAGTTCAGCTACATGAATTTCGTATATTAAGGAGCGATAAAGCTCTTTTGATGCCTTTGAATAGGCTATTGTAATTCAGGAGTGATGTAGCTCCTTCTCCATTGATGTAGCTCCTTTGATGCCTATGAATAGACTCTTGTAAGTTCAAATCTCCGTTGATGTTGTAATTCACGAGTGATGCAGCTCCTTTGATGCCTATGAATAGGATCTTGTAAGTTCACCTTTGTAATTTTATATTTTGAATATTAATATAACGGTAGGCCTATATAAAGCTGTGGGCTTTTCCCTTGAGCCCCCAAGGGTTTTTTCATCCATAGTAAGGGACCTTTATTTGAGCGGGGGTGTTAGCTATATATAGTCTGTCTATATATAGCGCCCCTATTAACTACATATAGTCTGTCTATATATAGCACCCCAGGTCCCCTCTATATATTCCTATCATGTGTGCTCAGTTGACACACTTTTGGGGTTCCACTTCCGGTGAGTCGACATGCCTGTGGCTGGTGCAGAGATCTCGTGTGTCCGATGGGCACCCCGAGGTCCCTCCCTTGGTCTGATTGCGGTTGCATGTGGATACAACATCTACATATATGGGCATGAGGAGCTGTTGTCCCCTGAAGATTGTGACCGAAAGCTCAATTCTTTAGGATTGTTGCAAGAGTAGACTGTAAAATACTGCCTCGATCATGCCTTCCATGTGTGGAGCGCTGCCTGGACCGAGTCAGGCGATGGCTTGCTTTCAGTTGGGACAGATATAGTTATGTGGAGTCAAAACAAATCTGTTTGGTATCAGGTATGGAATTCTCATGCTAGTTACCCACAATTTATTGCTGCAGCAACTTGGTCTGCAAAGGGGTTATCTGCAACAGCAGATGGTAGTTATACAAGTTTTTATTGCTGTAGCAACTTGGTCTGCAAAGGGATTATCTGCAATAGCAGATGGTAGTTATACAAGTTGGGGTGCCAGCAGCTATTTTAAATCAGGAAAGCATGACAATTTGAGAGGACGGCGGGCCATAATCTGGTGGAGGGAGGACAGTCTGGGATTGCTTGAGACTGAGCTACTTCATCCTTAAGAAGTATTAATGATTCAATGGAGGCCCTCACACTGTGGTTGGAAATTGACAATGGGAGAGCCAGGCTAGACAAATCCCTTGGGAAAGATGTGCCAAAGAAACAATTAAAACCTGTTTACTTTGCCAGTGTAGTAATTGAGGCTGAGGGCTGCTTGCATGGGGCTCTAGGGCAAGATTTACATGTCATTTGGGCTTTTGAGTTTAGATCTATGGGCTCAGCCAATATGTTTTTAGTATTGATCTGGAGATGAGTGGGGCTCTAGGGCAAGATTTACATGTCATTTGGGCTTTTGAGCTTAGATCTGTGGGCTCAGCCAATATGTTTTTAGTATTGATCTGGAGATGAGTCTCCAGAACTTCCAAACATTTCGTAAGCCTCTCATTTGCTTCTACCAAAAATTGATCCTGATTTAGTCTCTTTGGATCTAGTAAACTGGTAACAGATTCGGATCCTTCTGTCATAACCATCGAGCAACTTTCCAAATAATCAATCAGTCTCCAGAAAGGATGAGCATCCAGGAGCTTAGCTACATGTTGCATCGCTAATCTTATCCTTCTGATTGAAGTAGATAACCAACCACAAGAGATATCATCATGTACTTGGATGTTGATATTGCCATGCTTCATGATGATTGTCCTCGTTCGTTATTCCATTGATGAGCGTCTATATTCTAGGTGATGATACATTGTTTCGTTTATATTCTTTCTAGCTGATGAGCGTCTATATTCCAGCTGATGACAAATTGTTTTATTTATATTCTGTTCATGGGGCCCTACATGTGTTATGTTGTCTATAGAGCGGCGTCGCGAACCGTTTCTATAGACCTTGTGTTGTTCTAATGTCACTATAATATTTTTCTTTAAGTTTTGATGTGATAGATATACTGCTTACATCCCAAGTTCAGTTGAAGGAATTTCTTGGAGATTTTATCACTTGAAGGAATTTCTTGGAGATTTTATCTTTTGCAGTGATGTCGCTTATCCTTATTTTACATGCTGTATATTTAGGAGTGATAAAGCTCTTGTGATGCCTCTGAATAGGCTGTTGTAATTCAAGAGTGATGTAGCTCCTGAGTGATGTAGCTCCTTCTCCATTGATGTTGTAATTCACGAGTGATGTAGCTCCTTTGATGCCGGCTCTTGTAAGTTCAACTTTGTAATTTTATATTTTGAATATTAATATAACGGTAGACCTATATAGAGTTGTGGGTTTTTCCCTTGAGCCCCCAAGGGTTTTTTCATCCATAGTAATGGACCTTTATTTGAGCGGGGGTGTTAGCTATATATAGTCTGTCTATATATAGTGCCTCAGGTCCCCTCTATATATTCCTATCATGTGTGCTCAGTTGACACACTTCTGGGGTTTCACTTTCGGCGTCTCGTGTCTCTCTTCTCCTCTCTCTTCCTCTGTTCCTCGTCTCCCTCGCACATTGTTCAACATCTACCACATTTAGTTGGACATGCATCAAGCAGCTTCCTTAATTAGCTCGTTAGGCACCGGTTCCTTCATGTAATCTTAGCACTTGACATAGAAAAGCAGTTTCAAACAAGTTCCTTTTCAATAGATTATCATATTTATCTTTGGAATACATTCATAAAGTCCAGCCCATAGGCTTATCCATAATCCGCCCGAAGGCTATCCAACAATACATAGGGATTACTAATCCAAGATTCCGCCTGTAGACTAGTATGCAGGCCTCGAGTTCCAATCCCGAGTCACATTGGCCTCTTGTGCAAGGCCCGAAAGGCGAGGGATTTACAGCAAGAGTCCCCCCCTCGCACCCAAGTGTCCTCCTGCTCCAAGTAGCGCTCAACAGAGAGACCTCTCGCAGCAGGTTCGGGCCACCTTCCCTGCGTGGCTAACAACCCCCTTGGTTAGGGTCAGACAGACAGTCGAGAGTAACTGAGGCTGCCTCTCCCTTCAGGCCTTCAACCTGAAGCATTAGATATCTTTTCATTCTTTAGTTCCTTGAGCAAACAAAGCAAACAATGCTCTCTAAACTGTTACATGCACAATCATTTCCAGTGGTCGTTATTTGGCCAACTGCTAAGGAGTGAATCCTTCTCTCCAAATGCATCCAACATTCGATTCAAGATCAATTGCGTCTCGGCAAGATCCTCAAGGGTTTGTTTGTTAACCCTTATGTCCTTGGGTTAGGGCCGTACCCTATTAACCCAACTTAACCAATACCTTAAGTTCTATTAACAGTAAATCATGGCGAATATGTTGCTCCAAATTATTTATTGGTCCTTTGCTTCCAAGCAAATATCTAGTTTTCTTATCTTGGCAACGTTTTCCAAGAAAGGTGATATAACAGGATGACTACTCATCCTCTTGCAAGCTAAACTTGTGCAAGAATCTGCCAATCTCATTCCAAGGAATTGGCCAATCTCTTGTGATCAAACCACAAGATCATGTGACGTTGCAACTTGTGGCACAAGTATCGCATCTAATCCATGGGACTATTTCACCCATCGAATGGCGTCTTCTAATCACGGAATCGTGATTAGATAAGAACATGGTTTAGGGTGTCTTCATATCCAATCCATTCCCGATTCCACTACGTCGACATCCTCGGTCCTAGGGTTCCAACTCAATCCGAGTTTCATCTTTTTAACGAGCAATCCTTAGGGTAGAAACACTAGATCGTTTCTTGCAAGTACGTCCTATTGTCCCTATATTCCGTAAATGTGGATAGGACTTAGGGGTATGAGAGTTTCGACTTGGCAATAAGTGCGTCTAGGCCAAGTCCTTAATGTGCTAAACCCTAGCTAGCACTTGGATTATATTGTATCGATTTAACCATCCTAAGCGAATCCTTTGCAGTTTAGGTGTTTGGGTAATCCAATTTACTTGTCTTACGACAAGGATGAACTATTCCTAAAGATATTGTCTTGATCAAAGAGGGGAAAAACTAGTTTCCTTATGTCATAATTCATGTAAGCATGCGATTCATTTCCTCTAGATTCACAATCCCTAACTTTTCTTGTTAAGACCAAGCACATGTTAAAATTTGCATAACTTCCATTGGTCCTACTAGGACATGCATTCACGAGTCATGCTACTAAGCTTTTAAGGTTTTATGTTAAACAAACCATGCAACCTTTCCCTAACTTCATTTTTGAATTAAATATTCGTACGCTGATTGAGCATTACGCAACCTTTCCTAACTACTACGTAATTGAATGAGATTTATGCCAATTGACTAGAGTTAACCTACTTCATGCAGCCCTAGAATCATTTCCATGCCTTGCAATTTCCTACGGTTGTTAGCAACTTTCTTAATGAATCATTACGAAGAAAGATTTGTCTAATAATGCAACATGCGATTTAATATTTCCATGCATAATCGAAGGTGTACTACAATAATCTTGACTTTGTAATGATAGTCATTATTTGTTCTAGATTCGTTACTTTGGAATGCACAGAAGAAACTTGCTAAAAATGCATAGACATCTTTCATTCATTCCATTGAAAAATACAAATGACCGATCTTCGATCGTGTGTTACTTCCTTTAAAATAGCCAAAGTATTTCAATCGCAAAAGTGCATCCTAATTCCATGAATTAACCATGCATAATTGCAATACTTCGACGAAAATCAAAAATAGGAAGAAAACTTGGACTTGTGGGTTCGCTGAAATATCCACATGAATATTAGGAGATGATCCTCCTCCGGTTGCGCCTTGTGACTTTTTAGGGGCCGACCTCCGGTTAGCCTTCGTGGATTTTGAACTTCTTGCCTTGGCTCGCAGTCTTATGGTCTTGGCCCATCTCCCTTGTACGCGCAATTTTCTTTGAGGTACGGCTTCCTTGGCTGACGTACAACTTGCAGAATATGGTTTTGGGGGACCTTAGGGTTCTTGTGAGGGCCCTTGGACGATGGAGGCTTCAGAGCTATTCTTCACCTTGAAATTCCGGGTTTGGGAAGGGTTTTGTGAGTCTTGCAGAAAAAGGAACTGTAAATCCCAAGCCTAGGGCCTTATGGGTGATTGGTGGAACGGCCTTTATGCTTAATTTCTTCAAAATCCTGGGGTAAATATTCTTGAAAAAGGGTCTTAAAGAAACCCTCTTCTTCTCTACAAGACCCGAAAATAGGGCCTTAGTAGCTTCCCTTGCTTCAAATCCCAAGATGGGCTTAATGAGAATCTAAAGGGAAGGGCTTTAAAACCCGCCTAGGGAATGGCTTGTGTGGGATCCAAAGGGAAGGGAACTTGAAAATCTTGGGGGTAAAATGGGCTTTATGGGGACTCCACGGAAAGGGGGGCTTTAAAACCGGGGTAAAATGACTTTATGGAAATCCACGGGAAGGGGATTTTCAACCGGGGTAAAATGACTTTTGGGGGATGCAAGGGGAAGGGGGGCTTAAATCACGGGGGGTAAAGGTTGCTCGTGTAGGAACCAATGGGAAGGGGGCTTAGGGAAGCCCCCTTAGAAGCTTCTAATAAGCTTCTGGACAGCACGTGGCGGCGTCGAGATGGCAATCTAGGGCTTGATGGCGGCTTTTGGCGATGGCAGCGGCGGCCTCAGGCTTCAAGCGGTGGTGTTCTATCAGCTGCTGGTGGCTCCTTCCGGCACGATGGCAGCTCACACAGCGCAGCTTTGACGTCGCTCTACTACTCCTTCCTCCACTCCCTCAAGCATAGCCTCCACAATCTGTAGCAGCCTCCTTCTCTCACCACTACCTTACCCCCCCTTAGAGGTTGTATATATAGGACAAGGGGGGAGAGGGCTCCCCCCCACGTGGCCCCCTTGCATGGTATCCTCCCTTCCACCTCCTCCATTTCCCATAATAGCCCATCCCCTTCCCTCAGCCACGCATCGGCTGGGGGAAGGTAAATTAAAAAAATTTGCAATAAACCTATCATTATCCTCTTCACCTCCTCCCAAGAGGGAGTTCACCTGCGGTTATGCGGGTTTTTAACCTTGGTCCCTATTTGCCAATGGACAGGTCATGATACCTCGCGTACAGTTTATAGATTGCACCATTAGTGACTCCAATGCCACAATTGACCTTTGCATGAGTCTCACGCAGGGTGTGGAAAGTCAGACTAATAATATTTTTTAACAAAAATATTACAAAAACTGGTCTCCAAAATAGCCTGAATATTCATTATTGAGTTCTATTAACTTGATGACAATTTTGGGTAGATAAAAATACATGGAAGGAGCTTGACACACATCCCCCTCAACAACATGACTATCAATATCGCAAATCTAGATTTTTTTAACCATCAAACTTACCAAAATCATAGTTTTTAGATTTATTTGACCATCATAGTTAGTAATATCTTATCTTTAATAATTCAAATTAGGATACCTATATTTGAAAACACAACTATCTCGACATATAAACAACCACTATCTCCTCATCATGTTATTTTACTCGTCTCTTTGTTTTACTCTTACACTCATTCTCTCACTCTCAAGATTATCATCTTCTAAAAAATGAGATGAAATTGTGAAAGGGGGGGGTTATTGAAGGAAAAGAAGGTTGAATGGGAAGAAAGATGATATTTGATTTCTTATTCAAAAAGAAAAGGAAAAATAAGGGGGGTAACGGGTTGGTCGAGTGGTAACATGTCATAAAGCATAGAAATGGCACACAAAAAGGGACACATAATGCATTAGTAAGGAATCCTTGTATTCATGAAATAGAAAGATACAACATGTAGATACATCTTAGGACTACACCCTCATGACACCCACCTGTGAGGGTTCACCACTAAAGATAGGGGATCTTATATAGAGTATATTCCAAGTAGAGCTTGAGTGACTATTACTCCCTATACGTGCATTCGTAGGCAATGCCATGGTAATGCTATAAAATCTCAAGCGGCGGGGGGGGGGGGGGGGGGTAGGGAAGGGAGGAGGGACTCCCACACATCCCCCCTTTACCCCTTACCCCTTAGGCTCTTTCTCTTAACACTAGTCTTATAGCATTAGCCACTTTTGTGGCAAAAATTCTATTTCTCATCAATAACAAAGATTAAGAAGAAATGGTT
This sequence comes from Lygodium microphyllum, assembly GCF_053477565.2. Classification (NCBI taxonomy): domain Eukaryota; kingdom Viridiplantae; phylum Streptophyta; class Polypodiopsida; order Schizaeales; family Lygodiaceae; genus Lygodium; species Lygodium microphyllum. The sequence continues at coordinate 182,555,626 of NC_141135.1, forward strand.
TCAAGGAAATGTGATCAATACAAATTGAAAAAAAAAAAGGATGAAAAGAAGCTAAAAAGTGTATATTTTTATGGTAATCTTTAAGACCATTTTTGTAGAAGATTAAAAACTTATAGTTTTTTAGATTAAAACTACCTTATATTTTTTTAATTAGACTAAAATTTTCATCAAAATTTCTTATTTGCATTAAGAGATGTGAAACTAGATAAAAACTATTAACTTTTCAAAGAGCTCCAAATAGAGCTGTTGAGAGTGATATTTGATCAAATTTCATGCACTTTTGGAATCCATTTTTTGTAGAAAATGAATGTAATATCCCCCCCCCCCAAAAAAAAAGATTAAAAGTAGTTGAAAATTTTTTCATCCTCCCCTCCCTCTCGTCACTAAACAGGTGGCAAGGGGAGGAAGAAGGAGTGGATGACCACGGGGAGGAAGAAGGAGATGATGCCAATGATGACAGGGACGGAGTGGAAGATGGTGACGGTGATGATGTTGAGGGGGGGAGGCCACATGGTCTACCACCCCGCCCTTGGGCGTATCGAGGCCCTGCGGCCACCTGGAGGGGCTAAGAAGCCCTGCAGCCATGCGGACATGACAGGTGGTGGACATCACCACCTCCTCCCCACTCCCCCAACACATATAACCCCCCACCCCCCTAGGGCTGCAATTGATTACTTCTCTTCTTCCACCCATCGCAAGGAAAGAGGGAGGCCTTGATGCCCTTGCATGGCACAGAGAGAGAGAGAGAGAGAGAGAGAGAGAGAGAGAGAACCTTCTAGAAGGTTCCTCCTTCTCTTCCCCTCCTTAGAGGGTGACCATACGCTCCTTCCCTTCCCTGAAAACTTAATCCCTATCCCATGAGCTTTCCCCCCCTTTTTTCGATCCACTTGAACAAGAGGATACTGAAACTCTAGCAAGGGTTGCACTTAGAGGAAAGGAAGATCGAGAATGGCCCCCAAGTGAAGTATGTCGAGTGCGGGTGGAAATCCCACAATCCGCAATGAAGCCTCGGCAGAGGGTATCACTGCCAATACAACTATATTACTAGATGTAAATAAGACATTTCTAAGTTGTTAACCACTTGCTTCCATATTTGCATGAGATACATCAAGCCGTACGATGCCACATGAGAATAGGTAATTGACCATGATAAATTTCATCCCAAATATTTGAAGATGGAGTTTGTGAAGTGCATGTATCAAGGTAAGTAAGTTACATCTAGTTGTTATGCGATAAAATCTATCCACAGCATAAGCAACATATAAGATTCCAAAGTATTGTCAACTCCCCTTTTCTTGTAAATAATAGATATGTTTTTCACCATACTAAAAGTATGTTGTAGCTTGCATGCTTGACGGATTGCATGGTAAGTAATCTAGCCTAAAGGAAATTCATCCTACAAACTCTAGATCCAAGCTCTTGCTAAAACCACAAATTGATAACTCATATTTAATAGATTGGGATCTTGATGATGTGCATAGTTAGTACAAGCATTGGTCATAAGGATTAAAACTAAGATTCCTTGAGATCCATCTGATAACACCTTATTTTCATCAATCCAATTCGGTTTAGGCTAGATGCAAATAATAACTCCAGGCTGCAAGGGCAAGTGGAGAGATCAAGGATTAGGAAGCCATGAGACAAGGTAAAGACCACTACTTTTATACTTGTTGGGAAGAAGGTTGGGTTATCGATCAATGAAAGTGATCTATCGAACTTACGTCTTGTATAGTATTTGAAACCTTGACATATGCCCTAGCCAAAGGAAGAGAGTTTGAATGATTACTCCAAGTGGTTGTGATTGGTGGTAAATTCATGGCAGGGGTCTATGATGACAAATTGCCATGGGAATAAATGAGTATTTTCTTGGAAGATGATATTAGGGTTGATTGTCTTGACTATGCTTGATTCTTAAATGAGTTAATTAAGGAAAGGTTCTTTGCACGGATGGATCGCCTCCAAGGTTGCACAGCAGATTAACCCAAGAATGGCATTGCTCGATTCACAGGCCGAAGGTCGAGTGGTGAATAGGCCAACTACAGAAATGGTTTTTCACTCCTAGGTAGCTCGTAGGTTAGATGGAGCTCTGGAAAGCCTTTGCCAAGTCAGGAATGGAGTTGAGGACCTCCATGGCCCCATTGTCTATGGCATTGGAAGATCCTATTCTAGAGAAGGGATGGAAATTGTGGTGCCATGTGATTTCAACCAGTTACTTCTGCAGGGCAGAGGGCATATATAATTTCTCATGTATGGGAAGGATGCAAAGATTAACTTGAAGATAAGTTAAGGAACTTGTTTGAGCTTGTTTGTCAAAAGGACTGCTTGCTCTATATTCGTGTATGTGCTGTAAATTATGCGAACGAACCTTGTTCCCTAAAAAGCTTAATTAATGAAGTTGATTTTAAATGTCAAACATAATTATGGTAGGACCTAATTAGATAACTAAAGAATGCCTATTGAGGGAAGCAAGTGGGCAAAACCCCTGATAGGTCTGTCCTATGATAGTGTTGTCTCAGAGAAATAGGAGGCTTCTCACAAGGTTTTATTGATATCCGGACACTTAGAAATTGCTAGGTTAGAACCCCGATTCATGTCGTGTTAGGGGGCTAGGATGGAAGTATGCCTTAGGGGTAGAGAGGTTGAGCGGCGCATCCGTCTCATTTCCCATTCTCTTTGAACCAAGTGCGGCATGGATCTGCTTCAACTCGGATACCTTTGTGTAAAGTAGGATGTCCAGGTCCTAACGCTAGAATGCTATTAGAAGACCTTGACCATAGGAACCCAAATTTCAGGTTGATCCTGGTGGCTTTGGCCGCGAACGTTCTGTTGCGAGGCAGACTTGAGAAACCCTAAGCGACAAACCCCGTAACATTCCATGGGAGTGTCGGGAAACGACGTTTAGATTCATGGATTGCTAAAAACATGCCTGGATAACCGATAGGTGGCATGTTCTAGAATGAAATCCCCAGTTTCTTCCTAGATGAGGACATCTCGAGTTCTCTAAGGGGGAGAGGATATAATATTCCACCTCCCAAAAAAAAGATTAAAATTAGTTGAAAATTTTTAAATTCTCCCCCCTTGTCATCTCCGAAGGTGGCGGGGGGAGGAAGGAGTGGATGACGACAGGGAGAAAAAAGGAGATGATGCCAATGATGACGAAGAAGGTGTGGAAGATGGCGACGATGACAATGATGTTGAGGGGGGGAGGCCACATGGCCTACCCCCCCTTGGGCATATCGAGAGAGAGAGAGCCTCCTAGAAGGTTTCTCCTTCTCTTCCCCCCCTTAGAGGGTGACCACACGTCCCTTTCCTTCCCGCAAACTTAATCCCTATCCCTCGAGCTTTGCCCCCCCTTTTTATGCCATCTACTTGAATAAGAGGCTACTGAAATTCTAGCAGGGGTTGCACCTAGAAGAAAGGGAGATTGAGAATGGCCCCCAAGAGAAGTATGTCGAGTGTGGGTGGAAATTCCACAATTCACAACGAAGCCTTAGGTGAGGGTATCACCACCAATACAACTACAGTACCGGATGTAAATAATATATTCCTAAGTTGTTAGCCACTTGCTTTGATTTCCGCATGAGACACATCAGGCCGTATGATGCTGCATGAGAATAGGTCATTGAAAAGGATAAATTTTATCTCAAATATTTGAAGATGGAGTTTGCAAAGTGCATGTATCAAGAGAAGTAAGTTGCATCTAGTTTCTATGCAATAAAATCCATACACAATATAAGCAGCATATAAGATTCGAAGGTATTCTTGTACATAATAGATATGGTTTTTACCATACTGAAAGTATGTTATAGCTTGTACGCTTGACGAATTGCATGGTAAGCAATCTAGCCTAAAGAAAATTCGTCCAAGAGACTCTAGATCCAAGCTCTTGCTAATAACACGAACTGATAGCTCATATTTAATAGATTGGCATTTTGATGATGTGCATAGTTAGTACAAGCATTGGTCATAAGGATTAAAACTAAGATGCCTTGAGATGATCCATCTGATAACTATTATTTTCATCAATCCAATTCAGTTTAGGCTAGATACAAACAACAAATCAAGGCCTCAAGGAAAAGTGGAGAGCTCAAGGATTACAAGGTAAAGACCACTGCTTTTATACTTGTTGGGAAGAAAGTTGGGTTATCGATCAATGAAAGTGATCTATAGAACTTATGTCTTGTACACTATTTGAAACCTTGGCATATACCCTAGCCAAAGGAAGGGAGTGTTAAGTAAGATTTCGCATAGTATCGCTCTTTGACCCAGCTCTTTGACCCAAGTGGGAGAGCAAATATGCGATGGAAATATTATCGCGTCTATTCTTGCATTGTTTGGAAAAATACAATTGGTTTTGTTGGTTGATCAAAAAATGTTCTAAATGCTTTTACATTCAATTGATTGTTGGGTTTTTGTTTGAATGATTACTCCAAGTGATGCTACTATGTAGTCCTTGCTCCCCTCTAGTATGTTTTTCCAATGATCTAAGACGTTGTGCCGAAAAACTTGTTGGCACAACTCTCTCATGTGAGCCATCACCCTCCTCCCCTCATCATTCATGATGATGGCTCCTAACCTACCATCAACAAGATAGGCATATCCCTCTGGGGTATGCCTAAGATGGGTCCTCTTCCACCTGTGTCCACTCTCCTAGGCATATCTAGGAGACCCCTGTACATCTGGTGTACCAACCAGGGTAGTATCTATCAGTGTAGCACCCATAGGGGTGCCACTGCAGGACGTCTGAGCAAAAGCTGAAGTAACTAGAGTAGACGTCTCCATAGGTGTGACAAATCCTGGAGGTGATGCAACTCCAGCAGAACGATGAGATGGAGACACCGAGTCCGTGCCTCCACAGCAACCACTTAAGCCAAGCTCCCTGGAACCGCCACAAAAGCAAGGAGTCACACCTGTATCCTGTGCCAACCGCGGGATCACTGCCTCTGTATCTCTACAACATCCCCTTGACCCTGAAGCACTCCCTCCCTTTGGCCCAAGTCTGGACCATCAACCTCGTCTGCTTGAAGCTAAAGCATCTGATCGCGCCGAAGTAGATCTAGTAGAGCAGCATGATGATGTCCGAGAGAGCTCTTGGTCTACCATGCCTTTGAATCTTGCTATCTGATCTGGAGACATGCACGTGAAGATATCCTACAACTCCTCATCACTCATCCCTTGACTCATCCTGAAAAGGTCACTTGCACAGAAAAAAAAACGATGTTAGCATAATCAATTTAAATAATACAAAGCATAGTAATATAAATCCTAAAAAAATGATCTCACTTAAAATGCATATCTCATGCACCCTTATAAGCGATTAGTCAATGAATTGAGTAAGTGGATGCTCCAAGTATGAAGTATCCTATGGTCCCATGTCAATCTCTTGACACAACTCCGCATACACTGGAAGATCGATAGACATGACACCACAAAATGATGAGTTTACCTCGTTCTCAAAGAATTCTTGGACTCCTGTATTTCCATCATTGTTAGCCGATGCTGGCTCCTCTACATGCTTCAAGCTTTCAGTGGCCTCCACCCCCTGCAATATCGACTCCTCTATTTGCATATTGTCCTTATCTATGCTCGAAACATCTCTTTGATCATATACTCTTGCACTTCGGGGAGCTGAAGGTATAACATACCACCATTGAGGTTGTCGGGGGTTTGGATAGAAGATTACATGTTCACAAACACATACAAGAGAGATTAAACTATTGTGACATGTACCATGTCGTAATACAATTAACAAACAAATGAGTTCATGCACGTGTTCACATGGGCCGACAATACAAAGGTGTCGCGCAAATCCTTTTATTTTTTTTCAGAATCTATTTCGAGAAATCCAGATGGACCTCATCGAACTGTTGCTCCAGCTCCTTCAAGTACCACTTTGAACCACTGCACATCAAATAGTATCATGAAGAAGCTACAATAATCCACCATAAAAATACTTTGCAAGTTCCCAAAATACTTCATCTAATCTATAACCGTGTTTGGATCCGTTGCTCATTGTCGGCGCTCCTACTCGAACCTTGCCATGATACCACAGTCCATTGTGGAGCGCATTTTGTCAATACGCTCCATGTGAAAATGTTGTCCGCGCGACCATGTTGCACTATATATTTTGTACTATACGTTGAAACACTCAAATTAGTTGTCCCATATAAAATATAGATATGACAAATCCTAAACATGTCATCACCTTTGGACTACATCCCCTTGAGAATTCCCACTCCTCCATTGAGACCTGTGTCCCTTCGCGAGACACTGCGGTCAAAGCTCCATGCAACCATCACGTTGACATGAACCGCGGCATCTCCTCCATGCACTCGGGATATTGAATTGGTCGATGGCGTATACTACATCGAAATTCAGATCCCGCTTCCTCTCGATCTTGCCTAGCGATCTGGTACCTAGAAAGCCAAGTCTCCATAGAGGCATGGTGCAACATACAAAAGCGATTCACCGTCTCCTCCATTGCACCATCCATTCTTTTTCTACCCCATTTCCAACCACCACATCTCCGCCCAGTCTATCATCGTCCTTCAGCGACCATAGCATTTTGTTGTCTGAATCCACTATTGGTAGCCATTGTGTTTCTAGCCTCATCACCATCCAACTCACCTCGATCTATAGTGATCTTTCCAACACATCCATACTTGCAAAAGATCTCCTCAATAGAAACTTGCATACAACAAAAGTGGCTTTGGTCCTCAATCCTCTCTCATCAACCTAGTTGATTAGGTCTTCTCAAGCTAGAATAATGTATCTCATCTTCCAAAGACCCAACTAGCATAGTGACTAGATCAACCATCCATTATAGTGCATACATAGTGGGTAGATCAAATCTCGCTCGAGGCTTCGTTGTGGATTGTGGGATTTCCACCTGCACTCGGCATACTTTGCTTGGGGGCCATTCTCGATCTTCCTTTCTTCTAGACGCAACCCTTGCTAGAGTTTCAGTATCCTCTTGTTCAAGTGGATGGAAAAAAAAGGGGGGAAAGCTCGCGGGATAGGGATTAAGTTTTCAGGGAAGGGAAGGAGTGTGTGGTCACCCTCTAAGGAGGGGAAGAGGAGGAACCTTCTAGAAGGTTCTGTGTGTGTGTGTGTGTGCCATGCAAGGGCATCTAGGCCTCCCTCTTTCCTTGCGATGGGTGGAAGAAGAGAAGTAATCAATCGCAACCCTAGGGGGGTGAGGGGTTATACATGTTGGGGGATTGGGGAGGAGGTGGTGGTGTCCACCACCTGTTGTGTTTGCATGGCTACAGGGCTTCTTAGCCCCTCCAGGTGGCCACAGGGGCTCGATATGCCAAAGGGGGGGTGGTAGACCACGTGGCCTCCCCCCCTCAACATCGTCACCATCACCATCTTCCACTCCTTCCCTGTCATCAATGGCGTCATCTCCTTCTTCCTCCCCGTGGTCATCCACTCCTTCTTCCTCCCCTTGCGATCTGTTCAGTAATGACAGGGAGGGGAAGATGAAAAAAATTCAACTACTTTTAATCTTTTTTTGGGGGGGGGGGAATATTACATTCATTTTCTACAAAAAATGGATTCCAAAAGTGCATGAAATTTGATCAAATATCATTCTCAACAACTCTATTTGGAGCTCTTTAAAAAGTTGATAGTTTTTATCTAGTTTCACATCTCTTAATGCAAATAGGAATTTTTCATGAAAGTTTTAATCTAATTTAAAAAATATAAGGTAGTTTTGATCTAAAAAACTATAAGTTTTTTATCTTATACAAAAATGGTCTTAAATATTACCATAAAAATATACACTTTTTAGCTTATTTTGATCCTCTTTTTTCTTCAATTACTATCTTGTATTGATCACATTTCCTTGAAACCATTTCTTCTTAATCTTTGTTATTGATGAGAAATAGAATTTTTTATAGTGGGTCCAAATTGCCACAAAAGTGGCTAATGCTATAAGACTAGTGTGAAGAGAGAGTCTCTGCCTAAGGGGTAAGGGGTAAAGAGGGGATGTGTGGGAGTCCCTCCTCCCTTCCCTGCACCCCCCCCCCCCCTTGAGATTTTATAGATTTACCATGGCATTGCCTACGAATGCACCTATAGGGAGTAATAGTCTCTCAAGTTCTACTTGGGATATACTCTATATAAGATCCCCTATGTTTAGTGGTGAACCCTCACAGGTGGGTGTCATGACGGTGTAGTCCTAAGAAGTATCTACATGTTGTATCTTTCTATTTCATGAATACAAGGATTCCTTACTAATGAATTATGTGTCCCTTTCTGTGTGCCATTTCTATGCTTTATGACATGTTACCACTCGACCAACCTGTTACCCCCCTTATTTTTCCTTTTCTTTTTGAATAAGAAATAAAAGATCATCTTTCTTCCCATTCAACCTTCTCTTCCTTCAATAACCCCCCCCTCCTTTCACAATTTCATCTCATTTTTTAGAAGATGATACTCTTGAGAGTGAGAGAGTGAGTGTAATAGTAAAACAAAGAGACAAGTAAAATAACATGATGAGGAGATAGTGGTTGTTTATATGTCGAGATATTGGTTTTTTCAAATATAGGTATCCTGCTTTGAATTATTAAAAATAAGCTCTTGCTAACTATGATGGTCAAATAAATCTAAAAACTATGATTTTGGTGAGTTTGATGGTCAAAAATCTCTAGATTTGTGATATTGATAGTCATGTTGTTGAGGGGGATGTGTGTCAAGCTCCTTCCATGTATTTTTATCTACCCAAAATTGTCATCAAGTTAATAGAACTCAATAATGAATATTCAGACTATTTTGGAGACCAGATCTAAACCTAGAAAATATGTCTGGTACATGAGTAAGTATTCCATAAACATATATTTGGAATATTTACATGGATATCATTTTCTTGTTTTTCCTTCATTGAACATATAAGCACACAATATCCACCCCGTAAAAATATGCACATCCTCAAAATGTGAGTCACAACTACCCATCCTCATCTTTTTCAAGCTCTCACTCATATCAACCTCTTCTTCCTCTCCATCTAGATCTTTTACTTTATTTTCAATGTCACCATGTCCTCTTCTTCATCCTCTCTATTATCATGTTCTTTGTTGGGGGTAAAGGTGCCTCCGCCTAGCCGCTTGTGTATTACTACACTCACAGTCACCGCCACTGCACACTGCAGGTGGCAAGCGCCTGTCGTCACTTTATTCTTTATTCTTTTAGTGACAGTTTGAATAAAGGAAGGCCCGGTCACACATTGTGACTGTTGGAGTTCCCATTTATTGTCTCTCTCTTTCTTGCTCTTGCTCCCCCACCATAGCTCTTGGGTGCAAGCTTCGATCATTCTCACCTTTAAAATGGTATTAGAGCATGGCTTCCAACTCTTGAGCTTGGCTTGTGGCATTCTCAGCTTCCCATTGACTCCCCACTCGCATTGGGTCTCCTTCTTCCCGATAGCCATAGCTCATTTTCTTGAGCTCCTGTCACTCGTGGGCTTCCCGAGCTTCTTCCCGGCCTATTGAGGCACCATCAAGGCATTAACATTGAGGTATTGCTTCATTATTTCAGAGTTTTAGTTCAGTCCATAGGTCTAGGTAAACAGGGTTTTCACAGGTTGTGGGCAGCCATAGCTCACACCTCTTGGAGCTTCCTTCACCTGGATCTTGCTTCCAGCCTATAAAGGCTTGTTGAGGCTTGGTGTAGGCCTTCTTTGGCCCCCGTTTGTTCTCCCTTTGGGCCCCATTGTTGACACGTGGGATAGCAGACCCCCCAGCTAGCTCACGTTTTTTTTGCACCTATTTCAAAATCTGGCCCAAAAATCACTCTTTTTGTCATATCTCAGGCATTCGAAACCCCGATTCAGGCAAGGTAAGAGTTTAAGTTGCGATTTTGGCATGCTCTGGACGTGATGGTGATGTTAGATTTTCCAAATTCTGATGACAGAATATTCTACAACAGATTTTAGGTCTGAGAAAACATGTATTTGTATGCCTATGGCTTATGTGATGCTTCTACTAATGTCTATTGATACCGAATCACTTGTTGATGTTATGTCTATTGGTCATGGGGTGCTCCCGGCTACTCGGTATGATGTCATGATGTATTTGGACTATGCCACATGTCGTGTTTATACTCTGGAATGCTTTTGAGCTGAGACTAGAGCTTGATTTGGGTTTGACTGTCACTTCTTTGCAGCTGGCATTTCATCTATGACATGGTTTATGCTTAGGCTACCTAGTACAGGTTATGATGTCTTGGTGAATGCTTTATGCTTTGACTGTGGATGCTAGTTGTTTGAGCTCGTCTCGACATTCATTTGAGTATTCCCTTGAGCACTTGGACATTGACTTGGATTTTTCCGTTACGACTTGGCTTTTTCCATTACGACCTTGGATGCTATTGAGGCATTGTCTTGGTTACCTGTCTTTGGTACTTTGACTTGGTTTTCTTGAGCTGTTGAGCTTGTTTATCTGCCTTTTGAGCCAGTGGGAGCATCTTGTATGCTTGACCGACATTGAATAGGAGGTTTATGCTATTTTGAGCATTTTGTAGATACTTGAGATTTTGGGATCTCTTACACTTAAATATTGCATGGTTCATGCACTAATATCTTGAAGTTGCTTTTGACCTGAGCTTGGGCTTTGGACTCTTGTAATCATACACCTATTGGTGTCAGGTCTTGCCAGTGTTATGTATACTTTGCCCTATTGTCCAGGGGGTATGCCTACTCACTAACGGATGCTTTGGTGACATGTTTGGGTGTTTTCTCAAGGTCTTGATGACTGTTTGGTACTGATTTATGCCCGTTTATGGTTGGCCATGTCTTGGCTGTCATTTCTTGACTTTGTGTAGTGATTTGGTCCGCAATTGCCTCTCACAATACCCTGCTGTCATTTATTACAACAAGCATATAACTCTAGATGACTGACATGGATTTTTCATACTAAAATATTCTACAATGATGTACTTTCACTAGTACTTAGTGGACAGCAGCTTTGGTTACACTTTTCTCGTCATTTTCTCTCGATTTTGGTGATTCTTTGGTCATTTTTTGCAGTAAACAGCAAGCAGTTTTGAACTCTCTACAGTCTTCCAGCCTGCATTATGGCGAGTTTGTCCACTGATCATGCTATTTTCAACATCACTAAGATTGATGGTATGAATTACTGGTATTGGAAGAGCCAGATTTGGCAAGTGTTGGTGCAAAAATCGTAGATCAAACCATTGAGGTTGAGCGGGCATCCGCCTGCAACTATGCCAGATGAGGAATGGCTTGAGCTTGATGAGTTATGCAAGTCCACTATTGTATTATATATCACAGAACGGGTTCATTACAATGTACTTGAGGAAGAATAGAGTGCATGGCAGTTGTGGGATAAAATCAAGAATCTCTATGACAAGAAAAGTCCAGCGAGTTAGATGTATTGGCTGAAGCAGCTTATGGATCTGCGCATGAAGTAGAATGTGACTATGTTTGCTCACTTGAGCCAGTTTCATGCAACACTCAAGAACTTGACGTCGCACGACATCACTTTTGCAGAGGATGTCACTCCTCTTTTCTTGCTTGGTAATCTTAATGAGTCATGGGATGTATTCCGCACTGCATTATGTGCCTCTATTGCTACCTTGAAATTATCTGATGTTGAGAGTGCTCTTTTGTAGGAAGAGATTAACCATAATAATTTGGATGCCTCTCATGTGTCACATGCTATGACAATTAGAGGCAGGAATGATGGATATGGAAAGCATGGCAATGGCAGTGACCGTGGACAAGATTCTCAGAAATCTCAATCCAAGTCTCGTGGGAAGTCACGTAGCAAATCTCGTGGCAGGAATGCAGATGTTACTTATCACCATTGTGGGAAAAAGGGCCATATTAGGCCACAATGACATGAACTGCACAATGAAAGTCGCAAAGATCAGGGGAAAGACAAAGTGCAAGATAAGTCTTCTGATCGTAGCATAGTACCTGCAAAGACCAATGTTAAAATTGAAGAGATCAATGTTATGTAGCTTGAGGATGTTGATGATGATTATATCCTTACAGCTTGTTCTAGTGCTTCGAAGATAACGGAGATACACTCTATGTATGCAAGTGTTGGCTCTTGGACTCAGGTGTGTCCTTTCATGTGACACCTTGCCGAGAGTGGTTTCATTCATACCGTACTGTTTCGGATTCTATGCGCTTGGGTGATGACAACTCTCTTGATATTGTGGGCATTGGTGATGTTAGGCTGCAGTTTTCTTCTGGTAGCAGTTTTGTTATGCAAGATGTACGTCATGTACCTGCTTTGACATGTAGTCGCATGTCAGCTAGACAACTTGATGACGCAGGTTATCATGTATCTTTTGGAGACTCTACATGGAAGATCACTTGTGGCAGACTTGTGATTGCGCGAGGTGCCAAGGCTGGCAGCCTCTATCCCTTGATTGTATTCGCTTCTTCCCTTGATCATGTTTTGTCTATGGGTTCTATCCCACATGTATCTCTTTGGCATGTTTTGTCTATGCATAAGAAGTTTGGTAGGCCCCGTATGAGTGAGCCCTTGGCATTGGTACATTCGGATGTCTGTGGGTCCACATGCCTTGTCAGTCTATGGGTGGTGCCAAGTATTTTGTTACTTTCATAGATGATTTTTCACAGAAAGTTTGGGCTTATCCCATTAAGCTGAAATTCGATGTCTTGGCTGTGTTTGCATTGGCTGAGAACCAGTCTGGGTATAGGCTAAAATGCCTAAGGACAGATAATGGAGGTGAGTATGTCTCATGTGCTTTTGAGCAGTTATGTGATGAGAGGGGTATTAAGCGTCAGTTGACCGCCCCCTACACCCCCCCAAGAATGGTTTGGTTGAGTGGATGAATAGAACCATCCAGGAGTGTGTACGCAATATGCTTAGCCATGCAGGCCTACCACAGAGCTTTTGGGTTGAGACAGTTAGTACAACTGTGATGTCATAAACAGATCACCTTCTAGTGGTTTGGACTTCCAGGTTGCAGAGGAGGTATGGATTGGAAAACCTCCCTCTTATGCGCATCTTCGTTTCTTTGGATGTGAGGCATTTTGCCATTTGCCCAGGGACAAGAGAAATAAGTTGGATCCCAAGAATGTCAAATGCATTTCCTTGGTTATGGGGGAGGCGAGATGGGTTACCGTCTCTGGGATCCGCAGGTGCAGAAAGTCATCCATAGTCATGATGTAGTCTTCCATGAAGACAAGATTCATAGGCAGCCTGAGAAAGTTGTTGAGATCCACAGGGTCATATTTCAGGAGGAGCCGAGGGCTCCTGCACAGCCAGTTGGACAGCCTACAGCTACAGCAGATGCTCATGGTCAGGGTGTTGGACAGGCAGCTGGGCAGGCAGCAGAGCCTGCCGTGAGACGGTCTGCTAGAGACAAACGTCCACCTGATAGATTTCAACCCTCTATGCATTATGTCTTGGTAACACATGTAGGAGATCATTTCACTTATAATGAGGCTATGCACAGGGTTGATAGTCACTCTTGGGAGAGGGCTATGCAGTTTGAGATAGACTCCTTGCATAAGAATGAGACTTAGGATTTGGTTTCCTTGCCTAAGGGCGAGAAGGCTTTGCCATGCAAGTGGGTGTACAAGCTGAAAAGTACTCCTGGACACCCCAAGCCAGCATATAAGACCATATTGGTAGCAAAGGGTTTTAAGCAGGAGCATGGTGTGGACTTTGATGAGGTTTTTTCTCCTGAGGTTAAGATGACCACCCTGTGCTTAGTCTTGGCTTTGGTTGCTCAACTTGACCTAGATTTATACCAGATGGATGCCAAGACGGCTTTCTTACATGGGGATTTGCATGATGAGATTTATATGGAGCAGAGCCTAAGGGCTTTGCAGAACCTGGCAGGGAGCACCCAATGTGCAAATTGAAGAAAAGTCTTTATGGCTTGAAGCAAGTACCTAGGGAGTGGTATCATAAGTTTGATGCCTTTATGCAATTAGGGCTACATCAGGAGTGCTATGGATCCATGTCTTTACATGAAGAAATCCCGTGATGGTTCTTTATTGATTTTGGTACTCTATGTGGATGATATGCTGATAGCACGGAAAGCTCATGATGAGCTAGATGCTCTTAAGGCTCAACTCAAGAAGAGCTTTGAGATGAAAGATCTGGGACATGCCTCTCACATACTTGGTATGCGTATTAGATGCGATAGGCATCAAGGACTCCTCTACTTGTCACAGAGGGAGTACATTCATAAAGTCCTTGAGCGCTTCCGCATGCAGGATTCAAAGCCTATTGGCTATCCATTGCCTTCTTATGTGAAGGTATCATAGGCTAATTGTCCGCAGACAGATGAGCAGAGGGCCGAGATGGCCAAGATTCCCTATGCCTCCGCAGTGGGCAGTCTTATGTATGCCATAATAGCCACTTGTCCAGATATTGCCTTTGTAGTTGGTGTTGTGGCATGCTATATGGCTACACTTGGCAAGAAGCATTGGGATGCCATGAAGGGTATCATGAGGTACCTGAAGGGCACTGCAGATATGTGCATATGCTATGGCAGCCAGGATACAAGAGTCGTGAGATACACTGACTCTGATTATGCAGGACATGTAGATAGTAGGAAGTCCACTTCCGGCTATGTATTCACCTATGCTGGAGGTGCTGTTTCTTGGATGTCCAAGGTGAAAAAATGCACGGCCCTTTCTACTACAGATATCGAGTATGTTGCAGCCACTAAGGCTTGCAAGGAGGCCATTTGGTTGGGTCGTTTGGTTGGCTGACCTTGGTATTGATGCTATCCCTACAGTGCATTCGGATTCTATGAGTGCTATTCAGTTAGCCAAGAATCCAGTCGTCCATGCGAAGACAAAACATATTGAGGTGAGGTATCACTTCATACGTGGGGTCGTTGAGGACAAGTCTGTTGATCTTGTCTTGATCTTGATTGACCAGAATCCTACATATCTGCTCACGAAAAGCCTCTCTACAGAGCACTTTGCCTTCCTCAGGAGGTTGATGGGCGTGGGATGAGATGATGTCCTTCTTCATCCTATTGTACATGTGTACATGTTGTACTATCTTTTTTCTTTTTCTTTTCACTCCTCACTAGGGCAGATTTGCCTTTAAGTGGGAGGTTGTTGGGGGTAAAGCCGCCTCCACCTAGCCGCATGTGTATTACTACACTAACAGCCACTGCCACTACACATTGCAGGTAGCGGGCACTCGTCACCGTCACTTTATTCTTTATTCTTTTAGTGACAGTTTGAATAAAGGAAGGCCCGGTCACACATTGTGACTGTTGGAGTTCCCATTTCTTATCTCTCTCTTTCTTGCTCTTGCCCCCCCGCTATAGCTCTTGGGTGCAAGCTTTGATCCTTCTCATCTTTCATTCTTAATCCAAGTTCTCCACTGTATATGCTTCTTCATCCCTTCTCTTGGACACTTTGATTCTTGTATCTACAATGGGTATCCACAAGGCAGTCCCATCAAGCTCTATTAGTGAATATGTAGCACTGTCATGGACATGCTTCACTACATAAGACCCAAACCATCTCTTGGCTACCTTACGAATAGTGCTATGCTACTTTTCCAAGCTAGTGTCATAGACTAAGACCTAATAACCCTCTTCAATCACTTTAGGCCTCAACTTATATTTATTATCAAACCTATCCTTATTTCATAGCCTTGCATCCTTAAGTTGTTGCACTACTCTCTGCACATTATTTAGTCTTCTCTCAATTTGTTGTATGTGAAGAGCCAAGAGCTCCTCTCTAGACATATCATCTCACCCAAGGAAAAATGCTCCAAGTAAGTGCACAAGTCTCTATGGGCATCATTATATTTTACCCATACATCAACTTTGCAAGCATAAATTATGTGGTCACATTATGTGTGGTATGGTCCATCTATAAAGCGAAAGGAAACAATTAGGGCTACTCAATGATCCTTCCACCACAAGCTTGGGCTAAGGCCTTCACTATAGGTGGATGACCCCTTTCACTTTTTCCATTACCCTCCAAATTATATACAGAAGTTAAGGCTAGCTTAATACCAAGTCTAGAGAAGAGTTTTCTAGCCTCATCACCATCCAACTCACCTCCATCTATAGCGATCTTTCCAACACACTCATACTTGCAAAAGATCTCCTCAATAGAAACTTGCATACAACAGAACTGGCTTTAGTCCTCAATGCTCTATCATCAACCTAGTTGATTAGGTCTTCTCAAGCTAGAATAATGTATCTCATCTTCCAAAGACCCAACCACCATAGTGACTAGATTAACCATCCATTATAGTTGATACATAGTGGGTAGATCAAATGTAGCTCATCCCTATGTCATACAAAAGAGTTAAACTAGAAATCCTTGCATGACTCTATAAAGTGACATATGTCATTGTACATTCCTTTCCACTTTTAACACTCTTTGACTTTCTCATATTTAGCCCACACTTCTCTATGTCGCACCCACAAGCTCTCATGGAATTATTTTATCACCTCTAATTGTGTAGTCTTGTCATAGACTATTTGCAAAGGCTTCTCTCCTCTTTGCCTTGGTGTTTTCATACCAATACTCCTCTCAAGAAGTATATGTAGGCTATTCTTCTAATCATTTTAAATTCAGCATCACTCCAATCAACCTCTCTAGTCAAAGTGCTCAAATACTGATAGATTTTTAGCCATTCCCTTGTATACATAGCCTCGTAAAAGCACTCAATAGTTAACATGACAAGAGTGATCTGCATGTGTGGCTGAAATCTCAACCTCATCATCATCAACAAGAAGAGACTCCTCATCATAAAATCTATCTCTCAAAAGCATATTTGCAAACAACTGGGTTTTCTTTACTTCCAATGTGCTTAGACTCAAGATTCATGGACTTAATATACTCAATCCATCTAAGCATAGGAATGCCAAGTTTGGAGCAACTAGTAATCATTTCCAAGAAAACAGACAATTAGTCTCAATCACAATAGAAGTAGTGATAAAATACTCTTTGTCACACTTGAGAGCAGTCCTAACTCCCCAAAGCTCTCTCTCAAACTACGGGAACCTCCTCTACCTCTCATTCAAGAACTTCACCCTAGATCTCATAGCATACCTATTCCCATCTTCATCACCCTAACTAATGGCCAAGCCAATCCCAATTAGACCAATATCCATTCTAATCACTTTAGGCCTTTTGCATTTATAATCTTCATTACTAAGGGTCAGAACTACCCTCAATAATTTCTTCAATCACTGCATTTTCCTAATATACATTTTGTCCTAGAAGAACTATTGTCCTTTTCTCAAGAGATGATATAAAACATTTGCAATATGCGTGAAATGTGGAATTCAGGTCATATAAGAAACACAAGCTCCAAGGAATCTTCGAACCTCTAATACAAAAGTACAAATTCCATCTACCTTCTCGATGGCATCAACCTTCACAAGAGAAGGCTTTCTATCATTTTTTTTTCTTGACAAATTCAAACTGACCTCCTTTAGTCTAGATAAGATCCTCCCACAATCTATAATGTGTGCTACAACAAAGTACTTACAACCCTGATCATTCAATGTGTGAGGGTTGAAATCTCTAAGAACCTTACTTATGGCATTCATCATCTAAGCTATAGAATTTGTAGCCCCCTAAGGTAAAGTCCACATCCTAACAAGGTCCAAAGGAGTCTTCATCATCATGAAATCTCTGCTCTCCAATGCTAGCTGAAACTAGTTATACCTTGAGTAAATATCTCTTGGAGAATAGACAGCTCATCCTGCAAACACCTTAGTAAACTTATTACAATTGGTCCTACTCCAACATTTCAAATTGTTACTCTATTTATGGACTACATGTCTTATATAAATTTGAGTGCTCCATTCTTCTTAGGTATAGTAAACCATCGATCAGAATAAGGCACATAAGTTGGCATAAGAATTCTTGTTCTAATCTTCTCATTCAGCAACTCAATAAACTTTGACAAGTGGGATCTAGACATGGAATAGTATGTAGATTTAGATATGTGAGGAATGGTAAAGATAACCATAGGTGCCATAATCTACACACCCAATATCATGTAGAGAGAAGGCAAAAGCCGGCGTCCATGTCTCATCAACATCTTTTCAAGCCTCTTTCTCTCTACTAGAAGTAAAAACTCCCCATCACCAATCTTTAACTCTTTCAATATCTGTGCAAAAATTTATGCCCAACATGCTCTAGATTCATGAGATCATTTGGCTACCTTATAGCCCTCTTATCTACTCATCACTATCATGAGGTAGTGGTTAACAAGCACCTAACTTTACTTTCTTGTCAACCATCTTGTATTTAGTCTACACTTTGGCATCATTCTCTTTCTCTAGAAGAAAAAAAAAGTCTTGTTGTAAATGAACAGCATATAACTTTCTTTGTTGAAATAAAGCAACATTCTACAATGTAGACTACATAAAAACAACCCTCTTCTCTTTTGGCTAAAGGAAAGCAACCCCTGGCTATATAGAAATAGCCCTCTTTTCTCTTTGCTAAAACAATGCATCCCTTTGTATGACTCTAGGGTGAAATAAATCTATCCTCAACTCTTTGGACTAAAATACATCATCCCACAACTCTCTTGGCTAACATAAATCAGCCCTCTTCTTCTTTTTTGGCTGAAAGAATTCAATCCTCAGCTCTAGTTGTTGAAATAAATTAGTAGAATTCTCTTTTTGCTAAGAAAATTCAACCAACAACTCATTTTTGTGCATAAAATTTGAAATTTTATGATACACGTCAAGAGAATGAATGCACACACAACTAGAACCACTTTCCTCTCAAAATTCAGCAACTTTGTCATCTTTGCAACCATTTCTAAACAAGACAACCCTTCATACATCCCATCAATGCACTCATCATCCTGCAAGAAACTTTCTCTTCTTAATTCTTTCTCTTTTTTATATATATACTGCTTGGTAGGTCTCGACAACTCTGAAACTTTGTAAAAACAAATTGAACTCTTTGATGAAAGACCAATCATGAATCAAATAGAAAAGTGCCATTGCCAAGGAGTGAGAGATTTTCTCCTCTTGTACCAACATCATCTTGCTAGAAAGTGGTACCTAGTGAAAATCCTAATCTACAAAAGGAAAAGGTAAATCTCAAAGTGTATCCCTATTATGTAGGTGATTCACACAAGAGTTGTCATGAACTAGATAGTCCTTTTTTCATCCTTGCTTCAAACCCATCCATAAGCAGATTCGTCATCCATTACCTCAGTCTTCATCCATTGTGTAGTGATGTAAGGATATCCCAAAATCACAGGATATGAGCATGAGTCCTAAACAAAAAAGTGCTTATCATCCTAGATATCCCCTATGGATACCTTCATGTTTGGGCACACTAGAAATAATTTTCCAGCAGTGTTATTGGATTTCTGCATTCTTCAATTCTGCTCTACATCAATAGGCCACTTGTCATTCTCATAAAGACTATGAGCCATGACATTAATTTTAGAATCATAATCAATTAGGGCAACACAAGGTGTCTCCAACTCTCCAACCTTGACTATTTTTTCCGTAGTCTCTCTGGCCCAATGATTCATGGAGTGATGATTATGGGAAACCATCATACATATCTCATCCTTTGAAGACTGCATAGGATAACACATGGTATCATGATTAATAAGAGCATTGTTGTCATTGTTCTCATTATCCCCTCAATTTGTATGCCTTGCATGACGGGCCCTTCTATAGTCTAAATCACTTGCCTGTTCCTCTAATGATGTCAATGATCTCTTCATGGAATTCTCTCTTAGTGATTCCTAAGATCTCACCTAAAGTAAAATCCACCTTATTTTTCAAAATAATCTCCTTTGAAACTCTTTTCAAATAAGTTCATGGACTCAATTTCTAAAAGAAGCTTGTAACCTGATTGTTTCTTAAGCTTAGGCTCTTGATTTTTTACTTTCTTGTACACATCCTCCATATCCTTCTCACGACCTACTCTTGCATGAGGAGCACATTGCTCACCTCCTCTAGCCAATTTCTTCAAGGAACTTGGAGAAGCATCATCCATTTTCCTCTTTCCTTCTACAATCACTTCAATATTATGAATCTTTGCTAGATAAGCATAAACTAAGTAGGTGTTGACTGGAGAATCCCAACTTGTTTGTGATCATAGTCTGATCTACAATAGATAACTGCAACTAAGCTATCTTACCCTTTCTTTTAGTATGCATGGAAAAGGTCCAAATCTCAGTCTTTTTGCCCTTTAGCTTCTTCACAATCTATAAACCATAAGATACAACATCTACAACACTATAGATAGTCAGCATAGCCATATTCTCAAATACCTCCTTCATGCCTCCTTTTCCCAAATTTCATGGCTATAAGTTGTCTCGTTTGGATAGAGCAAATCTTCCCATCCTATTGCAAAACCAAATTCTACCTATGATGCCTCTTTAAAGGCCTTGCAATCCCTACAATTATGTTTGTTGCTATTGTACCATATGCATCTCTGCACCAAGGCTTCTCTTCTCAAACTCTTGGGTGTTATAAACAAGCATACAATCTTCACTTGTTCTTCCACACTTCATATCTTAATTAGCTTTAGCTCCTTCATACTTTTGATTAACTCATACATGGCCTCATCCTTGGTAGGAGGAGCCAAAGAAACATGTGAGTTAACTGTAACGACAAGTAAAGGCATAGGAGTAGCTACTGGAGATGTGATATCCACTACAAAGATATGAGGGTATAGCGACAATGATTTGCGATGTAAAATAACGGCGTCCCTATTTGCATCACTATTAGCGTCGCAAATAGCGATGCAAATAGCAACACAAATAGCAACGGTACTCAGACGAAAAAAACGCGGGCCAAAACTCGAGAGCGTTACTTTGTGTATATTCATGAAAGAGAAAGCGAAAGGGAGAGCGAGAGGGAGAGCCAACATCTTGCATCTTGCATTTGAAAGGGAGAGAAAGAGAGAAAGAGGGAGAAAGAAGGCTTCTCACCGCCACCGCCGCCGTTAACGAAGAGGAGGAGGAGGTGTACAGAGGGCGAAGAGGAACCACCGTTATGAAGAGGAGCCGCCAAACCCTTCTTCGAGCCTTTATGGTGAGTGCATTGTCCATTCTTGCTTTGCTTTTGTGTTTTTTCTCTCTCTTTTACTTGTTTTTGGTATAATTCGTGTGTATTGAGAGAGTGAGAGGAAATGAGAGAGAAAGAGAGGGAGGGAGAGAAAATGAGAGAGGGAGAGGGAGAGGGAGAGGGAGGAAATGGGAGAGGGAGGGAGAGGAAATAAGAGAGGAAAAGGGAGAGGGAGAGGGAGGAAATGAGAGAGGGTGAGGGAGAGGGAGAGAGGAAAACATCAAACATAATAGGGAAACAGAGAAAGAGAGGAACACAATATTAGTGAGTTTGGGAATCTCCCAATTCTCATTTTTTGACTACTAAAAATGTGGCACTCGGATAGCATGCCCATAAGTTTCTCAAAACCATATGATGTGACATATCATTGGAAAGTGCTTGAAAAATGGAATCTATTGAGCTATAGAGCGCTCGATTTGGAGTTATAGTGTTCAAGTTATGATGAATCCAAAGATTTGACCACGTGTCCCAAACTTATGGGAAATTCCCATATTCCCCAATATGGTGTTGAGGGAGAGGGAGAGGGAGGGAGAGAGAAAGGGAGAGGGAGAGGGGGAGGGAGGGAGAGGGAAACATTAAACATAATAGGGAAAGAGAGAAAGAGAGGAAGAGGGAGAGGGAGGGAGAGGAAATGAGAGAGGGAGAGGAAGAGAGAAAAAACATTAAACAGAATAGGGAAAGGGAGAGGGAGAGGGAGAGGGAGAGGAAGGGAGAGGAAATGAGAGAGGGAGAGGAAGGAAAAAACAATAAACATAATAGGGAAAGAGAGAAAGAGAGGGAGAGGGAGAGGAAACGAGAGACGGAGAGGAAGAGAGAAGGAAATGAGAGAGGGAGAGGAGAGAGAAAAAACATTAAACATAATAGGCAAAGAGAGAAAGAGAGGGAGAGGGTGAGGGAGGGAGAAGAAATGAGGGAGGGAGAGGAAATGAGAGAGGGAGATTAGACAAAAAGAAATGAGAGAGGGAGAGGAGAGAGAAAAAACATTAAACATAATAGGGAAAGAGAGAAAGAGAGGGAGAGGAAATGAGAGAGGAAGAGGAAGAGAGAAAAGGAAATGAAAGAGGGAGAGGAGAGAGAAAAAAATTAAACATAATAGAAAAAGAGAGAAAGAGAGGAAGAGGGTGAGGGAGGGAGAGGAAATGAGAGAGGGAGAGAAAGAGAGAAAAGCAAATGAGAGAAGGAGAGGAGAGAGAAAAATAGAGAAAAAATATTAAACATAATAGGGAAAGAGAGAAAGAGAGGGAGAGGGTGAGGGTGAGGGTGAGGGAGGGATAGGAAATGAGAGAGGGAGAGGAAGAGAGAAAAGGAAATGAGAGAGGAAGAGGAGAGAGAAAAAGAGAGAAAAAACATTAAACCTAATAGGGAAAGAGAGAAAGAGAAGGCGAGGGTGAGGGAGGGAGAGGAAATGAGAGAGGGAGAGGAGAGAGAAAAAATAAGAGAGGTAGCAGAGAGAGAAAAAGAGAGAAAAAATATTAAACCTAATAGGGAAAGAGAGGGTGAGGGTGAGGGAGGGAGAGGAGAGAGAAAAAGAGAGAAAGACAGAGGAGAGAGAAAAAGAGAGAAAAAGATAGGGTGAGGGAGGGAGAGGAAGAGAGAAAAGGAAATGAGAGAGGGAGAGGAGAGAGAAAATACATTAAACATAATAGGGAAAGAGAGAAAGAGAGGGTGAGGGTGAGGGAGGGAGAGGAAGAGAGAAAAGAAAATGACAGAGGGAGAGGAGAGAGAAAAAATGAGAGAGGGAGAGGAGAGAGAAAAAACATTAAACCTAATAGGGAAAGAGAGAAAGAGAGAGAGAGGGTGAGGGAGGGAGAGGAAGAGAGAAAAGGAAATTATTGTTGTTTGTTGTAGTAGTAGTAGTTTTTCTTCTTTTCTTGTTTATTGTTGTTTTTTTTTGTAGTAATAGTTTTTTCTTCTTTTCTTGTTTATTGTTGTAGTAGTAGTTGTTTTTTTTTCTTCTTTTCTTGTTTATTATAGTGGTAGTGGTAGTGGTACTGGTACTGGTAGTGGTAGTCATGGTTGTGGTCATTGTTTTTTCTTCTTTTCTTGTTTATTATACTGGTAGTGGTAGTGGTAGTGGTAGTGTAGAGATAATGGTAGTGATAGTCATGGTCGTGGTCGTGGTTATGGTCATGGTTGTAGTCGTGGTCATGGTCGTTGTCGTTGTTATCGTCATAGTCGTAGTCATAGTCGTGGTCATGGTCATGATTGTGGTCGTGGTCGTGGTCGTGGTCGTGGTCGTGGTCGTGGTCGTGGTCGTGGTCGTGGTCGTGGTCATAGTCGTAGTCGTAGTCGTGATCGTGGTCGTGGTCATGGTCATAGTCCCATGACTGGCATAAGATATGTCATGTTTTACTACGAATGGATTGTAATTGGCGTGCGCATTTTGCTATTTGGCATGTAGCCATTGTTCATAATGCTTTCTCATTTGTGGCAATTTGTACTACCGATCAGGATCATAGGATGCCTTACTCCAGAAATACGCGGGGCCATTTATAGGTTGTCGACTTTAGTACAATGGATCTCACAGAAGGAGAATAAGACATCCTCTATTGAATCCGCGAGGCTGGGAGCAGTGGAGACGGTCTGTCTCTTTGAGAAATACCTGTCTACCAGTATGCTCACGATACAAATCCACCTTCTTGTGCATCTTCTAGATGAAGTGGAGATTGCCGGACCTGTCCATATGCGATGGATGTTCTTCTTGGAGCACTTTATGAAAACTCTGAAAGGCTTTGTGCGACAACAAGCTCGGCCAGAAGGTAGCATGGCTAAAGGTTGGTTGGTGTTTGAGGCGCTAGTGCATATTTCACAATGGCTACCAATGGTGGATCCATACAACAAAATGCTATGGTCACTGAAGGACGATGATAGACTGACTAGAGATGTGGTGGTTGGAAATGGGTTAGAAAAAGGAATGGATGCTGCAATGGAGGAGAAGGTGAATCGCTTTTGTATGTTGCATCATGCCTCTATGGAGATGTGGCTCACCAAGTACCAGCAAGCTAGGCAAGATTGAGAGGAAACGCAATTTGAATTTCGACGTAGTATGCGCCATCGATCGATTCGATATCCGGAGGGCATGGAGGGGATGCCACAGTTCATGTCAACGCGATTGGTCGCATGGAGTTTTAACCGCAGTGTCTCACGAAGGGGCGGAGGTCTCAATCGAGGAGTGTGAATTCTCGAGGGGATGTAGTCCAAAGGTGATGGCGTGTTTAGGATTTTTCATATCTATATTTTATATGCGACAACTAATTTGAATGTTTCAATGTACAGTACAAAATATATAGTGCAGCTGGTTGCGTGGACAACATTTTCACGTGGAGCGTATTGACAAAATGCGCTCCATAACAGACTGTGGTATCATGGCAAGGTTCGAGCAAGAGAGCCGACGATGAGCAACGGATCCAAACACGGTTATAGATGAGATGGACTATTTTGGAAACTTGCAAAGTATTGTTACGGTGGATTACTGTAGATTTTTCATGATACTATTCGATGTGTACTGGTTCAAAGTGGTACTTGAAGGAGCTGGAGCAACAATTCGACAAGGTCCATCTAGATTTCTCGAAATAGATTCTGAAAAAAAATGGATGGATTTGCGCGACACCTTTGTGTTGCCGACCCATTGTGAACAGGTGCATGAACTCATTTGTTTGTTAATTGTATTATGACATGGTACATGTCACAATAGTTTAATCTCTCTTGTACGTGTTTGTGAACATGTAATCTTCTATCCAAACCCCCAACAACCTCGATGGTGGTATGCTATACCTTTAGCTCCCTGAAGTGCGAGAGTATATGATCAAAGCGATGTTTCGAGCATAGATGAGGACAATATCCAAATAGAGGGGTCGATATTGCAAGGGGTGGAGGCCACCGAAAACTTGGAGCATGTAGAGGAGCCAACATCGACTAACAATGATGGAAATACAGGAGTCCAAGAATTCTTTGAGAACAAGGTGGACTCATCCTTTTGTGGTGACATGTCTGTCGATCTTTCAGTGTATGCGGAGTTGTGTCAGGAGATTGACATGGGACCATAGGATACTTCATACTTGGAGCATCCACTTACTCAATTCGTTGACTAATCGCTTATAAGGGTACATAAGATATGCATTTTAAGTGAGATCATTTTTTTAGGATTTATATTACCATGCTTTGTATGATTTAAATTGATTATGCTAACATCATTTTTTGTCTGTGCAGGTGACCTTTTTGGATACTTATATCATCAGGATGAGTCGAGGGATGAGCGATGAGGAGTTGCAGGATATCTTCATACGCATGTCTCCAGATCAGATGGCAAGATTCATAGACATGGCGGACTAGGGGCTATCTCGGACATCATCAAGCCGCTCTAGTAGATCTACTTTGGCGTGATCAGATGCTTCATCTTTGAGCAGACGAGGTTGACGCTCCAGACTTGGGCCAGAGGGAGGAAGTGCTGCAGGGTGAGGGGGATGCTGTAGAGATACAGAGGCAGTGAGCCCGCGGTCGGCACAGGATACAGGTGTGACTCCTCGCTCTCATTGCGGTTCCAGGGAGCGTGGCTCATGTGGTTGCTGTGAAGGCATGAACGCGCTGTCTCCGTCTTGTCGTTCTACTAGAGTTGCATCACCTCCAAAATATGTCACACCTATGGGGACGTCTACTCCAGTTACTTCGGCTTTTGCTCAACCATCTGCAGGTGGCACCCCTATGGGTGCTACACCGATAGATACTACCCCGGTCGGTATACCAGATGTGCAAGGGTCTCTTGGATATGCCCACGAGCGTGGTCCCAGGTGGGAGAGGACCCATCTTAGGCATACCCTAGAGGGATATGCCTATCTTGTTGATAATAGGTCAGGATCCATCATCATGAATGATGAGGAGAGGAGGGTGATGGCTCGCATGAGAGAGTTGTACTAAAATTTTTTTCGGCACAACGTCTTAGATCATTGGAAAAACATATCGGAGGGGAGCAAAGACTACATAGTAGCATCCTTGCATGAGGAGTTTTTGATTCCAGCCATAGCAGATAGATTTTCTATGGGCTGGATGATGGAGTGCATACGTGCATATATATCACACAGACGATCGGATGCACGCAAGGCACTCAAGAGTGGGGCTACAAAGCCCGAGTGGCTAGATGCGGACGATTGGCGTCGACTGAGGGAGGAGGCTACAGATTCTCCAGGACGTTGGAGTCAGTAGCGCGAGGTGAGGAGGGAATGACTAGAGGCCGGAGTGGTCCATCAACTTGGGAGTGGTGGCCACAAGGCATATCTGGAGGACTTTGTAAGATTTTCTTTTGTTTTGCTTGCTTATTTTTTTACAATATCCTTTGTATTGACTATCATGTTTCTAACAGTTAGTATTTTGTTTTCTTTGTAGCACTCCATTACAAATTGCAATCTGACCGGCCTTGAGACTCGATATGCAGAGAGGCATGGTCTCACTGCATTGATCGACCAATTGTATAGACACATCAGCCCTGTAAGTCACTCATCTTGCTTGTCTGTAGTTACCATGTTTAATTAGAATGCATTATTGTATGGTGGACAGATGTGTACTTGTTTCTTTTTTTTGTAGAGTCCATTCGATGCTCCTTTGTGGTGGGACGAGCTTTTGGATGGCGAGGATATATAGCTCACCCTTGGATTCCTAGAGCTCACACACCCTTCTTTTTTGGTCGCCTGATCTGTGTAGACATTTTCTATGTAGTAGTGATATCTTGCCATGATTGTACCAGTTGCTTATATTATGCAATCATGTATTTATTTTATGTATCAGTGTTATGATTTAAGTATATTTTTTTTTAAATTTACAGGAGCATTGTACATAGTGCAGAAACTATTTTATATGGCCCCAATAAAGCACATAGTGCTATATGTGGCAGGGCAGCTTGTTGCCTTGCCACAATTTTTTTTTCTTGTTACCATAATTATTAGCATCGCACAATTACCTGCATGGGTCGTTATTAGCGTTGTTATTAGCGTCGCAGAGCATCGTTATCAGCATCGTTATTTGCATCGGTATCTGATATCGATGCAAATAGCGACGCTGATAACGACGCTAAAATCGACTATTCTATGGCATTGCCAATAACGGCGCTTTTTGCGACGATAGGAGAAAATTTATTTATTTATATTTTCTTTTCTTTTAACGTCGGTATAAGGCCTATATCTTCTTGTAGTGATCCCAACTTTGATTTAAAATCTTCCCGACTTCTTGCAAAATGGACTTGAAGAACTCTAAAATCATTAAATAGAGAATATCTCAAGCAAAACAAATCCAAGGATCATAGCCCGACATGTTTTCTTAATTGATAAGAATTATAACCTTCCATTCACGGAAGTTACCACCATGAACAAGAGTTATGAGCCATATTAGTAATTAGTGTTAGTGTCTATAATATGGATGGTCCAAAAAATACTAGATTTTTGGATAAAATTAGCATATTTTTGATATATTAGATATTATTTATTGTAAATATTCTAAAAAGCTATAGAAACTTCTAGAATAGGTGTCATGTGAAAAAAAGCAAGTGGCTTTTTCAACCAGTTTTGGAGATTTAATGCAAAAAGAAGGAATGTTGAAATTGTGCGCGTCGCGATCACAGTTTATAGGCAACAAACAACACTTCGAAGAACGGGGAAAAGAAGAAGGAGTGATTTGGAAGATCTTTTATTAGGTTTCCTGTGGTTTTATCCCCCTTCCAAAGCTAATGAAACCATCAAATTTGTGATTTGAGCATCAAATTGCATCTTAGAAGCTTCAAATTGCTGATTTTGCCAAGATCCCCTCCATAAAGAGCTCCTCTTCTTAGCAACAACCCTTCTCTAATTTAGCTATAAATGAGAGGCATAGGGAGCAATTGAGAGAGGTCGGAGCAAGAGGGGAGAGGCCCTTCTCAGGAGTATAGAGAAAGAGGGAGGAAAAGAGAGGGAGGTAGAAGGATACCCCCTGGAGAGGGAGCTAGAGAGGGGGAGAATTATAAAGAGAGAGAGAGAGAGAGGGAAAAAGATCTCAAGAGGGTACGAGAGAGGGAATTAGAGGAAACAAATTAACTCAACCTCCTCCTGTCTTCGTCTTCAACTCGGCAAGATTCTCTCATGCTCTCCCATCCCGAATTCATTCCATCTTCTCTATCTCTCAAACCTGCTCAAGAACGATGGCTCCAAAGCAATGAGGTAGAAAGACCATGAAATCCACCGCAACCGATCAAAGAATAGGTATTGCTAGAGATACGGGAATGCCCGAGGTTGTCGAAATTGCCACTACCAACAACAACATAACATCGGATGTAGCAAATGCAAGTGCAAGCAAAGACGAAATTCCCATTGACGTCGTGCCAAACCAGGTTGTTCACAACTCAGAAATAGGCTATTATTTTCATAGCCACATAAAATAATAAGGTTTTTTTTAAAATTAAGTACATAAAATGTTAGCTTTTGCATTTACACTTATACAAGATGTCTGTTTCATCTAGAGAGTGTATTAATGCATGCTCAAATGGTTAACTACTACCTATGATTTGTAGATAGATTAATCAAGATTATAATTCGTAGGATCATGATGGAAATAGTTGCAGGAGATTATTGCACGAAATGAGTAAAGGAATTTATGCACACTTGAGATTAGTGAAATAACTCGATATATTTATTGCCAAACACGACAATGGTTAGGAGTTGATTAACACTTAAGAAGTGAAAGTCTATTTAAAGAAACTTGTAAATCATCTCGTTAAATTATTATCGTATTATTTTTCTAAGTACCAACTAAAGGAAATTAGTTTATGTTGGGTAAGTTAGCCCTAAACAAAAAATTCATGTCTTGCTTAACAACATTGAAAGATTTGTACTCAACACTTCTTTATGGAAAGAAGAATCCTCGTTAGAATGTAAGGTTACCTTGGGTTAAGGATCTACCTTGGCTATGTGAAGTTGTGAATTGCACGATGGTGTGATTGTCATTGTTTGAAAGGATTGTTTGTATTTGCTAGAATCTAGATTTCTTTTTAAAAAATTTAACAAACAAGATAAAAGGAAAGATCGCACTAGGCTAACCCCAACCTAGCTGCGAGACCCTACTCCAAGGGGGTCATGATTATCGCTTCGAGAGGCTTAGATCGGCTTCGTATCGTAAAGATCTATCCATAGGGATAGTCTTGAGCAATAGAAAATATGGATGCTAGGGGGGCTCTGGCTGTAAATTCTACATTACTCCTAGAATCTAACGATCCCCCTTCATGACCCAGGATGGGATCCTAGAACCCTAATACTAGTTGCAAGGGAGGAATCTTGGTGGATAGAATACCCTCGTGGAATTTTTTATATCGTCCGCGGGATGATCGGAAAGATGGAAATTGTAATAAGCTTCCAATATAATAAAGGAATTTATTTTTTATTCAAGGGTTGTTTGAATTGTATGCGTGTCCATCATGAAATAAATTATGTAAAGGAACCTGTGATTTAACGGACTAATTAAGGAAGCTGGTTGTATATGTTTCAATAAATGTATTGTAGGTCATTAAAACACTAAAGATGATACTATCATCAAAGGAAATCGGGTGGGCATGACCTCGGACGGTGCCTCCATCCAACGATGGACTAGTCCCAGTTCCCTAGATTTTGTTCTCTGTAAGCCCAAGGTCTGGACTTTGGGGCTGGACTTCTTGGGCAATGGGTCCTGCTCTTATCAATGCATATTGCAAGTCCGAAGGACGCATTGATTCCAACTGAGTGTTTATTGGCGGATTCAATCCATCACAAAACTTTGAGACTTGTTGGGGGATGCTCATTGTCGGGGCGTACTTTAGCAAGGAAAAAAATTTCGAGTAGTATGCTTCCAGGGACATACCCAATTGCCTCAACTTAAAAAACTCATTCATTTTCTGAGTTCTATACGCAGGTGGCATATACCTTCCCTGTACTACTTCCTTTAGTTTTTCCCAAGTTATTGTGCTTTCAATGACTACTTGGTTAAATTGGCAATAGAAATAGGAAGAAGATAAATTCACCAACTAGTCATTAGTAGGTAGAACATACTTTCATTGTTTTAGGGGGGCGAATGGGATTTTGCCTTATGGGAAAGAGGGTTAACGTATTGCACTCCCCTTTGTTGAGATATTTGCAATCACACCTACTTCAATCCCTTTGTAAGGAGCAGTGAGGGATCAGAACTAGAATCCCATATGCATAGTAGGAGAAAGTGCCACCACTAAATTCCTATAAAGTATTGTCCTTGGACACTTTTTCTAATGCAATGATAGTACTCTTTTCTTTCCAGCAAAGTTTATATGTCACTGTGCACATACAAGATTGTGTTTATGAGTCCAAGTCTCAATCTTGGAACCTAATTCACTTGCGTGACAATTTATCTTTGTCTGGGTCAATGTCTTCATGAGTTTCTTCTTCCTCTGTCAACCTCCATAGCTTGCGCATCTACCATGCTCTAGATCCCGCATATTTTAACATGGTATCAGAGAGCAGCTAAGCATGGCTTAGCTTGTTTTTAGTCGCTCTTCACCTCTGTTCCATCTCTACTTAGCTCATTCTCAACTTATGAGCTCACTTTCCATCTCCACCTTCAAGCTTGCCTTCATGGCTGCCATAGCTAGTAGCACCCTGTCAGATTGAAGCTTTCATATCTCTCTCCACAAGTCAAATCTCTTTGAACTTCCTTCTAGAGAAGTGTCTCTCTACTTCCACAGCTCTTCCATGGCATCTCAATTACTGACATTGGGCAAGTGTACCTTTAGTATTGCCTCTTCTCAGAGTTGTTGTCATACTTGTATTTATGGACAGTAGCACCTACCTGACTTGGAGGAGCTGGATCTATGCATACAAAGCATATCTCTTTGAGAATCCTTTTATGGACTTTATCCCTAGCTCAAACACCCCTGGCTAGCACATCAAACCATGAGATTAGTGCTTCACAATCCCAGTGTTGTCGTTTTTACAGGTCACTGTTTCAAATTGGGCCTGATCAGGTCATGCTTCTATTGCATGCTCTACAGGGCGCAATCCTAGCCATTTCCATAGGGTAATGATAGCCTTTCGTACTGATCACACAAAGAAAAATACCAGTCACGTGTTTCTGAAAACCCTAATCTGTCATAGCTCACTTTCACTAAAGCTCCTTTTTACTTCATCTACTCACTAATTCCAAGACACTGAAGGTCTTGTCACTCAGATTTGAAGGTCCCAGCATCAAATCAAGAAGGGGAATATTTGGATTTGAAAGAACTTAAAGGATTTTGCAGATTTGGAAGACTCAAGGAAGAAACATAGTGTCCATCGCCACTCATTTAGTGCTCTTAGCACTTGTGTCTTTTGACACATCTCAACCAACTCTTCTGCTACTAAAATCTGATAATTTTGAAGTAGATTTGTTGCTATTCATGCAAGTCTAACATGGGCAAAGACTCTCCAACTGCTCGCTTCAAAGGAGTCAGGTTTCACACCTAGCAGACCCGCATGAAACTCATCTTGATGAAGAAGGGCCTCTGGGCCATTACCACTGAAAAAGAAAAAAAGCATTGTGTTGCGAACCTTGCTACTATCACTTGGCAAAAGAACAATGATAAGGCTCATGCCATTATCAAACTGGAGCTAGACGATAGCTATATCCACTATGTGGATAACTGTGATACTTTACATGATACATGGAAGAGACTTAACACCTTGTTTGGTGCACAATCTAAATCATCAAAGTATGGTCTCTTGATTGAGTTTTTCAGGCTTGAAATGAAGTCCAGCACATCACTTGCCATACATCTGAATTACATGGAATGACTTCTAACCCAACTTGCATGAATCAACATTAAAATGGAAGAAGATGTTTGCATCGGTGTTTTACTTAAGAGTTTGCCTCTGAATATAATAACGTATCAACAACTCTAATAAATATGCCAAACCTTGAACTTGTTGATATCCAGGCATCACTATTAGAGGAGGAAAATAAGCTAAAAACTAAGAACCAAGCATCTCCAGAGATGAACATGCATTATATGTTGGCAATAGGTACAAAGGAAAGAGGAATCACCTCTTTTGTGACTTTTGCAAAAGGACCAAACACACCGTGAACTTCTGCCATGCCAAAAAGAGGTCCCAAAAGGCCTATCTAGTTGTAGTCAAAGAAGAAGAAGAAAACAGAGCAAAGGAAGAAGAAGACCACTAGGAGAAGGACAAACCTCATCAGTCCTTCTATTCAAATAGAATTTTTTACCCTTGTATTGCCTAGCCCTAATGCTTCAGACGTAAACTTGTAAACTCCTCAAGTATCCTTGTACTACAACCTCTGTACACTTTGTTAGGCCCCTACTACAGCCTCTGTATATCCATCATGTTTGTGGTACCCACACTTAGCCCTTTTTGCGACAGCCTCTAGTGTTTTGCCATGTTTATGGTGTGCCCACACTTTACAGGTGTTGCTTTCACTAAAGCCTCTACACAGTTTGTACTTCTAGTTGTGATTGAGGAGGGGTGTTGAGATATTTGCAATCACACCTACTTCAGTCCCTTTTTACGGAGCAGTGAGGGTTCAAAACCAGAATCCCATATGCACTGTAGGAGAAAGTGCCACCACTCAATTCCTATAAAGCATTGTACTTGCACTCTTTTTCTAATGCAATGATAGTACTCTTCTCTTTCTAGTAAAGTGCTTATGAGTCCAAGTCTCAATCTTGGAACCTAATTCACTTGTGTGATAATTTGTCTTTTTCTGGGTCAATGTCTTCATGAGTTTCTTCTTCCTCTTTCAACCTCCATAGCTTCCACATCTGCCATGCTCTAGATCCCGCATATTTTAACACCCTTCGTCTCCAATTCTCTTTGAACCAAGTGCAATGGCAAGTCCGCTTCAGTTCAACTTATCATGTAGGAAGTGGAAACTCAAAATTACTGACGCTAGCTAGCTATTAGGAAACCCGTCTGAGTTTAGAAAGCCAAAAATTCAAGTCAGTCCTAGTGGGTTCGCAATCGAAACTCTTCCATTGTAATGTAGACTTGGTAGGGCCTTAGTGAAAAACCCCGTGATACTCCAAGGAAGCGCTAGGCGACGTCATTTTGAAAAACCTACTGATGGACTACTAAAAGGTGCACCTTGGATTGAGGCTGTGGCGGACACTTCACAGTTGGTATCAGAGCGCTCATTATTAGAATAGAATATGACGTAAGCTTAAAAGAAAATTTTCTTAGATGGTAAATATAGCCTAGGACATGTTTTCTTCTCTTTGTTAATGTATGTTTTTGAATTATGGTAGAATAACAAATCTTGGAAACGATTCTTGATCTTCCGAACGAGTAATATTTATGTCAACTATGCATTCATCTAGTCTTTCCTGGAGGAATCAGATGATGCAGATACTAGATCAGTTGTACAACCACTCACCTCTATATCATGAAAGATAGTGGATGATTAGCATAGGATACTGCTATATTGATATAAGATGTCCAGCTTATCTTCAGAATAATCTGAAAAGGGTAGAATGGATGAAAGATCTTAAAGTTGTCAAGATCTATCTATTTTGTGAAGCTAGTGTAAACTCAACCCTATATACTAGGGGCAAGAAAATCAAACTAAACCTATATATCTATGAGGAAGTTACAAAGATCCTTCTAGTCAATAAAATAAAAGTCATAGGCCACGCTAGTCGCCGCAACTAGAAAAAGGACAGATTTCCTAAGCTCACTCAAAATAATAGATTCCTAGATATCTACTCTCAGAATCCAAGTTACTACATAAAGGATGTATTAGAGTGTCATGCTTAGATTGTAGTAGGGAATCCTTTTCTGGAAAAAATAAGATGAACATGTAATCTATTTGAATAATGTATTTTTTTTCCCATTTGATTACCTTGTACATCCATTGTAATAAAGATTGATTGATACTTTATCAATGAGAGAAATAATGGAACCTTATTTTCCCTTGAAACCTATGAAATTGAAGTTTAACTTTAGCAATGGGAAAAGAGTTTGATTTGAAATTGTTACAATAAATTAAGTGAGAAATAATTTGAGTATCTGTGGGAGCTTTCGCTCTACCGCCAAGACCCACGGACCGCTTATTGTTTCAAGCGTTGTCGAAGGGTTTTCGAAAGCAAAGTCGTGACCACAGAGGACTTTGAATAATTTCAGGATAGGAGGTTAATCTAGCGAAATCAGATTCAATTTAAAAGTTCAATTTCAGATAATATGTGACATACAATCAACTTCATCTGAATGAAAACCGCTCCAATAAACATCATGACAAAATTTCATTTCATATAAACAGCCTGTTTAGAGGCAGATCAGCCTGCTCCAGCACCAGTCATCTCATAAAAACCGGATTAAATTGCGAGTCTTTTCTCCTTTCTTCTTCCTTCTTTATACTTTTCTCAGGATTTTGAGAAAGCAGAGACAACAAGCAAGGAAGTGCTTCGTTGTCTAGGATAACCTGGGTCTAAATATCATTACTGGTTACTATATTTCCAACAGTCCGCAAAGCACTCAGGAGAACAGTGGTAACTCTTGCTAATTATCTTTGCTTTGACACATCCTAGGCATTGAAGGGTAGTTGGCTTTGAAGAGTGCACATTACAGACTGTAATCCTCCTATCACTTTGAATTTGAAACCACACATATTTGAGATAAATCCCATTCACAGGTGCTGTCTCAGGGACATTGTCTGGAGTAATGGAGCCATCTGACAGCGCAAGAGAACATTGGGAGTCGGCTCATAGCCCACAATAGGAATCTCTGAGGGCAGGTGCATTCGCAGTACACTCAGCAAGTACACTCAGCATACTTCCCACTCCCTCAGCCGTGTAAACCTGTAAATTTTTGTGGCTGTGAATAGCAATGCTTTCATTTGGTAATCTTGACCAGCAATATCAGGCATTGATTCATGTACAAACTTGTGCCTTCTGTGAGGAGCTGGAGGTGGAGCTGAAGATAAAACTGGGAAAGGGCTGTTGGAAACATCCGCCATCAGAAGACTACCACAATGTTCAATTCGGCAGGCAGCAGCTGTTATGCCACTGGGAGAGGGGTATACATGGCCATTCCAAAACAAGATTGAAGTTTTCCTTCATCCACAAAGCCCTCAGAATTGCAAAGGCCACAACGCATTACTTGTAATGAGTACCAATCACTTCGTTTAAGAATTTACTCCCTCTACCTTCGTTGGAAGCGAGGGAATCTTATTACAATTGGTGCTCGAAGGCTTTATGTTGAGATGCTTGTTGCAATCGAGCCCTGTACAATTGCTCTGTTTCCACCTTCAATTGTTTTTTTTAAAACTTGATTGATCATTCCACGGATGGTGGAAGTGTTGTCGCAGATGACAGTGTGATAAGATTTATGAAGGCCAAAGGCATGGAAGGTGCGACGATGAAGCTCCCGAGAGCCAGGGAAGCCGCCTCTCAGGGTGATGACCTGTCGATCCTCAACATGTTCCCTCTTCGTCCTCAACATTAGCCACAATTCTCCAAATTCCCCTTCGATGACATCCTCCTTCGTATACCTCTGCTCCAGAACTGTAACCACTCCCTGCTTTTAGCGATGGCCACTATTTTCCCTTCCTGAATCCGATCAGAGCGATGGCGATTCTTTTTTTTGTGGTTCTTGGTGGTAAAATTTAGAATGTCCTCCCTTTCATGATTCTGATCCCTCTGAGCATACTCACTTTGCTGGCTTCATATGTAATCATCTCTAGCATCTCCCCAACATACTCCATAATGAAGGTTTTTTTTCAGAATTTGCCAGTCAAAGCTTTTTTTCCCTCCAGAAAAGCTTCTCTTCCCCGAATTGCAGAATTTTCCTTGCGCCTCCGAAAAAACTTTCCCCCCCCAAAATAGCCTTCAAAGCCAGAATATACAAAGTATTTGCAAGAAACTTCAAGTGGCTTGCCCCAACAAGCCTTCCTGACACGTTCTTCATGGATCCCATAATCTTGGCTTTCAGCAAAAGCCTAATATGATAGAAAATTGTTTGTCCCTATTTTAGAAATGATGAACTCAGTACAAATGGTGCACAAGTCCTGCAAATCAAGAAAAGAAGCAGCAGCCAACACGCAAAATGCATTTCCATCATTCAACTTGGGATGGTGTCCATAAAGGTAAGCCAAAGAGATAGCCATTGCTTCTCCATTAACATCCTCATCATCAATCTGTAAAGTAACTTCTGGCGCACCAGCTTCCTTCCATGGACCTTGAAGCATGTGCCTCTTTCAACTCCACAGCACATTTCACATACATATCAACCAGTGCACTCCCCATGTATAGCTCTTTCTCAAGTCCTCTCCTAGTTATCTCAGAATGCATGCTATGCCCTGTTTCTAAATCTCCTTCTGTGCGACAAGCTTTTAAGCAGAGAATGAATGTGCTGGTATCCACAAACACACCTTTCAGCTGTATCCGCTTGAAACAAATCAAGACTTCCTCACTAAGCCCGTATTCAGCATGTGTTGCAACCAAAGCCTCCCATGAAACTGTATCTCGAAGCGGCTGCTTATCAAACACCCTGTGAGCCTCTGCCAGGGAACCACATTTGCTATACATATTTATTAGAGAATTTCCCACAATCAATTCTCTTTCAAATCCCATTTTTGATATCTCACAATGTAAAGATTGGCTTGAGTGCAAGGCTCCTATGCTACCACAAGCTTTCAAGGTGCATAGAAAAGTAGCTCTAGTTGGAACCACACCCTCCTGTTGCATTTCCCTAAAGAGATCCAAGGCAGTGAGACTGAACCCATTTTGAATATATTCTGTCATTAAAGCATTCCATGACACTTAATTCCTTTCCAGCAAGCCCTTGAAGACTTTATACGCTTTGTTTAAACTTCCACATTTGACATACATGTCAACCAGAGCATTATTGATTAATTCCTCTTACTCCAAACCCTCTTCCACGTAGAACAAAAGTATAAACACAACAATTAAATATGTACAAAGTATCAAATCCCACACACAACTTTTGGGTGGTTTTCACACCTCGAATGCGCAGCAATACGACATCCACCCCCTCTAATCCTGCACATCCTCTGGATGGGCCAACTACCCATGATCGTTATCATCAAGATCCACAAACAGATCAATCTCTTCGTTATGCATTTTCGGTATATCAACAAGATTATCTGTCATATCATCTGTCTCTTCCATTGGAGTTTCTTCTCGTTGCTCTTCTCTTGCAAATTCTTCCAATGCATAATCTTCTTCATCTCTTTTCTTGAAAATCTTGATTCTTTTTCCAGCAATAGGCACTCTAAGCACTGTCCCATCCAATTCTGTCAGCTCATATGTTGCATTATCAAAGACATGTCTGACTATGTACGGCCCAAACCATCTTTTCACCATCTTCCGAAGTGCAGTATGCTGATTTTCAAGGCTGCTATCAAAGACTAATACCCAATCTCCCTCTTCTATTGCTCTAGGCCGCAAGCGATGCCTGCTATCAAACCTGTCCTTATTTCTTAGTCTAGCAACCTTCAACCTGTCAATAGCTAGCTGAATATCCTCTGGTCTTCTCTCCAACTGTCGAATCTAAAGAGCTAAGGGCTCCTCTCTCGTCAAATCCTCCTGCCAAGGTAAAACTAACCAAGTCAAAGCACAAATCTCAGTCAGCATAACAGGTTTCTGACCATACATCAACTCTGTAGGCATATATCCTGTGGTAACACTGTGAGTCGTACGATCAGCCCACAAAGCAAATGGTAGAAGTCTCGGCCATTCTCCAATCCGTCCTCTGCATGCTTTGGCTAATGCTTTCACTATCGGCAGTTGCCCTCTTTCACTCTTTCCATTTCCCTCTGGATTATATACTGTAGTTAGAGTCAACTTGATTCCTAGCTGAGAGAAAAACTCCCTAGCTTCATCTGCATCCAATTCACCGCGATCCGCAGTGATCTTACCCACACAGCCATACCTGCAGAAAATTTCTTCCAATAAGAACTTACACACTGCACTAGTGGTCTTCGTTCTCAAAGATCTGCCCTCAACATGATTGGTAAGATCCTCTCTAGCCAAAACAATATACCTCATCTGCCATAGACCCATAGGCATAGTAACCAAATCAACTACCCACTTATAATGAATACATAGTGGATAGGTCGGATGAAGCTCATCTCGATGACGCACTACCGAATACATCTGGCAGTCTCTGCAAGTCTCAACAAAGTGAGAAACATCTCTATACATGCCTTTCCACCAATATTTCTCCTTGATTTTCTCATAAGTAGCCCACACTCCTCTATTACTAGCCCAAG
Organism: Lygodium microphyllum; assembly: GCF_053477565.2. NCBI lineage: Eukaryota > Viridiplantae > Streptophyta > Polypodiopsida > Schizaeales > Lygodiaceae > Lygodium > Lygodium microphyllum. Next base: position 182,593,912 of record NC_141135.1, read on the forward strand.
GACTCTCATGAAACTCCCTCATCACCTGTAACTGTATCTCTCTATCGCAGACAACCCGCAAAGGTAATCCGCCTCTTTTCTTCGGATGCTTCCAAAGAAATCTGTCCTTGAGAAAATAACCATAGACTTTCCTTCTGATCTTCTTGAACTCTTCATCTGTCCATTCATCTCTTTTGCTTAGTGTACTAAGGTACTTGCCAAGTTGCAACCAATCTCCAACATAGAGTTCTTCTATGAAAGCCACAATATCATAGACATGGCAAACATGATCAACCATAGTGGCTGAAATTTCTGCATCATCCTCTTCTGCAAATAGCATCTCCTCATCATCATATCTGGCTCTAGACAACATATCTGCCACTGGATTATCATTCCCTGCTATGTGTTTAAATTCCGAATTTAATGACTTGATGTACGCAATCCATCTCAGCATAGCTATATCCGGAGTAGAGCAACTTGTGATCATACCAATCAATGGCAAGCAATCTGTCTCTACCACAACTGAAGCTCCAATAAAGTACTCCTTGTCACATTTGAGAGCCGTAACAATTCCCAGTAACTCCCTCTTGATTTGCGGATATCTCCTCTGTCTCTCATTTAGGACTTTCGCCCCAAACCGAATAGCATACCTATTTCCATCTGCATCATCTTGACCCACAGCCCAACCTATGCCAATTGGACTAGTGTCAACTGTCAATACAATAGGCTTCCCACAATTATAATCCGCTTTCCTGAGAGTAGGAGCATTCTGCAATAACTTCTTCAATTTCTGCATGGCTCTAGTGTGGCTCTCATCCCAATAGAAATTTTGCCCCTTTCGAAGCAGCTGATATAAACAATCTGCTATGTGTGCAAAATGAGGTATCCAAATCATATAAAACACACAAGCTCCAATGAATCTCCATACCTCTGAAGTGGTAGAACAATACTCCGCAATCTTGCCTATAGCATTCACCTTATCAGGTGAGGGTTTCCTGCCATAATATCCACACATATGTCCAACAATGACAACCTCATTCACTCCAAAAACAGATTTTTGCCCTGAAAGTGTCAAGTTCACTTCTTCTAACCTGGCCAAAATCTTCTCACATGCTGAAATATGATCAGCCACAAAGTATCTGCATCCCTGCTCATTTAGACTCTCATTCTTCTCTTCTTCTGCACATCCCTTAATGGGTACATCATCCAAGAAAGGCATAGTAAGCTGAGGTATGTAATCTCGAAGGACCTTATGCATGGCATTCATCATATGCGCAACAGAATTAGTGGCACCTTGAGGCAAGGTACACATCTTGACAAGCCCAATAGGAGTTCTCATGGTGGTTATGTCCCTGCTTTCCAAAGCCAGCTGAAACTTATCATATCCTGAATACAAATCATCTAAAGAATAGATGGCACGTCCAGCAAATGCCTCTGCAAACTCATCCAAAACTAGACCTATACCAACATTTCTGATAGTAACTCTGTTGGCTGCATGTCCTGTATAAATCGGAGAGTACCATTTTTCTTTGGAACTGTAAACCACCTGTTTGAGTATGGTGCAGATGAAGGCTCAAGAATTCCCATCCTGATTTTCTCATTCAATAAATCAATCAGCTTTGGCAGGTGTGCTTTAGGCATTGGAATAGGTCGGAGATTCCATGGAATATGAGGAATAGTAAAAATCACCATAAGAGCAACAATATCTGGATTCACACATCCAATCTCATGCGGGGAAAAAGCAAATCCCCTTCCATGTCGCTCAAGCATCTCCTGAAAGCATTGCTTCTCTATGGGTAACAAAAAATCACCATTTCCAATTTTCAATTCAGCAAGAGTCTCTACTGAAAATTTATGACCGATATGCTCCGGATTCCTCAAAATTGGCTGTTTAGAAGCCCTCTCTATTTGCTAAGATATCGAAGGGTTTTCGAAAGCAAAGTCGTGACCACAAAGGACTTTGAATAATTTCAGGATAGGAGGTTAATCTAGCGAAATCAGATTCAATTTAAAAGTTCAATTTCAGATAATATGTGACATACAATCAATTTCATCTGAATGGAAACCACTCCAATAAACATCATGACAAAATTTCATTTCATATAAACAGCCTGTTTAGAGGTAGATCAGCCTGCTCCAGCACCAGTCATCTCATAAAAACCGGATTAAATTGCGAGTCTTTTCTCCTTTCTTCTTCCTTCTTTATACTTTTCTCAGGATTTTGAGAAAGCAGAGACAACAAGCAAGGAAGTGCTTCGTTGTCTAGGATAACCTGGGTATAAATATCATTACTGGTTACTATATTTCCAACAGTCCGCAAAGCACTCAGGAGAACAGTGGTAACTCTTGCTGATTATCTTTGCTTTGACACATCCTAGGCATTGAAGGGTAGCTGGCTTTGAAGAGTGCACATTACAGACTGTAATCCTCCTATCACTTTGAATTTGAAACCACACATATTTGAGATAAATCCCATTCACAGGTGCTGTCTCAGGGACATTGTCTGGAGTAATGGAGCCATCTGACAGCGCAAAAGAACATTGGGAGTCGGCTCATAGCCCACAATAGGAATCTCTGAGGGCAGGTGCATTCGCAGTACACTCAGCAAGTACACTCAGCATACTTCCCACTCCCTCAGCCGTGTAAACCTGTAAATTTCTGTGGCTGTGAATAGCAATGCTTTCATTTGGTAATCTTGACCAGCAATATCAGGCATTGATTCATGTACAAACTTGTGCCTTCTATGAGGAGCTAGAGGTGGAGCTGAAGATAAAACTGGGGAAGGGCTATTGGAAACATCCACCATCAGAAGACTACCACAATGTTCAATTCGGCAGGCAGCAGCTGTTATGCCACTGGGAGAGGGGTATACATGGCCATTCCAAAACAAGATTGAATTTTTCCTTCATCCACAAAGCCCTCAGAATTGCAAAGGCCACAACGCATTACTTGTAATGAGTACCAATCACTTCGTTTAAGAATTTACTCCCTCTACCTTCGTTGGAAGCGAGGGAATCTTATTACAATTGGTGCTCGAAGGCTTTATGTTGAGCTGCTTGTTGCAATCGAGCCCTGTATAATTGCTCTATTTCCACCTTCAATTGTTTTTTTTAAAAAACCTGATTGATCATTCCACGGATGGTGGAAGTGTTGTCGCAGATGACAGTGTGATAAGATTTATGAAGGCCAAAGGCATGGAAGTTGCGACAATGAAGCTCCCGAGAGCCAGGGAAGCCGCCTCCCAGGGTGATGACCTATCGATCCTCAACATGTTCCCTCTTCGTCCTCAACATTAGCCACGATTCTCCAAATTCCCCTTCGATGACATCCTCCTTCGTATACCTCTGCTCTAGAACTGTAACCACTCCCTGCTTTTAGCGATGGCCACTATTTTCCCTTCCTGAATCCGATCAGAGCGATGGCGATTCTTTTTTTTGTGGTTCTTGGTGGTAAAATTCAGGCTGTCCTCCCTTTCGTGATTCTGATCCCTTTGAGCATACTCACTTTGCTGGCTTCATATGTAATCATCTCTAGCATCTCCCCAACATACTCCATAATGAAGGTTTTTTTTCAGAATTTGCCAGTCAAAGCTTTTTTTCCCTCCAGAAAAGCTTCTCTTCCCCGAATTGCAGAATTTTCCCTGCGCCTCCGAAAAAACTTTCCCCCCCCCCAAAATAGCCTTCAAAGCCAGAATATACAAAGTATTTGCAAGAAACTTCAAGTGGCTTGCACCAACAAGCCTTCCTGACGCGTTCTCCATAGATCCCATAATCTTGGCTTTCAGCAAAAGCCTAATATGACAGAAAATTGTTTGTCCCTATTTCAGAAATGATGAACTCAGTACAAATGGCGCATAAGTCCTGCAAATCAAGAAAAGAAGCAGTAGCCAACATGCAAAATGCATTTCCATCATTCAACTTGGGATGGTGTCCATAAAGGTAAGCCAAAGAGATAGCCATTGCTTCTCCATTAACATCCTCATCATCAATCTGTAAAGTAACTTCTAGCGCACCAGCTTCCTTCCATGGACCTTGAAGCATGTGCCTCTTTCAACTCCATAGCACATTTCACATACATATCAACCAGTGCACTCCCCATGTATAGCTCTTTCTCAAGTCCTCTCCTAGTTATCTCAGAATGCATGCTATGCCCTGTTTCTAAATCTCCTTCTGTGCCACAAGCTTTTAAGTAGAGAATGAATGTGCTGGTATCCACAAACACACCTTTCAGCTGTATCCGCTTGAAACAAATCAAGACTTCCTCACTAAGCCCGTATTCAGCATGTGCTGCAACCAAAGCCTCCCATGAAACTGTATCTCGAAGCGGCTGCTTATCAAACACCCTGTGAGCCTCTGCCAGGGAACCACATTTGCTATACATATTTATTAGAGAATTTCCCACAATCAATTCTCTTTCAAATCCCATTTTTGATATCTCACAATGTAAAGATTGGCTTGAGTGCAAGGCTCCTATGCTACCACAAGCTTTCAAGGTGCATAGAAAAGTAGCTCTAGTTGGAACCACACCCTCCTGTTGCATTTCCCTAAAGAGATCCAAGGCAGTGAGACTGAACCCATTTTGAATATATTCTGTCATTAAAGCATTCCATGACACTTAATTCCTTTCCAGCAAGCCCTTGAAGACTTTATACGCTTCGTTTAAACTTCCACATTTGACATACATGTCAACCTGAGCATTATTGATTAATTCCTCTTACTCCAAACCCTCTTCCACGTAGAACAAAAGTATAAATACAACAATTAAATATGTACAAAGTATCAAATCCCACACACAACTTTTGGGTGGTTTTCACACCTCCAATGCGCAGCAATACGACAACGTTTCAAGTCGAGCACTAATGGCTACCTCTCACATAGTCGACGCACCATCCATATCTACGGGTGTAGTGAGCTTACCTCCATGCCAATCGAGTTACCCCCTCTCCTGCGCACTCCGGTTGCTCCATGATCCAAGTGTAAGCTTCAAGCAAGCTCCATCCTCAAGCTCCACGCTCCAAGCTTCATAGCCATGAGCAAGGCAAGAGAAGAGAAGAGAAGAGAAGAAGAGAGGAGAAGATGGAGAGCTTCTCGTCCCCGGTCCCTCACTCTCACACACTCACTCCCTCACACTCTCACACTCCCTCTCTCAAGCACAAGCTCAAGCAAGCAAGAAGAAGAAGAAGAAGAAGAGAGCCACTTTTTGCCACACACAAGAATGAGCTTCTCATTCACTTTACAACTTTATATACAAAACCCTAAATCCCTTTTTGGGCGGTCATTCCCTTCTCCCCTTTTTTACATGGCTGACTGTGGCCTAGGCCCTTTTCCCATTGTCCCTCTATCTTCCTAGCTTCCTTTCCACCGCCATCTACATTTACAAATTGCACGGGTGAGAGCCCGACGCTCCTTGAATTAAACCATGATGGGCTTGCGCTCTTTTACAAAATTTTTGACTTGCGCTTTTCCTTGTGCGCCTTTGTCTTTCGTTTCTCTTTGCTTGGCCTTTGTCTTTGTCTTCTGTTTTAGCTTTCCAGATTTTCCACCGCCTGGCACTCTTCAAGATTTCAGGGTGCGCCTTTGTATTTTAAAATGCACCTTTCCCCTTTTGCATTTGCCTTGGGCTTTTTAAGGTTGCCCCTGCTCTTTTGGCCTTTTCTCCTCTTCTTTCTTCTATTGGGCTACCTTTTTTCTGCCTTTGCCCTACATTTTTTTAATTTCCTTTTGCTTTCTTCATGTTGGGATTAATATTACCCCCTCCTAGACGAGTGCCAGTCCCATGGCACTCTTCGTTGAAGGTAGCATGCAGAGCTTGCACCGAAGACGTGGGTGGAAGGGATGGGTGTGGTTTGCCTTGGGGGAGTTCTGATGTTGGTGTGGATAAAGGTCGTTGGTGGCACTTTGCTGTTTTGATTAGCTGGTGATATGATGGTTGTAGGTGGCGATAAGGCTACTTGTTCTTGGGAATGGTCACTCATAGCTGGCACGGGTGTTGGTGTTGTTGGGATGCTCATGGTGGATTCTGCTCGTGATGATTCTCTGGTGGTCTTGCATGATGAAGTAAAGGACAAAAGGTCAGAGTTGAGTGTTGATGTAGAGCTGACGGCGCTGTCGTTGGAGTCTTTAATACCTGCAATCGGAAAACCTCTCAAGTGGTTGCTCCCCAAGGGGTAGTGCTAGTCTTCTTAGCGTGCACAAGACATATTTTGATTAGTTTGGGAGACAGGTCAAACTGTAAGCAAGCCTGGAGTATTGTCCTGCACTTGAGGACCCAAACTGTGTATAGACTTCGGTGCAAATATTATGTGAGTGCACGTGCATACTTAGATATTACGTAGGTAGAAGACTGCGGGCTGGTTTCTCATAACATCGTGTGGATGAAGCAAAGTGGTCCATGATGGAAAGAAGTACACGTGATGGTGGGTACAACATCCTATGCATTGTGATTGCACGATGTAGCAGGATAGAACACAGGGATAGTGTACTATCCTTAGGTGGTAGACATTGGGCTTGTGCGATGAGGACAATGTACTGTTCATGGCCATTCGTGCGGTGCGTGCCCCAATTGATTGCCATGGTTTTAAGGCAAAGTGTAAGAGGGAATTGTGTGAACGGGTTAGGGTGAAAGGTCTAACCATAGGTGCAAAAAACTCCGTAGGTCTGTCCTGTCCTTGATGTGCCTTGAACTATTGTGGGGGGTGCTAGGGGGCTAGGGGACTAGGGGCAGAGCTAGCCGACCAAGGGCACTGGACGCACCTAATTGTCAAGAATCCCAATGTGGGGTTGATCATGGTGTGTACAAAATGATTGATACATTATCACGGAGGATTGTAATAGACAAGGAACTCCATGGCTACAAAGAGAAGGCAAACAATATGCACACTCAACAAATGTTCTCTTCTTATTTCATTGCATACACAGGTTACATATATAAAGGAGGAGATACTCCATCAATGATCCCTCACACTTTCCATGTGTGTTCCCATGTGACACCATACAACCCACACTTTACATGTGTGCCCTATGTGGCACACTTTACTCCACATCTCTCATCCATATTCATGCACCATACAATCTTAAGCACACAAGAGTGCTTTCACATAATACACACCCGCAAATACCGAAGCTTACATTCTCAACACCCCCTCTTAAGCGAGATGTTTACTTTACCTTATCACCCATCCAATGTAGCATTGCATGACCGCAGTTGCTACTTCTTAACACTCCCCCTCAATGCTATATTGGAGTGTTTATATGACTAGACACTCCTAGTCCACCATATGCATGTTTTATGTGCGTGTACAATGTTCGTTTGAGCACCACTTGCTCGGGTGAACCTACCCCATCCTTTTTGAACAATCCTAGATGTTCGGGAAAGGTATGACAAACCTCAAGGTGCAACAATCATGTGCACACACCACGCACTCGCAAAATTCTTTTTGAGATCTCAATCTGCCTGTCCATGGCGAAGAATGTGAACCACTGCTAGAGGACGCTCCAGGTCCACTAATATTTTGTGACTGCTGCTGTGAATTCTGTGTAGCATTACCATTTTGTGCATCTTCATCATCAATCACATTTACTGGTTTATACCAGCTACTCATCTCATCAAAAACAACATCTCTACTCACTGTAAACTTACGAGTAGAAGGGTTATAGCATCTATAGCCTTTTTGCTGCAGAGAGTAACCAATAAAGATGCACTTCTCAGCTTTTGGATCCAACTTGGATCTCAGCTCATCTGGCACATGTACATAGGCAATGCAACCAAAAATTTTCAAATGAGAAATATCTGGTTTCCTACCAGTATACCTCTCCTCTAGAGTCATTCCATGTATTGCTGCAGTGGGAGTCCTGTTCATTATGTAGACTGCTGTAGCAACTGCTTCAGCCCAATAAAAATCTGGCAAGTCTTTTTCATTGAGCATGGCACGAGATACCTCTCCAATATGCCTGTTTTTCCTTTCTGCAATTCCATTTTGTTGTGGGGTATAACTGCATGAATATTGCTGCTTTATGCCATGCTCCTGCAAGAACTTTGCAAACTCATTTGAGAGGTACTCTCCCCCTCCATCTGACCTTAGGCATTTTATCTGCAAGCCTGTTTCTTTTTCAACCATAGCTTTAAGAGTTTTGAAATGCCCAAAAACTTCACTTTTCTTTTTCATAAAATACACCCAAACTTTTCTGCTATAGTCATCAATAAAACTGACAAAATAATGACAGCCTCCAAGAGATGCAGCTTTAGTTGTCCACACATCAGAGTGAATTAATTCCAATGGCTTCTCACTCTCTTGAACATGTCTAGGAAATGGTTTCCTTGCCTGTTTTCCAAACTGACAGGCTTCACATACCTTATGCATTTCTGCAACCTTGAATTTTGGCAATCCTGCAACAATATTTTGGGCCTGCATTGATTTAAGTCGCTGTACATTAACATGACCAATGCGTTTATGCCAGATATCAATATCTGCAACTACACCGGTCCCATGTGCAAACATTGCTGCACTCAATTCAGACATGTCTGCATCCAATGTAAACATTCTGCCCTTCTTCTTTCCTTTTGCTATCAAGCGACCTTTATTTTTCATATCCTCAACAAAGCATCCATGAGGATTAAATCTGACCTGCAAGCCCTGTTCAACCATTTGACCAACTGAAACCAGATTCTTGGTAATATTCGGGACATGAAATACATCGGACAGGTATTTCTTTTTCCCACCCTGCATAGACAAGGGAATTTTTCCAATCTGCACAATAGGATGTGCAGTATCATCACCAGTCTCCACAAATCCTAGTTTTTCCATTTTCCTTGCATCCTCCATCCATTCTGCATGACCTGTCATGTGGTTTGATGCACCTGAGTCAACATACCATACATCATTGCTTTCTTCTGCACTTGTCATAGAATTGTTCATGTGCTGCACCATGAGCAAATGCTCATTTCTGTCATCACCCTGTCTACTAGAAGATGCATAATTCCCTTGTTGCAGTTTTCCATTCATGATGTCATTCTGCTTTTTATAGCAGTCTTTAGCCATATGACCCATTTTACCACAGTAGTAGCATTCAACATTACTGTTTGCATTTTGGCCTCTTTGCCATCCACCACGACCTCTTTGGCTCCCCCTGCCTCTAGAGTTACCACGTCCTCCTCCATAGGACTGGTTTTCTTGAGTTTGCTGCATATTCTGATTTCTGCCACGGCCTCCAAATCGGCCTCCTCTACCTCTGCCTCTACCTCTTCCAGCATTTGAGTAGAAGACAGCTTCTTTTGAAGTTCCTCCTGAAGAAGATGCACCACCATTTCTCTGTTCCTCAGAAATTAGAAGAGCAATCAACTCCTCAAAATCAGGAAATCTTTCACGAACTGAAATGGATGTCCGAAACTGTGCATAATCCTTTCCTAGACCATTCAAGGTCACGGAAACTAAATCATCATCTTCCACTGGCGACCCAATGGAAGCAAGTGCATCTGCAATCTTCTTCACCTTCATGTGGTAGTCGTTGATGCTCATACTTTCTCTTTGCACATTATGCAACTCTTGCTTGAGCTGCATTTTCCTGGCTTGCGTATTTGTGCTATACATTTTTGACAAAGTATCCCATGCCTCCTTTGGCGTACTTGCATCCTGAATATGCACAATCATAGAGTCTGAAATACTGATAGACAGCCAATACATAACTTTCCTGGCTCTCTCATGCCATGTTTTAAATGCCTGCATTTGTTGTTGATTGGGAACATCAGGAAGAACTGGTTCTTCTTCATTTCCTGCAACAAATTCCCAATATCCTTTTCCCATAAGGAAATTCGTCATTCTAAACTTCCATGCCTGGAAGTTGTTCTTGTCAAGCTTTTCAGTGACAATCTGTGAAAGAGAATCAGACGCCATTACAGAATACTGCAAGAAATTCTGTCACTGCAAAAAACACAGCTTCACCCTCACAAGGGCAAATCTGCAAAACTGGCGAAAGTGGTATTTGACCACACAGTCACTTCCTAGTGACGATTTTGCATAAACAGGAACCAAGGATGATTCTGAAACTCCCAATGTCTCTGCGCACAAGCATACGATGCAATTTCTACAGTAACTTTTCACCGACCTGTAGAACAGTGGTCGCACAGCATGAAACTGAGCCTTTTCTTGAGTGCGTGCAGAAAACTTCCGTCTGCAAAACAGGCCCCGAAATGGCCTCAAATCAAAAAAACAAGGTCGCCAAGGGCTAAAGCCCCCTCCCGCAGCATATACTGCCCTCTTGCTTCACCGCGAAGGGCGTCTCAACCTGAGACAATGCACTCCTGCAATTTCCGGCTATGCTACCTGCAGAGATCTGCTCCCAAAAAGGAAATGAAAGCAACACTGCTCCTCTTACCAGACCACCGCGAGCTTGGCTTGCTTTCTTGAGCTCCTTACCACGAACAAGGCTCTGATACCATGTCAAGAATCCCAATGTGGGGTTGATCATGGTGTGTACAAAATGATTGATACATTATCACGGAGGATTGTAATAGACAAGGAACTCCATGGCTACAAAGAGAAGGCAAACAATATGCACACTCAACAAATGTTCTCTTCTTATTTCATTGCATACACAGGTTACATATATAAAGGAGGAGATACTCCATCAATGATCCCTCACACTTTCCATGTGTGTTCCCATGTGACACCATACAACCCACACTTTACATGTGTGCCCTATGTGGCACACTTTACTCCACATCTCTCATCCATATTCATGCACCATACAATCTTAAGCACACAAGAGTTCTTTCACATAATACACACCCGCAAATACCGAAGCTTACATTCTCAACACTAATTTGAGGGCCCCTAGGTGCGGTGCTGTGATCGTGGGTGCTTTTGATTTTTTTGTTCTTTTTTTTTCTTCTCTTTTCTTTTCTTTCCGTCCCCCCTTTTCTTTTTTTTTTCTTTTTTTTTTGCCACAGTACGACCATTGCAATATGCGAGGGCTATGAGCCTTTCAACGGGTCGGGATATGTCAAGTCTTTCAACGGGTCGGGACATGTCAAGTTTTGAAGGCTCAGGAAATGGATATGACCATGATGATTTTGCCCTAGCCTCATTGTTAGGGGAGCCGTTGTTGCGATATTGGTGCGATTGTAGTGACACCCGTCGTGAGCTCACTGTAGAGCTTGGCCTAAGAAGAGAGTGTAGCCCATAAATATGCTTTGGTTCATGCGATGTGGGCACTCGCAAGGGTGATTTTTCGCGTTCAGCAGTGTGGCTTTGTTGCGGTTCTTTGTGCGGTTGGTGATCTTGTGGTGGCCTGGCCACTAAACACGTTTGCATGAAGACCTGTGTCATCCTGCATCTACCGGTCACTTCGTGAGAGTATATGCTTGCTTGCGTTAAGTACATTGAACAAATGCAATCATGTTAAGACATAATTTTTCAGAATGCTATGATGTCTATTGCGATGCCTATTCCATTGCTTGTTAAGGTCGCATATATTAACGATAGGTAAAGAAAGTGTGTACAAGTGGGGATCTTGCCCCTTTACTCATCAAAAGACAAAAAGTTATGGCATGATGACTTGTCAAGCTATTGGTACATCATAGGGGCTTAGCCGATTACTAAGCAGGGTGAGTCTGATTGGTTAGGCGACTGGGGCGGTGCTGGTGGGGGACTCCCGTGAGGTTGGGTAGGGAACATGTCGGCCGGGACATGAATGGTGTAGTCCCGGGCCGCCACCGTTTCCAAAATGCCTTTAAACAATTCATTAAATTCTTCATTGTCCCGAGCCGCCCTTTCTTTTCATGAGCACCTGGTGCCCGAGCGTACATTGGGGGTTTGTGCAGCTGGTATTATCACATGCTGCGCGTTTCTTTGAGTCTCGTCTTTCTTGGCTCGGGAATTCCTCGGCCTTCGTCCAGGACGGCCTCACTTAGGACCTCATTTCTTTGCATACCTTTTGAGGGTGCGCACGTAGCGCACCGGCCGAGGGGCATGTGCCGCATGTTCCTGTCGGATAGCGTCTCTGCAAACCAGCTACCCTAGGTTTTCCATGTTTTTCTTATAGGGGGACTTGCAATATGCAAACCAAGGGTTAGGCCTTGATATAGAACAAGATCGTTCGCATGGGAGGGATTATAGTGTGGGTTATCAAACGCATATGACTAGAAGAGGCGGAGTGGGACGTGCTATGCTCGTTGTAGCGGGATGGCCCTCGTGATGATGTTGACTTAGCCTCCCACCATTAGCAGATCTTGGCTCACGCTGAGTTACATCGGCTGGTGGTCATGGATTTGGGCAGGGCTCATCCTCGGAAGGATGGATCGGAAAGGGAAAGGCGTATAGAAAGGGACTGCATCCTGCTTACATCATCAGAGATGTTGGTCAGGGCTTTCCAGAGTGGCAATGTGGGGTGCATGCCCTTCGCCCGGAGGTGGAAATGGTCATGTGAGAGGGGGACTGGATGAGCCTAGCATGTTGGCCCCAACTCTTCTGTCTGCGCTTGACTATTATTGCTTGTGTGTGTTGATAACGTCTATACAGGGTGCCAAAAGTTATTGTTTATTTATATACATATCCATGAATCCATGTCGCTTCATGAGGATAAAAACCAATTATAGAACTCCGGATTGTACTGGAGCTTCGCATACGCATCTAGTATTCGTGAAAGCTTACTCAATATCGATAGATATTTTGTGACATCGAGTAGCATGGAACCTTGTCCTAGCCTACTGGCAACATGTAACTCCTCCTCAGTGAGAACCTTATTAAACAACGAGTTCTCTTGGCTAGGTTCAACTAAGTCCGTACCCCGAATGGTAGTCAGCACTCGAAGGGAAGTTGGTGCCACATAGGTTGGGTCTCTTTGAGACCGCCATTTGGCCAATCGCTCCTCAGAGACTGTCATGATTTGGGCTCCTAGTTCGGCCATTGCAACATGGTTTTCACACCAACGCTGTTCAAATTGACTTCATCCCTTTGATAGTCGCTTTAGTTGTTCTATCTCTAAGAGACTTGCTTGGCAAAGCGCATCATTGAATGTGATCGTTAAGCGCAGTTCGTCGGCTTCCTCGCCCGAAATGAGTCGTATACGTTCATGTAGGAGCCTGTTATAGTGCTCGTCAAGATGTTCTTGCTCTTCCCACGATAAGGTAAATGGCAAGTATTCTCCAAGCTGCTCTTTAGGGAATGCGCCCATGTCCATGAGGATGTAGACACGTGCGAACATCTTGAGCTTAGCATCCAGCTCAATTAAGCATTATGCGACACTTCTATGTTCAACGAGGGCTTGCTCAGTTGCTATCTCATGCAAGGTTCTAGGAGTTTGCCTAGGCTTTAGCATCGCTGGGGGCTCAGGCCTAGATGAGCAAGATTGGTCAACGCTAGGATTCCTTATGCTCTTGGGGTTTCCATGTTTCTCCTGAGGCTTCATTATTACGTCATGGTTCACCTTGGGTGTGACTGGTATAGGTTTGTCACCCTATTGTGATAGTGTTATATCCACTCTTGATTGGTCAATGCAAGTTCTATTGTCGGTGGATTGAGTGTTGCAAGCAGCCATTGATGGTAACGACTGCTTTGATTTTTCAAAGCACACGGATGTGTCTGAGGTTTCACCGCTGTTCAGAGAGACATCAATGGGTTCATTGGTGGATGGACTTGATGCTTTATTCTCCAGCTCTCCAACGCTTTTGGTCTCAATGCTCTTGGGGTCCATAGCCACCTGTAGCTACTATTGTTTTTGTTGTTTTCTCCTCTTTTTCTTGGTCAGTGAAGGTCCATCTCTCAATGACTCAGGACCTGGACTAAGTCAACTGGTGATGTGCTTGGTTGGGCCTCAGCATTTTCTTTCTCTAGAGTGTCCTCATGGGACATAGCCGTGGCCTGCTGAATAGCCTTGCCCAGTTGGGAGGGTACAACTATCTCCCTTCTTGGAGTATCTAGCTCTTCCCTTCTATTTAAGTCCTCCAGTATAGGCTTTAGGCGCTTTGGAAGTGCTGGAGTTGTCAAGGAAGTTGGTTGCGACACCTCCTTCACAGGTAAACTGCTAAGGACATGTTCCGCAAGGGGCATTGTCACAGCCAAGGGCTGTGACTGCTGTGATCCCTGATTTGAAGTACTAGCAGCTACTTCATTGGACTTGCTATTATTGGTGGATTGCAGTGTCACATCCTTAGGTCAATTGGAAGTGGTCGTGTCTTGTGTTGCTCTTAGAGCCTTCACTGGCATAGATTGAGCATTAATTGAGCTAGACATGGTGGATTGCACAGGCATATCCTTAGGTTGCGAGCTAAGGGTGGTGTCGTGTCCTGCCTCTTGGACATCTGAAAGCTTTGATGGAGATAGAGAGTGGGAGTGAGCAGCCGCCATCGACGACCGCTGTTGTGCTTATTGTGCCTATTTGGAAAAAGAGGATGTAGGAGATCTAGGACTCTTTAGTAGGCTTGGCACTGGCTGAGTGATTTGCTCGAGGCTATTAGATGATGGTGCCATTTGCTTTGTTGAACGATCAGCCTTGCCATGATCAATGTCATGCCTATGATGCCTATTGTCCTCTTGGAAAATCAAAGGCTCAATGGGCACTAATAGCTCTTGTGCACGCTCAATGGCTACACATGACATCTGCTTATTAAGCATGCTAGGCTTAGGCTCTTTCTTTCGAACACTCATGTCTAGTTTCTTGCCTTGAGTCCTAGAGTTTCTCTTAGACTTCCTCCTGTGCTTCGTTGCTTTTGATGCAATCTTGCCTTCAGCTGATAGAGATGATTTAGCAGGGGGTTTTGGTACCCAAATCCATCGGTTACTTGCGTAATACCCTTGAGCACATAACAATGCTTTGGATATCCATCGCAGCGTTGTGATGACCCTCCATCGACGCCTTCGTCTATAAGGCTTGGGCTTCTTTTGGGGTCTTCTACGATATTTGTAAGTCCAAAGCCGTTCTTGGCATTGTCTCTTGCCTTTCTTGTTCCAAGCATGGCCTCACACACTGATTCTCATTGTTCGACCTGTGCTTGTATCAACTCCTCCAACAAGTCCTTGCTCTCCTTAGTAAGCTTGACTGTTACGTTGACACCTTCCTTGCCTTACCGTCGAGGTTCGATGAGGTCACCCTTGCTAAAGGTTGTGACTATCCTAACACCCGGTAGTGTCAGGTGTATCCTCTGAGCTACATAGTCAGCCTCACATTTGGTCGCCCTTTTGAAGGGTCTTTCCACGAGGGTTTCCTTACCATATTTAGCACTATTTGGAGGAACATGAAATAGGATAGGCAAGCTCTCAGTTTCAATTGTTGCAAGGATATTGCACTTCCCTATGAGTGCTTGTGGAGGTCCCCCATAAGGGCTAAGAGTTGCATTAGTCGGTGTTAGCTCTGGTTGGCCTAGTAGGGTCCATGCCTCATAGGTCAAGACATTAAAATCTGCTGCTTCATCAATCAGAACATTGATAGTATGCTCTCTTTTCGCAGTGAGTTTGACCCTAAGATAAGCAGGTGGTACTATGTCTTCATCTTCTGGATCTTGGCTTGTAAATTTAAGCCTTCTGACAAATGCCCTTGAGTCCCCAACTGCACGACCAGATGTGGATTCTCCACCGATGTCTTGGCTCGTCAGTGCGGTGCTATTCAAGGAGCATCTATTGTCAAGACTGCCATATCTAGTCATTCTCACTATTGTAGCTTGATGTTGTTGCTTTTCGCTTTGACTAGATGCAGTCCGAATGCAACACGTATGTGTTTTTGCAGTGTGGCCTTTTTGCCCTTGTTGGCTAGGTTGGCCCATTGAGGTTGTAGGGTCTCTGTTTCTCTCGGTTTGGGTATGGGCTTTTGGTTGTTCTTTTGTCAGTGAGAATCCATATTCGTGTAGAGCCGTTACTACACTAGGGTCTAATTTGGAGGACCTGTCACAGCGCATGTCTTCTCTCCAACCCACTCGGGGGAGGTGCGGAGGGGGCAGAGCTCCTTCTGCGGGGGTCCAGGGGGGCAGTCCCCCCCGGCCCGCAGGGCTGTTACGATAAATACCATCCGTGATTTGAAAGACCGTTTAGTCAAGTTTTACTAATGTTCTAAGTTTTAACCCCATGGTGGGTATGTGATGTGCCTTTGGCTATGTAGCCTTTGGGGTCACGTTCGAGGTTCAGGGTTTTTTCTAATGTGTTGCCTCAGTTGTTTTTGGCCAATCAGATTTTTGCTACGCAGCGTTTTGCATCTAGGTCTCCGGGTCTCGCTGCCGACTACTTCAAGCTGTCAAGCGGTTACTCCCTATGATTTCGTCTATTGAAGTGTCAGAATCGACTTTCGAGTGTCAGAGGGACTTTAGACAGTTTGCGCTGCTGAGCTCCAGTCGGGTCAGGTCAAATTTATGAGAATCTAATCAAAACTTTTACTTGGCCCAGCTGGTCCAAAATTGCAGGGTTTGAGTGCGTCACTCAAACGGCCCGAGGCATATGGGCCGATGGCCGAATTTGGGACTTGTATAGGGTGGTCTCAGACGGGCCGAGGCGCCGACTCAGACGAAATCGCTCGGGCAGATTGGCTCAGACGGGCCGAGGCAAATGGGCCGAGGGTCCCGTTTGACACGTGGCAGAGGGACGAATTGGTTGGTGGTCTGAGTGGGTCACTCAGACGGGCCGACTAGGTCTCGACCCGAGTAGGTCTGGGCCGAGGGCCAATTAGGGTTTCGGGCCGAGTGGGCCGAGCGGGCCGAGCGGAAGAGGGCCGAGGGCTGATTTTGGGACTCGGCCCAGAAGTGGCCGCTCAGACGGACCGAATGCGGCGCAACGACTATAGCGAGGTGTGGATCTAGCTCAATTCGTGTGTTTCACCCAATCATGGCAAGCATAAACTTCTAGATCCTATCTAGGGGGATAGGGGGAGGGGCTCATATACCTGGGTAGAGCAATAGGCTCGTCGATGGCAAGTTCGGAGCGAATCGTGCGATGGTTCTCTCTCTCTCTCTCTCTCTCTCATTGAAATGGTTGCAAATGAGTCCTCCCTTGGCCTCTTGGCTATTATGCCCCTTCTCGGGTATGGTGTTGACACCCCCAATCACTCACTTGGCGACCTCAGGCATCCCAAGCGAGCTTCTTACCATTTTTCGTACAATTTTTACCTTGTTTTACCCTGTTTTGCAACAGTAAACCCTAATGCTTATTTTATTTGTTTTTTCTTTTTTTTCTCCTACTCTAATGTACCCAATCTCACAAAGTAAAAACCTACACTACTCTATCTCACAACATAACTTTCAGAAAAGCAAAAAACCTACTTGCCAAGGGGATCGAATACCATCTTCAAGCCCCTCGCTTCCTACCTATCTCAAGCACTGGTTCGGGGAAAACCCTACTTCAATGCTCGATTCAAAGCGCGCAAGCGCTCAAGGCTTGAACCCATTGGTCCTAGCAACGGAACCAAAATGTGGGAGCTTTCGCTCTACCCCCAAGACCCATGGACCACTTATTGTTTCAAGCGTTCCAAGCCGAGCACTAATGGCTACCTCTCCAATAGCCAACGCGCCATCCATATCTACGGGTGTAGTGAGCTTACCTCCATGCCGATCGAGTTACCCCCTCTCCCACGCACTCCGGTTGCTCCACGATCCAAGTGCAAGCTTCAAGCAAGCTCCATCCTCAAGCTCCATGCTCCAAGCTCCATAGCCACAAGCAAGGCAAGAGAAGAGAAGAAGAGAGGAGAAGATGGAGAGCTTCTCCTCCTCGGTCCCTCACTCTCACACAATCACTCCCTCACACTCTCACACTCCCTCTCTCAAGCACAAGCTCAAGCAAGCAAGAAGAAGAAGAAGAAGAAGAAGAAAAAGAGAGCCACTTTTTGCCACACACAAGAATGAGCTTCTCATTCACTTTTCAACTTTATATACAAAACCCTAAATCCCTTTTTGGGCGGTCATTCCCTTTTCCCATTGTCTCTCTATCTTCCTAGCTTCCTTTCCACCGCCGTCTACATTTACAAATTGCACGGGTGAGAGCTCGACGCTCCTTGAATTAAACCATGATGCGCTTGTGCTCTTTTACAAAAGTTTTGACTTGCGCTTTTCCTTGTGCGCCTTTGTCTTCCGTTTCTCTTTGCCTTGGCCTTTGTCTTTGTCTTCTATTTTAGCTTTCCAGATTTTCCACCGCCACCTGGCACTCTTCTTCAAGATTTCAGGGTGTGCCTTTGTATTTTAAAATGCACCTTTTCCCTTTTGCATTTGCCTTGGGCTTTTTAAGGTTGCCCCTACTCTTTTGGTATTTTCTCATCTTCTTTCTTTTGTCGGGCTACCTTTTCTCCGCCTTTGCCCTGTGTCTTTTTTATTTCCTTTTGCTTTCTTCGTATTAGGGTTAACAGTATCAAACTCTAATATTAACACTATATTAATTTCATAAAATTTAACTTGGGAATTGTTGAAAATTTCACAGAATTTTGCACCCATAATAATTCCCAATGAAGCCCAAGAGAAAAGGAATCTTTTGAAGCAAGTCAAACCTCCAAAATTTGACGAGAAAGGCAAGAATGTGGAAGCCGATGCAGAAGTTTTGATCAAATCTATAGAAGATTATATTTATTGCTACTGGAATTGTCCTAGCCAACCAAGCCATGATAGCTAAGCTAAAATTAATTGGTGAAGCTGAACTCTGGTGGAAGTAGTTGTGAGATCAAGGTGTCCCTGAAAATTCCATTACATGGGATTTGCTGAAAGAAGTTGTAAGAGGAAGATATTTACCTATAGCTTATTGCACCTAGAAGATGAATGAGTTCTTTAATTTTGAGCAAATGGGACTGACCCGTGAGACATATTACTCCAAGTTTTTTTCACTTCTTAAATATGCACCCTCCATGGATACTTCTCAACAAGTGTCCAAGTTCTACAATGGGCTAAATTCTCCTCTGAACACTCGTTTGATATCAATGCCTCCAATAGACCTCCAAGATGCTTTGATTCGAGCTGCTTCTATTATGCAAGAAGTAAAACCAAAGCCTAAAAATAATAAGTTTTGGAGCTACAATAACCAGAACAAAGGAGGATTCAAAGGTCAAGAAAAAATAATCCAAGGCCATTTTCACCAAGGTCAGAAGAAAAAGGCAAAATCCAATGCAGTTGGAAATTTTGTTTCTACCTAGGGAAACAAGGATAGTCTTAGGTGCTTTCAATGTAATGAGCCAGGATATTTCATGAGAGATTGTCCAATGCTTGGTGGAAACCATCGCCAAGGCCAATTTCGAGGTCAAGGCAGAGCTACCCAAGGGTGTGGTCAAGTAGCTATGGCAAGAGGAAGAACGTCAAGTATTACCCTTAAAGAGATTAATAAGGAGGAAGACCCTACTATGGAAGAAGATATTGAAAAAATAACTCTTCATGTTGCATTCCACAACAAGGGCTCAAGTTGTCAATACTCGATAATACAGACACCAGCTAGTCACCGAGGTAAATCATTTAAAGTTTTGATTGACTGTGGAAGTATAAACTCATTTATTTCTAACAAGTGTGCTAAGAAGTTAGGAATAGATACAACAAATGCATCAAAACTTCTTGTTGAATTAGCAAATGGAAAGGAAGTACTTTCTACACAACAAACTGCCAAGGTAGAGTTTAACCTAAGAGGAAACCTTTCAAGAATGAGATTCAGAGTAATGAAATTAGGAGCTTATGAATGTTTACTAGGAATGGATTAGCCAATTCCCAATGATATTCATATCCATTATGGAAAAGGTCAAGTCACATTTCAGGATTTGAACAGTGAAATAGCAAATACACAAGGTGAAACAGGGAAACCTAAATTTCAATTAGCAAAAGCTTCTCAAATTGTGAAAGGCCTGAAGAAAGGATTACCACTTTACTTGATCAAGCTTAACAAGGTAAATCAAGATGGTCATACAGAAGAAGAACCGTCCTCGTTAAAAGAATACATTGACGTATTTTCTAAAGAGCTAATTGAGTTATCTCCGAAAAGAGAAGTCGATCATAAGATCAAACTTATTCAAGGAGTCACTCCTATAGCAAAAAGACCTTACAAAATGTATATTCCTAATGCCATCGAACTAAATGAGCAACTCAAACAACTACTAGAACAAGGGTATATTCGGCCAAGTAGTTCACCATGGGAAGCCCTAGTATTATTCCAAAAGAAAATAGATGGAGCTCTCTGTCTTTGTATCAATTACCGAGGGCTAAACTAGGTAACATTGAAGAATAAGTACCCGATCCTCCCGAGGGGATAGACGAGCTTCTTGATCATCTACCAGAGCAAGGATATTTTCTAAGATCTATCTTTGGTCAAGATATTATAATATCAGAATCAAGGATGAAGATATTCCTAAATATTCCTAAAACCACCTTCAACACAAGATACAGTCATTTCGAATTCATCCTGATGTCATTTGGGTTGACAAATGCCGCAGCTACCTTCAACAGGTTAATGCAAGATATTTTCAGGCCTCGTCTTGATGATTTTATTCTTGTATTCTTTGATGACGTCCTAACTTCTTCTAAGAAGGAAGAAGAACATGAACCACATCTTCGCATTGTCTTAGAGATGATGAGAACACACAAATTGTATGCCAAGAAGAAGAAGTGTGCCTTCTTCAAAAGGAAGATTGAGTACTTGGGATTCATATGTCTACTGAAGGTATATCAATAGATCTTGCCAAGGTCAAAGATGTTCAAGATTGGCCACCCCCAGCCACTATCAAGGAAGTGAGAAGTTTTCTAGGTCTAATAGGATGGTATGGGATATTCATCAGAAACTATGCCCAGATTGCATCACCTCTTATAGAACTACTCAAAAAGCAAGTTGCCATTATAGCTTTGAGTAACTAAAGCATGGTTTAATAATTGCTCCTATATTAAGGCTACTTGACTTAAGCAAGGAACTTGAAGTTGTCATAGATGCCAACTCTCTTGCATTTAGATGTGTACTAATGTAGGAAGGTCATCCTGTAGCTTACTTTTGAGAAAATTGAAAGCCCATAAAAAGAGATATGCTACTCATGACCTGGATTTGTTAGTTATGATTCACGCTCTCAAATTATGGAGACATT
This sequence comes from Lygodium microphyllum, assembly GCF_053477565.2. Taxonomy (NCBI): domain Eukaryota; kingdom Viridiplantae; phylum Streptophyta; class Polypodiopsida; order Schizaeales; family Lygodiaceae; genus Lygodium; species Lygodium microphyllum. Next base: position 182,614,893 of record NC_141135.1, read on the forward strand.
ACTTGCTCGGAAATAAGTTTTCCTTGGTCACAGATCATAAAAGTCTTAAGTGGATTTTTACTCAACCTGATCTTAATATGAGACAACAATGGTGGATCAAAATTCTGCAGGAGTATGACTTTCACTACAAGATATAGACCTTATAGCGACGTTTAAAGCGACGAAAATACAAACAACAAAATTTGCCCCCGTCGTCGCAAAAAGCGTCGTTATTGACGACGCCATGGAATCGTCGCGATGCGACGCATATAGCGACGCATATAGCGACGGTTACAGAGATTTGCGATGCTTATAGCGACGACAATAGCGACGCCTGCAGTAAATTTGCGACGCAAATAGCGACGGTAACAGAGAAAAAAAAAATGCCACATATAGCACTGTGTGCTGTATGAGAGCCATACAAAATAGTTTCTGCACTGCTGCATACAAAGCGTTTGCAAACAAAAAGAATCTATACTGAAATCATAAAACTGATAGATGAAATAAATACATGATATTGCATAAAATGCGATTGGTACAATCATAAAACAATATCACGAATACATAGAAAATGTCTACATAGATCGGGCGACTAAAAACTAAAGGTATGTGAGCGCCAAGGATCCGAGGGCGAGCTACAAATCGTCGTCCCCTGAAAGCTCGTCCCTCTGCAAAGGAGCATCAAACAGATTCTGTAGAAAAAGAAACAACATATCAATCCACCATACAATAATGCATTCAAATATCTCATGGTAACTACGGACATGAAAGATGAGAGACTTACTGGGCCGCCGCGTCTGTACAATCGGTCGATCAATGATCTGAGACCGTGCCTCTTTGCATATTGAGTCTCAAGGCCTTGCGGATCACGATTTGTAATGGAGTGCTGCAAAGAAAACAAAATGCTAACTGTTAGAAACATGATTGTCAGTACAAATAATATCTCAAAAAAACAAATAAGCAAAACAAAAGAGAAACTTACAAAGTCCTCCAAATATGTCCTGTGGCCGCCACTCCCAAGATGATGTACCGATCCGGCCTCGATTCGTGCCCTCGCCGCCTCCCGCTGCTGACTCCAACGTCCTGGCGAATTTGTAGCCTCCTCCCTCAGTCGGCGCCAGTCCTCTGCATCTAACCACTCGGGCTTTGGAGCCCCACTCTTGATTGCCTTGCGTGCGTCGGATCGTCTATGTGACATGTATGCACGCATGCAATCCATCATCCAGCCCGTAGAGAATCTATCCACTGCGGCTGGCACCGGGAACTCCTCGTGCAAGGATGCTACTATGTACTCCTTGCTCCCCTCCGGTATGTTCCTCCAATGATCCAGGACGTTGTGCCGAAAAACTTGTTGGCACAACTCCCTCATGCGAGCCATCACCCTCCTCCCCTCATCATTCATGATGATAGCTCCTGACCTGCCATCCACTAGGTATCCATAATCCCTAGGAGTGTGCCTCGTATGGGCCCTCTCCCATCTCCGTCCACGCTCCTGGGCATATCCAGGAGACCCCTGAACATCCGGTGTACCGACGGGGGTACCCTCTCCCGGAGTGCCACTGAAAGGGGTGCCACCAGAGGGGGTGCCACCAAAAGGAGTGCCACCAGAGGGGGTGCCACCAAAAGAAGTGCCACCAAAAGGCGTGACATCTGCCGACGGCTGCGCAAAAGCCGGAGTAACTGGAGTGGACGTCCCCACAGGTGTGACAAATCCTGGAGGTGACCGAGCTCTAGCTGAACGACGAGACGGAGACACCGCGTCCGTGTCTCCACAGCAGCACCCCCCTGATCCTCCTGCAGTCGCAGTCCCTCCCTCTGGCCCAAGTCGCGAGCGTCGAGATCGTCTGCTCGAAGCTGAAGCATCTGATCGCACTGAAGTTGATCTAGCAGAGCGCCCTGACGAAGAACGAGATAGCTCCTGATCTGCTATCTCTCTGAATCTCGCGAGCTGATCTGGAGACATACGTGCCATCATCTCCTGAAACTCCTCATCGCTCATCCCTCGACTCATCCTGAAAATATCGATACCTGCAGAGATAAAAAATAATGTTAGAATAATCAATTGAAACTATACAAAGCGCATTAATATAAATCATTTTTGAAAAATCCATCTTAAAATGCATATCTTATCTACCTTTATGGAAGATCTAAACAACGAATTGAGTAATACAATTGTCCAAGAATGAAGTATTCTATGGTCCCATGTTAATCTCCTGACATAACTCTGCATACACTGGAAGGTCGATAGACATGTCACCACAAAAGAACGAGTCTGCCTCGTTCTCAAAAAATTCTACGACTTCTGTATTTCCATCATTGTTAGCCGATGCGGGCTCCAAGCTTGCGGTGGCCTCCACCCCTTGTAATTTCGATCCCTCTATTTGCATATATTCTTCATCTATGCCTGGAACATCGCTTTGATCATATACTCTCGCACCTCGAGGAGTTGAAGGTATAACATACCACCATCGAGGTTGTCGGGGATTTGGATGGAAGATTACCTGTTCACAAACACTTACAAACCGTCTTCAAACCATTGTGACATAAAGCATGTCGTATTACAATTAGCAAGCAAATGACTAGAAGATTACCTGTTCACAATGTGCCGGCAACACAAAGGTGTCGCGCAAATCCATCCATTTTTTTTCGGAATCTATTTCGAGAAATCCAGATGGACCTCGTCGAACTGTTGCGCCAGCTCCTCCAAGTACCACTTTGAACCACTGCACATCGAATATTATCATGGAGAAGCTACGGTAATTCACCGTAATAATACTTTGCAAATTCCCAAAATACTCCATCTCATCCACAACCGTGTTCGGATCCGTTGCTCGTCGTCGGCTCTCTTGCTCAAACCTTGCCATGACACCACAGTCCATTGTGGAGCGCATTTTGTCAATACGCTCCACCCGAAAATGCCGTCCGCGCGACCACGCTGCACTATATATTTTGTACTGCACATTGAAACACTCAAATTAGATGTAGCAAACAAATTCAGATACGACACATTCTAAACCCCTCATTACCTTTGGACTACATCCCCTCGAGAACTCCCACTCCTCCATTGAGACCTCTACCCCTTCGCTGGATGCTGCGATCAAGGCTCCATGCAACCATCGTGTTGACATAAACCGCGGCATCTCCTCCATGCCTTCGGGATATCGAATCGGTCGGTGACGCGTACTGCGTCGGAATTCAGCTCGCGCTTCCTCTCGATCTTGCCTTGCAATCTGGTACTTGGCGAGCCACGTCTCCATGGAGGCATGGTGCAACATACAAAAGCGATTCACCTTCTCTTCCATTGAGACATCCATTCTTTTTTCTACCCCATTTCCAACCACCACATCTCCAGTCAGCCTGTCATCGTCCTTGAGCGTCCATAGCATTTCATTGTCTGGTTCCACCGTTGGTAGCCATTGTGAGATATGCACTAATGCCTCTGACACCAACCAACCCTCCGCCATGCTACCTTCCGGACGAGCTCGTTGTCGCACAAAGCCTTTCAGGGTTTTCATGAAGCGCTCCAGGAAGAACATCCATCGCGTATGGACAGGTCCGGCAATCTCCACTTCGTCCACAAGATGCACAAGAAGGTGAACTTGTATCGTGAGCATGCTAGTGGGCAGGTATTTCTCAAAGAGACAGACCGTCTCAACTGCTCCCCGCCTTGCGGATTCAATAGAGGACGTCTTAATCTCTTTCTGTGAGATCCATTCCACCAAAGTCGACAGCTTGTAAATGGCCCCGCGAATTTCTGGAGTTAGGCATCCCGCGATCGCGATCGGTAGGACAAACTGCCACAAATGAGAAAGCATTAAGAATAATGGTCACTTTTCAAATTTCAAAATGTCCACACTAATTAAAATCCATTCTGTTCACAAACCTGACATATCTTATGCCAATCATGGGATTTTAGCCCAGACATTTGGTCATCTTTAGAAAATGCGGACCTGAGAGAACGCATCATACTCGTCGGAGTGCGGATAGACTTGATTGATTGCTTCACAATGCGCTCTTCTTTGGTAGACAAAACCCAGGGAGCGCGAGAAAGCTGCACTCCCCCTTCAGCACTCGACTGCGGCCAAAGCGCCTCCATCTTACCTACCTCCTTTAAATCCATTCGTGACCCTATAGTGTCTCTCTTTCCTGTGATGTGGTCCCATAGCAAGCTGCCCACATTTTTGAAAATATGCATGGGATCCAACAAGTGGTTGACCTATAAGTGGGTCCAATATGGCAACTCGTAGAAAACTGAGAGCCGCGGGACGAGCAAGCTAAGGATGAGATGTCCTTTCTTCGTAGAAAGCCATGGAGGAATGTTGTAGTTGACAAGCACTATAGGCCACACACTGTAAGAAGTCGAGCGCAGACCGAATGGGTTCACACCATCCATGGCAAGACCGAGCCGAAGATTCCTTGGCTCTCGCGCAAAGCCTGGGAAGGTAGAGTCAATGTGGCTCCATGCGCGCGAATCTGCTGATATTCGTTGCACTCCATCCGTAGACCTATTCTGCACATGCCACGTTGTCAAGCTTGCCATGGCAGACGTGCGAAACATGTGGTTTATGTGGGGGATGAGCGGAAAGTGTCTGAGGACTTTTTGAGGGATGGTCTGCCCTTGCAAGTCCTGTCGATACCTGTGAGCACCACACTTTGGACATGTCTCCATAGTCTCGTATTCATCTCGAAACAATATGCAATCATTGATACATGCATGGATGTTATTGTAGTCCATGCCAAGCTTCCGTAAAACATGTCGTGCATCATCACGAGACTCAGGCATGGTGTTTGCAGGTGGCAATATATGATATTTCAATAACCTGAAAAAATCATAAAACACCTTGAAAAATCCATCCATATTTACAATAATACTGTTTTTAAAAAAAACAATGAAGTCTGTATGCAAGGTACCTGAATAACTCAGTCACACTCGTATCGCTCCAACCGTATTTTGCTTGCACACTTAAGAGTGCAAGCAATGTCTTCAACCGAGATACTCGGCACCCATCATATAATGGTATGGATGCTTCCTCTCTAAGCGGGTCAGATGTCTCAACATCCATGGGAATCAATGCATCGATCATTGCCTCCATCTCAGGCTCCAAGATTGTAGGCAAGTCGGGAAGGTTGTCTGTCTCCTCTGGCATTGACGATATAGATGGGCCTTGCGAGTGGTCTATTGGCTCCTGCCATCCATCCATCGCACGTCCACGAACTCTTCTAATTGGCCGCAAAGGGTGCACTCCCCCTTGGGTCGAGACATCACCCCCCTGGACACAAAATTTGCCAACAAGACCCAATCTTATTGTGTATGGTTTTCAATTAGCTTGAGAGTACAATGCATGAAAAATGCTAACTTGAAAATACCGTTTGCTGAAAATCTGCAATCGCCTGATCAATAATCTCAGGTTGAAACTCGCCAAATCGTCGTACGTGTTCTATAGACAATCGGCGTTTTCGTCTAATTGCCAACTTGCATTGAGAGCAAGGACATGGGACACGCTGATTAAGATACGACTCGCGGTCTTGAACAATAGGACCTTCTTCGTTTGCCATCTTATCTACATTACAGCAAACGAGGCTTAAATGGATAGCTTTTTGGAGATGTACGTCAACTTGCAAGTTGACCATAAACCTTGCATTGTATATAGTAGTCGAGAGATTTTCCGATGTTATATCTCGGCCTTGTATCATGCTCAACGATTTGTTTGTCCCGGTAGATAATTTTTTGTTATATCTCGGCTTTGAGTATAAGTAATCCATTTTAAAATTAATGCGCGCCATCTATGAAATTTTACAACTATAGTAATAAAATTTATTTCAATCAATTCTACTCATAGTCATAAGACCTGAGAGAAATTATCCTATACTCAATTTAAGGGATCTCCACTTCTATAACAATAATTTTGGGTTAATTTTGATGAAGTACGTGGCCGTATGCAAAGCACATTGCATACCATTATCAATACGTATATTATCTTAAATTTCATTCCCTTCCCTCTCCCTCTCCCTCTCCCTCTCTTCCTCTCTTTCTCTCACCCTCTCCCTCACCCTCTCGTTCTCTTTCTCTCCCTCTCTCATTTCCTCCCTCCTCCTCCCTCTCCCTCTCCCTCCCTCTTTCTCCCTCTTTCTCCCTCTCCCTCTCCCTCGCTCCCTGGCTCCCTCTCCCTCCCCCTCCCTCTTTCTCTCCCTCTCTCATTTCCTTCCCCTCCCCCTCCCTCTCCCTCTCCCTCCCCCTCCCTCTTTCTCTCCCTCTCTCATTTCCTTCCCCTCCCCCTCCCTCTCCCTCTCCCTCTCCCTCTCCCTCTCCATCTCCCTCTCTTTCTCTTTTTCTCCCTCTCCCTCTCTATCTCTCTTTCTCTCTCATTTCCTAAACAAGCAAAAAATAAAGTGATTTAAACATCCTCCAAGCAAAAGGGAGAGGGAGAGATACAATGCACTCTCCCTCTCTTTCTCTTTCTATCCCTCTCTCATTTCCTTCCCCTTCCTCTCCCTCTCACTCTCTTTCTCTCTCATTTCCTCTCCTAAACAAGCAAAAAATAAAGTGATTCAAAAATTAAACAAGCAAAAGGGAGAGGGAGGGAGAGAGAGAATGCACTCTCCCTCCTTCTCCCTCTCTTTCTCTTTCTCTCCCTCTCCTATTTCCTCCCCCTCCCTCTCCCTCTCCCTCTATTTCTCTTTCTCTTTCTTTCTCTTTCGTTCCCTTTCCCTCTCCCTCTCCCTCTCTTTCTCTCTTACTCTCTCGTTTCCTCTCCTAAACAAGCAAAGAAGAAAGTAATTTAAACATTAAACAAGCAAAAGGGAGAGAGAGAGAGAGAATGCATTCTCACTCTCTTTCTCTCCCTCTCCCTCTCTTTCTCTCCCTCTCTCTCCCTCTCCCTCTCCTTCTCTTTCTTTTCCTCTCCTAAATAAACAAAAGAGAACGATTTAAACCTTCAACAAGTAAAAGAAAGAGAGAGGGAGACTCACCAATGAGATATGGCGAGCGTGGGCGGCTTCTCTTTGCAACGAGGGCTCCTCCTCTCCTTCGCGAACAACGACGGTGGCGGTGGCGGTGGCGGCGGCGGTGGCGGCGGCGGCGGCAAGTCTCTTCCTCCTCTTCTCTCACAAAGCCTTGGCTCTCTCCCTCGCTCTCTCCCTCGCTCTCGCTCTCAAAAGGCGAAGAAAACAAAATGAAAACGGCGCTCTGGTTTCGGCCGCGCTTTTTTTCCCTGCGGCGTCGCTATTATTAGCAAAGACTCAAAGGTGATGTACTTAAGTATGTCATTGAATGTCTAAATTTCCAAAGGGTAAAATCTGAACGTGTCAAGCTACCAGGAAAACTCTAAACACTTGACATACCCCATATGAAATGGGAGTTTATTAGCATGGACTTTGTAGTTAAGTTACCCTCTGTGTAAGGAGGATATAAATCAATAATGGAAATAGTAGACATGCGAACAAAGGTCACTCATCTTATTCCAACAAAAACCAATTACAAAGCTTCAGATATTGCAAGAATTTTTGTAAAAGAGATTTTTATGTTACATGGGTTATCTAAAAGCATCATCAGTGATCATGATTCTCTTTTTACATCACATTTTTGGAAGAGTTTATTTGAAGCCATTTGGACCCAACTTTGTTTTAGCACTGCTTATCATCCACAAACTGATGGGGACAGACATAACGAGTTAATCGAGTGATTGAGGATATTCTACACACATATTGCAACAAGGAACGTAAAAGGTGGATTCATTATCTACCCTTAGTTGAATTTGCTTATAATGCCTTTGATCATCAAAGTATTCAGATGACTCCATTTCAGGTACTATATGGTCAAGATTGTCGTATACCGCTTAATTTTTCAGATCCTACTCTAAGGATAGAAGCTTTGAGAAAAATGTTAGAAGAAATGGATGATCAAATCAAGATTATCAGACAAGATATTCAAGCTGCCAAGGACCGACAAAAGGTTTATGCTAATCTAAAAAGGCAAGAACGAGTCTTCAAAGAAGGAGACATGGTCTTTGTCTATGTCCATCCAAAGAAGAGTTCTTTATCTTTAGGAGAATTTAAGAAGCTAATTCCAAGATATTGTGGACCCTATAAGGTTCTCAAGTGCTTAGGACTAAGCACTTACAAGATACAACTCCCTGATAATATAAAAATCCACAATGTATTTCATGTTAGCTTATTGAAAGCATACATAGCTAACCCTTACCATATCCTTGATGATCAACAAGTCGTAATACCTAACCAAGGAGTCCTTGAGCTACAACCTGACAGAGTAATTGATGAAAGGGAGAGAAATTTGAGGAGAAGAACACTTAGAGAATATCTTGTCTAGTGGAAAGACTACATTAGTGTCAGTGTTTATAGTATGGATGGTAAAAAAATACTAGATTTTTGGACAAAACTAGCATATTTTTTACATTTTGGATATTATTTATTGTAAATATCCTAAAAAGTTGTGGAAACTTCTAGAATAGGGTGTCATTTAAAAAAAATAAGTAGCTTTTTTAGCCAATTTTGGAGATTTAATGCAAAAAGAAGGATTGGTAAAATCACGTGCGTCGTAATCCAGTTTATAGGCAATAATTAACACTCCGAACAGGGAGAAAAAGAATGAGTGATGTAGAAGATTTCTGATCAGGTTTCCAAGGGTTTTACCCCCCTTTCGGAGCCATCAAAACCATGAAATTTGTGATTTGAGCATCAAATTGCATCTTGGAAGCTTCAGATTGCTGATTTTGCCAAGATCCCCTCCATAAAGAGATCCTCTTCTTAGCCACAACCCTTATTTTCTAATTTAGCTATAAATAATAGGAATGGAGAGTCGTTGAGAGAGGTTTGAGCAAGTGGAGAGAGGCCCTTCTCAGGGGTATGGAGCAAGAGGGAGGTAGAAGGATACCCCCCCGAGAGGCTGCGAGAGGGAGATAGAGGGGGGGAGAATCAAAAAGAGAGAGAGAGAGGGAAGAAGATCCCAAGAGGATGCGAGAGAGAGAATTAGAGAGGGGGTTAGAAAGGAAATGAATTAACTCAACCTCCCCCTATCACGGTCTTCAACTCGACAAGCTGCTCTCACGCTCTCCCATCTCAGATTCATTCCACCTTCTCTATCTCTCGAACTCACTCGTGAACGATGGCTACAAATCAATGAAGGGGAAAGACCATGAAATCCACGACAACCGGTCAAAGAACAGGTATTTCTAAAGATATATGAATGCTCAAGGTTGCCGGAATTGCCACTACCAACAAAACATCGGGTTTGGCAAACACAAGCACAATAAAAGACAAAATTCCCAATGACATCATACCAAACCATGTTATTCACAACTCACAAATAGGTTATTATTTTCATATTTTTATATAAAATAATAAGGTTTTTTCTAAAATTAAGTACATAAGATGTTAGCTTTTGCATTTACACTTACAGAGATGTCAGTTTCATCTAGAGCGCGTATTATTAATACATGCACAAACAATTAACTACTACCTATGATTTGTAGATAGATTAATCAAGATTATAATTCGTAGAATCATGATGGACATAATTGCACGAGGTTATTGCATGAAATGAATAAAGGATGTTATGCGCACTCGAGATTAGTAGAATAACTCAATATATTTATTGCCAAACACAAAAATGGTTAGGAGTTTATTAATTCTTAAAAAGTGAAAGTCTATTTAAAGAATCTTGTAAATCATCTCGTTAAATTACTATCCTAATATTTTTCTAAGTACCAACTAAAGGAAATTCGTTTATGTTGGGTAAGTTAGCCCTAAACGGAAAATTTGTGTCTTGCTTAACGTTGAAAGATTTGTATTCAACACTTATTTATGGGAAGAAGAATCCTCATTAGAATGTAAGGTTACCTTGGGTTAAGGATCTACCTTGGCTATGTGAAGTTGTGAACTACACGATGGTGTGATTGTCATTGTTTGAAAGGATTGTTTGTGTTTGCTAGAGTCTAGATCTTTGATTAAAAACATTGACAAACAGGATAAAATGAAAGATCGTGCTAGACTACCACCAAGCTAGCTATTGTAAGACCTTACTCCAAGGGGGTCATGATTATCGCTTAGAGAGACTTAGACGGACTCCATAGCAGAAGGGTCTATCTGTAGGGATAGTCTTGAGCAGTAGGAAATATGGATGCTGGGGGGCTCTGGTCGTAAATTCTACATTACTCCTAGAATCTGACGAGCCCCTTTTGTGACCCAGGATGGGATCCTGGAACCCTAATACTAGTTACAAGGGAGGAATCTTGGTAGATAGAATACCCTCGTGGAATTCTGTATATCTTCCGTAGCATCGAAGAAGTCCCTCTTGACTTCATACAACTTTAGATAACAAAAATATTTTGATTGTCAAATAGCTTCATTTGGTTTTCTACAACCTCCATTACTTTAGTCACTTTGAGTTCATATTGCACTTAAGACTATAATTTAATTTGCTATTATAGTTATTGTTGATGTTGTAATTGCTACTACTATAGTTGTTGATGCTATTCATTTTGCTATTGTATGTACATATTGAAAGCTTGTAACATTTGTTTTACATCATTAGAAGAATCTCCCAATCCTATAGGTCCTATAGATCTTGAAGGTACTATTGAATCTTTCATATTATCGTAGCTTGGACGTGGCTTCTCATATCGAATTCATCAAATATCGAGGGGGGTATATATTAAGCTATAAACCATAGGGGTTCATGAGAATAGATAAGATGAAAGGAAGAATCAAGAGAACCAAAAATGCTTTGTATATAAATCTACAACATGAGTTTGTATCCCATAGGCATATATTTGGAATATTTATATGGATATGTTTTTCTTGTTTTTCATTCATTGAACAAGTAATCACATGACAACATAGTTAGCTATCTTAAGAAACATGATTTTTTGGGGGGGGTTTGCATGCTATCAACTAAAAAAATCGTGTTTCTAAATAGAAGGGTTGACAACATCTAGTTTTCTATCCTTCTTCAACATTGTCTTAAAAAACAAAAATATGATTGCTTGTACTACCTTTCCTTCTTGATATTTTGCTTTTCATAAGGCACATTGCAAGACTGTATCCTTGAAATTTTATCCAAAGCTAAAATAGATCATGTTTGCAATCATTTATAAGGTTTTTAGGCATTTTAAGCTCAATGTTGGGGTCAAAATCACCAAAATTTATAGTCTTAAGTATTTTTTTATAGGAATTCAATTTTTTAAACTAGTCACGGGATATCATTAAATCTAAGTTACCTTTACTATCATTAGCAATTGGCTTTTTACAAAGAAATTAATGAAAATTGATCTTATAAGATCTTGTAAAAAAAATTATTGTTTATTTCATAAATCATTTTTATCATAGCAAGGATAAAATCAATTTCTAGGAAGACAAAGTATAATCCTAAATAAATATATTAAAAGATTCATCAAGTCTTAAAGTTGGCTAGTCAAACTTCTTGGGCAAAGCAATATTATTTCATTAGTTCTTTAAAGGGGTCCCATAGAGATGAGAGAGGGAGAGGAAGAGAGAAAAGGAAATGAGAGAGGGAGAAGAGAGAGAAAAAACACTAAACATAATAGGGAAAGAGAGAAAGAGAGGGAGAGGAAATGAGAGAGGGAGAGAAAGAGAGAAAAGGAAATGAGAGAGGGAGAGGAAAGAGAAAAAAATGAGAGAGGGAGAGGAGAGAGAAAAAGAGAGAAAAAACATTAAACCTGATAGGGAAAGAGAGAAAGAGAGGGAGAGGGTGAGGGAGGGAGAGGAAATGAGAGAGGGAGAGGAAGAGAGAAAAGGAAATTAATTGTCGTTGTTTGTTGTAGTAGTAGTAGTAGTTTTTTTTCTTTTCTTGTTTATTGTTGTTTAGTTTTCTTGTTTTTTTTGTTGTAGTAGTAGTTTTTTCTTCTTTTCTTGTTTATTGTTATAGTAGTAGTAGTAGTAGTAGTAGTAGTAGTAGTAGTAGTAGTAGTAGTAGTAGTAGTAGTAGTAGTAGTAGTAGTAGTTTCTTTCTTTTCCTTTCTTGTTTATTATAGTGGTCATAGTCGTGGTAGTGGTAGTGGTGGTGGTGGTGGTAGTCATAGTCATAGTCATAGTCGTAGTCGTAGTCGTAGTCGTAGTCGTAGTCGTGGTCGTGGTCGTGGTCGTGGTCGTGATTGTGGTCATAGTCGTGGTCGTGGTCGTGGTCGTGATCGTGGTCATGGTCGTGGTCGTGGTAGTCGTAGTTATAGTCGTAGTCGTAGTCGTAGTCATAGTCGTAGTCATGGTCGTGGTCATAGTCATAGTGGTAGTCCTAGTCATGGTCTTCATCGTAGTCGTAGCCATGATCGTTAAAGAAAATGAGAGAGGGGGAGGAAGAGAAAAAATAAGAAGGAACGAGAGAGAGGGAATAAACATATAGCATAATAAAGAAAGAGAAAAAGAGAGAGGGATGGAAGGAGAGGAGATAATGCATTGGCTAGGTAAACGGCTAACCGTGAGGGGTACGGCCATGAATCCACAGATCATCCCCACGGAGGGGGGGAGGGTAGAACACCCATTGGTAGAAAGAAACAGTTAACACCCTGGGGGTGCGCTGCACTAGGGAAAAAAAGCAGAAAGGTTAAGAAATATAGTAATCCACTTATTCTTCGTCGACATAAAATTCATTAATTGATAACGGGATATACAAAGAGGTAATTTTTTATGGTACGCTCGCTAAAAAAAGGCCATTTTGTAGCTAATCATTCAATAAGAACCATTAAGAATCTGAATCTGCGGAGGAAAAATAGGGTTATAATAACCTGGTCCCGTGCTTCTTCAGTGGTACCTACAACGATTGGTCATACTATTGCCGTTCACAATGGGTGAATGGCAAAGAGAGAGTGGTGGTGAGGTCCAGTGCAAAACCATGAGACGAGAAACACTCCGACATATATATGTTAATCTGTGGGTTGGTGGGTGCCACTGGAGACTTTACATACGTTAATTTTTGCTGAGTTACAAGAGAAGAAATCCCTTCTCAAACAATTTAAGAAAGAAAAAAAGAATGATAACAAAAACAAATTGTTTGTCATAACGTAGAAAAAATGGAAAACGATGAAGGTCTTATTGTTCAAGATCATGATGCGTATCTTAATCAGCATATCCCATGTCCTTGCTCTCAATGCAAGCTGGCAATTAGACGAAAACGTCGATTGTCTATAAAACACGTACGATGCTTCGGCGAGTTTCAATCTGAGATCATTGATAAGGCGATCTTGGATTTGCAGCAAACGGTAAGAAAAGTTAATATCAATCATGCATTGTACTCACAAGCTAATTGAATACCATATATAAGAAGATTGGGTGTGGCTGGAAAATTTTCTATCTAAGGAGGTGATGTCTTGTCCCAAGGAGGAGTGCACCCTTTATGGCCAATTAGAAGATTTTTTGGGCATGCGATGAATGGAGTGCCTGAGCCAATCCACCACTTGGAAGGTACTACCCAATCTATACCGTCAATACCAGAGGAGACAGGCAGCCTTCCAGACCTACCTACAATCTTGGAGCTTGAGATGGAGGCAATGATTGATGGATTGATTCCCATGGATGTTGAGACTTCTAATCCACTTAGAGAGAAACCATCCATACCATTATATGATGGGTGCCGAGTATCTCGCCTGAAGACATTACTTGCACTCCTAAGTGTGTAATCAAAATACTGGTGGAGCGATGTGAGTGCAACCGAGTTGTTCAGGTACCTTGTACGCACGCTTCGTTGATTTCTTTTCGGCACTATCATTAAAAAAATTTGTGCTTTTTCAAGGTGTTTTATGATTTTTTTTAGGTTACAAAAGCTTGGCATGGACTACAACAGCATCCATGCATGTATCAATGATTGCATACTATTTCGAGGAGAATACGAGACTATGGAGACATGTCCAAAGTGTGGTGCTCACAGGTATCGATAGGACTTGCAAGGGCAAACCATCCCTCAAAAAGTTCTTAGACACTTTTCGCTTATCCCCCGTATAAACCACATGTCTTGTATGTCCAGCATGGTGAGCTTGACAATGTGGCATGTGCAGAATAGGTCCACAAATGGATTTCAACGAATATCAGTAGATTCACGCGCATGGAGCCATATTGACTCTACCTTCTGAGGCTTTGACTGAGAGCCAGGGAATCTTCGGCTCGGTCTTGCAATGGATGGTGTGAACCTATTCGGTCTGCGCTCAACTTCTTATAGTGTGTGGCCTATAGCCCTTGTCAACTACAATATTCCTCCTTGGCTTTCTACGAAGAAAGGACATCTCATCCTTAGCTTACTTGTCTCTGGTCGCTACAAAGTCAAAAATATGGACGTGTATCTTCGTCCATTAGTCGATGAGCTTAAGATTTTGTGGGAGGAGGGGGTCATCGTGCAAGATATGAGCAAGCACGATGGTCGAAGGTCCGCCAACATTCGAGCCATTCTCATGTGGACGATGCATGACTTTCCAGGATTCAAACAGTGCTCTGGTAGATAGGCTTCCGTTCTCATTGGTAATATTTATATTTTATCTCGTTCAAGTTTGTATTCACTGGATAGAGGTGTTGGAATAGGTCTGGTTACCTCAGATTATCATGCATGTCCATTGTGTGGGCCACATTTAAGACTCTTGAAGGTCACAAACCACGAAGAAGATGGTATATCAAGAACATGCCGCTTTCTTGCCAGAGGATCATGAACTCAGGGAAGGTTTTCTTGGACAACCTCCAACAGGTATGAATGCCGTAAGCTAGTACGAGCTGAAAATGGTCCACGCGGAGTCACATCCAAACAGAATGTGACGGTTCTCAGTTTTCTACGAGTTGCCATATTGGACCCACTTACAGATCAACCACTTGTTGGATCCCATGCATATTTTCAAGAATGTGGGTAGCTTGCTAAAGTTTGTGAGTGTACTGGTTGGATCCCATGCATATTTCCAAAAGACATCACAATGAATTTGTAATGGTCGTACCTTGTGTTAAATGCAATTTTTAAAATGTCTTCTTGTTTGATCCTTTAAATCTGATAAATTGCATAATCTTAGATTAATCTTTGAGAAGATCTTCACACCTTGAAGACAGTCAAGTAATTAATATATCTTTGGAATTGTATATTTATTCTTGATCGTCACCTAGTTTAATCCACATTAGTCGATGTAGAGGCAGGGGGCGAGGAGGAGGGGGGTGATCAATTGTGAGAGGAGAAAGGAGAAGCAAGCACAAATATGCTTGAAATCTCCCTTCGTGATTGCATCAAAACATTGATAAAACTAAGATTTTTCTTCTTCTTTACCTCACATTAATTGATCATAACTTCAAACCATAAAATTTTCTCCATTGATTGAAACACGTTCAACTCAATATAGTCTCCTTCCAATTAAAAAGAACCTATAAATATGTTAGTGAAGAAACTATTACCAATAGAAGATACTAAGTAGAAAAAAAAAGGCTCAACCTATATTCCATGATAGACATAGGGTACTCCCAAGTCTTTCTATTGAACAAATGATATGTGAAGAAAAAGGCACATAATCTTCTGATGTACTTGAATAACATGCAATTGTAAATCATTCTCTTCCATCTTTTTTTAAATATTTAATATTGAGGCTTTTCCAAGCTTGACACCAAACTTGACGAAATGTCTATTATTTCAAGCACTTCTCTTGTTTTGGCAATGTCTACCTCTCACATAGGTAATACATCTCTTATGCTCACCAATCTATCCATACTTCTCTCAAACCCCATGAAAATAAGAACGAGGAAATTGATAAGTGTGTAAGGAGCTCATTGTTTTATCTTCTCCTTAATGCCTCAACTTGAAAGCTCAAAAGTGGCTCTATAATCCATATGGTGGTCCTCAATGATCTATCTCCACTACTCATTTACTCCCAATTTAATCTATAAGTGCTCGTTTGTAAGAAGCTGGGAATAAGGATTTAGTGTAAATAATATTGATATTATGCCATGTCACACTGAAATTGGTATAAAAGGAGAGGATATGTAATTTTCCATATCTTTTTGACACATTAATACAATTATTGTCCTTCTCTCCCATCTTGCTCACAGCTTCTATGGCTTCTCCCTCTTTCCTATCTTTCTCTCTCCAAATCTAGTCTTTCTCTCTCCTCATCACTCTTCTTTTGTCTCTTTTGTAATCTTCTCTCTCCTCTTTCTCTCTCCCTAGTTCACTCTGTGACATGTTAACAAGAGGAAATGTGAAGAAGTGAAGAAACCCAATCTTTCCTCCAATCCACCTCTCACCCAAGAATAAAGAAAAGAATACAACAGCATGAAGCAAGAGAGAAGCTTTGCTTCCCAAGTTCCTCACTCTCTCTCTTACTCTCACACTCTCACTCTCCGTCTCTCACCTAGGAAGAAAGGGAGGAAGACAAAACCATGAAGCAAGAGGGAAGCTTTACTTCACAAGTTCCTCACTCTCTCCCTTACCCTCACACTCTTGCTCTCCCGCACTCTCAAGATGAAGCACAAGCAGATAGACTAGAGGTAAGAAGGATAAGAGGGCTCTCAAGTTTGTATATCACAAGAATGAGCATATTCATTTACTTTTTTACTTTTATATATAGACTTTAAGTTAGATAGCATCCATTCCTTCTTTTAGTTCTCAGTGGGGACCTTCTCAATTTATGTACACATATCACGGGGGTAAGAGAAAGTAGGGTGAAGGGAAATTCAAGAAGAGGAATAGACAGAAGAT
Organism: Lygodium microphyllum; assembly: GCF_053477565.2. Classification (NCBI taxonomy): domain Eukaryota; kingdom Viridiplantae; phylum Streptophyta; class Polypodiopsida; order Schizaeales; family Lygodiaceae; genus Lygodium; species Lygodium microphyllum. Next base: position 182,631,553 of record NC_141135.1, read on the forward strand.
AAGGGGTTTAAAGAAATAGAAGATGTAGAAGAATACTCATAGAGGTGAAGCCCGTCAATTTATTTTTGCATTCTGAGAATATAAATCTCTTGTAGACCAAGAACATGCATTAAAAAATGGCTTCCTCTCTGCTACTCAAACCACCAATCTGATGCTTCTGTTGGCTTCGAAAGGGGGGTAAAATACCAGGACGCCTAGTCAAAATACTCCCAGATCACTCCTTCTTCTCCCAGTTTGGAGTGTTGTTCATTGCCTGAAAACTGTGATCGCACATCGCACAATTTTACCAATCCTTCTTTTTGCATAAAATCCCCCCAAAATGGCTGAAAGCCACTTTTTTTCTTTTTCATGTCACCCTATTCTAGAATTTGTCTACAAATTTTGGATATTTACAATAAATAATATCTAAAATATCAAAAATAGACTAAGCTTGTCCAAATTCTAGTATTTTTGAACCATCCACACCACAAACACTGACATGAATGGCTAATATGGCATTGGCTCTCTAGATCAATAAGAAAGTTGAATGACGATGCACTCTACAGTTTTTCATACTGTGACTTTGTTAGCAGCATGACAACGGGTTGTCCTTCCCAACATGAAATATTTCAACTTACACAAATGTTTAGTCCAACTCTCAAAATATTATTATAAATGATAACACATCTGTAAATATTTTTAAAAATTTTGCATACCTTGTACCTTTTGCTTGATTTGCACCTCTTTGCTTTTTGTTGCCTTTTTTCACCTTTCCAATTTTATCATTCTCCTCATTTGATAATAAATAATCTTTGTCCTTAAAAAAGTGCACATTGACAATCCATTAGGGGAGTTTTGAGGTCTCAAAAAAGTTTTATAAGATATCTTCAAGAGAGAAAATATGTGGGGAGAAAAATCATTTTTTGAGTTTTCAAAAGTTTGTTTATAAATAATCATATTTAAAATTATAAAATATCATTATCATAACATTCTTATGGCTTACATCAAACCTAGAAATATGGACCTCCATAAAGGTGATAATGATTGGCCCAATAATGATTATACATTTTCATCATAAAAGTCATAATGAATACTCAATTTGAATTTTTTTCAATTTTCATTGCTTTATTCCATCCACATTTCCTTCTTTCTTTCTCCTCCTCCTTACTAGTTTTATCCTTATTCTTATTCTTTTTCAAATTCACACAATTTTCTAATACACTGATCTTCAAATCATATCCTTAGCTACAAATAAATTATCAAATGATCTTCATATTTTTAGTAGAAAAAATCATTATCATCTTTATATTGAGCTAGAATGTGAGTACGAAGCGATCATAAAAAGTACAAAACTCAACACTATTTTAGAGTCCATGAAGCATATGTGGAGATTTGAAGGAAAGAAAAAACTTGATCTTTGGTTGGATGGAAAGTCACATCATGAAGATCCCATAAAAATAGTATATCTTTTTTCTACAATACCTCTTAATTGATGAGGTTTATTGGTGATGATTATAATGGTTTTTTAATATGTATCTCAACCTTGTTGTAGAAAAAGATGTTCTGAGATTGTAGAATCACTTATTAACAAAATATAGACATGAGTTTTTATGCAGGGTGAAAGAAAGTTAACTTAGTATGCTTTGTGTAGTTATTAGCAATAACATGTTAAGAAAATCGATTGATTAATAAGCCCTCAATCAAAAAACATGTTAGTACTTATCACAAACTTTATGTGCACTTTTATCTATCCAAAATAAAAACATGGACAAAAAGTTAGATGATTATAAGGCATGAATTTCTTTGACATTAATTGCATAAGTATGAATCTTGGTTTCTTTTGAATTAGTGTTAATTTTTTAACTTATTTTAATTTAATAATATTATATTAAAATTTAATTTTTAGTTTACTTTAAATAATCTTTATTTAAATTTTTAACCTTGTAATTTTTTGAAATTTAATAAGTGTATATATATAAGAAAAATGTTTTTTAATTTATAAAAGAAAGGGTTAATTAACCCACAAGAGTGGTGGTTAATTAACCCTCAGTAGTAGTCTTGTACCAGAAAACTAGTTTTACAAGCCGCTTTAGCAACTCGGGTCCTATTTCATTATATTTGAAATAACATGTGCATATAATACCCAAATTGGATGGAACTTTTCGAAAATTGTAAGATAGTGGAGCAAAAGCTTTAGAACAAGTTTTAAGTCGGAATTCATTGTAATATGTTGGCTAACGGTTGTCCAAGCACGTCTTTTGCGGTCCATTGAGAGACGAATCTAAGTGTCGCTACCCAACACTCCCATGGAATGTTACGGGGTTTGTTGCTTAGGGTGTTTTGAGTTCCCAATGGAACGTTCATGGTCAAATCCACTAGGATCGACCTAAAATTCGGGTTCCTAGTGATCAAGGTCTCCTGATAACATTCTAGTGTCGGCGGATCCTACACATCTTACTTTACATAGAGGTACCTGAGCCGAAGCAGATCCATGCCGCATTTGGTTCAAAGAGAATGGGAAACAAGAGGATGTGCCACTCAACCTCTCTACCCCTACGGCATAGTCCCATTACGGTCCCCTAAAACAACATGAATCAGGGTTCTAACCTAACAATTTCTAAGGGTCAAACCTTGCAAGAAGCCTCCCAGTTCTCTGGGACCACCTTGCCGTAGGACAACCCCATCAGGGGTTTCGCCCACCCACTTCCCTCAATAGGCATTCTTTAGTTATCTAATTAGGTCCTACCACAAGTATGTGTGACATTTAAAATCAGCTTTCTTAATTAAGCCTTTTAGGGAATAGGTTTTGTTCACGTAATTCATAACATAGACACGAATACAAAGCAAGCTATCCTTTTGACAAACAAGTTCCTTAACTTATCTTCAAGTTAATCTTTGTCTCCTACCCATACAAGAGAAATTATATATCCCTTCTTCCCTGAAAAGTAACTAGTCCAAATCACATGGCACAACAATTTCCATCCTTTATCTAGAATAGGATCTTCCAACGCCACAGACATTGGGGCCACGAAGGTCCTCAACTCCATTCCGGACTTGGCAAGGGGTGTCCAGAGCTCCACCTGACCCATAAGCTGCCTAGGAGTAAAATACCATTTCTGTGGTTAGCCTTTTCACCACTCGACCTTCGGCCCATGAATCAAGCAATGCCCTTATCGGGTTAATCCACGGTGTGATCTTGGAGGTGATCCACCCATGCAAAGGACCTTTCCTTAATTAACTCATTTAAGAATCAAGCACAGTCAATGAAATTAGCCCTAATATCATCTTCCAAGAAAACATTCAGTTATTCCCATGGCAATTTGTCATCATAGACCCCTGCCATGAATTTACCACCAATCACAACCACATGGAGTAATCATTCAAACAACAACACAACAATCAATTGAATGCAAAAGCATTTAGGGCATTGTTTGATCAACCAACAAAACTAATTGTATTTTTCCAAAAAATGCAAGAATAGGCGCGATAAAATTTCTATCGCATATTTGCTCTCCCCCTTAGGTCAAAGAGCGATATTATGCAAAATTTTACGTAACACTCCCTTTCTTTGGCTAGGGCATATGTCAAGGTTTCAAACAGTGTACAAGACATAAGTTCTATAGATCACTTTCATTGATCGATAACCCAACCTTCTTCCCAACAAGTATAAAAGTAGTGGTCTTTACCTTGTCTTAGGGTTTTCTAATCCTTGAGCTCTCCACTTGCCCTTGAGGCCTTGATTTGTTGTTTGTATCTAGCCTAAACCGAATTGGATTGATGAAAATAGTAGTTATCAAATGGATCATCTCAAGGTATTTTAGTTTTAATCCTTATGACCAATGCTTGTACTACCTATGCACATCATCAAGATCCCAATCTATTAAATATGAGCTATCAGTTCGTGTTATTAGCAAGAGCTTGGATGTAGAGTTTCTAGGATGAATTTCCTTTAGGCTAGATTTTGTACCATGCAATCCGTCAAGCGTGCAAGCTACAATATACTTTCAGTATGGTGAAAACCATATCTATTATTTACAAGAAAAGGGGAGCGACAATACCTTTGAATCTTATATGGTGCTTAATATATTTTGTATGGATTTTATCGCATAACAACTAGATGCAACTTACTTCTCTTGATACATGCACTTCGCGAGCTCCATCTTTGAATATTTGAGATGAAATTTATCCTTTTCAATGACCTATTCTCGTGTAGCATCGTACAGCCTAATGTGTCTCATGCGAAAATAGAAGCAAATGACTAACAATTTAGAAATGTATTGTTTACATCCGGTACCGTAGTTGCATTGGTGGTGATATCCTCACCCAAGGCTTCATTGTGAATTGTGGGATTTCCACCCACACCTGACATACTTCTCTTGGGGGCCATTCTCAATCTTCCTTTCTTCTAGGCGCAACCCCTGCTAGAATTTCAGTAGCCTCTTGTTCAAGTGGATGGCATAAAAAGGGGGGGGCAAAGCTCACAGGATAGGGATTAAGTTTGCGGGGAAGGGAAGGGGTGTGTGGTCACCCTCTAAGGAGGGGAAGAGAAGGAGAAACCTTCTAGAAGGCTCTCTCTCTCTCTCGATATGCCCAAGGGGGGGTAGGCCATGTGGCCTCCCCCCTCAACATCATTGTCATCATCGCCATCTTCCACACCTTCTTCGTCATCATTGGCATCATCTCCTTTTTCCTCCCCACCATCACCCACTCCTTCTTCCTCCCCCCGCCACCTGTTCGGAGATGACAAGGGGAGAGGATTTAAAAAATTTAAACTAATTTTAATCTTTTTTTTTGGGAGGGGAAATATTATATCCTCTCCCTCTTAGAGAACTCGAGATGTCCTCATCTCGGAAGAAATTGGGGATTTCATTCTGGAGCCTATGGGGTAGGAAACATCACACATTTGTTGCGATGCTCTGATCACTCATAAGCATAAGGACTAAAACAACAACTTATTGTATTTGGTATATCCAAATCCGAGTCTGACCAACTAGCTATCATTGCTTGATTGGTAGAAGAAATTCCTGAAGCAAATAAATAATCATCCATCGACTCAATCCATATCTCTGCCTCTACTATGACGTCTATTCCTCTTCCACCAACTCAGTTGCCTTAATTTTCTTGAGAATTAATTTCTTCTCTTGCATGTCAAAATTTGTGGGTGTAGAAGGAGCCTAACAATCAAGCCATACCACTTAGGTTATTCTGCTTAGGATATGTCTACAAACCATACATTAATCAATCATCCATCACTACAAAGTTTTACTCTGATACCAACTGTAGCGTGAAGCCTATTGGTTGTCTAGGTACGTTTTTAGCAGTCCATGAATCTAAGTGTCATTGCTTGACACTCCCATGGAATGTTAGGGGGTTTGTCGCTTAGGGTTTCTCAATTCTGTGTCGCAATAGAACATTCGTGGCCAAACCCACTAGGATCGACCTGAAATTTGGGTTCCTATGGTCAAGGTCTCCTGATTTACACAAAGATACCCGAGCCAAAGCAGGTCCATGCCACACTTGGTTCAAAGAGAATGGGAAACGAGACAGATGCACTACTCAATCTCTCTTACCCTAAGGCATAGTTCCATTCCGGTCCCTTAAAACGACATGAATCAGGGTTCTAACCTAGCAATTTCTATGCATCCGAACATCGGTAAAACCTTGTGAGAAGCCTCCTAGTTCTTTGGGACCACCCTATCATAGGACAAACCCATCAGGGGTTCTGCCCACCCGTTTCCCTCAATAGGCATTCTTTAGTTATCTAATTAGGTCCTACCATAATTATGTTTGACATTTAAAATCAGCTTCCTTAATTAAGCTTTTTAGGGAATAGGGTTCGTTCACGTAATTTACAGCACAGACACAAATATAGAGCAAGAAGTCCTTTTGACAAACAAGTTCAAACAAGTTCCTTAGACATTGGGACCAGGGAGGTCCTCAACTCCATTCCGGACTTGGCCAGGGGTTTCCAGAGCTCCACCTGACCCACGAGCTACCTAGGAGTGAAACACCATTTTCGTGGTTGGCCTTTTCACCACTCGACCTTCGGCTTGTGAATCGAGCAGTGCCCTTCTTGGGTTAATCCACTGTGCAATCTTGGAGGCGATCCATCCGTGCAAAGAACCTTTCCTTAATTATCTCATTTAAGAATCAAGTGCAATCAAGGCAATCAGCCCTAATATCATCTTCCAAGAAAACATCCATTTATTCCCATGGCAATTTGTCATCATAGACCCGTGCCATGAATTTATCACCAATCACAACCACTTGGAGTAATCATGCAAATGACAGCCCAACAATCAGTTGAATGTAAAAGCATTCAGGACATTGTTTGATCAACCAACAAAACCAATTGTATTTTTTCAAACAATGCAAAAATAGGCACGATAACATTTCCATCGCATATTTTCTCCCCCCTTGGGGTCAAAGAGCGATATTATGCAAAATTTTACTTAACACTCCCTTCCTTTGGCTAGGGCATATGTCAAGGTTTCAAACACTGTACAAGATGTAAGTTCTATAGATCACTTTCATTGATCGATAACCCAACCTTATTCCCAACAAGTATAAAAGTAGTGGTCTTTACCTTGTCTCAGGGTTTCCTAATCCTTGATCTCTCCACTTCCCCTTGCGGCCTAGAGTTATTGTTTGTATCTAGCCTAAACCAAATTGGATTGATGAAAATAGTAGTTATCATATGGATCTCAAGGCATTTTAGTTTTAATCCTTATGACCAATGCTTGTACTAACTATGCACTTCATCAAGATCCAAATCTATTAAATATGAGCTATCAATTTGTGGTTTTAGTAAGAGCTTGGATCTAGAGTTTCTAGGATGAATTTCCTTTAGGCTAGATTACTTACCATGAAATCCATCAAGCATGCAAGCTACAACATACTTTTAGTATGGTGAAAAACATATCTATTATTTACAAGAAAAGGGGAGTCGACAATACTTTGGAATCTTATATGTTTCTTATGTTGTATATAGATTTTATCGCATATCAACTAGATGCAACTTACTTCTCTTGATACATGCACTTCGCAAACTCCATCTTCCAATATTTGAGATAAAATTTATCCTGGTCAACTACCTATTCTCATGTGGCATTGTGCGGCCTGATGTGTCTCATGTGAAAATGGAAGCAAGTGGTTAACAACTTAGAAATGTATTATTTACATTCAATACTATAGTTGTATAGGCAGTGATACCCTCGCCCGAGGCTTCATTGTGGATTGTGGGATTTCCACCCACACTCGACATACTTCGCTTGGGGGCCATTCTCAATCTTCCATTCTTATAGGCGCAACCCTTGCTGGAGTTTCAGTAGACTCTTGTTCAAGTGGATGGAAAAAAAGGGGGGGAAATCTCGCGCGATAGGGATTAAGTTTGTAGGGAAGGGAAGGAGCATGTGGTAACCCTCTAAGGGGGGGAAGAGAAGGAGGAACCTTCTAGAAGGTTCTCTCTCTCTCTCTCTCTCTCTCTCTCTCTCTCTCTCTCTCTCTATGCCATGCTAGGGAATCAAGGCCTCCCTCTTTCCTTGCGATGGGTGGAAGAAGAGAAGTAATCAATCGCATCCCTAGGGGGGATGGGGGGTTATACATGTTGGGGGAGTGGAGAGGAGGTGGTGGTGTCCACCACCCATCATGTCCGCATGGCAGCGGGGCTTCTTAGCCCCTCCAGGTGACCGCACGGGCTCGATATGCCCAAGGGGGGGTGGTAGGTCATGTGGCCTCCCCCCTCAACATCGTCACCATCGCCATCTTCCACTCCTTCCCCATCATCATTGGTGTCATCTCCTTCTTCCTCCCCGTGGTCATCCACTCCTTCCTCCCCTTGCCACCTATTCGGTGACGACAGGGAGGGGAGGATGAAAAAAATTTCAACTACCTTTTTTTTTTGGGGGGGGAGGATATTGCATTCATTTTCTACAAAAAATGGATTCCAAAAGTGCATGAAATTTGATCAAACATCACTCTCAACAACTCTATTTGGAGCTCTTTATAAAGTTAATAGTTTTTATCTAATTTCACATCTCTTAATGAAATGATACTTTGCCACATCCAAGAAAATACAAGAAAACTAACAAGAAATGCTTCAATGAAATGCTAGAAACAAACCATAGCTTTCCATTCATATTCAATGAGAAGGAGAAATACAAATGTTGAAGACATGGCTGCTTGTTGAGAATACTATGATGATAGCTGTTGCAAGGTACACACCCTTTGCAATGGTGGGAAGGAAGAAACCTTCTAGCTCCAAGAAGTGGATTTTCAAGAAATGAATTGAAAAGATATGCTACATTGGCACTCTCTTGCCTTTTATACTCTACCCTAAAATAGACTAATTGGCCTAATTAAAGTAGCATGAAAATTGCTTTATTACAATCCATCCCTGCCCAAAAGTTTTGTCCTCAAAACTTTGAAGACTGAAATGACAAGTGGATGGTAAATTTAAAGGAACAAGAGACCAATGCTGAATATCCTTGTTGAAGTTGTCCTTTGAAGAAGATACTCTTTCATGAAAAGAATCTTGAAAATAAACTCAAAATAGTGGAAATCTGGAATGTTGTCCTGAACAGGGTAGTGATAGTAATTGACCCATAACTTTGGATAGAAATGTCGGAATGATGCATATGAGGTATAGAAATGAAGTTTACTTCATAAGGTATCCATCCATGTCATCAATATCCAATTTTGATGTCGATAGGTCAATTATTTTCATGACAGAAATTTATAACAACAAGCTGTCCACTGTGTAATGAGCTAAGTATCTTCTTGAAGAAGCCATGGATATGGATCCAAATATGAAGCATGCTGCCAAGATGATTCTTCCATAGGCAATCCTTTCCATTTGACAAGGTATTCCATAACAATACAGTTCCGTAGAACCTTCTCCCTTTTGCCAATAATCCTTTTGGGCTCATAGATGATTAAGCCATCTTCATCAAGAGGAGGTAATTCTTCAAGAACTTGTATGTCAGGGCCAATATACTTCTTAATTTGAGACACATGAAAAACATTATGAATGCGTGTGGATAAAGGCAAATCAAGTTGGTAAGCAAGATCTCCAACTTTTCTTGTGATTTGATATGGACCATAATAGTGATGAGCAAGCTTATTATGTCCACCCTTGAGAGAAGCATAACAAGACTTAGGTACTTTCAAAAATACCCATTCTTCTTCTTCAAAATCCACATGCCTTCTCTTATCATCCGTATATAATTTCATTGACTCTTGTGCCTTCCTGATGTTTTCTTTGCATTGCTTCATTAAGGCTTCCATCTTTTTCAACTCTTCTTGAGCAAGAGGATTCACTTCATCATGAAACAATGTTGAAGGTACTTGGACTTTGTATCCATACAATGCCTCAAATGGTGACATACCAATACTCATATGATGAGTATTATTATAATAGGACTCCGCAAGATGAATCCAATGATCCCATGCATTCTGCGTATCATGGCAAAAATGTCTCAAATAGACCTCTAACCATTTATTGACCCTTTGAGTTTGGCCATCTATTTGTGGATGATAGGCAATACATGGAGTTAATTTGGTACCCATGGAAGTAAAGAGAATTTTCCAGAAATTTCCCATGAACTTGGAATCCCTGTCAGAAACAATCTTCATAGGTAATCCATGAAGTCTGAAAATTCCTTCCATGAACTGATCTGCCACCTGTTTGGCTGAATATTGGACTTTGGTAGGTAAGAAGTGGGCTGATTTGGTAGGATGATCAACCACAACAAAAATGCTATTCCAGCCCTGCTTAGTGGTAGGAAGTCCTATAGTGAGATCCATACTGATATCAGTCCATTTACCATGAGGAATAGGAAAAGGCTGAAGTAAACCACTAGGCAATAAATTAGAATCTTTATTCTGCTGGCATGGTAAGCACTGCATCACATACTCCTTGACATCTTTCCAAAGTCCCTTCCAATAGAAACATTTATGGATCTTATCAAAGGTTTTAAACAAGCCAATATGTCTTGCCAAAGGAGAAGAATGCATCTCCTGCAAAATACGTGGCCTAAATGGTGACTGAGGGGACAAATAGACTCTTCCTTTGAACCAAACAAGTCCATTTTGCCACTTGAAATTGGGAAATTCAGATCCATTGTCTTGCTGTAATTTCTTCATAATGTTGGCATTGTGTTCATCCAAAAGATATTCTTCTTGAATGTCCTGAATCCAATCTTTATGTATGGTAGAGATAGTAGAAACAGAACATGCCCACATCCTGGATAAGGCATAAGCCACTACATTATCCTTGCTTGCCATATAGGATATCTCAAAATCATATCCTTGAAGAGTAGCTAACCAGCGTCTTTGTTTGGGAGAGAGATTTGGCTGAGAAAGAAAATACTTCAGCACTCGATGGTCACTTTTCACCTTAAAATGGCTGCCATAGATGTAGTGATGCCACTTCTTAATAGCATGAAGAATGGCTAACATTTCCTGCTCATAGACATGGAGTTCCCTTTCTTTATCATCTAACTTCATGCTTTCATAAGCAATAACACCATGGTCTTGGCATAAAACTACCCCAATACCTCTACCACTAGCATCTGCACAGATGGTAAATTCCTTGGAAAAGTTTGGGCACACTAAGATAGGTGCTGAAATAAGAAGACTTTTCAGCTCATTAAAGCTCATAGTGGTTGTAGCATCCCAGAAGAAAGCTTCTTTCTTCAATCTATCAGTAAGAGGAGCTGCTACATGGGCATAATTCTTTATGAATCTCCTATAGAAGGAAGATAATCCAAGAGATCCTCGCAATGAAGCAGAATTTTGTGGTATGGGCCAATCTTTGATGCACTGTGTACTTTCTTTGGATCAACCAGGATTCCTTTCTCACCAACTATATGACCCAAATATTCCACTTCATCAGCCATAAAAGTACACTTGCTTTCCTTTGCAAAAAGCTTGTGTCTTCTCAAAGTAAGGATAACTTCTCTGACATGCTCCAAATGTTCCTCTCTATTCTTGCTATAGATGAGAATATCATCAAAGAATACCAAGACTGATTTATACAAGAATGGCTGCAAAATCTTGTTCATAAGTGCTTGGAAGGCTGTAGGTGCATTGGAAAGTCTGAATGGCATGACTAGGAAGTGGTAGAGACCTCTTTCTGTCCTAAAAGCTGTCGTGTACTCATCTCCTGCTTTCATTCTGATTTGATGATACCCTGATCTTAAGTCAATCTTGGTGAAAACCTTTGCATCCTTGAGTTCATCCAACAAATCATCTATGCAGGGAATTGGGTACCTGTTCTTCACAGTGCTCTTATTTAGATCTCTATAGTCAATACACATCCTAAATGATCCATCTTTCTTCTTGACAAGTAGTACGATAGAAGTAAAAGGTGATTGACTAGGCTGAATAAATCCCATTTCGAGCAAGTCTTTAACTTGTTTCTCTACTTCTTCTCTCTCACACTTGGATAATCTGTAAGGAGGTTTGTTGATGGGTTTAGTTTCAGGCATTAAATCAATAGGATGATCCACTTCTCGCTGAGGAGGAAATTCCTTAAACTCTTCCAAAAGTTTACATAGACATGGATCTTGCTCCTTAGGTGAAGTAGATTGTTGATTTTCATCTGCCTTTGATAGAAGAAATGTGAAAATGCAAGACATAGCATTGATTTCCCCCTTCATCTTCTTCTTACTGATTATTTCCACTTGTTTCCTCTCAATGCCATTAATTTTTACTTGCTGCCCATTCCAAGTAAACTCCATAAACATCTGGTTAAGATCTAAGGAAAAATTTCCAAGCTGTTTAAGCCAATCGCAGCCAATGATGATGTCAATAGAACCCATATCTAGGACAATCAAGTCTGTCATAATAGTGCAAGACTGTGATAGTTCAATAGGAGTCTGCCAGCATATCTCTTTACTCAACTCTTGAGCTCCATTTGCCACTTGTACCTTCAATAGGGAATCCATTTCTTGTGGTAATAACTTTAGCTCATACAATGACTTAGCATTAACAAAACTATGTGTGCTGCCCGTATCAATGAGAATATGAGCAACCTTTGAATTTATAGTACCTTTGAGCGGAAGTATATTTTCACCCTTACAACCCATCCATGCATCTTGAGATATGGAACATAACATGGGTTGACAAGAAACCATAGAACCACCTGTATCATAGGGAAAGCTATTGACCAGCTCTAAATCCTCCTGCACATCTTGGTCCTCTTGATCATGCATGTCTTCATATGTGGGGGCTGCATCCACTTGCAAAAGAGCATCTTCATTTGCTTCTTCATCCTCAAATTCTTCTATATTCAGTATGTCTGACTTTGCTATGTATCCCTTGCACTTCTGTTTATGTTCAGGAGACCACTTCTCCCCACAGTTGTAACATAGGCCCTTGGTTTTGTCATTGGGAAGTGCTTTATTGTTGTTGGCAACGGGATATGGTGTGGCTGCAGCTTCAGTCCTCTTGAAATCCCCTTTTGAATCAGCATTACTCCTAAAATTAGTGCCCTACCTTGAAGCATAAGCTGTAGGATATATAGGCATCCTGCTAAAATTATTTGAGAACCTATTTTCAGCTCTATTTCCTTCTCTTTGTTGGCTGAATTGTTGTCCAAATCTCATGGGCTAATTTGCTTGATAATGTATCCCTGTTTTGGGCTGAAATGCAGTCAACTCTCTTCTATACTTTTGGCTATACCTTTCAGCATATTGTATGGCTGCATGTAAACTAGTTGGCTTGGATGCTCCAACTTGGCTAAAAGGTTAGGATCAAGACCAAAGATGTACTTATTTAACTTGGTTGCATCGGAGATACCTTCGACATACATGGAAAGATTTAAGAATTGGCTGGAATAATCCCTTATGGAAGATCCCCTTTGCCTAAGATCATACCATCTTCGTCCAAGTCTTTCCTTTTCCATGGGTGACACAAATACTTGAGTCATGGCTGATTTAAACTCATCCCAAGATTGAAAATTTTCCCCTATCTTGCACGTATCTCCACCAAGTATGTGCATACCCTTCTAGGTGTAGGGATGCATAATAAATATTTGATTGTTCGTTGCGAGGGTATAGAGTGAAGTGCATTTCCAATTTATTGATCCACTCCTCAAGCTCGGTCGGTGAAGGGTTATCTCCTTTGAAATTTGTTATATTGATCTTATCCTTGTATTCTTTATCATAGTGATATTGCTGCCCACCATGATTGTTGAAGCCAAAAGATTGTTGTCTATGAAAAGAGTTACTCCTTGCGCTTGCTGCCCATGATTGTTTGTATATGATTGCTACCCATTGCGATGGTTTCTATGAGATTGATGGCAAAAAAATGAATTTCCATGTGATTGGGTATGATTAGAAACACCATGTGGCATTCTATCCTCATGAACATTAACATGCTGAAAACTGTCATGAGCATTAACATGCTGAAAACTGTCCCCATGTACATGCTGTCCATGATCTTCTCTCACATTAGGTTCTCTTACATTTTGAGTTTGAGCATGATGAGTATCAAACTCTTTATAATAGGGGTGACATCCATGAATAAACTCTTCTTCATCTTCATGCAGTGAATGACCTTGCTGTCCATGTTCTCTTGAGATAGGAAATTTAGGCCTACCTCTACTCCATGAATTAGCACGTGGCTGAGCGGTTTCATTGACTCTAGAAGGACCTCCATGTTCATAAGTTGATGGTATATGTTGATGAGCTATAGTAGATATCACATTCCCATGAATAAGTGGCACTTCTTCAACATGGGGTGGTGGTTTACTTTGGAATCTATCTCCCAAATTGCTGAATATAGTGATCAGTTGATCAAACTTGGTATCCAATCTACTACTTTGTTGCTCCATATGAGAAATCATCTTGTTAAATTTATCATCCATGGAGTGGGTAAGCTGAAGTAAACCATCATTCATGTTGCCAAGTTGCTTAGACATTTGTTGGAAGTCGTTAGAATCAAGTGAGATGTTTACTTCATTCCCCTGATCTATGACATGAGGGTTCTTTGGCCATTGCACTTCGTCATTGGTAGTATTAAATCCCATGAATTATAGCCTCTGATTTTTGGGTTTATTATTGTCATTTTTCTTAGCATGATACTCCTCAAAGCCTTCCTCAATGTGATCTAACATTTGCTCTTTTCTCTTGTTCCTTGCCATGTTGTAATTTCAGCACTGTCAGTCAAAGATTGATCTATATCTTGAGCTATGCTTCCCCGATCCAAGTGCTTTATAGCTCCAAATGGATCTTACAATATGTATATATACAGATTTACTGAAATAAGCACTTTGGTAAAGGTATATAATGGTTCCACACCAAAACAGTGTGTCTCTGCCTGCCTGTCAAAGTGCAGTCTACAGTGACCACCTATCACAAAATGGACTATAACTTGAGCTCCGCTAGTCCAAATGAGGCGTGCTATAGCTAGGATCGAAGAGGACTTTGAGCTCTATGTATTGAGCACAAGAACCCTTATTGCAAGATTAAAAATTCCTTTCCTGTAATAGGTTCTTTATGACTATCCAGAATGGGACTGCACCCTGTAAAACCCTAAAGCATTGTTTGAGCACTGTTTCATCCCATATGCATATAGACCATGGTAAGACTCATGTGGGCACTGAAGGGCAACCTGTAGGCTATAATAACCACCTGGAACCAAATCTGTAGCACCTTTAGACCTATCAAACTATTCAAAACTGTGACCAAACTGCCCTGTTTTTCCCTGTTTGTACTAAGTGTCTTCAAATCTTTTCCACTCTCATCCTGAGTGGTCTTCCGTGGTCCACCACCTGTGGTGAGGGATAAAATGGACGACAGGCACCTAAATGGGCTCTGAAAATCTGGAAGGTGTGCAAAGTTCCTTCCGAGCTAGGTTGTGCACCCTTACAGAGTCATCAATAGCAAGGGAGGGTCACCTCACTATTGTCTTGCTATCTCGTCCGACTTCGACCTTTTTCCTAGGTTGGTATTGAACATGGCAGAGCTAGTATTCTAACAAACAAGGTATGATATGCAAGACCGAATCAAGACATTGATCCTTTCATGATATGCATGAATTGGAAAGGTATCATGAATGAAAATGGGCTGAGATAGGCTTACAAATAGTATCAGTGACTCACTGCATACTATGCTCACCTTTACAAATTTATTTTGGAAAATTCTCAAAGATTGGGTCAACAAAAACTCATGGGTTAGAGTTAGGTAAATCTCAATCAAAATATGAAGGATTATATGATGAATTTTGAAGTCTTCAATCAATCAAATGTAATAGATCAGTGAGATGATCAAAACTCAATCAATGAATGGTTGAATGACTAAGTAGATACTCAATCAATGCTTGCTCATTGTATGAAATTTGATGATTCATTATCAATCAATGCTGAAGGTAAAGTCTATGAAGCAAGTCATTGCTTAGATTACTCTCTTAATCTCTCCTTCAACAATAGAAGATACAATCAACAAGTGGATTAATGATTGGAGAGATTAAAAAGAGTATTAGAAGTACCTCTTTCAATGCTTGGAGAAGAAGATGTTGCTTGTCTCAAACCTCAGCCATAAAAAGTGATAGCCCATCTTCATAAGTCCTCCAATTGATCAAGAGAGAGTAATACTCCATAATTCCATACAATAGCTCCAAGTATGATCCAAGGATGAAGCCTTGAGTAAGTCTTCAACTCCAAGAAGCCAAATGAATGGAAGATCCTTTGTAATTGGAGCCTCTTTAACTGAGATTTCCAAGAAATTCTTCAATCCTTGTCATGGTTGAAGTCCAAGAGAAAATTGGCCTTCAATCTTGAATCCATTGCTTAAAGCCTTCAAAATCTTGAGTGTTTGGAGTAGTAGGAAAGTCCCTGAAGTCATTTAAGACCAAAGCCCCATGAAATAAAAGAGAATAAACCAAAAATTTGAAGCCTATAGCTTGCTGCCCTGTTTTGACTCCATAGCCATGTCAAAATGAAGCTCTAAGCTTGAAGAAGGTTCAATGTCGGTCAAGAGAGTTGTGTAGTAGCTTCAGGGAATGGATTTAAGCAAAAGCCCCATGAGATTGATAAAGAATTTTGAAATTTTCTCTCTATTGTAATAACAGTCCATTTCTAGGGTTTGTATGAGAAATAAGAGGTGATTCATGCCAAAGTTGAAGGAGACTAAGTGGTAAACTTGTAAGCATTATGGCCAAGCCTCATGGAGCTTGATAACTCCATTTTAAATCATGATTATAGGAGTATGTACTCAGCGTAAACAGCGCAAAAAACGTAGACTCATTTACTTCAAAATCACATGAGACAAGCAAGGCTTATGCATACTCTATATGATGCTTAGAAGATGGAGAATTAGCTAGTAGAAGCCATGGAGGTAGATGAAGTCTTGGTTGAGAGATGAGAGCACGGTTTTGGCTATGGAAGCTTGAGAGAAAGAGGAAAGAGAAGAAGAAACCCTTGGTTAGCAAAAAGTAACCTTGTTCACTCCTCCCTAATCCCTGTTTAACTCCAATTAGTCCAATCTCCCTCCAAAATGAGCTATGAATTGACCACGAACTGTTATTTTCACCATAGATCCTCCAAGAACCTCCGAAATAGTGACGACTTGGTGCAGATAGCCATGGCTAATCATAGTTTGAACTGTAACTAAGCCTGTGACCAAATCTTGTCCTCCCAGTTACCCTGTACCAAGTCTGTGACTAGAATTCACCATGAAAATGACCCTTTCCATGGATCAAATCCATGCTCTGATACCACTGAAATGATACTTTGCCACATCCAAGTAAATACAAGAAAACTAACAAGAAATGCTAGAAACAAACCATAGCTTGCCATTCATAATAAATGAGAAGGAGAAATACAAATGTTGAAGCCATGGCTGCTTGTTGAGAATACTATGATGATAGCTGCTACAAGGTACACACCCTTTGCAATGGTGGGAAGGAAGAAACCTTCTAGCTCCAAGAAGTGGAGTTTCAAGAAATGAATTGAAAAGATATGTTACATTGGCACTCTCTTGCCTTTTATACTCTAGCCTAAAATAGACTAATTGGCCTAATTAAAGTAGCATGAAAATTGCTTTATTACACTTAATGCAAATAAGAATTGTTCATGAAAGTTTTAGTCTAATTAAAAAAAATAAGGTATTTTTAATCTTTAAAACTATAAGTTTTTTACCTTCTACAAAAATGGTTTTAAAGATTACCATAAAAATATACACTTTTTAGCTTATTTTGATCCTCTTTTTTTTTCCAATTACTATCTTGTATTGATCACAATTCCCTGAAACCATTTCTTCTTAATTTTTGTCATTGATGAGAAATAGAATTTTTTTATAGAGGGTCCAAATTGCCACAAAAGTGGCTAATGCTATAAGACTAGTGTTAAGAGAGAGAGCCTAAGGGATAAGGGGTAAAGGGGGGATGTGTGGGAGTCCCTCGTCCCTTCCTTGCCCCCGCCTGCCCCCCCCTTTGAGATTTATAGCATTACCATGGCATTGCCTACAAATGCACCTATAGGGAGTAATAGTCACTCAAGCTCTACTTGGGATATACTCTATATAAGATCCCCTATGTTCAGTGGTGAACCCTCACAGGTGGGTATCATGAGGGTGTAGTCCTAAGATGTGTCTACATGTTGTATCTTTCTATTTCATGAATACAAGGATTCCTTACTAATGCATTATGTGTCCCTTTCTGTGTGCCATTTCTATGCTTTATGACATGTTGCCACTCGATCAACCCGTTACCCCCCTTATTTTCCCTTTTCTTTTTGAATAAGAAATAAAAGATCATCTTTCTTCCCATTCAACCTTCTTTTCCTTCCATAAACCGCCCCCCCCTTCACGATTTCATCTCATTTTTTAGAAGATGATACTCTTGAGAGTGAGAGAGTGAGTGTAAGAGTAAAACAAAGAGATGAGTAAAATAACATGATGAGGAGATAGTGGTTGTTTATATGTCGAGACCCTACTTGTGAGCATAATCATTCTGGCTTCCTTTCTCAACTATCATGGCCCACATAAGCACATCGATATAGCATGACCTTTATCCACCCTTAAAGCTGAAAAAATGGTTGTGGATATGACATAGGTTTACTATTTTATTTTTAAAATTTCAAAATAATGTATATTATTCAAAAAACTAATCTTAAAATTTCTTATAAATAAATTATTATTATCTTCTCTTTATTAAATTTTTATTATCATTATATTTATTAAAGTGCTAAATTATAGTTGTAAGATATGTTAAAAAGTATTAAAAAATAGATATTTTAAAATTGAAAATTAAATTTAACTTATATAATTAGTATAAAAGTATAATTAATCAATTGAATACTTAAAAAACTTTAGATAAATTAAATAACTCATTAAAAATTAAAATTCATTTTTAAAAGAAATTAGTTAAATTAGTAAATAATTTTTTTAAAAATGTAAAATTATATTTTAATTTTATAAGCTTATTACAATTTCTAAAAAATTTATTTTTGTAATTATTAGACTCTAAGGTAGAGTTTTTGTTTAAATTGCCACTAAATAGTAAATCATTAGATTTAGTAAATACATTTTTCCTAGTTTAGTGAAAGATGGCTAGTGATTATTAGGTTCTTTTTCTCATTCCCAAGTAAATAAAAAATCAATCAAGATATTTTATTACTAAAAATATTCATTCATATACATATAGACTAAGGTTAAGTTATGAGTCAATTATTATTTGAATAAATATTATTGAAAGTCCATTGAAAAATTATCAAAATCCTTGTCTACAAAGAGTGTTTGTTCAAATATTTTTCTTGATCAATGTTGACAACAATAAATCTTGAAAATGATAAAATGGCGTATATGCCTTCAATAGTCAAACAAGATCGATGTGTTATGTCATCCATAAGGCATGCCTAAAATTTTCTTCACCCAGAGTTATAATAAAGTGCTTAAGGCTACTAACCACTGCTTAGGTACATATGGTTGTCTATATAGGAAAGTTCTCTCTTATTATTGGACAGAACTAGCTAAGCTCAGACTAGAGATTAATCTCAATCATGTTGTCCTTTATTAGGGAAGAAAACCTATATGAGCCCAACATGGTTTAGTATTGAAAGATCTAGGATGAATAGGTCAAGATGGCAACTTAGGCTTTGAGTTGGTTTTTCTCTTCAGAGCAGTTATAAATATAATAACAATATAAACACCACATTTTTAAAAATAATATTTTTATGTTCATATTTAAGAATGTGATAATGAATCTTTGTAAAGACTAATTAATGAAACTATTTTAATATATTTAATCATGAAAGTAGTATAGTTAATCAAATAATTAAAATATGCCACATAAAAAATGAAAAATGGATGGATGGTATTTTCAATGAAACCATCCTTTGGTTGGGTAGACATGGTTTTCTCATGTAGCTCCTTTCGAAAAAAGTAGAAAGTGGTCGTAAAACATGGCCATCCTAGGATCAAGTCCTCAAAATTTGTTTAGCACCATTTTAGGAGGCGGGTGTGAGATTACGCCTTATGGACAAAGGGGTTGACATATATCTCCCCGTCCTTTCTCTCTCTCATTGAACCAAGTGCACTACTTGCCCACCTCAAGTCTTTGGTGGTTCACACAATAGAGACTATCTTAGCTTGATGCTAGAATGCCACTAGAGTCCATAGTTGTGTCATTAGGAACCTACATGTTGATCCTCGTAGGACAAGGCTAGAGACTTTACTTACAAGATAGACCTAGGGAATACCTAGTTTCCTAATTCCACACACTTGTGAGTAACACAAATGGTGACAACTACTAGGACTAGATCCCTCAATGACTACCAAACTATCCTCCCTATGAGTTAGGGTTAGATATGTCTCAATAGGTTGAAGGTCCTAGAAGAAATGAGTAATGAAGAAAAAGGAGGGATTACAAAGGGACTGCAAAATAGGAAAAAAAATGAGCTATTTTTGTCTTTAAAAAGTATGCACACTTTTGAAACAATGGACTTTTTATTAAATCTAAGGCTATTGGCTACTTTTTAGAAGTTCCATATAAAAATGTTCTCTATTTCACAAATAAGACTTTTACAAGGACTTGCTTCATTTCATTTCAAACCCACTTTTCACAAGAAGAAGCCCTTTTTGGCAAGTGCATACTGCTTAGAAGATATCAATGACTGGCACATGCACAAATCTCTAAGTCCAATGTCCACCTTGCATGATTTTGTGAAAATTATATTTAATATTGCTAAAAATAAATTGTTACCTAGGCTCTCAATCCTTGCAAACCTTGCTTTTTTCAAATATAGGTATCCTACTTTGAATTATTAAGGATAAGCTATTGCTAACTATGATGGTTAAATAAATCTAAAAACTATGATTTTGGTGAGTTTGATGGTAAAAAATCTCTAGCTTTGTGATATTGATAGTCATGTTGTTGAGGGGGGTGTGTGTCAAGCTCCTTCCATGTATTTTTATCTACCCAAAATTGTCATCAAGTTAATAGAACTCAATAATGAATATTCAGACTATTTTGGAGACCAGTTCTAAACCTAGAAAATATGTCTAGTACATGAGTAAGTATTCCATAAACATATATTTTGAATATTTACATGGATATATATTTTTTTGTTTTTCCTTAATTGAACATGTAAGCACACAATATCCACCCCCTCCAAACATGCACATCCTCAAAATGTGAGCCACAATTGCCCATTCTCATCTTCTCCAAGCTCTCACTCATATCAACCTCTTCTTCCTCTCCATCTACATCTTTTGCTTCATTTTCCATGTCACCACATCCTCTTCTTCATCCTCTCTATTATCATGTTCTTCACCCAAGTTCTCCACTGCATATGCTTCTTCATCCCTTCTCTTGGACACTTTGATTCTTGTATCTACAATGGGTATCCACAAGGTATTCCCATCAAGCTCTATTAGTGAATAGATAGCACTATCATGGACATGCTTCACTACATAAGGCCCCAACCATCTCTTGGCTACCTTACAAATAGTGCTATGCTAATTTTCCAGGCTACTGTCATAGACTAAGACCTAATAACCCTCTTCAATCACTTTAGGCCTCAACTTATATTTGTTATCAAACATATCCTTATTTCATTTCCAACACACCCATACTTGCAAAAGATCTCCTCAATAGAAACTTGCATACAACAAAAGCTTCAAGTAAACTCTTCCAAAAATGTGATGTAAAAAGTGAATCACGATCACTGACAATGCTTTTAGGTAACCCATGTAACATAAAAATCTCTTTTACAAAAATTCTTACAGTATCTGAAGCTTTGTAATTGGTTTTTGTCGGAATAAGATGAGTGACCTTTGTTAGCATGTCTACTATTGCCATTATTGATTTATATTCTCCTTACACAGAGGGTAATTTAACTACAAAGTCCATACTAATAAACTCCCATTTCATATGGGGAATGTCAAGTGGATGGAGTTTTCCTGGTAGCTTGACACGTTTAGATTTTACCCTTTGGCAATTTAGACATTTAATGACATACTTAAGTACATCACCTTTCAGTCTTTGCCAATAATAGCTTTTCCTAATAACATTAAGAGTTTTTGCATTTGAGAGTCTGACACTTGAAGAAGTGCATAGTCTCATTTTGAAATAAACAAGTCCTTCATCTTTATCTGTAGAGAATTCTTGATACTTAGTCTTGAATTTGGGATCTTGTTTCTTATTTTGAACTTCCCAAAACAATTGTTGATAGTCTAGGTCCTTATTTGCTTCATCCTTCATATTAGCTTATTGAAAGCATACATATCTAACCCTAACCATATCCTTGATGATCAACAAGTCGTAATACCTAACCAAGGAGTCCTTGAGCTACAACCTGACAGAGTAATTGTTTTAAGGGAGAGAAAATTGAGGAGAAGAACCCTTAGAGAATATCTCGTCTAGTGGAAAGACTACCCTGAAGAGGATGCCACTTGGATTGACTATATACCCAATATCCCCAGTTTCATTCGAGATGAGGGTATCTCGATTCCTCTAAGGGGAAGATGATGTGATATCCCGACTTTGATTTAAAATCTTTCGGACTTCTCACAAAATGGACTTGAAGAACTTTAAAATCATTACATAGAGAAGATCTCATAATCACGTGATTTTGGAGATTGCCTAAAAACAAGGATTGGCAAAATCACGTGCATCGCAATCCAGTTTATAGGCAATAAACAACACTCCGAACAGGGACAAAAAGAATGAGTGATCTGGAAGATTTTTGATTAGGTTTCCTAGGGTTTTACCTCCCTTTCAGAGCCAACAAAACCATCAAATTTGTGATTTGAGCATCAAATTGCATCTTGGAAGATTTAGATTGCTGATTTTGCAAAGATCACCTCCATAAAGAGATTCTCTTCTTAGCCACAAGACCCTTATTTTCTAATTTAGCTATAAATAATAGGAATAGGGAGCCGTTGAGAGAGGTTTGAGCAAGAGGGGAGAGGCCCTTCTCAGGGGTATAGAGCAAGAGGGAGGTAGAAGGATATCCCCCCAAGAGGCTATGAGAGGGAGCTAGAGGGGGGAGAATTAGAAAGAGAGAGAGAGGGAAGAAGATCCCAAGAGGATGTGAGAGAGAGAATTAGAGAGGGGGTTAGAAAGGAAATGAATTAACTCAACCTCCCCCTATCTTGGTCTTCAACTCAGCAAGTTGCTCTCACGCTCTCCCATCTTGAATTCATTCCACCTTCTCTATCTCTCGAACTCACTCGTAAATGATGGCTCCAAAGCAATGAGGAGGAAAGACCATGAAATCCACGGCAATCGGTCAAAGAACGGGTATTACCAAAGATACAGGAATGCTCAAGATTGCCGAAATTGCCACTACCAACGAAACATCGGGTGTGGCGAAAGCAAGCACAAGCAAAGAAGAAATTCCCAATGACATCATACCAAACCAGGTTGTTCACAACTCACAAATAGGTTATTACTTTCATATTGCCATATAAAATAATAAGGTTTTTTCCAAAATTAAGTACATAAAATGTTAGCTTTTGCATTTACACACTACAAGGATATGACGCTATAGCGATGCCCATTAGCGACGACAAATAGCGGCATCACTATTTGCATCACTATTAGTATCGCAAATGCGATGCTAATAGCGATGCAAATAGCAATGGTACCCAGAGGAAAAAAATGCAAGCTGAAACCCGAGCGCATCATTTTTCGCGCATTCATGAAACAGAGAGCGAAAGGGAGAGCAACCATCTTGCTGAGAGGGAGAGAAAGAGAGAAAGAAGGAGAAAGAAGGCTTCTCACGACCACTACCACCACCACCGCTGCCGCTGCCGTTTGCGAAGAAGAGGAGGAGGTATACGGAGGGCGAAGAGGAGCCGTCGTCGCGAAGAGGAGCCGCCAAACCCTTCTTCGAGCCTTTACGGTGAGTCCATTGTCCATTCTTGCTTTGCTTTTGTGTTTTCTCTCTCTCTTACTTTTTTTTGGTATAATTCATGTGTATTGAGAGAGGGAGAGGAAATGAGAGAGAAAGAGAGGGAGAGGGAGAGGGAGGAAATGGGAGAGGGAGAGGGAGGGAGAGAGAAAGAGAGGGAGAGGGGGAGGGGGAGGGAGAGAAAATGAGAGAGGGAGTTTTCTCTCTCTCTTTTACTTGTTTTTGGTATAATTCATGTGTATTGAGAGAGGGAGAGGAAATGAGAGAGAAAGAGAGGGAGAGGGAGAGGGAGGGAGAGAGAAAAAGAGGGGGAGGGGGAGTGAGAGGAAATGAGAGAGGGAGAGGGAGACATTAAACATAATAGGGAAATGAGAGAGGGAGAGGAAATGAGAGAGGGAGAGGGAGAAGGAGAGGGAGGGAGACATTAAGCATAATAGGGAAATGGGAGAGGGAGAGGGAGAGGGAGAGGGAGGGAGAGAGAAAGAGAGGGGGAGGGAGAGGAAAAGAGAGAAAAAACATTAAACATAATAGGGAAAGAGAGAAAGAGAGGGAGAGGGGAGGGAGGGAGAAGAAATGAGAGAGGGAGAGGAGAGAGAAAAAATGAGAGAGAGATGAGAGAGAAAAAGAGAGAAAAAATATTAAACATAATAGAGGAAGAGAGAAAGAGAGGGAAAGGGTGAGGGAGGGAGAAGAAATGAGAGAGGGAGAGGAAGAGAGAAAAAGGAAATGAGAGAGGGAGAGGAGAGAGAAAAAATGAGAGAATGCGAGGAGAGAGAAAATATGTTAAACATAATAGGGAAAGAGAGAAAGAGAGGGTGAGGGTGAGGGAGGGAGAGGAAATTAGAGAGGGAGAGGAAGAGAGAAAAAGAAATGAGAGAGGGAGAGGAGAGAGAAAAAACATTAAACCTAATAGGGAAAGAGAGAAAGAGAGGGTGAGGGTGAGGGAGGGAGAGGAAATAAGAGAGGGAGAGAGAAAGAAAAAAATGAGAGAAAGAGAGAAAAAATGAGAGAGGGAGAGGAGAGAGAAAAAGAGAGAAAAAACATTAAACCTGATAGAGAAAGAGAGGGAGAGGGTGAGAGAGGGAGCATGTACGAGAGAGGGAGAGGAGAGAAAAAAATGAGAGAGGGAAAGGAGAGAGAAAAAACCCATATACCTAATAGGGAAAGAGAGGAAGAGAGGGAGAGGGTGAGGGAGGGAGAGGAAACGAGAGAGGGAGAGAAAGAGAGAAAAGGAAATGAGAGAGGGGGAGGAGATAGAAAAAAAGTGAGAGAGGGAGAGGAGAGAGAAAAAGAGAGAAAAACATTAAACCTAATAGGGAAAGAGAGAGAGAGGGAGAGGGTGAGGAGAGAGAAAATGAGAGAGGGAGAGAAAGAGAGAGAAAAGGAAATGAGAGAAGGAGAGGAGAGAGAAAAAGAGAGAAAAAACATTAAATATAATAGGAAAAGAGAGAAAGAGAGGGTGAGAGGAAATAAGAGAGGGAGAGGAAGAGAGAAAAGGAAATGAGAGAGGGAGAGGAGAGAGAAAATACAGTAAACATAATAGGAAAAGAGAGAAATAGAGGGAAAGGGTGAGGGAGGGAGAGGAAATGAGAGAGGGAGAGAAAGAGAGAAAAGGAAATGAGGGAGGGAGAGGAGAGAGAAAAAAATGAGAGAGGGAGAGGAGAGAGAAAAAGAGACAAAAAACATTAAACCTGATAGGGAAAGACAGAAAGAGAGGGAGAGGGTGAGGGAGGGAGAGGAAGAGAGAAAAGGAAATGAATTGTTGTTGTTTGTAGTAGTAGTAGTAGTAGTAGTAGTAGTAGTAGTAGTTTTTTCTTTTCTTGATTTGTTGTTGTTTAGTTTTCTTGTTTTTTATTGTAGTAGTAGTAGAAGCAGTAGTAGTTTTTTCTTCTTTTCTTATTTATTGTTGTAGTAGTAGTAGTAGTAGTTGTTGTTTTTTTTTTCTTCTTTTCTTGTGGATTATAGTGGTCGTAGTCGTGGTAGTGGTAGTGGTAGTAGTAGATGTGGTAGTGGTAGTGGTAGTGGTAGTGGTAGTGGTAGTGCTAGTCGTGGTCGTGGTCGTCGTAGTCGTAGTCGTAGTCGTAGTCATGGTTGTGGTCATGGTCATGGTTTTTGTCATAATTGTAGTTGTAGTCGTAGTCGTAGTCATAGTCGTGCTCGTAGTCCTAGTCGTAGTCGTGGTCATGGTCATGGTCATGGTCATGGTCGTGGTTGTAGTCGTAGTCGTAGTCGTAGTCATAGTCGTAGTCGTAGTCATCGTCGTGGTTGTGGTTGTGGTCGTGTTTGTCATAGTCATAGTCGTAGTCGTGGTTGTGGTCATGATCGTGGTTGTGGTTGTGGTCATGGTCATAGTCGTGGTCGTAGTCGTGGTCGTGATCATGGTCATCATAGCCGTAGTCGTAGTCGTGGTCATGGTAGTGGTCGTGGTCGTGGTCGTAGCCCTAGTCGTAGTCGTAGTCGTAGTCATGGTTGAAGTCATAGTCGTAGTCGCAGTCGTAGTCCTGGTCATGGTTGTGGTCGTCGTAGTCGTAGTCGTAGTCATAGTCACAGTCATGGTTGTGGTCGTGGTCCTGGTCATGGTCGTGGTCGTAGTCATGGTCGTGGTCATGGTTATGGTCGTAGTCATAGTCGTAGTCGTGGTTGTGGTCTTCATCGTAGTCATAGCCGTGATTGCTAAAGAAAATGAGAGAGGGAGAGGAAGAGAAAAAAGAAGAAGTGTAACGTGTCCCATAGTATTATCCAGGACACGTCTTAGCAGTCCATCGGAAAGGATGTCTAGAAAGCTCCGCTCGGCACTCCCATGGAATGTTACGGGTTTTGCGATCTAGTTCTTCCCGTGTCTGCCACGTAGCAGAAGTATCCTGGCTGTTCCCACTTAGGATCGACCGGAATTAGGGTTTTTCTAATGGGTCATTAGCTAACAACAACTAGCGTCAGACCCGTGCGAACTACTTTACGCAAAAACGCCAAGTCTGAAGCGGATTCACGCTGCATTTGGTTCAAGGAGAATGGGAAACGAGAGGGATGCAAAGCTCAACCTCTCTACCATAAGGCATAGTCCCATTCCGTTCCCCTAAAACAGCGTAAATCCGGTAAGACGTACTTCTAGGTCATTGTTCTCATTATTCTTTTTGATGATGATGATCGTTCCGCTGTTCCTCGAGATTTTTGAGAAAAGTTCCCGGCTAACCGGGACCACCCAACCATAGGACGGACCCATGGCCCATCCTCCGCACTTTCCTCGGTTTGTTTTAGTTATGTAATTATCTAACACGTTAATTTGACATATAACAATCAGCTTCTTTAATTAACCTTGTTAAGCACTGGTTCCTTCACGTAATCTTATCACGAGACATAGAAAAACAATATCAAGTAAGTTCTTTTAACATTTCATCATTTTATCTTTGAAATACTTGGAGTTCCGCCCATAGGCTTTTCCATAACCTGCCCGAAGACTAACCAGTAATCTCCAGGGATCACTATTCCAAGCTTTCACCCGTCAACTAGTATACGGGCCTCGAGATCCAATCCTGAGTCACGTTAGCCTCTTATGCAGGACCCGAAAGGCGAGGGATTTACGGCCAGAGCCCCCCTGGCACCCAAGCGTCCCCTGCTCCAAGTAGAACTCAACGGAGAGACCTCTCGCGGCGGGTTCGGTCCACGTTCCCGGCGCGGTCAACAACCCCCTTGGTTAGGGTCAGGCAGGCAGTCGGGGGTAACTGAAGCTACCTCTCCCTTTAGGCCTTTAACTTGAAGTATAGGTACTTGTTTAATTTGTAATTCATAATTCAAAGAGAGCCCTAAAATCTCTAGTAAGCACAAACATTTCCATTAATCAACCCAGTTGTATGGCAAACTGCTAAGGAAGTATTCTTTCCTTTTTTCCTTGTGAATCAATCACAAAATGATTTCATACCTGTTTACACAAGTCCTGCGATGGAATAATCTGTTTAGATTCTTTAGGCTGACGTATGTCAGGCCTAGGGTTTCTTCATTTAGGGACAAACCCTAGTTTCTTATCTTTATGAAATTATTGTCCTTACGGTAAGGAAAGTAGTCAAGTGTTAGGGTATGAATGTTTCTATGTTTAGATTGGTTCGGTTAGCTTGTGGAAGGTAATCTTACTTGTCTTGTCATGGTTTTACTATCCTTGTGACAATTAACTTTCCCAATCAATACAGTTTAATTTGGCATATAGCATAAATGCCAAGATGATACAAAAGCGACAATACTCCTTGGGACAAAAGGCCTAGCTGAGAATTTAGTGTATACACACTTTATTAGTTCCAAGTCCTCAAATAGTAGGGGAAAAGTGTTAATAGAGTGTCATCCAGCAATTTCCCATTACATTTTCTTTCCAAATGAGTTCGTATATCTAATTTTTATACTTGTTAATTCCTAACATTTAACTTCCGTTTTCTTTAAAGATGAACTCATGCCAAATAACAACATTTGCCTTGCTAAGATGTGCGACTAGCAAAGATAACTCCCTAGTAATTTGAGCATCGAAGAAACCTTCCATGAATTTAGCCATTTTACCATGATTCGTTGCGAAAGGAATAAGACTAATGGTGCAAGATATAATTTCTACACTTTAGGAATATATTACTATCGTAAATGGTTAATCTTGCCTATAATTTTATAATGCTTGATGCAATTTGAAGAAAGCTAATTTTGTATACATTGCCATTCATAAGCTAACTCCTTCGTTAAAAATAACTCGAACAAATATATCTTTCCTTAACAATTTTTCTTTGCATGATTGACTTAAAACCGAATTAACATCAAGAAGAAAAACCTGGCTTTGATGTGAGATATCCACATGGATACCGGGAGATGACCCTCCCGCAGCTACACCTTGGACTTTCTTCGGCGGCATCGTAGTTCGAATGTGAGATAGCCTTTTCCTTTTTCTTCTTGGAATTCCATTGTTTTCTCCTTCTTTTTCTTTTTCCGTTTTCCCCACTCTTCCTCCTTACGGGATACCATACGAACATCAAGCTCAACTATGAGAGCACTTGCACAAAAAGATTTAAAAGTGAGTGAAGGAATTTATGCAAGAGGATGGAAGTCCGCAAGGTAGCTTAAGGACAAGGTAGGCCTATGGGTGTGAAAAGAGCTAAGAGGGGGAAAAAAAAACAGAACAAGGGCTTAGGGGGAAAATTAAAACTGGAAAGGGAAACAAGGGGGCTTAGGGGGGGAAAATTTAAACCCGGGGGGGGGGGGGTAGGGGGTAATAAGGACTTTTGGGGGATTAAAATCCGGAGGGAAAAAGAACAAGGCTTAGGGGGGATTATACCGGGAGGGGGGGGGGAAACAAGGCCTTACGGGGTTTCAAAACCCCGGGAGGGGGGGAGAACAAGGGGCTTAGGGGGATTAGATTTGGGGGGAGGGGGGGAAAATAAGCAAAGGTGTCGGAAAGGGCCTTAAGAAGGCCCCTTGGAAGCTTCCAAGGGCCTTCTAGAGGGTTTACGAAGGTACGTGGGGGGGAATAAAGGACGAATCGTCGACTAGCGGCTGTCGGCCTAGCCTGGCGGCTACTTAGACAGGCGGTGAAGGACGAGACTGAAGATGGCCGCGACCTCTCCTAGCTCCACAGCAGCCGCTAGGAGATTGGTGTCTCCTCCCTCCACTCTTGGTGGATGACGCGGCCTCATGCGGTGCTTCCTCCTCCCTCTTGATCTCCCCGGCAACCAACAGAACTCGTCCCCTTCCTCGACTCGTGGTTTCAGCAGAGCGATGGCTACCCGCCTCTCTCTTTCTCCCTCTAATCCTTCCCTTCCCCCCACAGGGGTTTATATGGGAGAGGGAGAGGTACCTCCCCTCCCCCACGCAGTTCGTGCATGGGCTTATTCCATCTACGACCTCCAGCAAGGATGCTTAGTCATCCTTGCTATTCCCCTCCCCTCCAGCACGACAGTCGCTGGGGGAAAAAAAGGGAAAAATAATAAAAAAAATTCCCTTATTCTAAAGCTTATCCTTTTGGCTTTCTAGGAGGAGGTTCCCACGTAACTAAACGGTTTTTTTTCTTTTTCTTTTAACTCGTTTATGCAAGTGGAGATCAAGATACGTAGTATGTAATTCGAAAATCACACCATCAGCATATTTTTTGGATGTTGGAATTCCCTTGCATGACTATCACGTGGGTTTAGAAATATTCTCACAATGGAAATATTACATTCTCTCCTCCTTGGAGGAATCGAGATGTCCTCATCTTGAGGTAAACTGGGGATATTGATGGTTGAGAGAGCTTTCATCTATCCAAGTGGCATCCTCTTCGGGATAATCTTTCCACTGGACGAGGCATTCTCTCAAGGTTCTAGATCTTAACTATCTCTCCCTAACATCTAAGATCCTATCTGGCCTTAGTTCAAGGACTCCTTGACTAGGCATTACAATTTGTTGGTCATCAAGTACATGATTAGGGTTGGGTACATATTTTTTTAAGAGGCTGATATGGAATACATTGTGAACCTTTAGATTCTCAGGGAGTTGCAATTTATAAGCAGTGGGTCCTAGGCATTTGAGGATTGTGTACGGCCCACAATACCTTGGACTTAGCTTCTTGCATTCTCCTAGGGATAGAGAACTCTTTTTAGGGCGTACACGAATGAAGACCATGTCTCCTTCTTCGAAGACCCTTTCTTGACGTTTCAAATCTGCGTATGCCTTTTGTCTATCCTTGGCTGCTTGTATGTCTTGTCTTATTGACCTTATTTGATCATCCATGTCCTCCAACATTTGTCTTGAAGCTTCAACTCTTAGGGTTGGATCAGAAAAGTTTAGGGGACTTCGACAATCATGACCATACAATGCCTGGAAAGGGGTCATTTGAATGCTCTGTTGGTAAGAAGCATTGTAGGCAAATTCAACTAATGGCAAGTATTGAATCCACCTCTTCGGCTCTCAACAGCAATATGCCCTAAGCATATCCTCAATGATTTGATTCACTCGCTCTGTTTGTCCATCCGTTTGGGGATGGCAGGCAGTGCTAAAACAGAGTTGAGTTCCAATAGCTTCAAAGATAGCTCTCCAGAAGTGTGATGTGAAGAGAGAATCTCGATCACTAATGATTCTTTTAGGTAACCCATGTAGCTTGAATATCTCCTTGATAAACAATCTTGCAATGTCAGAGGCTTTATAGTTTGTCTTTACTGGAATCAGGTGTGCAACCTTGGTAAGCATGTCAACCACAACCATAATGGAATTGTATCCTCCTTGGACTTGGGGTAAGCCCACAACAAAATCCATACTGATGAACTCCCATTTCATTTGGGGAATGTCAAGCGGTTGCAGTTTCCCTGGCATCATGACATGTTCGGCCTTAATACGTTTGCAAGACAAACATTCAGTGACATACTTGAGAACGTCACCTTTGAACCTCTCCCAATGGTAGCTCTTCCTAACTGCATTAAGAGTTTTTGCATAGCCAGGATGTCCTGTGAAAGGAGAATCATGAGCTTCCCATAATATCTTCTGCTTAAGTGACTGGCTTGTTGGTATACACAGCCTTGTTCTGTAATAGACAAGTCCATTATCAATGGAAATTTCCTGATACTTAGCTTGTAACTTCTGATTCTGCTCCTTGGTAGATATTTCTTTTATCATTTTTTGGTAGGCCAAATCATGGCATGCTTCCTCTCTAGCTAGTTCAAGTATAGGGTTGTTTGGCATAGATACCTTTGTAGCCAGAGATCTAGCCGTTGATGGATTCTGCAAGATTAGGGAATTTAGGAATGCCTTGCGACTGAGTGCATCGGCAACTACATTCTCTTTCCCTGGTCGGTACTTAATTTCAAAATCATATTCCTCCAATACTTCAATCCACCGACGTTTCCTCATGTTGAGCTCGTTCTGGGTAAAAATCCATTTGAGACTCTTATGAGCGGTTACTAGAGTAAACTTGTTACCCAACAGGTAGTGTCTCCAAAGCTTTAGAGCATGGATGACAGCTAGTAATTCCAGATCATGCGTGGCATAATTCTTTTCATGAATCTTCAATTTCCTTGAAGAGTATGCTACTGGATGACCTTCCTGCATAAGTACACACCCCAAGGCAAGAATGCTAGCATCAGTTACTACCTCGAACTCCTTATTGAGGTCAGGAACTTTTAGAATAGGTGCTGATACCAAACTTTGCTTCAATTTGTCGAAGCTATTTTGTTCGGAAGTTGACCATGTAATAGAAGTCTACTTCTTTAGTAAGTCTGTAAGAGGTGCTGCAATCAAAGCATAGTTTTTGATAAAGACCCTATACCATCCTGTCAAGCCAAGAAAGCTACGTATTTCTTTGACGGATACTGGTATTGGCCATTCAAGCACATCTCTGACTTTGGCTGGGTCTACTGATATTTCTTCTGATGATACTATGAATCCCAGATCTGACGCTTGAAGAATGCACACTTCTTCATTTTTGCCTACAGCTTATGGGACCTCATTGTCTCAAGGACAATCCGAAGTTGAGGTTCATGATCTTCTTCCTGTTTAGAATAGACTAAAGTGTCATCGAAGAAGACAAGCACGAAATCATCAAGATATGGTCTAAAAATATCTTGCATTAATCTATTGAAGGTGGCAGGTGCATTAGTAAGCCCGAATGACATAACCAAAAACTCAAAGTGCCCATATCTTGTATTGAAGGCCGTTTTTGAAATATATTCTTCCTTGATCCTTATTTGATAGTAACCTGACCTGAGATCAATCTTGGAGAAGATCTTTGTACCTTGAAGACGATCAAGGAGCTCATCTATTCTAGGGATAGCATACTTGTTCTTGACTGTTGATTGATTCAACCCTTGGTAATCAATACATAGTCGCAGTGTCCCATCTTTCTTTTTCTGGAATAGTATTGGAGCTCCCCACGATGAGTTGCTAGGCCGGATGTAACCCTGATCCAACAGTTGCTTGAGCTGTTCCTTCAACTCAATTGCTTCAGGTATGGACATTCTATAAGGTCTCTTTGCAATGGGTGCAGTTCCAGGCACTAGCCTAATTTCATGATCTACTTCTCTTGGAGGCAGAAGCTCAATCAATTCCTCAGGGAATACATCTGCATATTCCTTTAGCCAAGAAGGTCCTTCATGAGACTCTTGCTTTTGATCTAAGTTGTTGAGTTTGATCAGGTAAACGGGTAATCCTTTCTTGACTCCTTTTATGATCCGAGATACTTTGGCTAATTGGATTCTTGGCACTCCTGCCTCACCTTGAGTTGTGACAAACTCCCTTTCAGAGTTTCAAAAGGAAACTTGACCCTTTCCACAGTGGATGTGGGAGTCATTAGGCTTAAGCCAATCCATCCCGAGTAGACACTCATGGATACCTAAATTCATGACTCTGAATTTGACTGAGGTTTTCTTTCCTCCCAGAAAGAATTTCTCCTTAGCAGTTTTCCTGGTACAAGTTACCTCACGACCGTTTGCCAATTCCACAAGCAGGGTAGGTGCTTCTACTGTGGCTATTCCTAATCTTTTTGCACATGCTGGTGAGATAAAGGAATGTGTACTGCCACAATCAATCAAGGTTTTGAAACCTTTACCTTGATAGTCCGACGGTGTTTGAATCACTGAGAACTGGCGATTCGGCCCTTTCTGGTGTAAAGTGGCATGGACTGTCGCTCTTTCAAATTCTGCTTCCATAGTCGGATCTTCCTCTTCTTCTTCTTTGCATCTTGGCCTATTGGCAATGCAGGCAGTTCTTCCTCTTCCACGGGTGGCGGCTTCTTGACCGCGGCCTGCACCTTGGAAAGGCGTTTGACGATGTCCCCTACTGAGCTTGGGACATTGCCTCTTGAAGTGACCGAGTTTGTTGCAGTGGAAACATCGGAGGTTTCGGCCATTACTTTGAGTAGGAACAAAGTTGTTGACGTTATTTGTCCTTGCTTTCTTCCTTTGTCCCTGATTGTGACCTTGAACTCTCTTCACTTGAGGTCTGAATGCTCCTCTGTTCGGGTCACTATAGGACCAAGTTTTGTTACCCCTTGGTCTAGCTTGCACCTCCTGAATTATAGGCGCCGCTTGAATGAGTGCATCCTGCAGATCTGACGGACGCATAGATTTGAGACGGGTATTTACGGGTGGATTTAAGTCTGCGCAAAATTTGGACACCTGCTGCGTCATGTCCATCTGTGGCGCATACTTTAAAAGTGAGACGAATTTAGAGTAGTATGCATCCAGAGTGAGTCCTAACTGTTTTAGCTTGTAGAACTCATTCATTTTCTGTGTACGATATGCAGGTGGCAAATATCTCCCCTGCACGGCTTTCTTTAACTTCTCCCAGGTAACGGTCCCCTCTGAAGTCCCTTGATCCCTGCACCATTGTTTCCACCATAGTCTAGCTTCACCGGTGAGTTTTAACTTGGCGAGCATGGCCTGATTGGTAGGTGCAGTAGCAGCTGCTTCAAAGTAATCCTCCATAGATTCAATCCAAATTTCAGCATCAGACTGGACGAATCTGCCTCTCCCGTCAAACTCGGGTGGCTTTATCTGCTTGAGGAGGAACTTCTTCTCCTGGGTCACAGCAGTACTTGATGTAGGGGGCGAATTTGGAACCTTTACCTGGGGTTGTGCCTGGATAAAAGTTTTCTTAACGTTATTATATGATAATTGATGTTAGCTTATCTTTAGTTCAGCTATCTCATAAATCATGAAGCTACTTAACTTTTTAACAACTCTGATGCACAGCCAGATATTGATAAAAGAAGTCTTTATTTATATTTACATGGGTGTAGCCTTATACAACATCTCGTGTGATGATAATCCAATCATTACATTCAGTTTGGGGAGAACAACGTTGTATTGCATTTGTCTACAGGAACTGTGTAGTAGTAGGGTTTTGGGTCATGGATCTTTAGGAATCGATAATTCATTGGAAGTTCAGGATACCCTTTTCGTTGGAATCCATACTTCTCATGGCGGCCCAACACTTTAATCCTGCCGGCTGGGATTACATGGGTTACTTCCTCATATACATATGAGTTCATTTCAACCCTCCGACCTTGAATATGTAAAGTCGAATTTACGTGAACTTCCACAAAAATGAACAGCTTCACGACTTTCAAGTCTTCCAACCACTTGATCCTCTTTAGGTTGGTCTGTAGATAAGCGAACTGGTGGGCAGCTATGTAGTAGATTCCTAAAGACCCCGTCCATCTTCGTTCTATGTATAAAGGTGATGGATTATAAATCTGCTCCAGGATGTTCATCATCCCAATTCTTTGTCTATAAAGCGGAGAATGCATTGCAGTCATAAACATGACCTGAAACACCAAAAACTTGTTCCACGCTTCATAGTTCTGTAAGACAGCATTGAAGATGAGGAAATGTTTGGACAGCAACAATTTCTTTATTTCATTTTATTGAGATCTCATAAAACAATTCCGTTGTTGGTCGGCTCTGATACCAACCGTAACGTGTCCCATAGTATTATCCAGGACACGTCTTAACAGTCCATCGGAAAGGATGTCTAGAAAGCTCCGCCCGGCACTCCCATGGAATGTTACGGGTTTTGCGATCTAGTTATTCCCGCGTCTGCCACGTAGCGGAAGTATCCTAGCCGTTCCCACTTAGGATCGATCGGAATTAGGGTTTTCCTAATGGGTCATTAGCTAACAGCAACTAGCGTCAGACCCGTGTGAACTACTTTATGCAGAAACGCCAAGTCCGAAGCGGATTCACGCTGCACTTGGTTCAAGGAGAATGGGAAACGAGAGGGATGCAAAGCTCAACCTCTCTGCCATAAGGCATAGTCCCATTCCGTTCCCCTAAAGCAGCGTAAATCGAGTAAGACGTAATTCTAGGTCATTGTTCTCGTTATTCTTTTTGATGATGATGATCGTTCCGCTATTCCTCGAGATTTTTGAGAAAAGTTCCCGGCTAACCGGGACCACCCAACCATAGGACGGACCCATGGCCCATCCTCCGCACTTTCCTCGGTTTGTTTTAGTTATGTAATTATCTAACACATTAATTTGACATATAACAATCAGCTTCTTTAATTAACCTTGTTAAGCACTAGTTCCTTCACGTAATCTTATCACAAGACATAGAAAAACAATATCAAGTAAGTTCTTTTAACATTTCATCATTTTATCTTTGAAATACAAGGAGTTCCGCCCGTAGGCTTTTCCATAACCTGCCCGAAGACTAACCAGTAATCTCCAGGGATCACTATTCCAAGCTTCCGCCCGTCAACTAGTATACGGGCCTCGAGATCCAATCATGAGTCACGTTAGCCTCTTGTGCAGGACCCGGAAGGTGAGGGATTTACGGCCAGAGCCCCCCCGGCACCCAAGCGTCCTCCTGCTCCAAGTAGAACTAAACGGAGAGACCTCTCGCGGTGGGTTCGGTCCACGTTCCCAGCGCAGTCAACAACCCCCTTGGTTAGGGTCAGGCAGGCAGTCGGGGGTAACTGAAGCTGCCTCTCCTTTCAGGCCTTTAACCTGAAGTATAGGTACTTGTTTAATTTGTAATTCATAATTCAAAGAGAGCCCTAAAATCTCTAGTAAGCACAAACATTTCCATTAATCAACCCAGTTGTATGGCAAACTGCTAAGGAAGTATTCTTTCCCTTTTTCCTTGTGAATCAATCACAAAATGATTTCATACCTGTTTACACAAGTCCTGCGATGGAATAATCTGTTTAGATTCTTTAGGCTGACGTATGTCAGGCCTAGGGTTTCTTCATTTAGGGACAAACCCTAGTTTCTTATCTTTATGAAATTATTGTCCTTACGGTAAGGAAAGTAGTCAAGTGTTAGGGTATGAATGTTTCTATGTTTAGATTGGTTCGGTTAGCTTGTGGAAGGTAATCTTACTTGTCTTGTCATGGTTTTACTATCCTTGTGACAATTAACTTTCCCAATCAATACAGTTTAATTTGGCATATAGCATAAATGCCAAGATGATACAAAGGCGACAATACTCCTTGGGACAAAAGGCCTAGCTGAGAATTTAGTGTATACACACTTTATTAGTTCCAAGTCCTCAAATAGTAGGGGAAAAGTGTTAATAGAGTGTCATCCAGCAATTTCCCATTACATTTTCTTTCCAAATGAGTTCGTATATCTAATTTTTATACTTGTTAATTCCTAACATTTAACTTCCGTTTTCTTTAAAGATGAACTCATGCCAAATAACAACAGTTGCCTTGCTAAGATGTGCGACTAGCAAAGATAACTCCCTAGTAATTTGAGCATCGAAGAAACCTTCCATGAATCTAGCCATTTTACCATGATTCGTTGCGAAAGGAATAAGACTAATGGTGCAAGATATAATTTCTACACTTTAGGAATATATTACTATAGTAAATGGTTAATCTTGCATATAATTTTATAATGCTTGATGCAATTTGAAGAAAGCTAATTTTGTATACATTGCCATTCATAAGCTAACTCCTTCGTTAAAAATAACTCGAACAAATATATCTTTCCTTAACAATTTTTCTTTGCATGATTGACTTAAAACCGAATTAACATCAAGAAGAAAAACCTGGCTTTGAGGTGAGATATCCACATGGATACCGGGAGATGACCCTCCCGCAGCTACACCTTGGACTTTCTTCGGCGACATCGTAGTTCGAATGTGAGATAGCCTTTTCCTTTTTCTTCTTGGAATTCCACCGTTTTCTCCTTCTTTTTCTTTTTCCTTTTTCCCCACTCTTCCTCCTTACGGGATACCATACGAAGCCATGATGATGAATTGGATTTTTTTTAGGACATGGGAGTGTGTGGACACCGGCTTGTTTGATAAGACTAAGAACACCAAGCTCAATTATGAGAGCACTTGCACAAAAATATTTAAAAGTGAGTGAAGGAATTTATGCAAGAGGATGGAAGTCCGCAAGGTAGCCTAAGGACAAGGTAGGCCTATGGGTGTGAAAAGAGCTAAGAGGGGGAAAAAAAACAGAACAAGGGCTTAGGGGGAAAATTAAAACCGGAAAGGGAAACAAGGGGGCTTAGGGGGGGAAAATTTAAACCCGGGGGGGGGGGGGGGGGGGGGTAATAAGGACTTTTGGGGGATAAAAATCCGAAGGGAAAAATAACAAGGCTTAGGGGGGGGATTATACCGGGAGGGGGGGGGGAAATAAGGCCTTACGGGGTTTAAAACCCCGGGAGGGGGGGGAGAATAAGGGGCTTAGGGGGATTAGATATGGGGGGAGGGGGGGAGGGGGGGGGGGGGAATAAGCAAAGGTGTGGGAAAGGGCCTTAAGAAGGCCCCTTGGAAGCTTCCAAGGGCCTTCTAGAGGGTTTACGAAGGCATGTGGGGGGGAATAAAGGACGAATGGTCGACTGGCGGCTATCGGCCTAGCCTGGCGGCTACTTAGACAGGCGGCGAAGGACGAGACTGAAGATGGCGGTGGCCTCTCCTGGCTCCACAGCAGCCGCGTGGAGATTGGCGTCTCCTCCCTCCACTCTTGGTGGATGACGCGGCCTCACGCGGTGCTTCCTCCTCCCTCTTGATCTCCCTGGCAACCAACAGAACTCGTCCCCTTCCTCGACTCGTGGTTTCAGCAGAGCGATGGCTACCTGCCTCTCTCTTTCTCCCTCTAATCCTTCCCTTCCCCCCACAAGGGTTTATATGGGAGAGGGAGAGGTACCTCCCCTCCCCCACGCGGTTCGTGCATGGGCTTATTCCCTCTACGACCTCCAACAAGGATGCTTAGTCATCCTTGCTATTCCCCTCCCCTCTAGCATTACAGTCGCTGGGGGGAAAAAACGAAAAAATAATAAAAAAATTTCCCTTATTTTAAAGCTTATCCTTTTGGCTTTCTAGGAGGAGGTTCCCACGTAACTAAACGGTTTTTTTTTCTTTTTCTTTTAACTCGTTTATGCAAGTGGAGATCAAGATACGTAGTATGTAATTCGAAAATCACACCATCAGCGTATTTTTTGGATGTTGGAATTCCCTTGCATGACTATCACATGGGTTTTGAAATATTCTCACAATGGAAATATTACAAGAAGGAACGAGAGAGAGGGAATAAACATACAACATAATAAAGAAAGAGAAAAATAGAGAGAGATGGAAGGAGAGGAGATAATGAATGGATAAAAAACAAAGAGAGAGTGGTGGTGAGGTCCGGTGCAACACCACGAGATGGCCGAGATATATATATTAATCTGTGGATGGGTGGGTGGAGACTTTACATACATTAATTTTTGCTAAGTTATAAGAGAAGAAATCCCTTCTCAAACAATTTAAGAAAGAAAAAAAGAATGATACCAAAAAAAAATTGTTTGTTGTAACGTAGAAAAAATAGAAAATGATGAAGGTCTTGTTGTTCAAGATCACGAGGCGTATCTTAATGAGTGTGTCCCATGTCCTTGCTCTCAATGCAAGCTGGCAATTAGACGAAAACGTCGATTATCTATAGAACACGTACCACGCTTTGGCAAGTTTCAATCTAAGATTATTGATCAGGCGATCTTGGATTTTGAGTAAACGGTAAGAAAAGTTAATATCAATCATGCATTGTGCTCCCAAGCTAATTGAATACCATATACAAGAAGATTAGATGTGGCTGGACAATTTTCTATCGAGGGAGGTGACGTCTCGTCCCAAGGAGGAGTGCACCCTTTGCGGCTAATTAGAAGAGTTCGTGGGCATGCGATGGATGGAATGCCTGAGCCAATCCACCACTTGGAAGGTACTACCCATTCTATATCGTCAATACCAAAGGAGACATACAGCCTTCCAGACCTACCTACAATCTTGGAGCCTGAGATGGAGGCAATGATTGATGCATTGATTCCCATGGATATCGAGACTTCTGATCTGCTTAGAGAGGAAGCATCCATACCATTATATGATGGGTGCCGAGTATCTCACCTGAAGACACTGTAAAATACGGGTGGAGCGAGTGTGATCGAGTTGTTCAGGTACCTTGTACGTACGCTTCGTTGATTTCTTTTCGACACTATCATTAAAAACATTTGTGCTTTTTCAAGGTGTTTTATGATTTTTTTCAGGTTATTAAAATATCATATATTACCACCTGCAAATACCATGCCTGAGTCTTGTGATGATGCATGACATGTTTTACGAAAGCTTGGCATGGACTACAATAGTATCCATGCATGTATCAGCGATTGCGTACTGTTTCGAGGAGAATACAAGACTATGGAGACATGTCCAATGTGTGGTGCTCATAGGTATTGACAGGACTTGCAAGGGAAAACCATCCCTCAAAAAGTTCTTAGACACTTTCCGCTTATCCCCTATATAAACCATATGTTTCGTACGTCCGACATGGTGAGCTTGACAACGTGGCATGAGTAGAATAGGTCAACAGATGGAGTTCAACGAATATCAGCGGATTCACGCGCATGGAGCAACATTGACTCTACCTTCCCATGCTTTACCCAAGAGCCAAGAAATCTTCGGCTCAGTCTTGCAATGGATGGCGTGAACCCATTCGGTCTGCGCTCAACTTCTTACAGTGTGTGACCTATAGTCCTTGTAAACTACAATATCCCTCCATGGCTTTCTAGGAAGAAAGGACATCTCATCCTTAGCTTACTTGTGGCCGCTACAAAGTCAAAAATATGGACATGTATCTTCGTCCATTAGTCGATGAGCCTAAGATTTTGTGGGAGGAGGGGTTCACCGTGCAAGATATGAGCAAGTGCGATGGTCGACGGTCCGCCAATATTCGAGTCATTCTCATGTGGACGATGCATGACTTTTCGGGATTCGAAGAGTGTTCAAGTAAATAGGCTTGCGTTCTCATTGTCTATATCTATATTTTATCTTGTTCAAGTTTGTATTCACTAGATAGAGGTGTTGGAACAGGTCTAGTTACCTCAGGTTATCATGCTTGTCCATTGTGCGGGCCACAGTTAGACTCCCAAAGGTCACAAACCATAAAGAAGATGGTATATCAAGGACAAGCCGCTTTCTTGCCAGAGGGTCATGAACTCAGGGAAGGTTTTCTTGGATGACCTCCAATGTGCATGAATGTCGCAAGCTTGTACGAGATGAAAATGGTCCATGTGGAGTCACATTCAAACGAAATGTGGCGGTTCTCAGTTTTCTACGACTTGCCATATTAGACCCACCTACAGATCAACCACTTGTTGGATCCCATGCATATTTTCAAGAATGTGGGCAGCTTGCTATGGGACCCCATCACAGGAAAGAGAGACACTATAGGGGCACGAATGGATTTGAAGAAGGTAGACAAGATGGAGGCGCTTTGGCTGCAGTCGAGTGCTGATGGTCGCGTGCGGCTTCCTCGCACTCCTTAGGTTTTGTTCACTAAAGAAGAGTGCATTGTGAAGCAAGTAGTGAAGTCTATGCACACTCCGATGGGTATGATGCATTCTCTTAGGTTGGCCTTTTCTAAAGATGACCAATTATCAGGGCTAAAATCTCATGATTGGCATAAGATATGTCAAGTTTGTATTATGAATAGATTGTAATTGGCATGCACATTTTGCTATTTGGAGTGTAGCCATTGTTCATAATGCTTTCTCATTTGTGGCAGTTTGTATTATCAATCACGATCACAGGATGCCTTACTCCAAAAATATGTGGGGCCATTTACAGGTTGTCGACTTTGTTGCAATGGATCTCACAGAAGGAGATTAAGACATCCTCTATTGAATTTGTGAGGTGGGGAGCTGTCCATGATACAAATCCACCTTCTTGTGCATCTTGTAGATAAAGTGGAGATTGTTGGACCTGTCCATACGTGATGGATATTCTTCTTGGAGCACTTCATGAAAACCCTGAAAGGCTTTATGCGACAAGGAGCTCGGCCAGAAGGTAGCATGGCTGAAGGTTGGTTGGTATTTGAGGTGCTAGTGCATATTGTTTGCATCTAGCCTAAACTGAATTGGATTGATGAAAATAGTAGTTATCAGATGGATCTCAAGGCATCTTAGTTTTAATCCTTATGACCAATGCTTGTACTAACTATGCACATCATCAAGATCCCAATCTATTAAATATGAGTTATCGATTTGTGGTTTTAACAAGAGCTTGGATCTAGAGTTTCTAGGAAGAATTTCCTTTAGGCTAGATTACTTACCATGCAATCCGTCAAGCATGCAAGCTACAACATACTTTCAGTATGGTGAAAAACATACCTATTATTTACAAGAAAAGGGGAGCTGACAATACTTTGGAATCTTATATGTTGCTTATTCTTTGGATAGATTTTTTTGCATAGCAACTAGATGCAACTTACTTATCTTGATACATGCACTTCACAAACTCCATCTTTGAATATTTGAGATGGAATTTATCATGGTCAATTACCTATTCTCATGTGGCATCGTATGACCTGATGTATCTCATGCGAAAATGGAAGCAAGTGGTTAACAACTTAGAATTGTCTTATTTACATCGAGTACTATAGTTGTATTGGAGGTGATACTTCAGGCCGCAAGGGCAAGTGGAGAGATCAAGGATTAGGAAGCCCTGAGACAAGGTAAAGACCACTACTTTTATACTTGTTGGGAAGAAGGTTGGGTTATCGATCAATGAAAGTGATCTATAGAACTTATGTCTTGTACAGTGTTTGAAACCTTGACATATGCCCTAGCCAAAAGAAGGGAGTGTTAAGTAAAATTTTGCATAGTATCACTCTTTGGCCCCAAGGGGGAGAGCAAATATGCGATGGAAATGTTATCTCGCCTATTCTTGCATTGTTTGGAAAAATACAATTGGTTTTCTTGGTTGATCAAATAATGTCCTAAATGCTTTTACAAGTTGAGATTGAGAGAGGCAAAGATAGAGTGAAGAGCAAGCATGCTCTCTCCTTCTTCCATTCATTCATTATCTCATAACCACACACATAGAGTAAGTGTATACAATAGTACTAAGGTCCATAGGACCATTCACACTGGGTCTAAGACCACCGACTTATTTAATGTCCCACATTTGCTGATACAGCTAGACAAGGTTAATGTCGGTCATACATACTAACAGGAGAATAGTATGGCTTGATATTCTAACACTCCCCCTCAAGCTCAAATCATCTGATGAACTCCAAGTAGATTTCTAAAACTACTAAACTTATCTTTACCCAAAGACTTGATAAAGATATCTACAACATGTTCATCAGTCTTCACATGCATAAGATCTAATCTCCCTGCAAGAACCATCTCTTTGATAAAATGGTAGTGTACCTCTATGTGTTTTGTCCTGGCATGGTATACTGGATTTGTTGCCAGGAGTACACTACTAAGATTGTCACATAATAAGGTCACTGGAGCATCCACGTGGATATCCAAATCAGCCATAAGCTTGAGCAGCCATGAAATCTCACATGCTGCCAATGCAGCACCCCTGTACTCTGCCTCAATACTAGACAATGCAACCGTTGGTTGCTTCTTGCTACTCCAACTGATCATGCCACTTCCAAAGCCAAAAGCATAACCACTCGTAGATCTGCGATCATATGAGCATCCTGCCCAATCCGCATCTGTGTATCCAACCAATTTCAAGGGTTTATCTCTCATATAGAACAGCCCATAATCTACAGTGGACTTAACATATCTTATAATCTGCCTAACAGCATCCAAATGTGGCTTCATGGGCTTCTGCATAAACTGACTTATGAGCCCAACTACATAACTCAAATCTGGCCTAGTGATGGTCAAATAGATCAGACTTCCAACCATCTGCCCCTGTACATAGTCACATCTTGAATTTCAGCTCCAGTGCTAATGTCCAACTTGACGTTCTGATCAAGGGGTGTATCCAATGGTTTGCATTCAGCCATGCCATACTTTTTCAGCATTTCCATGGCATAATGCTTCTGCATCAGCCATAAACCATTTTCAGCCTTAATTGCCTCAATACCCAGAAAGTACTTCAATTCACCTAGATCTTTCATGTCAAATTTAGATTTCAGCATCTTCATTACATGCTATATGCCCAAGTCATCATTACCAGTGATTATCAAATCATCAACATATATGACCAGCACTACCAAGCCAATGTCAGTCTTCTTTGTAAATAGGCTGTGATCAGCCCTACCAACAGTAAATCCCAACCTCTGCAAGTAGTTACTGATCCTAGCATGCCAAGCTCTCGGAGACTGCTTCAGCCCGTACAATGTCTTTTTCAGCTTGCATACATAATGCTGAAAATCAGGGTGAACATACCCTTTTGGCTGAACCATATAGACATCCTTTGCTAAGTCACCGTTAAGAAATGCATTCTTAACATCCATCTACTGTAATTTCCAGCCTCTAGCAGCAGCCAAAGCAATCACAGTGCGTCTGGTTGCCATCTTGGCAACAGGGCTGAATGTTTCCTCATAATCAAGTCCATATTGTTGGGCATACCCCTTAGCAACCAACCTGGCTTTGTACCTTTCCACACTGCCATCCGACTTGCATTTGATTTTGTAGACCCATTTGCAGCCAATGGTCTTTTTTCCTTCAGGCAGTGGTACAAGATCCCATGTCTTATTTTCAGCCAAGGCATTCATTTTTACATCCATGGCTGCACACCAGTTCTCATCTTCCACTGCTTCAGCATATGTACCTGGTTCTTTGATCTCCATCACTTTTGTCATGTAAGCATAATGGTTTGCAGTGTAGCCACTAGTGGGAGTCCGATTTAAGATATACATGGCTGTCATAACAGCCTCAGCCGAATAATAGAGTGGCATCTTCTTCTCATTCATCATGGCACGAGCAGCTTCCATCAAGACCCTGTTCTTTCTTTCAGCTACCCCATTCTACTAAGGAGTGTAGCTGCAGGTAAGCTGCCTACATATGCCATTTTCAGCCAAAAAGTTGTCAAACTCATTTAACACATACTCCCCACCGCTATCTGATCTCAAGCAAGAGATATAGCAGTCAAATTCCTTTTTAATCTACTTTTTAAACTATTGAAAAATAGCAAACACCTCATCCTTTGTCTTTAGAATGTAAACCTAAGTATAGCGACTGTAATCATCAATGAATGTCACATAATACTTTTCAAGCCTCCCATGGATGTATTATGGGCTGGCCCCCAAACATCAGAGTGCACTAACTGCAACCGACATGTACTCTGCCTTACATGCCTGACAAATGGCAACCTTGACTGCTTACCAAATTGGCAAGCATCACATACATGACCAATATCTGAATATTCAAACTTGGGTAAACCTGTAACAAGCTGTTTTTTCTGCATAATTTGCAGCCTTTCCAAATTTACATGTCCCACTCTCTTGTGCCAAATTTCCAAGTCTCTAACAGTACCAAAACCATGGGCAAACATAGCTGAATTCAGCTCTGGCAAGGTAGCATCAAGAGTAAACATTTTGCCATTCCTGTGACCGCGAGCTATCAACTTGCATCATTTGCCAAACTCTTCAATAAAGCAACCATGCTTATTGAATCTAACCTGCAAGTTTTGCTCCGACAGACAGTAAGTTCTTCGTAATCGAAGGAACATGCAATAAATCATGCAAATTTTTCTTTTTGCCATCATGAACCACAAGAGGCACTTTG
The DNA here is from genome assembly GCF_053477565.2 of Lygodium microphyllum. Classification (NCBI taxonomy): domain Eukaryota; kingdom Viridiplantae; phylum Streptophyta; class Polypodiopsida; order Schizaeales; family Lygodiaceae; genus Lygodium; species Lygodium microphyllum. The sequence continues at coordinate 182,676,342 of NC_141135.1, forward strand.
CCTTTATGCTCAATACTATGATGCGTGTCATCACCTGTACAGACATAGCCATGTTTTTCAGCCACCATATCAGTGAACTAATCACCGTGAGGAGTCATGTAGTTTGATGCCCCTGAATCAATGTACCAAACTTTATCATTAGTGTGTTTTTCAGCAACTCTATCTTTTACATACTACATGGCAAACAATCTATCTCTTGAAGTATCATCTGCCTGACTAGATGTAGCAAAATGTCCATGTTGTTTGCCTTTCTAATTGCCTTGCTTCTTCCAGTAGCCCTTGGCAATATGCCCATACTTCCCACAGTAATGATAATCCTTATCCTTGTTTGGATTGTCAGATGGACGCTGCTATTGCCAGCAGGCTCTACCTCTAGGGCTAGATCTCGCCCTGCCTCTAAAGTTTCCACCACCTCTTGCATTCGATACATGCTGGTTACTATTGCCATAGGATGCATTTTGCTGGCCTCCTCTGCCAAATCCATAGCCTCTACCACGGTTTTCACGGCCGCTTTGATTGGAATAGAAAACTACATCCTTGTTTTTACAACTGCTAGATCCTGTAGCCAAGCCAAGCTTAACCTCTTCATGGATAAGCAATGCAACCAACTCATTAAAATCAGGCATTTCAGCCCGCACAGACACGAAAGTGTCAAAAGAATTACTCTCAGGCCCCAAGCCATTCAAAGTCACAGCAACCATGTCTTCATCTTCAATCTGTGAACCAACAGATGCCAACTGATCTGCAATGGTCTTAACCTCCATGACATAATCCTGTATAGATCTGCTCTTCCTCTCCATGTTGTTGAACTTCTGCTCTAACTGTATCTTCCTAGCACTTGTGGTTGTGCCATAATACTTGACCAAAATGTCCCATGCATTCTTAGGAGAGCTACAGTTCATTATCTGCATTATCATGGCATCTGAGATACATAAAGAGAGCCAGTGCAAGACTCTACGAGCTCTTTCTATCCAAGATCGGTGTAATCATCTCTGATCAACCGTAGGTTGATCTAGGAGCTCAGGTTCAGCTTTCGCTCCAGTCACCAACTCCCAATAGCCTGTCCCTATTAAGAATTTCTCCATGCAGAACTTCCATATGGCATAATTATTACTGTCAACCTTTTCCCCCACTATCTGGGTTATGTTGTCAGTCCTCTCTGCATTAGCCATGTTGTACTAGACACTATTTAGTCACTGCCTGACTTCCTGCAAGCCAACAAGAATGACTGACGAAGTTCAATCCTCAACTATTTATGACAGTTTTCTACAATTAATTGCAATAAAAAACTAGGGTATTTCAGCCCAATGACAGCTCAAAATAGTCCACAACCAGTGGTCTAACTCATAAGTATAACAGTCAATACATATGCTTTGGAGTTGCTTCAGCTTAAACTCTTGCAACCTCACTGCCAGGGTAAATACATACAGTCTGAAAACTATAAACTGTCAGTGTGACCAGCAGCTTATTCAAAGCCAAAACTGAGTCATATACATGTCATACATATCCCAAACCTTCATAGACAGCTGCTATTACATGTAGCAATTGTGGGAGCTTTCGCTCAACTGCCAAGACCCACGGACCGCTGTCGTATTGCTGCGCATCCGAGGTGTGAAATCCACCCAAAAGTTGCATGTGTGGAAGTTGATTTTTTGTACATACTTAGTTGTTATGTTTGTATCTTTATTCTGCTTGGTGGAGGCTTAGAGTTAGCCATGTCTTGCCATGGGCGAATTGCAGCTCCCAAGTCACAGCTTGCCTTGCCTGAACTCAACTTGGGGTCATTCCAGGTGCTGGAGGCACTCAACATCTTCCCCGATTAGTTGGTTTGTCAAAAGCCATGGATATGATCCTAACATCAAAGTCTATCTCTGCTGACGAGGCTCTTGAATTGGGCCTTATCGATGCCATTATGCCATTAGAAGAGCTCCTTGACTACGCCAAAAAGTGGGCTTTAGATATTGCAAATTTTCGCAGGGCATGGAGTATTTCTCTTCATAGAACTGACAAACTAGAGCCCTTTGGTGAGGCACAACAAACTTTGAAGTTTATAAGACAACAAGTAGAAAAGAGAGAAAAAAAATATACAGCACCCTTTAATTTGCTTAGATGCTATTAAAAAAAAGGACTATTTTTGAAAGGGGAGTTTTGGAGGCAAAAAGGGGGCGTGACAAAGAAAACAAGAAGGACTATTTTTGAAAAGGGGAGTTTTGGGGAGGATGCTTGTCCACGGATGTGATGTAGAATGGCGTTCTGGGGGGGAGAAAGCATACGTATATGGACATCATCTAATACCTGTATGTTTCATAAGATGGACTCTCTTGACTCAGAACGGCCAGGTTATAGTCTTAGTCCTGAAATGATCTTCTGCTTCATCCTGTCGAGTGCACGAGCCTTGTGACGACATAGATTTTCTGGGTCAGAAATTACATCTTTTGCCGCCAGAACAACGATGGTGATCTTTTCCTATGTAGCTTGGAACGTGGATTAATGGGGAAGAGCTTAACAGAAAATAGGAGAAGGAAATTGGAGAGAGGAATAGAGAGGCCGGACGGAAGGCATTGACCTCTCTAGAAACGGTCTCCTATATGGTCCTCTTGTTCTTTCTGCTCGCCATCGGCTATCTCACCCTCTCCATTGAACAGATGCTCAATGGATTCTTGATTTAGATCCACATAAACCACGGACCATGGGGCCCTATAGCACTAGCTTTAGTCTACATACCTTTGACTATATCTGCAGTTCCAGGTTCAATTTTAACAATTAGAAGTGACGGATGATGGTGCTGAAGGAAGACAAAATGACGATGATTGAGCTGAAGAAGGCGGGCGTTCTGGATGAAACGGAGAGAGAGCGCAGAGACCGCAGTATGTTGCTGAATTATGTATTCAACCTAGAATCTGAGCTTTAGGGGCTTACTACTTATGGAGCGGAAGGATTGGAACTCAGTGACTGAAAAGTTAAAGGCCGTGTTGAAGGTCGACTGCAATCTAGATCCACAGAGAAGAGCGACATAATTGCATCACAGCTGGATAACATGTTTTGGGTGATGATCTGCATTATCAAACCTACATAATTGCAATAGTCCTGTGATGCAATGCATATAGAGGAGAATGGGGAGCTATTGTGGAAGGAGTAGAGGATTGGGAAGAGAAGCATCGGGGAAGGAAGCGAATGGGGGAAGAAGAATAGTGATTTATGTCCTGAGCTACACAATCTGAAAACGTCTCCTTGGGCACTCTAAATCAGAAAGACAGGATTGGATATCAGCTTGTACCAACGTCTGGAGGGCTGTGAAGGATGTACTTGATAGGGCAGATGTTATAGCTGCCACTTGTATTGGAGTCAGAGATAATGTTTTGACAGACTGCTCATTTCACATGTGTGTAATTGATGAAGCAACCGAGGCCACTGAACTTGCAGGGCTAGTTCTAGTTTTGAGGAGTGGAGCAGATTGTTTTATGCTTGTTGGTGATCCAGCATAGCTTCTATTCAGTGAAATTTATGTTAAACTGTTTGACAGAGACACCTTTACAGCAGATGATCCTCTGGGGGCTGTTGTAATTCCATTGAACAAGGTGTTTGTGGAAGGTTTTGTACCGCCAATCTCTTACAAAGTACTCGGGAAACAGGGACAATCGCAGGGAGAGGTCCAAGTAGGCTTTAAATTTGATGCCCAAGGTGGGGCTTCAAGACAAATTCAGTGCCTTTGACTACAAAGTTTGGTCTCACAGTTGAAGAGTGCTTTCTCTTTCTGCTATCAATGCTGCTTAACAACAGTAGATCAAAGCCCTAGCAATGCGGATAGGTGATGTTCAATTTTATGCAGTTTTTTTTGTTCCTTTGGGAGAGACAGGCTGCTTATTGTTCCAATGGATATGTTGAGTCAGTGATTTAAAGAGTTCCAAGAGAAGCTTCATAGGGATTCAGACTATATGAAAAATTTGTTGATATGAGTTTTTGTCAAGACGTTTATTGAAGATGCTCCCAATCAGATGTAGCTGATTGTATGTCTCATATTATCTGAAATTGAGCTTTCAAATTGAATCTAATCTCGCTAGATTGATCTTCTATCTTGAAATTTGTCAAGGTCTTCTGTAGACGTGACTTTGCTTTCGAAAACCCTTCGACATCTTTGGTGAACCCGATGTGAAAGCATCGCAAAAATTTCAGGATGGGGGATACTTCAGCATCATTTTCAGCTTCTTCTACGATTCCTGCTGCGTCCTCTACTTTAGCTTCATCATTGACTGCTACGTCAAGTATTTCAACGGATGATCTAAAGCAGATTTTACAGAATATGTCCATGTATATGCAGCTTCAAAATCAGCAGACACAATTGTATATGCAACAGCAGCAGCAATTGCATCAACAACAGTTGTCTCAATATTCGGAGCAGGAGAATGCAATCAGCGCAACTAAGGCGATTGAAGCAGTTGAGAATGAGAAGAAGCTATTTAATGGCCGTAATGTTTCAGCATATTTGAAGACATATGAGATCAAGATGGGTTTTTCTGGAGTTCCAGCTGGACTTATGAGTAAGTATTTCCTTCCTCTTGTCACACCTGCCTTGAGGGAAAAAGTGACTGATCTTTTTATTCAAAATTCACATTGGCAAGATTTTAAGAAGGCCCTGAAAGAAGAGTATTTCCTTGAGGACTTTGGGATGGCTACACGGCGGTCATTCCGAGAGTGGGTCTACATGCCAAACAAAGGTTTAGCTGCTTCAAAGTTGATTCGAGGATTTGAAGAGACGTATAGTCAGCTTGATGCCATTGAACAAAGAGCATTGGATGTTGAGAAAGTTGAGCTTTTCTTGCAAGCTGCAGATCTAGCTCTTCAGGAAGAATTGGGAGAGCTTCTTGAGGGTCGCACGAAGCCTATGGGACTTAAAACGGATTGGCAAGATGCCCAGGATGCAGTCTTGACTTTGACCAAGAGAAGGATATGGAAGACCCGCCTACAGAATGGTTCTATGACGCCGACACCGTCTTCTGCTCCTATGCCTGCTTCTATCCCTGTTATTTCTTCTCCTCCTCAGCCAGTTTCTTGGCCTTTGCCAGTGCCTACTGTTTCTACTCCTCCTATTCCTCCTATTCCACGACCGATGCCAGCACCTTCTGCTCCAAAACCATCCGCTCCATCGGTGCCTACCTCTCTTGATGACATAATCAAAGGCATAACGGATTTGACACTGGAGTCAGTTAAACAGAGTTGGTGGGAAAATTGAAAGAGCAGTTTGCTTCGACTGCGCCTACTATTTCATCTAATGCTCCTACTACAACTAGGAGTGCTCCTACTGCACCCAGGAGAGATTGAAGATGTATTTGGTGCAACAGTACGGACCATCAGCATTGCAGGGATTGTGAATCTTTTCAGGATGCAAGGAGGAAGAATTTGGTATATTGGGGACAAGATGGTAAGATTTGGTTGACTGAAACAGGAGCTTCGCTTGCTACCAACTTTGGGAAAGGCGAAATGAAGAAGTTAGTGGATGACATGGCTGCGCGTACTTCTTATGTGGCAGGTAGAGGAGATGTTTCTGCATATGGAGTTCAGATTGACAAGGGATCAGAGAATCAGTCAGCATTATGGACTTATGCTATGGAGACTGCGTGGAAAAATTCAGCAAATTGTTTTGACTAGTGCAGGCTTTAGCATCAGATCTGAGACAGGTTGGGATTCGCCTGTTGACAGGTACTCTATTTATGCCTACTTGGCTAAGTCTCAGGGAGCAGATGTACTTGTTGAGGAGAAGCGTAAGAGGGATGAAGAAAATCCAAGTGTAGCTAAAAAGACTAGAGAGGGTGAATTTGTTACTCCACCTACTGTAGGACCGTCTTTGAGACTAGGGCCCGAACGACAGATGGAAGATGCTCAAAAGAGAGAAAAGAGGCAAGAGCCTAGAGAGAGAAAGCAGCCAGGGTTTAGATTGATGTCTGATATTGAGACATCTACAGACATGAAGAAAATCTTTAATGATAAGATACTTGGCAGTGAGGTGACTTTTACTATTTCTAAGGTTTTGGGCATCTCGAAAAGAGAGTTTCAAGATCAATTCCAAGAGGTCCTGAAGAGGAAAAGGCATGCATTCCCTACTACTGATACACACGGAGTTTTGATTGGGGAGTTGGATGAGGATGATGATGAGGATGAGGTTATGGTTGAGAATGCTTCTGTTTTTCCACAGATAGAGAAGAGGGTTCAGCCTATGCATTATGCTGAAACTGATGAGCCTGTCTTGATAGCACGTAGTCACTTTTCGCAGAGTCATTGGGCTAGGGAAACTACAGAGATGATGGTAAAAATTGGAGAGAAACGGGTGCCTTATGTTGCTTTGGTGGATCATGGTTCAGAGATTAATCTCATAGTTCGTGGAGTTTATGAAAGTAACAGATGGCCTATGGATGTAGAGAATCCACGTTTGGTCATGCGAGTGGGGACTCAAGGGCATCTGTCAGAAGGCTTAAATTTACAAGCCAAGACCCAGAAGATGAAGACATAGTACCACCGGCTTATCTTAGGGTCAAACTCACCGCGAAAAGAGAGAATACTATTGATGCTCTGATTGATGAAGGAGCAGATTTTAACATCTTGACCTATGAATTATGGACCCTACTAGGCCAACCAGAGCTCACACCGACTAGTGCAACTCTTAGTCCTTATGGGGGGTGCCCACAAGCACTCATAGGGAAGTGCAAAATCCTTGCGACAATTGAAACGGAAAGCTTGCCTATCCTATTTCATGTTCCTCCTAATAGTGCTAGCTGCGGGAAAGAAACCCTCCTAGGAAGGCCCTTCAAAAGGGCGACCAAGTGTGAGGCCGACTATGTAGCACAGAGGATACACCTGACACTACCGGGTGTGAGGATAGTCACAACCTTTAGCAAGGGTGACCTCATCAAACCTCGAGGGAAAGGCAAGAAAGGTGCTGACATAATAGTCAAGCTTGCTGACGAGAGCAAGGACTTGTTGGAAGAGTTAATACAAGCACAGGTCGAACAACGAGAGCTAGTGAGTGAGGCCAGGCCTGAAAAAAGAAGGTCAAGAGACAATGCCAAGGACGGGCTTTGGACTTACAAATATTGTAGAAGACCGCAAAAGAAGCCCAAGCCTTATAGATACATGCATCGATGGAGGGTCAGCACTACGCCGCGATGGATACCCAAAGCGTTGCTGCATGCTCAAGGGTATTACGCAGGTAACCGATGGATTTGGCTACCAAAATCCCTTGCTAACCCGCCTCCATCAGCTGAAGGCCAGAGTGCATCAAAAGCAATGAAGCACAGGAGGAAGTCTAAGAGAAACTTTAGGTCTTGAGGCAAGAAACCAGATATGATTGTTCAAAGGAAAGAGCCTCAGCCTAGCATGCTAAATAGACAGATGTCATATGTAGCCATCGAGCATGTACAAAAATCGTTAGTGCCCAAAGAGCCTTTGATTTCCCAAGGGGAGAACAAGCATCATAGGCACAACATTGCTCAAGGAAAGGCTGATCGCTCAACAAAGCAAATGGCACAATCGTCTAGTAGCCTTGAGCAAATCATTCAGCTAGTGCCACGTCCACCTATGAGTCCTAGATCTCCTACGCCCTCTTCTCCCAAACAGACACAGGAAGCACTACAGCAGTTGTTAAGGGCGACTGCCCAATTCCAATCTCTATCTCCATCTAAGCTTCCAACCATCCAAGAGGTGGGACATGACGCCATCTGTAGCTCTCGACCCAAGGATATGCATGGGCAACCTAATGTGACTAGTTCGATCCACACATATGAGTGCTCAAAGGCCAACAAAAGACACAACCACTTCTAATCGCCCTAGGGACTTGACACCGCAATCCACCAAGGGTAGCCAGCCCACTAAACTAGCTGCTACTACTTCCAATCAGGGATCCCAGTAGTTACAGCCCTTGGCCGTGACAATGCCCCTTGTGGAATATGTCCTTAGAAGTTTACCTGTGGAGAAGGTGTGACAACCAACTTCCTCGACAACTCCAGTGCTTCCAAAGTGCCTAAAGCCTAGGCTAGAGGAGTTACACACAAGGGAGTTGGCTAAAGAGCTGGGCTCTCCAAAAAGGAAGGCAGTTGTGCTCTCACAACCTAGCGAGGCTATTCAATAGGCCATGATCATGTCCCATAAGGACATACTAGAGAAGGGAAATGCTGAGGCCCAACCAAGCACATTAGCGGTCAACCTAGCCCAAGGTCCTGAGCCGTTAGATGCACCTGCACTGACCAAGAAAAAGAGTAGAAAACAACGAAAACAACAACAGTTGCAGGTGGCTGTGGACCCCAAGAACATTGGGACGAAGAGTGCTGGAGAGCTGATGAATAAAGCATCGAGTCCATCCACCAATGAGCCCACTAATGCCTCTCCTAATAGCGGTGAAACTTTAGTCACATCTGTGTGCTCCGACAAATCAAAGCAGTCGTTACCCTCAATGACTACTTGCAACGCTCTATCCACTGACAATAGAACTCGCATTGACAAAGCAAGAATGGATATAGCACTATCGCGACGGGATGACAAAGTCGCACCAGTCACACCCAAGGAGAACCATGATGCAGTAACGAAGCCTCAAGAGAAACATGGAAACCCCAAGAGCATGAGCAATCCTAGCGTTGACCAATCCTGCTTATCTAGGCCTGAGCCCCCAGCTATACTAAAGCCTAAGGAAACTCTTAGAACTTTACATGAGATAGCAACCGAGCAAGCCTTCGTTGAACATAGAAGTGTCACAGAATGCTTAACTGAGTTGGATGCTAAGCTCAAGGTGTTCGCAAGAGTCTACATCCTTGTGGACGTGGGCACAATCCCAAAGGAGCAGCTTGGAGATTATTTGCCCTTTCCTCTATCCTGGGAAGAGCAAGAACATCTTGACGAACACTATAACGAGCTCTTACATGAACGCATGCGACTCATCTCTGACGAGGAGGCTGACGAACTGCGCTTAACCGTCACGTTCAATGATGTGCTCTGTCAATTTGAACAGCGTTGGTGTGAGAACCACATTGCAATGGCCAAACTAGGGGCTCAGATCATGACAGTCTTAGAGGAGCGATTGGCCAAATGGCGGTCTCAAAGGGACCCAATCTATGTAGCACCAACTTCCCTTCGAGTGCTAACTGACATTCAGGGTATGGACTTAGCTAGAACTAGCCAAGAGAACGCTCTATTTGATAAGGTTCTCACTGAGGAGGAGTTACATATTGCCAGTAGACTCGGACAAGGTTCCATGCTACTCGATGTGGCAAAATATCTATGGGTATTGAGTAAGCTGCCACGAATATTGGATGTGTGTGCCATGCTCCAGTACAACCCCGACTTCTACAATTGGTTCTTATCCTCGTAAAGTGACATTATGTATATAAATAAACCTTAATTCTTGTGTCGCCTTGTATAAACAATATCAACACACACAAGTAATGTTAGTCAAGTGCAGGGAGAAGAGTTGGGTCTGACAGGCTAAGCTCCTCGAGTCCTCCTCTCATCACACATTTAAAAGCCGTGTGACCATTCTCACCTCCAAGTGAAGGGCATGAAACACACATTGCCGCTATAGGAAGCCATGACCAACAACACTGATGGTGTAGATAGGGTGCAGCCCCTTTCTATACACCTTCTTCCCTTTTTGGTCTATCCTTCCGAGGATGTGCCTTGTCCCACTCCATGACAACCAGACCACGCAACTTAGCATAAGCCAATATCCACTAATGGCTGGAGGCAAAGAGAACATCAGCATGGGGGCCCGCCCTCTACAACAAACACTGCATTCCTCACCCCTCCCCTCCTTGTCATATGCGCTTGATAACCCACACTAAAATCCCTTCCTACGAACAGTTGTATCCTGTATCAACGTCTAACCCTTGGGTTGCATCTTGTAGGCTTCCAGACAAAACACATGGAGAACCATGGACACTTGGCATGCAAGGACGCTCTTCACAGACGACGGGAGCATGTGGCATGCGCCCCTCCACCGGAGCGCTATGTGCCCACCCTCAAGAGGTATGCCAAGAAGCGAGGCCCTAAGTGACACCGCCTCGGACGAAGGCCAAAGAATCCACGGGCAAGGAAAGCAGACGGTCAGATAGGCACATAAAATGTGGCAACGCCAGTTGCACAGACCCCCAACGCACGCTCGGGCACCAGATGCTCAAGGGCAGAAAGGGCAGCTCGGGAAAGGGAAGAATTTAATGAATTGTTCAAGGACATTTTGGAAACGGTCGCGGCCCGGGACTACACCATTCACGTCGCGGCCGACATGTTCCCTGCCCAGCCTCACGGAAGCCCCACACTAACACCGCCCCGGTCGCCTAGCCAACTGGACTCACCCCGCCTTGTACCTAGTGGCTCGACAAGTCAGCATGCCAAAACATTTTGTTTTTTGATGAGTAAAGGGGCAAGATCCTCACTTGTACACATTCCTATTACTTTTCGTTAATGTATGCGACCTTAACAAGCAATGAAATAGGCATCCCAATGAACATCATAGAATTCTGAAAAAGTATGTATTATCATGATTGCATTTGTTCGATGCACTTAACACAAGCGAGCATATACTCTCACGAAGTGACAAGTGGCTCTACAGGATAATACAGGTCCTTGTGCAAAAGTGTTCAATGCCCGATTACAGCAAGACCATTGACCCCACAAAGAGTTACGACAAAAAACGCTGCCGAAAGCAAAAATCACCCTTGCCGACCACCCACATCGCATGGCCCAACGCACATTCATAGGCCACGCTCCCTTTCTGGGGCAAGCTCTATAGTTGGCTCATGGCATTCGTTACCTCAATTGTACCAACATCGTGTGTGTCGTAAGGAGGTTTGCAACATCTCAAGTGTATCTCCCCATCTCAACAACAGTTTCTCTAGCATCAAGGCTAGTGACACAATCATCTTTGTAATATCAATTCTTCATAGCCTTTGAATCCCAACATTTCTCAATCCAAATGAAAGGCTAACAGCCTCAATGTATGGCATTGATTGTATTCATTTTTCCCACCAAAAAAAAAAAGAAAAGAAAGAAATAAAGAAAGAAAGAAAAGAAAAGGAGAAAAAGAAAAGAAAAGTACACACGATCACAGCACCACACCTAGGGGTCCTCAAATTAGGTACGTCCAGTGACCATTGGTCGGCTGGCTCCGTCCCTAATCCCGTAGCCCCTTGTACATCCCCCACAATTGTTTAGGGCACATTAAGGGCAGGACATACCTAGGGAGCTCGCCTCGCCTATGGTTAGACCTGTCACCCTAGACCACTTGCACAATTCTTTTGCACTCCATCTCAATGCCATTACATTCAATAGTGGTGGTAAGCATGGCATGAAAGACGATGGAAAAGTACACCATACTTTTCAAGCACTACGAGTAGCCACTAGCTACCAACAGCTAAGACATCATAGAGCTTAATTGTGCTACATTGCCTTGACAAGACCATAATGATGTCTCAAGCAATCTTCAAGTGTACTCCTCGTCTTCATCGACAAATTTTTCCATCAACTAAGCCCTTGCTTCACTGACCCATTGCTATACAAGGAACCAGGACGACAGTCTTCTAGCTAAGTAATACCTAAATATACACGAGCACTCACATAATATCTGCACCAAAGTATACACACAATTTGGGTCCTCAAGTGCAGGACAATACTCTCAGCTTGCTTAGAGTTTGACGTGTCTCCCAAACTAATCAAATATGTCTTGTGCACGATAAGAAGACTAGCACTACCCCTTAGGAAGCGACCACACGAGAGGTTTTCAAATTGCAGGTATTGAAGCCTCCAACGAAATTTCAACCGCTCTTTCGCGACACCCAACTCTAAATGCTCATCCCTTACCATCCCACAAGCCCGCAAAGAATCGTCATGTCAAGAATCCCCAACAAACCTACACTTGTGTTAGCCATCAATGCAATCCCCAACACAGAACAACTCTACCAACAACTCCAACAACCCTTCCACCAGGCACCTTGGCCACCAACAGGCCCCCGGGACCTTCTACCACACCACCACCAACACTCCTCCACGGAAACCACAGGTGTCCTTGTCACCCACGTCTTCGGTGCATGCTACAGCTTGCTACCTACGACGGTGAGTACCATGGGACTGGCACTCCTCTAGGAGGGGGGTAATGTTAACCCCAACACGAAGGAAGCAAAGGAAAATGAAAAAGACGCAGGGCAAAGGCGGAAAAAAGGTAGCCCGACTAAAGAAAGAAGAGGAGAAAAGGCCAAAAGCGCAAGGGCAACCTTAAAAGTCCAAGGCAAATACAAAAGGGAAAAGGTGCATTTTAAAATACAAAGGCGCACCCTGAAATCTTGTAAAAGAGTGCCAGGCAGTGGAAAATCTAGAAAGCTAAAACAGAAGACAAAAACAAAGGCCAAGGCAAAGAGAAACGGAAGACAAAGGCGCACAAGGAAAAGCGCAAGTCAAACTATTGTAAAAGAGCGCAAGCGCAAGTGCATCATGGTTTAATTCAGGGAGCGCCAGGCTCTCACCCGTGCAATTTGTAAATGTAGATGGGCAATGGAAAGGAAGCTAGGAAGATATAAGGACAATGGGAAAAAGGGCCTAGGCTATGGCTGGCCATGTAAAAAAGGGGAAAAGGGGATTACCTCCCAAAAGGGATTTAGGATTTTGTATATAAAGTTGAAAAGTGAATGAGAAGCTCATTCTTGTGTGTGGCCAAAAGTAGCTCTCCTCCTCTTCTTCTTCTTCTTGTTCTTGCTTGCTTGAGCTTGTGCTTGAGAGAGGGAGTGTGAGAGTGTGAGGGAGTGAGTGTGTGAGGGTGAGGGACCGAGGAGGAGAAGCTCTCCATCTTCTCCTCTCTTCTTCTCTTCTCTTCTCTTCTCTTCTCTTCTCTTGCTCGCGGCAATGGAGCTTGGAGGGTGGAGCTTGAAGATGGAGCTTGCTTGAAGCTTGCACTTGGATCGTGGAGCTACCGGGGTGCGCAGGAGAGGAGGTAACTCGAACGGCATGGAGGTAAGCTCACTACGCCCATAGATATGGATGGCGCGTCGGCTATGTGAGAGGTAGCCATTAGTGCTCGGCTTGGAACTCTTGAATCAATAAGTGGTGTCGAAGGGTTTTCGAAAGCAAAGTCGTGTCTACAGAAGACCTTGACAAATTTCAAGATAGAAGATCAATCTAGCGAGATCAGATTCAATTTGAAAGCTCAATTTCAGATAATATGAGACATACAATCAGCTACATCTGATTGGGAGCATATTCAATAAACGTCTTGACAAAAACTCATATCAATAAATTTTTCATGTAGTCTGAATCCCTATGAAGCTTCTCTTGGAACTCTTTAAATCACTGACTCAACATATCCATTGGAACAATAAGCAGCCTGTCTCTCCCAAAGGAACAAAAAAAACTGCATAAAATTGAACATCACCTATCTGCATTGCTAGGGCTTTGATCTACTGTTGTTAAGCAGCATTGATAGCAGAAAGAGAAAGCACATCTTCAACTGTGAGACCAAACTTTGTAGTCAAAGGCACTGAATTTGTCTTGAAGCCCCACCTTGGGCATCAAATTTAAAGCCTGCTTGGACCTCTCCCTGCGATTGTCCCTGTTTCCCGAGTACTTTGTAAGAGATTGGCGGTACAAAACCTTCCACAAACACCTTGTTCAATGGAATCACAGCAGCCCTCAGAGGATCATCTGTTGTAAAAGTGTCTCTGTCAAAAAATTTAACATAAATTTCACTGAATAGAAGCTATGCTGGATCACCAACAAGCATAAAACAATCTGTTCCACTCCTCAAAACTGGAACTAGCCCTGCAGGTTCAGTGGCCTCGGTTGCTTCATCAATTACACACACGTGAAATGAGCAGTCTGTCAAAACATTATCTCTGACTCCAATACAAGTGGCAGCTATAACATCTGCCCTATCAAGTACATCCTTCACAGCCCTCCAGACGTTGGTACAAGCTGATATCCAATCATGTCTTTCTGATTCAGAGTGCCCAAGGAGACATTTTCAGATTGTGTAGCTCAGGACATAAATCACTGTTCTTCTTCCCCCATTCACTTCCTTCCCCGATGCTGCTCTTCCCAATCCTCTACTCCTTCCACAATAGCTCCCCATTCTCCTCTATATGCATTGCATCATAGGACTATTGCAATTATGTAGGTCTGATAATGCAGATCGTCACCCAAAACATGTTAGCCAGCTGTGATGCAATTATGTCACTCTTCTCTATGGATCTAGATTGCAGTTGACCTTCAACACGGCCTTCAACTTTTTAGTCACTGAGTTCCAATCCTTCCGCTCCATAAGTAGTAAGCCCCTAAAGCTCAGATTCCAAGTTGAATACATAATTCAGCAACATACTGCGGTCTCTGCGCTCTCTCTCCATTTCATCCAGAACGCCCACCTTCTTCAGCTCAATCATCGTCATTTTTTCTTCCTTCAGCACCATCGCCCGTCACTTCTAATTGTTAAAATTGAACTTGGAACTGTAGATATCGTCAAAGGTATGTAGACTAAAGCTAGTGCTATAGGGCCCCATGGTCCGTGGTTTATGTGGATCTAAATCAAGAATCCATAGATCATCTGTTCAATGGAGAGGGTGAAATAGCCGATGGCGAGTAGAAAGAACAAGAGGACCATACAGGAGACCATTTCCAGAGAGGTCAATGCCTTCCGGCCGGCCTCTCTTTTCCTCTCTCCAATTTCCTTCACCTGTTTTCTGTTAAGATCTTCCCCATTAATCCACGTTCCAAGCTACATAAGAAAAGATCACCATCGTTGTTCTGGCGGCAAAAGATGTAATTCCTGACCCAGAAAATCTATGTCGTCACAAGGCTCGTGCACTCGACAGGATGAAGCAGAAGATCATTTCAGGACTAAGACTATAACCTGGCCTTTCTGAGTCAAGAGAGTCCATCTTATGAATCATACAGGTATTAGATGATGTCCATATACGTATGCTTTCTCCCCCCCAGAACGCCATTCTGCATCACATCCGTGGACAAGCATCCTCCCCAAAACTCCTCTTTTCAAAAATAGTCCTTCTTGCTTTTTCTTTCTCACGCCCCCTTTTTGCCTCCAAAACTCCCCTTTCAAAAATAGTTTTTTTTTTAAAGAGCATCTAAGCAAATTAAAGGGTGCTGTATATTTTTTTGCTCTCTTTTCTACTTGTTGTCTTATAAACTTCAAAGTTTGTCGTGCCTCTCCAAAGGGCTCTAGTTTATCAGTTCTATGAAGAGAAATACTACATGCCCTGCGAAAATTTGCAATATCTAAGGCCCACTTTTTGGCGTAGTCAAGGAGCTCTTCTGATGGCACAATGGCATCGATAAGGCCCAATTCAAGAGCCTCTTCAGCAGAGATAGACTTTGATGTTAGGATCATATCCATGGCTTTTGACAAACCAACTAATCGGGGTAGATGTTGAGTGCCTCCAGCACCTGGAATGACCCCAAGTTGAAGTTCAGGCAAGGCAAGCTGTGACTTGGGAGCTGCAATTCGCCTATGGCAGGACATGGCTAACTCTAAGCCTCCACCAAGTAGAATAAAGATACAAACATAACAACTAAGTATGTACAAAAAAGTAACTTCCACACACGCAACTTTTGGGTGGATTTCACACCTCAGATGCACAGCAATACGACATCCACCCCCTCTAATCCTGCGCATCCTCCGGATGGGCCAACTACCCATGATCGTTATCATCAAGATCCACAAACAGCTCAATCTCTTCATTGTATATTCCCGGTATTTCAGCAAGATTATCTATCATATCATCTGTCTCTTCTACTGGATTTTCTTCTCGTTGCTCTCCTCTTGCGAATTCTTCCAATGCATAATCCTCATCATCTCTTTTCTTGAAAATCTTGATTATTTTTCCTGCAACAGGCACTTTAAGCACTGTCCCATCCAATTCTGTCAACTCATATGTTGCATTATCAAAGACATGTCTGACTATGTATGGCCCAAACCATCTTTTCACCATCTTTCAAAGTGCAGTATGCTGATTTTCAAGGCTGCTATCAAAGACTAATATCCAGTCTCCCTCTTCTATTGCTCTAGGCCGCAAACGATGCCTGCTGTCAAATCTGTCCTTATTTCTTAGTCTAGCAACCTTCAACCTGTCAATAGCTAACTGAATATCCTCTGGTCTTCTCTCCAACTGCCGAATCCGAAGAGCTAAGATCTCCTCTCTCGTCAAATCCTCCTGCCAAGGTAAAACTGACCAAGTCAAAGCACAAGTCTCAGTCGGCATAACCGGTTTCTGACCATACATCAACTCTGCAGGCATATATCCTGTGATAACAGTGTAAGTCATACGATCAGCCCACAAAGCAAATGGTAGAAGTTTCAGCCATTCTCCAATCTGTCCTCTACATGCTTTGGCTAATGCTTTCACTATCGGCGGATGCCCTCTTTCACTCTTCCCATTTCCCTCTGGATTGTATGATGTGGTTAGAGCCAACTTGATTCCTAGTTGAGTGAAAAACTCCCTAGCTTCATCTGCATCCAATTCACAGCGATCCGCAGTGATCTCACCCACACAGCCATACCTGCAGAAAATTTCTTCCAATAAGAACTTACACACTGCACTAGTGATCTTCGTTCTCAAATATCTGCCCTCAACATGATTGGTAAGATCCTCTCTAGCCAAAACAATATACCTCATTTGCCATAGACCCATAGGCATAGTAACCAAGTCAACCACCCACTTATAATGAATGCGTAACGAATAGGTCGGATGAAGCTCATCTCGATATGACCAGCCCAAGGACTCTCATGAAATCCCCTCATCACCTGTAACTGTGTCTCTCTATCGCAGACAACCCGCAAAAGTAATCCACCTCTTTTCTTCGGATGCTTCCAAAGAAATCCGTCCTTCAGAAAATAACCATAGGCTTTTCTTCTTATCTTCTTAAACTCTTCATCTGTCCGTTCATCTCTTTTGCTTAGTGTACTAAGGTACTTGCCAATCTGCAACCAATCTCCAACATAGAGTTCTTCTATGAAAGCCACAATATCATAGACATGATAAACATGATCAACCATAGCGGCTGAAATTTCTGCATCATCCTCTTTTGCAAGTAGTGTCTCCTCATCATCATATCTGGCTCTAGACAGCATATCTGCCACTGGATTATCCTTTCCTGCTATGTGTTTAAATTCTGGATTTATTGACTTGATGTATACAATCCATCTCAGCATAGCTATATCCGGAGTAGAGCAACTCGTAATCATACCTATCAATGGCAAGCAATCTGTCTCTACCACAACTGAAGCTCCAATAAAGTACTCCTTGTCACATTTGAGAGCCGTAAAAATCCCCAGTAACTCCCTCTTGATTTGCGGATATCTCCTCTGTCTCTCGTTTAGGACTTTCGTCCCAAACGGAATAGCATACCTGTTTCCATCTGCATCATCTTGACCTACAGCCCAACCTATGCCAATTGGACTAGTGTCAACTGTCAATACAATAGGCCTTCCGCAATTATAATCTGCTTTCTTGAGAGTAGGAGCAATCTGCAATAGCTTCTTCAATTTCCGCATGGCTCTAGTGTGGCTCTCATCCCAATAGAATTTCTGCCCCTTTCGAAGCAGCTGATATAAACAATCTGCTATGTGTGCAAAATGGGGTATCCAAATCATATAAAACACACAAGCTCCAATGAACCTCCGTACCTCTGAAGTGGTAGGACAATACTCCGTAATCTTGCCTATAGCATCCACCTTCTCAGGTGAGGGTTTCCTGCCATAATACCCACACATATGTCCAATAATGACAACCTCATTTACTCCAAAAATAGATTTTTGCCCTGATAGTGTCAAGTTCACTTTTTCCAACCTGGCCAAAATCTTTTCACAAGCTGAAATATGATCAGCCACAAAGTATCTGCATCCCTGCTCATTTAGAGTCTCATTCTTCTCTTCTTCTGCACACCCCTTAATGGGCACATCATCCAAGAAAGGCATGGTAAGTTGAGGTATGTAATCACGAAGAACCTTATGCATGGCATTCATCATATGCGCAACAGAATTAGTGGCACCTTGAGGCAAAGTACACATCCTGACAAGCCCAATAGGAGTTCTCATAGTGGTTATGTCCCTGCTTTCCAAAGCCAGCTGAAACTGATCATATCCCGAATACAAATCACCTAAATAATAGATGGCACGTCCAGCAAATGCTTCTGCAAACTCATCCACAACTGGACCTATACCAACATTCCTGATAGTAACTCTGTTTACTGGCTGCATGTCCTGTATAAATCGGAGAGTACCATTCTTCTTTGGAACCGTAAACCACCTATTTGAGTATGGTGCAGATGAAGGCTCAAGGATTCCCATCTTGATTTTCTCATTCAACAAGTCAATCAGCTTTGGCAGGTGTGCCTTAGGCACTGGAATAGGTCGGAGGTTCCATGGAATATGAGGGATAGTAAAGATCACCATAGGAGCAACAATATCCGGATTCACACATCCAATCTCATGCGGGAAAAAAGCAAACCCCCTTCCATGTCGCTCAAGCATCTCCTGAAAGCATTGCTTCTATATGGGTGGCAAGAAATCACCATTTCCAATTTTCAATTCAGCAAGAGTCTCTGCTGAAAATTTATGGCCTATATGCTCCGGATTCCTCAAAATTGGCTATTTGGCATCCCTCTCTATTTGCTGATCACTGTCAGGTGAAAGCGGTACAGCTACCGGCTTCACCTTCTTATCCACAGTTTTGTATTTCGTGTCAACCCTGGCTTCATTATGATCCTCTACATTACTCAAATCTTGCTGTAAATTAGCAATTCTGCACTCCAATGGCTGAATATCCTCGGCCCTCTGCTCTATGGACTGCATAGGAACAGGTCTAAACTCTGGATGCTGAAATATTTCAGCAGTAAACTCTGTTGGCTGAAAGTTTTCAGCCCTCTGTGTCTTTGTAAGCTGATCATAATCAGCCGGAAACTCTATTTGCTGAATTTCTTCAGCACTCAACACTTTTTGCTGAGCCACCTCAGCCTCTGACTCAATCTGTAACACAAAATCTGCAATTTCATGAAACATGTCCAGGGATTGCACTAATACATTACTGTGACAACTTTGCATATCAGCTTTCAACATATTTTCCATCACTTTCATCGTATCTACACAAATCATACTGTCATACATCCCATCTATATGCTCATCATCCTCTAAAATTCCTGCATTTTTCAAAGTTTTCTCCTTCCTGCATATGTACTTCCTGGCAGCTCTAGGCAACTTAGAAGTCTTCTGATAACTCATCGAACTGTTTGTTGAAATCCCAACAAAACTAAAGGAGAAAACACTGCTACCAAGAGGCGAGAACTCCAATCTCCTCTGCTCTGTACCACTGTCGTCTCGCGAAACAGCGGTACCTAATGAAAACCCGAATCCCTCACAGTGGGCAAAGGTGCATCTCTAAGAGTATCCCTGTTTCTAACATGGTTCACACACACAATCATAAACTAAACTACTCTTATACCATCTTTACTGCGAATCCGTGCATAAGTAGATCCATCATCCATTACCTTTGTTTCCATGCGCATCTCTGTGATGAATGGCTGTCCAAGAATCCTGCACAAAGAAATGGAAATCCTCCTCTACATCTCCAATAGAAACCCTGACACTGGGACAGGCAGCATACAAATCACCTGCAGTGTTGTTGGCGGCTCTCATATGCCACCCATGCTAGCCGAGTATCTCGCCTGAAGACACTACTTGCACTCCTAAGTGTGCAAGCAAAATACGGGTGAAGCGATGCAAGTGTGACCGATTTGATCAGGTATCTTGTACGTATGCTTCGTTGATTTCTTTTCGGCACTATCATTAAAAACATTTGTGCTTTTTCAAGGTGTTTTATGATTTTTTTTCAGGTTTCTAAAGTATCATATATTACCACTTACAAATACCATGCCTGAGTCTCGTGATGATGCACAACATGTTTTATGAAAGCTTGGCATGGACTACAACAACATCCATGCATGTATCAATGATTGCATATTGTTTCAAGGAGAATACGAGACTATGGAGACATGTCCAAAGTGTGGTTCTCACAGGTATCGACAAGACTGCAAGAGCAAACCATCCCTCAAAAAGTTATTAGACACTTTTCGCTTATCCCCCGCATAAACCACATGTTTCATACGTCTGGCATGGCAAGCTTAACAATGTGGCATGCGCAGAATAGGTCCACAGATGGAGTTCAACAAATATCAGCAGATTCACGTGCATGGAGCCACATTGGCTCTACCTTCCCAGGCTTTTCCCAAGAGCCAAGGAATCTTTGGCTCAGTCTTGCAATGGATGGCATGAACCCATTCGGTCTGTGCTCAACTTCTTACAGTGTGTGGCCTATAGTCCTTGTCAACTACAATATCCCTCCATGGCTTTCTATGAAGAAAGGACATCTCATCCTTAGCTTACTCATTCCCGGCCGCTACAAAGTCAAAAATATGGACATGTATCTTCGTCCATTAGTCGATGAGCTTAAGATTTTTGGGAGGAGGGAGTCACCATGCAAGATATGAGCAAGCACAATGGTCGACGGTTTGCCAATATTCGAGCCATTCTCATGTGGATGATGCATGACTTTCCGGGATTCGAAGAGTGCTCAGTTAAGTAGGCTTCCATTCTTGTTGGTAATATCTATCATAGCTCATTCAAGTTTGTATGCACTAGATAGAGGTATTGGGATAGTTCTGGTTACCTCAGGTTAACATGCATGTCCATTGTGTGCGGGCCACAGTTAGACTCCCGAAGGTCACGAACCATAAACAAGGTGGTATATCAAGGGCACGCCACTTTCTTGCCAGAGGGTCATGAACTCAGGGAAGGTTTTTTTTTACAACCTTCAACACATATGAATGCCCAAAGCTATTACGAGCTGAAAATGGTCCACATGGAGTCACATCCAAATGGAATGCGACGATTCTCAATTTTCTACGAGTTGCCATATTGGACCCACTTACAAATCAACCACTTGTTGGATCTCATGCGTATTTTCAAGAACATGGGCAACTGGCTATGGAACCACATCACAGGAAAGAGAGACACTATGGAGGCACGAATGGATTTGAAGGAGGTAGGAAAGATGGAGACGCTTTGAGTGTTGATGGTCGCTTGTAGCTACCTCGTGCTCCTTGGGTTTTGTCCACTAAAGAAGAGCACATTGTGAAGCAAATAGTGAATTCTATCTGCACTTCGACTAGTATGATGCATTCTCTCAGGTCTACATTTTCTAAAGATGACCAATTATCAGGGCTAAAATCCGATGATTGGCATCAGATATGTCAGGTTTGTACTACGAATGGATTGTAAGTGGCCTGCATATTTGGCTATTTGGAGTGTACTCATTGTTCATAATGCTTTCTCATTTGTGGCAGTTTCTACTACTGATCGCGATCCCAGGATGCCTTACTCCAAAAATACGCGGGGCAATTTACAGGTTGTCAACTTTTGTGCAATGGATCTCACAGAAGGAGATTAAGACATCCTCTATTGAATCCGTGAGGCGGGGAGCAGTGGAGACAGTCTATCTCTTTGAGAAACACCTGCCTACCAGCATGTTCACAATACAAATCCACCTTCTTGTGCATCTTATAGATGAAGTGGAGATTGCTGGACCTATCCATATGCGATGGATGTTCTTCTTGGAGTGCTTTACAAAAACCTTGAAAATCTTTGTGTGACAACGAGGTCGGCCAGAAGGTAGCATGGCTGAAGGTTGATTAGTGTCTAAGGCGCTAATGCATATTTCATAATGGCTACCAACGGTGGATTTAGGCAACAGTATGCTATGGTCGTTGAAGGACGATGATAGACTGACCGGAGATGTGGTGGTTGGAAATGGGGTAGCAAAAAGAATGGATGCTGCAATGGAGGAGAAAGTGAATCGCTTTTGTATATTGCACCATGCCTCTATGGAGAGTGGCTAGGTACTAGCAATCTAGGCAAGATCGAGAGGAAGCACCATTTGAATTTCGACGTAGTACATGCCATTGACCGATTCGATATCCCAAGGGCATGGAGTAGATGCCACGGTTTATTTTAACGCGATGGTTGCATGGAGCTTTGACAATAGCATCTCGCAACTGGGCGGGGGTCTCAACCGAGGAGTTGAAATTCTCGAGGGGATGTAGTCCAAACGTGATGATGTGTTTAGGTTTGTCGTATCTATATATTATATGTGACAACTAATTGAGTGTTTTAATGTACAGTACAAAATATATAGTGCAGCGTGGTCGCACAGACGACATTTCTGCGTGGAGCGTATTGACAAAATGCACTCCACAATAGACTGTGGTCTCATGGCAAGGTTCAAGCAAGAGAGCCGACGACGAGCAACAGATCCAAACACAGTTATAGATGAGATTGAGTATTTTTCGAACTTGCAAAGTATTGTTAGGATGGATTACTTTAGCTTCTCCATGATACTATTCAATGTCCAGTGGTTCAAAGTGGTACTTGAAGGAGCTGGAGCAACAGTTCGACGAGGTCCATTTGGATTTCTCGAAATAGATTCCAAAAAAAATTAGACGGATTTGTACGACACCTTTTGTGTTGCCGACCCATTGTGAACAGGTGCATGAACTCATTTTTTTCTAATTTTATTATGACATGGTACATGTCACAATAGTTAAATCTCTCTTGTACGTGATTGTGAATAGGTAATCTTCTATCTAAACCCCTGACAACCTCGATGGTGGTATGTTATACCTTCAGCTCCCCAAAGTGCAAGAGTATATGATCAAAGTGATGTTCCGAGCATAGACGAGGACAATATGCAAATAGAGGGGTTGATATTGCAAGGGGTGGAGGCCACCAAAAGCTTGGAGCATGTAGAGAAGCTAGCGTCGGGTAATAATCATGGAAATACAGGAGTCCAAGAATTCTTTGAGAATGAGGTGGACTCATCCTTTTGTGGTGACATGTCTATCGGACGTTCCAGTATATGCCGAGTTGTGTCAGGAGATTGACATGGGACCATAGGATACTTCACACTTGGAGCATCCACCTACTCAATTCGTTGACAAATCGCTTATAAGGGTACATAAGATATGCATTTTAAGTAAGATCATTTTTTAAAGATTTATATTACCATGCTTTGTATGATTTAAATTAATTATGCTAATATCATTTTTTTTCTATGTAGGTGACCTTTGTGGATACTTAGATCATCAAGATGAGTCGAGGGATGAGCGATGAGGAGCTACAAGAGATCTTCACGCGCATGTCTCCAGATCAGATGGCGAGATTCAAAGATGTGGCGGACTAGGAGCTGTCTCGAACACCGTCAGGCTGCTTTATTAGATCTACTTTGGCGCGATCGAATGTTTCAGTTTTGAGCAGACGAGGTCAATGCTCCCCAGACTTGGGCAAGATGGAGGGAGTGGTTCAAGGGGATGCTGTAGAGATCTGGATGCAATGAGCCCACGATCGGCTCGAGATACACATGCCACTCCTCATTCTCATAGTGGTTCTAGAGAATGTGGCTCAGGTGGTTATTGTGGAGGCACGGACACGATGTCTTCGTCTCGTTGTTCTGCTGGAGTTGCGTCACCTCTGGGATTTGTCACACCTATGGGAACGTTGTCGTGATGTTATGAGGACACAGTGTGAAAAATTATGGAATGCATCATCATCTAACTTCTTATTAATCAAGAGAGTCAATGTGATCTAAGTCATTAGTATTAGTGAGTTGCATGGATTATCCAAAAATACTAGATTTTTGGATAATTTTAGCCTATATTTGATATTATTTATTGTAAAATTTTGAAAAAGTTAGAAAAGCTTCTAGATTAGGATGGCATGCAAAAAAGCAAGTTGTTTTTTCAGCCAGTTAGGAGATTTTTCATAAGAAAGATAGATTGGCAAAATCGCACGCGTCGCGATCGCTGTAAACAGGCTGAAAACTAGAGATTGAACTGAAAGAAGGAGTGATCTGGGAGATCCGTGACCAAGTGTCTTGGGGTTTTACCCCCTTTCAAAGCCAACAAAGCGATTAGATTTGGATTCCGGGCAGCAGAGAAAGAGAGCTTATTTTTCTGATCCACATTCTTGGTCTATGAAGGAGCTCTAGGAGAACTAATACCTGGAGATTGCTTCTGAGTAGTGCGAAGATTCCAGGTTCTTTCAATACATATTGATTCAATTCATTGTGATTTGTTTTTGTAGTGCTTACCACTTAGGTATTCTCTATCTTCTCTTCCATCTCCTATCTATACTACCTTCTACTTCTGATCCCTGGTGGATTTGACCTTTCGACAAAAAACCCTCCGATATTGGTGAACCTGACGTGAAAGGTCGTCAGAAGAAGGAAAGACAAGATGGGAGAATCTTCGAATACATTGTCCAATGATGTTTTGCAACAAATGGTGCAAAATATAAATATGCTTATGCAGGTACAACAACAACAACAGGTGATGCAAGCTTCAGCTCACACAAAAAGTGTTGTGATGAATGCTTTGCAAGCAGTTGAGCATGAGATAAAGTTATTCAATGGCACAAATGTATCTACATATGTACATACCTATGCTCAGAAGATGGAATTCTTTGGAGTGGCTCAATCTACATGGAGCCGGTATTTTGTACGTTGTCGTACAGTTCACGCAAGGGCTGCAGAACACGGGGTCAAGATATAGCAAGGGAAGAGGCTAACAAGAAGAACTCAAATTTTTTATGCCAAAGTTCACTATATTCCTTGTCAAGTGAGTTACATGAGGTCCATGTTCAGAAAAAGCTGTACATATTCAACTTTACTTTCAGATGTTCAAGTTCAGTTTTTCCATTGGCACATAGACTTGTTAAATTCTGCTGGGTAATAATTCCTGTGAACAAAATTTCAGGATTCCATACAAAGTCAAAACAATGGAGTTCTGTGGGCAGCACTGCTCACTATGCTAGTAGTATGGTCAGTTTAAGATGCTGATGACAAAGAAGTAGATTTGGCTTGTCTGAAATGACCTCTAACATGCGATAGAGCAGGACATAGTTGCATCAGTACACCCTATGGCATTGACATTCTGATTGGTCTTAGGCTTCTTACTAGCATAAAAACATTTTACAAATCCTTTGCTGATTTTTCCTTCTGCTCTCAGTGTGGTTTCTATGGCACTGGGAGGCAATGCTCTTGTAGTGTTCTGGAGAATTAGGCCCATCCCTCTGCTGACAATGATGATATTGTCGAATAACTCTGAGCTCTTGATAATCTTCTATTTATGGAGGGCTTACTGTACACCGCTTCCATGCTTGTGGACCTTAAACCTCCATGGTCAAATTTCCCAAAGCTTTGTCTAAGGCCTCTACCTTGGCTTAACTGCACTAGTTGCATCTTCTGCTGTAGCAGCTGCTGCTTTCATGGCCATCATCATCGCTGGGGTGGCCCTCTTGATTGGTCTGATTGCACTGCTTTGTGACATCTCTTTGATAGGCTGCTATACAGCAACATCCTCAGAATTCTCAGTATCAGTAGAAACAATTGATCGCAACCGCTTTAAGGATGACACTGGAGGCTTTGAATAGCCTGTTGCATGTGCTACTGCCTCTCGTACTGCTGATTGTAGTAATCGGTGAGTGGCATTGACTCGAGGAGGAGAGGAATGCCTCTTTTTAATGGACAAATTTGCATTAGTGGTCCTGTCAGACCATTTCCAGCATCATTGCTGGCATAGGCCTCTTTGATGTGATCTAGCGGATACATATATTCTGTAAGTTTGGTTTTTCCCATGTCTGCCTCCGGATATCTTATGATCACTATCGTCAATGAGGAGAGCTCAGTTGTCACAAGACACACTTCTTGATACATCTGAGGAGGAAGAAGAAGAAGATGATGATGAAGAAGCAGCAGATGTCGGTGATGATGATGATGCGAACAGTAATGTTGTCAGGATCACCACAAGCCCGACATGGCGAATTGATGATGCCCTCTCTGTTCTCCTCCTTGTTCCTTTCATTATTATTCTTCTTCTGAGTCAACTTCTTCTTGAGTCCTCTGCACGGGCTTGTCAATTGATGATGACGATTGCCTCCACTGTAGAGCGAACGATAATGGCAAATTGCGATATGATTTGCTTCAAGTCGACAGCACAGCAGCATCAGGCTATTTGCCAAGCTTTGGCCTCCGCTCTCCTCTCCTCTCAGCCACACATCTAGTATTCCTGGTTTCGTTGCCCTCTGTTCCCTTCCATCATCTTCCACGACTCTCCTCTTTTTCAGCAGCATCCCCAAATTAGTCGATCGTCCTCCTCTTTTCCCCCCAGACTTTTCGCTGATTCCTTCAATATAGCTTGATAAAAAAAATCCCAATGAATATAATTACATCCATCTTTGAGCCTTTCTTCTATGGAGCATCATTTTTCTTTAGTGCTTTAGATATCAAAGACTCTTTAGTAGAAATTTGAGGCATTGCTACCTCTAGTTTCTTTACACCAACAGGAGATCTACGCACAAACTTTGATTTCGGCCTTGAGAACTGGGTGGCAAAATGCTCTCTCGGTGCTGCACTAGTGCTGTCAATAGCCCCATTGAAGGATTCCTGAGAGTCCTTGAGAGATGGTTCAGACCTTGCTTATTGATGACTGAGAAGCCGCTGAGCCTGAGTTTTCGCATCCTTTAATATGTACCTTTACTCTCTTAAGCAGCTTTTGAGAGACTTCCTTCAACTCTATTTCATGGGAACTTTTGAACTTAGATGATCGGCTTCCACAAAGCTTCCTTTGATTCCACAATTCCCTGCACTTTTCTTAGAGATCATCATTGAAATTATCAGCTTGATAATGTCCTTTGGCATCAGTTTTTCATATTTTTCTAACACACATACATCATGCATCCAAATAGAAACACACACACACACTAGCGGAATATATACATTGGATGCGGGTACTGAAAGGACGGATTATCGTAATGCATCAATCACACACAATGAATCACACGCGGAAAAATAACACAAATGCACAACAAAAAAAAATGGAGGTGTATACGGCTCGGATGCGCAGCAGCACAACATCCACCCCCTCTAAACCTGCGCATCCTCCGGATGAGCCAACTATCCAGGATCATTCAAGTCCACAAACAGGTCGAGTCCTTCATCAGTTTCTAGTAGACCTATTTCTCCATCAGCTTCATCATCCATATTCTTTGCTTCTTTTGCTTGACTTTCTTCTACCTGCTCTTTTTCTGCCAATGCTTCAAGTGAATATTCTTCATCTTCTCTTCTCTTGAAAATCTTGAATCATTTTCCAGTAATGGGCACCCTCAATACTATTCCATCTAATTCAGCCAACTCATAGGTACCATTGTCAAAAACCAGTTTCACCTCATACGGTCCAAACCATCTTTGAACCATTTTTCTCATGCTATTATGCTGATTCTCTAGACTACTGTCGTAGACTAGAACCCAATCTTCTTCTTTTATGGCTCTAGGCCTCAAGTGATGCCTCAAATCAAACCTGTCCTTGTTTCTGAGTCGGGCTGCCTTCAAACGATCAACTGCTAACTGCACATCTTCTGTCCTTCTCTCTAGTTGACGAATCTGAAGAGCTAGAAGCTCCTCCCTTGATAAATTCTCATGCCATGGAAGAACACTCCACGTGAGAGCACAGATTTTTGTAGGCATGAGAGGTTTTTGCCCATACATCAACTCTGCAGGCATATATCCAGTAGTCACGCTATGTGTAGAGCGATCTGCCCACAATGCAAAAGGTAGTAATCTCGGCCAATCCCCAATCCGACCTCTACAAGATTTTTCCAATGCTTTAACTATCGGCGGATGTCCTCTTTCGCTCTTCCCATTTCCCTCTGGATTATAGGCAGTTGTAAGAGCCAACTTAATCCCAAGCCGTGAGAAAAATTCTCTAGCTTCGTCTGCATCTAGCTCTCCACGATCAGTTGTAATCTTGCCTATACATCCATACCTACAAAATATTTCTTCCAACAAGAATTTACATACTGTAGTGGTGGTCTTCGTCCGCAAAGATCTGCCTTCAACATAGTTTGTAAGATCCTCCCTAGCCAAGACAAGATATCTCATCTGCCAAAGTCCCACTGGCAAAGTAACCAAGTCTACCACCCACTTATAATGCATACATAGTGGATAGGTCGGATGCAACTCATCACGATGCCGCACTAAAGAGTAAAGGTGACAGTCCCTGCAAGTCTCCACAAAGTGAGAAACATCTTTATACATCCCTTTCCACCAGTATCTTTCTTTTATTTTCTCATAGGTAGCCCACACACCTCTATGACCAGCCCATGAGCTCTCATGAAACTCTCGCATAATCTGTATCTGCATCGCTACCTCACAAACTACTCTCAAGGGTAGGCCGCCTCTCTTCTTTGGATGCTTCCAAAGAAAACCATCTTTCAAGAAATACCCATAAGCCTTCCTCCTGATTTTCTTGAATTTATCATCTGTCCAATGAGCTCTTCCAGTCAATGAACTTAGATACTATCCAATTTGCAGCCACTCGTCAACATAAAGTTCTTCAATAAAGGCTTCAATAGTAGATACATGACAATCATGAACAAGGACAGAAGCTGCAAACTCTGTCTCATCATCTTCTGCAAGCATTGACTCCTCATCCTCATATCTTGCTCTAGATAGCATATCAGCAACAACTGGATTATCTTTCCCTGCTATGTGTCGAAATTCTTGATTCAATGATTTGATATAGGCAATCCACCGAAGCATCGCTATATCTGGAGTCGAGCAGCTAGTAATCATGCCAAGCAAAGGCAAACAATCTGTTTCCACAACAATTGAAGCTCCAATAAAATACCCTTTATCACACTTCAGTGCAGTGACTACTCCCCACAACTCTCTTTTAATCTGCGGATATCTCCTATGCCGCTCATTAAGAACTTTAGCTCCAAAGCGGATTGCATATCTATTTCCATCAGCATCATCCTATCCCACTGCCCAACCTATGCCAATAGGGCTAGTATCAACTGCCAACATGATTGGCCGTCCACACTGATAATCTGCCTTGCGAAGAGTAGGAGCTAACTGCAACAGCTTCTTGAGTTTACGCATGGCTTTCGAATGCTTCTCATCCCAATGAAATTTATGCCCCTTTCGAAGCAGCTGATAGAGAACATCTGCTATGTGAGCAAAATGAGGAATCCAAATCATGTAAAATACACAAGCTCCCACAAATCTCCGCACCTCTGAAGTAGTCGAGCAATACTCTGCAATCCTGCTTATGGCATCCACCTTTGCAGGTGAAGGCTTCCTGCCATAATAACCAACCATATGCCCAACTATGATGACTTCATTAACACCAAAGACAGATTTCAGCCCTGAAAGAGTCAAGTTTACCTCCTCTAATCGTGTCAATATTTTCTCACAAGCACCCAAGTGTTCAGCCACAAACTGTCTACATCCTCGCAAATCAAGACTTTCATTCTTTTCTTCTTCTGCACAACCCTTAATAGGCACATCATCTAGGAAAGGCATGGTATACTGCGGAATATAGTCTCGTAGAACTCTATGCATAGCATTCATCATATGAGCAACTGAATTGGTGGCACCTTGAGGCAAGGTACACATCCTCACATAGTAGTAATATCCCTGCTTTCCGAGGCAAGGTGAAACTGATCATAACCTGAATACAAGTCACCTAGAGAATAGATGGCTCGTCCTGCAAAAGCCTCAGCAAATTCATCCACAACTGGACCTGTTCCCACATTCCTGATTGTCACTTTGTTCACGGGCTGCATATCCTGAATAAATCTCAAAGTACCATTCTTCTTTGGTACAGTAAACCACCTGTTAGAATAGGGCGCAGAAGAGGGTTCCAAAATCCCCATCTTAATCTTCTCATTCAGCAACTCTATCAGCTTTGGCAAGTGTGCTTTAGGCACAGGTATAGGACGTATATTCCATGGTACATGAGGGACAGTGAAGATGACCATAGGCGCAACCAATTCGGGACTAATGCAGCCAATTTCATGAGGAAAGAAAGCAAATGCCTTACCATGACATCCAAGCATCTCTCTAAAACATTCTTTTTCCACTAAAAGCAAGAAATCATCATTTCCAATCTTCAATTCTGCAAGAGTTTCAGCTGTAAATTTATGTCCAATATTTGCAGGATCTCTCAACATAGGCTGCTTCATAGCTTTTTCTATCTGCTCATCACTATCAGGAGGAAGCGGCCCTGCAACCGGCTTAACCTTCTGAGAGCGGAATTTTGGTGTCAGAAATTTCTTTAAAATAGCTAAAAATTATGAATATGAAGGGAAAAATATCCAATGTCAAAGGCGGCGTGTTGCAAGAGGCGCCGAAAAAAACGCCCCCCCCCACAAATCGTGATGGTGGCTTACAAGCAAGCCATGGCAGCAACTACAGCAGGAAACTACATCCTTTCTATGCTCCGGTCCACGCGAGGAATGGCAGCCTGTAGAGGGAGAGAGAAAATCAATATTTCTCTCTCCTCCCTCTCTCTCCTCTAAGAGGGAGTTCATGTGGGAAGAGAAAGGAAGAAGAAAGAATGATGGAGGCTTGTCCGGCATCGATCGGATTGCTCCATGGGCTGGAAATGGTGACTTGTGATTGTCATGAGCATGAAGTGCTACTGATTTTCAGATTTGCAGCCATGGACATGAAACCCTAAACACGCAAATAAGCTGTAATTCAATTTTTCAAAGGAAATTTGAGATTTCATGGTTTTTTATTGATAAAATGTTGTTCATGTGGGCTAAAAATTGTTTATGTTGCTGTTTTCCATGAGTACTTGTTGTTCATAATCAGAAAATCAGAAAAACTTGCATCTTGTGACTCAAAATAATACACTAAAACACGTAAAATATGAAAAATCAAGGGAAAATGATGTTTTGGGCATAAAAATGGAAGAATAAATAGGAACACCAACTAAATTTCCATTTTTTTTGCAAGAAGGAACTAAGGGCCACAGCCCATAACCTATTTTGAATTTTCAATAATTAAATAATGCAGAAAATAAGGGAAAATACAAGGAAAATAGAGAAAAATCACTAAAAATAGGGGAAAATTGCATTTTGGATGCGGAAAATTAATGAAAATTAAGAACAATGTTTGTGAATGTTTGTGGGGACTGAAGCATGAGGATTTGCCTCAGTTCAACCCCACCTTCTTGTTCTAGTGTGTTTTTCCCGCTTTTTACACATAAAATGATGGCAAAATGCCTTATAAATCTATACAACAATGCAACATTTGATCAATGGGAGGGTAGAGTGGTTAAAATGTGTCTAAATGCGGAGTAAAATGATGAAAAGATTGCTGGTTTTTGTTTGCATGCCATATAGGTCGGTGAATAATTATAGAATGAGAGCCTAGTAGCACGCACGAGGGTTTCCTCGGTGCTAGGTACATGCAACGCTGCATAAGAACGGTAGTTGAAAATCATTGAAAGGATGTTTTTCACATGTGCACAATATTGATTTTATAATTGTTTGAGCACTTAGCATCCACAATATGCATAAATCATGGAAATATTTAAAGGTATCAGAAATTTTGGATGCACAGCAATTGCTTTCATTAGGACCTTGACCAACGTTGAGTGAGAGATAGGACACCCTAAGCCATAGGCTAGTCATGGGGTCTAGGGGAAAGAGAAGTAAGGACAATGGTACATTCTTGTATACGATTAAATGGTACCTTGAGTGGATTTTGTACGAAATGTTTATATGTTGAGCGACGCACCGAGGGGCCAATCCCCAAGGTGTAGGAGAGTCACAGAGGGGTGGCGGCACTCAGCCGTTGGAGGACCCCCTATGTTTGTGCTTCGTGCCATTAGGCAATGTGTAAGGGACTCCCTCTGAGGAGTAGTGGGTGAGAGAAGAGTGGATTACAAACGACGTAATACAAACGCAAGATATTTAGGAAGGCAATGTATGTGTCATCAACGTTCCTGGCCGCGAGGCCGTGGGGTTGTTGAGCGCGTGAGATAGAGGTCCGGCTAGTGCATGAGCCAGTGCCAGCCCGTTCTAGGTTCCATCACCTTCTTATCAACTGTTTTATACTTCATGTCAACCTTGGCATCAGTCAGACACTCTTTTCTTTGCTGCAATTTTTGCAAATTTTCAGCAACTCTCAACTCTGTTGGCTAAAAGATTTCAGCCCTTTGCTCTATGGACTGCATGGGTGCAGCCTGAAACTCTGTATGCTGAAATTTTTCAGCATTAAACTCTGTTGGCTGAATGAATTCAACCCTCGGCTTTATGGACTGCATGGGTGCAGCCTCATACTCCATATGCTGAATTTTTCCAGCATTCAACTCTGCTGGCTGAAAGGTTTCAGCCCTCTACAACTCTGTAAGCTGATCAAGATCAACCATAAATTCAGTTTGCTGAGTTTTCTCAGCCTCTAACTCTGTTTTCAGCATAAAATCAGAAATTTCCTGAAACATATCCAAGGTTTGCACAGGTATGATCTTTGAACCCTTACATACATCAGTTTTCAGCATTGTTCCCATCTCAAGCAATGTATCTGCATAAGACATCCCTTCATACAATCCATCTACATGCTCTTCTGCTTGCAAAATACCTGCAATCTTCAACTCTTTCTCCTTATGACCAATGTACTGCCTGGCAGCTCTAGGCAAATCTGAAATTCTCTGATAACTCACTGAACTATCTGAAGAAAAACCAACAAAATTAGTGGAGAAAGACTGGCTGCCAGGAGGCGAGATCTCCTCTTTTTTCCGCTCCATACCACTGACGTCTCGCAAGACAGCGGTACCTAATGAAAATCCAACTCCTTCGCAGGTAGTGGTGCCTCATGCAAGGAGTCCCTGTTTCTCGGATGATTTACCCCAACAGTCATAAACTGAACAGCTCACATACCATCCTTACTGCGTATCCGTGCATAGGCTGAGCCGTCATCCATCACTTTTGTCTCCATTCTTGCTTCTGTAATGAAAGGTTGTCGAAGAATAATCGGATAAGAGCAAGAATCCTGAACAAAGCAATGATAATCCTCTTCAACATTACCAATAGAAATTCTGATGCTCGGACAAGTAGCATACATATCACCAGAAGTATTATTGGCGGCTCTCATGCACCAGCCATGCTCTGCATCCATAGGCCACTTGCCACTTTCATAAACTCCTCGAGCAATAAGATTAATCTCGGAACCATGATCAACTAAAGCGACCAAAGGAATCTGTTTCTCTCCAATCCTTACCACCGTCTCAGTGGTTGCTCTAGCCCAATGACTACGTGAAAAATGGCTACGAGGAATGAGAATAGGGGTATCATCATCTTCATACTGCATAGGCTGAACTATTTTCTCCAATTGCGGATTGACAGAAGCATTCTCAACCATCACTGCATCATCATGCTCTTCCCCAAGAGTTCCATGCCCTAATCCCTGTAAAGCAGGTCCTTCCATCGCATGTCGTTTCCTCCGCAAAAGATCTTGCATCTAATCCTGTATTTCTCTTCTAGCAATCCCAAGAGCTTCTCCAACAGTAAAATTGACTTCACTATTCAAAATTCTTTCATGAAAAATCTTACTCATATCCGTCTGCATATCAAGGTCTGACAAGAGCTTGAATCCTGGCTCCTTTCTTGGTTGTCTCTTCTCTTTCATCTGCTTGTCTCCCATAGGTTGTTTAGGACCTGATTGAGCTGGAGAACTCGTCATAGGTGGAGCTGTAATAGGTGGTGAAACAAAGTCACCCCCTCTAGTCTTTTTGGAGGTGCTGAGACCCTCCTCATCTCTTCTTCTCTTTTCCTCAACCATGGCATCTAAACCCTGTGTTTTTGCCATATAAGCAAAAATAGAATACGTGTCAACAGGAGAATCCCATCCCGTTTCTCCTCGGATGCTGAAGCCCACACAAGTCATAGTAGATGCCTGAACTTTCCCTCTTCTCGCTATCTCCAAGGCAGAGGGCCATAAAGTAGAGTCTCCATCTGATTTCTGCTCAAGCTGGACTCCATAAGCTGAAGCATCTCCTCTTACACTCACATAAGCTGATCTCGCAGCCATTTCATCAACGAGCTTCTTCATGCCTCCTTTACCAAAGTTCGTGTCAAGAGGAGCACCAGTCTCTGTCAGCCATATCTTCCCATCTTGTCCCCAAAACACTACATTCTTCTTACGCGCTTCGTGAAAAGTATCACAATCTCTGCAGTGTTGGTGCTCTGTACTATCGCACGAAATACATCGTCTCCCTTTTCTTTGGCTAGCTGGAAAAGCAGTCGCTGGAGCAGGTGCTACAGCAGGTACTGACATAAGTTGCTCTTTTAACTTACCAACTTTAGCTTTAACTGCTTCAATCGTCAAATCTGCCAACCCTTTAATAACATCATCTACGGATAAGGGCACTCGAGCAGCAGGAACTGGTGGATTTACAACAGGAGGAGTAGGCTTAGGCATAGAACTTGCAGCAGGGGTAGAAGAAGAAGTCTCCAAGGATTTTTCAGAAGCAGATCCTGTATTACAATGCAATCGTACTCTCCTGCACTGCTTCTTAACAAGAGCATTCACAGCATCAATGACATGTCTCCACTCGATCTTTAAACCTGAATCAGTAGCTTGATCTTCCAAAAGATCATCCAACTTTTCCTGTAAATCAGCATCAGCGGCTTGTAAAAATAATTCCACTTTCTGCTGCTCAGTTCCATCCAACTGTTCATAGCGGCTCTCAAACTCTCGCAGAAGGGCGGTAACTGAAAGTCCCTTATCAGGCATAGAAACCCATGCTAAGAAATTCCTGCGGTTCATAAGACCTGTATCCTCCAGGAAATATTCATCTTTTAATGCCTTCTTAAACTCTACCCAACCTGCATGTGTTTATTGAATTTCTGAAATTCGGACTTCAAGAGCGCGCACCACGATCCGCAAGAAGTAGCGGCTCCAAACATCTTGAGAAACCCCAAAAAACTTCATCTTTTCTTCATACAAATGTAGGTAAGTTGACACTTGTTGGCCATTGAACTGCTTCATCTCCTGTTGGACAGCTTTCAAGGCATCCATGGCATCACTATCACGTTTCGCGTGAGCTTGCTGCTGCATATAGGTTGTAAATGATTGAAACAGGTTCTTCATGACATTGTTATCTGTCATCTCTTCTTGCGAGTCTCCCATCTTGCTGAAAAGTGACGCAGCAATTTCACGTCGGGTTCACCAGAAATGTCGTAGAGTTCACGCAAGGGCTGCAGAACACGAGGTTCAAGATACAGCAAGGGAAGAGGCTAATAAGAAAAACTCAAATTTTTGATGCCAAAGTTCACTATATTCCTTGTCAAGTGAGTTACATGAGGTCCATGTTCAGAAAAAGCTGTACATATTCAGCTTTACTTTCAGATGTTCAAGTTCAGTTTTTCCATTGGCACATAGACTTGTTAAATTCTGCTGGGTAATAATTCCTGTGAACAAAATTTCAGGATTCCATACAAAGTCAAAACAATGGAGTTCTGTGGGCAGCACTGCTCACTATGCTAGTAGTATGGTCAGTTTAAGATGCTGATGACAAAGAAGTAGATTTGGCTTGTCTGAAATGACCTCTAACATGCGATAGAGCAGGACATAGTTGCATCAGTACACCCTATGGCATTGACATTCTGATTGGTCTTAGGCTTCTTACTGGCACAAAAACATTTTACAAATCCTTTGCTGACTGTTCCTTCTGCTCTCAGTGTGGTTTCTATGGCACTGGGAGGCAATGCTCTTGTAGTGTTCTGGAGAATCAGGCCCATCCCTCTGCTGACAATGATGATATTGTCGAATAACTCTGAGCTCTTGATAATCTTCTGTTTATGGAGGGCTTACTGTACACCGCTTCCATGCTTGTGGACCTTAAACCTCCATGGTCAAATTTCCCAAAGCTTTGTCTAAGGCCTCTACCTTGGCTTAACTGCACTAGTTTCATCTTCTGCTGTAGCAGCTGCTACTTTCATGGCCATCATCATCGCTGGGGTGGCCCTCTTGATTGGTCTGATTGCACTGCTTTGTGACATCTCTTTGATAGGCTGCTATACAGCAACATCCTTAGAATTCTCAGTATCAGTAGAAACAATTGATCGCAACCGCTTTAAGGATGACACTGGAGGCTTTGAATAGCCTGTTGCATGTGCTACTGCCTCTCGTACTGCTGATTGTAGTAATCGGTGAGTGGCATTGACTGGAGGAGGAGAGGAGTGCCTCTTTTTAATGGACAAATTTGCATTAGTGGTCCTGTCTGACCATCGCCATCATTATTGCTGGCATAGGCCTCTTTGATGTGATCTAGTGAATACATACATTCTGTAAGTTTGGTCTTTCCCATGTCTGCCTCCGGATATCTTATGATCACTGTCCGTGAATGAGGAGAGCTCAGTTGTCACAAGACACGCTTCTTGATACATTTGAGGAGAAAGAAGAAGAAGACGATGATGAAGAAGCAGCAGATGATGGTGACGATGATGATGCAAACAATAATGTTGTCAGGATAGCCCGACATGGCAAATTGATGATGCCCTCTCTGTTCTCCTCCTTGTTCCTTTCGTTATTATTCTTCTTCTGAGTCAACTTCTTCTTGAGTCCTCTGCACGGGCTTGTCAATTGATGATGACGATTGCCTCCACTGTAGAGCGAACGATAATGGAAAATTGCGATATGATTTGCTCTCAAGTCGGAAGAACAGCAGCATCAGGCTGTTTGCCAAGCTTTGGCCTCCGCTCTCCTCTCCTCTCAGCCACACATCTAGCATTCCTGGTTTCGTTGCCCTCTGTTCCCTTCCATCATCTTCCATGACTCTTCTCTTTTTCAGCAGCATCCCCAAATTAGTCGATTGTCCTCCTCTTTTCCCCACAGACTTTTTGCTGATTCCTTCAATATAGCTTGATAAAAAAAATCCCAATGAATATAATTACATCCATCTTTGAGCCTTTCTTCTATGGAGTATCATTTGTCTTTAGTGCTTTAGATATCAAAGACTCTTTAGTAGAAATTTGAGGCATTGCTACCTCTAGTTTCTTTACACCAACAGGAGATCTACGCACAAACTTGATTTCGGCCTTGAGAACTGGGTGGCAAAATGCTCTCTCGGTGCTTCACTAGTGCTATCAATAGCCCCATTGAAGGATTCCTGAGAGTCCTTGAGAGATGGTTCAGACCTTGCTTATTGATGACTGAGAAGCCGCTGAGCCTGAGTTTTCGCATCCTTTAATATGTACCTTTACTCGCTTAAGCAGCTTTTGAGAGACTTCCTTTAACTCTATTTCATGGGAACTTTTGAACTTAGATGATCGGCTTCCACAAAGCTTCCTTTGATTCCACAATTCCCTGCACTTTTTTTAGAGATCATCATTGAAATTATCAGCTTGATAATGTCCTTTGGCATCAGTTTTTCATATTTTTCTAACACACATACATCATGCATCCAAACAGAAACACACACACACACAAGCGGAATATATACATTGGATGCGGGTATTGAAAGGACGGATTATCGTAATGCATCAATCACACACAATGAATCACACGCGGAAAAATAACACAAATGCACAACAAAAAAAAATGGAGGTGTATACGGCTCGGATGCGCAACAGCACAACAACGTGTTACTGTTCATGAACTGAAAGCATGAATTACTGAATTATACTTGCAGGATGCAGACTAGGTAGCCTTCAAGAAGACACTCTGAGAAGAAGTTTACATTGAGGACAAACTGAGTATTGGGGTTCTTAGCTAAAAATGATGGCATTTCAGGCATATTTTATGGGCTGAATATTAATGACACTATGGCTGAAATTTTAGCAACTATACATGTAGAAAATGTGGCTGAAAACAAAGTGTTGTCAGTATGTTCTTTGGACATGTATGATGTCATAGCATTGTTTGCTCAGTAGGAAGGATTACAATGGTTTGAAGCACTTGTGGAGACAAAGTATACGATAGTTGACAAAAAGGTGAAACCAATTGCTTTGCCACTTCCACCAGAGAGTGAGGGTATGTATGAAAAAGTGTCAAGGCAACCAAGCTTATGGGATCCTAAAGATATACGTCATCAGTTTACATCTGAAACATTACAGGAATTGAAAGTTGGAGCAGAAGGGTTTCTTTTGCCTGTTGAGAGAGACTGTTTTATGCGGATGTTGGCTAGACATGGGAAGATATTTGCATTTCAGCCAAGTGAAATATGTTGTGTGGATCCAAATGCTGTCTCTCCTATGGTCTTATTTACTGTGCCACGTGTACCATGGAACTTGAGGCCTATTTCAGTGCCTAAAGCTTACTTGCCAAAGCTGATGGATTTGCTAAATGAAAAGATTCGCATGAAGATCTTGGAGCCTTCTTCAGCCCTGTACTCAAATCGTTGGTTTACTGTGCCCAAAAAGAATGGGGCTTTGAGATTTATTCAATACGTGCAATCGATCAATAAAGTGACCATAAGAAATATGGGTGCAGGTCCTAAGGTTGATGAATTTGCAGAGGCTTTTGCAGGCAAAGTGATCTATTCTTTGGGTGATCTTTACTCGGGTTATGATCAGTTTCAGCTTGCAATTGAAAGCAGGGATATCACAACCATGAAGACTCCTTTAGGGTTAGTACGGATGTGTACTCTCCCACAGGGTGCAACAAACTCAGTGGCACACATGACAAATGCTATGAATAGGGTACTCAAGGATTTTATACCACAATCAACTATGCCCTTCTTGGATGATGTTCCAATCAAAGGGTATGCAGTGGATGAAAAGAATGAAGAGATTGATACTCATGGATGCAGACAGTTTGTTGCAGACCATATTGTGGATTGTGAGAGGATTTTGACGTGTCTAGAAGAGGTGCATTTAACTCTTTCTGGACAAAAGTCTATCTTTGGAGTTGAAGAGGTTTTGATTGCTGGGCATATGTGTGGGCCTTATGAGTGAAGGCCATCACCAGCAAAAATAGATGGGATTGATAGAATGCATGATGTATGCACGAATGTATCAGAGGTGCGTAGATTCTTGGGTACATGTGTGTTCTATTTGATATGGATTCCTCACTTTGGACATGTAGCCGATGCTCTTTATCAGCTTCTAAGGAAATGTCAAAAATTTCATTGGGAAAGGAAGCATCAAAAAGCAATGAAGAAATTGAAGCAACTCGTAAAATCTGCTCCTACATTGAGAAAGGCTGACTATTCACATGGAAAGCCTATCATTATTATTGTTGATACAAGCCCAATCGGGATTGGATGGGCAATTGGGCAAGATGATGAGGAAGGACAAAGATATGCAATTCGCTTTGGTGATAAAGTATTGATTGAACGACAAAGAAGATATCCACAGGTTAAAAGAGAATTATGGGGAATTGTGACACCCCTTAAATGTGATAAGAAGTATTTTATGGGTGCTCATGTAGTCATTGAGACCAATTGTTTACCGGTATTGGGTATGATTACTAGTTGTGCTACCCCGGACATTACTATGCTCTGGTGGATTGCATACATCAAATCTTTGAACCCTGAATTTCAACATATTGCAAGAAGATATAACCCAGTGGAAGACATGTTATCTCGAGCATGTTATGAGAATGAAGATGGGATGATGGATGAGGAGAAAAAATATGACTTTCTTATGGTTGAAAATGATGTTGCAAGAGTGAATTTAGCAATGCAAGGTGTTGCTACAGCATTAACAGAAGCTTGGACAACAAAGAGAAGACACTTTAGATGTTTTGTGTCTTGTGTAGAAGTGTTGGTCAATATCTCAATACATTAACAAAGAGAGATGAATGGTCAGATGAGGAGTTTAAGAAAATCAAGAGGAAAGCCTATGGATTTTTCTTAAAAGATGGATACTTATGGAAACATGCTAAAAAGAGACAGGGTATGCCATTGCGAGTTTTGGGTGATAGAGCTTCACAAGTAAAAGTAATGCAAGAATTTCATGAAAGCTTGTGGGCTGGTCATAGAAGTGTTTGGGGTACTTTTACGAAGATCAAATAAAGATATTGGTGGCAAGGTATGTATAAGG
The DNA here is from genome assembly GCF_053477565.2 of Lygodium microphyllum. Lineage (NCBI taxonomy): Eukaryota > Viridiplantae > Streptophyta > Polypodiopsida > Schizaeales > Lygodiaceae > Lygodium > Lygodium microphyllum. Next base: position 182,716,255 of record NC_141135.1, read on the forward strand.
ATGTTTCTCACTTTGTGGAAACATGTACGACATGTCCAATGTATTCAGTTGTGAGACATTGGGATGGATTGCAACTCACATATCCATTGTCTCTTTATTTTAAGTGGGTGGTGGATTTGCTCACAATGCCTGCAGGTCTTTGGCAAATGAGGTATCTTGTGCTTGCTCGTGAAGACTTGACTAATCAAGTGGAAGGGAGAGCTCTATGTACTAAGACGACAAATGCCGTATGTACTTTTCTCTTAGAAGAGATCTTTTGTTGATATGGCTATGTGGAAAAAATTACAGTAGATAGGGGTGAGATGGATGCAGATGAATCTCATGATTTCTTTGCATGGTTGGGGATAAAGCTTGCTTTAACTTTAGCCTATAACGTTGAAGGAAATGGTAAAAGTGAAAGAGGTCATTCACCTATTGTGAAGGCATTGGCAAAAACATGTGGAGAGAAGATAAAAGAGTGGCCACGATTGCTCCCTTATGCTTTGTAGGCTGACAGAACAACTCATAGTGTTGTTAGAGAATATATGCCTGCAGAATTGATGTATGGTCAAAAACCTATCATGCCGATAGAAGAGATGACAGTCACATGGAGTGTGTTACCTTGGGAGGAGGAGTTGAATCGAGAGGAGTTGTTGGCCTTACGCATTAGACAGTTGGAAAGAAAGTCAGAAGACATAGAGATAGCAACTGCAAAGTTAAGGGCAGCAAGGATACAAAACAAGAAATGGTTTGACAAAAGACATAGATTGAGACCAAGAACCATACAAGATGGGGATTGGGTATTGGTTTATGATAGCAGTTTAGATAACCAGCATAGTATCACGCATAAAGTTTCCAAAAGATGGTCTCGACCCTATGTGGTAAGACAGGTGTTTGATAATACTACTTATGCATTAAATGAGCTGGATGTGACAGCCATCAAACTTCTGATAGCAGGGAAAAGAATCAAATTCTTCAAAAGGAGAGAATCTACTACCTATGAGTTGCCAGAATTGGAAGAAAATAGTGGTCTTGATACAAGGGCTAGCTAGGAAGATATGGAAGATGAAGAAGTGAAGAATATGGTTGCAGAGGATGAGGAGGACTCGAAATCCGGTGACAACTAGGACTTTGGCACATACCGAAGGATGTGCAGGTTCAAAGGGGGTGGATATCGTGATGTTACGAGGACACAATGTGAAAAAGTATGGAATGCATCATCATCCGACTTCTTATTAATCAAGAGAGTCAATGTGATCTGAGTCATTAGTATTAGTGTGAGTTGCATGGATTATCCAAAAATACTAGATTTTTGGATAATTTTAGCCTATATTTGATATTATTTATTATAAAATTTCGAAAAAGTTAGAAAAGCTTCTAGATTAGGATGGCATGCAAAAAAGCAAGTTGCTTTTTCAGCCAGTTAGGAGATTTTTCATAAGAAAGACAAATTGACAAAATCGTGCACGTCACAATCGCTGTAAACAGGCTAAAAACTACAGATTGAACTGAAAGAAGAAGAAGGAGTGATCTGGGAGATCCATGATCAAGTTTCTTAGGGTTTTACCCCCCTTTTGAAGCCAACAGATCCATCAGATTTGGGTTCCGGGCAGTAGAGAAAGAGCTGATTTTTCTGATCCACGTTTTTGGTCTATGAAGGAGCTCCAGGAGAACTAATGCCTGGAGATTGCTTCTGAGTAGTGCAAAGATTCCAGGTTCTTTCAATACATAATGATTCAATTCATTGTGATTTTTTTTGGTAGTGTTTACCACTTGGGTATTCTCTATCTTCTCTTCCATCTCCTATCTCTACTTTCTTCTACTTCTGATCCCCGGTGGATTCGATCTTTCGACCAAAACCCCTCCGACAACATCTACTCCACTCACTCCGGCTTTTGCTCTAGCCATCCGCAAGTGGCACCCCTATGGGTACTACTCCTATAGATACTACCCCGGTCGGTACACCAGATGTACAGGGGTCTCTTGGATATGCCTAGGAGCGTGGTCACAGGTGGGAGAGGACCCATCTTACCCTCTCCATCTTAGGCATACCACAAAGGGGTATGCCTACCTTATAGATGATAGGTTAGAAGCCATCACCATGAATGATGAGGGGAGGAGGGTGATGGCTCGCATGAGAGAGTTGTGCCAACAAGTTTTTCGGCACAACGTCTTGAATCATTGGAAGAACATACCGGAGGGGAGCAAGGACTACATAGTAGCATCCTTGCATGAGGAGTTTCCGGTACCAGCCGCAACAGATAGGTTTTCTACGGGCTAGATGATGGAGTGCATGCATGCATAAATGTCACACAGACAATCAGATGCATGCAAGGCACTCAAGAGTGGGGCTGCAAAGCCCGAGTGGCTAGATGCGGACGACTGGCGCCAACTCAGGGAGGAGGCTACAGATTCTCTAGGATATTGGAGACAGTAGCGCGAGGCGGCGAGGGCACAACTAGAGGCCGAAGTGGTCCATTTTCTTGGGAGTGGTGGCCACTGGACATATCTAGAGGACTTTGTAAGTTTTTCTTTTGTTTTTCTTGCTTATTTTTTTGCAATATCCTTTGTACTGACAATCATGTTTCTAACAGTTGTATTAAGTTTTCTTTGCAGCATGATGCCAGGAGGTATATTTCACGGTGGATTCCGTGCCACGGTGAATTCCATGAGGTTTTACGGTGGATTCCGTAAACTTTGTTGACCGGGGCTCATACACAAAGTGGATTCTTTGTGCGAGAAGTTGATGGGGACGCCTATCCTTTTCGGGCATTTCATTAATTTAGTGTGTACATGGGTGATTCCATAGTGGGTGATTCCGCAAAATGCATATTAAATTAATAAACGTTTATGAGTTTAGATTGCGCACTCGTAATAAATTAAGGTTAGGATTGATTTCTAACTAGTTGATTTATTTATGTAGCTGAAGACTGCTAGGTATTTACTTTTGTCGGTTTAATTGTATTATTTTACTAACGATTGTGAATGCTTCAGTTGATGTGTAGAGATAGCAGCAGTGGCAGAGGAAAGCATTCGAGGATAGCGAGTATTCGATTTATCATTTATATTTTGATGGGCGCATACCTTAGGCATGGCGTCTATATTTTGTCACGCCTATTTATTGAGGCGTTGGATATTTATTTACTATTTTGTATGCGCATGGGCGCACGATTATGTTATTTGTACTTGGACATTGTATTGGGTATGCCAGACTCTTTGGGCACGGCCCGTTAGCTTTATTCCTATTTTGTGCTAAAGCAAACTCAAAAGCTAAAAGCTTGCTATTTTGTAATTTGGGCTATTATTTGAGCTTGAAGATGATTAATACATAAAATACATGCTTTGTGGAGCGCTCACACAAGGCATGGGGGGAGATTGCACCCAATTGGTCTCTTATTCATGTCGTGCATGCTTTTTACCTTGAGTTTTATGCAAAAAGTAGAGTTCTATTGTTCTTGGGGACCTTCCGGCATTCACTACGTGAGCGTACATCATCCGATTTGTGCAGTAGTGGTATCAGAGCAAAGTTGAGATCAAGAGCTTCCAATCGCTACCCATCTTGTACGAAGGCGGAGCTCCTAGAACGATCGAGCTCTCCGGTCAATCTCATCGCGAACGGTCAATATGGGTGGATTCCTGGCGATCAAGAACCTCTGTTTCCATCATTAGATCGCGAAGGACCGGCTTGCAGCAGCGGAGGACCACTCCTACATCCTCTCATACAAGTCGTGGAGTTGTAGAGATAAGTTTCAATTTTCATATCTTCAAAGCTTAAAAACTAATGCTTTATAAGCTTAAAGAAGCTTTAAGATTCTAAATTGCAACTCGGCGTGTCAGAATGTGGCCGCGAAATTTGCGCCGGCTGAAAAAACGCCCCCCTCCCCCCACAATTCAACGTTTTCTAAATTACTAAGCTTAAAAGCTTAGTTACTAAAGCTCCAAATCACATAAGTCCTCTCAATTCTGCAAGTCACACACAAGCAACCAAGTTCTGCAAGTCTTTCAAGTCGAAATTCTGCAAGTTAGATAAATCAACCAAGTTCTGCAAGTCCTAGAACTCTGCAAGTCACATAAGTCTGCATCTCTGCAAGTCAGACAAGTCATCTGAAGTCAAAACTGACTTCTGTTCAAAACTCATAGAAGGGCTGTTTCTGCGCAGAAACTGCGAACTGCAAAGTTGTTCATTGGAAGGTATTCTTCGCATACGCAGGTTGCTGAAGCATTTTCAGTACACGCAGAAGGATAAAACATAGATTTTTCAAAGATTGTGAATCCCGCAATAGCCAAAGACGAAGATTGTGAAAGCCACACACAAAAACTATATAAGCCTTGTACACCCGATCTTGAGCTACGCTCATCCCGCTAATTTGATTTTGAGAGTGTGAGGTTTTTTGAGTTTTGCAGGATGACGGAACCACATATGGATGATTTAATGGGGCTGAAGGCGACCTACCTAAACCTACGATAGAGCAAAAGTTGGACTTAATTATGATGCAGTTGGATGAAGAACGACGAGCTAGGCAAGCATTGCAAGTTCAATTGGCTAATTTACAAAGATCGACTATCGACAAAGACGAATCTCAATCTGAAGACCTTATCCGATGTACCATCGACACGACTCTCAAAGCTTAATCCATCCACAAGGAAACAAAGATAAGTAAAAGAAATTTCAAATTCCGTACTTTCAATGGCACTCGAGAGGGAAAAACTGTTCTTGCATTCATTAGTCAGTTTGATGACTACTTTCATAAGGAAATATATGCAGAAAAAGATAAAATCAAGTGTGTCACTAATCATTTAGTGGATAGAGCATCTCTTTGGTGGACCGTGGTTCGTAAAAGTATAGATTGTCCCACTACCTGGGAGAATTTCAAGAAGAAGTTTATGCAGAATTTCCTTCCTCCACAATTTCATGAAAAAGCCATAAAGCAATGGGACCTTCTTCAACAACGAGATTGTGAGCCTATTCATCAGTACACCGAACGCTTTTGGAATGCATTACTCTAGTTACTCATGCTTGAAGACGTACCTGAAGCAACACACAAGCGCAAGTATATGTCTGGACTACTTGGGCATTACTACGCTGAAGTTAATATGTTCAAGCCTGCAACTCTTGAAGACACAATTTCATTAGCTCATGACACTGAAGACAAGCTGCGAGGAAGAGACAAGCGTCCACAGCAATTCCAAGCCAATGGTAACTATGGATCTAAGCAATTCAACTCAAATTTTAGAAGATTTAATCAAGGTCATTTTCCTTCAACATCTTTCTGTAAGAATTGGGCAAAACCACCTGCTTTACCATCCAATATCAACCAAAACCCTAAGCCAATTCCACAGCCAAATCCTAATATCCCTAGACTTCCCGCCATTGCAAACAACATAACCAAAGCCAAGCCTATAGTATGTTATAAATGCCACCAACCTGGACATCTAGCAGCAAATTGCCATTCGAAGAAGCCACCTGTCCATATCAACTATCTTGGAGCAATGGAAGATGAAGAACATGAAGAAATGCCTGATTTCACGGAAGATGAGGACGACATTACCACTCCTTCGGATACTTTACCAGGTATGCCAACTCCACATTCTTTATTGACAATGAAATGTTTAGTGCATGGAAAGGAAAAGATTATTTTGCATGATGATGGTAGTACTCATGATTTTATTTTTGCAAAGCTAGTAAAAGAATTGAAGTTACAGACTGTACCTACGCATTATTGCATCAAACCAGCATTCTTAGGCACTAGGTATAATGGTACACAAGAAGCGCATGACTTAGAATTTCAAATTGGTCAATACACTGAAAGAAGAAATTTTCTAGTTGTACCACTACAGTCCAGTGATATTATTTTAGGTATGCCTTGGCGTCATTAGCATAACCCTAATATAGATTATTCCACACATTCGATTAATATTCAATTTCAAGGAAAACATATTACATTGTATGGTATGCATTCATCTAATGCTTTTCCACTGCTTTTGCATACTCAAGCTAAACGTGCATTACGCAAAAGTAGTAAATATTATCTCATTTGGGTGAATGAACTACAAGTTAAAGAAAATCATATGCACCCTAGGCATAAAGAATTTCTTGCACACTTTAAAGACTGTTTTGCTGAAGATTTGATGATATTTTGGTGTTTAGTCAAAATGAGAAAGAACATTATGAACATTTGTCATTGGTTTTCCAGTTATTAAAAGATAATCAACTATATGCAAATCCAGAAAAGAGTGAGTTCTTTAAAACAGAAATTGAATATTTAGGTCATATAGTATCATCTGATGGAATTAAGGTTGATCCTAAGAAAATAGAAGCAATATTGAATTGGCCTATACCTAAAAATGTGCATGAGTTATGATCATTCCTAGCTCTTGCTAGTTTCTACAAGAAGTTTGTGCGTAATTTTTCATTACTTGCTTTACCATTGACCAAACTTCTAAAGAAAGGTATTGTTTATCATTGGTCTGATAATCAATAGAAATTCTTTGACTTATTGAAACATGCATTAACCCATGCTCCTGTATTACAGTTGCCTGATTTTAATTGACCATTTTTTTTAGTAGTGACTGATGCTAGTGGATCAGGAATAGGAGCCGTACTTATGCAGGACAATCATCCCATAGCCTATTCTAGTTGTAAGCTGAAACCCTCCGAACTGAAATATTCCACATATGATAAAGAATTATTGGCTATAGTACAAGCCTTAAGACAGTGGAAACACTACTTAATGGGTTCTGAATTTATGATTAAGACTGATCAACAAAGTATTAGACATTTACTTAGCCAACCTCAAATATTTGACCGATATATCAAATGGGTAGCCTTTATTCAGAGTTTTCATCCTATCATTCAATATCAACCCGGTAAAGAAAATGTAGTGGCTGATGCATTAAGTAGAAGACCTGCCATTCATAACATTTCTGTTATATCATTTGATTCTTTGATTGCTATGAAAGATACTTATCATCAGGACATTACTTTTCATGCTGATTGGAATAAATTAGTTCAAAATAACTTGATTCCTATTGATTCACTATCTTATAATGATGGATTCATGTTTTATGAAAAGAGATTATGTGTTACAATTCCATTCAAATCTTTTGTTTTGAATGAGATTCATTGTCCTCCATATCAAGGTCATAGAGGTATCATATCTACTTTACGTACATTAATTGAAGATTTTTATTGGCCGCATACGGACACTAATGTATCTAACTTTGTTTCTGAATGTTTGATTTGTCAAAGAGTTAAGAGACATCATGGTAAACAGTATAGTTATGCCTTTATCTATTCCATCGAGACCATGGGAACAAATTTCTATGGATTTTATTACTGGTTTACCTAATACTAAATCTAACCATGATATGATTTGGACAATAGTAGACGGGTTTAGTAAACAAGCATATTTCATTCCATGTAAGAAAACTTTAACAGCATCACAGGCAACACAATTGTTTTTTAAAGTTGTTTTCACTAACCATGGATTACCAAAAGTTATGATTTCTGATCGTGATTCTCGATTTTGTAACAACTTTTGGATTACTTTGTTTGCTAACCTTGGTACAAAAATTGATTTCTCATCTGCATTTCATCCTGAAACTAATGGACAAATAGAAGCCACTAACAGTACTATTCTAGATCTTTTACGTGCTTACACTATTTCTAAACCACAGACATGGGATACACATTTGCATTTATTACAATTTGCATATAACAATACACCACACACATCTACAAAGAAAGCACCGTTTGAAGTGGTTTATGGTTATAGATTGTCTACACCTGTTGCATCTTTATCAAATAGAATTCAGAGTGCTGATGATATTGCTAGTATGCACAACACTATTTTTGATGAAGTTAAAGACATGATTGCCAAAGCCCAGGAATCATATACTAAACAAGCCAATAAGAAAAGACAAGCAATGAATTTCAAAGTTGATGACTATGTTTGGTTGAGAATAGAAAAACGTAGACTACAAAGTGTAGATAGACACCCAGTTGTCAAATTAGCACCTAGATTCTATGGACCATTTAAGATCATTCATAAAATTAATGACAATGCATTCAAGTTAGAATTACCACCTCACTGGAAAATTCACAACACATTTCACATTAGTTTATTAAGACCCTTTAGAGGCCAATTACCTGTACACCCTGTTTATGAAAACCCACCTTTGTTAGAGGAAGAGACTGAACTACTTGAACCTGAAGCTATCATAGACACTGACTTTCTGACCACTAGAACTAGTGGAAGATATTCTAGATATCTAGTTAAATTTAAGAACCATCCTATAGAGGAAGCCCAATGGATGCACGCTAGAGACTTAAATGCTTTCCCCACTCTGTTAGCTCCACATTGAGCTAATAGCAATTGAGGTCAATTGCTATCCCACCTCGGGGGTATGATGCCAGGAGGCATATTTCACGGTGGATTCCGTGAGGTTTTACAGTGGATTCCGTAAACTTTGTTGACCGGGGCTCATACACAAAGTGGATTCTTTGTGCGAAAAGTTGATGGGGACGCCTATCCTTTTCGGGCGTTTCATTAATTTAGTGTGTACATGGGTGGTTCCATAGCGGGTGATTCCGCAAAATGCATATTAAATTAATAAACATTTATGAGTTTAGAGTGTGCACTCGTAATAAATTAACGTTAGGATTGATTTCTAACCAGTTGATTTATTTATGTAGCTGAAGACTGCTAGGTATTCACTTTTGTTGGTTTAATTGTATTATTTTACTAACGATTGTGAATGCTTCAGTTGATGTGTAGAGATAGCAGCAGTGGCAGAGGAAAGCATTGGAGGATAGCGAGTATTCGATTTATCATTTATATTTTGATGGGCGCATACCTTAGGCATGGCGCCTATATTTTGTCATGCCTGTTTATTGAGGCATTGGATATTTATTTATTATTTTGTATGCCCATGGACGCACGATTATGTTATTTGTACTTGGACATTGTATTGGGTATGCCAGACTCTTTGGGCGCCGTCCATTAGCTTTATTCCTATTTTGTGATAAAGCAAACTCAAAAGCTAAAAGCTTGCTATTTTGTAATTTGGGCTATTATTTGAGCTTGAAGATGATTAATACATAAAATACATTCTTTGTGGAGCGCTCACACAAGGCATGGGGGGAGATTGCACCCAATTGGTCTGTTGTTCATGTCGTGCATGCTTTTTACCTTGAGTTTTGTGCAAAGAATAGAGTTCTATTGTTCTTGGGGACCTTCCGACATTCACTACGCGAGCGTACAGCATCCGATCTGTGCACCACAGCACTCCATTACAAATCGCGATCCGACTAACCTTGAGACTCGATATGTAGAGAGGCACAGTCTCACTGCATTGATCGACCAATTGTATGGACGTGGTGGCCCTGTAAGTCACTCATCTTTCTTGTCCGTAGTTACCATGTTTAATTAGAATGCATTATTGTATAGTGGACTGATGTGTAGTTGTTTCTTTTTTTGTAGAGTCCGTTCGATGCTCCTTTGCGGCGGCAGGACGAGGTTTCGGATGGCGATGATCTGTAGCTCGCCCTTGGATCCCTGGAGCTCACACACCCTTCTTTTTTGGTCACGTGATCTGTGTAGATATTTTCTATGTAGTAGTGATATCTTACCATGATTGTACCGATCGCTTTCATTATGCGACCATGTATTTATTTCATGTATTAGTGTTATGATTTAAGTACACTTTGTCTTTATTTACACGAGCATTGTACACATTTATGAAACTATTTTGTATGTCCCAAATAAAGCGCATATTGCAAGCTGCCCTGCCACAATTTTTTTTTCCCTGTTACCGTCACAAATTTACTGCACGCGTTGCTATTAACGTCATTATTAGCGTCGCAAAGCGTCGTTATTTTTGTCTGTATCAACGACGCTAATAACAACGCAAATAGCGATGCTGATAATGACACTAATAATGACTGTTCTATGGCATCGCCAATAACGATGCTTTTTACGATGATGGGAAAATTTTTCTTTATTAATATTTTTGTCACTTTTTAATGTCGATATAAGGCCTATACCTTGTAGTGCCTTTCTTTTATAAATTAAAAAATATTTTTCTTATATATATACACTTATTAAATTTAAAAAATTACAAGGTTAAAAATTTAAATAAAGATTATTTAAAGTAAACTAAAAGTTAAATTTAAATCCAATATTATTAAATGAACATAATTTGAAAAAATTAACACTAATTCAAAAGAAATCAAGATTCATACTTATGCAATTTATGTCAAAGAAATTCATGCTTCTTATAATCACGTAGCTTTTTTTCCATGTTTTTATTTTGGATAGATATCGAGTACACATAAAGTTTATGATAAGTACTAACATGTTTTTTGATTGAGGACTTACTAATCAATCAATTTTCTTAACATGTTATTGTTAATAACTACACAAAGCATACTACGATAACTTTCTTTCACCGTGCATAAAAATTCATGTCTATATTTTGTTAATAAGTGATTCTCCAATCTCAGAACATCTTTTTCTACAACAAGGTTGAGATACATCTTAAACAACCATTATAATCATCACCAATAAACCTCATCAATCAAGAGGTCTTGTAGAAAAAAGATGTACTACTTTTATGGGATCTTCATGATGTGACTTTCCATCCAACCAAAGATCAAGTTTTTTCTTTCCTTCAAATCTCCACATATGCTTCATGGGCTCTAAAATAGTGTTGAGTTTTGTACTTTTTATGATTGCTTCATACTAGCAATCTAGCTCAATATAAAGATGATAAAGAATTTTTTTACTAATAATATGAAGATCATTTGATAATTCATTTATAGCTAAGGATATGATTTCAAGATCAGTATTAGAAAACTATGTGAATTTGAAAAAGAAGAAGAATAAGGATAAAACTAGCAAGGAGGAGGAGAAAGGAAGAAAGAAATGTGGATGGAATAAAGCAATCAAAAGTGAAAAAAATTCAAATTGAGTATTCATTATGACTTTTATGATGAAAAGGTATAATCATTATTGGGCCAATCATTGTCACCTTTATGGAGGCCCACATTTCTAGGTTTGATGTAAGACATAAAAATGTTATGATAATGATATTTTACAATTTTAAATATGATTATTTATAAACAAACATTTGAAAACTCAAAAAATGATTTTTCTTTTCAAATATTTTCTCTTTCGAAGATATCTTATAAGACTTTTTTGAGACCTCAAAACTCCCCTAATGGATTGTCAATGTGCACTTTTTTAAGGACAAAGATTATTTCTTATCAAATGCGGAGAATGATAAAATTGGAAAGGTGAAAAAAGGCAACAAAAAGAAAAGAGAAGTGCAAATCAAGCAAAAGGTGCAAGGTATGAAAATTTTTGAAAAATATTTACAGATGTGTAATCATTTATAATAATATTTTGAGAGTTGGACTAAACATTTGTGTAAGTTGAAATATTTCATGTTGGAAAGGACAACCCATTGTCGTGCCGCTAACACGGTCACAGTATGAAAAACTCTAGAGTGCATTGTCATTCAACTTTCTTATTGATCTATAGAGCCAATGCCATATGAGTCATTAGTGTTAGTGTTTGTAGTGTGAATGGTTCAAAAATACTAGATTTTTGGACAAGCTTAGCCTATTTTTGATATTTTAGATATTATTTCTTGTAAATATCCAAAATTTGCAAATAAATTCTAGAATAGGGTGACATGTAAAAGAAAGAAAGTGGCTTTCAGCCATTTTGGGGGGATTTTATGCAAAAAGAAGGATTGGTGAAATCATGCAACACGTGATCACAGTTTTCAGGCAATGAACAACATTCCAAACTGGGAGAAGAAGAAGGAGTGATCTGGGAGTATTTTGACTAGGTATCCTGGTATTTTATCCCCCTTTCGAAGCCAATAGAAGTATCAGATTGGTGGTTTGAGTAGCAGACAGGAAGCAATTGTTTTATGCATGTTTTTGGTCTACAAGAGATTTATATTCTTAGAATGCAAAAATAAATTGACACCTTCACCTTTGTGAGTATTCTTCTACATCTTTCATTTCTTTAAACCCCTTATCTTCTGTCTATTCCTCTTCTTGAATCTCCCTTCACCCTACTGTCTCTTACCCCCGTGGTAGACTTTTGACCCCAAATGCTCCAACACCGTAGCCTAGCAAGGGTATGGACACTAGCTTCCATTAGCTTTTGTACCATTCGGTGTAATCTAGATATGTGTACATAAAGTGAGAAGGTCCCCAACTGAGAACTAAAAGAAGGAATGGATGCTGCCTAACTTAAATTCTATATATAAAAGTGAAAAAGTAAATGAATATGCTCATTTTTGTGATATACAAACTTGAGAGCCCTCTTCTCCTTCTTACCTCTAGTCTATCTACTTGTGCTTCATCTCGAGAGTGAGGAACTTGTGAGGTAAATCTTCTCTCTTGCTTCATGGTTTTGTCTTCCTCCCTTTCTTCCTGGGTGAGAGAGGGAGAGTGAGAGTGTGAGAGTAAGGGAGAGAGTGAGGAACTTGGGAAGTAAAGCTTCTCTCTTGCTTCATGCTTTTGTATTCTTCCCTTTATTCTTGGGTGAGAGGTGGATTGGAGGAAAGATTGGGTTTCTTCACTTCTTCACATTTCCTCTTGTTAATGGGCACTTATAGATTAAATTGGGAATAAAGGAGTAGTGGAGATAGATCATTGAGGACCACCATATGGATTATAGAGCCACTTTTGAGCTTTCAAGTTGAGGCATTAAGGAGAAGATAAAACAATGAGCTCCTTACACACTTGTCAATTTCCTCGTTCTTATTTTCATGGGGTTTGAGAGAAGGATGGATAGATTGGTGAGCATGAGAGATATATTACCCATGTGAGACGTAGATATTGCCAAAACAAGAGAAGTGCTTGAAATAATAGACATTTTGTCAAGTTTGGTGTCAAGCTTGGAAAAGCCCCAACATTAAATATTTAAAAAACGATGCAAGAGAATGATTTACAATTGCACATTATTCAAGTACATCAGAAGGTTATGTGCCTTTTTCTTCACATATCATTTGTTCAATAGAAAGACTTGGGAGTACCCTATGTTGATTATGGAATTTAGGTTGAGCCTTTTTTTTTTCTACTTAGTATCTTCTATTGGTAAAAATTTCTTCACTAACATATTTATAGGTTCTTTTTAATCGGAAGGAGACTATATTGAGTTGAACATGTTTCAATCAATGGAGAAAATTTTATGGTTTGAAGTTATGATCAATTAATGCGAGGTAGAGAATAAGAAAAATCTTAGTTTTATCAGTGTTTTGATGCAATCAAGAAGGGAGATTTCAAGCATACTTGTGCTTGCTTCTCCTTTCTCTCTTTCATGTCTCTTCAAGCACAATTCAAAGCTTCATTCTCTACTCTCACAATTGATCACCCCCCTCCTCCCCGCCCCCTGTCTCTACATCAATTAATGTGGATTAAACCAGGTGACGATTAAGAATAAATATACAATTCCAAGGATAGATGAATTACTTGACCATCTTCAAGGTGTGAAGATCTTCTCAAAGATTAATCTAAGATTAAGCAATTTATCTGATTTAAAGGACCAAAGAAGAAGACATTCTAAAAATTGCATTTAACACAAGGTACGACCATTACAAATTCATTGTGATGTCTTTTTGACTAACCAGTACACTCACAAACTTTAACAAGCTGATGCAAGATATCTTTTGGCCCTATTTTAATGAATTTATTCTTGTCTTCTTCGATGACATCCTAGCCTACTAAAAGAAGGGTGAAGACTATGAATCACAACTCCAAGTTATCGTTGAAACAACGAGGATGTACAAGCTCTATGCCAAGAAGAAAAAATATGCCTTCTTTAAGAGGTAGATTGAATACCTTGCATTTATAGTCTCTGACAAAGGGATTGCGGTAGACCTTGTCAAGGTTAAAGAGGTACAAGAATGGGTACCCCCAACAATAGTTTAGGAAGTCCATAGTGGGCTTAATAGGATGGTATAGGATTTTTATCAAGGATTATGCCTTGATTTACGCACCCTTGATTGACTTACTCAAGAAGCAAATTACCATTGTATGGATTTCCATTGAATAGTCTAGCTTTGAGAAGCTGAAATAGAGTTTGATCACAACTCCTATTCTAAAACTACCTAACTTGAACTAAGAATTTGAAGTTGTCAATGATGCAAGCTCTCTTGCATCAGGCTGTGTGCTCATGCAAGAAGGCCATCTGATAGCCTATTCTTCTAGGAAGCTGAAGATTCACGAGAAGAATTATAGTACCCATGACCTGGAGCTACTTGTTGTAGTTTATGCTCACAAATTATGGAGATACTATTTGTTTGAAATAAAGTTCACTTTATACATCAACCATAAGAGTATCAAATGGATCTTTACTCAACCAAACCTAAACATAAGGCAACAATGATGGATTGAGGTTTTGTAGGAGTATGAATTTGACATCAAGTACATGCTAGGTAAGGAGAATGCCATTGCGAATGCCCTCAACCACATGGCATTTCTCAATGCTCTTATCTCAGAAGAGCCCTCTAAGGTAAGATCTCTAACAACATTGGTATCAATGTCTAGTAATCCAATCATAGAAATGGCTAAGGAGGAAACATGTAAGAACCCAAGGTATCAATAGATGATACCTTAGGATCTATCTCTTTGGATAGGTGCATTGAGAAATTATTTGCAGGGCTAAGGGCATCTACAACAATGTTCTCCTTACTTGGCATGTACTTGATCTCCAAGTCATACTCCTATAATACTTTAATATATTATCGTTGCCTCATGTTTAGGTCTGCTTGAGTAAAGATCCATTTGAGACTCTTATGGTCAATGACTAAGGTGAAATTTATGCTAAGAAAATAGTATCTTCATAATTTTAGGGCATGAATTACAACAAGTAGCTCTAGGTCATGGGTAGCATAATTCTTCTCATGAATCTTTAGCTTCCTAGAAGAATACACTATCGGATGGCCTTCTTGCATGAGCACACAACCTAATGCAAGAGAGCTTGCATCATTGACAACTTCAAATTCTTAGTTCAAGCTAGATAGTTTTAGAATAGGAGTTGTGATCGAACTCTGTTTAAGCTTCTCAAAGCTAGACTATTCAATGGGAGTCCATATAATGGCAATTTTCTTCTTGAGTAAGTCAATCAAGGGTGCGGAAATCAATGCATAATCTTTGATAAAAATCTTGTACCATCTTGTCAAGTAGCCCAAAAAATTTTGGACTTACTTAAGTGTCATTGGGGTTGCCCATTCTTGTACATTTTTAACCTTGGCAAGATCTATCGCAATCCCTTTGTTAGAGACTATAAATCCAAGGTATTCAATCTGCCTCTTAAAGAAGACTCATTTCTTCTTCTTGGCATAGAGCTTGTGCGTCCTCATTATTTTAAGGACAACTTGGAGTTGCAATTCATTGTCTTCATCCTCCTTTGAGTAGGTTAGGATGTCATCGAAGAAGACAAGAACAAAGTCCTCAAGATAGGGCAAAAAGATATCTTGCATCAGCTTGTTAAAGGTTGTGCATGCAATGCTTAGTCCAAAAGACATCACAATGATGTCATAATAGATGTACCTTGTGTTAAATACAGTTTTTGGAATGTCTTTTTCTTTGATCCTTATTTGATAATTTCTTGATCTTAGATCGATCTTTGAGAAGATCTTTGCACCTTAAAGATGGTCAAGTAGTTCATCTATCCTTGGAATTGGATATTTGTTCTTGATTATCACTTGGTTCAATTCATGGTAGTCAATATAGAGATAGAGAGTTCTGTCCTTCTTCTTTTGGAATAGCACGGAGGCTCTCCATAGTGAATTACTTGGTTTGATATGTATCCTTGGTCAAAAAGTTTCTTGAATTGTTTTTTCAACTCAATGGCTTCTAGAATGGACATACAACAATAGGGTACTTTTCTACTAGCGCAACTCTTGGTGTTAGCTTAATCTCACGATTAACTTCTCTTGATAGGGAAAGTTCTATCAGCTCCTCACGAAACACATCTGCATATTCCTTTAGCCAAGATGGTTCTTCATCAGCTTCCTTTTCTCAATATTATTAAGTTTGATTAGGTAGATAATTAGTTATTTTCTTAGTCCCTTCATGATCTAAGAAGATTTTGCTAGTTGAAGTCCAAGAATTTCAACTTTGCCTTGAGTGATTTTACGACACAAGTTAGCATGTACCAACTCTAGAGGGGCCCTCCCTCTACTCTTGATTTCTTGTGGAAATCCATTTCTCTATGGCTTGCCCATCCTACAAGCTCCACATGGTTGCCTCATTTCAGGTACTGCAGGTATGTGAGGAACCATACCTTGCTTATGCATCTCCTTCAATATTGCAAAACCAATGTGACAAAATCTTTCATGCCAAAATTTGCTAGTGCCCACACCAACAGTGGTTGTAAGAGCACTTAGCTCATACATGTTATTCCTCCTTCCTCCTTTGCCAACAACTTTGCTAGCAGTGTCCATAATTTCTACACTTCTCTTAGTGAACCTCACCTCATGGCCAAGATCAGTTATAGAAGCTATTGATATCAGATTTGTTTTAATCTCTAGAATATACAACACATTTGAAAGATTCTTGAGTTCGCCATTTGTAGAAACAAAGGAAATAGTACATGTATCCTTATAAGTGCAGTTTGCATCATTTCCAACCATCAAAGTGATGGATTCTTGTAGAGGCTTCATAGAACTATATAGACATTTCTTGTTGATCATGTGATAGGAGGCACCACTATCTAATATCCATGAGTCTCTATTAGATATTTCTTGTGCCAAGGAACACTCTTCCTCAATGGTTACCATGAATAACTCCAACTCTGCTTTAGCCATATTGGATATCTCCTTCCCTTTAGTCTTCATGCCCTTTCTTCTTGCAGTAGAAGCATTCTCCTTGAAATTTTTTCTTACCACCCTTCTTCTTTTTTTCACTGTTGGTAGAGTAACCACATTTGCCTTTTGTACTGGCAAAGAATGCAACATCTCCATTGCTGCTACCTTCTCAGGCTTTAAACCGCAACTCCTTCTCCATTATTAGTGCACAAAATTCCTCAAACATCAAAGCTTGGGGTCTCACTTGAGTATTTAGAGCAGTTATCAATACATCAAACTTTGGTGGATAAATTCAAAGATACCTCCGAGCTAGCTTCTCACTAGTTTTTTGTATCCCAGCGCCAGCCATCTAGTCATGCAGATTCTTGATTTAAGTAATGAATGCTTCATCTATCTCTCCTTCAAAAACTTCTCAGCTACTAGTTGATTCTCTAAGTTCTAAATCCTTGTTTGATTTTAGATGAAGGAGCACCCACTTGGGCTGTGGAGTATGCAATATGCATCCTTCATGGGATTGAAGGAAGGTCATACCACTCACTACAAATGGATTTTGATCCATATGCAATAGGCTATGTGAGATGTAGTTGCCAACTAAGTAGTCAAGACTCTTGAAACAATAGAAGTGCATCCAAACATCCCAAATATTTTGAGCACATATAGCCCAAACCTTGTCTCATGAATGTGGAGCAAGAAGAGATGAGAAAGAAAGGGGTGTGCACTTGAATTTTAGAGTTTGTAGCCATTGTATGGTTTTCTTGACACAAATTTTCCCATTCTCTCACTATTAAGGTGATGGTATTGGGAAAAAATATACCTAAAAGTAGGTCACAAATCATTTTGCATTGTAGCCTCATAGGGAAATGTAGTTTCTACTCAAAGATGGATCCTAAAACACTATTCTCTATGGTATTCATTACCACGAGCCCTAGTTTACTCAATTAGTTGAAGAATTTTTTATAATTAACTTGACTTGGCTATCCCTTAATAATGATAATACTTATTGTCATGCATCCATCAAATACTTTTATGTTGCCTTGCCAACAATCAGTAGATAGAAGCCATACCCTTATCTTCCAACTATGTAATAGAATATGTAAGCACGTGTATTCACAACCATAAGCTATACATGTATTGGGTTCTCAAGTGTGTGGGACAACACTCCAATGAATACATGTAGCTCAACCCATCTCCAAATCCATCAACTTCCTATGCATGAAAGGTACAACCCAAATGGAAGCACACAGGTGAAAGCAAGAGCTATGCTAGATGGCGTAAGAGAGTAAGAGAGAGAGAGAGACACCATGTATGGGAACTCCAACAGTCACAATTTGATTGTCCTTTCCTTATTCAATATAGCATTGCTAAAATAAAAAAGAATAAAGTGATTGTGATGGATGCCTACCACCTCTAGTGTATAGGTATGCAATCACGGTATGTGTAGTAAATATGGGGTTGCATAGGCATAGATGCCTTTATTCAATAACTTCCCACTTAAAGACGGATGTGTCTTGAGTGAGAAGAAAATAAGAAAAGTGACAAAGTACAAAGGAATGAGGAATAGATGTTATCTTATCCTACACCCATCATCTTCCTAAGGAAGAAAAAATAATTCACTCATAGACTTTTTATGAGTAGATCTATAGGGTTCTTGTTAGTTGAGATCTTTACAAGTTCAAAAGGCTTGTCCTCTACCACCTCTCTGATGAAGTGATAGTTCATCTCAATGTTCTTTATGTTCGCATGGAAGACCAGATTCTTGGCCAATTGAATAGCACTTATAGAATCTGAATGTAATGTAGGAGTAATAATAATACCGAGGTCCTCCAAGGTCTACCACCACCACATAGCCCAATTCTAATGCCTCCTTGTAAGCTTTACTTGATGCAACATACTCCACCTCAATATTAGATAAGACCATGCATTTTTGTAACTTGGATATCCAAAAAACACCACTTCCAACAAAATTAAAGATATATCCAAAGGTGGACTTTTTACTATTTGCATATCGTGCATAGTTGGAGTCAATGTAACCCACCTCTGTACTATTATGACTATTAGATATGCTCAATGTCCAACCCTTGTAAGGTGCCACCAATGATCCATGGTGCTCTAAGTTGTAGGACCCCCATTATGAGGAGAAGTCATGTGTGACCATGGACATTGGGTGTGGGGTCCTAAATAGTATGTCAAATGAGGTCTATGTGACCCAATGGCAAAAAGGTGACCTTTGTGAATCTAGCCTTTGGGTTAGATAGAGTAGTTATGTTGGTAGCAACTCAAGGCACAATGCATTAAGTTACAAGGTGTGGGAGTTATCAAGGGCCCCTATTTTGGGGTTCGAGGGCCGCAAAAGTTGCCCATAGCTGGGGGAGGCATCAAGGGGGTTGCGGCCCCCTTGATGGGGGTCCGAGGCAAGGATAGTGCCCCTAGCCCGACAATAAAGAGAATATTTTATGAAATATTTCCCAGCCGACTAGGAAAAATTCATAACATGATCGGACGTGCCAACCAAATGAATTTCTCGAGCTACAAAACGAAGAACCCTCTAAAGCCATTATCAATCTATATTTCACCGAGTCAGAGTTCTTCTAGCTATTGTTAAGCTCTTCACTTATCATTTGTCTCGATCACCATCTATACTTCACAGTAAAAGCGCATGGGTGGACAAAACCATCTTTACATCAGTACATTTGAAATTAAAGGAGTCTCTATTCTTCTCATATTTGTTGTATTCTCTACTCATTTCTCAGATTTTGTCCGCTGTGTCATGTAATTTCTACATGGTATTACAGTCGAGGGGGCTTTGAGGAGTGAAGAGTATGAGAGAGGCAAGGGCTTCAACAATGAAGAGGAGAAATATTGTTTTTTGCATCAAGCAACGGTGTTGGCACATTAGGTGGTGGTGTTGTTATACCGACAATTTAGACACTGAGGATTCATCCACAAACCTTCAGCAAAGGCAAGTTGGATGGTACAAACTACACTTTGTGGAAGTTTAAAATCACAACTATCCTTGATTCTTATAAGCTTCTGGAGACGATGACCCAAAACCACAACCCATCCCCTATAAGGTGTCCACCTGTTCACTTGTTGCAGGACACGTCTTAGCAGCCCATCGGGAAGAGAGTCTAGAAAGCGCCACCCGGTACTCCCATAGAATGTCACAGGGTTTGCGATCTAGGTCCTCCTGAGTCCGCCTCTCCCTCCAGGCCTTCAACCTAAAGCATTAATTATTTTTCCATCTTTTAGTTCTTTGAGCAAAGCAATACAAACAGTGCTCCTAAATTGTACAAACACAATCAATCTAGTGGTCATTTGTTTGGCCAGCTGCTAAGGTGTGAATCCATCTCTCCGAATGCATCCAGTATTCGATCCGGGATCGATTGCGACTTGGCAAGATCCACAAGGGTTTGATTGTTTACCCTTTTATCATGGGGTTAGGGTTTATACCCTATTAACCCAATTTAACCAATACCTTAGGTTCCTCAAAATAAGATAGTAAATCCTGGCGACCTTGTCGCTCTAACTTGATTTGATCAATATGCTTGCTAGGCAATACCTAACTTCCTTATCTTGGCAAATCAGCCCGAGAAAGGGTGATGTAGCAGGATGACTACTCATCCTCTTGCAAGTTAGACTTGCGCTAGAACCTGCCAACCTTGTTCTAAGGAGTGGCAACTCTACTTGGTGATTTAATACAAAACCAGTCACATCGCAACTTGTTGAATAGGAGTCGCTTCTAACTTGCGGGTTCAATCTCCCATCAACGGCATTTCTAGGTCAAGAAATATGTTTAGCCAAGATGTAGGGTTTGGGGTGTCTTCTTACCCAACCCAGTCCCTAACCTTACTAGGCCAATACCGTTTGGCCCCAGGGTTTTTAAACGGAAGTTTAGTATTAGGTCATTTGATCCTTAGGGTAAAACCCTAGATCGTTGTTGTATGGGAGTCCAATTAACCCAAACACCCCATGAATGTGGGTAGGACCTTTGGGCTTGGAAGTCTCAACTTGGCATCCCAAGTGCGATACTCGACAGAATTTTTAATGTACTAAACCCTAGCTATCACTTTGAGGTGTTCGTTGTACTAACTACTTATGCTTTTAAGAATCCCTTGAGGGTTATACCCTTACAAGTGATCTAGCCAAATCGGTCTACTTGTCTTGCGATAAGAAACAATCTTTTCTTAGAGATGCTAAATTTTCTCTAAAGGTGTAAATAGTTGCAAGACATCACATTACGTGCAAATATGCGATTCATTACTTCTATGAAACTATAAGGTTTGAAATAACTACTTCTTTTCCTTGCTAAAATCATGATGATTGACAATTTGGGGAATAACTTGCGTAAGAGCTACACGGATTCTCATCAAGATTTTTGCCTACAACCTTTTGTTTAATGCAGTTGAATTTCAGGCTTTAATATGACATGCAACCTTTTCTAAATACAACTTTGATAAATGAAGTTCATGCATGACGAATGCCATAAGACTATTGTTGTCTTAACCCATTCTACGGCACTTAATCCGTCTTAAAATACAAGCATCTTCGCATGCAACATGCATTTCCATGCAATGCAACTACTTGGACAATAGCGGCAATCAATGATTACATCATATGAATCTACAAGTGGAAAATTACTACCTAAATGCCTTACGCACTTTCTTTTCCGCAGCCAATCAAAGATGCATTTAAAAATTTTCATCTTTTAACCCTAAGAAATATGCGCTTGGGATTTGCAACTTGGAAATGCAAGCAACCCAATTGCATGACATGCACTAACTCTTGTAAATCATTCGAGGAGACAATTTCCCAAATGTATTTTAACTAGGCTACGTGAATTAGAAACGTGCGTAAATGCATTTTTCCCATGAAATTTAACGTGCCTAATGCGTTTCTTAAATGCGGAATCATTATTTTAAGAACCTAGGCTTGAGGGCTCGTAGGGATGTCTATGCGTATGCTCAGGTTGGACACTTCTGCGCGTACGCCTTGCATCTTTTGTTTTGGAGCCATCGTTGATGTTGTGGAATTTGGACTCCATGATTTGTCCTTGCCTCTATGCGATCTCTGCATTTCCTCCAAGCTTTGGCAAATCAGCCTCAAAATCTGCCTATTTTTCCCTCATGCAAGAATTCCCTTTTCAGATGTGGGTTTTAAGAAACGGGGAAAAGGCCACATGCACAAGTTAGAAGCTTCTAAGAAGCTTCTTACAGAATGACGTGGGAGGAGGGAGGGGTAATGATTGGAGGAGAGGAGATGACGATGAAAGGGGGGAGATTATGATGATAACGGCGGTGGTATGGGCGGCAGCCTGGCGGACTGCGGGTGTAGGAGGGCGGCAATTTGGCGGCTACAGCACGGCGCTCTCCTCTTCTCTCTCTTCCTGCCTCCCCTCCAAGCTCCAAGGGGGAGGTTATATATTGTGTAAAGGGGGGGGGGGGGCGGGGAGATCCACCACGTGGAGGGCTTTCATGCCTTCCCTCCCTAATGCATCCCCACACCACACTCCTCCCTCTCTCCACTTAACTCACTCCTCCACACACTCCCTCTCCCCCTGCCATGCATCGGCTGAGGGAGGGGTAAATAATAATATCTTAACCATTATCAATTTTCCTTTACATAATGGGTGTTTCTCATGCGGCTTGTAGGTTTTTAACCTCGGCCTTATTTGCGCGACGCAGATGGGGATTATTATTGCGCGCGCGGGGTAAGCGTTTAACTGCCAATATTTTTCGATGTGGGAGATCACTTTTGGTTGCCTTATTGCACGGGATTTAAGGTCGATTTAATATTTCGAGTGGAAATATTACATTCTCTCCCCCCTTAGAGGAATCGAGATGTCCTCATCTCGAGAAGAACTGGGGGTATTGTTGGTTGAAAGCACTTTCATCCATCCAAGTGGCATCCTCCTCAGGATAATCTTTCCACTCGACGAGGTATTCTCTCAAGGTTCTGGATCTCAAATGTCTCTCCCTAACATCTAAGATCCTATTAGGCCGTAGCTCAAGGACTCCTTGGCTAGGCATTACAACTTGTTGATCATCAAGCACATGACTAGGGTTAGGTACATACTTCTTCAGTAGACTGATATGGAATACATTATGAACTTTTAGATTCTCGCGGAGTTTTAGTCTATAGGCATTAGGCCCTAAGCACTTGAGAATCTTGTAGGGTCCACAATACCTTGGACTTAGCTTCTTGCATTCACCCAAGGATAGGGAACTCTTTTTTGGGCATATGCAAATGAAGACCATATCTCCTTCAGCAAAGGATCTATCTTGACATTTCAAATCTACACTCAGGGGGGTCACTCATTAATATATGTATATATAAAGTGAGTTCAAAATAAGGGGTTTTTAAAACATAATTTTTATACATTTTTTACATACAGAAGGGTGTCATATAAAGGGGTTACTTACAGATTGAATAGAAAAGGATTGTATTTTATTCAAGAAAAATTCACAGATTAGGATATTTATAAATAGGCAATGAATGCACATTATATAGAGAATATATGTATGATGAACCCCCCGAGGATCCGCATAAGCCTTCTATCTGTCCTTGGCGGCTTGGATGTCCTGTCTTATTGACTTCATTTGGTCTTCCATATCTTCCAGCATGTGCTTCGAAGCTTCAACCCTCAAGGTTGGATTCGAGAAGTTTAAAGGACTTCGACAGTCGTGCCCATACAATGCTTGAAAAGGAGTCATCTGAATGCTTTGTTGATAAGAAGCACTGTAGGCAAACTCAACCAGTGGCAAGTATTGAATCCACTTTTTGGGTTCACGACAACAGTGTGCCCTTAGCATATCCTCAATGACTTGGTTGACTCGCTCCATTTGACCATCGGTTTGGGGATGGTAAGCTGTACTAAAATAGAGTTGAGTCCCAATTGTTGAGATATCGAGCTCCACTCATGATATGCCAGGGTGACCGTTGTGCATTTATGTCACCGACTTGTCATTTGTAGATGCGGTTGGTACACCGCCCATGAATAATAGCTAGATGACAGCTATCCTTATCTACTCTAGTTCGTGGCTCAGTTAGTATGCCACCTTAGTTAGTTGTCTTTGGTTTGAGACCCATATATAGGGTTCTTCTATTTCTTTGTAAGAGAGTTCTTTTGGCTTACACAAACTAAGAAGAGGAAAACTGTTTTCAACCTCCACCCTTGTGTGTATTCCCCCATTGTGCAAGCAAGAAAGCTACAAGTGAGACTCCTTCCTTCTCTCCCACAATCTTGACATGGTATCAGAGCCTTGTTCGTGGTAAGGAGCTCAAGAAAGCAAGCCAAGCTTGCGGTGTTCTGGTAAGAGGAGCAGTGTTTCTTTCATTTTCTGTTTTGGGAGCAGATCTCTACAGGTAGCACACCCGGAATTTGCAAGAGTGCATTGTCTCAGGTTGAGACGCCCTTCGTGGTGAAGCAAGAGGGCAGTATATGCTGCGGGTAAGGGCTTTAGCCCTTGGCGACCCTGTTTTTTTGATTTGAGGCCATTTCGGGGCCTGTTTTGGAGGCGGAAGTTTTTTGCACGCACTCAGGAAAAGGCCCAGTTTTATGCTGTGCGACCACTATTCTACAGGTCGGTGAAAAGTTACTGTAGAAATTGCATCGTATGCTTGTGTGCAGAGACATTGGGAGTTACAGAATCATCCTTGGTTCCTGTTTGTGCAAAATTGTCACTAGGAAGTGACTGTGTGGTCAAATACCACTTTCGCCAGTTTTGCAGATTTGCCCTTGTGAGGGTGAAGCTGTGTTTTTTGCAGTATTCTGTAATGGTGTCTGATTCTCTTTCACAGATTGTAACTCAAAAGCTTGACAAGAACAACTTCCAAGCATGGAAGTTTAGAATGACGAATTTCCTTATGGGAAAAGGATATTGAGAATTTGTTGCAGGAAATGAAGAAGAACCAGTTCTTCCTGATGTTCCCAATCAACAGCAAATATAGGCATTCAAAGCATGGCATGAGAGAGCCAGGAAAGTTATGTACTGGCTGTCTATCAGTATTTCAAACTCTATGATTGTGCATATTCAGGATGCAAGTACGCCAAAGGAGGCATGGGACACTTTGTCAAAAATGTATAGCACAAATACGCAAGCCAGGAAAATGCAGCTGTAATGGTGTCTGATTCTCTTTCACAGATTGTAACTCAAAAGCTTGACAAGAACAACTTCCAAGCATGGAAGTTTAGAATGACAAATTTCCTTATGGGAAAAGGATATTGAGAATTTGTTGCAGGAAATGAAGAAGAACCAGTTCTTCCTGATGTTCCCAATCAACAGCAAATGTAGGCATTCAAAGCATGGCATGAGAGAGCCAGGAAATTTATGTACTGGCTGTCTATCAGTATTTCAGACTCTATGATTGTGCATATTCAGGATGCAAGTACGCCAAAGGAGGCATGGGACACTTTGTCAAAAATGTATAGCACAAATACGCAAGCCAGGAAAATGCAGCTCAAGCAAGAGTTGCATAATGTGCAAAGAGAAAGTATGAGCATCAATGACTACCAAATGAAGGTGAAGAAGATTGCAAATGCACTTGCTTCCATTGGGTCGCCAGTGGAAGATGATGATTTAGTTTCTGTGACCTTGAATGGTCTAGGAAAGGATTATGCACAGTTTCGGACATCCATTTCAGTTCGTGAAAGATTTCCTGATTTTGAGGAGTTGATTGCTATTCTAATTTCTGAGGAGCAGAGAAATGGTGGTGCATCTTCTTCAGGAGGAACTTCAAAAGAAGTTGTCTTCTACTCAAATGCTGGAAGAGGTAGAGGCAGAGGTAGAGGAGGCCGATTTGGAGGCCGTGGTAGAAATCAGAATATGCAGCAAACTCAAGAAAACCAGTCCTATGGAGGAGGACGTGGTAACTCTAGAGGCAGGGGGAGCCAAAGAGGTCGTGGTGGATGGCAAAGAGGCCAAAATGCAAACAGCAATGTTGAATGCTACTACCGTGGTAAAATGGGTCATATGGCTAAAGACTGCTACTATAAAAAGTAGAATGACATCATGAATGGAAAACTGCAACAAGGAAATTATGCATCTTCTAGTAGACAGGGTAATGACAGAAATGAGCATTTGTTTATGGTGCAACACATGAACAATTCTGTGACAAGTGCAGAAGAAAGCAACGAAGTGTGGTATGTTGACTCAGGTGCATCAAACCACATGACAGGTCATGCAAAATGGATGGAGGATGTAAGGAAAATGGAAAAACCAGGATTTGTGGAGACTGGTGATGATACTGCACATCCTATTGTGCAGATTGGAAAAATTCCTTTGTCTATGCAGGATGGGAAAAAGAAGTACCTGTCTGATGTATTTCATGTCCCGAATATCACCAAAAATCTGGTTTCTGTTGGTCAAATGGTTGAGCAGGGCTTGCAAGTCAGATTTAATCCTCATGGATGCTTTGTTGAGGATATGAAAAATAAAGGTCGCTTGATAGCAAAAGGAAAGAAGAAGGGCAGAATGTTTACGTTGGATGCAGACATGCCTGAATTGAGTGCAGCAATGTTTGCACATGGGACCGATGTAGTTGCAGATATTGATATCTGGCATAAACGCATTGGTCATGTTAATGTACAGCGACTTAAATCAATGCAGGCCCAAAATATTGTTGCAGGATTGCCTAAATTCAAGGTTACAGAAATACATAAGGTATGTGAAGCCTGCCAATTTGGAAAACAGGTAAGGAAACCATTTCCCAGACATGTTCAAGAGAGTGAGAAGCCATTGGAATTAATCCACTCTGATGTGTGGACTACTAAAGCTGCATCTCTTAGAGGCTGTCATTATTTTGTCACTTTTATTGATGACTATAGCAGAAAAGTTTAGGTGTATTTTATGAAAAAGAAAAGTGAAGTTTTTGGGCATTTCAAAACTCTTAAAGCTATGGTTGAAAAAGAAACATGCCTGCAAATAAAATGCCTAAGGTCAGATGGAGGGGGAGAGTACCTCTCAAATGAGTTTGCAAGGTTCTTGTAGGAGCATGGCATAAAGCAGCAATATTCATGCAGTCATACCCCACAACAAAATGGAATTGCAAAAAGGAAAAACAGGCATATTGGAGAGGTATCTCGTGCCATGCTCAATGAAAAAGACCTGCCAGATTTTTATTGGGCTGAGGTAGTTGCTACAGTAGTCTACATAATGAACAGGACTCCCACTGCAGCAATACATGGGATGACTCCAGAGGAGAGGTATACTGGTAGGAAACCAGATATTTCTCATTTAAAATTTTTTTGTTGCATTGCCTATGTACATGTGCCAGATGAGTTGAGATCCAAGTTGGATCCAAAAGCTAAGAAGTGCATCTTTATTGGTTACTCTCTGTAGCAAAAAGGGTATAGATGCTATAACCCTTCTACTCATAAGTTTACAATGAGCAGAGATGTTGTTTTTGATGAGATGAGTAGCTGGTATAAACCAGTAAATGTGATTGATGATGTAGATGCACAAAATGGTAATGCTGCACAGAATTCACAGCAGCAGTCACAAAATATTAGTGGACCTGGAGCGTCCTCTAGTAGTGGTTCACATTCTTCACCATGGACAGACAGATTGAGATCAGGAGAATCTTCTCAAAGCAATGCAAATAGTGGTATGCAGGTATCACGAAAAGGAAAAGAGAAGGTTGATCAGCCCATGTTTGATGTGAATGCAGGCCACTCTTATGTGGATGGTGAATCCAGTGGCTTAGAACAGAGCATTGATGATGAGTTGGGTATTCCTTCTATTATTACACCTAGAGTAAGGAAGACCAGGGATGTTTTGAGAGCACCTGGGAGTGAACCTACTTTGCGCAGGTCTACGAGAGCTAGGTATCCTATGGATAGGCTGAAATATGATGGATTTACAGCCATTCACTATGCATATATGGTCAAAGTGATACAGGAACCAAAACCCACTTCTTTTGAGCAAGCCATGGGAAAAGAAAAATGGGAGAAAGCCATGGATGAAGAAATGGATGCCTTGGAAGCAAATGCTACATGGGAATTGGTACCTTTGCCTAAAGGTAAGAATGCAATTGGCTGTAAGTGGGTTTATAAGGTGAAGCACAATGCAGATGGTTCTGTGAACAGATACAAGGCAAGATTAGTAGTCAAGGGGTATGCACAAACATATGGCATTGACTATGAAGAAACATTCAGTCCGGTTGCAAGGATGGCAACCGTAAGAGCAGTCATTGCTATGGCTGCATCAAAGGGATGGTCTTTACATCAGATGGATGTAAAGAATGCCTTCTTGCATGGTGATTTGCAAGAAGAGGTCTATATGGAGCAGCCACCAGGTTATGTGCATGCTGTTCATCCTGAGTTTGTTTGCAGGTTGAAGAAAGCATTGTATGGCTTGAAGCAAGCACCTAGAGCATGGTCTGACAAGATAGGAAAATATCTTGTCACTATTGGCTTTCAGATTTCCAAGGCCGATTTCTCACTTTATGTGAGAAAAACAGAGAAATGTATTATGCTACTTGTCATTTATGTTGATGACTTGATTATGACAGGTGACAGTGATGAAGATATCCTTCATGTGAAAATGCTATTGAAGCAGAAGTTTGAGATGAAGGATTTGGGAGAGCTGCGTTATTTCTTGGGCATTGAAGTGATTAGATCACCAAGTGGGATACAGCTCTTGCAGAGGCAGTATGGATTGGACATGCTATCCAAATATGGGATGACAGGCTGTAAGACTATTTCAGTTCCTTTGGAGCAGAATGTGAAGCTGAGCACAGATGCAAGTGAGCTTCTAGAAGACCCTACTATGTGCAGACGCATAGTAGGAAGTTTGATTTATATGACTATTACCAGGCCAGATTTGAGCTATGTTGTTGGATTGGTAAGTCAGTTTATGCAGGCTCCAAGGAAACTGCATTTGGATGCGGCTAGACGCATACTCAGGTATGTGAAGTCCACATTGCAGTATGGACTATTTTATGAGACTGGGGTTCAGATACACCTGCATGGATACACTGATGCTGATTGGGCTGGTAGTATTTCTGATAGACGATCTACCAGTGGATATGTGTTCTCTTTTGGGAGTGCTGCAGTCACTTGGAGCAGCAAGAAATAGCCTACAGTTGCCTTGTCAAGCACAGAGGCTGAGTACAGGGGTGCAGCAATGGCTGCATGTGAGGTAGCTTGGTTGCATAAGCTACTTTATGATATGCATCAGCCTACAAATGGGCCACTTGTCATTTATTGTGACAACATGAGCAGTATACACTTGGCAAATAACCCAGTCTATCATGCTAGAACAAAGCACATTGAGGTGCATTATCACTATGTGCGGGAGAGGGTTTTACTAGGTCTTATTGATCTAGTTTATGTCAGCACAGAGGATCAGGTAGTTGACATATTTACAAAGGCATTGGGCGCAGAGAAGCTGCGCAAGTTCAGAGACCTGCTTGGTGTGCAGGAATTGGGATTGAGCTCGAGGAGTGTTGAGATATCGAGCTCCACTCATGATATGCCAGGGTGACCGTTGTGCATTTATGTCACCGACTTGTCATTTGTAGATGCGGTTGGTACACCGCCCATGAATAATAGCTAGATGACAGCTGTCCTTATCTACTCTAGTTCGTGGCTCAGTTAGTATGCTACCTTAGTTAGTTGTCTTTGGTTTGAGACCCATATATAGGGTTCTTCTATTTCTTTGTAAGAGAGTTCTTTTGGCTTACACAAACTAAGAAGAGGAAAACTGTTTTCAGCCTCCACCCTTGTGTGTATTCCCCCATTGTGCAAGCAAGAAAGCTACAAGTGAGACGCCTTCCTTTTCTCCCACAATCTTGACACCAATGGCATCGAAGATAGCCCTCCAAAAGTGTGATGTGATGATAGAGTCACGATCACTAATGCTTCTTCTAGGTAACCCATGCAGTTTGAA
This sequence comes from Lygodium microphyllum, assembly GCF_053477565.2. Taxonomy (NCBI): domain Eukaryota; kingdom Viridiplantae; phylum Streptophyta; class Polypodiopsida; order Schizaeales; family Lygodiaceae; genus Lygodium; species Lygodium microphyllum. Next base: position 182,745,954 of record NC_141135.1, read on the forward strand.
TATCTCCTTGATAAATAATCTTGCGATGTCCGAGGCTTTATAGTTTGTCTTAACAGGGATAAGATGTGCAACTTTGGTAAGCATATCAACCACAACCATAATGGAGTTGTAACCTCCCTGAACTTGGGACAAGCCAACAACAAAGTCCATACTAATGAATTCCCATTTCATTTGGGGAATGTCAAGTGGTTGCAACTTCCCTGGCATTTTGACATGTTCAGCCTTAATACGTTGACAAGATAAACACTTAGTGACATATGTGAGAACGTCACCTTTAAGCCTCTCCCAATAATAACTCTTCTTGACTGCATTGAGGGTCTTGGCATAGCCAGGATTTCCTGAAAAAGAGGAGTCATGAGCTTCCCAAAGTATTTTCTGCTTAAGTGACTGGCTTGCCGGTATACATAATCTCGTTCTATAGTAGAGAAGTCCACTATTGATAGAGGATTCTAGATACTTAGCCTATAGCTTCGGGTCTTGATCCTTGATGGGGATCTCCCTTAGCAACTTCTGATAGGTTGGATCATGTCATGCCTCTTCTCTAGCTAGCTCAAGTATTGGGTTGTTTGGCATGGATACATTTGTGGCTAAAGATCTAGCCGTTCATGGATCTTGCAAGATCAAAGAATTTAGAAATTCCTTATGACTGAGTGCATCGGCAACTACATTCTCCTTTCCAGGCCAGTATTTGATTTCAAAATCATACTCCTCCAACACTTCAATCTATCGATGTTGCCTCATGTTAAGCTCATTCTGGGTAAAGATCCACTTAAGACTTTTATGATCCGTCACTAGGGTAAACTTGTTACCCAGCAGGCAGTGTCTCCAAATCTTGAGAGCATGGATGGCAGCTAACAACTCCAGATCGTGGGTAGCATAATTCTTCTCATGGCTCTTCAGTTTCCTTGAAGAGTATGCTACAGGATGACCTTCTTGCATAAGCACACAACCTAAGGCAGGTGTGCTAGCATCAGTTATCACTTGAAACTCCTTACTAAGGTCTAGAAGTTTGAGGATAGGTGCTAATACAAAACTTTGATTTAGTCTATCAAAGCTAGATTGTTCTGCAGTTGACCATACAATTGATGTTTTCTTCTTCAGTAGATCGGTCAATGGCACTGCAATCAAATCATAGTTTTTTATAAAGACCATGTACCATCCTATCAATCCAAGAAAACTACGTATTTCTTTGATAGTTGTTGATATTGGCCACTCCAGAATGTCTCTGACCTTGGCCGGATCCACTGAGATTCCTTCCGCTGATATGATGAATCCCAGATATTCAATCTGTCATTTGAAGAATGCACACTTCTTCTTCTTGGCATAAAGCTTGTGTGCCCTCATTGTCTCAAGGACAATCCGAAGCTGGGGTTCATGATCTTCTTCCTGTTTGGAGTAGACTAAGGTATCATCGAAGAAGACGAGTATGAATTCATCAAGATATGGCCTAAAGATATCCTGCATTAGCCTATTGAAGGTGGTAGGTGCATTTGTCAGCCCGAATGACATGACTAGGAGCTCAAAGTGTCCATATCTTGTGCTGAATGTCGTCTTCGGGATATCTTTTTCCTTGATCCTTATCTGGTAGTATCCAGATCTGAGATCAATCTTGGATAAGATCTTCGCACCTTGAAGACGGTCAAGAAGTTCATCTATTCTTGGAATGGGATATTTGTTCTTAATGGTTGATTGATTCAACCCTCTGTAATCAATACATAGCCGAAGCGTTCCATCCTTCTTCTTCTGGAACAGCACTAGAGCTCCCCATGGTGAACTATTAGGATAGATGTAGCCTTGATCTAATAGTTGCTTGAGTTGCTTCTTTAGCTCAATCGCTTTTGGGATGGACATTCTATATGGCCTCCTAGCAATTGGCGCAGCTCTTGGCACTAGCTTGATTTCATTATCTACTTCCCTTTGAGGCGGAAGTTCTGTCAGCTCTTCAAGAAATATGTCTGCGTACTCCTTTAGCCATGAAGGTTCTTCACTAGACTCCTGATTCTAATCTAGCTTATTAAGCTTAATCAAATAGATAGGTAGCCCCTTTCTAACTCCCTTTATTATCCGAGATGCTTTGGCCAATTGAATTTTCGGCTTTCCAGCCTCTTCTTGATTTGTGACCAATTCCCCTTCAGAATTTCGAAAGGAAACTTGGCCCTTTCCACAGTTAATGTGGGCATCATTAGGTTTAAGCCAATCCATTCCGAGCAAACACTCATGGATACCTAGGTTCATAACCCTGAATCTGACCGAAGTTGACTTTCCTCCCAGCAAGAATTCCACCTTATCAGTTTGCTTGGTACAAGTGACCTCATGACCATTTGCTAATTCCATAAGCAAGGTAGGTGCTTCTTTTGTGGCTATTCCTAATCTTCTTGCACAAACTGGTGAAATAAAGGAATGCGTATTGCCACAATCAATCAAGGTTTTGAAGCCTTTACCTTGGTAATTCGATGGTGTCTGAATCACCAAAAACCCATGATTCAAGCCTTTCTTATGAAGGATGGCATGGACTCTTGCCCTCTTGAAGTCTGCTTCCATGGTCGGGTCTTCTTCATCACTCATCTCCCTATTGGCAACACAGGCGGTTCTTCCTCTGCCCCGGGTGGCGGCTCCTTGGCTATAGGCAGCTCCTTGGAATGGTCCTTGACGTTGTCTTAAGCTTGGGACATTGCCTTTTGAAATGACTGAGCTCGTTACAATGGAAGCAACGGAGATTGCAGCCATTACCTTGGGTAGGAACAAAATTATTGACATTGTTGGTCCTAGCTTTCTTCCTTTGTCCCTGGTTTTAACCTTGAACTCTCTTTGCATGGGACCTATACACTCCTTTGTTCTGATCCTTGTAAGACCAAGTTTTGTTATTTTTTGGCCTAGTCTGCACTTCCTGAATTATGGGTGCAACTCAAATGAGCGCTTCCTAAAGGTTTGATGGGCGCATTGACTCGAGGCGAGTGTTTACAGGTGGGTTTAATCCGGCACAAAACTTCGATACTTGTTGTGTCATATCCATTTGTGGCGCATACTTCAAAAGAGAGACGAACTTTGAGTAGTATGTGTCAAGAGATAAACCAAGCTGTTTCAGCTCTCATAGAACTCGTTTATCTTCTGCGTGTGGTAGGCAGGTGGTAAGTATCTTCCTTGCATAGCTCTTTTCAGTTTTTCCCAAGTAACGGACCCTTTCGAGATCCCTTGGTCTCTATACCATTGCTTCCACCAAAGTCTTACTTCGTCGGTAAGCTTCAGCTTGGCAAGCATTTCTTGGTTGGTGGGTGCAGTACCAGCCGCTTCAAAGTAATCTTCCATGGACTCAATCCAGATCTCGGCATTAGTTTGGACAGTCCTTCCCTTGCCATCAAATTCTGGTGGCTTGATTTTCTTGAGAAGAAACTTCTTCTCCTAAATCATGGCCATACTTGGTGTAGGGGTTGGACTAGGAATCTGCACCTGAGGTTGTGCCTGGGCATTGAGATTCTTAACGTTAACAACTCGGTAAACGTTTCTCACATTACATTTCATGGTCAATTCAACTTTTTGCCAAGAGACCTAATTACTTAACTTTTTTATCAATACTCACAATCAATACAATCATTGATAAAAAAGAGTCATTTCATTCATATGGGCATAGCCCTTTTGGAGTACAATTATTCTTGGGGAGATGGAACAAGCTGATACATTAATTCGGGGAGAATAAGATTGTGTAACATTGAGCTACGAGAATTGAGTAATAGTATGGATTGGGGTCATGGATCTTCAGGAATTGATAGGTCATTGGAAGATTAGGGTATCATTTCCTTTGGTACCCGTTCTTCTTGTAACGTTCCAACACCTTGATTCTGTCGACAAGGATTATTCGATTCACTTCCTCGTACACATACTTGTTTTGCTTGACCTTTCGACCGCCGACATGTAGGGTTGCGTTTGCGTGAGCCTCAACAAAGATGAACAGCTTCACAATCTTTAAGTTCTCCAACCATTGATTCTCTTTAGGTTGATTCGAAGGTACGCAAATCGATAGGCAGCTATGTAATAGATTCCTGAATCACCCGTCCATCTCCGTTCCACATACAGGGGCAATGGATTGTAGATGCGGTCTAGGATATTCATCATATCGATCCTCCGTCGATAATCTGAAGCACGCATCACGGTCATAAACATAACTTGGAACACCAAGAATCTGTTCCATGCTTCATGACTCTGCAAGTAATGAATCACATTATGTGCAAATATGTGATTCATTACTTCTATGCAACTATAAGGTTTGCAATAACTACTTCTTTTCCTTGCTAAAATCATGATGATTGACAATTTGGGGAATAACTTGCGTAAAACCTACATGTATTTTCATCAAGAAGTTTGCCTACAACCTTTCTTTTAATGTAGTTGAATTTTAGGCTTTAATATGACATGCAACCTTTTCTAAATACAACTTTGATAAATGAAGTTCATGCATGACGAATGTCATAAGACTATTGTTGTCTTAACCCATTCTACGGCACTTAATCCATCTTAAAATACAAGCATCTTCGCATGCAACATGCAAGTCCATGGTTTCATTTCCATGCAATGCAACTACTTGGACAAAAGCAGCAATGATTATGTCATATGAATCTACAAGTGGAAAATTACTACCTAAATGCCTTACGCGCTTTTCTTTTCTGTGGCCAATCAAAGATGCATTTAAACAATTTCATATTTTAACCCTAAGCAATATGCACTTGGGATTTGCAACTTGGAAATGCAAGCAACCCAATTGCATGACATGCACTAACTCTTGTAAATCGTTCAAGGAGACAATTTCCCAAATGTATTTTAACTAGGCTACGTGAATTAGAAACGTGCGTAAATGCATTCTTCCCATGAAATTTAACGTGCCTAATGCATCGCTTAAATGCGGAATCATTCTTTTAAGAACGTGGGCTTGAGGGCTCGTAGGGATGTCCACGCGTATGCTCGGGTGGGAGACTTCCGTGTGTGCGCCTTGCATCTTTTGTTTTGGAGCCATCGTTGATGTTGTGGAATTTGGACTCCGTGATTTGTCCTTGCCTCTATGCAATCTCTGCACTTCCTCCAAGCTTTGACAAATCAGCCTCAAAATCTGCCTATTTTCCCCTCGCGCAAGAATTCCCTTTTCAGATGTGGGTTTTAAGAAATGGGGAAAAGGCTGCGTGCACAAGGCCTATGGGAGCTTATCTTAAGAAGCTTCTAAAGAAGCAGAATTCTGCTTCTTACAGAATGACGTGGGAGGAGGGAGGGGTAATTATTGGAGGAGAGGAAACGACGACGAAAGCGGGGGAGATTATGATGATAATAGCGGCGGTATGGCCGGTGGCCTGGAGGACTGTGGGCACAGCAAGGCGACGGTTTGGCGGCTGCAGCACGGCGCTCTCCTCTTCTCTCTTTTCGTGCCTCCCCCCCAAGCTCTAGGGGGGAGGGTTTATAGTGTGTAAGGGTGGGGGGGGGGGGGGGATCCACCACGTGGAGGGCTTTCATGCCTTCCCTCCCTCATGCATCCCCATACCAGACTCCTCCCTCTCTCCACTTAACTCACTCCTCCACACACTTCCTCTCCCCCTGCCATGCATCGGCTGAGGAGAGGGGTAAATAATTTAAAAAAATTACCTTAATCTTAACCATTATCCATTTTCCTTTACGTAAGGGGTGTTTCTCTTGCAGCTTGCGGGTTTTTAACCTCGGATTTATTTGCACAACGCGGATGGGGATTATTATCGCGCGCGCGGGGTAAGCGTTTAATTGCCAATATTTTTTGATGTGGGAGATCACTTTGGGGTGCCTTATTGCATGGGATTTAAGGCCGATTTAATATTTTGAGTGAAAATATTACATCCCCGATCCATCAAATTCGAGTGTTATGATTCCTCTAAATGTAGATCTTCTATGAGCTTGGAAACAAAGGAATGCATATGCATTGTGTCCCTTAGTTATAAGTTGTTCTGGCAGTGTTTTGGCCTTGATTTAGCATACAACCAAGGCATCAGAGGCTTGGAATGTCCTAAGAAGTCAACATAAAACACAAAATCAAACAAGAATTTAGAACTTCGAGAAACAACTAGTAGCTGAGAAGTTTTTTGAAGGAGAGATAGATGAAGCATTCATCACTTAAATCAAGAATCTGCATGACTAGATGGCTAGTGCTGGGATACAAAAAACTAGTGAGAAGCTAGCTCAGAGGTATCTTCGATTTTATCCACCAAAGTTTGATGTATTGATAACTGCTCTAAATACTCAAGTGAGACCCCAAGCTTTGATGTTTGAGAAATTTTGTACACTAATAATGGAGAAGGAGTTGTGGTTTAAAGCCCGAGAAGGTAGCAGCAATGGAGATGTTGCATTCATTTCCAATACAAAAGGCAAAGGTGGTTACTCTACCAATAGTGACAAAAAGAAGAAGGGTGGTAAGAAAATGTTTCGGGTGCTTCTATTGCAAGAAGAAAGGGCATGAAGACTAAAGGGAAGGAGATATCCTATATGGCTAAAGCAGAGTTGGAGTTATTCGTGGTAACCATTGAGGAAGAGTGTTTCTTGGCACAAGAAAGATCTAATAGAGACTCATGGATATTAGATAGTGGTGCCTCCTATCACATGACCAACAAGAAAGGTCTATACAGTTCTATGAAGCCTCTATAAGAATCCATCACTGTGATGGTTGGAAATGATGCAAAATGCACTTCCAAGGGTACATGTACTATTTTCTTTGTTATTACAAATGGCGAACTCAAGAATCTTTCAAATGTGTTGTATGTTCTAGAGATTAAAACAAATCTGATATCAATAGCTTCTATAACTGATCTTGGCCATGAGGTGAGGTTCACTAAGAGAAGTGCAAAAATTATGAACACTGCTAGCAAAGTTGTTGGCAAAGGAGAAAGGAGGAATAACATGTATGAGCTAACTGCTCTTACAGCCACTACCGGTGTGGGCACTAGCAAATTGTTGCATGAAAGATTTGGTCACATTGGTTTTGCAATATTGAAGGAGATACATAAGCAAGGTATGGTCCCTCATATACCTGCAGTACCTGAAATGAGGCAACCATGTGGAGCTTGTAGGATGGGCAAGCAACAGAGAAATGCATTTCCACAAGAAGCAAGAGCAGAGGGAAGGCCCGTCTAGAGTTGGTACATGCTAACTTGTGTCGTAAAATGACTCAAGGAAAAGTCAAAATTCTTGGACTCCAACTAGCAAAATCTTGTTAGATCATGAAGGGACTAAGAAAAGAACTAATTATCTACCTAATCAAACTTAATAATATTGAGAAAAGGAGGCTGATGACGAACCATCTTGGCTAAAGGAATATGCAGATGTGTTTCCTGAGGAGCTGATAGAATTTTCCCTATCAAGAGAAGTTAATCATGAGATTAAGCTACAACCAAGAGTTGCGCTAGTAGAAAAGTACCCTATCGTTGTATGTCCATTCTAGAAGCCATTGAGTTGAAAAAACAATTCAAGCAACTTTTTGACCAAGGATACATATCAAACCAAGTAATTCACTCTGGGAAGCCTCCATGCTATTCCAAAAGAAGAAGGATGGAACTCTCTATCTCTATATTGACTACCATGAATTGAACCAAGTGATAATCAAGAACAAATATCCAATTCCAAGGACACTACAAGGGTACACACATATAGCAATGCTAAGTAGCGACTTTTTTTTTCGGCGTCGCTATTTACATTGCTAATCCTCGAAATATTTTAAGTCAAAAAATGTATCGCTATCTGCATCACTAAAAACGTCGCTATTAGCGTCGCTATTTAGCGACGCTAATAGCAACGACCTACTCTGGTAATATTTCGTGGAAACTCGAATGTTTCTTTCAAACGCGCGCGCGAAGGGCAGAGAGAAAGAGAAAGGGAGGTGAGCAAGAGAGGGAGTTGAGCAAGAGAGGTGAGCAAGGAAGCAAGCCGCGAGCCGCACATGAGGAGAGGAGCGTCGCCCACAGGAAGAGGTCATGGAGGAAGAAGAGAGCATGACAATATGCCGGTTTCTTTACAATCTTTGTTTTGCTTTGCAATGTAGGTTAGAAAGTGTTGGTTTCTCTTTGATCTTTGTGTTGCTTTGTGTTGCTTTGCAATGTAGGTTAGGAAGTGTTGAAAGAGAGAGAAATGGAAGCGAGTGTTTTCAAAATTTTTCTTGTGTTAGTTTTTATTCTTTGTAATGTAGGTTAGAAAGTGTTGGTTTTTCTTCAATCTTTGTGTTGCTTTAATTTGCAATGTAGGTTAGGAAGTGTTGAAAGAGAGAAATGGAAGAGAGTGTTTTTATATTTTTTCTTGTGTTGGTTCTCTTCAATCTTCGCAATGTATATAGGGTAGGAAGTGTTGAAAGAAAGAGAAATGGAAAGGAGTGTGAAGGGGGATGCTTGTTTTGCTTGATTATAATTTTAGAGAGAGAGTTTGAGAGATAGAGATGTAGAGAAAGAGAAATGAGATGCTTGTGTGTGAGCATAGTTTAGAGCCGACCTCAAAGATAGATAAGTTTAGAGCCGAACTCAAAGAGATAGGTACAAAAATTTTAAAAAAAAGACCTGAAATATATATAGTGGAGTGGTCCCAATATACAATATAGAATCGTTATTAAATTATCATTCCATTACATCGCAGTCAAGATGTCTAGCACTCACGACCAACATGGCGGTGATCATGAGGCTTGGCTCAATCAACGTGTCCCCTGTCCATGCACGCAATGCAAATTGGCCATTTGTCGGAAACGTCGTTTGTCCATAGAGCATGTGCAATGGTATGGAGTGTTTCGAGTTGAGATAATCGACCAAGCAGTCTTGAATTATGAGATTGCGGTAAGTTCTCTCTCGTTATTATATGACATGTAATTGATTTAAGTATAACAATTTGGGGTTATCTTAGAAGTTAGCCCCTTAACGTCCTTTACAGGGTCAGGGCCATGTCGATACATTGTAGTCCACAGATCTCTTGCGTCCAATAAGATGGGTTCGTCCACGCTCTATACAAATGCCGTCTGAGATAACTAACTGTCTCATAGAAGGTGATAACTCTCAACCCCCTTCTATGGGTGAGAATGCTGGAGACATGGATGATCCTCCTGCTTTTTTGGAGCTCGAGTTAGAGGACATGATCGAATCATTGCTTCCGACGGACTCAGAATCCCAAGATCCTTTAATTGCGGAGGCTGCCATTCCATTGTATGATGGGAGTCGGGTATCCCGTTTGAAGACACTTCTTGCATTGTTGAGCATACAAACAAAGTATGGATGGAGCGATGCGAGTGTGACAGAGATATTCAGGTATATTATGATGTGTATAATTCTTTATTGAAAGCCATTAAAATGTGCTCTGTAGTACTCTAATAACGTGCTTCATTGCAATTTGTAGAACGTTGAAATCTTACATTTTGCCTACCCAAAACACGATGCCTGAGTCTCGTGATGATGCAAGACAAGTGCTGCGAAAGCTAGGCATGGATTATAATTGCATTCATGCTTGCCCCAATGATTGTGTTCTCTTCCGAGGAGAGTTTGAATTGTTGGCCACATGTCCCAAGTGCGGTGCGGACAGGTATTGAAATGACTTGCAAGGACAGACTGTTTCGCATAAGGTTTTGAGGCACTTTCCGCTAATACCACGTGTTCGTCACATTTTTTGGACCAAGAGTTTTGCAAAGTTGACTACATGGCATGCGGAAAATCGATCCACTGATGTTGTACAGCGTACACTAGCTGACTCAGAAGCATGGCATCACATTGACGAGACTTTCCCTGACTTTGCAAAGGAGGCGAGGAATCTACGATTTGGTCTTGCCATGGATGGGGTAAATCCTTTTGGTTTATGTTCCACCTCCTATAGTGTATGGCCCGTGGTCCTTGTTAACTACAATATACCGCCATGGCTTTCCACCAAGAAAAGACACCTTTTTCTCAGCTTGCTTGTGCCTGGATGATACAAAGTCAAGAATATGGATGTCTACCTCTCTCCACTGATTGATGAGCTAAAGGAGTTGTGGGAGGGAATTGTAGTGGAGGACATGAGCAAACATATTGGTAGGCGATCCGCAACTATAAGGGCAATTCTTATGTGGACCATGCATGACTTTCCAGGTTATGGAGAATGCTCTAGTAAAGCGTGTTTTCTTATTTTGCTAGTTTTCTTTGAGTGATGTTGGTGTTATGACATGCCTCATTGTACATGTGTGTTCTGCAGGGCTAGTCACGTCAGGTTACCATGCATGTCCTCTGTGTGCAAGGCTGGTCACCTATGGAGATAGAGGAGATAGAGGATGGGTTTTTTGAAAATGAAGCAGAGTCCTCATTTTGTGGAGAATTTTGTATAGATCTCCCAGTGTATACTGAGCTATGTCAAGATGAGATTGTGAAACCCTAAACAAAAGTGACTCGATCAAAACGTTCCTCCCACTACAGCAATGCCACTTTTCGCAAATCGGTTAGAACAGTTTGTATGTTTTTGGAGTATGGTGTTTTGTATTATCTAATTTTTTTAATTATTTTAAAATGAAGTCTTGTAAATTAAGTCTTAGTTTTATTATGTCTTGCAATTCATTATCTAATATTATTATTTTTCCTTGTATGTGCAGGTTTAGGATCTGGGAACGGATGGCAAGATGAGTTGCGATTTTACAGATGACGACATTGATGCGATGCTAGCGCATTTCTCACCGGAGCAGCTAGCACGGGTCAGAGATAGAGCCGATGCACAACTTTTTCATTCCACCTCAGCACGATCGGCAGACTCTAGACGGTCCGATGCTTCGGTCTCCAGTAGACGTAGTCACATGCCTCGCTTTGCTTCAGAGTCACGTAGTCAAGGAGGAGGCAGCTCTTGTTGTGGGGATACAGATGCAGTCTCTCCCACTCGCACTGCCACCAGGGAGTTGACACTGTCTTTCACTAGCGGTGGTGGGCAGACATCTACTGCTCCCACTCCTTCACGCACCCCATTGATCACTCCTTCACGCACCCCACCAATCACTCCTAGGGCGGACAAGAAGTACATGAAACCCACTCCTCCAGATATGTATTTTCGCATCCTTTTTAGCAGTAGCACTTATCAATAAAAGTTGTGTTTGACACATTTGTATTAATGTCATGAAAGTATCCGTTTGCAAAATCTTGTAGGTTACTCGTATCTCATAGATAAGGCCACTGGCCATTTATACATGAATGATGATGGAAAAGCTATCATCTCTAGGATGCATGAGTTGTGCCAACAAGTATTTCGACACAACATTACAGACAAGTGGAAGGAGATCGTAGATGCCAGCAAGGAGTACATAATCGATACATTGTATCGAGAGTTCCCTCAGCCCTCTAGCAATGATAGATTTTCGAGAGGGTGGATGATGATGCATATGCGTGACTATCAGTCGCATAGGCGGTCTGATGCACGTGAAGTAGTCAAGCAAGGCAAATTGAAGCCAGAGTGGCTGGATACAGAGGACTGGATTAATCTCCAAGATGAGGTGACATCCACTCCAGACAAGTGGAAGCAGCAGAAGGACACGACAAAGGCGCGCTTGGACACAGGATCAGTGCATCACCTTGGTAGCGGCGGCCACACAACATTCCTGGCACAGTTCGTAAGTATTAATAGGGTAGAGTACTCTAATTTAATGACATCCATGTTGATGTATGTATTTCGAACATGAATCTCAAGTACGTTGTTTTTCAATGTTTGTGTGCCACAACAAGGTTTTACAAATCACATCCCGACTGCACTAGAGGTGACATATGGGGAGAAGCATGGCTTGAGTGCCCTGATCGAGAAGCTCTATGCTCGTGGAGGACCGGTAAGCAGTAATAAATATCATTCCTAATTTGGGAAATCTATTATTATATGTCAGTTTGTATTTGGTACTCACAATTATATATGTATTTGCTATTGTGCAGGCTCCCTTCGGTATGCCACTACAGCGAGAGGAGTTTTCTGATGTGGATGAGTCGTAGAGAGTAGATTAGGCTACATAGGATTACTCCCCATCTTGTATTATGTAAGGCCTTATGGCCTCTATCCTCCATATGTAATAGCTAAGTGTATATGATTCGGACTTCTATGTTGTAGCATGACTCCATATACACATCTCCATGTTATTCACCACATATTGATGTATAGGTGTATACATATTTGCTTTGTCGCAATAGCACTTCTCAATTTAAGTTCTGTTATTTTCTTTATCAATGCAGTGCACATTTGTGTTAATTAATGTCATGAAAGTACTTGTTTGCAAAGTCTTGTCATTATTTGGGATCGATTGTCTAACTTCTTTGACAATAGGAATTGTCTCTTAGCCCTCTGTGGCTCTAACTGTGGCAGGGCTACATCTACAGCTCTGCCACAAAAAAAAAATTCTGCAACCGTCGGTATTAGCATCGCAAAATAATTTTGCAATCGTCGGTATTAGCGTCGGAAATTCCTCTGTAACCGTCGCTATTTTCGAAATTAGCGACGAAAATAGCAAGGCAAATAGCGACGGTTTTGTAGCGATGCTAATAGCAACGATGGGGATATTTTTCATATATAAAGAAAACGTTGTGATAAAATCAAGCAATTATCAAATAAGGAGAGACTATAAATCCAAGGTATTCAATCTACCTCTTAAAGAAGGCATATTTTTTCTTCTTGGCATAGAGCATGTGCATCCTCGTTGTTTCAACGATAACTTGGAGTTGTGATTCATAGTCTTCACCCTTCTTTGAGTAGGCCAGGATGTCATTGAAGAAGACAAGAATAAATTCATCAAAATAGGGCCAAAAGATATCTTGCATCATCTTGTTAAAGTTTGTGAGTGTACTAGTTAGTCCAAAAGACATCATAATGAATTTGTAATGGTCGTACCTTGTATTAAATGCAATTTTCAGAATGTCTTCTTCTTTGATCCTTTAAATCTGATAAATTGCCTAATCTTAGATTAATCTTTAAGAAGATCTTCACACCTTGAAGACAGTCAAGTAATTCATCTATCCTTGGAATTGTATATTTATTCTTGATCGTCACCTGGTTTAATCCACATTAGTCAATGTAGAGACAGGGGGCGGGGAGGAGGGGGTGATCAATTGTGAGAGGAGAGAATGAAGCTTTGAATTGTGCCTAAAGAGACATGAAAGAGAGAAAGGAGAAGCAAGCACAAGTATGCTTGAAATCTCTCTTCCTAATTGCATCAAAACACTGATAAAACTAAGATTTTTCTTCTTCTCTACCTCGCATTAATTGATCATAACTTCAAACCATAAAATTTTCTCCATTGATTGAAACACATTGAACTCAATATAGTCTCCTTCCAATTAAAAAGAACCTATAAATATGTTAGTGAAGAAATTGTTACCAATAGAAGATACTAAGTAGAAAAAAAAAGGCTCAACCTAAATTCCATGATCGACATAGGGTACTCCCAAGTCTTTCTATTGACAAATGATATGTGAAGAAAAAGGCACATAATATTCTAATGTACTTGAATAACGTGCAATTGTAAATCATTCTCTTGCATCTTTTTTTAAATATTTAATGTTGGGGATTTTCCAAGCTTGACACCAAACTTGATGAAATGTCTATTATTTCAAGCACTTCTCTTGTTTTCGCAATGTCTACCTCTCACATAGGTAATACATCTCTCATGCTCACCAATCTATCCATCCTTCTCTCAAACCCCATGAAAATAAGAACGAGGAAATTGACAAGGAGCTCATTGTTTTATCTTATCCTTAATGCCTCAACTTGAAAGCTCAAAAGTGGCTCTATAATCCATATGGTGGTCCTCAATGATCTATCTCCACTACTCCTTTACTCCCAATTTAATCTATAAGTGCTCATTAACAAGAGGAAATGTGAAAAAGTGAAGAAACCCAATCTTTCCTCCAATCCACCTCTCACCCAAGAATAAAGGGAAGAATAAAAAAGCATGAAGCAAGAGAGAAGATTTACTTCCCAAGTTCCTCACTCTCTCCCTTACTCTCACACTCTCACTCTCCCTCTCTCACCCAGGAGGAAAGGAAGGAAGAAATGAATATGGCACTCTGTGCAAGGGAAGGTGATCAGCCTCTTCCTCCTGGTTTGGAGGCTTATACGAAGCGAAGAGATGAACTGCTAAAGCTAGAGATGCACCTTCTGGTGGAGCTAGGGTTTGTCTGCCACATGGAGCATCCTCACAAGCTTCTTCTCAGCTACCTCAACCTTCTTCACCTGAATGGGGTGCAGGAGTTTTGTCAAGAGGCTTGGAACATGGAATTGCATCTACCAAGGCAGTACTTATAAGTGTTGTTACAGTTGCCACTCGCTCAACACATTGGAGTGAAGATTCGATGGAGAAAATCCCCCACAACCAAAGTGAAGACAGATACAGCTCTAGCACAAAGCGGGATTCCCTTAGGCACAACAGTGGATCAAGGAAAAGGTACCACAGTAGTGGATCAAGGAAAAGCTAATTTTTGGCAGTTGCCTATATAAAGCAGCTCCCTGTAACTTATTAGTGAACTAGGAGCTTCTGAGCTATGTGTCCAGTTCTTGCATTCCCCATGTGAGCTTACTCTCATGGAGTAATAAATTACAATGGTCTGGTTTCTTGTCAGCGGAAATCATGGATGCCTAACAGAAACTATTTGCAAGAACAATCTCAGCAAACAAATTTGCCCAAGGAATGTCCATAGAGATATATTCCAAGGCCCATGCTTCCGCCAGTCCAGGTTTTCGAATTAAGCATCTCACTTCACACTCGTAGAAAAGAAGAATCAGTTCCATCAAGTGTGTCATGGCTTTTTCTAATCACATGCTTATTGGGAACTGTGAATAAAATCAACTATAATGTGTGTATCTCTTGTGCAGAGAGACATTGCAAGGTCCAAAATTCAGCAACACATCACATAGCTACTCAAGTTAGAGATCATATACCACTGAACAAAGAAGCTCCTTATGAAAAGGCGCAAGTTATTTTTACTTTTAACTATGCTTGAAATATGCAACCAAATCAGAAGTAATATGTGTAACTTTTAAGTGTATCATGCAGCCTGAACGGTACTCAACACCAAAACTTCCACTATGGATGCAAGCAGCTTTGAATGATCATAAATCTGCATCTTTTGCATCTCTAGATGTCACAACCTCAGATCAATCATCCTTAACTGAAATCCCCTCATCAAGCAGGGATGCACCTACAGGGCCAGCTATTCTCGATGCTGCTGGAAAGTCTGTATTGCAACTCATGGGCAAAACCATGGTCCTTTCTAACCCCAGTATTCAAAATGATAGTCAATTTTGTTATAGTCCATATCAATCAAAATCCACCACAAACTATGCAAATATTTGGCCATCTTTGGGACCTCAAAATCAAAATTATCAATGACTCCTACAATCTGGTAACTACCAAAATAGTGTGTTTTGTGATTTCCAGCACACAAGCACAAGACGATAATTTCCACTTTCTGTGTGATCATATGGGCATTCTTAATGCAGACAACCACCTTGGTTCACTGTCATCCTCACCGACTTTTCTGAATCGTCAGACATCACATGAGCATTTAGTACACGATAATTGTGACTTGATGTGGGTCAGGTCAGGCTCATGTGCACAACCTCCACTATCCATGATGAAGGGACCCCGGAACGCTGTCATGGGGAGTCTTTGATCAAAAATGCTCCAAAAAAACGCCTATCTGCTGCCTTATCTTCCAGTATCTTGTCGAGTAGCCTTGAGTCCGTAATTGTAGGAGCAAGATAAAGCCCTTATACCCTGGATTGAATACAAATGACATAGCTGACATAATCTTCAAAAATTCAGCTGCCAAACTCAATAATGTATTTGCATTTACTCTTGCATCCAACTACTTCTGTTGTCACTGATTAACCCTGATGTGGCCAAAGCCCCTGATATGTCAACTCACTTGGATCTTGGATCTTTGACATTAGGCTTGTGCACCAAATGTCTCGATGTTCATTCACATTGCACGCCTATTCAAAGAGTTAGCCACAAACCCACTGTACTAGCTATAAGTACTTCAGCTACATAAGGACATAAATATGGGAGATTCGTAAAATGTAAGCTAATATATGTAACTAGAAAACAGTACATTGCCCTGTTTGAAGAAACAGCTACAGAAAATAGGTCAAAAAATGGTTGACACATCATACCATTGATAAAACCAGGAACTACCACCATGCAATTGCACATTCAGATCTTGAATGTAAGTCCCACATTGAAGAATGGTGAATTGCAATGATCCTCCTTCCTCTTTGATATTTGTTGAGACCCCCGCATGCATCCCAAGCACCTGGATGTCAGCTTCACCTGTATCGGACAGGGGTTGAGGAAGCCATGTGTTGCTATACGAGTATCTCCAATCCAGAGTCAAGTCAACTTGGACATTAGAGGCCCGCACAGCCACACTGGTATTGCCAAGGGAGACGACAGGCTCAGGCACAATGAGCCGAATGAGGGTGACATTCGTGATGGCGATGTGCATCTGTCTGCCAAAAGGGAATCCGACGGATTTGGTCATGTTTGGGAGCGAAAGGGGGATGGAGCTCTACAAAACCTGGTCAAGCACCGTGTCTTGAGGTAGTCGACGCATACTCCAGCTTTTCAATATCTTTCAGTTCAACACAGCAGAGCTGCGATCCTTCACTCCCCTTGCCATTATTGCCGCTCTGACCCCCTGCTCTGCTCTGCAGTCTGAGGTGCCAGTTTATCGCAGTCCCCCCCTTTTTGCTGTCCGAGGAGTAAAGGCGCAAGCCATAGGCTTGAATGGACCCTTCCTTGCACACACAAATGCAGTCAAACGTCATGATGAAGTCCTGGAGAAGAGATCACTTCTCACCATGGTTGGAGGTGACTTCCTCTTCGAGCTTCATCGAGAGCTAGAAGCAGGCTGCAGCCATGCTCCGGGCATCGAAGTCCTTGAAGGATTGTGCTCCGTAAAGAGGAAACAACGCATCACTTCACATGCTTTTGACTACTGAGACGTAGACCTTTGCATAATTGTGAAACCTCACTCTGATACCATGTTGAACAGTGTGCGAGGGAGACGAGGAACGGAGGAAGAGAGAGGAGAAGAGAGACATGAGACACTGGAAGTGGAACCCCAAAAGTGCATCAAGTGAGCACACATAGTTGGAATATATAGAGGGGACCAGGATGCTATATATAGACAAACTATATATAGCTAATACCTGACAATCAAGCCATACCACTTAGGTTATTCTACTTAGGATATGTCTACAAACCATACATTAATCAATCACACATCACTACAAAGTTTTTCTCTGATACCAACTGTAATGTGCCACCTATTGGTTGTCCAGGCACAGTTTTAGCAGTCTGTGAATCTAAGTGCCATTGCCCAACACTCCCATGGAATGTTACAGTGTTTGTCGCTTAGGGTTTCTCAAGTCTGCCTCACAACAGAACATTTGCGGCCAAACCCACTAGGATCGACCTGAAATATGGGTTCCTATGGTCAAGGTCTCTTGATAGCATTCCAACGTCAGGTTCTGGACATCCTACTTTACAGAAAGGTACCCGATCCGAAGCACATCCATGCCGCACTTGGTTCAAAGAGAATGGGAAACAAGACGGATGCGCTGCTCAACCTCTCTTACCCTAAGGCATAGTTTCATTTTGGTCCCTTAAAATGGCATGAATCGAGGTTCTAACCTAGCAATTTCTATGCGTCCGAACATCAGTAAAACTTTGTAGCTTGGATCTAGAGTTTTTAGGATGAATTTCCTTTAGGCTAGATTACTTACCATGCAATCCGTCAAGCATGCAAGCTACAACATACTTTCAGTATGGTGAAAAACATATCTATTATTTACAAGGAAAGGGGAGTCGACAATACTTTGGAATCTTCTATGTTGCTTATGATGTGTATAGATTTTATCGCATAGCAACTAGATGCAATTTACTTCTCTTGATACATGCACTTCGCAAACTCCATCTTCGAATATTTGAGATGAAATTTATCCTGGTAAATTACCTATTCTCGTGTGGCATCGTATGGCCTGATGTCTCTCATGCAAAAATGGAAGCAAGTGGTTAATAACTTAGAAATGTATTATTTACATCCAATGCTATAGTTGTATTGGCGGTGATACCCTCGCCTGAGGCTTCATTGCGGATTGTGGGATTTCCACCTACACTCAACATACTTTGCTTGGGGGCCATTCTTGATCTTCCTTTCTTCTAGGCGCAACCCTTGCTCGAGTTTTAGTAGCCTCTTGCTCAAGTGGATGGAAAAAAAAGGGGGGGAAGCTTGCAAGATAGGGATTAAGTTCGTAGGGAAGGGAAGGAGCATGTGGTCACCCTCTAAGGAGGGGAAGAGAAGGAGGAACCTTCTAGAAGGCTCTCTCTTTCTCTCTCTCTCTCTCTCTCTCTCTCTCTCTCTCTCTCTCTCTCTCTCTCTCTCTCTCTCTCTCTCTCTCTCTCTCTCTCTCTCTCTCTCTCTCTCTCTCTCTCTCTCTCTCTCTCTCTCTCTCTCTCTCTCTCTCTCTCTCTCTCTCTCTCTCTCTCTCTTTGTGTGCCATGCCAGGGCATTAAGGCCTCCCTCTTTCCTTGCGATGGGTGGAAGAAGAGAAGTAATCAATTGCATCCCTAGGGGGTGGGGGGTTATATGTGTTGGGGGAGTGGGGAGGAGGTGGTGGTGTCCACCACCTGTCGTGTCCGCATGGCGGCAGGGCTTCTTAGCCCCTTCAGGTGACTGCAGGGGCTCAATATGCCCAAGGGGGGGGGGGGGTTGGGGGGGGATAGTCCACATGGCCATCTTCCACTCCTTCCCCATCATCATTGGCATCATCTCCTTCTTCCTCCCCGTGGTCATCCACTCCTTCTTCCTCCCCTTGCCACCTGTTCGGTGACGACAGGGAGGGGAGGATGAAAAAATTTTCAACTAATTTTAATCTATCTTTTTTTTTTGGGGGGGGGGGGGGGGGGGGACATATTACATTCATTTTCTACAAAAAATGGATTCCTAAAGTGCATGAAATTTGATCAAACATCACTCTCAACAACTCTATTTGGAGCTCTTTAAAAAGCTAATAGTTTTTATCTAGTTTCACATCTCTTAATGCAAATAAGAATTTGTCATGAAAGTTTTAGTCTAATTTAAAAAATATAAGGTAGTTTTGATCTAAAAAACTGTAAGTTTTTTACCTTCTACAAAAATGGTCTTAAAGCTTACCATAAAAATATACACTCTTTAGCTTATTTTGATCCTCTCTTTTTTTTTCAATTACTATCTTGTATTGATCACATTTCTCTGAAACCATTTCTTCTTAATCTTTGTTATTATGAGAAATATAATTTTTTTATAGAGGGTCCAAATTGCCACAAAAGTGGCTAATGCTATAAGACTAGTGTTAAGAGAGAGAGCCTAAGGGGTAAGGGGTAAAGGGTAAAGGGGGGATGTGTGGGAGTCCCTCCTCCCTTCCGTGCCCCTGCCCGCTGCCCCCCCCCCCCCCCCCCCCCTTTGAGATTTTATAGCATTACCATGGCATTGCCTACAAATGCACCTATAGGGAGTAATAGTCACTCAAGCTCTACTTGGGATATACTCTATATAAGATCCCCTATGTTCAGTGGTGAACCCTCACAGGTGGGTGTCATGAGGGTGTAGTCCTAAGATGTGTCTACATGTTGTATCTTTCTATTTCATGACTACAAGGATTCCTTACTAATGCATTATGTGTCCCTGTCTGTGTGCCATTTCTATGCTTTATGACATGTTACCACTTGACCAACCCATTACCCCCCTTATTTTCCCTTTTCTTTTTGAATAAGAAATAAAAGATCATCTTTCTTCCCATTCAACCTTCTTTTCCTTCAATAAAACCCCCCTCCCTTTCACAATTTCATCTCATTTTTTAGAAGATGATACTCTTGAGAGTGAGAGAGTGAGTGTAAGAGTAAAACAAAGAGACGAGTAAAATAACATGATGAGGAGATAGTGGTTGTTTATATGTCGAGACCCTACTTGTGAGCATCATCATTCTAGCTTCCTTTCTCAACTATCATGGCCCACATAAGCACATCGATATAGCATGACCTTTATCCACCCTTAAAGCTGAAAAAATGGTTGTGGATATGTAAGAAGCTGGGAATAACAAATAAGTGTTAATAATGTTGATATTATGCCATGTCACACTGACATTGGTATAAAAGGAGAGAAGATGTAATTTTTCATATCTTTTTGACACATTAATACAATTACAGTCTTTCTCTCCCTTCTTGCTCACAGCTTCCATGGCTTCCCCTTCTTTCTTGTCTTTCTCTCTCTAAATCTAGTCTTTCTCTCTCCTCGTCACTCTTTCTCTCTCCTCTGCAGTTTTCTCTCTCCTCTTTCTCTCTCCCTAGTTCTCTCTCTGACAAGTGGTATCAGAGCTTCAGTCTTTGATCCATTATTTTCTTCCATTTTCAGTCCCATTTTCCTATTTCAAAACCAATTTCAGACAAAAATGGTACAAGACAGTGACTAGTGGAGTGCTGCAGGACACCTACAGTTAGCAAGAGACTACATCTGGAGATATCCAAGGTCAGATATGGCGGGTAAAGGCTTAAATGGTTGGACGTCATCAAATTTCATGCAAAAATGGAGGTAACTAGGGTAAAGGATTGTAATATTTCCATTATAAGAATATTTCTAAACCCACGTGATAGTCATGCAAGGGAATTCCAACATCCAAAAATACGCCATGGTGTGATTTTCGAATTACATACTACATATCTTGATCTCCGCTTGCATAAACGAGTTAAAGGAATTTACGTGGGAACCTCCTCCTAGAAAGCCAAAAGGATAACCTTTGGATTAAAGGAAATTTTTTTTATTATTTCCTTTTTTTTTTCCCCCAACGACTGTCCTGCTGGAAGGGAGGGGAATATCAAGGATGACTAAGCATCCTTGCTGGGGGTCGTAGGGTGGGATAAACCCATGCACGAGCCGCGTGGGGAGGGAAGGTACCTCTCCCCCCCTCCCATATAAACTCTGTGGGAGGAAGGGAAGGATTAGAGAGGGAGAAGGAGACAGACAGCCATCGCCCTATTGAAGTCGGGATGCTGTGCAAAGGAGGGCCGAAAGGAGGCACCGCCATGGGACATTGGGCATCGTGAGTAAAGGAAGTGCTGCCGCCACTCTATAGTATCGTGAGGAGAGAGAGAGAGATCGAAGACAGACTGGCCGCTACGTCTGGGAGTGGAGACGAGGCGCTATTGTCTACCGAAGGCCAAGATGGCGTCACCTTTGCTGACGGGCCGCCCCAACAGTCAAACGCCACCAATTCGGCATTGAAAAACTTCCCCTCTTGCCACGTTCTGAGGGGAAGCTTCTAAGGGGGGGCTAGATAAGCCCCCTTTCACCCCCTTCTTGTACCTTTTAAAATCCCTTAAGCCCCTTTCATTTTCCCTCCCCCGTGCTTTCAAAAATTTTCACCCCCTCCTTGTACGTTATGAAGCCCTTTTAACTCCCATATCCAAAACCCTTTTCCATGGGTATTAGAACCCCCTCCGCCGGGATTTAAAAATCCCTTAAATCCCCTTTCACCCTCGTACTAAAGCCTTTTTCTTTCACTTGGAGTCACTTTTCCCCCCCAAGCACAAAGGCCTTATGGGTCTTATTACTTCTTTACCTGTGTATAATCTCTAAAAGACCTATTCCCTTGGCTTTGGAATCACTCTTCCTGTGGCCTCTTAAAACCACTTCTCCCGTGACTACCCTTAAGCCTTTACCTTGGCATCAAAAACCTTTCACCTTCCCCCATGTGTAAGCCCCCATAAGCCCTTTTTCTCCAAGTTTGACCTAAGGGCCCTTAGACCCTTACTTATAATCTTTACGGCTATTATTTTTCTTTAAAGCTCTCCTACACCTTGTGTCTTCTCCACACCTTGTTATTTCCGTTCATGTGAGCTTACAAAGACCATTAAGCCTTCCCCATGGCTTCAATGGGTCTTAGTTGTAAAAGTTTCTAAAAATACCCTTTTCAATTCCCGAATTCAAGGAGGGAAACCTTCCAAAAACTACTTTGACGAACGGTGCAAGGAGCAACGGTGGAGTTCTAAGGAGAAGTTGTAAAGCTGCTTCCACGTGCGACGAACCACACTTGCAATGCCTCCTAAGAAAGTCCAAGGCGTCGCCGCGGGAGGGTCATCTCCCGGTATCCATGTGGATATCTCACCTCAAAGCCAGGTTGTCTTCTTGATGTTAATTCGGGTTTTAGTCAATCATGCAAAGAAAAATTATCAAGGAAATATATATATTTGTTCGAATTAATTCTAACGAAGGAGTTAGCTTATGAATGACAATGTATTCAAATTAGCTTCCCTCAAATTGCATCAAGCATTATAAAATAATAGGCAATACTATCCATTTACTATAGTATTATAGTCCTAAAATGAAGAAATTATATCTTGCTCCATTAGTCTTATTCTTTTTGCAACGGATCATGGCAAAATGGCTAAATTCATGAAAAGTTTTTTTCAATGCTCAAATTACTAGAGAGTTATCTTTGCTAGTTGCAAGGCAACTGTTGTTAATTGGCATGAGTTTATCTTAAAGAAAACGGAAGTTAAAAGTTAGAAATTAACAAGTATAAAAATTAGACTTACGAAATCATTTGGAAAGAAAATGTAATGGGGAATTGCTGGATGATACTTTATTAACACTTTTTCCCCTGCAAATTGAGGACTTGGAACAAATAAAGTGTGTATTCACCAATTCCTTAGCTAGGTATTTAGGAGTATCGTCACTCTTTGTATCATCATGACATTATACTATATGCCAAATTAAACTGTATTGATTGAGAAAGTAATCAAAGATAGTAAAACCGTGACAAGACGAGTAAGATTACCTTCCTAAAGCTGACCAAACCAATCTTTCCAAAAGATAACCGGACCAATCTAAACATAGAAACATTCATACCCTAAAACACTGGACTACTTACCTTACCGCAAGGACAATAAACTCATAAAGATAAGAAATTAGGGTCGTCCCTAAGGTTCTCAAATAAAGAAACCCTAGGCCTGACATACGTCAGATTAAGGAGTCTAAACAGATTATTCCATCGTCTGACTTGCGCAACATATATGAAACCATTTTGTGATTGAGTCACAAAAAGAAAAGGGAAAAACCCTTTTCAAAGACGGCAGATCCTTACGCAAGTTATCTTGCAAAAAGACGTAGTTTTTGGATATCCTTCAAGATAAGAAAAGTTGTAAAATAGGAACTAGCATATCTAAGGTACCTTAGGGTAAACCAAACTAGGTATACCCTACATCCAAATGTAAGGGATCTTGCCAAGTTACAAGACATCTTAAGAACGACTGTTGATACACTCAAAAAGGAAAGAACACTTCTTTAGCAGTTTGCCATACAACTGGGTTGGTTAATGGAAATGTTTGTGCTTGCTAGAGATTTTAGAGCTCTGTTTGATTTATGAATTACAAATTCAATAAGTATCTATACTTCAGGTTAAAAAACCTGAAGGGAGAGGCAGCTTCAGTTACCCCCAACTACCTGCCTGACCCTAACCAAGGGGGTTGTTTGACCGTGCCGGGAACGTGGACCGAACCCGCCACGAGAGGTCTCTCCGTTGAGTTCTACTTGGAGCAGGAGGACGCTTGGGTGCCAGGGGGGCTCTGGCCGTAAATCCCTCGCCTTCCGGGTCCTGCACAAGGGGCTAACGCGACTCGGGATTGGATCCCGAAGCCCGTATACTAGTTGACGGGCAGAAGCTTGGAATAGTGATCCCTGGAGATTACTTGTTAGCCTCCGGGCAGATTATGGATAAGCCTACGGGCGGAACTTCTTGTAATTCAAAGATAAAATGATGAGATGTTGAAAGAACTTGCTTGATATTGTTTTTATATGTCACGTGATAAGATTACGTGAAGGAACCAGTGCTTAAACAAGATTAATTAAAGAAGCTGATTGTTATATGTCAAATTAATGTGTTCGATAATTACATAACTAAAACAAACCGAGGAAAGTGCGGAGGATGGACCATGGGTCCGTCCTACGGTTGGGTGGTCCCGGTTAGCCAGGAACTTTTCTCATAAATCTCGAAAGACAGCGGAATGATCATCATCATCAAAAAGAATAACAAGAACGATGACCTAGAGTTACGTCTTACCCGATTTACGTTGTTTTAGGGGAACGGAATGGGACTATGCCTTATGGGAGAGAGGTTGAGCTTTGCATCCCTCTCGTTTCCCATTCTCCTTGAACCAAGTGCAGCGTGAATCCGCTTCGGACCTGGCGTTTCTGCGTAAAGTAGTTCGCTCGGGTTTGAGGCTAGTTACTGTTAGCTAGTGACCCATTAGGAAAACCCTAAATTCCGGTCGATCCTAAGTGGAAACGGCCAGGATACTTCCGCTATGTGGCAGACGCGGGAAGAACTAGATCGCAAAACTCGTAACATTCCATGGGAGTGTCGGGTGGAGCTTTCTAGACATCCTTTCCGATGGACTGCTAAGACGTGTCCTGGATGATACTAGGGGACACGTTACAAGGATGGTTAATCGGGCTTAGTTAGAGACTAAACTACAGTTACTTTTCAAAAGAGGTCTTCCTTTCCTCTTTCTTCAAGCTCTGCCCAAGCTTCCATGGAGTTTGCTGGCTGAGATCTCTTCTTTTCTCACTGATCCTTGCTCTCCATCAACAATGGCCTGCATAATGGCACTCTAGACATCAAATGCAACAAGTAGAGCACCATTTCATGCCCTGTAGAAGCTACCACGTGGCCTGGACAGCAGCCCAAAAATTGCGCTGATTTTTTTCAGCCTGTTCTTCATCTTCCCTCAGTTAATCCTCAGCTATGGACCTTCTAATTCATCATTGGCAGTGATTCCTTCAACTTCCTGGTGTGTTTACTCCAAAATAGAGCTATATTCCTCAGCTTTTCACTCTCTTGAAACCCTACATGAACAGTCCATGGGCAGCCATGAAAGCTTCAGCCCAAGCTTTCATTTCTTAACAATTTCTTGAAGATTCTTCATCCTTTTAGCCCGTGGAATCATTTCAGCCAACCGACCCGAGGGGAATTTTGCCCACCTCTCGGTGATTCGGAGCCTGTGTAGGGATCCTATCATGCCGTTTTATCCCTCACACAGGTACAGCTAGTGGATGATTGAAGATTGAAGACTTTCCAAGGACTCAAGTACCTACAGGACCAAAACAGGGTAAAACAGGGAATTTACAGGTCACTTACAGGGTATTTACAGGTGGTTACAGGTACACCCTTCATTGCTGAAGCACAGGTGCAGGTACTACAGGGTACCCACAGGTCCTATATACCCTTTTGCAGGGTTTGGTAGCCATTTGGGGTTACTATCTTGCATTACAGGGTCAAAACAGGGCATTTACAGGTCTAGACAGGTTGTAGGACTGGGCAGTTTAGACTCTGAAATCCAGCTACAGAATTTTCTGTCCTAAACCTATTATAGTGTGCTATAGCTCATCTTGAAGAGGGCATTGTTAGCTTCGATTCGCACAAAAAAGTTCTGAAATCGAAGCTTCCTAGCCAAAGTTATAGCCGTTTACTGACAGGGGGTACTGCAGGACTGCACTAATATGGCAGGACATAAAGGCAAAAATAAGGTCCAAGAGGATTATGCTCAGCAAATCAGGGATTCCATGATGGATAGCACATTTCAAGAGAACCCTGAAGAGCTTCAACAACAAGGAGAAATCAGTATACTCACTGATACTTTGTGTGCCCATGAACAAAGACATAGGGAACGACATGAGGCCATCTTGTCAAGAATGGAGCAGATGGTTCAATCTACTGATCAGACCAAGGCTTCTATTGATAAGTTGGTAGAATCCAACGACCAACTCATGGCACAAATATCTAAATTCATACAATTGCAAATGGCATCAAAAGAAGTTAATGAGAAGGCTTGTTCAAACAGTGGCCCTTCAGTCCCACTTCAGTCATCTAACCAAAAATGGTCATGGAAATGGGATTATTGGAAGAAGAGGCATTCCAAATAGTCAATACGAAGTAGGAAAAGCTTCACAAAGGCATGATGACTATTTGGGCAGTTTGAATGGGGCCAATACTCAAGTTTTTGGACTGCATACTCAAAATTCCAGGGGTACTTTACCAACATGAAGATTACATGGTAATTCTCAGCCACCTGTTGGAAGATTTCAGTCTCAATTTGGAGGTTCTGTACTTGGAAATCCTGATCAGCCAATTTTGGGACAGCAACCCTTTCATGAAAGAGAATTCAAGGACAAAATTTTTTAAGCCAAATTTAATGGCCAGTCATCTTCACCATCAGAATTGGAGGAATGGACCTCTAAGATGGAGTCCTACTTTGATATATATCCTAAAACTGATGATATGAAGATTCACTTTGCTTCCTTGCACCTAGAAGGATTTGCCCATACTTGGTGGAGGTATATCAAGAAAGAGAATTTACTTATTGAGAATTGGGAAGCTTTCAAGGCACTTATGGCTGAAGTCTTTGTTTTGCCTCTTGAAAAAGAGAAGCTAGCACGGAGATGGTATGGTTTGGAACAAAGGGGCCTAAGTGTAAGAGAATATACAAACCAATTCCTCAACTTGACCATGTATGTGGAAAGCATCAGTGATGAGGCCAAGCTTCACAAGTTTATGTATGGTTTAGAGCCATCTTTGTCAGATGATGTTATGGCACAAAATCCTACTTCACTTTTCAAGGCTATTGAGCTTGCGGAGCGTTATGGAAGAAAATATAGGAAAGAGTCTTCATTTTAGCCAAGTTATGGACAGTCAAGGACTGTTTTAAAGCAAGGACAAGTTGGTAACATTTATGGCAGCAATCATATGCCTAGTGGGAGCTTACGGGTACCAACTTATCCTCCATTCAATGCTTCTAGGTCTCAAAATAATTTCAGGACAGCAAACAGTCCAAAGGTTGAATTTAAGCAGGGTGACAACAAGCCTAAGTCCACTTCAGCTAATACAAATCCCAAATCTATTCCCATGGATCTTTACAAGGAAAGGAAGGACAAGGGCTTATGCTTCAAGTGTGGAGAAAAGTATACTCCTGATCATGCTTCAAAGTGTGTATACAAAAATATCAAGCCAAAGCTTTAGAATATGCTAGTTTTTGAGGACTTTGAAGATGACATAGATGAAGCTAATGTAGTGGCAGTCAATGCTGAAAATGAAGATTTTGAGGATGACGGTGGACAGGAGTACTTTCATGATCCAGCCGACTCTTTTCCTTTTGATCCAGGCAGAGATGTTCCGTTTGATCCTTGTGGATCTTGTGATGAGTCGCTTGCTGCCACTAATTGTTCTATCTCTATGGATGCTTGGACGGGATCTAAGAGCCCTAATACACTTCGTATGAAGGGAAGCATATGTGGAAAGCCAGTGTTCATCCTGATAGATAGTAGCAGTACTCACAGTTTTGTCAATAAGTCCATCATGGACAAGTTAAATTGTGTTCCCACAGACTTACAGCAGCCCATTAGAGTACAAGTGGCTAATGGTGAAGAAGAAATTAGCACACAGATTTGCCCACAGGTTTCTTTGCAGTTGGCTGAAAATTTTGAAGTCAAAGTAAACC
This sequence comes from Lygodium microphyllum, assembly GCF_053477565.2. Taxonomy (NCBI): domain Eukaryota; kingdom Viridiplantae; phylum Streptophyta; class Polypodiopsida; order Schizaeales; family Lygodiaceae; genus Lygodium; species Lygodium microphyllum. The sequence continues at coordinate 182,773,492 of NC_141135.1, forward strand.
TGATCACTTTGGAAATGGGGCCCATAGATATTGTACTTGGTTGTGATTGGTTGATGACATTAGGAAGGATCACTATGGATTTCTCACAGTTATATATGGAGTTTATCTCCAATGGACAGCTCATCCATTTACAGGGAATTCCTAGTAGATCTGATTTTCAGCTTATCACCATTCAACAACTCAAGAGAGAGTATAAGAAGCGCTCACAAATATTTGTTTTGCATTTGAACAAGGAAACACAGGATCAGCCCAACAATTCAGCAAACCATCCAGCCTTGACAGCTCTTCTTGAGGAGTATAGAGATTTATTTGAAGTACCTACTTCATTGCCTCCTAAGAGAGCGGTGGATCAACCCATTGATTTGGAGCCCAACTCAAAGACAATCAATAAGCCACCTTACAGATTATCAAAATGTGAATGCGAGGAAGTAGCCAAGCAAATCAAAGAGCTTCTTGAAATGGGACTCATTGAACCAAGTTCTTCACCTTATGCATCTCCAGTCCTGTTAGTCAAAAAGAAAGATGGATCTTTCAGAATGTGCATTGACTACAGGGATCTCAATAAGATAACACTGAAGAATAGGTATCCTATACCCAGGATTGATGATTTTCTTGATGAGCTTAAGGGGGCTCAATTCTTCACGAAGATTGATTTGAGATCAGGGTATCATCAGATTCGCATGCGCGAGGGTGATGAAGTCAAGACTGCTTTTAGGACTGATCGTGGGCTCTATCATTTCTTGGTGATGCCGTTTGGGCTTACAAACGCTCCAGCTACCTTTCAAAGCCTGATGAATAAGATCTTGCAACCTTTTCTCTTTCAATTTGTCTTGGTGTTCTTTGATGACATTTTGATCTATAGCAAGACTTTACAGGATCACTTGGCACATATGAGGAAGGTTTTTGATGTGTTGAGACATCATAGGCTTTTTGCTAAGGAGAAGAAGTACTCTTTCATGCAGACTGAAGTGGAATACTTGGGACATATAGTCAGTAAAAAAGGAATACAGGCTGATCCCAAGAAGGTGCAATGTATAAGAGATTGACCAACGCCTACTACTACTACCTCTCTTAGAGGATTTCTTGGTCTATCTTCATTCTATCGCCAATTTATAAAGCATTATGCGGCAATTGTAGCTCCTTTGACTGACAGGTTGAAGAAAGAGGCTTTCTTTTGGGATGCTCTCGCAGATAGCAGCTTCAACCAGTTAAAGGAACTACTTACTTCTGCTCCTATCCTAGTATGCCCGGATTTCTCCAAAGAGTTTACTATACAGTGTGATGCTAGTGGCCGTGGCATTGGGGCTGTTTTGCTTCAGGAGCATGGAGTAATTGCATTCGAGAGCCGTAAGCTTACAGATAAGGAGATGGCCATGAATGTTTATAACTAGGAAATGTTGGCTATCCTGCATGCAATCAAGAAATGGTACCATTACTTATATGGCAGCCAATTTAGAGTACATAGTGATCATCGGGTACTCAAGTATTTCCTTACTCAGTCAAATCTCACTCCAAAGCAACGATGATGGGTAGCTACATTACAGAATTATGACTTTGATATCACTCATACAAGGGGCAAAGATAATATAGTGGCTGATTCTCTTTCTCGTATGTGGGCCTGCAAAGTGTCAGCCATGCAGAACTATATAATGATTGGATTGAAGAATTACAGGAGGCCTATCTTTTAGATGAGGAATTCAGCCAAATCTTTCAGAAATTACAGCAAGGTCTTATGGAAGAAAACTCGCATTACCAGCTTACAAATGGTCTTATTTGGTGGAAAGGCAAGATTGTTATTCCCTCTACTTCTTCTTTCAAGCAGAAAATTATGGAGGAGTTACATTCTTTGCCTTTAGCTGGAAACTTGGGAGTTTTCAAGACTTATGACAGGATAAGCAAAAGCTTTTATTGGAAAGGACTGTGGAAAGATGTCAAGGACTCCGTTATGAAGTGTATGCCTTGTTAGCAAAATAAGGATAGCACCCATAAGCCAGGAGGTTTGTTACAGCCATTGCCTATTCCTACGGGTAAATGGACTCATATTACTATGGACTTTATCACTAGCTTACCTACTACTAAGAAGGGGTGGAATAGTATTTATGTGGTGGTTGACAGACTCACCAAAGCAGCTCATTTTATCCCAACAAAAATTCAGTTTACTGCTTCTCAAGTGGCCAACCAGTTTATGGAGCATATTTTTAGATTACATGGATTACCGCAGGTGATTGTCCATGATAGGGACCCAAAGTTTATGAGTAACTTCTGGAAAGCGGTATTTACATCTATGGGTACTAAGTTGGCTCCATCCACGGCTTATCATCCCCAAACCGATGGACAGACAGAGAGAGTTAATAAATGGTTGGAGACTTATCTTCGCCATTTTTGCTATGATGTCCAAACCTCATGGGATTCTTGGTTACACCTGGCTGAGTTTGCTTACAACAATTCCACTCATGCGAGCATAGGAGTTTCACCCTTTGAGGCTTTGTATGGTTACACGGTGCCCTTACCCACAGTCATCTTTAATGAAAAGGCCAATCCTCATGGGAAGGAAGAGTTGGAAAGAATGCAGACCCTTCTTCAGCAATGTAAGGTGAATCTAAGGAAGGCTCAAGACCAAATGAAGATGTATGCTGATGAGAAGAGGAGGCCTTTAGAGTTTCAAGAAGGAGAGCTGGTTTTGTTGAAGGTGCCCAAATCCAAGTACTCTACGTTGAAATATGGATCCAGTAATAAGCTTGCCCACAGGTTTTATGGCCCTTACAGGATCCTTAAGCGGATTGGAGATTTGGCATACAAACTAGAGCTTCCCTCTTCTACAAAGATTCATAACGTCTTCCATGTTAGTCAGCTCAAGCCCTATTATGGTGATCCAGTGGATATAGTTGATGAGCTGCCACCTATTGATGAAGATGGTCTTGTTCAGTACATCCCAGAGGCTGTCATAGGTCAGCGTGAAAAGAAGCTTCGATCACGTTCTATTGTGGAATATTTGATCAAATGGAGAGGTTTACCTTCTGAAGAGGCTTCTTGGAGACCTGATTCTATATTGGATGAGTATCCATACTTGAGGGAGACATTGGTGGCTAAAGCCTATTGCTTATGGAGCTAGTAATGATATAGATTGGTTCAGGACAGCACGCTGTTTTAGAACAGTTTTTATCGTACCTAATTTTCAAAACTAAGCTATCTATATGGGCTTAAAGTACTCTTCAAGAGCTTCGTTTTGATATATGGTACATCTCATTTGGACACTTCTAACAAAAGTTATGGCAGATTTGGTCCAGCAGGGACTGTTTATTTAGCAAGCTGTCTACTTTGTTCTGGGACTATTTGTTGAAGACTTTATGGCTCCATTTTCTTCTGAAGTATTTCAAATCATGTATATAGTTGGGCCTTACTTCCGTTCTTCAAATTCAGCTCTTGTAATGGTCATTCTTCATTCATTTCCCATTTGTAAAGCTGTAAAACAGAGTAGTACTCTGTTCTATCCATCTCCTTTCTAGTTGTTTCTAGGTTTGTTTTTTAGGACAAAAACTTTTGGGAAGGGATGGATTGTAAGAAGCTGGGAATAACAAATAAGTGTTAATAATGTTGATATTATGCCATGTCACACTGACATTGGTATAAAAGGAGAGAAGATGTAATTTTTCATATCTTTTTGACACATTAATACAATTACAGTCTTTCTCTCCCTTCTTGCTCATAGCTTCCATGGCTTCCCCTTCTTTCTTTTCTTTCTCTCTCTAAATCTATTCTTTCTCTCTCCTCGTCACTCTTTCTCTCTCCTCTGCAGTCTTCTCTCTCCTCTTTCTCTCTCCCTGGTTCGCTCTCTGACAGGATATGACACATGTTTACTATTTTATTTTTTAAAATTCAAAATAATGTATATTATTCAAAAAGTTAATCTTAAATTTCTTATAAATAAATCATTATTATCTTCTCTTTATTAATTTTTTATTATCATTAGATTTATTAAAGTGCTAAATTATAGTTGTAAGATATGTTAAAAAGTATCAAAAAATGGATATTTTAAAATTAAAAATTAAATTTAACTGATATAATTAGTATAAAAGTATAACTAATCAATTGAATACTTAAAAAACTTTAGATAAATTAAATAAGTCATTAAAATTAAATTTTATTTTTTTAGAAATTATTTGAATTATTAAAGAAATCTTCTTAAAATTATGTAAAATTATATTTTAATTTTATAAGCTTATTAATATTGAATATTGATAAAAATAAACTGTTACCTAGGCTCTCAATCCTTGCAAACCTTGCTTTTTTCAAATATAGGTATCCTGCTTTGAATTATTAAAGATAAGCTATTGCTAACTATGATGGTCAAATAAAAGATTTTGGTGAGTTTGATGGTCAAAAATCTCTAGATTTGTGATATTGATAGTCATGTTGTTGAGGGATGTGTGTCAAGCTCCTTTCATATATTTTTATCTACCCAAAATTGTCATCAAGTTAATAGAACTCAATAATGAATATTCAGACTATTTTGGAGACCAGTTCTAAACCTAGAAAATATGTCTAGTACATGAGTAAGTATTCCATAAACATATATTTTGAATATTTACATGGATATTTTTTTTTTTCCTTCATTGAACATGTAAGCACACAATATCCACCCCCTCCAAACATGCACATCCTCAAAATGTGAGCCACAACTACCCATCCTTGTCTTCTCCAAGCTCTCACTCATATCAACCTCTTCTTCCTCTCCATCTAGATCTTTTGCTTCATTTTCCACGTCACCACATCCTCTTCTTCATCCTCTCTATTATCATGTTTTTCACCCAAGTTATCCACTACATATGCTTCTTCATCCCTTCTCTTGGACACTTTAATTCTTGTATCTACAATGGGTATCCACAAGGCAGTCCCATTAAGCTCTATTAGTGAATAAGTAGCACTATCATGGACATGATTCACTACATAAGGCCCAAACCATCTCTTGGCTACCTTACGGATAGTGCTATGCTAATTTTCTAGGCTAGTGTCATAGACTAAGACCTACTAACCCTCTTCAATCACTTTAGGCCTCAACTTATATTTGTTATCAAACCTATCCTTATTTCATAGCCTTGCATCCTTAAGTTGTTGCACTACTCTCTGCGCATTATTTGGTCTTCTCTCAATCTGTTGTATGTGAAGAGCCAAGAGTTCCTCTCTAGACATACCATCTCACCCAAGGCAAAATGCTCCAAGTAAGTGCACAAGTCTCTATGGGCATCATTATCTTTTACCCATACATCAACTTTGCAAGCATAAATTATGTAGTCACACTATGTGTGGTACGGTCCATCTATAAAGCAAAAGGAAACAATTAGGGCTACTCAATGATCCTTCCACCACAAGCTTGGGCTAAGGCCTTCACTATAGGTGGATGACCCCTTCCACTTTTTCCATTACCCTCCAAATTATATGCAGAAGTTAAGGCTAGCTTAATACCAAGTCTAGAGAAGAGCTTTCTAGCCTCATCACCATCCAACTCGCCTCGATCTATAGTGATCTTTCCAACACACCCATACTTGCAAAAGATCTCCTCAATAGAAACTTGCATACAACAGAAGTGGATTTAGTCCTCAATGCTCTATCATCAACCTAGCTAATTAGGTCTTCTCAAGCTAGAATAATGTATCTCATCTTCAAAAGACCCAACCAGCATAGTGACTAGATCAACCATCCATTATAGTGCATACATAGTGGGTAGATCAAATGTAGCTCATCCGTGTTATACAAAAGAGTTAAACTAGAAATCCTTGCACGACTCTATAAAGTGACATATGTCCTTGTACATTCCTTTCCACTAGTAGCACTCTTTGATTTTCTCATATGTATCCTACACTTCTCTATGTCGTGCCCACAAGATCTCATGGAATTATTTTATCACCTCTAATTGTGACTATTTGCAAAGGCTTCTCTCCTCTTTGCCTTGGTGTTTTCATACCAATACTCCTCTCAAGAAGTATATGTAGTCTATTCTTCTAATCCTTTTAAATTTAGCATCACTCCAATCAACCTCTCTAGTCAAAGTGCTCAAATACTGATAGATTTTTAGCCATTCCCTTGTATACATAGCCTCATAAAAGCACTCAATAGTTAACATGACAAAAGTGATCTGCATGTGTGGTTGAAATCTCAATCTCATCATCATCAACAAGAGAGATTCCTCATCATAAAATCTAGCTCTCAAAAGCATATATGCAAACAACTAGGTTTTCTTTACTTCCAATGTGCTTAAACTCAAGATTCATGGACTTAATATACTCAATCCATCTAAGCATAGCAATGTCAAGTCTGGAGCAACTAGTAATCATTTCCAAGAAAACAGACAATTAGTCTTAATCACAATAGAAGTGCTGATAAAATACTCTTTGTCACACTTGAGAGCACTCCCAACTCCCCAAAGCTCTCTCTCAAACTATGGGAACCTCCTCTGCCTCTCATTCAAGAACTTCACCCTGAATCTCACAGCATACCTATTTCCATCTTCATCACCCTAACTAATGGCCAAGCCAATCCCAATTAGACCAATATCCATTGTAATCACTATAGGCCTTTTGCATTTATAATCTTCATTACTAAGGGTCGAATCTACCCTCAATAATTTCTTCAATCACTGCATTTTCCTAGTATACATTTTGTCCCAAAAGAAGTATTTTCATTTTCTCAAGAGATGATATAAATCATTTTCAATATGTGTGAAATGTGGAATTCAGGTCATATAAGAAACACAAGATCCATGGAACCTTCGAACCTCTAATACAAAAGTACAAATTCCATCTACCTTCTCGATGGCATCAACCTTCAAAAGAGAAGGCTTTCTATCAATTCTTTTGCCTTGAAAAAGTCAAACTGGCCTCCTTTAGTCTAGATAAGATCCTCTCACAATCTACAATGTGTGCTACAACAAAGTACCTACAACCTTGATCATTCAATGTGTGAGGGTTGAAATCTCTAAGAACCTTACTTATGGCATTCATCATCTGCGCTACAGAATTTGTAGCCCCCTAAGGTAAAGTTCACATCCTAACAAGGCCCAAAGGAGTCTTCATCGTCATGAAATCTCTGCTCTCCAATGCTAGCTGAAACTAGTTATATCTTGAGTAAATATCTCATGGAGAATAGATATCTCATCCTGCAAACGCCTCAGTAAAATTATTACAATTGGTCCTACTCCAACAGTTCAAATGGTTACTCTATTTATGGACTACATGTCTTGTATAAATTTGAGTGCTCCATTCTTCTTAGGTATAGTAAACCATCGATCAGAATAAGGCACATAAGTTGGCATAAGAATTCTTGTTCTAATCTTCTCATTCAACAGCTCAATAAACTTTGACAAGTGGGATCTAGACACGGAATAGGATGTAGATTTAGATATGTGAGGAATGGTAAAGATAACCATAAGTGCCATAATCCCTGGATCTACACACCCAATCTCTTGTGGAGAGAAGGCAAAAGCCCGTTATCAACATCTTTTCAAACCTCTTTCTCTCTACTAGAAGTAAAAACTCCCCATTTCCAATCTTTAACTCTTTCAATATCTGTGCAAAAATGTATGCCCAACATGCTCTAGATTCCTGAGATTTGGCTACCTTATATCCCTCTTATTTACTCATCACTGTCATGAGGTAGTGGTCAACAAGCACTTAACTTCACTTTCTTGTCAACCATCTTGTATTTAGTCTACACTTTGGCTTCATCCTCTTTCTCTAGAAGAAAAAAAAGTCTTATTGTAAATGAATAGCATATAAATTTCTTTGTTGAAATAAAGCAACACTCTGCAATGTAGACTACATAAAAACAACCCTCTTCGTGCTAAGAAAATTCAACCAACAACTCATTTTTGTGCATAAATTTTGAAATTTTATGATACACGTCAAGAGAATGAATGCACACACAACTAGAACCACTTTCCTCTCAAAATTCAGCAATTTTTTCATCTTTGCAACAATTTCTAAACAAGACAACCCTTCATACATCCCATCAATGCACTCATCATCCTGCAAGAGACCTTCTCTTCTCAACTCTTTCTCTTTTTTATATATATACTACTTGGTAGGTCTCGGCAACTCTGAAACTTTGTATTAAAAAAATTGAACTCTTTGATGAAAGACAAATGAATCAAATAGAAAAGTGCCATTTCCAAGGAGTGAGAGCTTTTCTCCTCTTGTACCACCATCATCTTGCTAGATAGTGGTACCTAGTGAAAATCCTAATCTACAAAAGGAAAAGGTAAATCTCAAAGTGTATCCCTATTATGTGGGTGATTCACACAAGAGTTGTCATGAACTAGATAGTCCTTTTTCCATCCTTGCTTCAAACCCATCCATAAGTAGATTCGTCATCCATTACCTTAGTCTTCATCCATGGTGTAGTGATGTAGGGATATCCCAAAATCACAGGATATGAGCATGAGTCCTAAACAAAAAAGTGTTTATCATCCTAGATATCCCCTATGGATACCTTCATGTTTGGGCACACTACATATAATTTTCCAGTAGTGTTATTGGATTTCTGCATTCTTCAATTGTGCTCTACATCAATAGGCCACTTGCCATTCTCATAAAGACTGTGAGCCATTACATTAATTTTAGAATCATAATCAATTAGGGAAACACAAGGTGTCTCCAACTCTCCAACGTTATTGTTTCCATAGTCGCTCTGGCCCAATGATTCATGGAGTGATAATTATGGGAAACCATCATACATATCTCATCCTCTAAAGACTACATATGCTAACACACGGTATCATGATTAATAAGAGCATCGTCATCATTGTTCTCACTATCCCCTCAATTTGTATTCCTTGCATGACGTGCCCTTCTATAGTATAAATCACTTGCCTCTTCCCCTAATGATGTCAATGATCTCTTCATGGAATTCTCTCTTAGTGATTCCTAAGATCTCACCTAAAGTAAACTCCACCTTATTGTTCAAAATAATCTCCTTCGAAACTCTTTTTAGATCAGTTCATGGACTCAATTTCTAAAAGAAGCTTGTAACCTGATTGTTTCTTAGGTTTAGGCTCTTGATTTTTTCCTTTCTTGTACACATCCTCCATATCCTGCTCACGACCTACTCTTGCATGAGGAGCACGTTGCTCACCTCCTCTAGCCAATTTCTTCAAGGAACTTGGAGAAGCATCATCCATTTTCCTCTTTCCTTCTACAATCACTTCAATATTATGAATCTTTGCTAGATAAGCATAAACTGAGTAGGTGTTGACTGGAGAATCCCAACTTGTTTGTGATCATAGTTTGACCTACAATAGATAACTCCAACTAAGGTATCTTACCCTTTCTTTTAGTATGCAAGGAAAAGGTCCAAATCTCAGTCTTTTTTCCCTTTAGCTTCTTCACAATCTATAAACCATAAGATACAGCATCTACAACACTATAGATAGTCAGCACAGCCATATTCTCAAATAGCTCCTTCATGCCTCCTTTTCCCAAAGTTTGTGGCTATAGGTTGTCTCGTTTGGATAGAGCAAATCTTCCCATCCTATTGGAAACTAGATTCTACCTATGATGCCTCTTTAAAGGCCTCGCAATCCCTACAGTAATGTTTGGTGCTATTGTACCATATGCATTTGTGCACCAAGGCTTCTCTTCTCAAACTCTTGGATGTTATAAACAAGCATACAATCTTCACTTGTTCTTCCACACTTCACATCTTTAGCTTTAGCTCCTTCATACTTTTGATTAACTCATCCATGGCCTCATCCTTGGTAGGAGGAGCCAAAGAAACATGTGGCTTAATCATAACAACAAGTAAAGGCATAGCAGTAGCTACTGGAGATGTGATATCCCAAGTTTGATTTAAAATCTTCCCGACTTCTTGCAAAATGGACTTGAAGAACTCTAAAATCATTAAATAGAGAAGATCTCGAGCAAAAAAATCCAAGGATCATAGCCCGACATTTTTTCTTGATTGACAAGGATTATAACCTTCCATTCATGGAAGTTACCACCATGAACAAGAGTTATGAGCCATATTAGTAATTAGTGTTAGTGTCTATAGTATGGATGGTCCAAAAAATACTAGATTTTTAGCTAAAACTAGCATATTTTCATATATTGGATATTATTTATTGTAAATATCCTAAAAAGCTATAGAAACTTCTAGAATAGGGTGTCATGTAAAAAAAAGTGAGTGGCTTTTTCAACCAATTTTGGAGATTTAATGCAAAAAGAAGGATTGGTGAAATCGCATGCATCATGATCACAGTTTATAGACAGCAAACAACACTACGAACGGGGAGGAGAAGAAGGAGTGATTTGGAAGATTTTTGATCAGGTGTCCTATGGTTTTATCCCCCTTTCGAAGCCAACGAAACCATCAAATTTGTGATTTGAGCATCAAATTGCATCTTGGAAGCTTCAGATTATTGCTGATTTTGCCAAGATCCCCTCCATAAAGAGCTCCTCTTCTTAGCAACACCCCTTCTCTAATTTAGCTATAAATAAGAGGCACAGGGAGCAATTGAGAGAGGTCCGAGCAAGAGGGGAGAGGCCCTTCTCAGGATATAGAGAAAGAGGGAGGAAAAGAGAGCGAAGTAGAAGGATACGCCCTCGAGAGGGAGCTAGAGAGGGGGAGAATTATAAAGAGAGAGAGAGAGAGAGAGAGAGAGAGAGAGAGAGAGAGAGAGAGAGAGAGAGAGAGAGAGAGAGAGAGAGAGAGAGAGAGATGGAAGAAGATCTCAAGAGGCTACGAGAGAGGGAATTAGAGAGGGGGTTAGAGAGGAAACAAATTAACTCAACCTCCCCCTATCTTGCTCTTCAACTCGGCAAGATTCTTTCACGCTCTCCCATCCCAAATTCATTCCACCTTCTCTATCTCTCAAACCTGCTCAGGAACGATAGCTCCAAAGCAACAAGGTAGAAAGACCATGAAATCCACCGCAACCGATCAAAGAACAGGTATTGCTAGAGATACGGGAATGCCTGAGGTTGTCGAAATTGCCGCTACCAACAACAACAGAACATCGGGTGTGGCAAATGCAGGTGCAAGCAAAGAAAAAATTCCCAATGATGTCGTGCCAAACTAGGTTGTTCACAACTCAAAAATAGGCTATTATTTTCATATCGCCACATAAAATAATAAGGTTTTTTCAAAATTAAGTAAATAAAATGTTAGCTTTTGCATTTACACTTAGATGAGATGTCAATTTCATCTAGAGAGTGTATTAATACATGCACAAATGGTTAACTACTACCTATGATTTGTAGATCGATTAATCGAGATTATAATTCGTAGGATCATGATGGAAATAGTTGTAGGAGGTTATTGCACGAAATGAGTAAAGGAAGTTATGCACACTTGAGATTAGTAAAATAACTCAATATATTTATTGCCAAACGCGAAAATGGTTAGGAGTTGATTAACACTTAAGAAGTGAAAGTCTATTTAAAGAAACTTGTAAATCATCTCGTTAAATTATTATCACATTATTTTTCTAAGTACCAACTAAAGGAAACTCGTTTATGTTGGGTAAGTTAGCCCTAAACGAAAAATTCGTGTCTTTCTTAACAACATTGAAAGATTTGTACTCAACACTTCTTTATGGAAAGAAGAATCCTCGTTAGAATGTAAGGTTACCTTGGGTTTAAGATCTACCTTGGCTATGTGAAGCTGTGAACTGCACAATGGTGTGATTGTCATTATTTGAAAGGATTGCTTGTGTTTGCTAGAATCTAGATCTCTAATTAAAAACATTGACAATCAGGGTAAAAGGAAAGATCGCGCTAGGCTACCCCCAAGCTAGCTGCGAGACCCTACTCCAAGGGGGTCATGATTATCGCTTCGAGAGGCTTAGACCGGCTCTATATCGTAAAGATCTATCCATAGGGATAGTCTCGAGCAGTAGAAAATATGGATACCAGGGGGGCTCTAGCTATAAATTCTACATTACTCCTAGAGTCTAATGAGTCCCCCTTCACGACCTAGGATGGGATCCCTAAACCCTAATACTAGTTGCAATGGAGGAATCTTAGTGGACAGAATACCCTCGTGGAATTTTGTATATCTTCCATAGGATGATGAGAAAGATGGAAATTGTAATAAAATTCCAATATAATAAAGGAATTTGTTTTTTATTCAAGGGTTGTTTGAATTTCATGTGTTTCCGTTGTGAAATAAATTACGTAAAGGAACCTGTGATTTAACGGACTAATTAAGGAAGCTGGTTGTATATGTTTCAATAAATGTATTGTAGGTAATTAAAAAACTAAAGATGATACTGTCACCAAAGAAAAGCGGGTGGGCATGACCTCAGACGACGCGTCCATCCAACAATAGGGTGGTCCTAGTTAGTTGGGAGCTTTTCTAAATTGGCAATAGAAATAGGAAGACGATAAATTAACCAACTAGTCATTAGTAGGTAGAACTGACTTTCATTGTTTTAGGGGGGCCAAATGGGATTTTGCCTTGTATTGTACTCCCTTTTGTTGAGATATTTGCAATCACACCTACTTCAATCCCTTTGTAAGGAGCAGTGAGGGATCAGAACCAGAATCCCATATGTGCAGTAGGAGAAAGTGCCACCACTCAATTCCTATAAAGTATTATACTTGCACACTTTTTCTAATGCAATGATAGCGCTCTTCTCTTTCCAGCAAAGTTTATGTCACTGTGCACACACAAGATTGTGTTTATGAGTCCAAGTCTCAATCTTGGAACCTAATTCACTTGTGTGACAATTTATCTTTGTCTGGGTCAATGTCTTCATGAGTTTTTGCTTCCTCTTTCAACCTCCATAGCTTCCGCATCTGCCATGCTCTAGATCCCACATATTTTAACATGGTATCAGAGCGCAACTAAGCATGGCTTAGCTCATTTTTAGTCTCTCTTCACCTCTGGTCCATCTCTACTCAGCTCAGTCTCAGCCTATGAACTCACTTTCCATCTCCACCTTCAATCTTGCCTTCATAGCTGCCATAGCCAACAGCACCCTGTCAGATTGAAGCTTTCATATCTCTCTCCACAAGTCAAATCTCTCTGAACTTCCTTCTAGAGAAGTGTCTCTCTACTTCCACAGCTCCGCCATGGCATCTCAATCACTGATATTGGGCAAGTATAGCTTCAGCATTGCCTCTTCTCAAAGTTGTTGTCATACTTGTATCTGTGGACAGTAGCACCTACCTGACTTGAAGGAGCTGGATCTAGGCATACAAAGCATATCTATCTGAGAATCCTTTTGTAGACTTTCTCCCTAGCTCAAACGCCCCTGGCTAGCACAGCAAACCATGAGATTAGTGCTTCACAAGCCCAGCGTTGTTGTTTTTACATGTCACTGTTTCAAACTTTGCCTGATCATGTCATGCTGCCATTGCATGCTCTATAGGGCACAATCCTAGCCACATTACCATAGGGTAATGATAGCCTTTTGTGCTGATCACACAAAGCAAAATACCAGTCGCATGTTTTTGAAAACCCTAATCTACCATAGCTCACTTTCACTGAAGCTCCTTTTTACTTCATCTACTCACTAATTCCAACACACTGAAGGTCCTGTCACTCAAATTTGAAGGTCCCAGCATCAAATCAAGAAGGGGAATATTTGGATTTGAAAGAAATTAAAGGATTTTGCAGATTTGGAAGACTGAAGGAAGAAACATAGTGTCCATTGCCACTCATTTAGTGCTCTTAGCACTTGTGTCTTTTGATACATCTCAACCAACTCTTCTAATGCTAAAATCTGATAATTCTAAAGTAGATTTGTTGCTATTCCTGCAAGTCTAACATGGGCAAAGACTCTCCAACTGCTCGCTTCAAAGAAATCAGGTTTCACACCTGGCAGACCCGCATCAAACTCATCCTGAAGAAGAAGGGCCTCTAGGCCATTACCACTGGAAAAGAAAAGAAGCCTTGTGATGCGAACCTTGCTATCACTTGGCAAAAGAACAATGATAAGGCTCAGGCCATTATCAAACTGGAGCTAGACGATAGCTATATCCACTATGTGGATAACTGTGATACTTTACAGGATACATGGAAGAGACTTAACACCTTGTTTGGTGCACAGTCTAAATCATCAAAGTATGGTCTCTTGATTGAGTTTTTCAGGCTTGAAATGAAGTCCAGCACATCACTTGCCATACATCTGAATTACATGGAAGGTCTTCTAACCCAACTTGCATGAATCAACATTAAAATGGAAGAAGATGTTTGCATCGGTGTTTTACTTATGAGTTTGCCTCTGAATATAATAACGTATCAACAACTCTAATCAATATGGCAAACCCTGAACTTGTTGATATCTAGGCATCACTGTTAGAGGAGGAAAAGAAGCTTAAAACTAAGGAAGAACCAAGCATCTCCAAATATGAACATGCATTATATGTTGGCAATAGGTACAAAGGCAAGAGGAATCAGCTCTTTTGTGACTTTTGCAAAAGGACCGGACACACCCTGAACTTCTGCCACACCATAAAGAGGTCCCAAAAGGCCTATCTAGTTGTAGTCAAAAAAGAAGAAGAAAATGGAGCAAAGGAAGAAGAAGAAGAAGAAGACCGCCAGGAAAAGGACAAACCTCATCAGTCCTTCTATTCAAATAGACTTTTTAAGCCTTGTATTGCCTAGCCCTAATGCTTCAGACATAAACTTGTAAACTCCTCAAGTATCCTTGTACTACAGCCTCTATACACTTTGTTAGGCCCCTGCTATAGCCTCTAGATGTCCATCATGTTTGTGGTACCCACACTTAGTCCATTTTGCAATAGCCTCTGGTGTTTTGCCATGTTTATGGTGTGCCCACACTTTGCAGGTGTTGCTTTCACTAAAGCCTCTACACACTTTGTACTTCTAGTTGTGATTGAGGAGGGGTGTTGAGATATTTGCAATCACACCTACTTCACTCCCTTTGTAAGGAGCAGTGAGGGCTCAGAACTAGAATCCCATATGCACAGTAGGAGAAAGTGCCACCACTCAATTCCTATAAAGCATTGTACTTGCACTCTTTTTCTAATGCAATGATAGTACTCTTCTCTTTCCAATAAAGTGTTTATGAGTCCAAGTCTCAATCTTGGAACCTAATTCACTTGTGTGACAATTTGTCTTTGTCTGGGTCAATGTCTTCATGAGTTTCTTCTTCCTCTTTCAACCTCCATAGCTTCTGCATCTGCCATGCTCTAGATCCCGCATATTTTAACACCCTTCATCTCCAATTCTCTTTGAACCAAGTTCAATGGCAAGTCTACTTCAGTTCGAGTAATCTTATAGGAAAGTGGGAACTCGAATTTACTAACGCTAGCTAATTGTTAGGAGACCCATCTGAGTTTAGGAAGCCGAAAATTCAAGTCGGTCCTAGTGGGTTCGTGGCCGAAACTCTTCCATTGCAATGTAGACTTGGTAGGGCCTTAGTGACAAACCCCATGATACTCCAAGGAAGCATTGGGTGGTGTCATTTTGGAAAACCTACTGATGGACTACTAAAAGGTGCACCTTGGATTGAGACTGTGGTAGACACCTCACAGTTGGTATCAGAGTACTCGGTATTAGAATAGAATACGACGTAAGCTTAAAAGAAAATTTTCTTAGATGGTAAATATAGCCTAGGACATGTTTTCTTCTCTTTTTTAATGTATGTTTTTGAATTATGGCAGAATAACAAATCTTGGAAACGATTCTTGATCTTCCAAATGAGTAATATTTATGTCAACTATGCATTCATCCAGTCTTTCCTGGAGGAATCAGATGATGCAGATACTAGATCAGTTGTACAACCCCTTGCCTGAAAGATAGTGGATGATTAGCATAGGATACTGCTATATCGATACAAGATATCTAGCTTACCTTCAGAATAATCTGAAAATGGTAAAATGGATGAAAGATCTTAAAGTTGTCAAGATTTATCTATTTTGTGAAGTTAGTGTAAACTCAACTTTGTATACTAGGGGCACAAAAATCGAACTAAACCCGTATATCTATGAGGAAGTTACAAAGATCCTTCCAGTCAATAAAATAAAAGTCGTAGGTCACTCTAGCCGCCGCAACTACAAAAAGGACAGATTTTTAAAACTCGCTCAAAATAATAGATTTCTAGATATCTACTCTCAAAATCCAAGTTACTTCATAAAGGATGTATTAGAGTGTCATGCTTAGATTGTAGTAGGGAATCCTTTTCTGGAAAAAAATAAGATGAACATGTAAGCTATTTGAATAATGTATTTTTTTCCCATTTGATTACCTTGTACATCCGTTGTAATAAAGATTGATTGATACTTTATCAATGAGAGAAATAATGGAACCTTATTTTCCCTTGGAACCTCTAAAATTGACGTTTAACTTTAGCAATGGGAAAAGAGTTTGATTTGAAATTGTTACAATAATCCTTGTTACAATTCATGAGTTTAAATATCTATGGGATATAACTAGTTCAAAAATAGAATGGTTAGTCCTTAAGAAGAAACTATGAAAACTTATTCAAATAAAGTATAACTTATCTCAATTAAATTGTCATGTGTCACTTATATGTGACAGTTTTGGTCACATGGTCAAAAGTATCATGTTTAAATTTTCTTTTAATAATTAGGACTAATAAACATCTTCTTTGTATATGCCATTTTGAAGGTCTTTTTAAAAGTTTAGCATGTTAAATATTATAATGATAATATAATTTGTGTAACTAATTACAAGAATCTAATCACAGAATTTTGCACCCACAATAATTCTCAATGAAGCCCAAGAAAAAAGGAATATTTTGAAGCAAGTCAAACCTCTGAAATTTGACGAGAAAGCCAAGAATGTGGAAGCCCATGCAGAAATTTTGATCAAATCTATAGAAGATTATTTTATTGTAACTAGAACTGTCCCAACCAGCCAAGCCATGATAGCTAAGCTAAAATTAATTTGTGAAGCTCAACTCTGGTGGAAGTAGTTGTGAGATCAAGGTGTCCCTGAAAATTCCATTACTTCAGATTTACTAAAAGAAGTTGTAAGAGGAAGATATTTACCTCTAGCTTATCGCACCCAGAAGATGAATGAGTTCTTTAATTTGAAGCAAATGGGACTGACCCTAGAGACATATTACTCCAAGTTTATTTTGTGAAGAAACATGGATCTAGATCTAGTTAGCTATGGTGGATGCAAATCAAACACACGTTACATTATCAAAATAAGAGATTGTAACTCAAGTGAATTAGGTTCCAAGATAGATTAGCTTAGACTCATAAAGACAGTCTTGAGTAACTCAAACTGATAGTTCCATTTTATTTTTTTTTGAGTGTCAAGTATATGCTTATATAGCTTTTGGGTAGTACCACTTTTCCTCTCTATGCTTATGGGATTTTAGGCATCTCTTCCTAGAGCATACATCATTGTCTCTTTCACATACAAAGCCACTTATAGGCAAGCCTCTTTTGGGCACACATCTAGCCGCTACAGGCATTCATGTTAAGCATCATTTGCTATTCTCAACACCCCCTCTCAAATGATGAGTCTCTACCCTTGATGGCTTTTGCCCCCCTGCATGTAAACATGGACCAGGAGACTAGCTATTTGGCAGCCTAGTCAAGTTAAGGCTTGAAACTTTACATCTTGGTAGGGTTTTTACATCCATTATGGAAAGCAGATCCACTCAAGGAATTCAAGATTCTCTATGGGATTTTTTTTGCAAAACATTTTTTTAGTTTTGTAGCAACGGAGTATTTTATCTTCTTCGTTTCTTTAATGCTTCTTTGGCATTCTTTGATCTTCTTCTTGGTCTTTTGCTCCAATCTTTTGGCATTTTGGTCTTCATGGTGTAAGATTTCTTTGTCTTCAGTTGTGCTCTTTATCCCTTTTGTCGATGTGTGATACATTCCTAGTTTTGCTCCAGTCTTCTTGACACGATCTTTGTACTTTGTAGGTACATGGCTTTCTCTTGACAAGCTTTCTTTGCCATACATAGGATTGGCCTTTGGCTTAGCATGGATGTTGCAATGTTTTTTGCATACAAGATGAACATATTTCTCTTTGGATATCTCTCAGATTTGTACATGGCTTGACATGGCATGGTATAAGTAAATCATTTCAATTTTGGGATATGGGAAGGTCTTACCTAATAGCAGTGTCTAATCTCGATTACAAAAATGCTTCAGAGAAATTGAGAAGCACACAAATCGAGTGTCAAAATACACTTGATGGTAAATATAAGGAAGTGGGAGATCACCTTAATCTCAATAAGGTTTGGAGAGGTAGATTGTGAAAGGGTTTTAGTGAAGTGGTTTGTACCTTAGTGATAAGTTTCTTTACCTTTTAATCTATTGGAGAGAATATCGAGCTGCTTCAGATGGCACTTTCAAATATAGCCACAGCAGGTCATGTGCATATGCCCGCCAACAATAGGGTGCATAGTAGTGCTGCCCTTGAGATGCATGGCATTTGGCAGAGTGCCATGGGTTACAACCCTTACGCCCCTGATCAGACCAAACAACAACCTGGTGGTGATCACACCTTGTTGGCCCCGGCTTCCTCTGCCGCCGCCGACGAGGAGAACACCTACGACAGCCTCCAAGGTCTCCTTGCCCTTGCTCGCCTCACGGGCTCCAATGCAGAAGAGGCTCGTGGCTCATGTAAGAAATAACGAGTGTTCAGAAATTAAAAAACTTTTACTCTCTTGCAGGTGGCAAGCTGCTTTCTCTTTCTCTGGCACTTCTCTGAACCCTAAGCTAGCTATGTGAGCCTCTGATTCGATGCGCTTAGTATCACCCACAACTCTCTCTCTTTTCTTCTGCAACAATACTCTTGAGCCAAGAGTAGCTATTTGGTAGTGGAAGGATCTCTTATTTCTGATGAATGCACCAGACAAGCTTGAGTTCTTCTTGTAGTATCCTGCTGCCACCGTCGTCACCGTCCCTCAGATTAGGTCGTCTTCATGGACGCCTGATCATTTGACATCAAGCTCCATGATGTCGACGGATAGAGCTTTAGATATTGCATTCGGAAGCTTAATAAAGAGATCATGCCAGACATGTCTCGTGTTGTTGTAAACCCAAACAAGTTGGTGATAACCTTGAAGAAGGCAAAGAGCGGTGTGGACTAGTCTGCACTCTATTACAAGGAGGATTTGTCAGAACAGGATGCGACTGAAGATGATGAGGCTCTGCAAACTGAAACTCGACACCTTCTTCTTCTTTCTCTTCTTTGTCAAACCAAAAAACACACCCTTTCCTTTTCCTTCAAAGAAAATCCATTGCTTGCAATTGAAAGCAAACCCTCAACTTGGCCTTAAGCAGGCCCCTCTTCTTCTTCTTCCAAATGACAACTTCTTATTTCTTGAGCTTCTTTACTTCATACACAACACTGGATGTTGGCTTGAAAATTTCGAAATAGAGACAGGCGTGTACAAGGAGAAGAACAAGATGAAAAGGGTTTAGACTATGCAAGGAAGAAGGGAATGTTAGGAAGCTATGCTCACTCGCTATCTAGCTCAGCCATGGCTCTAATACCATGTTAAGAAACATGGATCTAGAGCTAGTTAGCTATGGTGGACGCAAATCAAACACACGATACATTATCAAAATAAGAGATTGTAACTCAAGTGAATTAGGTTCCAAGATATATTAGCTTGGACTCATAAAGACAGTCTTGAGTAACTCAAACTGATAGTTCCATTTTTTTTTTTAAATGAGTGTCAAGTACATGCTTATATAGCTTTTGGGTAGTACCACTTTTCCTCTCTATGCTTATGGGATTTTAGAAATCTCTTCCTAGAGCATACATCATTGTCTCTCTCTCATACAAAGCCGCATATAGGCAAGCCTCTTTTGGGCACACATTTAGCCGCTACGGGCATGGTTTTGCACTTCCCTATGAATTTTTATTAAGTGAATTCAAAACAAAATAGATGATAAGCGGTATCTTCAAGCCCAAAGAAGACATCTATGAAGAAGCAAAGTAAACTATTCCTAAGAAGAGCTCATAAGTACCAAAATATTGAGGATACAAGGGCACATATAGGCCTTAATTAACCTTAAGAGCATGCAATAACAAAATCAACATTAAGCATTTAACTTCATTTAGAAAAACCTATATTGACCACAATCTCAAGTTATGGATCCCAAAAGGATGTGCAATGACTCCTCCAAAATTTTAATCCTTGCCACTAATTATGATTCTTTATCAATAACAAGTACTCAAGTATTGAGGCATATATCTCAATTATCTCAACTCAATATCCATTCTATAGTGGCTTTTGCTCCCGCTTGTCACGCCATTGATCTGCTGTCACGCCCTGCAACCCCCTGTTCCTCCCGCATGTCCCTCCCCGAGGAGCGTTGCGCCTCTCTCCCACCTGAAATCCTCTCCATCGCGTTGTCTCCCCCCCACGTTGCCCCATGCCTGGCTACCCCCTGTTGCTCCCCCCGCTATAGCGTCTCTGTCAAGCTACCCCTTCCCTTGGTACCTTCCCGTGCACAATCCCCCGCCTCCTTCACCCTGCAGTCACTGGCCTGCAGGTCCCCCCACTCGTGCACTGACACTATCATCCCCGCGGCATCCAACGTCGCCACCGCCATCAAAAAATAGCATCCCCCCTTTCCTTGCCATTGCCCCTCCGCCCCCCCAATTGCTCCCTCCATTTGCAACAACACTCTCCCCCTCCAAGAGTAGAGCAATGTGTTTGGTAGGTTCTCAGTAGGGACACTCAATGGAAACCTCTGGTTAGATGCTAGTGCATTCTATGAGTGCCCCCTAGTCAAACACCTTACGCGTCATCCTCTCTGAGGAACAGCTCTTAGTCGTCCGTGCCACAGAGCTATATCTAAAAGAAACAATGATATTTGGTCATGTTGTATGACACTCCCCAGCTTCGAGATTGGCTTCACTCCACATTGCGCATTGGTACAGCACAGATCATGGAGGTGGTTCTCATGCGTCAAGGGATCTTCATGGTATGACACACCTTGGTAGACGCAGCCCGAGAGCTAGTGGCTAGCTCACCTTATGCTTCCAGGAAGGGGGTCATTTACATGGTTCCCTGGTACAGTGGTTTCATAGTGGAGGCATTTGCACTCCACAATAGGTTCCTTAAACATCTGGTCACCCTACTCTTCCCTGGACTAGCGGTAGAGTATTGCCAATTAGTGGAGGACTCTAGACAGCTCTTCAGTACTGTCTTCCCACCTTCTTCGTAGACGTAGTGATAGCCACAAGAGCCCCAAAGGGATGGGTGGCAGTGAAAGAGACAAAGAATATACCATAGTTTCTGGAGATTGAGGTAGACAGATACTATATTAAGCAGCAGGTTATTGTGGCTAGGCAGCCAAGGTAGTGTCTACATTGCCATGACTTTGGGCATTAGGCAGCAGATTGCATGCCTTTTGGAGCCAAGGCAGCTTCGTCGATAGGCCTACACGTGAGCACGCAATGCTTGGAGAGACCTTGCTTTCCATAGGAGGGAGAAGTTGTTAGACTTCTCTAAGGGATACAAGTGGCTAGGCATAGTTTTGTTGGAGCCGCTCGATAGGTTTTATGTGGGAGAGTGGGGATGCTCTCGCGGAGGCCAAGTAGGGCAGTTGGCAAGCACCACTTTGTCTGACCACTACCCGGTTCTCCTAACACTTGATGCTCAGCCTCCTAGGTTTTATGTGAGAGAGTGGGGATGCTCAAGTAGTGCAGTTGGCAAGCACCACTTTGTCTGACCACTACCCGGTTCTCCTAACACTTGATGCTCAACCTCTACCCTAGACACATGATCCCTAACTCGATATATAGGAGGGAGGAGGTGAAGAGACAGATTGAGCACATTTGGGCTAGGGAGTGGGGCAAGAGGGACCGGATTGCAGAGGAGGTTGTAGAGGTCCTAGCTGAGTCAAGCAGTATCTGTTAGGAGGCAATCCTACAAGCTAGGCAGTAGAGCTAGGAGAAGGAGAGAGCACTCCGACGGGACCTAGTAGCCACGCAGAGATTCCTACAGGAGGCACCAGGGGATCCCATCCTCCACGCACACGAGCAGCCCTCATTGGCCTAGAGGGCAAGCGCTCTAAGTTTTCACTCCTCACCTCAACAGCCTTTTGGGCGCGAAAGGGGGACATGATGTGTGGGGAGTTTTTCCAAGTGCATCAGCCACACCTCTCAGGAGAGCAGATACGCAACCTTCAAGATTAGTATGGGAGGATTCGTTCTAGCCCATATGAGATGATGGAGATTTCCATTGACTACTACAAATGCCTTTTCCAGTAGGAGAGACAGCCTCATGTAGAGGGCAGCAATGTAGACAGCATGTCTTGGATCACATCCCATCCCTCGTCACAGAGGAGATGGGACACTCCCTGCTAGACCCCTCCACAGAGAAGGAACTAGAGGAGGCTTTCCATGCATACGACAGGCAGAAATGCCTGATGGCCTTTCCAAGGCCTTCTTCACTACATACTAGGAGGTGGTGAAGGACCCCCTACTTCTGGCCTTCCAAGATATTTTTAGCTCAGGATGGATGCTAGGGAGTGTATAGGCAGGTCTTATCAGTCTCCTCCCCAAAGGGGAAGACCGGTTGGAGCTATCCTAGTGGAGACCAATCACCTTATTGTCAGTGGCCTATAAGGCACTGGCCAAGATGATTGGTAGGTGACTCTGCCATGTGCTTCCATACATCATTCATGATACATAGATAGGCTTTGTCTATGGTAGGAGCATCCTAGAAAATGTGTTCACCTTCTTTGAGGCGACACAATTGGCCCAGCACAGTGGTCAGGGATTGGCGACACTACTCCTAGATTTCAAGGAAGCCTATGACAGGGTTGACTGGGACTTCTTAGAGGGCACCATGGTGAGGTTGGGCTTCCCCCAGGCATGGATCCATGAAGTCTCCGCACTTTACAAATCAACTACCAATAGGGTTCTTATAGGTGGCAGGCGAGGGGAGGAGTTTTGATTGGAGAGATCAGTCCGAGCAAGGCTTCCCTCTAGTCACGTATCTGTTCCTACTCTTTGCAGAGGTGATGTCTTACTTCCTCAGGTCATGTGTGAGTGAGTTACGTAGCCTTTGAATTCCGGATGAGAGAGGAGACAAAGCTGCTAGACTCAGAGTATGTAGATGATACAATACTCTACATAGAGGACAATGAGTTGATGCTGGAGAGAGTGAGACTAGCTCTCGAGGTGTTTTGCACTACAGCGGAAGCGAAAATCAATTGACAAAAGTTGGTTGGTTTTCTTACATACCCAAACTCTAGCACAGAGTGGGGCGTCCACTTCGGATTTAGATGGATGTGAAGAG
This sequence comes from Lygodium microphyllum, assembly GCF_053477565.2. Taxonomy (NCBI): domain Eukaryota; kingdom Viridiplantae; phylum Streptophyta; class Polypodiopsida; order Schizaeales; family Lygodiaceae; genus Lygodium; species Lygodium microphyllum. Next base: position 182,796,707 of record NC_141135.1, read on the forward strand.
GGCATGCCATTTGTTACCTAGGGTTCCAGGTGGGACTCAACATCACTCCTGCCCAACAGTTTCTTCCAATCTTGGACTCTATTCAATGGAAGCTAACCTACTAGAGTACTGCTTGACTTTTCTTAGTGGGCCGAGCCTTAGTGGTTAACCAGGTCCTCCTAGTGACGGCCTAGTACATTGCCTCGTGTTGGTGCTTTTCCTCGTCTTTTGTAGTTCAGCTTCGCCGCCTAGTGTGAAATTTTCTTTGGGCCGAGTCAAACGGTTCCAAGGACTCCCAGGCCAAGGTGGCATGGGTGACCGTCATCCGGCATCAGTCAGAGGGAGGGCTTGGGATCATAGACCTAGAGTATCAGAGTTTGGCCCTTTTGGGCAAGCTAGTAGTCTACGGGCTCACACCAGGAGGGCAGACATGGAAAGTCCTATTGCAGGAGGGTCTCCAAGAGTGTAGACCAAGGCCTAGCGATGATTGGAAACTATCCTTGAGATGGATCCTTATGATTGCCCAGATCACAACCCCCAGATCCTCCTTCCTCCATAGCCTACTTTGTGTGTGGCAAGGCCTTCGTAAGGCCCTAATTCAGAGCCCCCAAGTTGCCAAGAGGAGATAGGCTGCCAGCCGGTGATCTGGAATCCCCTTTAAGAGATGGGGAGGGGGTACAAATTGACAAGCGTCCCCACATCCAGTGGGCTGGTTGGGAGGGCGGCCTGATTCGTACAATCAGAACATGGCAGGAGGTATACAGGATGGTGGACCAGGAGGTGTTGCAATGAGCATCAGGTTGTTTAGAGGAGTTGAGTTGAGGGGAAGGGAGATTGACTCTGCAATACCTTAGGAGTGGCTTGACCCCCCAATACGAGAGCCCATAGAGCCTAGTGAGGTATGGGATGCTAGGTTTTCACCAACATGTATCCCCCTACAGGTTGCAAGTAGAGTGGGTGCCCCACATGGGACTTTCTTCACCATGCAGGGGGGCGTGTAGTCCTTGATAGAGGGCAGCAGGATGAGGGGATAATTGTCCTTCCGTGGAGGAGAATTCCGGTGGTTGGCCTTCACGGGAACACATGGCGTCTGGACCCTTATGTGTTCTGGGAGGAGTCCCAGCAGTGGCGCATTTGGATATGGGAGATCAAGCCACTCGATGAGCTGGAGTGGGACCTTGGAGAGTGACTATGGCCAGCCACCACTGCGGTCACTAAGAAGGCACTAAGGTTCTTGGAGTACATATCCAGGATTGGCAAACACATATTGGTGCAGGAGGACATGGACTGGGCACCTTCGCGTAGCAAGTACTAGGCAGAGCACAGCATCATGGATGCTTTTCAGTGGATTTTCTAGTGCTGCCTATGGGACAGCTGGAGGCCAAGGAGGGTGTCATATTTCTTATGCCTGTTGGCACATGGAGGCCTAGCGGTGGGGAGTTGGTTAGCCTAGATGAAAAAGGATGGAGATTGTAAATGTTGCCCACAGCAATCTTTGGAAACTCCAAAACATTACCTTTGGTCGGGTGAGGCGGCACAACTCATGTGGAGAGGAGCATGCCACATTCTCCGTTGTATAGCACCCGACCTTAGATGTATCTCATGGGGAGCTTTCTGTTGGCAAGAAATCAGCCAAGGCAGTCACCTTTTGTATGAGGCTAGGATGCAGGACACACGATCTTGATCATTGAGGCTGGGTCATGGTGCGTAGTGGTCGGCTTGGAGGCTCTACCCATCTGCCATGTACTAGAGCCCACAACAGACTGCACTAAGGTATGGGAGATCGTAGGGAGTCTTACTAGATGGCACACCTAGAAGGCGCGGTATCATGAGGTTTTTGGCAAGGAGAGACTTTTAGTACATGTAACTTTGGCAGAGCTCTGGATCTCCATCATCCACCCCCTCTGCGGTCGATGGAACTAGGCAAGTCTCGAGCTCGTCAGGAGCTCTTCTGAAGCAATATAATTAGCCACACTTTATTTGTTAAAAAAATATATCCATTCTATATGAAGATCCAAAATATCTATCATGATTAGTCTTTTAACCCTTAATAATCTAATCTTTTAATCCTCAATAATTTTTTACATCCTTCTAATGTTGAAAGCTTGCTTACGACACTCAAATAGTTATTCAAAAAAAATGAATGAGTATGCATGCACAATCATGGCACTTCACCTACAGGTCCTCAAGTTAGATATCCTAGTGACATTAGTCAACCAGCTTCGTCTCTAACCCCCTAGCCCTTCTTCCCATTCCTCGCCAACACTCCCTCAAGGCACATCAAGGGCAAGACATACCTATGAGCTCAATTCATGACCTATCTCCTTGAGTCACTCACCCTTTTCTCTCTCTACTTTGCATTTACTTTAGTGCCATCATAACAACAACAGAAGCAAGATGGAAATACACTTGATAAAGAGACTAATTTCTTCAATTTTCGCAAGTAGTTACAACCACTAGACTTAACCTTTGGTACTTTTGCTAAGCTATTTACAATTATTGATTTAGGCCTAGAATATTATGATATGGTTACACTTGCTTCCTAGTTGAAAGGAGAAGCTCGAGCGAGAGCACTAGCAAGCAGAAGCAATGGAGGAGTGACTATGTGGCAGATAGAGCAAGGGAGAGAGAGAGAGAGAGAGAGACTCAACATGTGGAAACTCTAAGAGTCACAAGGTATGACCGACCTTATCTTATTCAAATGTCACTGAAAGAATAAAGAATAAAGTGATAGTGATGGGCACCCGCTACCTGTCATGTATAGGTGTGTGGGCACTATTAGTGTAGTAGTATAGAGATAGCATAGCTACATGTGCCTTTTCCCCCAACAACCTCCCACTTAAAGGCAAATGTGTCCCTAGTGAGAAGAGAATAAGAAAAATAGTGAGAAAGTACAAATGCACATAAAGTACAACAAGATGAGGAAATATCTCATCTCATCCAATGCCCATGAGTTTCCTAAGGAGGCAAAACACTCTATTAAGAGACTTTTAATGAGAAAATCTACAAGATTTTGGTCAATCTAAGATCTTGACGAGCTCAATGGACTTATCCTCATTGACCTCTCTAATAAATCAGTAACCCACCTCAATATACTTTGTCCTCACATGAAATATTGGCAACTAAATAATACTCAAATCCAAATGCACTATAGGGACCACATCAGTAATGCTAAGATATACAACTAGAAAGCTGTAATATTTCCGCACGAAATATTAAAGAATTTTGACCACTACACGCCCCATGCAAAAGCAGTGCTAAGTCATCTCCCGCAACGGAATAATGTTAGGGCTAAGTCCTTACCCCGCATGCTTCAGAAAACAACTCACCGCATCGAGCGTAGGAGGTCGAGGCTAAAAACCCGCAAGACCACACACGAACAGCCTTCATGGGAAAGGCAAGTGGATAATGGATAAGAATTTTTCAATTTTTTTTATTAACCCCTCCCCTCAGCCGATGCATGGCAGGGGAGAGGAGTGTGAGAGGGAGTGAGTTAAGTGGAGTTGAGAGGAGTCGGGGAGGGGATCATGCCTCCCTCCACGTGTGTGGATTCTCCCCCCCTTAAAAGCCTATATAAACTCCCCCTTAATCTTGGAGGGGGGAGTGAGAGGAGCTGCCGCCTGCATCGTGCTACCGCAATCATCACCACATCATGGGGCTGCTGCCACCTGCCACGCTGCGCCGTGCCACTTCCGTCCTCACCACCATCATCGTCATCATCTTCTTCATCTTCATCTTCCTCCTTTTCCAATCATTTCCCCCCCTCCACGTCATTCTGTTGTGAAACAGAAGCTTCTTGGAAGCTTATTTAGAAGCTTCTAAAAAACAAGGCTTCCATAAGCCTTGTACACACGGCCTTTCCCCAGGTTTTTATAACCACGCCTTGTAAAGGTAAATTCTGCACGAGGGGGAGTAGGCAGATTTTGTTTGCGGAGTCAAGAATCTACATCATCGATGGCCCCCAAACAAAAGACGCAAGGTGCACACGTGGGAGCCTCCAACCCAAGCTCATGCATGGACAACGTTGCGAGTCCTCATGTCCAGGTTCTAATTGTTTTTTCGCATGAAATGGATGCGTTGGAGCATGATGGTTTTTAGGAAAATTTAAATGCATTTATCCATCATTTTACAAAGTTTATTGCATGCTGATTAATTGAAATTGTTTGCACTCCCGTCAATAAGGGTAGTTGCAATCCCCTTGAATGTATAATGCATAAATGAGAAGAGGGATCGTGCTAAGAAGGATAGGGCTTGTCGCACGTTGCACTTATGATTTAAATCTGGAGCCCTAAGAGGAACACCGAGGAAAAGGGAATTCTCTTGCAAGAAAATATATCTTGTAACATCAACAAGCTTTGATTTCATTCTTTTGATCATCAAAACAAAGAAAACAGCAAATCTTCACGCAGCATCATAGTAGATTTCTCCCACGGATTTGATAGAATCAACCATAATCTTCAACATCTTCATAAAATTCTTCAATAGAATAATGAACATAAAGGAATATACCATCTTTGAATGGAAATCAATCACATATTATTCATCCTCAATGTCTTCATAGTTCTCTCTCTTAATCTCTCATATACAGTTACACTGTTTTGATAGAATTGACTATCTCTGGCTCTCTCTCTCTCTCTCCATCAATAGTACATCATATCCTCACTACATGCTCTCATAATAAACCTCAGTAATCCTTCTTAGATCTTGGATGCACCTCCCAAGAGGTATGTCTGATATGAAGAGTTACCAGAGCCACTACAGTGTCTTTTCACAGCTCACTACTGTCACTGTCACTTAGTCTTCTCTTCAGTCTTCAGCAGCTGCTTCTTTCACTTGTTTTAGCTTATTTGAACTTAGATTCATCCTTTCCAAAGGTTAGAAAACTTTCCCAAAGTCACACATACATTCTACAGAACACTTACAAAAGGTTTACAGAACAGTTACAGCACAGCACTAGAATAGCTACAGTACAGTTACAGTTCAGAGACAAAGCAGAGACAGAGGCTCTACAGAGGGTCTATAGAAGGTTATAGAAGGTCATCAGAACCTCATAACTCATACTCAAACCATTCCAAACTATCAAAAACTATTCAATAAGCTTTCAAAATATCTCAATCTTCATCAATCATCAATCCATGCTTCATACAGAAGACAATCTGAACAAAACAAAAGCTATACATAAGGTATACAGAACCAATCAGAACGTATTAGAACATCATAGAACCTCATATCTCCACTGAGAATAATCATGAATTTGCAAAACATAATCAATATCATCCAAAACACTCTCAAATACTTCCATTAACAACTATACATCACTCTAAACCTATCAAAAAGCAATCATTCAGTCCTCAAAAACAACAAAAATCGGTCAAAAATTCGAGCTTTTTCCACTCTCAACATATCCCCACACTTAGAAAGGAAGCGTCCTCGCAACCTAAGGAAAAGAAGAATATAAGTTCACTAAAGAGCTCAATTTTGAGCTTCCGTAGAATCTTCAATAATCTCTCCAAAACACGACCCCAACTTATCACATGTATCTGATAGAAAATACTACTAAAGGAAAACTTCCATCTTTCATTAACTCTTCTGATTAATCATTTAAAAAGCAGAACAAATTTGTAAAGGATATAAGAGATTCTCTTCATCTTTCCACCGTAGGCTTTCCATCCACCAGCAATCTTTTGAAAAGAGCTCTTGAACAAGTTATTCTCAATCAGCAGGTACTCATCACATACAATTATTACAATACACACAAACACTAACACAACCATCTGAATGACACCTCCAAAAAGAGATATATATCATTAAGAATCATCCAAGATACATTGCAAAGGCATCAATGAATATGATCCCTTTTGAAGGCTTGGTGGTTTCAAAAGCGATCCATTAAGAAGGATTCATCTACAAATGTCTTTGGAGGATTTTGAAAGAACTGCAAGCAGCACATCCTTTCTAGTAAAACAAGGTATCTGCTAGGGAGACATAGGGCGTGAAAGTACAAGACATCCAACTAGTGGGAGTCAATGTTCACATTGACATTCATACAAAGTTTTGGAATGGCCTTTTGATCATTATGGTGAGGGCTGAAATGATGAATGGGTTGCCTCTTACCCATCCAACCTCCAATCCTCACTAAGAGAACTAAAGAGGGGCACCACCTAGCCAAAGGGAGGATGGGCTAGGACATCCTTTTTCTCAAAGAGAATCAAGAGAACCAAGACATGAATTTACAAGAGAGAATATATGTACTAGACACCATATTAGAGTATGAGAGAGAGATGAGGGGAGAGGGAGATAATAGGAGAAGAGATAGAGGAAGCTTGCCATTATGCTACATGGAATGAGAAGATGAGAAGAGAGGGAGATAATAGGAGAAGAGGTAGAGGAAGCTTGCCATTATGCTACATAATAAAAGAACTCACTCATAGCTCACCTCAAAGAGATGAGGGTATTCTAGAGTGCTCTCATGGGCTTGTCATTGTCCTCCTTCCCCCTTCTTCATTCTCCATGGGCTCTTTATATAGCCTCCATGAGAGATTAGATTAAGCTAATCTTCTTGATTAACATAATCCTAGATTATGTATGGCATCTTTGAAAATATGGAGAATAGTGGATGGGACAAGTCCCCACCTTGGTCATCATGCAAGAAGCCAAGGGTGGTGGTAGACAAAATAGAGAAATGGAGCTAGATTACAAGAGGTGGGTGCCCAAAGCACATTATTATAATATATTTACAAGAAGGATAGAGTGGAAAGTTGGTGTGGTGAAAGAGAGAAGAAAATTGCATGTGGCCAGCAGTCTGCGCCTTCGTAACTTCAAATCCGTGAGGAATTTGAAAAAAGTTTCTTCTGCAACTTTGTAGAATAGGTCGAAACCGATCGGGCATTGCGGGAATTTTCTTGAAATTATCTTTTTCTTAGGAGTTATTGAGATTATAAAAAATGGCTTCTAAAAGCTGCTTTGACTTTAGTCCCCCATATGTATATAAATACATATAAGCATGTGACAAAAGGGGTCCATGCTTGTAAGCTTTTGTGCAAGATCCAAATGACACCATGATGTGGATATTGACTTGTGTGCTAGGGTGAGGTGTCCTTTAATGATGGTGATAGATTCCAAATCTTAGTGATGCAGACGGGGCCCATGTGTAGTTGGAGGCTAGTCCTTTGAAAAATCTATGCACTCACTCAACTCCTAGATGTAATCCATTTCCATCTTCACTAAGATAACCATCCCTTTTATCCTTTACATTGACATGCCTTCTAAGAACTTGTTCCTCTCATTTGCTAGAGTTATCATAATCGAGAAGCAATGTAGCATACCTAGTGCTTGAAGAGTAAACCCAAAGTGATATGGTAAGCTCTTGATAGGGGCTTTGGCCAAATTTTGTGGTAATAATCCAAGTTGTAAAAAACCCGGATCATTAGCCCTCCCCTTAGCCTAGAGATATTCATGCCTCTAGCTTGATAATGATGGTCCAATAGAGCAAGGAGGACTGCACCCCCTCATTGGTGGCTCTTCATTGAATGACTGCTCCAAAGTGTTCATATTTCTTTGAAAATAAGGCTTTAGTCATCGCCATCCATTTACCCTTGTCTTGTGAACCTTCCCATCCATGTCAACTAGCTTATAGCTGCCATTTAGATATCTCCTTATGACCATGAATGGCCCTTCCCACTTGAACACAAGTTTAGCATCCTTTCTGTTATCAAAGCGGTTATCATAGCGTAGCACAAGTGATCCTTCCCTTATGTGTTTGCTAGCCAATTTCTTATTAAAGGTCTTCCTCCTCTCTTCAGCCTGCATGGAATAGTGTTGGACTGCTGCTTCTCTATCTAACTCCAACCTCTCTAGATTCAAGATCCTTTCCGCTAACTTCTTATCTTGATTCTTCTCTTGACTGGCTACTAAAACACGCAAACTGGCCAGTTCCACCTCTATAGGAAGCAAAGCCTCTTGGCCATAGACGAGGTGAAATGGAGTATAGCCAAGTCAGGTTCTGAATGAAGTCTTGTAGGCCCAAAGAGCTGCACTCAATTTTTTATCCCAGCGCTTGGGGTGCATGTGTACTTGCTTGGTAATTATCTTACAAATCTGCCCATTTACTTTTTCGACCAAACCATTACACTGTGGGTAGTAGGGAGTAGAATGCATGTGCTTGATTTTTAGCCTTTCCATTAGCTCCCTACTAGGTTCGCCCTAAAACCGGGACCCTGATCAGAGATAATTTCCAAAGGTGTGCCAAACCTGCAACAAATATTTTCAAACACAAATTTTCCCACTTCTTGGGCTGTGATCCTACTAGTTGCTGAAGCCTCTGCCCACCTCGTCATGTAGTCCACACCCATTATGATGTATTTATTGCCAGATTGAGTTCGTGGGAGTGGCCCTATTGCATCAATCCCCCATTTCTCAAATGGAGTTATGGGATTTTGTTCCTCATGCACTAGCTTCCTTGGTCCGGCCTTTTGGCAATCGTCACAAGTGTGGCACCAATGTTGCACATCTCGATGTAGACTAGGCCACACAAAACCGGCTTGGAGAATCTTCCTACTGGTTATTTCTTGAGCAAAATGTCCGCCACAAACCCCCTCATGGCAGATCTTAATCACATCCATAATCTCCTTTGCTGTTGGCACCCTTCTAAGCACTGCATCCTTTCCTTTGCAATATAACACATCATTTATCAAGCGATATTTAGTGGCCTTAGTAGCTAGCCACCTTTTCTCACTCTTACTCATATGTATAGGTGCCTCACCATGCTCAAGAAAATAAAGCACATCTTGTAGTTGAAACTTACCATGAAACAAGGGAAGCTTTACTGTAATGATGCCCACCATTACCTCTTTCAATTTTTCAGCTGCTAAAGCATCCGCAACGCCATTTGTGCGCCTTGGCACAAAATAGATTTGGGCTTTTTGTAGCTTTCTCATGAGAGTTTTAGCTTCCCTCATTTTCACTGCTAAGTTATCATTTTTACAAGCCTAGATTCCTTTCATTTGCTTAACAATTAGCATAGAATCACCAAAAACATTAAGCCGAGTGATACCATGTGAGAGACACCACCTCAAACCTAAAAGCAAGGCTTGATATTCTGCCTCATTGTTAGAATGGACATCCTCCAAGCTGATACCTTCTCCATAAAGTTTGTCACCTTCGGGATTGAACACCACTATTCCTGCTGCCACTCTGTCTTTAATACGCTTGTAGGCCCCATCGAAGTAGAGGGCATGGGCATTCTCCACCTGTGGTGGCTCCTCAAGAGGAGGTGTCTCCTCTTTTACCTTTCCCTTCTCCTTTTCCTTCTTTTGATGGCATCTATGGGTCAACAAATCAGCTAGGCAAGCTCGAGTAGAATCCTCCATCTTGAAGGTGTAGTCAAACTCTTGGAGTTGTATCACCCACTTAGCGATTCTGGCTGAAACATCCATGTGCTGTAAGGCATAGGGAAAATGCTCTTCTGTCGTGATCACTGTGAATGGTCTAGGGAGAAGATAAGGACGAAACTTTCTTATAGCAAACATTAGAGACAAAACCATCACCTCGACCATCTTGTATCCTCGTTCTGATGATGTCATTACTCTACTAGAAAAGTAAACCAGTCTCATTAGACCAGTTTTAGCATCCTTTTGTATTAGTGCTGCTCTTAGATCATCTTCCCCAAAACTCGGATTGACAAAAAACTCCTGATCCCAACAAGGTTGTAAAATTATAGGAAGGGTGCTAAGAGCCTTCTTCACCTCGTGAAAGCACCTTTCGCTTTTGTCACTCCACAGGAGCTCCTCAGAGTGGGTTAGCTGTTGTAGTGGAAATATTAATTGGGAGAGGAGATGAATGAACCGCCCCATATATCACACCTTCTGAATGAAAGAGGTTAGTTGCTTCACAGAAGATGGTGATGGCACCGCTAATAGGGCCTTAACTTTGTTTGGATCTGCTTCAATGCCCCTCTCACTTACGACATGCCCTAACAAAGTTACACTGCTTTCGCCAATGCGACACTTCTCATGGTTTAATTGCCCCCCCATTTGTGCAAGGCGGTTGAAAGCTTCATCCACCTTTCCTAGATGTAAAGCCTTAGAACTATAAATACAAAAGTCATCAATAAAGACCCTAATGGATTTTCCGAAATATGGCTGGAAGACATAATTCATGAATAATTCATGAATCGCTGGAAGGTAGCTGGGGCATTTGTTAATCCAAATGGCATTACTTTGTAAGCAAAACAACTGCAAGGTGTAATGAAGGTGGTCTTCTGTTGATCCTTCTCAGCTATTCGGATCTGGAAATAACCTGAATACCCATCACAAACAGTGTATCTCTCATGCCCGGCCACCTCGTTGAGTATTTCATCGTGAAACGGAAGAGGAAAGTGATCTGTAGTTGCAGCATTTAGCGGCTTGTAATCCACACAAATCCTCCATTTTCCATTCTTCTTGGGTATCACCACCACAAGTGAAACCCACTTTGAGTCCCCTATTGGATAGATGAAGCCTGCCTTTAAAACTCGTTGCACCTCAATGAGTAGAGCGTTTTGTTGAACTACTCCCAATCGTCATAGTCACTGCACCACTGGCCGTTCTCCCTCTTTTAGATTAATGTGATGTTGTACTGCTGTCACACCTATGATGTGTTCATAATCAGAAATAAAAAGTGCAGAGTGTTTTATCACCACTTCCATGTAGGCTGCCTTCTCCTCAACTGATAGATCCTTAGCCAACATTTTTTCTAACCCCTCCTTCTTGACCTTTGGAAGCTGCTGCGGAATTTCACTACTAGAAGGCCCTTTTAATGTAATCCCCATCACTTCTAGAGAGCTTTCTTTCTCCTCATTAGAAGACTCTCCCTCTATCATAGATGACCAACCCTCGCTGGAACTCCATTCATCAGCGGTGGTCTCTAACACAAGATCCTCCTATCGGCCCTCCTTCATGTTGTAGATAGTGCTCTTCAATTTTTTATGCAGCTCCTTTTGTGGCCTTAGCTCTAAAGCCCCTGTCTCCCAATCTTGTTTGGCTTTCATTCTCATTAGCCATGGTCGCCCAAGAATGAGCAGATAGCCGTCCCCCTTCACTGGCATCACATACATGTCAAGCTCCAATTGCACTCCACACACCTTTACCTTGACTTTCTTTATAACTCCCAAACAAGTTACTACTACATTGTTAGCCATTTTGGCCCCAAATTTAGTAGTTTCATTTACCTCTAGTCCCAAACGATGCATCAACTTTTCCGTCATGACACAAATCTATGCACCTCCATCCACATATGTCTTTGACACTCTCTGCCCATTGATTTCAGCTTCCACTAGAGGCGCAATATCTTTCATCTTTCTAGCCTGGATTGCATTGACATGTCTATTCTTCATGGGTCTAATGCTTACCATCTTTGACCATTGTCGCCGCACTGTTGGAGATAGATGTAGTAATTGGGGCCATGAAATTTTTGGCCCTTGATTCCTCACATCAGCAAGCAAATCATAAGCTCTAGTACCTTTACCCAGGGAAAAATCATCTGGCTCAATGTATCGGCGTGAGCGAGCCCTCCTCTTTTTACTGTTGCGTGTCTTTGCAGCCATTGATGACTCTGCCTCCTCTTCCATATTTTCAACCTCCTTTAGTGGTGTAGGCTCCATTCTCTCAATTCTCCGGGCTTTCTTCATCGGCATTGCTTCACCCTCTACTACTTTGGCCTTCCCTTTGACATCACTCTCATCTAAACTAATTATCCTAACATCATGATTCTCTGGCGGTTGGACAGGCAAGAGCGGCACCTCTGCAAGTGATCGAGAATGCTGGAGAACTTGAACCGGTGGTGGAGGCCCTGGATTCGGTGGAACAAACCTTTCCCTAGGTGGTGTCACTTGTTGTCCCCTCCTTGGTTGGAACCCATTTCCTGAAAAACGCCTAGGATGAGGGCAAAAGTACATACCATGGCCAATCTCCCCACAATTATAGCAAACATACTCTCTTTCTTGTCTCCTTGGACCTCGATTGCCTTCATTTATGAGGGGAGGGGGTTGTACTCCTTGTACCAAATTTAACGAAAGGCTTTCAAGTTGATTAGTAATGCATTGTAGGAGCTCTTGTTGTGGTATCTTCGGTTCAGGTGGGGCCTCTGCTATTTCTCTAGGCCTTGGCATGGTTGGTAAAACCTGCATGGGCTCAACTCCCCCCTTCAACTGGGCTTGATACTTCAATTTTCTATCTTTCTCCCTTGCATAAGTGACTGATTCTTCATAGGATGTGGGAAACTTTCCTTTTACCTTCTCCCTTAGTAGAGGATGGAGTCCGGCTAGAAAAAATCTTTCTTAAGGCAATCAGGTACTCTTTCTCCCTCGGCTAAAGAGGCTGTCCATTTATCCCACAATTTTATAAACATGCCTTCACATGCTTGGTAATCCCCTAGTAAGGTTTGGCGAAGATCTAAGAGTTGTCTCCAAATATCTTCAGGTGGCTCTATATCTTGGTACTTGTACATGAATGCGGTCTTGAGATCCTCCCAATTACCCCTTGTAGCCTCCGGGAGAGCTTGATACCATACTCGAGCATCACCCTTTAGAACTGAAGGAAAGGCCCGTACTTTGGTTGCTTCATCATCCCGGCCTGTGACTAGGAAGGCCATTTCTAAGTCATCCAAAAAGTCTAGAGATTTCTCCCCTTTGTGCCCAAAAAAACTTGGAAAATTCATGATAGGAAGATTGTGAGAAATGCGGAATCTAGAGCATGGCAAAACCAGAAGCTATGGAGGATGGAAGGAGAAGTGTGGACTCATGATGAAAAAGACACTGTTTGTTACACAAGTGAATTAGGTTCCAAGATTGAGACTTGGACTCATAAACACAATCTTGTGTATGTGGACAATGACATTGACACTTCACTGAAAAGAAAAGAGTACTATCATTGCATTAAGAAAAGGAAGCAAGTACAATGCTTTATAGGAAAGTAAGAAACTGCAGTAGGCACCATTGTGCATATGGGATAAGTTAGCCTGCATATCCTTGACCCTGGAGCTCCATACAAAGAGGCTGTTTGAGTGAGTGTGATTGCTGATTCTCAACACCCCTCCTCAATCACAACTAGAAAGGCACAAAGTGTGTAGAGGTTGTAATGAGAACCACCTGCAAAGTGTGGGCATACCACAAACATGGCAAAACATCAGAGGCTGTCGCAGAAAAGGCTAAGTGTGGGTACCATAAACATGGTGGACATCCAGAGGCTGTAACAGGGGCCTCACAAAGTGTACAGGGACTGTAATGCCAAGTTACATAAGGAGTTTTACAAAGCTTATGGCAGGAAGCATTAGGGCAAGGAAGTACAAGGCTTTTAAAACAGTCTATCAGAGTTATGAGAGTAGAAGGACTGATGAGTCTTGTCCTTCCAATCCTGGTGGTCTTCATCTTCATCTTCATCTTCATCTTTTGGTCCATGGTCTTCTTCTTCTTTTACAGCTGCAAGATAGGCCTTTTGGGACCTCTTCCTAGCATGACAGAACTTTTCAGTATGTCCGGTACTTTTGCAGAAGTCACAGAAGAGTGGTTCCTTTTTACTTTTGTATCTATTGTTTACATATAACGTTTGTTCATCCTTTGAAGTGCTAGGCTCTTCTTTGCTTTTAAGTTTCTTTTCTTCTTCTAACAGTGATGCCTGGATATCAACAAGTTCAGGATTTGGCATGTTGATTAAAGTTGTTTATACATTATTATATTCAGGAGGCAAACTCTTAAGTAGAACACCGATGCAAACATCTTCATCCATTTTAATGTTGATTCCTGCAAGTTGGGTTAGGAGTCCTTCCATGTAATTGAGATGTGTAGCAAGTGATGTGCTGGACTTCATTTCAAGCCTGAAGAACTCAATCAGGAGACCATACTTTGATGATTTAGATTGTGCACCGAACAGGATGTCAAGTCTTTTCCATGTATCTTGTGAGGTCTCATAGTTATCCATATGGTGGATATAACTGTCGTCTAGCTCCAGTTTGATAATGTCCTGGGCTCTGTCATCATTCTTTTGCCAAGTAGTTGCAAGGTCCGTGTCCCGAGGTTTCTTCTCTTTGCCATTTGTGATGGCCCAGAGACCCTTTTTCATCAAGATGAGCTTGATGTGGGTTTGCCAGGTGTGAAACCTGACTCCTTTGAATCGAGCATTTGGAGAGTCTTTTCCCATGTTGAGATTGCAAGACCAGTAGCAAATCAATACCATAATTCTGAGATTTTATCAGTAGAAGAGCAGAATGTAGTGTGTCAAGAGACACAGTTAATGACAGTGTGAAAACACACTATGTCAGTGTTGATGTTGAGCTTGATTCTTCTTGTTCAGGATTGTTCGGTCGTTCTTCAATCTTCTCAGGTCCTTCCACTCCTTGATTTGATGCTGGGTCAATGGATTAGAGTGATAGAGGCTTGGGTTGAGTGTCAGGAGAAAGAAAAACTGAGAAAAAAAAGCTTGAGAAATTTTGGCTATGGTGGAATTAGGGTTTCTGAGACAGGGGCCTGGTTTTTCTCAGATTGTAGGAGCTATACTTGATCATTTTCAAAAAGTTTTACATGTCTAGGAAGTTGACTTCATGAGCTATCAAAACCCCATGATAATCGTCAAGATCGTTGACTGTATGAAGCATGCAGGTAGCTCGAACAGATTCGGCGCAGTTCAGGACAGCGATGACGAATTTGTGCAATGCCGGGGTCAGGGCACAGCAATGTGATCGATTTTCATGCCAGGATGAAGTGCCTTGAGTAGAAGAACAACTCCCTAGAAGAAATCAAGAGCTGAAATGGCCTGGTTGAGAAGTTATTGAAGCTCCAAGTGAGGTAGGTCCTGTCTGGCTATGGCAGACACAGAGCAGAGATTGAGAATTTTCACAATGCTGAGCTTCAGATGGTCAAATGTCCTGGATTGATGTGATACAGGGAAGCTTTGTGAGTTGGGGAATACTTTTCCAGAAGGAAGCTCCAAGAGATTTGACTTGTGGAGTGAGATATAAGCAGCTCAATCTGACAGGGTGCTGCTGGCTATGGCTGCCATGAAAGTTTCAGTGAGAGTAGAGTTGGGAGATGAAGTCATGAGCTGGCATTGAGCTAGATTGAGGTTGAGAGGAATCAAGAGAGGCTAGAGAAGCAATGCCATGCCCAACTGGGCTCTGATACCATGTGAGAAATGCAGGATCTAGAGCATGGCAAAACCGGAAGCTATGGAGGATGGAAGGAGAAGTGTGGACTCATGATGGAAAAGACACTGTTTGTTACACAAGTGAATTAGGTTCCAAGATTGAGACTTGGACTCATAAACACAATCTTGTATATGTGGACAATGACATTGACACTTCACTGAAAAGAAAAGGGTACTATCATTGCATTAAGAAAAGGAAGCAAGTACAATGCTTTATAGGAAAGTAGGAAACTGCAGTAGGCACCATTGTGCATATGGGATAAGTTAGCATGCATATCCTTGACCCTGAAGCTCCATACAAAGAGGCTGTTTGAGTGAGTGTGATTGCTGATTCTCAACAAAGATGTTGATCTAGCTCAATACAAAATAAAGATGAACACGTCTAGGCCCAAATCATATCTTATTAAGGGTAGAATAAATGGATTTACAGATGCATTAATCTCAGCAAGACGATGAGGACCCAATAAGACCCTTATAATATTTTGAAACCTGAGCTTTGTGCTAACAATTATATGCATGGTTTGTCTAGCAAGTGGACGGATAGGTCCGTACAAATCCCTATGGTTCATGGGATACACTTAGAATAGAATGAATATGTGCACATTAAAGGAGATGTTATAATCCAAAATAGGGAGTATTATGGGATCAGGGGACAACAAGATCTCTCTCAACCTCTCAGCTCCAAAATAGAAGACCAACCTTTGCTGAAAATGTATCTTTCTACTAATGCACACATCCACCCAAATGTTTTGAACCGATTGAAAGTTGTAGAAAGTAGGAGTAGTCATTTATGCATTAACTACAAATTTTCACTACAAACTTTCATGAAGCGTGTTGTTGAAGCTATGGCCTCTTAGATCCCACCATTCGAGAGATGCACTGATTAGCGTAGCCTTTGTGTGACCATCATTAGCCTTGTAAAGTTCATAGGCTTCGATAGCTATCTTCTCAATTACTTTGAGTCTTCTTGCTAGTAGTAGTTGAAGCGCATCACCATATGTAACCTCTCGCCAATACCGCACACCATTGATGTGTAACTCACCCTCCAAAAACTTGTTAATCCCCGAATTTGAAAGTGCCTTCACCGCTTGAAGACAAAGCTCCTTAGGGAGTGTCTTTACACCAGACACCAAGCACTCAACACAATGCCTTGACCTAGAGACTTGATGAGAGCAAGATTTCTCATGAAGCAAAGAAGGGTGTGTGTAATTAACTTGCTTTACCCGCATACGTGTCGTTTGTCGATAAAGATCCTTCGTCTCTTGAGCTTCTTTTGGAGCCCATAGCGGTACTCTTGAGCGGTGAATCCCTTGAATAGGGTTTGATGAAGATTCCTCCTTAGTGATTTCTTGACAAACACTCGTTGAAGAAGAGGACAACTCCTTAGATGTTTCTTTCTTCATAGAAGTTGTAGAGCATAGCTTGAGAACTCCTCAGCAGGGGGCACAAAAAATGACTGCTGAAATGATGAACAGGTTGCCTCTTACCCATCCAACCTCCAATCCTCACTAAGAGAACTAAAGAGGGGCACCACCTAGCCAAAGGGAGGATGGGCTAGGACATCCTTTTTCTCAAAGAGAATCAAGAGAACCAAGACACAAATTTACAAGAGAGAATATATGTACTAGACACCATATTAGAGTATGAGAGAGAGATGAGGGGAGAGGGAGATAATAGGAGAAGAGATAGAGGAAGCTTGCCATTATGCTACATGGAATGAGAAGATGAGAAGAGAGGGAGATAATAGGAGAAGAGGTAGAGGAAGCTTGCCATTATGCTACATAATAAAAGAACTCACTCATAGCTCACCTCAAAGAGATGAGGGTATTCTAGAGTGCTCTCATGGGCTTGTCATTGTCCTCCTTCCCCCTTCTTCATTCTCCATGGGCTCTTTATATAGCCTCCATGAGAGATTAGATTAAGCTAATCTTCTTGATTAACATAATCCTAGATGATGTATGGCATCTTTGAAAATATGGAGAATAGTGGATGGGACAAGTCCCCACCTTGGTCATCATGCAAGAAGCCAAGGGTGGTGGTAGACAAAATAGAGAAATGGAGCTAGATTACAAGAGGTGGGTGCCCAAAGCACATTATTATAATATATTTACAAGAAAGATAGAGTGGAAAGTTGGTGTGGTGAAAGAGAGAAGAAATTTGCATGTAGCCAGCAGTCTGCGCCTTCGTAACTTCAAATCCATGAGGAATTTGAAAAAAGTTTCTTCTGCAACTTTGTAGACCATATCAAAACCAATCGGGCATCGCAGGAATTTTCTTGAAATTATCTTTTTCTTGGGAGTTATTGAGATTATAAAAAACGGCTTCTAAAAGCTGCTTTGACTTTAGTCCCCCATATGTATATAAATACATATAAGCATGTGACAAAAGGGGTCCATGCTTGTAAGCTTTTGTGCAAGATCCAAATGACACCATGATGTGAATATTGACTTGTGTGCTAGGGTGAGGTGTCCTTTAATGATGGTGATAGATTCCAAATCTTAGTGATGCAGACGGGGCCCATGTGTAGTTGGAGGCTAGTCCTTTGAAAAATCTATGCACTCACTCAACTCCTAGATGTAATCCATTTCCATCTTCACTAAGATAACCATCCCTTTTATCCTTTACATTGACATGCCTCCTAAGAACTTGTTCCTCTCATTTGCTAGAGTTATCATAATCGAGAAGCAATGTAGCATACCTAGTGCTTGAAGAGTAAACCCAAAGTGATATGGTAAGCTCTTGATAGGGGCTTTGGCCAAATTTTGTGGTAATAATCCAAGTTGTAAAAAACCCGGATCATTAGCCCTCCCCTTAGCCTAGAGATATTCATGCCTCTAGCTTGATAATGATGGTCCAATAGAGCAAGGAGGACTGCACCCCCTCATTGGTGGCTCTTCATTGAATGACTGCTCCAAAGTGTTCATATTTCTTTGAAAATAAGGCTTTAGTCGTCGCCATCCATTTACCCTTGTCTTGTGAACCTTCCCATCCATGTCAACTAGCTTATAGCTTCCATTTGGATATCTCCTTATGACCATGAATGGCCCTTCCCACTTGAACACAAGTTTAGCATCCTTTCTGTTATCAAAGCGGTTATCATAGCGTAGCACAAGTGATCCTTCCCTTATGTGTTTGCTAGCCAATTTCTTATTAAAGGTCTTCCTCCTCTCTTCAGCCTGCATGGAATAGTGTTGGACTGCTGCTTCTCTATCTAACTCCAGCCTCTCTAGATTCAAGATCCTTTCCGCTAACTTCTTATCTTGATTCTTCTCTTGACTGGCTACTAAAACACGCAAACTGGCCAGTTCCACCTCTATAGGAAGCAAAGCCTCTTGGCCATAGACGAGGTGAAATGGAGTATAGCCAAGTGAGGTTCTGAATGAAGTCCTGTAGGCCCAAAGAGCTGCACTCAATTTTTTATCCCAGCGCTTGGGGTGCATGTGTACTTGCTTGGTAATTATCTTACAAATCTGCCCATTTACTTTTTCGACCAAACCATTACACTGTGGGTAGTAGGGAGTAGAATGCATGTGCTTGATTTTTAGCCTTTCCATTAGCTCCCTACTAGGTTCGCCCTAAAACCGGGACCCCGATCAGAGATAATTTCCAAAGGTGTGCCAAACCTGCAACAAATATTTTCAAACACAAATTTTCCCACTTCTTGGGCTGTGATCCTACTAGTTGCTGAAGCCTCTGTCCACCTCGTCATGTAGTCCACACCCATTATGATGTATTTGTTGCCAGATTGAGTTCGTGGGAGTGGCCCTATTGCATCAATCCCCCATTTCTCAAATGGAGTTATGGGATTTTGTTCCTCATGCACTAGCTTCCTTGGTCCGGCCTTTTGGCAATCGTCACAAGTGTGGCACCAATGTTGCACATCTCGATGTAGACTAGGCCACACAAAACCGGCTTGGAGAATCTTCCTACTGGTTATTTCTTGAGCAAAATGTCCGCCACAAACCCCCTCATGGCAGATCTTAATCACATCCATAATCTCCTTTGCTGTTGGCACCCTTCTAAGCACTGCATCCTTTCCTTTGCAATATAACACATCATTTATCAAGCGGTATTTAGTGGCCTTAGTAGCTAGCCACCTTTTCTCACTCTTACTCATATGTATAGGTGCCTCACCATGCTCAAGAAAATAAAGCACATCTTGTAGTTGAAACTTACCATGAAACAAGGGAAGCTTTACTGTAATGATGCCCACCATTACCTCTTTCAATTTTTCAGCTGCTAAAGCATCCGCAACGCCACTTGTGCGCCTTGGCACAAAATAGATTTGGGGTTTCTGTAGCTTTCTCATGAGAGTTTTAGCTTCCCTCATTTTCACTGCTAAGTTATCATTTTTACAAGCCTAGATTCCTTTCATTTGCTTAACAATTAGCATAGAATCACCAAAAACATTAAGCCGAGTGATACCATGTGAGAGACACCACCTCAAACCTAAAAGCAAGGCTTGATATTCTGCCTCATTGTTAGAATGGACATCCTCCAAGCTGATACCTTCTCCATAAAGTTTGTCACCTTCGGGATTGAACACCACTATTCCTGCTGCCACTCTGTCTTTAATACGCTTGTAGGCCCCATCGAAGTAGAGGGCATGGGCATTCTCCACCTGTGGTGGCTCCTCAAGAGGAGGTGTTTCCTCTTTTACCTTTCCCTTCTCCTTTTCCTTCTTTTGATGGCATCTATGGGTCAACAAATCAGCTAGGCAAGCTCGAGTAGAATCCTCCATCTTGAAGGTGTAGTCAAACTCTTGGAGTTGTATCACCCACTTAGCGATTCTGGCTGAAACATCCATGTGCTGTAAGGCATAGGGAAAATGCTCTTCTGTCGTGATCACTGTGAATGGCCTAGGGAGAAGATAAGGACGAAACTTTCTTATAGCAAACATTAGAGACAAAACCATCACCTCGACCATCTTGTATCCTCGTTCTGATGATGTCATTACTCTACTAGAAAAGTAAACCAGTCTCATTAGACCAGTTTTAGCATCCTTTTGTATTAGTGCTGCTCTTAGATCATCTTCCCCAAAACTCGGATTGACAAAAAACTCCTGATCCCAACAAGGCTGTAAAATTATAGGAAGGGTGCTAAGAGCCTTCTTCACCTCGTGAAAGCACCTTTCGCTTTTGTCACTCCACAGGAGCTCCTCAGAGTGGGTTAGCTGTTGTAGTGGAAATATTAATTGGGAGAGGAAATGAATGAACCGCCCCATATATCGCACCTTCTGAATGAAAGAGGTTAGTTGCTTCACAGAAGATGGTGATGGCACCGCTAATAGGGCCTTAACTTTGTTTGGATCTGCTTCAATGCCCCTCTCACTTACGACATGCCCTAACAAAGTTACACTGCTTTCGCCAATGCGACACTTCTCATGGTTTAATTGCCCCCCCATTTGTGCAAGGCGGTTGAAAGCTTCATCCACCTTTCCTAGATGTAAAGCCTTAGAACTATAAATACAAAAGTCATCAATAAAGACCCTAATGGGTTTTCCGAAATATGGCTGGAAGACATAATTCATGAATAATTCATGAATCGCTGGAAGGTAGCTGGGGCATTTGTTAATCCAAATGGCATTACTTTGTAAGCAAAACAACTGCAAGGTGTAATGAAGGTGGTCTTCTGTTGATCCTTCTCAGCTATTCGGATCAGGAAATAACCTGAATACCCATCACAAACAGTGTATCTCTCATGCCCGGCCACCTCGTTGAGTATTTCATCGTGAAAGGGAAGAGGAAAGTGATCTGTAGTTGCAGCATTTAGCGGCTTGTAATCCACACAAATCCTCCATTTTCCATTCTTCTTGGGTATCACCACCACAAGTGAAACCCACTTTGAGTCCCCTATTGGATAGATGAAGCCTGCCTTTAAAAGTAGTTGCACCTCAATGAGTAGAGCGTTTTGTTGAACTACTCCCAATCGTCATAGTCACTGCACCACTGGCCGTTCTCCCTCTTTTAGATTAATGTGATGTTGTACTGCTGTCACACCTATGATGTGTTCATAATCAGAAATAAAAAGTGCAGAGTGTTTTATCACCACTTCCATGTAGGCTGCCTTCTCCTCAACTGATAAATCCTTAGCCAACATTTTTTCTAACCCCTCCTTCTTGACCTTTGGAAGCTGCTGCGGAATTTCACTACTAGAAGGCCCTTTTAATGTAATCCCCATCACTTCTAGAGAGCTTTCTTTCTCCTCATTAGAAGACTCTCCCTCTATCATAGATGACCAACCCTCGCTGGAACTCCATTCATCAGCGGTGGTCTCTAACACAAGATCCTCCTATCGGCCCTCCTTCATGTTGTAGATAGTGCTCTTCAATTTTTTATGCAGCTCCTTTTGTGGCCTTAGCTCTAAAGCCCCTGTCTCCCAATCTTGTTTGGCTTTCATTCTCATTAGCCATGGTCGCCCAAGAATGAGCAGATAGCCGTCCCCCTTCACTGGCATCACATACATGTCAAGCTCCAATTGCACTCCACACACCTTTACCTTGACTTTCTTTATAACTCCCAAACAAGTTACTACTACATTGTTAGCCATTTTGGCCCCAAATTTAGTAGTTTCATTTACCTCTAGTCCCAAACGATGCATCAACTTTTCCGTCATGACACAAATCTATGCACCTCCATCCACATATGTCTTTGACACTCTCTGCCCATTGATTTCAGCTTCCACTAGAGGCGCAATATCTTTCATCTTTCTAGCATGGATTGCATTGACATGTCTATTCTTCATGGGTCTAATGCTTACCATCTTTGACCATTGTCGCCGCACTGTTGGAGATAGATGTAGTAATTGGGGCCATGAAATTTTTGGCCCTTGATTCCTCACATCAGCAAGCAAATCATAAGCTCTAGTACCTTTACCCAGGGAAAAATCATCTGGCTCAATGTATCGGCGTGAGCGAGCCCTCCTCTTTTTACTGTTGCGTGTCTTTGCAGCCATTGATGACTCTGCCTCCTCTTCCATATTTTCAACCTCCTTTAGTGGTGTAGGCTCCATTCTCTCAATTCTCCGGGCTTTCTTCATCGGCATTGCTTCACCCTCTACTACTTTGGCCTTCCCTTTGACATCACTCTCATCTAAACTAATTATCCTAACATCATGATTCTCTGGCGGTTGGACAGGCAAGAGCGGCACCTCTGCAAGTGATCGAGAATGCTGGAGAACTTGAACCGGTGGTGGAGGCCCTGGATTCGGTGGAACAAACCTTTCCCTAGGTGGTGTCACTTGTTGTCCCCTCCTTGGTTGGAACCCATTTCCTGAAAAACGCCTAGGATGAGGGCAAAAGTACATACCATGGCCAATCTCCCCACAATTATAGCAAACATACTCTCTTTCTTGTCTCCTTGGACCTCGATTGCCTTCATTTATGAGGGGAGGGGGTTGTACTCCTTGTACCAAATTTAACGAAAGGCTTTCAAGTTGATTAGTAATGCATTGTAGGAGCTCTTGTTGTGGTATCTCCGGTTCAGGTGGGGCCTCTGCTATTTCTCTAGGCCTTGGCATGGTTGGTAAAACCTGCATGGGCTCAACTCCCCCCTTCAACTGGGCTTGATACTTCAATTTTCTATCTTTCTCCCTTGCATAAGTGACTGATTCTTCATAGGATGTGGGAAACTTTCCTTTTACCTTCTCCCTTAGTAGAGGATGGAGTCCGGCTAGAAAAAATCTTTCTTAAGGCAATCAGGTACTCTTTCTCCCTCGGCTAAAGAGGCTGTCCATTTATCCCACAATTTTATAAACATGCCTTCACATGCTTGGTAATCCCCTAGTAAGGTTTGGCGAAGATCTAAGAGTTGTCTCCAAATATCTTCAGGTGGCTCTATATCTTGGTACTTGTACATGAATGCGGTCTTGAGATCCTCCCAATTACCCCTTGTAGCCTCCGGGAGAGCTTGATACCATACTCGAGCATCACCCTTTAGAACTAAAGGAAAGGCCCGTACTTTGGTTGCTTCATCATCCCGGCCTGTGACTAGGAAGGCCATTTCTAAGTCATCCAAAAAGTCTAGAGATTTCTCCCCTTTGTGCCCAAAAAAACTTGGAAAATTCATGATAGGAAGATTGTGAGAAATGCGGAATCTAGAGCATGGCAAAACCAGAAGCTATGGAGGATGGAAGGAGAAGTGTGGACTCATGATGAAAAAGACACTGTTTGTTACACAAGTGAATTAGGTTCCAAGATTGAGACTTGGACTCATAAACACAATCTTGTGTATGTGGACAATGACATTGACACTTCACTGAAAAGAAAAGAGTACTATCATTGCATTAAGAAAAGGAAGCAAGTACAATGCTTTATAGGAAAGTAAGAAACTGCAGTAGGCACCATTGTGCATATGGGATAAGTTAGCCTGCATATCCTTGACCCTGGAGCTCCATACAAAGAGGCTGTTTGAGTGAGTGTGATTGCTGATTCTCAACACCCCTCCTCAATCACAACTAGAAAGGCACAAAGTGTGTAGAGGTTGTAATGAGAACCACCTGCAAAGTGTGGGCATACCACAAACATGGCAAAACATCAGAGGCTGTCGCAGAAAAGGCTAAGTGTGGGTACCATAAACATGGTGGACATCCAGAGGCTGTAACAGGGGCCTCACAAAGTGTACAGGGACTGTAATGCCAAGTTACATAAGGAGTTTTACAAAGCTTATGGCAGGAAGCATTAGGGCAAGGAAGTACAAGGCTTTTAAAACAGTCTATCAGAGTTATGAGAGTAGAAGGACTGATGAGTCTTGTCCTTCCAATCCTGGTGGTCTTCATCTTCATCTTCATCTTCATCTTTTGGTCCATGGTCTTCTTCTTCTTTTACAGCTGCAAGATAGGCCTTTTGGGACCTCTTCCTAGCATGACAGAACTTTTCAGTATGTCCGGTACTTTTGCAGAAGTCACAGAAGAGTGGTTCCCTTTTACTTTTGTATCTATTGTTTACATATAACGTTTGTTCATCCTTTGAAGTACTGGGCTCTTCTTTGCTTTTAGGTTTCTTTTCTTCTTCTAACAGTGATGCCTCGATATCAACAAGTTCAGGATTTGGCATGTTGATTAAAGTTGTTTATACATTATTATATTCAGGAGGCAAACTCTTAAGTAGAACACCGATGCAAACATCTTCATCCATTTTAATGTTGATTCCTGCAAGTTGGGTTAGGAGTCCTTCCATGTAATTGAGATGTGTAGCAAGTGATGTGCTGGACTTCATTTCAAGCCTGAAGAACTCAATCAGGAGACCATACTTTGATGATTTAGATTGTGCACCGAACAGGATGTCAAGTCTTTTCCATGTATCTTGTGAGGTCTCATAGTTATCCATATGGTGGATATAACTGTCGTCTAGCTCCAGTTTGATCATGTCCTGGGCTCTGTCATCATTCTTTTGCCAAGTAGTTGCAAGGTCCGTGTCCCGAGGTTTCTTCTCTTTGCCATTTGTGATGGCCCAGAGACCCTTTTTCATCAAGATGAGCTTGATGTGGGTTTGCCAGGTGTGAAACCTGACTCCTTTGAATCGAGCATTTGGAGAGTCTTTTCCCATGTTGAGATTGCAAGACCAGTAGCAAATCAATACCATAATTCTGAGATTTTATCAGTAGAAGAGCAGAATGTAGTGTGTCAAGAGACACAGTTAATGACAGTGTGAAAACACACTATGTCAGTGTTGATGTTGAGCTTGATTCTTCTTGTTCGGGATTGTTCGGTCGTTCTTCAATCTTCTCAGGTCCTTCCCCTCCTTGATTTGATGCTGGGTCAATGGATTAGAGTGATAGAGGCTTGGGTTGAGTGTCAGGAGAAAGAAAAACTGAGAAAAAAAAGCTTGAGAAATTTTGGCTATGGTGGAATTAGGGTTTCTGAGACAGGGGCCTGGTTTTTCTCAGATTGTAGGAGCTATACTTGATCATTTTCAAAAAGTTTTACATGTCTAGGAAGTTGACTTCATGAGTTATCAAAACCCCATGATAATCGTCAAGATCGTGGACTGTATGAAGCATGCAGGTAGCTCGAACAGATTCGGCGCAGTTCAGGACAGTGATGACGAATTTGTGCAATGTCGGGGTCAGGGCACAGCAATCTGATCGATTTTCATGCCAGAATGAAGTGCCTTGAGTAGAAGAACAACTCCCTAGAAGAAATCAAGAGCTGAAATGGCCTGGTTGAGAAGTTATTGAAGCTCCAAGTGAGGTAGGTCCTGTCTGGCTATGGCAGACACAGAGCAGAGATTGAGAATTTTCACAATGCTGAGCTTCAGATGGTCAAATGTCCTGGATTGATGTGATACAGGGAAGCTTTGTGAGTTGGGGAATACTTTTCCAGAAGGAAGCTCCAAGAGATTTGACTTGTGGAGTGAGATATAAGCAGCTCAATCTGACAGGGTGCTGCTGGCTATGGCTGCCATGAAAGTCTCAGTGAGAGTAGAGTTGGGAGATGAAGTCATGAGCTGGCATTGAGCTAGATTGAGGTTGAGAGGAATCAAGAGAGGCTAGAGAAGCAATGCCATGCCCAACTGGGCTCTGATACCATGTGAGAAATGCAGGATCTAGAGCATGGCAAAACCGGAAGCCATGGAGGATGGAAGGAGAAGTGTGGACTCATGATGGAAAAGACACTGTTTGTTACACAAGTGAATTAGGTTCCAAGATTGAGACTTGGACTCATAAACAAAATCTTGTATATGTGGACAATGACATTGACACTTCACTGAAAAGAAAATGGTACTATCATTACATTAAGAAAAGGAAGCAAGTACAATGCTTTATAGGAAAGTAGGAAACTGCAGTAGGCACCATTGTGCATATGGGATAAGTTAGCATGCATATCCTTGACCCTGAAGCTCCATACAAAGAGGCTGTTTGAGTGAGTGTGATTGCTGATTCTCAACAAAGATGTTGATCTAGCTCAATACAAAATAAAGATGAACACGTCTAGGCCCAAATCATATCTTATTAAGGGTAGAATAAATGGATTTACAGATGCATTAATCTCAGCAAGACGATGAGGACCCAATAAGACCCTTATAATATTTTGAAACCTGAGCTTTGTGCTAACAATTATATGCATGGTTTGTCTAGCAAGTGGACGGATAGGTCCGTACAAATCCCTATGGTTCATGGGATACACTTAGAATAGAATGAATATGTGCACATTAAAGGAGATGTTATAATCCAAAATAGGGAGTATTATGGGATCATGGGACAACAAGATCTCTCTCAACCTCTCAGCTCCAAAATAGAAGACCAACCTTTGCTGAAAATGTATCTTTCTACTAATGCACACATCCACCCAAATGTTTTGAACCGATTCAAAGTTGTAGAAAGTAGGAGTAGTCATTTATGCATTAACTACAAATTTTCACTACAAACTTTCATGAAGCGTGTTGTTGAAGCTATGGCCTCTTAGATCCCACCATTCGAGAGATGCACTGATTAGCATAGCTTTTGTGTGACCATCATTAGCCTTGTAAAGTTCATAGGCTTCGATAGCTATCTTCTCAATTACTTTGAGTCTTCTTGCTAGTAGTAGTTGAAGCGCATCACCATATGTAACCTCTCGCCAATACCACACACCATTGATGTGTAACTCACCCTCCAAAAACTTGTTAATTCCCGAATTTGAAAGTGCCTTCACCGCTTGAAGACAAAGCTCCTTAAGGAGTGTCTTTACACCAGACACCAAGCACTCAACACAATGCCTTGACCTAGAGACTTGATGAGAGCAAGATTTCTCATGAAGCAAAGAAGGGTGTGTGTAATTAACTTGCTTTACCCGCATACGTGTCGTTTGTCGATAAAGATCCTTCTTCTCTTGAGCTTCTTTTGGAGACCATAGCGGTACTCTTGAGCGGTGAATCCCTTGAATAGGGTTTGATGAAGATTCCTCCTTAGTGATTTCTTGACAAACACTCGTTGAAGAAGAGGACAACTCCTTAGATGTTTCTTTCTTCATAGAAGTTGTAGAGCATAGCTTGAGAACTCCTCAGCAGGGGGCACCAAAAATGAGGGCTGAAATGATGAACAGGTTGCCTCTTACCCATCCAACCTCCAATCCTCACTAAGAGAACTAAAGAGGGGCACCACCTAGCCAAAGGGAGGATGGGCTAGGACATCCTTTTTCTCAAAGAGAATCAAGAGAACCAAGACACAAATTTACAAGAGAGAATATATGTACTAGACACCATATTAGAGTATGAGAGAGAGATGAGGGGAGAGGGAGATAATAGGAGAAGAGATAGAGGAAGCTTGCCATTATGCTACATGGAATGAGAAGATGAGAAGAGAGGGAGATAATAGGAGAAGAGGTAGAGGAATCTTGCCATTATGCTACATAATAAAAGAACTCACTCATAGCTCACCTCAAAGAGATAAGGGTATTCTAGAGTGCTCTCATGGGCTTGTCATTGTCCTCCTTCCCCCTTCTTCATTCTCCATGGGCTCTTTATATAGCCTCCATGAGAGATTAGATTAAGCTAATCTTCTTGATTAACATAATCCTAGATGATGTATGGCATCTTTGAAAATATGGAGAATAGTGGATGGGACAAGTCCCCACCTTGGTCATCATGCAAGAAGCCAAGGGTGGTGGTAGACAAAATAGAGAAATGGAGCTAGATTACAAGAGGTGGGTGCCCAAAGCACATTATTATAATATATTTACAAGAAAGATAGAGTGGAAAGTTGGTGTGGTGAAAGAGAGAAGAAAATTGCATGTAGCCAGCAGTCTGTGCCTTCGTAACTTCAAATCCATGAGGAATTTGAAAAAAGTTTCTTCTGCAACTTTGTAGACCATATCGAAAACAATCGGGCATCGCAAGAATTTTCTTGAAATTATCTTTTTCTTGGGAGTTATTGAGATTATAAAAAACGGCTTCTAAAAGCTGCTTTGACTTTAGTCCCCCATATGTATATAAATACATATAAGCATGTGACAAAAGGGGTCCATGCTTGTAAGCTTTTGTGAAAGATCCAAATGACACCATGATGTGGATATTGACTTGTGTGCTAGGGTGAGGTATCCTCTAATGATGGTGATAGATTCCAAATCTTAGTGATGCAGACGAGGCCCATGTGTAGTTGGAGGCTAGTCCTTTGAAAAATCTATGCACTCATTCAACTCCTAGATGTAATCCACTTCCATCTTCACTAAGATAACCATCCCTTTTACCCTTTACATTGACATGCCTCCTAAGAACTTGTTCCCCCCATTTGCTACAGTTATCATAATCGAGAAGCAATGTAGCATACCTAGTGCTTAAAGAGTAAACCCAAAGTGATATGGTAAGCTCTTGATAGGGGCTTTGGCCAAATTTTGTGGTAATAATCCGGGATGTAAAAAGCCCGGATCAATGGGAATGCCTATGCATGTATACTAGATACCAAGCAAAATGAGCTGTCAATGTCACCAAAGGTTCTAGAGATTGTGAATGTTGTTGAGAAAAATGAAGGTAGTTCTGGTATGCTTGTTTGACAGTTGTCCAATCTCCTGGAATTATTGGCTAATTTATCTGAGGTCCTGTAAGAGAATCAGTCGAGCTCCATCCTCTTCTTCTTGGAATCTGCTAATCAAACCCTTCATATTCACTAACCAACTGAGGGGACTGAGAGATAGAAGTGGCAGGAGAGAGAAGTGGAATAAGTAAAAGAGGATAAAGAGAGGGGTAGGCAAAATCATAAAAGGAGGAATAGGTTAAAGAAGGAGTGGCTGAAAATTTTAGGAAATCAGTTAGGAAGGGTGTTAATTGATAAATAGGAAAGGTAGAAGGTACATGGATAGATGGAGAAGGGCATGGTGGAGAAGGGGAAAAAAACTCTATCTTCGATAAAAGAGCAATAGGTAAATATGGGAATTTGAGAAAAATATTGAGGTTGGAAAAGAATGGGTAAGATTGCTGTTGAATTGGTTTGGTAAAGGGAAAGATAGGTATCATAACGGTGAGCCATTTGTTGGTAGTACAGTAGGCTAGGAACAGAGGGACCTAAGATAGATCTTCTCTGATAGCCATCAAAAAAGGTTGAATCAAATGGATTATTTTTGGAAAGGTGAGCTAAGAGATCCACCATCAGTTGGTTAGTGCTCTGTACATAGGTAGAAGCTGTGTTATGTCGTTGATTCAAGACCACAGAATCAATCATTGAGTGCCAGAAATTATCAAGGCAAGTAGCCACTTTTGAGAAGTAATTCTGGAACATGTCATCTATTCGCAGCTCCAAATAGTTGACATACAAAACAGCTTGTAAAATCACATCTCCCACATACCAGGCCATATCTACTTCATCTAGAATCAATAGATCTCCCCGTAGATACATATATGATAGCAACATGGTATCCGTTGTCACAGAATCTTCAAACACCATACAGACCACTTCTGTCAGTAACTCAGGAGACCAAGCCCCACTCCACCCATCCTTTGGAAGAGGAAGATCCATCGTTGAAAGCTTCATGTAAAAGGCCAACTTTTGCAATTGATAGTGGACAAAGAAAGAATAGTCCGGAGGAACATATTCCTAGAAATGCTCAAAGGTAGACCATAGTAGCAGATCCATCCTGGACTGCAATCTTTTCACTTTATCTTGGAATAAAGGACACAAGGTAGCCTGTCTCTGGAGAACTGCCAAGTCCTGCTGTGAGAGAGAAGGAATTAGGGGAACATTAGGGCTTGGAGGAACAGATCGTGACTGTGCCAGCTGGTCTTGCAACTGCTTGATTTGGGAAGCTTGTGATTCCACTGTGTCATTAGCAGTCTGTAAGGCTGAGAGTTTTGCATCTAAAAGAGTTTGAAACTTTGGGCTTCGTGGGACATCCTCTCCTTCTCCTCTGAGATTTTAGTGACCTCTGATTGAGCTTCTGTTAACTGAATCTTCAAAGAAGATATCTCTTCTCTTTGGGTCTCAATCATGTGGGTTTGTTGCTCCATCTGCTTAAATAGATCCGCTAGTGTCTCTTTAGCAGAGGCTAACTCCGATGTTGCCTTATGCAATTGGTCTTTGGACTGCATCAGTTCTTCATAAAAGGAAGCATACAGCTGTTGAACACAGGCAGTCTCACTGAAAGTTCAATTGAACTCTGGATGTCTTTACATAGGAATGGAATGGCATCTCTCGATACTAGACTATTCAGTGAAGGGACTGATATGTCCAAGGAACCCTCTCTATGTGCCCTGAACAGGTTGTTACATGTGAGATAAGCAAGGAGATCACTACCAGATGTAGCAGGAATTGTAACTGAAGGAAGAACTAAAGGAGCTTTATTTACTACCCGCTTCAAGCATTTTCGCTGAATGACTAGGGGAGGAGGAGAATCCAAATCCTCTATATCAATAGGTTATGACTCTTCTCAAGGCGGAGGAAGAGGTACTAGATCAGATGGAGGAGGTGGAGGCACACCCTTCTTTAAACTTGAGTATGTCAAGAAAGCAGACAGGTAGGATCCATAGGTGACGTTTGTGACATTGCCCCTAGTTACTTTGTTGGTAAGTGCTCCAATCAATAGCTACTCCTTTTAACACCATTTTGGAAGCTGTAAAGAGCTCTTTGGACAAGTAATGGGATGGTGTTTTTGCAGGCATAAACCTGTCTTGGAAAAGGAAACTCCTGAAGTGTTAATCACTTTCTTAACATCCAGAATTTCCGTGGTCTGTTTCTGTAACAGCTTTAAAATCTCATCGTTAGAGAATAGTTGTCGAGCTGTTACAAAGGGCTCTCCTTTGTAGGGAAGAGACAAAGCCTTCCCTAACCCTCGAGGTGTCAATGACATGGAAGTACCATGGATCAGTCCCGACTTCTTGCTGTATGAAGCAAGGAACTTATCACACATGGATGGATCTGCTGGAATCAAGGGGAATGAGGCAGCCACGAAAGTCGTGAGTCCTGCCTTCGCGATAGGCTCAAAAGTGAGTAGGGAAGAGTAATCCTTACTAACCAGTGGGACATACTGGATAGGGGGAGGAGCGTGAGGCGCCATTCAGATGGTAAATACACACACACCACAACACAGACAATCACAAAGAATGCCTGCAAAAAAACCACAGGGCTACCAAAAAGGAATCAATCCAAAAGAATGACACTCATACAGACATAGACGTAACTAACCCAGTTACCACCCCAGACAAGACACATCCTAGAAAAAATTCGACATGACCTCTACACATATGCAATCGAAAACTTCATGCGATGCAATAAACAAGCATCCAAATCCCCGTATCAGGCAAGAAAGAAAGAACTACACACCGCACCCGTAATCGTAACACATAGATAAATCAGACTACCATAAAGCCCATCCCACGAAGCGTGTTTATTAAAAAGGGGGAAAAAGAAGTGCAGTGAGGGGGAATTATTTTAATGAAGGGTTCATTTTAAGAAATTATTAACAATGGGTAACATTTTATTAGGTTATAAAGCTTAATAAGAAAACGGCGATTCCTTCTTAAAATTTTAATTACAAATTATTAAGTGGAAATGGTGCTTTAGCACAACCCGGACTACGATTCTCAGACTGGGTCTCTAAATGCAAATTCCTTAATTAAACATTAAGAGTGATGTGGAGCGCTTTTTTGCAAGTGCGTGCTTCTTCGTGACGGCTGGTTCATTTTTATTACAAATTGAGGTGCCTCTTAAGCACACGTAGCGCGTGCAAAGTGAACGGTATTATTAAATTGTGTGTTTAGCGTGAATGCACGTGGAAAATGTGGGTGAATAAATAGTTCATTTTAGCAATTAATTATGATTAAGAGAAAATTAAAATAAATAAAGCACACAAAATAAATACCTGGTAGGGGTCTGTATGCAATGACCTGAAGGCGCACGGAAGAGTCCCCCAAAAGCAATGAATCCAATCAAAGAAAATCAAAGGCCACTGACTGAACAATAAAAAAGAAAACACCTTAGTGGGTTTGTCGAGTTTTAATGTATTTGTAATTTTGTGATTTTGTATCTTGTTTGTTTTGTATTGATTATTTGGTTTGTTTTATGTGTTTTTTTTAAATTTAAATTTGTTATTATTTGTGGTTGGTGTTTGTTGTGGTTTTTGTTTGGTTGTTGTTTTTTGTTTAATAATAATAATAATAATAATGAAATCAGGATATATAGCATATGGATATGTGATGAACGGAAAAAATGAAAATTCATCCATGGAGGAAATATCCACAATTTATGTTATGAAAATAAGTTTTTTATTTTTATGTTTATTATGGTTTTCTTTTCAAAGAATATTGGTGCCTTGTATGAAAATATTTTGAAGTGAAAAAACAATGGAAAATGGTCAGGGGGTGGGTAGAATTTTTTTGAGATTTTTTTGAATTTTTTCTATATTTTTACTAATTTTAAATGAATTTCATGTATTTTTTAGGTAGTTTTGAATGAATTTTCAAATTTTCAATTTTCTATAAGTTTATTTGTTGAAATTTCCACCTGAGAGATATTCTTAAAAAAGGCAAAAATATTAGGGAATTTTTAAAAAATTTCTTGTAATATTTTTTAATTTAAATGAATTTTTTAAATTAATTAAATCAATTAAATGATGTAAATCAGATTAGTTGGGTAAGTAAGTAAGGTCAAGTTGAGTCAACTAAATCAGGTTAGTCTAGATAAGTCAGGTAAGTCAGGTAAGTCAAGTCTGGGCGAGTTAGGTTAGCCATGGTTAATTAGGTTAGTCTGAATTAGTCTAGGTTAGTTAGGTCAATTAAGTTAGGCTAGGGTCAATTAGGTCAAGTTAAGTTAGTCTAGGGTTAGTTCTATCTAACCAGGGTTAGACTAACTAACCTAGGGTTAGTTAGTGGGGGGTGGAACTAACCTGAGTTAGGTTAGTCAGACTAACTACAATTGGGTTAGTGGAAACCTAACCCTAGTTAGGTTAGTAGGAACCCTAACTCTAGTTAGGTTAGTGGAAACCCTAACTCTAGTTAGATTAGGGTAACTAAAGCGGGGTTTAGTAACTGAAATTGGGTTTATTTTTAACTGGAGCTAGGTTAGTTTTTAACTAAAGCTAGGTTAGTGTTAACTAAACATAGGTTAGTTTCTAACTAATTAGAGGTTAGTGTCTAACCTGGCTGGGGTTAGATGGTGGGAGGAGGAGGAGGAGGAGAAGGGGAAGTCGGTTGGCCGCGTAGGTGGCGGAGGCAACGAGTGGAAGAGGTGGTGGCGGCGATTGGAGGAGGCCGCAGTGGCGCTACGATGAGGGTGGAGGAAGCCACTCGAGGAGACGGCAGTTGGAGGAGGCCGCGGGGGCGCTGCGGCGAGGGTGGATGAAACCCAGGAGGCGGCCGACGAGTAGGCGCAGCGGCGGACGGCAGCGCCTGAGGGAGACAGGAGGCGGAGGGGGCAGAAGTAGCAGGCAGGGGGGGAAAGAAGGCCGCGAGAGGGAGAGGGAGGAGGTGGTTGGAGGAGGGACCGCCGGAGGAGGAGGTACTGCGACAAAAGGAGGCCAAGGGAGGGAGAAAAGGTGGAGGAGAAGAAGGAGGGGAAGAAGAAGAACAAGCAGGAGAGGAAGAGGAGAAGGGGAGGAGGAGACAGGAAGGAAGAGGAGGAGAGGAAGGGAAGAACCGAATCGCAACGGTAGCCTACAGGTTTTTTTTCTTTTTTTCTTTCTTTTCCTTTTTCTTGTTTTTTTTTTCTTTTTATGTTCTTTTATATTTTCATTTGTGAGTTTAGTGTATGTGTTTTTTTTTGTTTTTTTTCTCTTTTTTTAGTATTTTTTAATTGTTATTTTTTAAAAAAAATTGTGTATAGTTTTATTTTTTTGGTTTCTTTTTTATTTTAAACAATGAAAAAAAAGAAATAATAAAATAAAAGAACACATCCCCAGCCCGTGCGCATTCACAGGCAGGGGTAAAAAAATTTGCAATAACGGGGTCAAACAAGCAGGGACAGGGATGCACGAGCCACGGACGCCACGAGGGCGTCCCGAGGCGCGTAAAACCAAAAACAGGCGCGTTCACGCGCGAGGCGAGAAATGTGGTTAACGAAAAAAATTAATAAAATTTAATAAAATCCAAACCGTGTCTCGGATAAAAAATCCGTAAAAAGGAAAAATGGACCGGGAGACGAGGGAAAAATGTTGGAAACATGCCACATGGGTTCCATGACAAAATCAGGGTATTCACATGGGAAAAACGCAAAAAATAAACCTGAAAACGCATATGAGCATTAATATCGGAAAATCCGCACATCGGAATGAAATACGGAAAGAAGGAAAAGTGGGCAAAACAATGTGGCCAACAATCCTATCATGAGGAAACACAGTTCCGATCAAGATAGGACGTGTTCATATGGGAAAAACCCCAAAAATGGACCGCAAAATGGACTCGAAAATTAATACAGGAAAAACCGTGCGTCGAAATAGCAGACGGTAAAAATGAAAAATTTCCAAAAAAAAGGATTCACATGGCTGGTGCATCAAAACTCAGTGTGAGGAAAATTAGGATGGGTTCACGTGGAAAAAACACGAAAAATGCACCGGAAAACACTGGAAAAAAATAATAACTAAAAACCCGACAGTCAAAAAAGGGGGGAGGAAAAAGGAAAAAGTGGGGAAAGGCTGGCAGGACACGGCTATCAAATCAAATTGGAATTCTTGTGAAAATAAGGCAGGTTCACATGGAAAAATGTGAAAAATATGCACGAAAAATGTCTGAAAACCCGCAAAAATTAATAACGGATGAACCGTGCATCAAAAGGTCACTGAGTAAAAAGGAAAAATATCAGGGAGAATGGGTAGGACAGGGTTGGTGCATGAGATCAGGGTTCCGAAGCAATCATGATGCATTCACATGGAAAACTATCCAATTTACAAGAATTGCTTCAAAAATTAATAACTGGAAAACCGTCTGCTGGAATAGGGTTGATAAAAAGGAAAAATAGGCAGTTCGAAGGGACAAACAGGGTTGTAAGGTTGGATTGAGTTTTTTGTGAACAGAAGGTCCGTTCGTATAAAGGAGGCCCAAAACCAAGAATAAGGGCAAATGGTCAAGGAACAACCCCGAGGACAGGGTGAAATAGAATGTAAGGGTGAGGAAGGGACCCCATCAGGGTAAAATGAAATCACAACATAGATACATGATTAAAACAAGGTATGTGCATGGGGGTATGCAACATGGACGCGCAGGGACGCGTCCCCACACTTAAGACGTTAACAGGAAGGAGAAACCAAACTTCACGAACCTAGTACTCCACATCAGACCAACCACAAATGTCCCCACACTTAAAACATGACCATCACTGAGAAACAAAAGGTGTAGGGTGAGAAAAACTTGGCCCATATTGCCGAGAAGGAATATCAACTATCGAGGTTGCGTCTGGTGTCGTTGTTGGCAAAAGGTAACAAGGTGTCTTCACAGCACACGTCCTTCGTCCTTCATTGCAGGGATCACGCGGCAACACCCAGGAAGGTAGCTGGTTGAAGGAATCACAGGAAATTCGTCGATAGCAAGGGATATTGCACTCAACTCACGATCACTCAAATGGATGGAAAGAGCAGGCACTCACCCCATTACTAATGTCACTCGAGGAAATCAAGATGAAACCCATAGCTCACACCCGGTTTAGAAATCGACAAGGGAATGGTGCGAAGAGAGTATGCCAGGGTGCACAATTGATGATGCATCAGTGCGTCCAATCCGTTTGGCATAGGTGCAAGGAGAAAGGCCAGGGAGCCTTGCAGTGCAGTGTATAGAGCAGAGTGATGTGCCATGTGCCGATGGTAGAAACCCACCCCGTGGGTGCATAGAGAAACGAGAACTTACCTGACTCCAAGGGTTGTAACGTCCCTCAATCCTCACCTCTTGGTAATGGATTGAAGAAACTCCAGTCACACTCAGCCCACCCTCTTTCTCATGCTCTGTTGATAGATACAGAGGGCAGCCCTTTCTTGAAACCCGTTGATGTAATCCTCACGATCACTTGTGCAGATGTTGTATACCTTGTCCGCATTTGATGGTGCAACTGTGCATCCCGCCCTGTGCCTGCATACAGTGCAAGAAGGAAGGCCAGGGAGCCTTATAGTACAATGCACATGAAACAGATCGTGCATTGTGTATTGAGAGGCCCATCCCGTGCATGCAACACTCCGTGCACACATCTCACCTCTCATTTGATTTGAAGGGAAAGACTGGTCACTCACCCCACCCTCTGTCTCACGCTCTGTTAGATACAGAGGGCAGCCCATACTCACATCCCCATCCTGTTAGGATGAAAGCTCACATCACTCAAGGGGTTGTTGATGAAGATCATGTCGGTTGTTGTTATCATGAGGATCTTGAAGCCGAGGCATACCCAGGGAGGCAGCCTACAAGTCTCATACTTCAATGATTGGTAAGAAAAGTCGTCTGTTAAGAAGGGCAGACGGACTGATATTATAGAGACAGCGCACCAAGGGAGGTGGCTTCAAATTACTTTCTGAAGAGGTTCTGCTGGTGAGTCAGCTCTCTTGAACTGCGGGGTGTTACCACCTTTTCCATAGTCAGCTTCTCGTCCAAGAGTGTTTCCACCTTTTCTTGGAACAAGGCTTGTTATGACAGGGAATTTCTACATTTTCTACCATAACAGTTTTGTTGTTTTTTTTTCTTTTTTTCTTTTTTTTTTCTTTTTCCTATTTTTTTCTTTTGTTTGTTTTTTTTTTCATTAAGAAAGAGAATGGTAGAAATACCATATGTTAGGACCAACCTCACCACTATTGTTGGATCAGACGAGAAGAGAACAATGTCGGGTTGAGATGTTTCTGTGAGGGGGTAGCAGAATGAGACCACCTCATAAGGAGAATCATAAGGGCTATCAGAAGCATGACAAGAAGGACAGTGCAACACCCAAAAGGAAAGGGGTAGGTCGACTGTGATTGTAAAGATCCCCAGGGAAGGAAGTACTTCTTCAGACGATAACCATTGATCAGGAAAGGATCATCAGAGGCATCAATAGTCTGTACTTGAACAGAGCCGTTAGGATTGACGGCCAGTACCTTGTACGGGCCCATCCACCGTTGTTGGAGCTTGCCAGGAAACTTGCCAAATCTTGAATCATAGGCTAGAACAAGATCACCTTCTTTGAACTCCATGTGCTTGATGAAACTGTCATGATAGGCCTTGCATTGCACTTGAGTGGTTTCCATGCACTGTAAGGCCATCTGTCCTATCTCATCCAAGCATTCCAAGTGCAAGAGATGGCGTTGTAGTGACTCATTATCTCCCAAGCATTCTTTAACTGCCACTTGCAAAGAGGGCAATTCCAGCTCAACAGGGAAGACAGCTTCTGTACCATACACTAGCTAGAAAGGGGTCTGTCCTGTTGCTGCCTTATGAGAGGTTCTGTATGCCCAGAGGGCCTCTGTAAGTCGATCGTCCCAGTCGCGACAATGTGCGGCAATCGTTCTTGTCAGAATCGAGTAGAAGATGCGATTGGTGACTTCAACTTGGCCATTGGCTCGGGGGTAATAGGGAGTGGACTTACGATGGCGGATCTTATACAGCTCAATCAGCTCCTCCATGATTTTGTTAAGGAAATGAGTACCTCTGTCACTTACTAGCTCGAGGGGACTGCTAAAACGAGTGATAATATTCTCATACATAAACAGGGCTACACTATTACCATCGTTCCCCTTCAGGGCTTTAGCTTCACACCACTTTGTGACATAATCCGTACATACTAGGATGTATCTGTTCTGCTTCCATCTGGTGGGTGGATCAATGGGACCCACAAAATCAATCCCCCACTTCTCGAACGGCTTTAAGGGAAGGATGGGTTGCAATGGCATGGCACTTGTTTTCGTGGGTTTCCCCATTCGCTAACAAGCATCACATCTCTTGCAGTAGTCATATGCGTCCTTGTGGAGGGTCGGCCATCAGTATCCTGCTAATAGAGCCTTCTTGGCTGTCGCTTCTCCTGCGAAGTGTCCATCACATGGTTCGTCATGGCATGCTTTCAATACTATGCCGATTTCATCCCCTGCAACACATCTATGCAACACTTCATCTTTGCCTTTCTTGTACAATGCACCGCCTAGCAAAGTGTAGGGGGTTGATTCTAGCAGAAGCTTCTTTTTCTCACGACTTGAGATGCCAGGAGGATACTGTTGAGTTGCTAGGAGGTTGGCTATGTTTGCATACCAGGGAGTAACTGTTTCAACTAGAAACAAGGAAGCGTCAGGAAGGTCTGGATCATCCTATTCCTCTTCTTCTGTTTGAGGGATCCGTGATAGATGATCGGCTAGGACATGGGAATGGCTAGGCTTAGTGACTACTTCAAAGTTGAACTCCTGGAATAGGAGCAACCATCTCATCAGTCGTCCTTTAACATCTACTTTGTTCATCAAGAAAGACAGGGCTTCATGATCCACGTAGAACTTGAAATGCGTTGACAATAGATAGCGTCGAAACTTCTCCAGTGCAAACACCATTGCCAAGCACTCAAGCTCTGTCACACTGTATAGTTCCATTCCCTATCAGTGACCTTTCAGCTTGCATAATATATCGGTTGATCGAATTTAGAGGGGCCCTTTTGACATAGGATAGCACCTAGCCCTTCAACTGATGCATCGGTGTGCACATGGAACTCCTTCGTCCAATCAGGAGGTTGTAAAATAGGCGCTTGGATTAGGCATTGTTTTAGGATATTAAAGGCTTCTTCACAGTCATCCGTCCAAAGGAAATCAGCTTCTTTCCTTAGGAGCTTGTGAGAGGGGTTGTCTTAGTTGCAAAATATGCAATAAATCTCCTGTAGTAGCCCACATGGCCAAGAAATCCTCTTAATTGCTTGAGGTTTGTTGGTGTTGTTAAGGCGGTAGTCTTTTCAATCTTTGTCAGGTCTGTTGCAATCCCTTGTGCAGAGACAATATGGCCCAACAGAACTCCTGAGGAGACACATTTGTCGGGGTTGAGAGAGATCCCATACTCTTGGCATCTGTCAAAACATTGCTCTAGGTGTCCCCAGTGCTCACGGATCAAACTATAGACATAGAAGTCATCAAGATACACCTCTATGAAATCATGCAGATGATTCTAGAAGGCAGCCATCATTACTCGTTGGAAGGTGGCAGGAGCATTACAGAGCCCAAATGGCATCTACAGAGTGAAGGTTATTTTGGATTGGTCCTCTTCTGCGATTTGGACTTGGTTATATCCACTAAATCCATCCAAGAGGGAATAAAGCTCATGGCATGTCACTGTGTCCAACAGTTGGTCTATAAAAGGGATAGGGAAGTGATCCTTCTTCGTCTTCGAATTCAGATTTCGAAAGTCGACACATATTCGAAGTTTCCCGTTCTTCTTGGGTACTACCACAATGGGCGAAACCCATTCACTGTTAGCCATGGGATAGATTAACTCTGCTTCAAGAAGTTTCAATAATTCAACCTTCACCAGAGTAGAGTAATTAGGATTCATACGTCTTTGTCTTTGCCTTACAGGTTTGGCATCGAGCTCTAGGTCAATGTGATGTTGGCATACTGTGGGATCAATCCCCTTTAGGTCTTTATAGGACCAAGCAAACACATCTAAGTTCTCCTTGAGTAGATCTCGCAGGACCACTAGTTCTTCTTTCGAAAGATTGAGACCCACTTTCAGGTGACGTTCAGTACCCTCAGTATCCAGGAACGTCACTTGTCTTTCACCTTCCACTTCACAGATAAACGTCCCACGGATTGCTTTTGGATAGAGGTCTGACTCTTTCAAGAGAGTAGTATCCTCGTCTGATGTCCCACTAGAACCAGTGTCCTTCTTCTGAACAGATGACTCATTCATCTGTTTAGGTTGCTAGAAGGGTATCAGAGCTTTATTTGCTTTTGTGTAAGTGGTGATTTCTTCTGGACTTAGGGATTCATCTTCAGAAGATGTATCCAGGAATGTCACGTAGCACGGACCTTCTAGGGGCCGTGGCTCTGATGGCTCTAACTTCTGTTGGCAGGGGGTATCATCATTATCTTTTCTCTGGACTGAATAGTTAGGGTGATAGGAGCCACCAGTGAACTTACTTTTTACGCTTTTAATACATTGCTTATACAGATTCTGCATACTTTGTGGTCCATTGATCAACCCAAACGGCACCATGGTCATTCCATCCAGTACCCTGAGATATTCGGCCTCTGAGGTCTCTGTAGGGACATCAACAAGATCATCCTCTATCAGAGGAAATTCTTCATCTGCACTTTCATAACCTGCTTCGTTTTCTTCCTCATCATTTTCATCCTCTTCCTCTAGAGGCTCTGTCTCTGCTTCTGTAGAGGCTCTATAGGAGAAGAACAAATCTTCTACCTCTGCATCTGCTTCTGCTTCTGTCACCAGTTCTAACTCTGCTTCTGCCTCTAGCTCTAGCTCTGGCTCTGGCTCTGGCTTTGTATCTGTATCTGTTACTGTCATAACCTGCTTCGTTTTCTTCGTCATCATTTTCATCTGCACTTTCATAACCTGCTTTGTTTTCTTCCTCATCATTTTCATCTGGACTTTCATAACCTGCTTCGTTTTCTTCCTCATCATTTTCATCCTCTTCCTCTAGAGGCTCTGTCTCTGCTTCTGTAGAGGCTCTATAGGAGAAGAACAAATCTTCTACCTTTGCATCTGCTTCTGCTTCTGTCACCAGTTCTAACTCTGCTTCTGCCTCTAGCTCTAGCTCTGGCTCTGGCTCTGGCTTTGTATCTGTATCAGTTACTGTCTCTGTGACTGTCTCTGTACTTGCTCTGTCTCTTTTCTGTAGCCGCTCTGTATCTGCTCTGTCTCTATACTGTCTCTGCTCTGTAACTGTATTGTCTCTGCTCTGTCTCTGCGATTGTCATGTAACAGGGAGAACAGTACATCCATGCTTCTATTTCACTGTCAGAGGTGATTTCAGAAGTTAATTCTAGTTGAGGCAGGAGATATTCTCCCATGGATAAGGGTTTTACATTCCGTGGCAGTTGGCTTACAGTGCCCACTGTTAGGGACTGTGCCTCTGTTTTCTTAGGAAAGATCTGCTTAACAGCCTCTTCATCTCCTGATGTACCATATGTTACTTTGCTAAAGGAGTCAGTTATGACTTCAACGGATGTGGATCCATTTCCTTTTTGCGATCCATACAGCTTTAACACTGCTTTGTTGGTCCTCTGCCTAGGGTTAGGGTTCCTTTGAACCAATCCCTCATGGCTCTTACTTCAAAAATCCAAGGTCTTCCCAACAGCAAAGGGTACAAGGTCCCATAAGAATTTGGTTTGACCACTAGATATATCAGCCAATAGTCTCTTCCTGCAAGGGTTTTTTTTTTGTATGGGAGGATGCCCAACGGTTTGACTCTACTTTGGTCTGCCAATCTGATAAGCCACTGTGTAGGTTGAATTCCTTGCAACCCTAAGTCCTTCACTATGACATCTGTCATTATGTTTACTGATGAGCCTCCATCAATCAATGCATCTGAAATAAAGCATCCTTCTATCCATACACTAATCTCTAGGGTTCCAGGATCTAGGAAGGCATTAGCCACATCTACTTCCTTTACATGCTCTGGGGCCTTATTGGTCTTGGTCGTTGTTGAAGGAGAGATCCTTAGTCCACACCTTCTTGTCAAGATGATTTTGAATCTCTTTCGGCAACTAGGAGACATCATTTGCAATTGCCGGAATGTTAAGTTTGGTTTAAAAGTGTCTAGGTCTTTGACCAAGTCATAATCTTTAATAGGATCCACAGGCTTCTCCAACCGGCTCGGGAATGGGGCTACACCCATTTTCATCTTTCCTTTTTCTTCTAATAATTGCTGCATCGACACTTCTTCTATTTCTAGAAGTGATTATGTATCTTCTACCTCCTGGGCCTCTGGTCCTGTCTCTAGGACTGTCTCTATAACTCTCGGTGGCACTGTAGTGCTCTGTACTGCATTGTCCCTCTGTAGGTAGGTTGAACTTCACAGTCTTGGTAGAAGATTTATTTTCATTCTGAACAACTGGTTTCTTCTTCTTGGTGCACGTAATAGCGGCAACTTCCAACTCCACCAAATTGGAGGCAGGCTCTTGTATCTTTTGTTGGCTATCAATGGCATTGGCCTTTACAGGGGCTGGACTGGGACAGTCCTTTGCAGTGTGGCCTTCTCCTTTGCATCGACTGCATAAGGACTTGTAATCCACAAATCGTCTAGGGTTTGGACAATTCAGGGAGATATGTCACTTTTCTCCACACCTGTAACATTCTACCTCTGATCTCTGACCACCGCCAGACTGTCATCCTCTGTAACTTTGAGAGGGAAACCTCCTTGGACCAATATTAGGACCAAACTCCCTAGGCTTTGGTCCAATATCCTGTGTTGTTATTTTGGATTCCAACAAGTTGAATCTTGCATTTTCATCCTT
This sequence comes from Lygodium microphyllum, assembly GCF_053477565.2. Classification (NCBI taxonomy): domain Eukaryota; kingdom Viridiplantae; phylum Streptophyta; class Polypodiopsida; order Schizaeales; family Lygodiaceae; genus Lygodium; species Lygodium microphyllum. The sequence goes on from NC_141135.1 coordinate 182,839,144, forward strand.
CTGTCTTCGTTCATGCATCTCTTTCAGAGAGCAAATATCCTCTGTATGGTTCTTTTGCAAACAGTAGGAACAGAAGGCTCCAGGAATGGTTGGTTTTCGGGTACATTCAGTGGCTAAATATCCCGCTTGATGACACTTTTCGCACCAGGTATTAGAGTGCATCACATCTCTTCCAGCTCCGGCAAGAGTGGATATATTGGCGGTATTCACCTTCAGCGTCTGTAGCTGCTCTGTAATCGCATCCAGAAGCTCTTTCTTAATACTTGCAAATGAGTTGGATAAGTAGTCCTTCAGATTTTCACCTCTTGAAGTACTTGTGGTAGGGTTTTGGAAAGCGTCTATAATTACTGCATAAACTGGTTGGGTTGATCTAGAAGGTCCTCTGTTCTGGCTCTGATTCAGAGCTCCTGTTGAGACTTGGGGTTGTTGATTCTAGTTGGTAGGATTCCACTGTTGTTGAGTTGCCATTGGAGAAATTGTTTGAGGCTACTATTGTTGTGATTGAACCATCATTTGAGGCACTGTTGTCTGCAATGACCACACTGGATTAGGTACATTATACTGCGGCATTGTTTGTATCTGGGGATAGGGGTAGAAAACTTTCCCTGGGACTACATTTGGTGGGTATACCATTCCTGGCATGGAAGGAGATAAGACTCCTCTTCCTGGAGTCATTGACAGTCTTGCTTCAACTTTGTCATACAGTCTTGCACTTTCCATTGTAGCTTGTAGATTGACTGGTCTTCTCAATTCCATGAACTTGTGAACTTCTGGTTGTAGGCCCCTGAGAAACACTCCTTTCTAGATTCCTTCATCCAAATGACGGTTAGTCCATCTCTTCAAGATGGATTCCATTCGCGAGATATAAGCTTCTACTCTTTCTCCAAAGGACTGACTTAGGTTCATGAACTCCTCTCGCATCCGCTCTTCAAAACCTTCACGCCTGAATTTAGTGAGGAAGGCCAACTTCAGGTCATCCCAAGTGCCAAAAGTTCTTGTTGCTTGTCTCTCATACCATTGAAATGCCACGCCCTTGAAAGTGGCGGGGAATATTGCTAACCAATGCTTAGGGGTTGTGGCATCGTTAGCCACACATACTACCATAAACTTTGCTACATGAAGATCAGGGTCTTCATTGTACTCTCTCTTAAAAACTGGCAATGGGACTACATTTGCTGGCCTATCATCAATATTTCCAGGACGAATCTGACTAGGAAGGGAACCTTGAGTCGCCACGGGGACTTCTATAAAGAGTGCTTTTAGGGCATCAAAGGAGGCTTCTGCTGCTGCCGCAAGCTCGTTCTCAGCTTTAATTTTTGCCTTCTCTCTTCTCATGTACCTCTGGACTCGTTCTAACACTTGCCTCTTTATTGCATCATTCATCAAGGGGTTGGCTTCAACCAATTGGTCTGGACTCAACAAGATAGTATCAGAGAGGCTTCAATCTCTGATGGATTCTCTGGCCAACATCTCCTCTACTTCCTTCTTTTCAACATCTCTGAATTCAGCATTCAAACCACTACAGAGGGGAAGATATTTTGTTCTGAAAGTATCAAAACTCATTCTTCTTAGGATCATTGTTGCGTCATTATAATAATGCCAGCTTCTGAGGGCTTCAACAGTGTATGTTGTGAAAAACACTCTGTCTACCAATTTCCAGTAGGTTGCTAATTGGACAAACAGAAGATTGTTAGTGCTTCAAGCATCCCATGTATCTTGCTATTGAGCATCCATGAACAAATTCCAACTCTTTTCCTTCTTGTTTTCGTGAACCTCCACAGACCAACACTCCTGAAGCTTCTTCACAATCTCCCACGATGATGTCTGGAAACTTCTCAATGAATGCCAAATACTCCATAAATGGTCATTCTCTCTGTTTCTTCTTTTCAGTTTGTTCCCAAACAGTTTGCCACCAAGATGCAAGTTTCTGGTGCCTCAACAGGAAGAGGAAACAGTCCACCACATAGAGCATACATCATGATGGTGATATGTTTCCGCCATTGTGGGATAAACTTCTTGTGGAAAGTGTCTTTGATTATAATAATCTCCAACTCTTCAGTGGAAGAAGGAACTTTGCGAACATCCATTGAATTCTCCTCTTCTTAGCAATGTCATTTCCTTCATTTTCAGCCTCTTCTGGTGCTTGTTGATGGCAAGTTTCCCTGGCTGCGCACCAAAAACATGGAGCCCCAAGAGGAACACTAAGGAAAATGAAATTATCTTGCAAGAAAATCTATCTTGTAACATCAACAAGCTTTGATTTCATTCTTTTGATCATCAAAACAAAGAAAACAACAAATCTTCACGCAGCATCATAGTAGATTTCTCCCACGGATTTGATAGAATCAACCATAAGCTTCAACATCTTCATAAAATTCTTCAATAGAACAATGAACATAAAGGAATACACCATCTTTGAATGGAAATCAATCACATATTATTCATCTTCAATGTCTTCATAGTTTTCTCTCTCAATCTCTCATATACAGTTACATTGTTTTGATAGAATTGACTATCTCTGGCTCTCTCTCTCTCTCTCTCCATCAATAGTACATCATATCCTTACTACAATGCTCTCATAATAACCCTCAGTAATCCTTCTTAGGTCATGGATACACCTCCCAAGAGGTATGTCTGATATGAAGAGTCACTAGAGCCACTATAGTGTCTTTTCACAGCTCACTACTGTCACTGTCACTTAGTCTTCTCTTCAATCTTCAGCAGCTGCTTCTTCCACTTGTTTTAGCTCTTTTGAACTTAGATTCATCCTTTCCAAAGGTTAGAAAAATTTCCCAAAGTCACACAGAACACTTACAGAAGGTTTACAGAACACTTACAGTACAACACCAAAACAGCTACAGTACAGTTACAGTACAGAAACAGAGCAGAGATAGAGGGTCTATAGAAGGTTACAAAAGGTCATCAGAACCTCATAACTCATACTCAAACCATTCCAAACTATCAAAAACTATTCAATAAGCTTTCAAAAGATCTCAATCTTCATCAATCATCAATCCATGATTCATATAGAAGACAATCAGAACAAAACAAAAGTTATACAAAAGGTATGCAGAACCTATCAGAACATCATAGAACCTCATATCTCCACTGAGAATCATCATGAATTTCCAAAACATAATCAATATCATCCAAAAAACTCTCAAATACTTCCATTAACAACTATACATCACTCTAAACCCATCAAAAATCAATCATTCAGTCCTCAAAAACAACAAAAATCAATCAAAAATTCAGTCTTTTTCCACTCTAAACAAAATCCATGGGCGTGATTTATATAAAGGTTAATCTTAGACGCCATTGAATATTGTCCAAAGAATTCCGTTGCATGAAAAGGAAACCATGAACTTACCTGTTGCATGCGAGGATGCTTGCATTTTAAGTCGAGTTAAATGCTGTAGGACGGATTAAGTCAATAAATAGTCCTATGACATTCACTCATGGATGAACTTCTTTATCGAAGTTGTTTTAGAAAAAGATGCATTTCATATTAAATCATGAATTCAAGGCATTGGACAAAGGGTTTATAGGTATAGTTCTTGATGTAATTCAATGTAGGTTTTTGTACGAGTTAGCCCTAAATTGTCAATCATTAAAGCTTGGTTCCGTTGCATCATTATAGTTTTAGCACAAGGGAAAAGAAATGATCATTGAAATCTTTTAGCTGCATAGAAGGAAAAGTCTATGAATTGCATATTTGCATGGAATGTTATGTCATGCAATTATTTTCTTTCAGGAAAAATATTGACATCTTTAAGGAAAGATCACTTCTTAAATGATCCCGCAAGTCAGATGCGACTCCTATGCAACAAGTTGCAACATCGCATGGTTTCATGTTAAATCACAAAATATAATTGCCACTCCTTAGAACGAGGTTGACAAGTCCTAAGTTCAAGTCAAACTATCTTGAGGATGAGTTGTCATCCTGCTACATCACCTTTCCTTGAGGCCGATTTGCCAAATTAGGAAAGTTGTGTATCATCTAGCAAGAAATCGACCAATCAAGTTAGGGCGACAAGGTTACCCAGGATTTACTGTCTTAGTTTAAGGAACCTAAGGTGTTTGTTAATTTGGGTTAACAGGGCATAAACCGTAACCCAAGGATAAAAGGGTAAACAAACAACAAAACCCTTGGGGATCTTGCGAAGTCACAATTGATCCCGGATCAAATGCTGGATGCATTCGAAGAGAAGGATTCACACCTTAGCAGTTGGCTAAGTAAACACCACTGGATTGATTGTGTTTGTATAAGTTAGGAGCATTGTTTGTGATTCTTTGCTCAAGGAACTAAAGATGGAAAGATAATGAATGCTTTAGGTTGAAGGCCTGGAGGAAGAGGTAGCATCAATTACCCCCGACTATCTACTTAACCCTAACCAAGGGGGTTGTTAGCCGCATCGGATACGTGGACTGAACCCACCCGAGAGCTCTCTCCGTGGGTCCTGCACAAGAGGCTGACATGACTCGGGATTGGATCTCGAGGCCCGCATACTAGTCTACGGGCGGAAACTTGGATTAGTAATCCTTGAGGATTGCTGGATTGCCTTCGAGTGGATTATGGATTGATTTCAGGCGGATTATGGATTGCCTTCAGGTATATTATGGAATGGCCTTCAGGCTGGATTATATTATGTATTCCAAAGACTAATAAATAAGATCAATTTTGAAAAGGAACTTGTTTAACATTGTTTTTCTATGTCAGTGTCTAAGTTACGTGAAGGAACTGATGATCAATTAGCTAATTAAGGGAGCTGCTTTTGTTTGTCAAACTAAATGTGGTAGATAATTAGATAACTAAAGCAACCCTGAGGAAAGTGCGGTGGATGTGACCATGGGTCCGTCCTATGGATGGGTGGTCCCTGTTGACCGGGAACTTTTCTCGAAGGAAATTGACAACAAAGTAACGATAACCTAGAATCTAGGAAGTTAGAGTCCCGATTTATGATTTTTAAGGGAACGAAATGGGACTATGCCTTATGGGCAGAGAGGTCGAGCTTTGCATCCCTCTCATTTCCCATTCTCCTTGAACCAAGTGCAGCATGAATCTGCTTCGACCCTGACATTTCTGCGTAAAGTAGTTCGTCGACGCTAGCTACCGTTCTAGGAATTTGGCCACTAGGAAAAACCTTGATTCAGGTCGATCCTAAGTGGAAACGGTCCGAATGCTTCCGCTTCGTGGCAGACTCGGGAAGACCTAGATTGCTAACCCCGTGACATTCCGTAGGAGTGCCGAACAGTGCTTTATGGATTCTCTTCCCGATGGGCTGCTAAGACGTGTCCTGCAAGTGAATAGGTGGACACGTTACGGTTGCTATCAGAGCAAACCAACAAGGAAGTAATGTTTACAAGAAAACTTAATGAGGAGAAGTAGAGCAAATGTTGCTGTTAAGAACATTTCCTTACTTACTTATTGATGTTGACTTGTAGAGTCGCGAAGCATGGAACAAATTCTTGGTATTCCAGGTTATGTTTATGACTGCGATGCGTGCTTCGGATTATCAAAGAAGGATCGATATGATAAATATCCTAGACCACATCTACAATCCTTCACCTCTATACAAGGAACAAAGATGGATGGGTGATTCAGGAATTTACTACATAGCTGCCCACCGATTTGCGTACCTTCAAACCAACTTGAAGAGAATCAAGTGGTTGGAGGACTTAAAGATCATGAAGCTGTTCATCTTTGTTGAGGCTCATGCAAACGCAACCCTTCATGTCAGCGATCGATAGGTCAAGCAAAACAAGTATGTGTACGAGGAAGTGACCCGAATAATCCCTACCGACAGAATCAAGGTGTTGGGATGTTACGAGAAGAATGGGTATCAAAGGAAAGGATACCCTAATCTTCCAATGACCTATCGATTCCTAAAAATCCACGACCCCAATCCATACTATTACTCAGTTCCCGTAGCTAAATGTAACACAATCTTATTCTCCCCGAATTAATGTATCAGCTTGCTCTACCATCCCAAGAATAATTGTACTTCGAAAGGGCTATGCCCATATGAATGAAATAGACTTTTTATCAATGCTTGTCTTGACTGTGAGTATTGACAAAGAAGTTAAGTGATTAAGCCACTTGGCTAAAAGCTGACTTTGAGAGGGCAACAATTCATGCCGCTCTTCACAAGAAAGGCCCGCATCGCCAATTCTCGGTGATTCAAACCCCATTGGATTATCAAGGTAAAAGCTTCAGAACCTTGATTGATTGTGGCAGTACACATTCCTTTATTTCTCCAGTTTGTGCAAAAAGATTAGGAATAGCCACAATAGATGCACCTACCTTGCTTGTGGAATTAGCAAATGGTCGTGAGGTCACTTGTACCAGGCAAACTGCTAAGGTGAAATTCCTACTGGGTGGAAAGTCGACTTCAATCAGATTCAGGGTTATGAACCTAGGTATCCATGAGTGTTTGCTCGGAATGGATTGGCTTAAACCTAATGATGCCCACATTCACTGTGGAAAGAGCCAAGTTTCCTTTCGAAATTCTAAAGGAGAATTGGTCACAACTCAAGGAGAGGCTGGGAAGCCAAAAATTCAACTAGCCAAAGCATCTCAAATAATAAAAGGAGTTAGAAAGGGGCCACCTGTCTATTTGACTAAGCTAAATAAGCTAGATCAGAATCAGGAGTCTAGGGAAGAACCTTCATGGCTAAAGGAGTATGCAAACGTATTTCCTAAAGAGCTGACAGAACTTCCGCCATCAAGCTAGCACCAGGAGCTGCACCGACGATCGCAAAGAGGCCATATAGGATGCCCATTCTGAAAGCGATTGAGCTAAAGGAGCAACTCAAGAAACTGTTAGACCAAGGCTAAATTTGTACTAGTAGTTCGCCATGGGGAGCTCTAGTGTTGTTCCAGAAGAAGAAGGATGGAATGCTTCGGTTATGCATTGACTACAGAGGGTTGAATCAATCAACCATTAAGAACAAATATCCCATTCTAAGAATAGATGAACTTCTTGACTGTCTTCAAGGTGTGAAGATCTTCTCCAAGATTGATCTCAGGTCTGGATATTATCAGATAAGGATCAAGGAAGAGGATATCCCAAAGATGGCATTCGGCACAAGATATGGACACTTTGAGTTCCTGGTCATGTCATTCGAGCTTACAAATGCTCCTGCTACCTTCAACAGGCTAATGCAGGATATCTTTAGGCCATATCTTGATGACTTCGTACTCGTCTTCTTTGAGGATACCTTAGTCTACTCCAAACAGGAAGAAGATCATGAATCTCAACTTCGCATTGTCCTTAAGACAATGAGGGCCCACAAGTTGAGAGCGGAATTTTGGTGCCGAAAAGTGCTTAAAAATAGCTAAAAATTATGAATATCAAGGGAAAAATATTCACCGTCAAAGGCGGCGGCTCGACCTAGGACGATTTTAAGCGTCAAAGTGCTCTAAGGACGCCCAGGCACACTTGCGGATTTTTAGTAATTTTTCCATGCGCCTGCATGGGTCAGTGGAGCTATCACTCAGTGGGGATGCCGAGACGAGCTCACAGAAATTTTCAGATCGCGATTTGGACACCGTATGCGCGAGAGGCGAGGAAAAGGCCAAAAGGCCGGGTCAAAAATTGGGAGGTGCCCAAAAAAATGAGAAGTGAAGGGGTGCCTTTGTGAAGGGCACCCCCCCTTCTAAAAATCGTGATTGAGGGGGGGCGGCGGCTGATCGGGAGCCGCCGAAAAAAACACCCCCCCACCCCCCACAAATCAACATGGAGGCTTGAAAGTAAGCCACGAAACCAACTCCTCCAGGCCACTACACTCGGTCTCCGCTCCGTATCGCTCCGGTCTACACAAGGAATGGCAGCCTGTAGAGGGAGAGAGAAAATCAGTCTTTCTCTCTTCTCCCCCTCTCTCCTCTAAGAGGGAGTTCATGTGGGAAGAGAAAGGAAGAAGAAAGAATGGTGGAGGCTTGTCCGGCATCGATCGGATTGCTCCACGGGCTGGAAATGGTGACTTGTGATCGTCATGAGCATGAAGTGCTGCTGATTTTCAGATTTGCAGCCATGGACATGAAACCCGAAACACACAAATAAGCGGTAATTCAATTTTTTCAAAGGAAATTTGAGATTTCATGGCTTTTGATTGATAAAATGTTATTCATGTGGGCTAAAAATTGTTTATGTTGTTGTTTTCCATGAGTACTTTTTGATCATAATCAGAAATCAGAAAAACATGCATCTTGTGACTCAAAATAATACACTAAAACACGTAAAATATGGAAAATCAAGGGAAAATGATGTTTTTGGGCATAAAAATGGAAGAATAAATAGGAACATCAACTAAATTTTCATTTTTGTTGCAAGAAGGAACTAAGGGCCACAGCCCATAACCTATTTTGAGTTTTCAGTAATTAAACAATGCAGAAAATAAGGGAAAATACAAGGAAAATAGAGAAAAATCACTAAAAATAGGGGAAAAATGCATTTCGGATGTGGAAAATTAATGAAAATTAAGAACAATGTTTGTGAATGTTTTTGGGGACTGAAGCATGAGGATTTGCCTCAGTTCAGCCCCACCTTCTTGTTCTAGTGCGTTTTTCCCGCTCTTTACACATAAAATGATGGCAAAATGCCTTATAAATCTATACAACGATGCAACATTTGATCGATGGGAGGGTAGAGTGGTTAAAATGTGTCTAAATGCGGAGTAATGATGAAAAGATTGCTGGCTTTTGTTTGCATGCCATATAGGTCGGTGAATAATTATAAAATAAGGGCCTGGTACTAGGTTCGTGCAACGCCGCATAAGAACGGTAGTTGAAAATCATTGAAAGGATGTTTTCCACATGTGCACAATATTGATTTCATAATTGTTTGAGCACTTAGCATTCACAATATGCATAAATCATGGAAATATTTAAAGGTATCAGAAATCCTGGATGCACAGCAATTGCTTTCATTAGGACCTTGACCCACGTTGAGTGAGAGATAGGACACCCTAAGCCATAGGCTAGTCGTGGGGTCTAGGGGAAAGAGAAGTAAGGACAATGGTACATTCCTGTATATGATTAAATGGTACCTTGAGTGGATTTTGTACGAAATGTTTATATGTTGAGTGACGCACAGAGGGGCCAATCCCCAAGGTGTAGGAGAGTCGCAGAGGGGTGGCAGCATTCAGCCGTTGGAGGACCCCCTATGTTTGTGCTTCGTGCCATTAGGCAATGTGTAAGGGACTCCCTCTGAGGAGTAGTGGGTGAGAGAAAAGTGGACTACAAACGACGTCATACAAACGCAAGATATTTAGGAAGGCAATGTATGTGTCATCAGTGCTCCTGGCCGCGAGGCTGTGGGGTTGTTGAGCGCGTGAGATAGAGGTCCGGCTAGTGCACGAGCCAGTGCCGGCCCGTTCTAGGTTCCATCACAAGCTTTATGCCAAGAAGAAAAAGAAGTGTGTGTTTTTCAAACGACTAATTGAATATCTGGGATTCATTGTATCAGCGGAAGGAATTTCAGTAGACCCAGTCAAGGTCAGAGACATTCTGGAGTGGCCAACACCAACAACTGTCAAAGAAATACGTAGTTTTCTTGGATTGACAGGATGGTACAGGGTCTTTATCAAGAACTATGCATTGATTGCAGTGCCTCTGACGGATCTACTGAAGAAGCAAACATCAATTGTATGGTCAACTGCTGAACAATCTAGCTTTGATAAACTAAAGCAAAGCTTGGTATCAGCACCTATCCTGAAACTTTCGGACCTTGGTAAGGAGTTTGAAATAATAACTGATGCTAGCACACTTGCCTTAGGATGTGTGCTTATGCAAGAAGGTCATCCTGTAGCATACTCTTCAAGGAAACTGAAGAGCCATGAGACGAACTATGCTACCCACGATCTGGAGTTGTTAGCTGTCATCCATGCTCTCAAGCTTTGGAGACACTACTTGTTGGGTAACAAGTTTACCCTAGTGACGGATCATAAAAGTCTCAAATGGATTTTTACCCAAAATGAGCTCAATATGAGGCAACGTCGATGGATTGAAGTGCTGGAGGAATATGATTTTGAAATCAAATACCGGCCTGGAAAGGAGAATGTAGTTGCTGATGCATTCAATCGTAAGGCATTTCTGAATTCTCTGATCTTGCAAGATCCATCAACAGCAAGATCTCTAGCCACAAAGGTATCCATGCCAAACAACCCAATACTTGAGCTAGCTAGAGAATAGGCATGCCATGATCCAACCTATCAGAAATTGCTAAGGAAAATCCCCATCAAGGATCAAGACCCGAAGCTACATGTAAAGTATCTAGAATTCTCGATCAATAGTGGACTTGTCTACTATAGAACGAGATTATCATACCAGCAAGCCAATCACTCAAACAGAAGATGCTTTGGGAAGCCCATGACTCCCCTTTTTCAGGACATCCTGGCTATGCCAAGACCCTCAATGCAGTCAGAAAGAGCTATTATTGGGAGAGGCTTAAAGGTGACATTCTCAAATATATCACTAAATGTTTGTCTTATCAATGCATTAAGGCCGAACATGTCAAAATGCCAGGGAAATTACAACCACTTGACATTCCCCAAATGAAATGGGAATTCATCAGTATGGACTTTGTTGTTGGCCTGCCCCTAGTTCAAGGAGGATACAACTCCATTATGGTTGTGGTGAATATGCTCACCAAGGTTGCACAACAAACTATAAAGCCTCAGACATTGCAAGGCTATTCATCAAGGAGATATTCAAACTGCATGGGTTACCCAGAAGAATCATCAGTGATCGTGACTCCCTCTTCATATCACACTCTAGCTGCTGGAAGATATGGATGACCAAATCAAATCGATAAGACAAGACATCCAAGCTGCCAAGGACAGACAGAAGGCGTATGCGGATTTGAAACATCAAGATAGATCCTTCGTTGAAGGTGACATGGTCTTCATTCATGTACTCCAAAGAAGAGCTCCTTATCCTTAGGTGAATGCAAGAAGCTAAGTCCAAGGTACTGTGGACCCTACAAGATCCTCAAGTGCCTAGGGCCTAATGCTTATAGACTTCAACTCCCTGAGAACCTAAAAGTTCATAATGTATTCCATATCAGCCTACTGAAGAAATATGTGCCTAACCCTAGTCATGTACTTGATGATCAACAAATTGTAATGCCTAGCCAAGGAGTCCTTGAGCTACGGCTTGACAGGATCTTAGATGTTAGGGAGAGGCAATTGAGATCCATAACCTTGAGAGAATACCTCGTCCAGTGAAAATATTATCCCAAAGACGATGCCACTTGGATGGATGAAAGTACTCTCAACCAACAATACTCCCAATTCTTCTCGAGATGAGGACATCTCGATTCCTCTAAGGGGAGAGAATGTAATATTTTCACATGAAATATTAAAGAATTTTTACCACTACACGCCCCGCGCAAAAGCAATGCTAAGTCATCTCCTGCAACGGAATAATGTTAGGGCTAACTCCTTACCCTGCGTGCTTCAGTAAATAGCTCACCGCATCGAGCGTAGGAGGCCAAGGCTAAAAACCTGCAAGACCACACACAAACACCCGTCACAGGAAAGGCAAGTGGATAATGGATAAGAATTTTGCAAATTTTTTTATTAACCCCTCCCCTCAATCGATGCATGGCAGGCGAGAGGAGTGTGAGAGGGAGTGAGTTAAGTGGAGTTGAGAGGAGTCGAGGAGGGGATCATGCCTCCCTCCACGTGTGTGGATTTCCCCGCTCTTAAAAGCCTATATAAACTCCCCCTTAAGCTTGGAGGGGGGAGTGAGAGGAGCTACCGCCTGCGTCGTGATGTCGCCATCATCGCCACGTCATGGGGCTGCTGCCTCCTGCCACGCTGCCCCGTGCTACTTCCGTCCTCACCACCATCATCATCGTCGTCTTCTTCGTCTTCATATTCCTCCCTTTCCAATCATTTCCCCCCCTCTCCACATCATTCTATTGTGAAGCAGAAGCTTCTTAAAAACAAGGCTTCCATAAGCCTTGTACACGCGGCCTTTCCCCAAGTTTTTATAACCACGCCTTGTAAAGGTAATTCTGCGCGAGGGGGAGTAGGCAAATTTTGAGGCTGATTTCTCAAAGGCTGGAGGGAGTTCATAGATCGGATAAAGGCAAGGACGAGTTTGCGGAGTCAAGAATCTATGTCATCGATGGCCCCCAAACAAAAGACGCCAGATGCACATGCGGGAGCCTCCAACCCAAGCTCACGCGTGGACAACGCTGTGAGTCCTCATGTCCAGGTTCTAATTGTTTTCCCGCATGAAATGGATGCATTGAGCACGATGGTTTTTAGGAAAATTTAAGTGCATTTATCCATTGTTTTACAAAGTTTAGTGTATGCTGATTAATTGAAATTGCTTGCACTCCCATCAACAAGGGTAGTTGCAATTCCCATTAATGTATAATGCATAAATGAGAAGAGGGATCGTGCTAAGAAGGATAGGGCTTGTCGCACGTTGCACTTATGATTTAAATCCATGGACGTGATTCGTACAAAGGTTAATCTTAGACACCATTGAATATTGTCCAAAGAATTGCATTGCATGAAAAGAAAACCATGAACTTACCTGTTGCATGCGAGGATACTGGCATTTTAAGTCAGGTTCAATGCTGTAGGACGGATTAAGTCAATAAATAGTCCTATGACATTCACTCATGCATGAACTTCTTTATCGAAGTTGTTTTAGAAAAAGATGCATTTCATATTAAATCATGAATTCAAGGCATTGGTGGACAAAGGGTTTATAGGTATAGTTCTTGATTTAATTCAACATAGGTTTCTATACGAGTTAGCCCTAAATTGTTAATCATTAAAGCTTGGTTCCGTTGCATCATTATAGTTTTAGCATAAGGGAAAAGAAATGATCATTGAAATCTTTTAGCTGCATAGAAGGAAAAGCCTATAAATTGCATATTTGCATGGAATGTTATGTCATGAATTATTTTCTTTTAGAAAAAATATTGACATCTTTAAGGAAAGATCACTTCTTGTCGCAAGACAATTAGTTCGATTAGGTAATTCGCTTGCAATGGTATAACTCAAACGATGATTACTTCAATGCACTAGGTAGAGTCTAGTACGCTAAAATTCTGCCTAATATCGCACTTGGGATGCCAAGTCAAGACTTTCAATCCCAAAGATCCTACCCACATTCATAGAATGCTAGGGTTAGCTGAACGCCTATGCAAGAACGATCTAGGGCTTTTACCCTAAGGATCAATTAGCCAAAGACTAGACCTCCGTATGGATTTAGAAACCCTAGGGCCAAATATTGTCGACCTAGTAAGATTAGGGTTGGGTTGGGTCAAGAGGACTCCCAAACCCTACATCTTGACCAAATGTATTTCTTGACCAAGGAATGCCATTTGATGGGAGAAATGATCCCGCAAGTCAGATGCGACTCCTATGCAACAAGTTGCAACGTCGCATGGTTTCATGTTAAATCACAAAATATAATTGCCACTCCTTAGAACGAGGTTGGCAAGTCCTAAGTTCAAGTCAAACTATCTTGAGGATGAGTTGTCATCCTGCTACATCACCTTTCCTTGAGGCTGATTTGCCAAATTAGGAAAGTTGTGTATCATCTAGCAAGAAATCGACCAATCAAGTTAAGGCAACAAGGTTGCCCAGGATTTACTATCTTAGTTTAAGGAACCTAAGGTGTTTGTTAATTTGGGTTAACAGGGTATAAACCGTAACCCAAGGATAAAAGGGTAAACAAACAACAAAACCCTTGGGGATCTTGCCAAGTCTCAATCGATCCCGGATCGAATGTTGGATGCATTCGGAGAGAAGGATTCACACCTTAGCAGTTGGCCAAGTAAACGACCACTAGATTGATTGTGTTTGTATAAGTTAGAAGCATTGTTTGTACTTCTTCACTCAAGGAACTAAAGATGGAAAGATAATTAATGCTTCAGGTTGAAGGCCTAGAGAGAGAGGCAGCATCAGTTACCCCCGACTGTCTGCATGACCCTAACCAAGGGGGTTGTTAGCTGCGTCAGGTACGTGGACCGAACCCGTCGCGAGAGGTCTCTTTGTGGGTGCTACTTGGAGTAGGAGGACGCTTGGGTGCCAAGGGGGGCTCTAGCCGTAAATCCTATGCCTCCGGGTCCTGCACAAGAGGCCGACATGACTCGGGATTGGATCTCGAGGCCCGCATACTAGTCTACGGGCAAAAACTTGGATTAGTAATCCCTGAGGATTGCTGGATTACCTTCGGGCAGATTATGGATTGCCTTCGAGCGGATTATGGAATAGCTTTCAGGCTGGATTATATGATGTATTCCAAAGACTAATAAATAAGATCAATTGTTAAAAAGGAACTTGTTTGACATTGTTTTTCTATGTCAGTGCCTAAGTTACGTAAAGGAACCGGTGATCAATTGGCTAATTAAGGGAGCTGTTTTTGTTTGTCAAACTAAATGCGATAGATAATTAGATAACTAAAGCAACCCTGAGGAAAGTGCGGTGGATGTGACCATGGGTCTGTCCTACAGATGGGTGGTCCTGGTTGGCCGAGAACTTTTCTCAAAGGAAATGGACAGCAAAGTAATGATGACCTAGAATCTAGGAAGTTAGAGTCATGATTTGTGTTGTTTTAGGGGAACGAAATGGAACTATGCCTTATAGGTAGAGAGGTCGAGCTTTGCATCCCTCTCGTTTCCCATTCTCCTTGAACCAAATGCAACATGAATCCGCTTCGACCCTAACGTTTCTGCGTAAAGTAGTTACCGTTCTAGGAATTTGGCCACTAGGAAAAACCCTGATTCAAGTCGGTCCTAAGTGGGAACGGCCGGAATGCTTCCGCTTCGTGGTAGACTCGGGAAGACCTAGATCGCAAACCCCATGACATTCCGTGGGAGTTCCGGGCAGCGCTTTCTAGACTCTCTTCCCGATGGGCTGCTAAGATGTGTCCTGCAAGTGAAGAGGTGGACACGTTACAAAAGCACTACCAAAGACCCTCCTTGTTGCAAGCCTCAATGGCTACAATAGACTCTACCTTTGTAGTGGATAGGGCCATGCATTTTTGAACCCCAGATATCCAAGAAATAGCACCTCTAGCAAAGGTGAAGACATAGCCAGAGGTAGACTTTCTACTATCTATATGTCTTGCATAATTAGAGTCAATGTACCTCACGATTCATGTATCCTAGCCATCACAACATATGCACATATCTATAATGCCCTTAAGGTACCTCATGATATCCTTTATGACATCCCAACGTTTCCTGCCATGCATAGCCATAGAGCGTGCCGCAACTCCCACCACTACAAATGCTATGTTAGGATAAGTGGCTATCATGGCATACATACAAATCCCATAAATGATAGCATTTCTCTTGCGTATCCCCATAACCAAGAAAGATGCATTTCATTGACTTAGGATCTAGCTCACTGTGCTTGTCCTTAGGAACACGGCAGAAAGTCTCACAACTAAAGATCCACAAATGAGCATATGATGGAGATTTTGCATATTGTACCTCCTTGGCAACCTAATAGTCAAGAGCTATTAACCCCAAGTCAAGAAGGCGGAAAAACGAATGAAAAAGTGAAAAAATGATGGAAAAAGAGCAAAGATACACATGCAGCCTCTAAATCTAAGCTGGGGCCAAAAGCGTAATTTTAAATGAAAGTCTCCTCAAAAAACTCCAAAAACTTGTGTAAAAGAGCGCTAGGCTCCCTCCTGTGTCAAGTGTAGAATATTAGACGGGTGTAGACTAGAGGCATAAGGCTAAAAGAGGAAATAGAGAAAGGACCTTGCCACAACGACCGGTCATGTAAAAAAAGGGATGGGTACCCGTGGGATTTTAGGGCTTGTATATAAAGTTCAAAAAGTGAATGAGAAGCTCATTCTTGTGTGTGGCCAAAAGTGGCTCTCTTCTTTTTCTTCTTCTTCTTCTTCTTCTTCTTGCTTGCTTGAGCTTGTGCTTGAGAGAGGGGTTGTGAGAGTGTGAGGGAGTGTGTGTGAGGGTAAGGGACCAGGGAGGAGAAGCTCTCCATCTTCCCCTCTCTTCTTCTCTTCTCTTCTCTTCTCTTCTCTTCTCTTCTCTTCTCTTCTCTTCTCTTCTCTTCTCTTCTCTTCTCTTCTCTTCTCTTCTCTTCTCTTCTCTTCTCTTCTCTTCTCTTCTCACGGCTATGGAGCTTGGAGTGTGAAGCTTAAGGATGGAGGCAACTCATTTCGGCATCAAGGTAAGCTCACTATACCCGTAGATATGGATGGTGTGTCGGCTATGTGAGAGGTAGCCATTAGTGCTCAGCTTGGAACGCTTGAAGCAATAAGTTGTTTGTGGGCCTTGGTGATTGTGCGAAAGCTCCCACATTTTGATTCCATTTGCCGAGACCAACGGATTCAAGCTTGAGCGCTTGCGCGCCCCATATTGACCATCGAAGTAAGGGATTTATCCCTGAAACAGAGCTTGAGATAGGTAGGAAATTTGGGTGTTTTGATCTTTGAAACAAGTAAGTATTTTGGGTTAGTTTGTTTGTTTGATTTTTGGAAAATATGGAGAAATCATTTCAGTTTGTTGCTTTCAATTCTTATTGCATTTAGCATAGGATAGGATTAGGAAATCAAATCGGAAAAGGGTAGGGTTTATCGTTGCAAAACATGGGAAAACAGGGCATAAATCATGTAAATGGCAAAAAGATTTCTCGAGATGCTTAATGTTGGCAAGTGAGTTATTGGGAGCATCAAAACCTTACCCGGGAAGAGGTTTAAGAGCCAAGAGGCCAAGGGAGAGCTCATTTGCAACCATTGCAGTGAGAGAGAGAAAGAGAGAGAGAGCCCCCACAAAGATTCGATTCGATCTTGTCATCGGAGAGCCTACCGCTCACCTCCGGTATACCAATCACTTTCTCTAGCCATCTTGACGGGGTTTAGGGTTTTTTCTTTTATGTTGCCTTGCTCGTTTTTTTTTTTTAGTCCAATCACAGTTTTATGGCTCAGCAGGTTGCCTCTAGGTCTCGCGACAACCCACTCAAGCTACTAAGCAGCTGCGCCTTACGATTTTGTCTATTCCATGCGCCAAAATCAAGTTCTGAGCTTCAGGAGGACTTGGACAGTTTGCGCTACTGAGCTCTAGCCAGGTCAGGTCAGGTCAAATTTCTGAAAATTTGAGATAAATTCACACTCGGCCCAACTGGTCCGAATTGCAAGGGCCGAGTGGGTGACTCAGACGGGCTGAGGCACATGAGTCAAGGGCTGAACCACACTGGCCCAAGGGCTGAACTTTTCACGGGCCAAGGGCCTAGTGCCGTCACTCGAATGGGCCGAGGCACATGGCCCAAGGGCTGAGTTGGGTCTTGGGCCGAGGGCCAATTAGGGTTTCCGGGCCAAGTCGACCGAATGGCAAGGGCCGAGGGGGGCCAAATCTGGGACTCGGCCCAAAATCGGCCGCTCGGACGGGCCAAACACGGCTGGATAAATGCCGTGCAATGACAATTTTGATCAAATCTCATGACTTAGACAATCACTCCAAGCACAAACTTCCAGATCCTAACTAGGGTGCCAAGAAAAGTGATTGGTATACCTGAGGTGAGCGGTAGGCTCTCTGATGACGAGATCAAATTGAATCTTTGCGGGCTCTCTCTCTCTCTCTCTCTCTCTCTCTCTCTCTCTCTCTCTCTCTCTCACTGCAATGGTTGCAAATGATCTCTCCCTTGGCCTCTTGGCTCTTAAACCCCTTCCCGAATAAGGTTTTGATGCTCCCAAACACTCACTTGCCGACATTAAGCATCCCAAGAAAGCTTTTTGCCATTTTTTGCATGATTTATGCCCTATTTTTCCCTGTTTTGCAACGATAAACCCTACCCTTTCCCGATTCGATTTCCTAATCCTATCCTACGCTAAATGCAACAAGAATCGAAAGCAACAAACTGAAATGATTTCTCCATGTTTTCCAATTATCAAACAAACAAACTAGGTATACCCTAAACCCCGTCAAGTGCGTAAGACTCTTAGAGATTGTTTGCCGCACTCACCTTGAATTTCCACACTTGAAGTACACTTCAGGAAAACTGAAAGCCTGATTGAGCACAAGCACACTAGAAATAACACACACACTGAGTGGAGATAAATTGAGGATTGTGTTTAATAAGTCAAGGAACTCACTCAGATAAACCACTCAAGGAACCCACCAACAGGAGAGGACTGAAAGACGTAGACAACCCATCAACATGCGAAGTAGAACCAAGCAAGTGGCGCCAACGAAGTGGATTTGACAAACCTACTCAACCCGATCGATAGCTTGGTGGAGCACGAGAACTTGACTATGGCAAAAGAAAGCTCAAACCACAGGTCTAATGAGGAACTCGCCTTAGGCATCTTCCCAGAGGCTATTCAGCAGAGCTGGTCAGTAGCTACCATGCGCACGCCCGGTATGAGCAACGCGACAGGACAAGAGATGCTATCATTGCAGACTTAGAAGAAGAGAGAAAGCTAGCCCACAAGGCATTGCAATGCATAGTCAAATACAATAGAGACCAGCAGGCTAGGAGTCAAAGGCAAAGCACGGAGTTGCGTGAGGTGCAGCGGGTGCTAAACTTAGCCGATAGAAACCAAACGGATCACAAGAGGGCCCTATAAGGAGACTTAACGCTGAGCGAGCTTCTCATGAAGAGACTGTTAGACAATACTGCAACAGAGCAAAGTACCGAGCATTGGCGACATCACTGCTGGTAGGATTAGGATCAACCCAAGGCTCTAAGAGCTAGTCTAAAATCCCAATAGTCGCAAAGCAGCTCGACAAGTACCAACCCCACGACGATCCATATAGCTTTGTAGAGCAGTTCGAGCAAGTCTACGAAGCCAACGGCCTCAGCGAGCTGACTCAGCGCTCTCAAGCATTTGGGCTCTACTTAGGTGACAAGGGTAGAAGTTGGTATACAAGCTTAGATGCCGCAGAGCGAGCCAATTTCAATGGCCTCAAGAATCTCTTCATCAAGAGATCTGGATACTCCAACAATCTGCTGTACGACTGATGAATGTCAAGCAGAAAGAGAAGGAGAATATTCGCGATTACATAACCCACATGAGGAGTCTCTTCAAGAGAATCCCTACGGGCAAACGACCGACTGAAAGAGCAGTTTCAACTGTATTCATCAGCGGAATTCGAAATGAGAAACTGTATAAGGCTTTCGCAGGCAACTTGAGCTTGCAAGGAGATGCGCTAGCTAGGGTTTTTTAGGAAGCCATCAGAGTTGACGATAAGCTGAAAGAGCAGGGCTCCAAGAGCTCAAACTCAGAAGGAACCAACTCGCGAAGTTCAGAGAGAGCATCAGCCTCTGGTGAACGATCAGTCCCATCATCCCAAGATAAGGGAAAAGCCACCAAGTCAAACGAAGACTTGGCTAATGTCAAGATGGAGATAGCCAAGCTACAAGACATGTTGAGATGACCAACATGCCCACACGCCCAATGTGTGTACTATGGCGGAAACCACTTTCCAGCTGAGTGTCAAAACCCTAGGTCGAGACCTTGTGCTAACTGCGGCAGGTTCGCTCATGACGTCGCGCATTGTAGATTTCTGAGAAGAAGACTTCCATACTTGCAACCATACGGCCAGCCTTACCTAGCGAGTAAGCCGCTGCCACTCTTCGGAAGGGGATCCCCATTGGCCCTTCCTGCGCCTAATGGCATTAAGCCAACTATTCCTAGGATGGACATAAACCCTACAAGCATACCTAGACCGCCTGGTTCCTACGTGACCCATCCACTGAGTGACGCTCCAGTCCACTATGTGGAAGAGCCAAATGAGGAAGAGACTTACTTATACCCTTATGTCTCTCACAACGATGAGGGAAATGTAGTCCTTATGGACTATCGACCAGTACCGGTGATGGCGTTAGGGAGAGGACGAGGTAGAGGCCTAGGAGGGTAGACGCAGGATCCAATCATCTGTTGGACTTGTGGTCACCCAGGTCATGTCTCATCACATTGCCCTGAGAGGGAGTAGCAGAACAGAGACAAAGCTAACCTAAGGTGCGTTGAGTGCAGAATCACCCATCTCTTCATCAATTGCCCAAAGTGAAAACCTTCTTTAAGTTCAACCAACGCACCATCTGTCCCATTAGGGCTGTTTGGTGTTGAGAACCTTGATGGGGAGGCCACACCTATCCCATTGTAGGTCATGACCCGTGCCCAGACGAAGTAGGCCGGCATATCACTGTCAGGACCTAGAAACCTCGATGCAGCCTCGATAGGGAAGAAGAGCCGCAAGCGGAGAAAGAAGAGGTCGGAAGCTAAGATTGCACTGAAAACTAAGAGTACTACAACTCTACCTGTTGGAAAGAAGGTCATGGATGCAGAGGTAGAAACTTCAACCCCTAAGACGACCAAAAAGGGAAGTGCCAAGGTAGGGGAATATCCACATCTGAAAGCGCCAGCTAGAGGCCATAGAGAAAGTAAAGGACTGGGTGAAAGAGGCCCAAGAGCACTTAAGGGACGTTGTACCCATCCTAGAGGAGGAGATTGATGATCTCCCCAGCATAAGCACGCCAGTCTCACCCCCTCGACCAAAGTCAGGAGATGCGACCGCACCACAAGCAGCACCACTTAGGCCAAGCCTTGATGCTGCAGGACCGCTAATTAGTCTCATGGCCATTGGCCAGAACAATCCGATTTAGGAGAGAGACGAATAGCCAACGACCTCCTTACCACATTAGTGACCACCCCTGTGATGTTGAGCCTAGGAGACCTACTTAAGCAACATCCCACCTTCTAGCAAGACCTGAAGTAGTGGGTTGAGGGATCATAAGAGCAAGCTGCTGATCTACATGACCATGATGCAGAAACACAAATACCGAGTCTAATGTTGCACTTTGTGCCAAAATCCTTGCACGTTAATGCTTTCTGGGAAGGCACCGAGATGCATGTAGTATTACCGGTCCTAGCCCTAGGCGACACGACGAGAAAGGGGATCGTAGATATGAGAGCTAGGGTTAGTGTGCTAAACCACGCAGTACTTCATACTTAGGGAAACGCACCTGTCGAGATCGATCGGTTTAATGTCACATTAGCAAATGGCATGAGAGTGAAGCCATTCAGGGTACTTAAAAATTTGCCAGTGAAAATCGCAGGTGTCCAGTTCTCTGTCGACTTTATAGTCATAAAGGGAGTGGACTACGATATCCTATTAGGCCGACCCTAGATGCGTAATGCCAGAGTTATCGAAGATTGGGGTAACGGCTTGATCTTCTTAGGCAACAGAATGGAAGCTGTGAGGGTAGAGATGGACACTTGGAAGACCTCACCAGTCGACTTGGATGCCATCTCCGCAATGCTCAAAGGTAACACTCAAGTCAAGAAGTCTTATGGGCCCTTGACCAAGTATATCCCATGCCCAGAGGATGAGCAAGATTGGATGCATATCCTTGCTACAGTTGACCTGCCATTCTTGGATTAGGAGGCATATGAGCAAGCCATTAAGATGATGGGAAAGTCTAACGGCACGCCCTCCGTACCAGTTTGCATGTTGGCAGGAATCCTTCGTGGGAGACCTAAGCCCATAGCCTTCCAAGTGCCAAACAACAAAAGAGAACTCCAGGAGATTCTGAAATACTTAACGGACAAGCTAGCTGACAATCCAGAAGCAAACTTCAAACCACTCCAGGACCTCTTAGACGAATCCAAGTGGCAATGGACTAGGGTGCATGACTTAAACCTCATGTACAATTGGGCCCTAGTCCCTGATCAATGACAAGAGATATACTAAGCCCTAGGAGATGACGAGTGGTCTGACGTAGAGGACTCTAATGACAAGTATGAAGACTGTCAATCCTTCAATGACGAAAGTGAGGGTGAGATAGATACCATAGAATATGACACTGAGGGACATGAAATAAAACAAATACAGGCCGACTCCAAGCCACATAAAACGAGTGTCTTCAAGATAGAGCGAGGGGTCATGCGCATGGATTGTGATCGCGCCTGGTTAGAACACGTAAGAGCCATAGACTTTGAGCAAGCATGCCTAGACCAACTGAGAACGACACCAGTGCTTAGGACAGAATCACCATCTGCACTACGACTACCAAGGGAAACCACCTCTTCTAGCGAAGACGACGAGTTTGACTCTAAGTCAGAGGTAAGTTGGGATAGCAACCCAGAAATACCTAGGCCGCCCCCAAGTCCCGATGCACCAAGGGGGATGGATGGAACACTTAGATAAACCCCAAGCAGTCTTTGAGCAGTATCACCTATATCGTCTCTCCTTGAACCCCTTAAAATGCCAATTTTGGGTGAAGCATGGATGCATCCTAGGCCACATGGTGTCGAAGAACAGCATTGCCACTAACTTCTCAAAATTGAGGGTTATTGTTGACCTTCCACCCCCAAGCAACTATAAGGAAGTCCAATGCTTCTTAGGCCATACAGAATACTATTGGCGGTTTGTGTTGAATTATGCGTTGATGGTCAGACCTTTATATAAGCTGCTAATTGTCTTTGAATGGATTGAAGCATGCCAACGAGCATATGAAGAGTTGAAGAAGGCTCTAACCACAACACAAATTCTACGAGCCCCATATTGGACCATTACATTCCATGTGCATATCGATGCTTCTAAATTTGTTGTGGGGGTAGTTTTGTGCCAACCTGGTGAACACAACCTAGACTATCTAGTGAGCTTTGCTAGCAGATGACTCACTAAGGAGACAAAAATGAACTACTCGACGACAAAAAGAGAGGGCTTGGCCATGGTGTTTGCTGTGAAGAAGTTCCGGCATTATCTATTGGCTACACCCTTTACCTTTTTTGTGGACTATCAAGCCTTGCTATATCTAGTGAATAAACCTTGCACTACAGGACACATAGCTTGGTGGCTCCTTCTGCTTTTGGATTTTGACTTCTCCTGATTGTACGGAAGGGAAAACAACACTACATGGCTGACCATATGTCACGCATCCCCACAGGAGAAGTCGCTGGAGAAGGCATTGCCTATGAATTTTCAGATGCCCATCTCTTTAACCTTTCCAGCGAGAGAAATTTATTCAAGGCCGATTAACACCATATTGGGCAGATGATATAGTCCAAGTACTTGAGCACAGACTACCTGAGTGACCGATAGAGAAGGCAAGACTTAGGCGACTCATTCTCAAGATCCAACCCTACCAGTTGATAGCAGACCAGTTGTATCGCCTAGGGCAAGATGGATTGCTGCGCAGATGCGTGTGTGAGCATGAGATGCACGACGTACTCTCATAGGCACACTGCGGAATTGCTAGTGGACACTTTAGCGGAGACACGACGGCCCACAAGGTGCTACAGTCTCAACTATGGTGGCCAATGCTGTTTTGTGATGCAGCACGATTTGTTAAGCATTGTGACAAGTGTTAGCGGACAAAGGTCCCGATTCGCAAGGATCAAATGGAGTTGATCCCAATCATTGCACGACAACCCTTCGAAAAATGGAGAATCGACTTCATAGGACCCATCAGCCCCGTTGCACAATATTCCCAGGCCAAGTATATCATTGTGGCAGACTACCTAACGAAATAGGCAGAGGC
The DNA here is from genome assembly GCF_053477565.2 of Lygodium microphyllum. Classification (NCBI taxonomy): domain Eukaryota; kingdom Viridiplantae; phylum Streptophyta; class Polypodiopsida; order Schizaeales; family Lygodiaceae; genus Lygodium; species Lygodium microphyllum. The sequence goes on from NC_141135.1 coordinate 182,862,634, forward strand.
GAGAGCAACACAAAAGAACGATGCTCGAATGACTGCCAAGTTCTTGTGGGAGCAGGTAATCTCACTATTCTGCTGCCCCATCAAACTAGTCAGTGACCAAGGCACACACTTCATCAATGAACTGATAGCGCATCTCCTATCCACCTTCCTAATTATCCATCGGAAATCCTCCCCATACTACCCTCAAGTAAACATCCAAGCAGAATCCATGAATAAGATTCTTGTCAACGTCCTAACCAAGGTAGTCTCTGCCTCGCGCAACGACTGGGATAACAAGCTGATGGCAGCCTTGTGGGCTTACTGCACAGCTTATAAAACGGCTGTTGGCAAGACTCCCTTTAGGTTGACTTACGGAACCGAAGCAATTCTCCCTGTAGAATTCTTCGTGTCTAGCCTGAGAATCGCACTTCAAGAATGATGGGAAGGAAAGGAGGCATGGACGCAACACCTAGTTGAACTCGAACGCCTCTCAAAGACTCGCCTTCTAACCACTGATGTGCTCATATGTGAGAAGGCACGACGCAAGAGCTGGTTTGACAAGCACGTCAAGCAGCGCGACTTCGAATAGGGCGACTTAGTGCTCCTATACTCAGTTAAGGGGCATAAGCAAAAAATGAAGTTTAGAGGTCTTGGACCTTTCAAAGTTCGTGCAATTAGCCGACGGGGCAATGTTGAGCTCAACTCTAGATGACAAGGAAATAGGCTTCTTCAATGGTGGTCATGTCAAGAAGTACTACCCTCCCACGCATCCTTTGCATGAGCCACCAATGTTGGAACCGCCTGTCAAAGTGCGAGTAGCCACAATCACTGAAATCGATGATGAGGATGAGAAAGCCGTAGAGCCCGCATACCTACACATCACGGTCACTGCCAAGCGAACATGTGCCTTCAATGCCTTGATCGATGAGGGAGTAGACTTCAATGTCTTGACTCACGATCATTGGACCCAACTTGGCAAACCACCATTGTTTGAAGAGGAGAGAGAGACATGATTGAGCAATGTCTGAACCATTCAGGTTCCATCATCTTCTTCTTATTCTTTCATCATAGAGTAAAACACACACAAGAGTAACATAGAGTAAGTGACATGCTGACTAGACAGACTAACCATAGTCAGGTCACCGACTAGCTAACCGACTTATTTAATGTAGTCACATGCAGGAGACAGCTGTACACTAGCTGTCATGTCGGTAGTACATAAAGACAGTCACACACTACACGGGGAGCTTGACTTCTAACACTCCCCCTCAAGCTCAAGACAGCATCTGCACACCAAGTAGCTGTCTAAAACCACAAAACTTATCTTTACCCAGAGACTTGGTAAAGATATCTGCTACCTGCTCATCAGTCCTCACATGCATAAGATCAACCTTTCCTGCAAGGACCATCTCACGAATAAAGTGGTAGTGTACCTCTATGTGTTTTGTCCTGGCATGGTAAACTGGATTCATGGCCAGGAGTACACTACTCAAATTATCACATAACAGTTTCACTGGAGCATCAACCTGAATATCCAAGTCAGCCATAAGCTTGAGCAGCCAAGCAATCTCACATGCTGCCAATGCAGCCCCCCTGTACTCTGCCTCAATACTAGATAAAGCAACCGTAGGCTGCTTCTTGCTGCTCCAACTGATCATGCCGCTACCAAAGCCAAAGGCATAGCCACTCGTAGATCGTCTGTCAGTTGAGCATCCTGCCCAATCTGCATCTGTGTATCCAATCAGTGTCAAGGGCTTATCTCTGACATAGAACAGCCCATAGTCTACAGTGGACTTAACATACCTCATGATGCGTCTAACTGCATCCAAGTGCGGCTTTCTCGGCTTCTGCATAAACTGGCTTATCAGCCCTACTGCATAGCTCAAGTCAGGCCTAGTGATGGTCAAGTAAATCAGACTGCTGACCATCTACCTGTACATAGTCACATCTTCTACTTCAGCCCCAGTGTTCATGTCTAGCTTTACATTCTGGTCCAGAGGTGTATCCAATGGTTTGCATTCAGCCATGCCATACTTCTTAAGCATTTCCATGGCATAGTGCTTCTGCATCAGCCATAAGCCATTTTCAGCTGGTACAACCTCAATACCCAAGAAATACTTCAGATCTCCCAGATCTTTCATGTCAAATTCAGATTTCAGCATCTTCATAGCATGCTGAATTCCCATGTCATCATCTCCAGTGATTATTAGGTCATCAACATATATGACCAGCACTACCAAGCCACTGTCAGTCTTCTTTGTAAACAGGCTGTGATCAGTCCTGCCAACAACAAATCCAAGACTCTGCAAGTAACTGCTGATCCTAGCATGCCAGGCTCTCGGAGCCTGCTTCAGCCCATACAGTGCCTTTTTCAGCCTGCACACATACTGCTGAAAATCAGGGTACTCATACCCTTCCGGCTAAACCATGTATACATCCTCTGCTAAATCACCGTTGAGGAATGCATTCTTAACATCCATTTGCTGCAATTTCCAGCCTTTTTCAACAGGCAATAATAGTTCGTATGGTTGCCATTTTTGCAACCGGGCTGAATGTTTCATCATAATCCAAGCCATACTGCTGAGCATATCCTTTAGCGACCAGCCTTGCTTTGTACCTTTTCACACTGCCATCAGACTTACATTTGATTTTATAAACCCATTTGTAGCTAACAGGCTTTTTCCCTTCAGGCAGTGGTACCAAATCCCAAGTCTGATTTTCAACCAAGGCTTTCATCTCTTCATCCATAGCCATGCACCAATTTTCATCCTTTGCTGCTTCAGCATAAGTACCTGGTTCTTTGATCTCCATCACTTTTGTCATGTATGCATAATGCTTTGCAGAATAACCAGAGTACGTCAACCTGTCAACAGGGTATCTGACCCTCTGCGATCGTCTAGGCTGTGGTGCACTGCTCGATTCCCCTCTCTCATGAGGCGAAATATACATGTTCTGCCTCGTACCAGGCGTATAGACAGTCGGAATGCTAAGTTCATTGTCTAACGTATCAGCAGACTCATATCCAGAAGTCATTCTGCCAAGTGGCGTCATACCATCCTTAGTAGCTTTCTCTTTTCCTTTGCTGTCCAAGACATCATAATATCTCCCCCTCACTGACATACCAGTGTCAGTGGACGATGAGTGTCGCAATCTCCCTGTCCATGGGGATACTGTCTGCTGACTACTAGGTCCTGTCATATCAGTGCTCTGCTGCAACTCAACTGTAGATACATGAGTGAAAGGCGTATCCAATGGCACTGCAACTGGTGATTCATACCATGAGCCCAACTCATCAAACATGACATCCCTGCTTACCAAAGTCTCCCTGGTAGAGGGATCATAACATTTGTATGCCTTCTTCTCCTGCGAGTATCCAATGAACACACTCTTATGCGCTTTGGGATCCAGTTTTTTCCTTTTCTCATCTGGAATGTGCACATAAGCAAGACAGCCAAAGACCTTCATGTGTCGTACATCCGGCTTATAGCCATAGAGCCTCTCAAACAGTGTCATGTCATGAATGCCTGCAGTGGGAGTCCTGTTCAGAATATATGCGGCTGTCACAATAGCCTCTGCCCAATAGTAAAGCGGCATATGCTTCTCATTCATCATGGCCCTAGCAGCTTCCATCAGAACCCTGTTCTTCCTTTCAGCTACTCCGTTTTGCTACGGAGTGTAGCTGCAGGTTAGCTGCCTACGAATGCCATTTTCAGCCAAAAAATCAGCAAATTCATTGGAGACATACTCCCCACCGCTATCAGATCTCAAGCAAGAGATGTAACACTCAAATTCCTTCTCAACCTGTGCTTTAAATTTCTGAAAAACAGCAAAGACCTCATCTTTTGTTTTCAATATGTAAAGCCAGGTATAGCGACTGTAGTCATCAATGAAAGATACATAGTATCTGGAACCCCCCATAGATGCATTATGAGCTGGTCCCCAAACATCAGAGTGCACTAACTGCAGTGGTCGTGTACTCTGTCTTACATGCCTGACAAACGGCAATCGTGACTGCTTACCAAACTAGCAAGCCTTGCATACATGACCAATATCTGAATATTGGAATCTAGGTAACCCTGTTACCAGCTGCTTCTTCTGCATGGTCTGCAACCTCTGCAAATTGACATGCCCCACTCTCTTGTGCCAAATCTCTACTACCACGGCTACCACGACCACGCTGATTCGAATAAAAATCTTCATCCTTATTCTTTGAGCTTCTTGACCCTGTAGCTAAGCCAAGCTTCACCTCTTCATGAATCAATAATGCAACCAGCTCATTAAAATCAGGCATCTCAGCCCGCACAAATACTGAAGTGTCAAAAGACTTGTACTCTGGCCCCAAGCCATTTAAGGTCACTGCAACCATATCCTCATCTTCTACCTGTGAGCCAACAGATGCCAGCTGATCTGCTATGGTCTAAACCTCTGTGACATAATGTTGTATGGATCTATTCTTCCTCTCCATGTTATTGAATTTCTGCTTCAGTTGTATCTTCCTTGCACTTGTAGTTGTGCCATAGTATTTGACCAATATATTCCATGCATCTGCTGGGATTTACAGTTCATGATCTGCATCACCATAGCATCCGAGATACATAATGACAGCCAATGTAAAACTCTGCGAGCTCTTTCCATCCAGGCTCGATGCACTCGTCTTTGATCAGCTGTAGGATTCCTATCTGGAACTTCAGGTTCAACCTCAACACCTATCACTAAGTCCCAGTATCCTTTGCCTATCAGAAAGTTCTCCATGCGGAACTTCCATATTGCATAATTGTTGCTATCAAGCTTTTCTCCCACAATCTGGGTTACATTATCAGTTCTATCAGCATTTGCCATGTTGCAGACCTTGCCTGGCTACCTGCAAACCAAGATCTTCTTAACAGTTCAACTTCAGCCCGGAACTGTTTATGATAGTTTTCTGCAATTAATTGCAGGAAAAAAAACCAGTAAATTTCAGTCAAATATCAGCCCAAACAAAGTCACAATCGGTTGATCCAACTCATAAAGACAACTGCCAATACATATGCCTGATGTTCGGTTCAGATTTAACTCCTACAGATCCACTGTCAGGGTCCAAAAGCATGCAGTCCAAACCTGTAAATTGCAATTACAGCAGCCTTTCCAAAGTCAAACTCCACCTGGATACATGTAATGCATGTTCCAAAGCTGCTTAGTTGACTGTTGGTACATATGCCACTTCAGACATAAGCATAGAGACATCAGCCAGTGTATTCTTAACAAGTGCCAATGCCAACAGTTTATGTAAAGATTGCAGTCAATAAACCAGCATAACCCGCTTCAACTAGCTCAAAAAAGTCCTTAAATCAGACCATACATTTGCTTCAGTATGTCACCATCAATACATGACTATGTAGTGACAATACCCTGTCTACATTTGACAAGCAAGTCAAACAAAATGTCTGCAATTTATATTCATCCCAAGAAGACAAGATTTCTTTTATTTCAGCTACAAACTTCTAGTATTCAGTGGCTTTTGATGCTCCTCTCAACCCAAGACAATTCTAACATGCATATGACAGTATATATGTCTTTCAAATGTCTGCATCTGTCACTCTGTGATTCAGTAGAAAGCAAAATGCTTACTGCCCACAATCCAAGACAGTTTCCAACCACAAAAGAAGCTTCAGATCTGTGTATTTCAGCCACCAAACTCAGCTTGCAATTGATCAAGACAAGTACATGTAGCCTCCAGCATGTATCTATACTTCACAGGTGCTTCTGGGCATACTCAAGAGCTTCTAATGCTCGTCAAAGTGTTGTAGACTCCACGTATGCTGTGTATACAGCAGTGCAGACAATTTACACAGTTCTGCCCACTCTATTTCAGCTCATATCAGAGCTCAACCACAAGTAGTTACTCCATGTACTTCACAAAGACCTTTTTCAATAAGCATACATGCTTATCATGACCCATTTATGGTCACCATTGAGTGCAGTAGATAGTGCAGGCCTTCAGCCCAAACAGGCGCAATCACGCTGGTTGCAGACCCCTGTTTTCAGTTCCTGCTGATGAAGATGATGATGGTGATGTTGATGCCACACCCAAATGCACTCTAAACAGCCTCCTCAAGGCTCTCAAGAAGCCACAAGCTCTGATCTTGACCCTGGAGTGTGTAATGAACAAATACCTACATGCAGTCCACAATGGCAGCCTGTCTGCACAAAAGAAAAATGAGTCTTCACTTCCTGGAAGTAGATCTTCACTTTCTCTAGCTCTCAGAGATCCATCAAGTCCTGCTTTGATACCATGTTTGAAGATGTCTGAACCATTCAGGTTCCATCATCTTCTTCTTATTCTTTCATCATAGAGTAAAACACACACAAGAGTAACATAGAGTAAGTGACATGCTGACTAGATAGACTAACCATAGTCAGGTCACCGACTAGCTAACCGACTTATTTAATGTAGTCACATGCAGGAGACAGCTGTACACTAGCTGTCATGTCGCTAGTACATAAAGACAGTCACACACTACACGGGGAGCTTGACTTCTAACAACCATTACAGCCCACTAATGCCAAATTAAGCCCATATGGCGGCCGCTCATACGCACTTCTCGGCAAGTACAGAGCCGCCATTTCTATCGAGTCTGAGACTATACCAATGATCTTCTACGTGTTGCCAAATGCCAAAGACGCAGACACGAAATCGGCTACTAGGGAAAACCTTCAAAAAGCAAACTCATTGCAACGTCGATTATGAGTTGCACTGCATTCACCTCGCCGTAGGTAGCATTTGCATTATTACAGCTTTCAGCAAGGGCTGTGTGACCTCATCACAGTCCGCAAGGCCACCGATAGAAGTATTAGCAACCAAATCTAAGGAAGGGTAGTGCTTGGCCACCACCCACCAATTCTCAAGAACCGTTGTTCATAGCAACAAAAGCTAAGGCCCAACAGCCTAGGTTTGAATGGAAGCCTAAGCAGCTGCAACCGCCGCATAGGAGTCGACGCACACATCCTCATAAGACTCAAAAACTCTAAACCTAGGAAACCAAGGTGCAATCACAGAAATCGACACATGATCAAGCAAAGATGGGTCCCTAAAGCCCTCTTGCACGTGCAAGGCTACTATGAGGGAAATGCCTAGATATGGATCCCTAATGCCCACACAGCCAAAGGCACCACTCGTAGGCTGCCTTCAAGCTTGATCACCCCAAGTCCCATAGAACCTCAAAACCATAAGCCGCAGTGCTTTCTAGACCCATATCCATCAAGCTCATCCATGCCCATGCCCAAGAGAGTTGAACAAGCCTATTGGCCCAAATGACAGACATCGTCACATGAGCCATCACCCGCTAGAGCCAATTTGACTACAATGATCCATTCTGAAGGCAGCAGTCCATCAGATGTAGCTGCTACTTCCCCAACCCTAATCTAGGAGGTCCAACCACAATCTCAAGGACACCCACAACCGCAACTATTCATTTTCAAAGGCTCGAGTGCTATCAAACCCCAACCACCAACACGTCTTAAACCCTCCTATGAGAGAAAATCATTATTGACATTGGCCTCAGATCTAGCCAAAGATACAGGGGATGACGTGGTTGATTACATTAGATGATTCGATGCTACTTTCAGAGAGCTAGCTCTGAGCTACGACCGCTTGGACTTAGGCCTGTTGCCTTAACCCTTTGCAACCGAAGTTCGTGCAATGCCTTGTTCTTGGGGGACGTTTAAACTTGCCTTCGCAAAAGCAGTTGTGCTGAATTGCTCAATAGCGAGATCTCCAAAGAGCAAGCCCTCAAACAACGCCTCATCACATCATATGATCATCGAACCACTTCTACCATCACTGACCAAGAAATTGTAGAATTATCAAAACTTGCTGATACTGAATCCTCATTCTTGAGACACTGGTACACTCTTAGGTTGCAATGGGCAGTTAAAGGGTGCCAAGTCATGACAAACGCTGAGCAGCATCGCACAATCAAAACAACAGAGTACGACCCCACTTATGTCGTGCCAACCTCGTATAGAGTGTTAATCACTCTTCGTGGCTGACCCATGGAAGAGCGCATCAAAGGACACCCTTACCTCGATCGCCTATTGACTGAGGAAGAGTTGCATATTGCTAGCAGCATCACTTCCGGTGACTTTCTAACAGATGTTCTCACTTACATCACATATCTGGGCATTCAACCTTTTGATCTAGACCGCAAAGCTCAGTTAGAGTACAACCCCGATTTCTACACTTGGTTCCTACGCCGGTAACTCCTAAACCCATTGCAGAATGCCCTCGACCTCCTAACCTTCAATCCTCGGAAGGATTCTTCTCGAGCTGGAAGGGGAGGGGGGTGAGGTGAATCAAATTAAAACCAAGGAAAATAAAGCAAAACACATAAACACGTAAACAACGAGTGAGGTAGGAAAAATGGCACGAGAACTTTAGAATAAAGGGAAAAATTTAAAGTCTGAAGGGAAGATTCTACATTGGATTGGATTTTAATGCTTTCGTTCAATAAACATATAGAGTCTTTCTTTTTAATTATGACTTTTTCAGCAAATTATTATTTTGAAAGCACTAATGGAAACTTGGGATCATGACATGAACAAAAGATGTCGCAGCAAGACTACACCCACCTACTTCCATTCACGGAGGAGGAAAGAACGCAATACTGCATCACCCTTGAAAGCCGCGCCTACAACCAGCTCAAGTTTCGAACCATTCATAACATAGAGGGTGTGGTGGCCAAGGAGAAAATGGCCAAGAGAGCCATTGAGTAGTGCAACCTCACCAAGTACCTTGAGAAATTTTCACAAGAGCCTGACCACATGAAGTGTGTAGAGTTTCTCAGGACATACAACCCTGACCATGAGTGCGGCACCGTGACGGTGGGAAGGGGAGAAAATGCTAAACAGGTGCAGGTTCACTTAAACCCATCCTTCCTGGAGAGTTTCTCAGGACATACGACCCTGACCATGAGTGCGGCACCGTGATGGTGGGAAGCGGAGAAAATGCTAAACAGGTGCAAGTTCACTTGAACCCAGCCTTCGTGGAGAAGGCATTGGGATTGGAGCCGAGGATAGAGAAAAAGCAGAAGAGAGATGTGTATGCCATGCTGAAAATGAAAAGGGAGGATGTGCTAACTAATGATGGCATCAGCATCCAGGACATTCCTGATGCGAAAGCCAAACTATAAGCAAAGCTAGTGCACACGCTCTTCTCCAACCAGCGCTACAACTCCTTAATGCATCGAATCAGTGTGCCTATGTTGGAGAATGTAGTAGCTCATACCTTGCATAAAGTAGATTGGAACGGATATGTACGCAAAACCATTGACCAGGCAGCTAAAGCACTAGCTTTAGGAAATACACCAGCAGGTGGGGAGTCCCCAGCTTCCAAGGCCACAGAAAGAAAGAAGGCCTCGTCCAAGGCCTCATTCATTGGCTACGGAAGCATTTTGACTACACTCATCCAGGAGGCAGTGAAGGAGACACAAGGTGCAGAAGAAGAAGAAGGAGAAACACCTGACAGGTCAACCCCTCACCAGGACCAAGAGAGGTCCAGTGACAGGACCGAGAGTGATAAGGAAGGGCAAGAACAAGAAGAACAATCGGGCAAAAATCAGGCCAAGAAACCCATGAAGAAGACAGCACAAAAGAAAAATAAGCAGGATGAAGGCCGTAAGAAGGAGAAAGAGGATTTGGAAAAGGCAAAAAGAGAATCCCTCAAGGAGACTGAGGAGAGGGAGAAGAAGAAGAAACAGGAAGAAGAAAAGACAAAGGAAGAAATCAACAAGGCTAAAAACGTGTGGAAATAGGAGGCCGAGAAGAGGAAAAGGAAAGAAAATGAAAAAAAAGAGAAATTGGAGGAAGAGTGCAGAAAAACTGAAGAAGAAAGGCAAAGAAGAGTTGTTGAGGAAGAAGAGGAACTGAGAAGGAAGGAGGAGGAGGACTTGGCCGAAGCTACACGCCAGTCAATCGAGCAATAGAGCAAGGCCAATGATCTGGGAGCCTTGAGCCCACTAAGGGAAGAAGGGCCTGGTTCTAGCACGCAGATACCAGAAATCACACCGCTCGCTGTCCTTGAAGGCAAAGGCAAGGCCCTTATCCACCCTATCCCTACCCTCATGGTGCCTCCCACCGAACCAACCACCCTCACCCCTAGCATCCCCACCAGCGCAGAGGTCTTCAATTTCACAGTATGGATGCAGTATTTTATTAATAAAGAAATTGCCCTAGAAAAGAGCACGGAGACCATAGCCACGGGGCAAAAGAGACAGTCGCAAATGCTGAGTCGAGACAGGACCAGAAACATCAAAAAGTGGAGGCCTCGATCACTCCAATCCACACAACAGTGATGCCACCAGCCAATTACAATGAGTATGTTGCTGAGCTGCTCTCCCAACTCGAGAAGGCTAAGGAGGAAAAGAAGATAGCTGTGGCTGAGTTGGTGGCAAAAAAGGAGTCGTTTTGGAGGTGTCATTCAGATGGTTGTGTTAGTGTTTGTGTGTATTGTAATAATTGTATGTGATGAGTTACTGTTGATTGAGAATAACTTGTTCGAGAGCTCTTTTCAAAAGATTGCTGGTGGATGGAAAGCCTACGGTGGAAAGCTGAAAAGAATCTCTTATATCCTTTATAAATTTGTTCTTCTTTTTAAATGATTAATCAGAAGAGTTAATGAAAGATGGAAGTTTTCCTTTAGTAGTATTTTCTATCAGCAGATACAGGTGATAAGTTGGGGTTGTGTTTTGGAGAGATTATTGAAGATCCTACGGAAGCTCAAAATTGAGCTCTTTAGTGAACTTATATTCTTCTTTTCCTTAGGTCGCGAGGACGCTTCCTTTCTAAGTGTGGGGATATGTTGAGAGTGGAAAAAGACCAAAATTTTGACCGATTTTTGTTGTTTTTGAGGACTGAATGATTGATTTTTTATGGGTTTAGAGTGATGTATAGTTGTTAATGGAAGTATTTGAGAGTGTTTTGGATGATATTGATTATGTTTTGGAAATTCATGATGATTCTCAGTGGAGATATGAGGTTCTATGATGTTCTGATTGGTTCTGTATACCTTATGTATAGCTTTTGTTTTGTTCAGATTGTCTTTTGTATGAAGCATGGATTGATGATTGATGAAGATTGAGATCTTTTGAAAGCTTATTGAATAGTTTTTGATAGTTTGGAATGGTTTGAGTATGAGTTATGAGGTTCTGATGACCTTCTGTAACCTTCTGTAGACCCTCTACAGAGCCTCTGTCTCTGCTCTGTCTCTATACTGTAACTGTACTGTAGTTGTTCTGGTGCTGTGCTGTGACTGTTCTGTAAACCTTCTGTAAGTGTTCTGTAGAATGTATGTGTGACTTTGGGAAAGTTTTCTAACCTTTGGAAAGGATGAATCTAAGCTCAAAACAGCTAAAACAAGTGAAAGAAGCAGTTGTTGAAGACTGAAGAGAAGACTAAGTGACAGTGACAGTAGTGAGCTGTGAAAAGACACTGTAGTGGCTCTGGTGACTCTTCATATCAGACATACCTCTTGGGAGGTGCATCCATGACCTAAGAAGGATTATTGAGGGTTATTATGAGAGCATGTAGTGAGGATATGATGTACTATTGATGGAGAGAGAGAGAGAGAGCCAGTTTGAGCAGGATGCTGAAGAAGAGCAACAAAGAATGCCCAGTCCGCCTCTACTAGACCTCCTGCGTGAAGAGACCGAAGATGCCCATATTCCCGAGTGCGTTGTGGCAACCAGAAGAAGAAGACAAGAACTAGCAAAGGAAGCCCAACACAGAGCACGATCATTGCCAAGAAAATTCTCTGAATAGCCTGTGCTACTACGGGGGGATCCCCATCCTATCGATTGGCCTCAAGAATTGGTCATATGGCATCGACAGGAGTTCCAGACGAGGCCGTTTGAACTTTCATTTGCTTATCCACGCTCTCTGGACTGTGCTTTGCCTATAGGTATTCTAGCCAAGATCAAGAATCTCGCTAATGATCTTGCAAATAGGTGGATAGAAGAAAGAAGCCTCATAATAACTAGATGGAGGCAAGAGCCTGAAGACTACTGGCAAGACAAGGTAAACAGGGTTCCCAAAATCGTCTAAGGATACGAGGCACAGTTGAAGTGGCAAAGGAGGATTTGGGATACCAATTTTGACGCTTGGACTGCCTTCTGCAGCTCGCTCCCTGAAGAACGCAAAGACCCCATCTACATGCCCTACACCCGTAGGCATGGAGTTGACTATGATCGAAATATTCATGGGGATTTTAACTTTCCTAAGATATATAATGTTAATGCTCGGAGCCCCGAGGAATGCCTAGTCTTTAGGTTAGAGGATCTCCTCCCATCTATCAACCGCTTCCTCGCAGATTTTTCTTCTTGCCCAGATCCAACCTTCTTAACTACCTGTAATTATCTTAGGCTTATCAAGTTCTTACTAATGCAGAGACCCACAGTCGAGGAAGCCCACCTCCCTCTACTCTTTTTTGACATCAACCTAGGGATAGATAGTAGAGCCATGACTAGACTAATGATGAGGGCAACCCTCCTTCCCTCCTTTTGCCTAGAAATCTTAGAGGATATGAGTGATACCCGCTTCACGGGTGCAATCATCCTTTCTTGTCATCCACACCTCTGAAGGCCCGAGCCGGTATTAAAGAATATCTACAAAGTCGCGCATTCCTATCCCAATGCTTGCGACCGCCTCATAATCCAGCTGAAGGTAATAGGCATTAGCTAGGACATCTTTCTTGTATGCAATTCTTCAAAAAACAAAAAAGAGAGAAGAAAAAGGAAAAGAGAAAAGAAAAAAACACGAGGGCTCACTTCACTCACAACACCTAGGGTTTACACCTAGCCCCTCCCCCACTTCACGCTTAGGACACATCAAGGGCAGGACTTCCAGACCTGTCATCCTAAGTTTTTCGCTGCACCTCCAACAACACACGAACTAGGTCCTCAAGTGTGGGACATTACCAAGGGCTTACCCAAGGTTAGACCCATCTCCCAGTTCCACTACACATGCACTTACACCACACCATGAGACAAACACACCCCTTAGGGAGTGCACAACTTTCTCTTGCAGGCTATGATCGCGACTCAATGAATGGCCACCCAGCTAAAGAAGATCATCCACGACATTCGCTAATGACCAGAAAATTTTCCCTGAGTCGGACACGATACCACTACAGCAGCTTCAGGAGCTTTTTCATACTCCGATGGTTGATTGGACCAACATGCTTGATGTAGCCGACCATCTGCCTGTTGATGGCTACCATGACTGAACCAAATCAAGCAGAAGGAAAACTTAGTGATGGACTCACCATTGGCATAGATTTTGAAACCTCATATTCTCCAAATGTATGTTCAAATCCCTAGGCCTGCGGATTGCTTATTAATTAAGTGCATTCGGATAAGCACGGGATGCACGACTATATGGTTCTCAACAGCCGGCTGGCAATGAAAAGGATTAGAGATGCCCGTGCAAAACCTTTATCAGTCGTCGCAGAATGGAAGTTACAATTGTGTGAGAAATGCCGAGCATCTTCATGAAGTCTAAAGCACGTCGGAATCTCTCCTGGTCATCGTTAATCAAACTCCATCACTTCTCATTCACAACATCACATTTTGATTGTGGCCATCTACCTACCAGTTCCACTTAGCAACAACCCCAACTACCCCACTACTCCCCACCACAGCGCCATGGGACTGGTATTCAGCTAGGAGGGGGGTAATGTTTACTGCAACACAGAGGAGCGGAAAAATGGAGCAGAGGAGTAGGAAAATGGAAAAAGGAGATAACTGAAAGGGCACAAGACAAAGGAAGGAAAAGGCGCCCCAGATGGAAGTCAAATCCTGAAAAATTTGAATGACGACCTCTCCAGAAGGCCTCAATGTCGCATCAAGAAAAGAAAAGAGTAAAAGCGCACCATTAATTGTGAAAGCGCTCTCGAATCCTTGTAAAAGAGTGCTAGGCTCACTCGTGTGCAAATTGTATGCATTAATTGGGAATGGGATAAGTTAGAATTGTGGGAAATAGGAAAAGAGGGTCTAGGCTAATAGCCATCCATGTAAAAAGTAGGGATGACTGCCCAAAAAGTAGGGCATGTATATAAAGTTCAAAAGTGAATGAGAAGATCATTCTTGTGTGTGGCCAAAGCTTCTTCTTCTTCTTCTCTTGTTTCTTGCCTTCTTGCTTGTGCTTGAGTGAGGGATTGAGGAAGTGAGTGTGTGAGAGTGAGGGATCTTCTCTCTTCATCTTCTCTTGATTGAGGGAGTGTGAGGGAGTGATTGTGTGAGAGTGAGGGATCGTGGAGAAGAAGCTCCCCATCTTCTCTCTTCATGTTCTCTTTTTCTCTTCTCTTCTCTTTTCTTGTGTGGCTATGGAGGATGGAGCTTGACGGAGAGGGCTTGAGGTTGCTTGAGCTTGCCACAAGGATCGTGGAGCTACCGGCGTGCAAGAGAGAGGAGGGAACTCGGTCGAGCATCAAGGTAAGCTCACTACACCCGTAAGGTAGACATTGCACGTCGGCTATGTGAGAGGTAACCATGGCCGCTCGGCTTGAGATGCTTGATCAATAAGCGGTCCGCAAGTCTCGGGGTAGAGCTCCGTAGCTCCCCTTCACCTCCCGCTCTTACTGCACCTCAATCTCCCACTCCTCTACGTTCCTCTCGGCTTAGGGTTTACCTCCCCACTCCTTCCCACTTCTCCCTGCCAAAAGCCCCGTTGATGTAGTCGAGTTAGCGTTGGCTTCCTGCTACATGGAGGCCGAAGCCCTACCACCTCGGGACGTGGCCCTGCTGCTCCCTACTCCCACACATCCCGCCACCTCAGACTGTAGCTCCCCACTTCGATGTGATGTCCTTGCTACCTGGAGGCTGAAGCCCCACCACCTCTGGCCATGGCCCTACCGCTCCTTGCTCCCAGACATCCCACCACCTCGGGCCATGGCTCCCCACTCCAAGACGGAGAGAGAGAGAGAGAGATGGTACGACCTGTTTGTAACACATATAGAGAGAGAGAGAAGACTCACCTCCAACGTGTGTTTCTCTACCAGCTCGTGCCTCTCTGAGTGAAAGACAAAGTGAGAGTGAGAGAAAGAGAGAGCGAGGAGGTGGTGTAAAGAGACCACGTTTCTCTGCCCCCAATCATAAGCAATCTATGCGCACCTTGGAATGAGCACCTCAATCAATGACCACCTTGTTATTGTGTTTCCGCAGTACAAAGGAGCGGAAAATGGAAAAAAGAAAAATAGCAGATAAGGCGCAGGATAAAAGTAGAAGAAGGTGCCTTGACCGGCAAACCAATCCCTGAAAAATTCAAATGTTCGGGCACGACCCTTAGAAAGCTTCGGTGTCGGGCCAAGGCAGCGAAAGAGAAAAAATGCGCACCATTAAAATGCGAAAGCACCCCCCGAATCTGTGTAAAAGAGCGCCAGGCTCACTCCTGTGCAAAGTGTATGCATTATTGGGGAATAGGATAAATTAGAATGGTGGGAAATGGGAAAAAGAGCCAGGCCACGGTTGGCCATGTAAAAGAGAAAAAAGGGGATGACCGCCCAAAAAGGATTTAGGGCTTTGTATATATAGTTGAAAAGTGAATGGAGAGCCCATTCTTTGGTGTGTGGCAAAAGGAGTCTTCTTCTTCCTCTGTTCTTCTCTCCTTCTTGCTTGTGTGTGCTCTTGAGAGAGGGAGTGTGAGAGTGTGAGGGAGTGAGTGTGTGCAAGAGTGAGGAATCAAGAGGATGAAGCCCTTCACCATCTCCTCTCCTCTTCTTCTCTTCTCTTCCCTTCTCTCCTCTTGCGCGCGCGGCTATGGAGGATGGAGCTTGGAGGTGGAGGAGGCTTGAGGATGCTTGAGCTAGTATCTAGGATCGTGGAGCTACCAGAGTGCAAGAGAGAGGAGGTACTCGATCGAGCATCAAGGTAAGCTCACTACACTCATAGGATCGACGGTGCGTCGGCTAGGTGAGAGGTAGCCATTAGAGCTCGCTTGAAATGCTTAAAATAATAAGCGGTCCGTGGGTCTTGGTGGTTGAGTGAAAGCTCCCACATTTTGGTTCCGTCCGGGACCAACGGATTCAAGCTTGAGCACTTGCGCGCCTCACATCAAGTATCGAAGTAGGGTATTCATCCCCAAAACGGAGCTTGAGATAGGTAGGAAATTGGGTGCTTTTAATCTTTGGAACAAGTAAGTATTTTGGGATATTTTGGTTGTTTGATGATTGGAAAGCATGGAGAATCTATTCCAGTTTTTTACCTTCGATTTTTGTTGCATTTAGCATAGGTTAGAGTTAGGAGATCGAACCGGAAAAGGGTAGGGTTCACTGTTTCAAAACAGGGTAAAAACAAGGAGAAAATAATGCAAATGCGCAAAATGCTTGCTAATGAGGACTAAGATCGACAAGAGAGTGATCAGGGGTGTCAACGCCACAACTGGAGGGCATATAAGAACTGGGAGACCAAAAGAGAACTCATTTGTGCCATTTCAGTGTGAGAGAAAGAGAGAGAGAGAGAGCTAGAAAGCCCCATGCCGTGTGATTCGATTGCATCACTGACACACTCACCGACCCATTCAGGTATATGAATCCCTCCCTCAAACCCCCTAGATAGGATCTGGAGGTTTGTGCTTGGAATGGTTGAGTAGATCATAAGAACCGGGCAAGATCGGCATCGCGTTGTTTCCTCGCACCGCTTTCGGCCGTCCGAGCAATTGCTTCTGGGCCGAGTCCCAGAATTGGCCTTCGGCCCCTTGCCATTCGGTCACTCGACCGAAACCCTAGTCGGCACTTGGACCATCTGAGTCAACCCGTCCGAGTAACCCTACTCGAATTGTCCAAGCCAAAACTTTTTGACCACGTGGCACATTCGGCCTTGTGCCATTCGGCCCGTCCGAGCGACCCATTCGAGTGCCAAAATCGGAACTTGGCCACACCCGGGATTCAACCCTCGACCAACTGCGATTCGATCCGTTTGAATTATCCTGTCCGAATCTATCAAACTTCCCATTCAGCCCGTTCGAGTAAAAATCATATGAGCCAGATTTGGAGATTCGACCCTTGACCCTGTGCCATTCGGCCCGTCCGAGTGACCCACTCGGACCCTGCAATTCGGACCACTTGGTCTGGATGCAACTTTCTATCAAAGCTATCAAAAATTTGACCCGACCTGGCAAACGCGCATTAGTGCAACTTGTCGAAACCCTTCGGGCATTCAGAACTTGATTTTGGCACACGGGATAAGAGAAATTGTAGTACACAACCACTTAGCGGTGGGTAGTAGACAGCTGAGGGATCCATGGACTAGGACGCAAGCCGCTGAGCCACGAAGACCTGATTGATCGGAAGCAAACAAGGAAACATACAAAGAGTCCTAAACCCTGACTAAACGGCCGAAAAATGGACCTACAAGCCTATCAAGCTAGAAACGAGCAAGAGTGAGTGAGGCGCCGAGGAATTGCTTGCTACACTCACATTGAATTTTGCACTTGAAGTACACTTAAGGAAACCGAAAGCCTGATTGGGCACAAGTGCACGAGGAACAACACACCCACCGAGTGGCTGTAAATTAAGAATTGTATTCAATAATTAAGGGACTCACTCAGATAAATCGCTCAAAGAACCCACCATTAGGAGAGGACCCAGGACGTAGACAAATACGCGAAGTGCAGGAGAGAACCAAGCGAGGAGCGCCAACGACAAGAACCTGCCACGACTAGTCAACCTGATTGACAGCGCAGCGAGGCGCAAGAATTCGACCATGATGGAGGAAGGCTCAGACCATCGGTTTACCGAGGAGCTCAATGTGAGCGCATTCCCAGACGCTATACAACAGATGGTGAGCAGTTACGATGCGCATGCCCGGTACGAGCATCATGGTAGGATGGCAGATGCAATCATTGCAGACCTAGAGGAGGAGAGAAGGCTAACCCGCAAGGCATTGCAAGGCATAGCCAAGTATAATAGGGATCAACAAGCCAGGAGCCTAAGGCAAAGCATGGAGCTGCATGAGGTGCAGCGAGTACTAAACTTGGCTGGCCGGAATCGAACAGACCAGGAAAGAGCACTAGAGGGAGACCTGACGCTGAGCGAGCTCCTCATGAAACGGCTACTAGATAACATCGCAGTAGAGCAGAGTGCCACTGCACTAGCGACGTCATTGCTTGCAGGATTAGGGGCAAACTAGGGCTCAAAGAGCCGGGCCAAAATACCGATTGTTGCCAAGTAGCTCGACAAGTACCAGTCACATGACGATCCTTACAGCTTTGTTGAGTAGTTTGAGCAAGTCTGCGAAGCCAATGGCCTCAATGACCAGACTCAATGTTCGCAAGCATTTGGACTTTGCTTAAGCGATAAGGGTAGGACGTGGATGCCGTAGAACGAGCCAACTTCAATAACCTCAAGGATCTCTTTGTCAAGAGGTTTGCTGAGCCCGGATACTCCAACAACCTGCTAGTGCGCTTGATGAATGTCAAACAGAAGGAGAAGGAGGGCATCTGCGACTATGTGACCCACGTGAGAAGTCTCTTTAAGAGAATCCCCTTAGGCGAGCAACCGACTAATAGAGCAGTGTCAACTGTATTCATAAGCGGAATTAGAGATAAGGAGTTATATAAGGCATTGGCAGGCAATTCAAGCTTGCAATGAGACGTGGTGGCTAGAGTTTTTGAGGAAGCCATCAGAGTCGATGACCAGCTAAAAGAGCAGAGCTCTAGGAGCTCAAATCTAGAAGAAACCAACCTGCGGAGTTTAGAGAGAACGCAGCCTCTAGTGAGCGGTCGAACCTATCATCCCAAGATAAGGGGAAAGCCACCGAGACAGACCAAGGCCTGGCGGAGGTCAAGATGGAATTAGCCAAGATATAGGACATGCTGAGACGACCAACGCGCCCGCATATCCAGTGCTTGTACTGTGGCGGGAACGACTTGCCGGTCGAGTGTCAAGACCCTAGGTCAAGACCTTGTGCTAACTGCGGGAGGTTCGGCCACAATGCCGCACAATCCAGACTACAAAGAAGGTTTCCATACTCGCAACCCTATGGCCAGCCTTATCTAGCTAATAGGCTGGAGCCATTCTTCGAAAGGGGAGCCCCATTGGCTCTACCCGCACCTAACGATATGAAACCAGCCATCCCTAGAATGGACATAAATCCCATCGGCATTCCTAGACTGCCCGGTCCTTATGTGACCCACCCACCGAGTGACGCTCCAGTCCATTACGTGGAGGAGCCAAATGATGAAGAGACCTACATATACCCTTATGTCTCGCATGACGATGAGGGTAACGCGGTCCTCATGGATTATCGACCCGTCCCGGTGATGGCATTAGGATGAGGATGGGGTAGAGGCCTAGGAGGGCAGCCACAGGATCTAGTCACTTGTTGGACTTGCGGACACCTTGGTCATGTCTCATCACGCTGCCTTGAAAGAGAGCAATAAAACAGGGACAAGGCTAACCAAAGGTGCGTAGAGTGCGGAATCACGCATCTTTTCATTGATTGCCCAAAGCGGAAGCCGTCCTCTAGCACAGCTAATTTGCCATCCATCCCATTAGGGCTGTTTGGTGTCGAAAACCCTGATGGGGAGGCCACACCTATTCCCTTACGAGTTATGACCCGAGCTCAAACCAAGTAGGCTGGCATCTCTCTGCCAGGACCTAGCAATCTGGACGTAGCCTCAATAGGAAAGAAAAGCCGCAGGCGGAAATAGAAGAGATCGGACGCTAAGGTCGCATTGAAGACCGAGAGTGCTACGACTTTACCTGCTGGGAAGAAAGTCTCAGCCGCAGAGGCAGAAACTTCAGCCCCCAAGACAACTGAAAAGGGAAGCGCTAAGATAGGGGAATACCCGCACCCCAAGCGACAATTGGAGGCCATAGAAAAGGTGAAGGAATGGATGAGGGAGGCTCAACAGTGTTAGAAATGCGGGATCTAGAGCATGACATAACCGGAAGCTATGGAGGATGGAAGGAGAAGTGTAGACTCATGATGGAATGGACACTGTTTGTTACACAAGTGAATTAGGTTCCAAGATTGAGACTTGGACTCATAAACACAATCTTGTGTATGTGGACAATGACATTGACACTTTACTGAAATGAAAAGAGTACTATCATTGCATTAAGAAAGGAAGCAAGTACAATGCTTTATAGGAAAGTAGGAAACTGCAGTAGGCACTATTGTGCATATGGGATAAGTTAGTCTGCATATCCTTGACCCTGAGATTCCATACAAAGAGGCTGTTTGAGTGTGATTGCTGATTCTCAACACCCCTCCTCAATCACAACTAGGAAAGGCACAAAGTGTGTAGAGGCTGTAATGAGAACCACCTGCAAAGTGTGGGTATACCACAGACATGGCAAAACACCAGAGGCTGTTGCAGAAAAAGCTAAGTGTGGGTACCACAAACATGGTGGACATCCAGAGGCTGTAACAGGGGCCTCACAAAGTGTACAGGGACTGTAATGCCAAGTTACATAAGGAGTTTACAAAGCTTATGGCAGGAAGCATTAGGGTAAGGAAAATACAAGGCTATTAAAACAATCTATCAGAATTATGAGAGTACAAGGACTGATGAGTCTTGTCCTTCCGATCCTGGTGATCTTCATCTTCTTCTTCCTTTGCTTCATTTTCTTCTTCTTCTTTGACTGCGACTAGATAGGCCTTTTGGGATCTCTTTCTTGCATGGCAGAACTTCTCGGTGTGTCCGGTCCTTTTGCAGAAGTCACAAAAGAGCTGATCTTTCTTGCCTTTGTACCTGTTGCCAACATATAATGCATGCTCATCTCTAGAGGTACTTGGTTCTTCCTTAGTTTTTAGCTTCTTTTCTTCTTCTAACAGTGATGCCTGGATATCAACAAGTTCAGGATTTGGCATGTTGATTAAAGTTGTTGATACGTTATTATATTCAGGAGGCAAGCTCTTAAGTAGAACACCGATGCAAACATCTTCATCCATTTTAATGTTGATTCCTGCAAGTTGAGTTAGGAGTCCTTCCATGTAATTAAGATGTGTGGCAAGTGATGTGCTGGACTTCATTTCAAGCCTGAAGAATTCAATTAGGAGACCATACTTTGATGATTTAGATTGTGCACCGAACAGTGTGTCAAGTCTTTTCCATGTATCCTGTGAGGTCTCACAGTTATCCACATGATGGATATAACTGTCGTCTAGCTCCAATTTGATAATGGCCTGGGCTCTGTCATCATTCTTTTGCCAAGTAGTTGCAAGGTCCGCGTCCCGCGGTTTCTTCTCTTTGCCATTTGTGATGGCCCAGAGACCCTTCTTCATCAGGATGAGCTTGATGCGGGTTTGCCAAGTGTGGAATCCGACTCCTTTGAATCGAGCATTTGGCGAGTCTTTGCCCATGTTGGATTTACGGGAACAGTAGCAAATCAACTTCAGACTTTATTAGATTTGAGCAACAGAAGAATTGATTGAGAGACACAAGTGCTAAAAAGCACTAACTTAGTGTCAATGAGTACCAAATCTGAAAAAGTCTTTTACTCCAAGTGATCTTCCCCTTCTTGATTTGATGCTGATGTCTTCAGATCTGAGTGACAGTACTTTAACGAACTTCAGAGAGTATTGCTCAGTGATTAAAATCACTGTGATAACTTCAGTGAGAGAAACAGTGAAAAATGTCAAGATTTTGAAGCTTTTGGCTATGGTGGAATTAGGGTTTCTGAGACAGGGGCTTGGTTTTTTTCTTATTGCAGGAGCTACAGTGCATCATTTTCAAAACTTTTTACATATCTAGGAAGCTTATGTCATGGGCTACCAAAGCCCCATGGAGATTGTGCAGATCGTGGTCAGTATGAGGCGCGCAGGTGCCGCGAACAGAATCGGCGCAGATCTGGACAGCGTGGTCAAATTTCTGCAATGCTGGAGCCAGGGAGCATCAATGTCATTGATTATTGTGCCAAGATGAAACGCCTTGAGCAGAGGAACAACTCTCCAGAAGAAATCGTGAGCTGAAATGGCCTGGTTGAAGAGTTATGAAAGCTCCAAGCAAGGTAGGTCCTGTCTGGCTATGGCAGACACAGAACAGAGATTGGGGATTTTCACAATGCTGAGCTCTAGATGGTCCAATGTCCTGGATTGATGTGATACAGGGAAGCTTTATGAGTTGGGGAATACTTTTCCAGAAGGAAGCTCCAAGAGATTTGACCTGTGGAGTGAGATATAAGCAGTTCAATCTGACAGGGTGCTGCTGGCTATGGCTGCCATGGAAGCTTCAGTGAGAGTAGAGTTGAGAAAAGAAGTCATACACTGACACTGAGCTGGATGGAGGTTCAGAAGAATCAAGAGAGGCTGGAGAAGCAATGCCATGCCCAACTGGGCTCTGATACCATGTTAGAAATGCGGGATCTAGAGCATGACATAACCGGAAGCTATGGAGGATGGAAGGAGAAGTGTAGACTCATGATGGAATGGACACTGTTTGTTACACAAGTGAATTAGGTTCCAAGATTGAGACTTGGACTCATAAACACAATCTTGTGTATGTGGACAATGACATTGACACTTTACTGAAATGAAAAGAGTACTATCATTGCATTAAGAAAGGAAGCAAGTACAATGCTTTATAGGAAAGTAGGAAACTGCAGTAGGCACTATTGTGCATATGGGATAAGTTAGCCTGCATATCCTTGACCCTGAGATTCCATACAAAGAGGCTGTTTGAGTGTGATTGCTGATTCTCAACAAACAGCACCTCAAGGATGCTAAACCCATCACGAAGGACGAGATCGATGATCTCTCCAGCATAAGCACGCCAATGTCACTGCCTCAACCTAAGTCGGCTGCGGCTACTATACCACAAGCAGTGCCACTGAGACCAAGCCTAGACGCAACAGAGCCACAGATCAGCCGTGGCCATAGGCCCGGACAGTCTAGGCTAAAGGAAGGACGAGTATTTAGAAATCTCCTGACCACACTAGTGACCACCCCTGTAACACTTGGCCTGGGAGATCTACTTAAGCAGCACCCTGCCCTATGGCAAGACCTTAGGCAGTGGGTCGAGGGCTCACAAGAGCAAGTCACGATAGACCCTCAAGACCAGGATGTAGAAACACAATTGCCCAGTCTAACGCTACACTCTGTGCCTAAATCTTTGCACGTCAACGCCTTTTGGGAAGGCTCTGAGATGCATGCAGTCCTGTCGGTCCTAGCCCTGGGTGACGCAACAAGGAAGGGAATCGTAGACACGGGAGTCGGGGTTAGTGTGCTTAGCCACGTGGTGCTGCAGACTTGGGGAAACCTGCCTGTTGAAGCTGCTAGGTTTAACGTCACGCTAGCAAACGGCATGAGAGTGAAACCATTCGAGGTCCTGAAAAATTGGCCAGTGAAGATCACAGGTGTCCATTTCTCCGTTGACTTTATAGTCATGAAGGGAGTGGACTACGATGTCCTATTAGGCCGACCCTAGATGCGCCGTACGAATAGAGATGGACACTTGGAAGACCTCACCAGTCGACCTGGACGCCATCTCTGCTATGCTCAAAGGGAACACTCAGGTCAGGAAGCCCTATGAGTCCTTGACCAAGTATATCCCATACCCAGAGGATGAGCGGGATTGGATGTACGTCCTCGCTACAATTGACCTGCCGTTCTTTGACCAGGAAGCGTACGAGCAGGCCATCAAAATGGTCGGCAAGACAAACGGAACACTTCCTATGTCACTCTACATGATGGTAGCAAGCCTCCATGGAGGGCCTAAGCATGTTACCTTCCAAGTGCCTTCCAACAAAAGGGAACTCCAGGGAATACTGGAATACTTAACGGACCAGCTAGCGGGCAACTCAGCCGCCAACTTGAAGCCGCTCCAGGACCTCTTGGAGGATTCCGAGTGGTAGTGGACCAGGGTACACGAGCTGAACCTCATGTATAACTAGGCCTTGGTTCCTAACCAACGAGACGAGGCAGAGCAAGCCTTGGGAGACGATGAGCAGTCGAGTGACAAAGATTCTTGTGATGAATACGAAGACTCCCAATCCTTCGGTGATGAAAGCGAGGGTGAAGTGGATACCATAGAGTACGACATTGAAGAACAAGAAATTGAGTTGATACAAGCAGATGCCAAGCCGTAGAAAAGACAGGCCCTTAGAATGGACCAAGGAGTCATGTGCATGAAATGTGATCATGCTTGGTTGGAATGCATAGGAGCTGTAGACCTTGAGCAAGCTGGCCTAGCCCAACCAGGAATGACATCAATACTTAGAACTGAATCGCCATCTGAACTGCGGCCACCAGGGGAGACCACCTCTTCTAGTGAAAATGGAGGGTTTGACTCTGAATCAGAAGTTACTTCTAATAGCGACCCAGAAATCCCCATGTCGCCCATGACCAGACGCACCAAGGGGGACTTACCCGTCCACCTGAGGCACAGACGGTTAAGTGAGTGGCACTAGCACTACTAGGTTGGGTCGGTTTGGAGTCAACAAGCTATGGTTTCGGTCGATAGACTCGTTGAGGTTCTGTAGGCTTAACGGTGTTGGGCTCTATGGCCTTCGTAGCTTGAGCTTTTTGTGGCTTTAGTCCCTAATCTGTCGTAGCGAGGTCATGGTTGCACGCTCCTAGGCGATAGTCCTTATTGTTTAGGTACCCATTTGAACTGTGGTTCAAGGGTTTTAGCTTTGATCTTAGCAATGGGCTGGTGGTGTGGTGTGGCAGGTTATGACAAGTCTCAACCCCCTCCTTAGACTTGGTGGTGGGTTTCTCTACCGATGGCCTCACGAGCTTTGATGGAGCCACACTGCCCTTGCTAAAAGCCGTGACTATTCATACATTGCTGATAGCAAGGTGAATATGTTGCGACTCGTAATCGACATTACAATGTGCTTGCTTTTTAAATGAGCATCTTAACAGCGATTCTTTACTAGTATCTTTTGTGTTTGGTAGCACATAAAAGATTATGGGTATGCTTTCAGACTTGGTAGAGGCTGCGACTTTGCACCTTCCTAAAAGGGCATACGATCGGCCCCCAAATGGGCTAAGTTTGGTGTTGGTGGGATATAGTTTTGGTCGGCCAATTTGATTCCAATGATCATAAGTTAAGCTATTTAAATCAGCTCCCTCATCAATCAATGCATGGAAAGCATGTGTTTGTTGGGCAGTGACCATTATGTGCAGGTAAGCAAGTGCTACTGCCTCTTCCTCGTGCTCATCAAGTTTCATTATTGTGGCAACTCGGACCTTCATAGGGGACTCTAGCACGGGAGGTTCATGCAGTGGATGTGTGGGAGGTTAGTACTTCTTTATGTGGCTACCGTTGAAGAAGCCTATGCCCTTTCTATCTAAGATCTCAAGCTCTACATTGAAGGTTTGACTGATAGTACAGACTCAGAAAGGTCCTAATCCCCTGAACTTCATCTTCTATTTATGGCCTTTTATTTAGTACAACAACACTAAGTCACCCTACTCGAATTATTGCTGCTTAACGTACTTGTCAAACCAACTCTTGCAACATGCATTTTCATAAATCAATGCATGGGTGGCTAGAAGTCAAGTCTATGATAAGCATTCTAGCTCGATTAGACGCTCTGTCCATGCCTCCTCTCTATCCCCTCTCTCTTGGATGGCTACTCTCAAGCTTAGGACAAGGAACTATACAGGTAGAATGGCTTCAATCCCATTGGTTAACTTGAAGGGAGTCTGTCCTACCGCTATTTTATAGGCTGTTTGATAGACCCATAAGGCTGTCCCATCAATTTGTTGTCCCAGTCATTGCGCGAAGCGGTAGAGACGATTTGGTCAGGACATAACTATTGAGCAATGCATCCTATAACATAGGGTTTGTTAACAAGATAAAGCAAGGCTTGATGGTCAACAAAGAAGACAAAAGGTGTAGCCAAAAGGTAATGTCAAAATTTTCTTACAGCAAACACCATGGCTAACCCTTCTCTCTCCATAGTAGTGGAGTAGTTCATTTCAGTATCCATGAGTTGTCTGCTAGCAAAGCTCATTGGATAGTCTAAATTGTGTTCACCAGGCTGGCAGAACACAACTCCCAGGGCAAACTTTGAGGCGTCAATGTGAACATGAAAGGTTATGGTCTAGTTTGGACTCTTAGGATTAGTGTTGTGGTTAGAGCCTTCTTCAACCCTTCGTATGTGTATTGACATTCATCGGTCCATTCAAATATCACCAGTAATTTGTATAGAGGTCTAACAATTAATACATAAATCAGCAAAAATTGTTGATGTATGGCCTAGGAAGCACTGAACTTCCTTGTAATCAGTCCAGTGGTGGAAGATCAACAATAATCCTAACTTTCAAGACGTCGGTGGCAATGCCATTCTTTGACACCACATGCCCTAGGATTCATCCATGCTTTACCCAAAACTGGCACTTCAAGGGGTTCAATGAGAGATAATACAATCTACATCTTTTAAAGAGCTTGTCTAGGTGTTCCTTCCAATTAGAGTAGACATATAAATTGTCAATGAATACCTCTAACTCTCGCCTGAGTATGTCTTTGAAAATTGCACACATGAGCCTCTGAAATGTGGCTAGTGTATTTGTCAACCCGAAGATATGACTATTTTGGCAAAGATGCCCCATTCAGTAGCAAATGCAGTCTTGTGCCTATCATCCGGATCCACTTGCACTTGATTGTATCTGGAGAAACCGTCCAGGAAATTGTAGGCCTCTTTACCAACCATCCTCTCGAGCATATGCTCAGTGTATGACAAAGGATAATTGTCTCTCTTTGTGGCAGCATTGACTTTCTTGTAATTGATGCACACTTTGATATTTCCATTCTTCTTCATTATGATCACTATGGGTGACACCCAGTCTATGTGCTTGATTTCATAAATGAATCATGCTCTTAACATCTTATCGATTTCCTCTTTGACAGCATGAACATGTCACTACTTGACCAGTGTAGCATCGAGCATCATCGAGATGTTATGAGTCACTACCCTCGGATCTACCCCTTTTAGCTCATCAAGGGACCAAGCAAATACATCCATGTACTCTCATAAGAGAGCAATAAGAGTTGCCTCTTCTTCCTCGGTCAAGTCGTTGGCCATAAAAACAAGTTAGGGTGTTTCCCCTTCCTTAGCTAGATTGACCTCCTTGACTTTGGCAAGTCCTTCTATGGGCTCACTTGCTTGCCCTTATCTTTTGGCTCCTAGCAAGACTACTATCCTATCACCCTTCTTAAATCTCGTGAATCATTTTGGTAGGTTTTGCGGATTTCTCTGCTCCTCAACTTGTTGATCCCTAGGCTGTTTCTTTTTTTCCTCCTTCAACTTTCAGTGCCTTAGGTGGACTGGTAGGTCTCCTTTGGTGCCTTTGGTCTTAGATGGTCGGGATATCTCAAGATCACTATCCGAGCTTACTTCTGACTCAGAATAGAACTCTCCGTCCTCGTTGGAAGAGGGAGTCTCTCTTGGAGGTCATAGCTCTAATGGTGATTCCATTCTGAGTACTTGTGCGGCACTTGGTTGGGAAAGAACCGCTCGTTCATAATCAACCCCTCCTATGTGCCCCGACTAGGTGCAATTGCAATCCATTCGCATGACTCCTTTCTCAATTCTGAATATGTTCTTCTTTTGGAGTTTGGAGTTTGCTCGTATTTGTTCAATCATGTGCCCCTCAGTGTCGTACCCTATCATGTCGATCTCTTCTTCGCTTTTGTCACTAGAGGAACAACAGTCTTTGTACTCATCATCTAAACCATCCTCATCCAACTACTCATCATCTCCTAAGTCTTGATACTATGTTTCCTTGCCATCGATGACTAAGGCCCAATTGTACATCAAGTTTAGATCCTGCACCTTGGTCCGTCGCCACTTGGGTTCATCCAAGAGATCCTTGAGTGGTTTAAGACTTGCGGCTAGGTTACAAGCTAATTTGTTTGTTAGGTGCTCTAAGATCTCGTGGAGGTCTCGATTGTTGTTCGAGATGTGAAATGTAATAGAGGTGGGTCGCCCATGCAAGCTTCTAGCCATCATGCAAACGGGTACTGACGGTGTGTCACCAGGCTCACCAACTACCTTAACAGCTTGCTTGTTAAGGTATCTGAGAATGCATATTGATTGTGGCTAGCACATACATCTAATCTCGCTCATCCTCAGGGTAAGAGATATACTAGGTCAACAGCCCATAATATTTTCTAGCTTGAGTGTCGCCCTTCAACATTGCTGAGATGGTGTCTAGGTCGACTGGTGTAGTCTTCCAAGTATCCATCTCCACTTTTACCACTTCCGTTCGATTGCCCAAGAAGATGAGACCGTTTCCCTAGTCTTCTATGACCCGTGTGTTGTCCACTCCCTTCATGACTATGAAGTCCACAGAGAACCAGACTCTTGTGATCTTCAATGGCCAATTTTTTAGCACTCCGAATGGCATTACTTTCGTTTCGTTAGCCAATGTGATGTTGAACCTTGCATCCTTGACAAGTGGGTTACCCCAAGCCTAGAGTACTACTTGGCTAAGCATACTAACTCTATCCCCATGTCTACAATCCCTTTCCTCGTGGTATCACCTAGAGCTAGAACCAACAAGACCGTGCGCATCTCTGTGCCCTCCAAAAAGTATTAACATGCAAAGACTTGGGCACTGAGTGCAAAGTTAGGATTGGTATTTGTGTTACTACATCGTGGTCTTGCAAGTCAACGACAACTTGCTCTATTAATCCTTCCACCCATTTCTTTAGCTCCTGCCATAGCATCAGATGCTATCTAAGTAGTGTTGAGATATCGAGCTCCACTCGTGATATGCCAGGGTGACCGTTGTGCATTTATGTCACCAACTTGTCAGTTGTAGATGCGGTTGGTACACCGCCTATGAATAATAGCTAGATGACAGCTATCCTTATCTACTCTACTTCGTGGCTCAGTTAGTATGCCACCTTAATTAGTTCTCTTTGGTTTGAGACCCATATATAGGGTTCTTCTATTTCTTTGTATGAGAGTTGTTTTGGCTTACACAACTAAGAAGAGGAAAACTGTTTTCAGCCTCCACCTTTGTGTGTATTCCCCCATTGTGCAAGCAAGAAAGCTACAAGTGAGACTCCTTCCTTCTCTCCCACAATCTTGACATGGTATCAGAGCCTTGTTCGTGGTAAGGAGCTCAAGAAAGCAAGCCAAGCTCGCGGTGTTCTGGTAAGAGGAGTAGTGTTGCTTTCATTTTCTATTTTGGGAGCAGATCTCTGCAGGTAGCACAGCCAGAAATTGCAAGAGTGCATTGTCTCAGGTTGAGACGCCCTTCGAGGTGAAGCAAGAGGGCAGCATATGCTGCGGGAGAAGGCTTTAGCCCTGGGCGACCCTATTTTTTTGATTTGAGGCCATTTTGGGGCCTGTTTTGGAGGTGGAAGTTTTCTGCACGCACTCAGGAAAAGGCCCAGTTTTATGCTGTGCGACCATTGTTCTACAGTTTTGCAGATTTGCCCTTGTGAGGCTGAAGATGTGTTCTCTGTAGTGACAAAATTTTTTCCAGTATTCTGTAATGGCGTCTGATTCTCTTTCACAGATTGTAACTCAAAAGCTTGACAAGAACAACTTCCAAGCATGGAAGTTTAGAATGACAAATTTCCTTATGGGAAAAGGATATTGGGAATTTGTTGCAGGAAATGAAGAAGAACCAGTTCTTCCTGATGTTCCCAATCAACAGCAAATGCAGGTATTCAAAGCATGGCATGAGAGAGCCAGGAAAGTTATGTACTGGCTGTCTATCAGTATTTCAGACTCTATGATTGTGCATATTCAGGATGCAAGTACGCCAAAGGAGGCATGGGATACTTTGTCAAAAATGTATAGCACAAATACGCAAGCCAGGAAAATGCAGCTCAAGCAAGAGTTGCATAATGTGCGAAGACAAAATATAAGCATCAATGACTACCACATGAAGGTGAAGAAGATTGCAGATGCACTTGCTTCCATTGGGTCGCCAGTGGAAGATGATGATTTAGTTTCTGTGACCTTGAATGGTCTAGGAAAGGATTATGTACAGTTCCGAACATCCATTTCCG
This sequence comes from Lygodium microphyllum, assembly GCF_053477565.2. Lineage (NCBI taxonomy): Eukaryota > Viridiplantae > Streptophyta > Polypodiopsida > Schizaeales > Lygodiaceae > Lygodium > Lygodium microphyllum. The sequence continues at coordinate 182,892,562 of NC_141135.1, forward strand.
TCCGTGAAAGATTTCCTGATTTTGAGGAGTTGATTGCTCTTCTAATTTCTGAGGAGCAGAGAAATGGTGGTGCATCTTCTTCAGGAGGAACTTCAAAAGAAGCTGTCTTCTACTCAAATGCTGGAAGAGGTAGAGGCAGAGGTAGAGGAGGCCGATTTGGAGGCCGTTGTAGAAATCAGAATATGCAGCAAACTCAAGAAAACCAGTCCTATGGAGGAGGACGTGGTAACTCTAGAGGTAGGGGGAGCCAAAGAGGTCATGGTGGATGGCAAAGAGGCCAAAATGCAAACAGCAATGTTGAATGCTACTACTGTGGTAAAATGGGTCATATGGCTAAAGACTGCTATAAAAAGCAGAATGACATCATGAATGGGAAATTGCAACAAGGGAATTATGCATCTTCTAGTAGACAGGGTGATGACAGAAATGAGCATTTGTTTATGGTGCAGCACATGAACAATTCTATGACAAGTGCAGAAGAAAGCAACGATGTGTGGTATGTTGACTCAGGTGCATCAAACCACATAACAGGTCATGCAGAATGGATGGAGGATGCAAGGAAAATGGAAAAACCAGGATTTGTGGAGACTGGTGATGATACTACACATCCTATTGTGTAGATTGGAAAATTTCCTTTGTCTATGCAGGATGGGAAAAAGAAATACATGTCCGATGTATTTCATGTCCCGAATATCACCAAGAATCTGGTTTCTGTTGGTCAAATGGTTGAGCAGGGCTTGCAGGTCAGATTTAATCCTCATGGATGCTTTGTTGAGGATATGAAAAATAAAGGTCGCTTGATAGCAAAAGGAAAGAAGAAGGGCAGAATGTTTACATTGGATGCAAACATGCCTGAATTGAGTGCAGCAATGTTTGCACATGGGACCGATGTAGTTGCAGATATTGATATCTGGCATAAACGCATTGGTCATGTTAATGTACAGCGACTTAAATCAATGTAGGCCCAAAACATTGTTGCAGGATTGCCTAAATTCAAGGTTGTAGAAATGCATAAGGTATGTGAAGCCTATCAGTTTGGAAAACAGGCAAAGAAACCATTTCCTAGACATGTTCAAGAGAGTAAGAAGCCATTGGAATTAATCCACTCTGATGTGTGGACTACTAAAGCTGCATCTCTTGGAGGCTGTCATTATTTTATCACTTTTATTGATGACTATAGCAGAAAAGTTTGGGTGTATTTTATGAAAAAGAAAAGTGAAGTTTTTGGGCATTTCAAAACTCTTAAAGCTATGGTTGAAAAAGGAACAGGCCTGCAAATAAAATGCCTAAGGTCAGATGGAGGGGGAGAGTACCTCTCAAATAAGTTTGCAAGGTTCCTGCATGAGCATGGCATAAAGCAGCAATATTCATGCAGTCATACCCCACAACAAAATGGAATTGCAGAAAGGAAAAACAGGCATATTGGAGAGGTATCTCATGCTATGCTCAACGAAAAAGACTTGCCTGATTTTTATTAGGCTGAAGCAGTTGCTACAGCAGTCTATATAATAAACAGGACTCCCACTGCAGCAATACATGGGATGACTCCAGAGGAGAGGTATACTTGTAGGAAACCAAATATTTCTCATTTGAAAATTTTTGGTTGCATTGCCTATGTACATGTGCCAGATGAGTTGAGATCCAAGTTGGATCCAAAAGCTGAGAAGTGCATCTTTATTGGTTACTCTCTGCAACAAAAAGGGTATAGATGCTATAACCCTTCTACTCGTAAGTTTACAGTGAGCAGAGATGTTGTTTTTTTATGAGATGAGTAGCTGGTATAAACCAGTAAATGTGATTGATGATGTAGATGCACAAAACGGTAATGCTGCACAGAATTCACAGCAGCAGTCACAAAATATTAGTAGACCTGGAGCGTCCTCTAGCAGTGGTTCACATTCTTCGCCATGGACAGGCAGATTGAGATCAGGAGAATTTTCTCAAAGCAATGTAGATAGTGGTATTCATGTATCACGAAAAGGAAAAGAGAAGGTAGATCAGCCCATGTTTGATGTGAATGCAGGTCACTCTTATGTGGATGGTGAATCCAGTGGCTCAGAACAGAGCATTGATGATGAGTTGGGTATTCCTTCTATTGTTACACCTAGAGTAAGGAAGACCAGGGATGTTTTGAGAGCACCTGGGAGTGAACCTACTTTGCGTAGGTCTACGAGAGCTAGGTATCCTGTGGATAGGCTGAAATATGATGGATTTACAGCCATTCACTATGCATATATGGTCAAAGTGATACAGGAACCAGAACCCACTTCTTTTGAGCAAGCCATGGGAAAAGAAAAATGGGAGAAAGCCATGGATGAAGAAATGGATGCCTTGGAAGCAAATGCTACATGGAAATTGGTACCTTTGCCTAAAGGTAAGAATGCAATTGGCTGTAAGTAGGTTTATAAGGTGAAGCACAATGCAGATGGTTCTGTGAAGAGATACAAGGCAAGATTAGTAGTCAAGGGGTATGCACAAACATATGGCATTGACTATGAAGAAACATTCAGTCTGGTTGCAAGGATGGCAACCGTAAGAGCAGTCATTGCTATGGCTGCATCAAAGGAATGGTCTTTATATCAGATGGATGTAAAGATGGCCTTCTTGCATGGTGATTTGCAAGAAGAAGTCTATATGGAGCAGCCACCAGGTTATGTGCATGTTGTTCATCGTGAGTTTGTTTACAGGTTGAAGAAAGCATTGTATGGCTTGAAGCAGGCACCTAGAGCATGGTCTGACAAGATAGGACAATATCTTGTCACTATTGGCTTTTAGATTTCCAAGGCAGACTTCTCACTTTATGTGAGAAAAACAGAGAAAGGTATTATGCTACTTGTCATTTATGTTGATGATTTGATTATGACAGGTGACAGTGATGAAGAATTCCTTCATGTGAAAATGCTATTGAAGCAAAAGTTTGAGATGAAGGATTTGGGAGAGCTACGTTATTTCTTGGGCATTGAGGTTATTAGATCACCAAGTGGGATACAGCTCTTGCAGAGGCAGTATGGATTGGACATGCTGTCCAAATATGGGATGACAGGCTGTAAGCCTATTTCAGTTCCTTTGGAGCAGAATGTGAAGCTGAGCGCAGATGCAGGTGAGCTTCTAGAAGACCCTACTATGTACAGACGCATAGTAGGAAGCTTGATTTATATGACTATTACCAAGCCAGATTTGAGCTATGCTGTTGGACTGGTAAGTCAGTTTATGCAGGCTCCAAGGAAACCGCATTTGGATGCGGCTAGATGCATACTCAGGTATGTGAAGTCCACATTGCAGTATGGACTATTTTATGAGACTGGGGTTCAGATACAGTTGCATGGATACACTGATGATGATTAGGCTGGTAGCATTTCTGATAGACGATCTACCAGTGGATATGTGTTCTCTTTTGGGAGTGCTGCAGTCACTTGGAGCAGCAAGAAACAGCCTACAGTTGCCTTATCCAGCACAGAGGCTGAGTACAGGGGCGCAGCAATGGCTGCATGTGAGGTATCTTGGTTGCATAAGCTACTTTATGATATGCATCAGCCTACAGATGGGCCAGTTGTCATTTATTGTGACAACATGAGTAGTATACACTTGGCAAATAACCCAGTCTATCATGCTAAAACAAAGCACATTGAGGTGCATTATCACTATGTGCGGGAGAGGGTTTTACTAGGTCTTATTGATCTAGTTTATGTCAGCACAGAGGATCAGGTAGCTGACATATTTACGAAGGCATTGGGCACAGAGAAGCTGCGCAAGTTCAGAGACCTGCTTCGTTTGCAGGAATTGGGATTAAGCTCGAGGGGGAGTGTTGAGATATCGAGCTCCACTCGTGATATGCCAGGGTGACCATTATGCATTTATGTCACCGACTTGTCAGTGGTAGATGCGGTTGCTACACCGCCTATGAATAATAGCTAGATGATAGCTATCCTTATCTACTCTAGTTCATGGCTCAATTAGTATGCCACCTTAGTTAGTTGTCTTTGGTTTGAGACCCATATATAGGGTTCTTCTATTTCTTTGTATGAGACTTCTTTTGGCTTACACAACTAAGAAGAGGAAAACTATTTTCAGCCTCCACCTTTGTGTGTATTCCCCCATTGTGCAAGCAAGAAAGCTACAAGTGAGACTCCTTTCTTCTCTCCCACAATCTTGACAAGTAGATCTCCTAAGCTTAGAGTTATAGGGATAGTCACTAGCATTGTGAGAAGATTGCTAGCCATTTTCTTCTCTCCTGATTCCGCACTCCTTGGCCAATGGCTTCGACTGTTTTGCTGGCCCGTAGTGTTCAAGCTTTGTCTAGGCGGCACAACGTGCAGTGCAAATGTGTCCCTCAATCATATGGGTGAGACTGGTGTGCTTACAGTAGAGAGATCATCGATCTCATCTTCTAATATGGGCTCCGCGTCCTTTAAGTGTTCTTGGGCTCCTATCACCCACTCCTTGACCTTTTCTATGGCTTCAGGTTGGGGTACTCCCCTACCTTAGCACTCCCTTTCTCAGCAGTCTTTGGAGCGAATGTTTTAGCCTTAGCATTCGTAACTTTCTTTCCAATAGGTAGTGTCATTGCACTCTCTTTTTTTAGCATAACCTTTGCTTTGCTTTTCTTCTTTCTTTGCCTATAACTTTTCTTTCCAATTGAGGCTGCATCTAGGTTAATAAGCCCTGGCAAAGATATGCTGGCCTACTTCAGGGTCATAACATGCAACGGGATGGGCGTGGCCTGCCTATTGAGTGTTTTGACACTAAATACCCCTAATTGAATCGATGGTACAATTGCCAAACTAGAGGACGGTTTTTGCCTAGGGAAATCGGCAAGAGGTGGGTGATTCCATACTCAGCACATCTAAGATCATCCTTATCTCGATTGGCTTGCTCCCTCTTGGAGAGCGCAAAGAGATGTGGCCTAGGTGACCACAAGTCCAACAAGAAATTGGCTCTTGGTTCTACCCTCCTAATCCTCTACCTCTCCCTCTTCCTAACACCATCACTGGCACTGGTCGATAGTCCATGAGAATGGGATCGTCCTCTTTGTCATATGAGACATAAGGGTTCACATAAGGCTCCTCATCGTTTGGCTCCTCCACGTAGTGGAATGGAGCATCGCTCAGTGGATGGGTTATGTAAGGTCTAGGTGGCTTAGGTGTGCCTATGGGATTGATCTCCATCCTAGGGATGACTAGCTTTGCATCATTAGGTGCCAAAGGGCCGATTGGGCTTCTCTCCCAAAGAAATTCGGAGGCCTATTCCCTAGGTAAGGCTCGTTATAAGGCTATGAGTATGGGAGTCTCCTCGATAGTCTACAATCCATGGCATCATGGCCGAACCTTCTGCAGTTGATGCAAGGCCGGGAACTAGGGTCCTAATACTCAGCTGAAAGGTGGTTTCCACCATAATATGTGCATTGGACATGGGGGCACATAGGTCTTCTCATCATCTCTTATAGCCTGGCTAGCTCCATTTTCACTTCTACTAGCTCCTGGCTTGGGTTGACGCCCTTTCCTTTGTCTTGGTTGCTTGGGCTTGAACATTTGCTAGATGTTGTTGCCCTTTCTGAGGTTCTAGAGTTGGCTTATGGAGCTTCTCTTCTTGAGCTGGTCATCCACTCATATGGCCTCTTCAAAGACCCTAACTAGTGCGTCTCTCTGCAAGGCCTTGTAGAGTTCCTTACTATGTATTCCGTTGATAAACACAATGGACACTACTCTCTCAGTGGGTCATTCATTAGTGGGGATTCTCTTATAGAGACTCCGCACGTGAGTAACATAGACCTTGATATCCACTTTGTCCCCCTGCTTGATACTCATTAGCTGCACTATGAGATTATCTGACTACCCAGCCTCTCCAAGAATCTCTTAATGAAGAGACTCTTGAGGTTATTAAAATTGTTGTGCTCCATAGCATCTAAGCTTGTGTACCACATCCTACCCTTTATCGCCCAAGCATAGGCTGAAAGCTTATGAGCACTGATCGAGATCTATGAGGCTATTAACCTCACAAACTTGCTCAAATTGCTCTACAAAACTATACAGATTGTTGCTCGGCTAGTATTTGTTTAGTTGTTTCGCAACTGTGGGGATTCTTGATTGGATTTTGGAGCCCTTGGTGACTCCTAATCTTGCAAGCAATGTCGTTCTAGTGCTACGGTGCTTTAGTATGCCGGCATGTTGTCTATTAGTCGCTTTGTGAGAAGCTCGCTCACTGTTAAATCTGCCTCTAGTGCTCTTTTCCTCTCTATGTTCATTGGTCATGTTTGATTTCTATTTGCTAAGGCTCGCATTTCTATGTCCTGCCATAATCTCATAGTCTGCGTTGCTGATGGTTATATGCTGCTATGCTTTGCAAAGCTTTCCGCACCGGCTTTCTTTCCTCCTTGAGGTCCACTATGGTGTGTTCTAATGGTCTGCCATGGTGGTCCAGCCTCGTTTGTGTGTCATATTCATTCACCATCTACTAGATTTCGACTGGGAAATCCCCCAGGTCGAACTCTTCATTTCCACGATTTATACTAGATTCTGCCATATCTGCAATCTCTTGATCCACCAAGTTGTCAATGAGTTGATCAAGTCGAGCAGTGTCACACTCCCAATGGTGTTGATTCTTATATGTATCTATATTTTCGTGTTGCATCTCTTACTTGGTCCTACCAATTGGGGTTCTTGATTGCCCATCTAGGTTTGAGGGTCGTCTCCTATTGTTGGGTTCATTCTGTTCATTAAGTTTGAGTGTTTTCCTTCTTATTTACAGACAATTCTCAATTTACATTCACTCTGTGTGAGTGTGGTGCTCTTTTCCGTGCACTATGCGAAATCAAGCTTTTAGTTTTTCAAGTGCACTTGAAATGTTGAAAACAATGTGAGTGCGAACACAAGATTATTAATGCAGCTTTTGCACTCCAATCTAAGTTATCGGCTGAATAGGGCTTTAGGCTTAGTCACTGGCCACTCTCACTTGTCTTTAGGGTCTATGCTACATTGTTTAACTCGGTCAAGGTAAATTGAATTCTACAGGTCAGGTTACAGCTCTAAAAGGGGCTAAAAGCTAATGTAACCATCCGTAGTCATGTCTAGTCATTTGGCTGCAATTTCTAAGGTCATTTGTGCCTATAAGACTTCGAAGCCTTCCTCGATTGCGAGAGGTGTTATGCTTCATCTGGGATGCAGTAAATTTGTATGTTTCTCTTGTCAAAATTTTATCCGATTATTCTACAGTGTCTGATCCCCAGAACAATTTGACATCTGATTTTCAATCATTTGATTTCCGTGCATCTGATTCAAACTTGTCCGATTCTGGCATCCAATTGTGATGTGTCCAATTTGGATTGGTCGATTATCATTTGTCTGAGTGGCCGATGGCCAAGCATCTGAATTCGATTTGTAAGTGTTCAATTATCCTGTCCGATTTTTGAAATCGGACAAGTGTCATCTGATCGGGCATTCAAAAGGTGATCCAAGCATCCGATTCTTGGAATCAAACATTCAAGTGTTTGATTCTGAGAATCAGACCCTATGAGCCCTGTCCAATTCTGGCAATGTGAAAATAGTATTGTCAAAAAATCAAATCACTGCAACGATTTTGATCACACAACCACGCAACAAGCTCTAGAACACAAGAATGGACACAGAAGAAAGTCTCTATATACCTAGTATGCGCAAAAATCTCTTGTGGAAGCCTATTGATTCGCTCGAAGCTCAAGGTCTCTCTCTCTCTCTCTCTCTCAAGCTCTCTCTCACTGCTGAGGCGAAAATGAGCTTCCCCCTTGCTCTTTGGGGTCTTAAACCCTTGTTCCGCTCAGCCTTAACCTCTCCAATCACTCCCATTGTGGCATTAACACATTTAAGTGCTCTTTTTCTCTATTTTTTCCTTGTTTCTACCCTGTTTGGGCTTGTTCTACAGAAGCAACCCTAAAGCGATTCGTTTCAATTTCTTGATCCTATCCCACTCTAAATGCAACAAAAATCAAAACCCAAATACTGAACTGGTTTATCCTACTTGCCTACTCTCATCAAAAACCCAAAATACTTACTTGTTTTGAATATTAAGACCCCGAATCTCCTACCTATATGAAGCACCATTTCGAGGATAAAACCCTACTTTGATACTCAATTTAAGTCCGCGCAAGTGCTCAAGCTTGAATCCGTGGTCCCAACAACAAAACCAAAATGTAATGGGATCTCATACTCATCTGCCAAGACCCACAAACTGCTTATTGCTTCAAGCATTGCAAGCGAGCACAAACGGCTATCTCTCACTTAGCCGATGCACCTTCGATCCTATGGGGGTGTAATGAGCTTACCTTGATGCCGGAATGAGTTGCCTCCTCCCTCAAGAAAAGTGGTAGCTCCACAATTTGAGACGCAAGCTCAAGAAACCTCAAGCCTCCACCTCCAAGCTCCAATCTCCATAGTCATGCATGAGAGAAGAGAAGAGAAGAGAAGAGAAGAGAAGAAGAAGAGAGGAGATAATGGAGAGCTTCTCCTCCAAGATCCCCTGCCCTCACACACTCACACTCGCTTTCTCAAGCACACACAAACAAGCAAGAAGGAGAGAAGAAGAAGAGACCACTTTTGCCACACACAAAAGAATGAGCCTCTTATTCACTTTTTGAGTTTTGTATACAAGCCCTAAATCCCTTGAACACCCATCCCCTTCTTTACATGACCGAGCATCTTGCCACAGTCCTCTTTCTCTATTCCCTTCTAGTTGCCTTATCCCTTCACCTATGTCCATTTAGACTTTACGATTTACATAGGAGGAAGCTTGGCGCTCTTATAAAATGAATTACATTGCACTCTATGCTTTACTTGCTGAAGCATTCTATACACCTTGCTAGAATATTTGGTGCACCTATGTTTTTCTGAGCTTGCCTTCTCTTCCACTTTTCTTGCTTGGAAAAAATGAGCTTCTCTATTCACTTTTTGACTTGGGCTTGCTTGGTCTTCCTCTACTTCTTTTGGGATGTATGGTCCATAAAATGTCTGTAACAACACTTCACTACCATTCAATAGCACACGACTAAAACAGGCCCTTGGTCCTGACATATTTATTATATTAAAGCACAAGATCAACCAAGGATAAGGGATCCTTTAATCCCTACACTAAATGCATCAGGTTATTGGCTAACCCCCTGCATAAATAGCAAGGGGTGTCCAACGAATATGGCGATAAATAATCCTATGCATCCATGACAGAGTAGGAAGATGCTCAATTGCTACCTTACTCATAACCCAAACTAACCATCGACAGCCAAAATAGGACGTGTCAGCAAGAAGACCCCAAAGTAGTCCAGGGCTAATGTCATAAGGTTTTCGTAAGAGCTCCCTCGGACCACAATTGAAAAAGACATCTTCAACGAAAGCATAGTTGGCGAGGGAATCCACAAAGTGATTCCACTGTCGAGGAACTAGCTGACAAGTCACCGTCTCAAAAATATGCAACATATCCAAGACTGCATGATGGTACAATTGTAGAATGTGATCTCGGACACTATAGGTCCCATTCAATTGATTGATTACTAACTATGAGTCACCTTTTACCAATAATCGGTGGATACCACCACATCAGGCAATATTTAGCCCCATAATCAAGGCCTTGTATTCTGCTATATTATTAGTAAATGAATGTCCTAAATATACTCCCATCTTCAAAACAACCTGACATTGGGGATCTTTAATGACCACACCAATTCTCACATGTTTAGCGGGCCCTCTAGAAGCTCCATTGAAATACAAAGTATAGACCCAATCTTCAATGATAGGCCACACTATACTAATCAGCTCACTTGTACTTATGATAATCAAAATCAAGCCGAGAGAGAGAGGATGTATAACAGGTACAATCCCTCCTTCCTCACTGAACTCGATAGGAACACTAGTCGAAATTCTATGATAATGGTGGTAATAGACCTTAATCTCCCACGTAATAGATCCTCTTGCCACTCAATAACCTGACAACCTTTGCTCTTGATCACTCGACCTTGGTAGTAATGTTGGTCTAGATACGAATGCTCAAGGTAGGGAATGATTCATTCCATTTGATCGTCTTGGTACCTACTACATGTTAAAGTTAAATCATGAAGGACCTGCATAGGCACTAAACAAAATATCAGCCCTTACACATAGTAAGGGTTCAGCTTATTAAAGTTAACTTTAGTTTTAGTCTCTACCCTGCAAATCTGCTAAAAGGGCTATATATCTATTCTTTCCTAAACAACGTAAAATTTTCTATGGTCCATCCCATTTGGATTCCAATTTACCAGGAAATAGCTCACGATGAGCATCATAATATAGCACCAACTGACGAGTATCAATGATAAATATTATCTACACCTCTCCAATATAAGACACCTGCTATAATCAAAAAGTGTAAGGCTTGTTGCTTAATCTTTCTCTTTTTAGTCTTTGATAAAGCAGTCCCAAATCCTCCTGTAGATAAATAATGTGTTATAGCTATATACCAAGAAGAGATGGAAGCTATATCTATCTTGAATAAACTGATGTCACTTCCTTTATCCAGAATTTCCTTTGGCTCCCCAAAATCCACAAGGCATTCCACAATACCCTGCAACTTCGGTGGCTTACTCCAAATCTCATAATCAAACTTTTGCAAAGTGATTAACCACTTTGCTAAACAGTCAGGTGACTGCAACTTATTTATCAATAGTCTAAGTCCTTCCACCTTCGTAAAAACTACTACCTTCTCATAGAGAATATAATGCCTAAATTTCTTTGTCACAAAGACCATCCCAAGGCACAATTTCTCCATATACATATAATTGACTTCAGATAACCCAACTTTCTACTAGCAAAGGCAATTGGATGATACCATTTCTCTTCCCAAATTTGGGCTAAACAGTAGCTAATACTATGCATTATTGCTACTGAAAATATATAATACTATATTAGAGAATTTGGAAATTTCCATGTACTTTCTGGGAACCCAAAATACCTTTTTATTTAACCACATGATCAAATCATGTTGTCTTATTTAAAGGTGGAGTCCACCCTAAATACTATATAATCTACCCTCCCAAATTCCACTTTCAAATATGGATCAAGATTTAGGCACATGGTCAAATATTTATCACTTATTTGAAAATGGAACTTAGAAAATTTTAAAATTCTCGAATATGGTATTATATAGAAAACTTTACCTCTTATGGGTGCTTTTAGGATTGGTGCTTTCGCTAGTTCTTATTTCACATCCTCAAAGGATACTTGACAGGGTTCATTCCTGTCACGCAAATAGTTTAAAGATAGGAGGTTCGTCAATGGCAATATCCTTTCTACTAGTGCATTGATTAATCTCCAATAATATCCCACCAATGAGACAGAAAGTTGTGCACCTCTTTTGGAGTACACGGTGGGCTCATAGCAACTATAACCTTTATCTTTTCACAGTTAGTCACAATACCAGCCGAACTAACCACATGGCCCAATAATAATCCATAGGGCACCCCAAAGATGCACTTCCTAGGATTAAGAGCAATGCAGAATTGTTTACAACACTCAAAACATTTCCTTAGAATGATCAGTTTTCTTTCCCTTGTGGTGGCTACCCCCAGATCATCGATAAAAATCTTTAACTCCTCCGGGGAGATGTCACCAAAAGTCTTGCCGACTATTTGTTGCCAAGAACCAGGCACATTGCATAGCCCAAAGGCCATCATATAATACGCAAAGGTATCGAAGATAGTAATAAATGCCATTTTCAATTTGTATTCCTTTGTAATAGCCATTTGGATATATCCAACAAAGCAATCCATAAACGAATAGATTTTCCTATCCACTAATTGATCTAAAATTTGATCAATAAATGGCAATTTACGGATAGTAATCCTTAACCATCTACTTATTAAGCTCTCTAAAATATACGCAAAGATGAATTTGATTATTATTCTTCTTCTTAATAACGACTGGTGATTGCCACTTTGTGTGTTGAACTAGAAATAGGGCCAGCTTTCTATAGTTTTGTCAATTCTTCAAATAGCCAATCCATTAATTTGAAAGGCATACACTGTACTTTTATCTCACATGGTGGATAGCCTTCCTTTAGAGGAATAGTATGCACAACCAGGCTTGGAGGAATGCCTCTCAGCTCATCATAACTCCAAGCAAAGATGGCACGAAATTCCTGAATCACGAACACATAGTCCTTCCTTTCTTCTAGATTGAGCATGGACCCTAATTTGATTGGCTATGAATCATTCATTTTGCCAAGGTCTAGCTCAATTACGTCTACATCTCTAATCCTCTCTTGAGCCTCTATTGGCTCATTCAAAGTTACTTGATAGATATCCTTTGTAGTAGTGGACCCCTTGTTGGATTCATCACTTGACGATGACTCACTAGTAGATGGAACATCTAATGTATCTAACTCTGACAAGGATAAAGGAACTCTCTCACTTTGAGGAGATTTAAGATAGGCATCTACTACTACATGTCTAGCACCTCTACCAAAGATCAACCAACTAGCAAGTATATCAACCTGAAATTCTGCTTATAAGATCGATGCCCTGCCTAACAATACTTGATAGCTAGCTCGCCTCGCAAACCTAATGACCCTAAAGTTCAGAATGCATTCCACATTGGCAACAGTGACATGGACTTTAGTAATGCAACCTTCAAGTTGTCTTAAATTGTCATCAGCTATTCGGAGAATCATAGAAGCGTCTTTTTTTATTTCTAATCCCAACCTCTCCATCAAGTTCGAACTCATAATGTTGACGAAGGATCCCATGTCCACAATAGCATGATCCACTAAGGTTCCATCAACATATACTGCTACCCTTGGACAATGCTTTTTAGCATGTTCAAACCAATCATCTCCTACTCATGCTATTCTCCCAAAGGCTCAATGATATACCTAGTGCAAAGAATCTTCTTAAATTCTTTACGCACTCTTAGAGACAACTCAATCAATTATAGAATATTTACATTCGGCTTAGCTTTGCAAAGAGAACTCACTAAATCGAATTCATGATAGTAGCAAAAGCTCTCTTTTCTTGCCAAACCATTCTCTCCTTTAGTCTTTGAGCCAACTTTGGTGCCTCTTCCTTGGCTTCTGCCTTCTTCTTTGGCAACTCCTTATCCTTCTTGGGGTTGACTTTACCATCTACGGCCTTTAGAGGTCAGCCTTCCATATCGGGGTTAAGGACTTGCGTCCCCTTATCATCTTGCTTAGGGTTTCCCTCGATAGTGTCTTTGTCGGCTTTTTTACCCTTTTGACCTCCCGTAATGACCTGCAAACTAGAAGCTTCAGTGCCATTGACACAAACAACTTCAAAGGCTAACTCCACTACCCCTAGGCAACTCCTCTACAATAGCTTTCCCCCTTTGTAGTATTTGTTTCAGTCCTTCATCTTGCTAAAGATTGTTTCCTTGTGCTGGATGATTAACTAGACCTAGTTGTTTGCTTCCTTGTTAGAGAGAACTGATCTTACTCCAATAGGTATTAGCTAGGTGGCCAGACTTTTTGCATATGTCACATTTAACATTTTGGACAATTCCTAGGGAAATGTTGGCCACTACACCACTTACAACTGAATCTTGAGGGGAGAACCCTCTTCAGGGCATCGACTCCTTATCAAATTATGCTGCTTCTTAAGAAAATTAACATCAATGGCTATTTGTCTATATTGTTCAGTAATCATGTCAGTATAGTGCTTCATCATATCCTTAACTTTGTTAAGGACATTCAAAAGGCACTTGACTCATAGCTATGATCATCTACCGATCCTTGGAACAACATTAGGGTTTATTGCTTGGCCTCCAACACTTGGTGGAGCCATTGACTAGCCATAGACATGATCACACTGGGAGGAGCTGGCAACGTGGGCACATTCTAAATCATTCTTTCTCTCCCATTCGGAGTACTCATGGACATCCCTTGACCTCCATTCGTCAATGCCAAAGTATTTCCAACACCTAGACTCGAATTCCAATTTTCCTTAGAGGTATAAGCCACTTGTAATCGTGATTCTATCTCCTCTGCTCTTGTAATAGCCATACCAATGTCGATAAGAGCAGCACTGCTCAACTGCACTTGAATATTAAAGTCTAGCACATTCAAAAAGTATTGCAACTGAGCAGTTGCTGGAATAGGAATATAGGTTTGCAACTTACAGAATTCTTCCTTCAATTTCTTGGCATACCCACGAACATTCTCATGGGGTTCTTGACACGTTACATTGAGAACATGTAGCCAATATTACCCTCCCCTTTTAGGGGCAAACTCCCTTCGAAAGGTTGCAAAGAAAAAGTCAATCATAGTTATGGTTCCAAATTCTAGGTTATGATACCATATTGCAGCTCATCCTTTCAAAGTCATGCTAAAGAATATCATCGGTGTCATTCATCTTGAATTTGATAGCTAAACATTAACTTTTGGAATTCGTTGATGTAAAGTTTTTCATCTTCCTCTACTAACCCATTTAAAATAGATAGAGGAAACCCTAAGGCTCACAAGTCTGGTGTTCCTTCTCGGATTGCAATGGATTGTGCCATGGTAACAACTGAATTCGCTAAAGAAGGTTGAACGATCCAAACTATTACTCCACTCAAAGTGGGTTGGTTGACTAGAAGGGAGGAAGTACTAGAACTTCCTCCTCCTAACAGACTACATGTGGGGCTAGGGTTACTAAGACCTCTCCCTTGTAGGGATATTGGACCACTCCTTTGCAGAGAATATCTTCTAATAATTTCGGCTTGCCGTCTAGCCCATTCAGCTCTTTCTTACTTTTGAAGCTCAGTTTGACGGTCTTTTGAATCTATCTCATTGCCTTTTGGCATACACTAATGAACTGGTCCCTATTGACTGAGATTTGCAAACTGCCACTTATTAGTGGCTCCCCACAAATGCACCACCTATTGGGACCTAAAATGGGGCCGACATTGGCTCTAAGGCATTAGCCAGGCCTCTACTACTCACCTAAAACCACCCCACACAGCCTTGCGCCATGAGTGTCTAAGAACTTTGCATTTATACAATTTCATAGTTCAACAGATATTCTTTTCCACACTCCTCAATAGGAGTCCCTAAACATATTGGTATTATACACCATGTAGCCACACAAAGGGAGCACCCCTCAGCTCATCATCACGGCTCCACTATGGCTCTGCTATACCTCGAGGATTGACCCCAAGATGTGCCATGACACATAGAACACATTCGAAACAAAGTCCTCTTTCAATTGATCAATCCAGGAGATAATGAATAATCCTCACTGAGTTTTTCCCAAGCAACCGAATATCTAGCTCTATGGCTTAAGGTATCTCGCACTCTCAACATAGGTCATCGCTCATTCAAACATGTGCTATGCATCCAGGATATGATACCATATGGTGTGTGCAATGTAATTATGTATGACCACTGTGCTCAAACAAGTTTTTTCATTAACAATCAATAACGAAAGTGTGAAGACAGTTCTTTTTGTGCTTTTCTTCTAATATGTGATTGCTTCGTTGCTTAGGGGTACTATCGAGCTTTCTCATGCTACTAGACCCTTTTTATTTTTAGAAACAATGAACCCTACATGACATGCATCATAAAACATCGGAATTTCAGCATACTTTAAACATTCAACAATCCCCCTTCTCCCTACCGTTTAGATTTGTGCATTTAAGGTATGTTTTTCATGTATTTTTCTATTACGAAAGCAATAAAAACTCACTTCAACAAAGAGATAGGGATGAACTAAGGCTAAACCTCATGCTTCAACTCTATCATATGTTTGCAACCATAAACCTTGTTTTTCTTTTTTTTTTAGTGCGAAAAATCTATTTTTTTACATTTTTTCTTATTTTTTCTATTTATTTATATAAAGGTATTGATATTTACTGATTTTCTAGTTTAGATTGATTGATCTTATTGAAAATGATTTTCTTAGCATGTTTCAACCCATAAGAACAGCCTACGCACACCAAAACCCAAAAAACCGCATATTTTCCCTTCAACCGCATAGTCTCGGGTTTTGCGTGTTTAGCATAAAATTATCATACGACTGACATTTTGTGATTTCTTCAACATGGCTAATAAATCAGAACATTGGCAATCAATTACAAGCATTTCTAACCATTTCCAATCAAAATTGATCATAAAACAATGAAATCAATGACTTACTCATAAAACCATGCAATATTATGACATACGTACTTCAAAATTGGAGGCCCACTAATGCTCTTCAACAGCCATTGACAATCTGTCTAACCTCTATACATGTCCCTTTTTACTCATGCAACATCGCATGATCAAAATCATCCATCTCAACCCACCCCCTTCTCTTTTACATTGATCCATGAGAACAAACCACAAGAGGAGAGAGGAGAGAGAAAGACTAAAATCAGATCTCTTCATAGAATGCGTCAAATTCGGGTCTATTTCTTACAGTAGATGGTGAAGAATTTAAGTATCTTCCTGCCTTGAGAATTCTCGTGATCATCAACTTGCAGAAAATTCACATTTTTTAATTATTTTTTGGGGCGCTAGAAAAAATGCCCCCCCCCCCCCCTTTTTGAAGTTGTGTCTTTTAATGCCTCATAAGCTTAATCTAGCTTAAGCTTTTAAACCACCAAAAATTTGGTTCACTTTTGAAGGTTTCACACTTTAGCCTAAGTGGTTTCTTCGATTTCGACCGTGCAAACAAGCTCAGATTCGAGATCCGTCCAGATGGCTAGCTTCACAGCATCGAAATCTATATACTTGGCCACTGTCATGCACTTTCTAGCTCCCATATCATATAGTTGCCTCATAACGCTAAACCTTGCGGGGATTAAATGGGGGGTCAAACGAACTCCGATCGATGAATTGAGACTTGCATTGGGTCCATGGCATCGAACTCCATCTAGGAAAACTCCAGCTCATCGATCCGCAATGATTTCATTTTGCATGAAAAATTGTTCTTTTATAGTCTCCTGGGCTCTTTTTCGCTTCAAAATATGGCTCTAAAATCCGCTCTCATGTATCAAACATATTGCAAATTGCTTGCTTTGTAGAGCCATATAAAATGAAATTGTTACCTCTATCAGTCTCTATTAAAATCTTCTAAATTCTCAACTCAATTTCTTTCTTCTTGTTTCATCTCTCAATCTCCCTATACTCTTCTATCTCTTACCCCTAAGATAGACCTTCAACCTTACATGCTTTGACATTCGTGAACCCAATATGAAGGTTGGTGAAAGAATTGTAGGTATGGGAGATCCATCAAATTTTGGTTCTATTGATGTATTGCAATAGGCAGTATTGCTGTTGCAATTAGAATAGCAACACTACCAACAATTACAAAGAAGAAAAGCATCTAGGAAGCTTGATGATGCAGTTGTGAGTGCTTTGTAGGCAATGGAACATGAGATGAAGCAATTTAATGGGTAGAATGTATCAGTATATATGCAAATGTATGCAAGTAAGATGTATTTTTATGGGGTTCCTCGATATGCATGGAGTCAATACCTTGTTGTGGAGGCTCTAAATATCAATTAACGGAATTGTATAGAAGAGATGTAGATTGGGTTGTCTCTAAGAAAGGTCTCAGTAGAGAGAAGTTTTTCCTCAAAGACATAGGATTGGTCATACAGAAGACTTTTATAGATTGGGTAGAGAGACCTAACAAAGGTCTTGTAGCTACAACCTTGTTGTGTGAATTTGAAAGTCAATATGCACAGTTAGATGTAGATTACCAACAATCATTAGAAAGCCGAAAGGGTGAGTTATTCTTGAAAGCTACAGATCCTATGTTATAAGAGAAATTGATAGATCATTTGAAAGATGAGGCCTCAAAAACAAGGCTAAAACCTAATTGGGCATATGTACAGATGCTATAAATAGGATTCTGAAGTGAGAAAGGATGAAATTGAGATTGGAAACAAAGCCTATGCTTGTAGTTCCTATGAAGCCACCTAAAATAGCAATAAATCCATCTATTTTTATGGTTGAACAGCCTATTATACCCTTGTTCCAACTCTAAAAAGGGATGCTTTGGATGAGATAGTGAAGGGCTTGCATGACCTTCACTGAATTTTACAAACCTTCACTCAACGGTTGTAAAATTAGATGAAAAAGTGGAGATGGAAAGCAATCCAAAGGCCTGTCACAGAAGGGTTTGAGTGAAGATATATATAGTGTTATAGTCTACAACATAAAAAGTGTGATTACGCTGCTTACCATGATGTGGAGGCAAAAAATTTGGTATTTTGGAAAGACAAAAAAATTCATGCAAGTGAAACAAGATTGTCTTATGAGCCAAACTTTGGTAGAGGGGAATGCAGAAGTGGTTGGAAGAATTGTCAACAAGGAATGCACTTATAGCCATAGATGGTTCCACATATGGATTGCAAATTGATGACTCTTATGGTTCTCTCAATGCATGTAAGGCTAATTCAAAATCTAGAGAATGATTGCATGCTTTAGACTATGTGGAGAAGGGAAAGACAACAAAGGTTGAATTGATAGATGCTAGTTGATAGGTGTTGGGCAAAATATACAAGGTATGACTTAATGCAAGGCTTTGGTAGATTCATTTATAGCATACGCATATTTAGCTAAGGTACAAAACATAGATGCTATTGTATAGGAAAAGAGAAGATGAGATGATAAGGCTACAAGTCCTTCAACTATAGGTCCTTCAAAGCACATGACACAAAGCAAAATAGTGTAGCAAAAGGCTCCTGAAAAAGCCATTCCAGAACATGTAATGAAAGATGCATTGCATGACAAGAAGCAAGAAGGGGAAAAGAGAGATAAGTAGAATGGATATAAGTTGCAAAATCAAGAAAGAGATTGCTATTGACGGCAAGAAAGTGCTTGATGAATGCATTCTTGGGAGCAAGATTAAGTTTACACTTGGCAAGGTTCTTGTCATTGTAAGCATAAATTTCATGATGAAACAATTTATATTATTAACAAGAGAATATAGTTTTTGGGAGAGTCTACTCAAGCTCTATTGAAGGTTGAAGAAGACCTAGATTCACAAGGTATTATGTTGGAATCTGTTGATGCATCTATTGCTATTTTGAAGCATGTTATAGCTGAAAATGAGCTCAGTAAGAGTGATAAGAGTAATATTATGGCTCAAAATGTCATGGTGAATAGTACAACACAAAGAGGAGTTATGCAACAACAATCTCATGAGGAAGAAAAAGCTTGCTTTATTCCTAGGAGCTGTAAGAGTGATATTATGGCCGAAAATGTCATGATGAATAGTACTACACAAAGAGGAGTTATGCAACATCAATCTCATA
Source organism: Lygodium microphyllum (assembly GCF_053477565.2). NCBI lineage: Eukaryota > Viridiplantae > Streptophyta > Polypodiopsida > Schizaeales > Lygodiaceae > Lygodium > Lygodium microphyllum. The sequence continues at coordinate 182,911,791 of NC_141135.1, forward strand.
AGGAAGAAAAAGCTTGCTTCATTCCCAGAAGGCACTGTCCTAGTGACTATTGAAGATGTTCGTGATGATCAACACTTCTTTGTGCAAGATTCTTATAGTTATCTAGTGATTTTGGGGTATCCATTCATTGTGTCAACAATGATGAAAACTAAAGTGATTAATGGCAATTTGTCATATGCTCATGTGAGAAGTAGAGATGGCAAAAGAGAATTTCAATTCTTAAATGTGTCTTTAATCATCCCCATAATAGGATACTCTCAAAGATTATCCTATTCCATCTAGGATTCAAGGGTTTTTAGATCGCACTACTATAAACGAAGACTATGGCATTGCTATCTAGAAGATGTTTTTGCCTACAAGAAAAGGGGAAACTATTTTTATTGCTATCCCTCAAGAATGGATAGCAAATAGCACAGGAGATTCAAGAGCATTGAAGCCATGTGTAAAGACGAAAAGGGATATGTACATTAGGCTAAAAAAGAGCTTAGAAAATATGGCATTTTGGCAATAGAAGACTACATTTTGAGACCGTTTTCATGGCTAAACTTTATTGATACATTGGCTAGAATTACAACAGTCATTAATGCTAAAAATCATTTCATTCATGTATATACTTTAGATATATTTGACATCATAAGTGAATGTTTTGATTAGGAATGTAAAGGGCTACGAAAGTGGGTTGAAGCATTTGTGGAAAAAAATATAAAATAGTTGACAAAAAGGTTAAGCATGTGGTTTTGCCTTTACCCCCCCGACAGTAATGGGCTAAATGCAACAATTTTTAAACAACCAAGTCCACATGACCCACAAGGTGTGGGGCACAAGTTCACTACAAAGGCACTGAAAGAGCTAAAGGTTAGATGTGATAGGTTTTTCTTGCCAATAGAAAAGGAATGTTTTATGAAGATGTTAGCAAAGTATGAAAAGGCTTTTGTTTTTAACCTACTGAGATTGGTTGTATTGATTTGACTGTCATAGCTCATATGGTCATCTTTACAATTTTGCATGTTCCATGGAATCTTAAATTGATTCCTATGCCTCAAGCCTACTTGCCTAAGTTGATGGAGCTCTTAAATGAGAAGATCATGACAATGATTTTGGAGCCCTCTTTAGCTCCATATTATAATCATCGATTTATAGTTTCAAAGAAGAATGGGACATTGCAATTCATTTAGGATATGCAACTAATCAACAAGGTCACGATAAGGAATGTAGGTGCAAGACCTATTGTAGATAACTTTGTAGAAGCCTTTGCTAGCAGGGCTATTATTCCATGGGAGATTTATATTCGCTATGATCAATTTCAGTTGGCATTGAAAAGTTGATATATTACTACTATGAAGCCATCACTAGGCTTGGTATGCATGTGTACCCTTCAACAAGGGGCAACAAACTTAGTTGCCCACATGATGAATGCAATGCATAAGGTCTTGAGAGATTATATTCCATAGCTCACTATGCCTTTTCTTGATGATACTCCTATTAAGGGTTGTGAGTTGCATGTGAAGAATGATGGATTGGACAACAAGGATTGTAGGATGTTTGTTGCTAATCACATAGCTGATTGTGAAAAGATTCTGACTTAGCTAGAAGAAGTGCATCTTAGTCTATTTGGTGCAAAGTCTTCCTTTGGTGTTGAGGAGGTGTTGATTGTAGGGCATATGTGTGGCCCTTATGGTATAAACCCCTCACCTTGCTCCAATGTATCAAAAGTCAAAAGGTTTTTGGGGATATGTGTCTTCTATCTTATATGGATTCCTCATTTTGCACATGTGGTTGAAAGCCTAAATCAATTACTAAAGAAGAGACAAAAGTTTCATTGAGAGAAGAAGCATACAATGGCTATTTGGAAACTAAAAAGGTTGTTGAATTCGGCATCGACATTGAAGAAGGTAGATTATGTGAGTGATTGGGTGGGCAGTTGGCCAAGATGAAGTTAATAGGTATGCTATTAGATTTGGAGTGAAGGTGTAGAATGAGATACAATGATGGTATCCACAAGTGAAGAGAGAGCTTTGGATTGTTGTAATAACCCTCAAATGTGATAAGGACTACTTTGTAGGAGCTCGTGTAGTTGTGGAAATCAATTGTCTAGCATTATTAGGCATGATTTATAGTTATGCTACATCGGATATTAGTATGTTATGTTGGATAGCTTATATTAAATCATTGAACCTTGATTTACAACATATTGTATGCAAGAATAATCTGGTGGTTGACATGTTATCAAGGCACAATTTGAAGATGAAGAAGAGATGATGGCAAATGATGGAGATGATGAATTGGTTGTTGAAAATGCTTATAATACAATAGAAAATGAGTTTTCAACTACTGGATATGCAGGTACATGTATCTTAAATGCTCGTATAGATATCATAAATGTTGAAACAACTAGGAAATCTATAGGTACAACAAGTACACTATCTGAAAATGTTGTTGTTGCAAGGAGTTCAACAGCAATAAAGGAGTATTTAGCCATGGAAAAAGCATGTGTAGGAGTAAGAAAACATCATCTGGTAGCACAATTTCTGAATCTCAGACAACGTTTAGCACACAAGAAACTAAACTGCACACTCGAGAGCAATCCCAATCGCAGATATCAGCTCTTCAGCTATTGAGTTCCAGGTCTTAAACCCTATTACGAATGACGATCTATTCTTACCTTGGCCATAAACTTAGTTGAAAATATAGGGGATGACTTAGTTGGTTGCCTTCGGCATTTGGATGCCACATTTACTACACTTGCTAAAAGTTATGATGGATTAGACCAAGGTCTTCTAGACAAACCTTTAGCGATGGAGATACGCATGCTGACTTGCTCCTAGGAAGAATCCAAATTTGTGTTCATTAAGGCTCCCCACGAGGCAGTTGAGGAACTCATTGTCACTGAGATTTCCTGCGAACAAGTAAGCAAGCAATGCCTCATTACGTCTTACAATAAGGGCATAGTCCTTGCCACCAACCAAGAAATTGATGAGTTGAAACAGTTGACTGCCAACGACTCCTCTTTCTTGCGACAATGGTATGCTCTTCGACTTCAATGGGAGCGAAAGGGCTACCAAATCATGACCAACACTGAGCAAAGATGTGCAATCAAATCTTTAGAATATGACCTAACTTACATAGCCCCAACCTCCTATAGGGCGTTGAGCACCATTTGCAACCAGCCCCTCAAAGAGCACATCATGACTCACCCTTACCTAGATCAAATTTTGACAGAGGAGGAGTTACACATTGCCAGTAGAATAGGCTTCGGTGATTTCCTAATGGATGTCCTCACCTACCTCACTCACATCAGCATTCAACCTGTCAATATATTCCACTATGCTAACATGGAGAATAACCCAAACTTCTACACTTGGCTCATGCAAAAGTGAAGCATCGTGAGCATCCACTGAATGGTCTTAACCCTTCAACCTCTAATCCTAGGAAGGATGTTTCTTGTTTCCAAAGAGGAAGAGGGTAAGGTGAAAAAATATACTTTAAGAAAAAAACATACTTACTTTAAGAAAATTCTCATGGACCTTCATTAGATTGTGCAAATTGTGAAGAAAAATTCACTTTCTATACTTAAGATTTTCATTTTTCTATAAGTGCACAATCACTCTCTACTCATTATCTTAAGAAAACTAATGGTGAGCTATGGTGTTATGATAGGGACCCACAATGGCAGGATAGGAGAAGAGCAGTAAACTTCTATTCTTAGAAGAGGAACAAGTGAAATATAGCCTCTCAGTGGAGACAAGGGCCTTCAACCAGTTTGGGTTTAGGCATGTCTTGAACTTGGAGGATGTGGCCATGGAAGAACAGTCCAAAAAATAGATTGTGAAGCAATGCAATCTATAGAAGTACCTGGTGCCAAGTTGTGGACTACGAGAAGTGCACGGAATTCCTCCGAACTTTCAATATGAATCGTGGCACTATAATGATGCATCAAGAAAATGAAACCCACTAGGTGAAGGTCAAACTGAGCCCTGTGTTGGTGCTACAAAGAGTGTTGGGTCTACCCAACTGTTGGAAGATAGGCATAGGAACCCACTATAAGCAAGGGAGTATGAGGGAAGATGGGTATGAATAGCCCTAGGGGCAGGGAAAACCCTAACCCTAGCTTGGCAGAGGCTATATAAATAGCCTATGGGTCACTATCAAGTGTGAGATAGAGTGTACCCAAGTTGTACCTTGAGCAACTTATTAAACAAGAATTTGTTCTTGTACTTTGAGCCTCTTTCTCCCTCTTATGCACACATTCCAATGCTGCAACTCTACTTTCTAACATAGTATCAGAGCCTCCTCTGATCCCCTCAGCTTCCTATACTCTCAGCCTCACTAAGTGCACATGATTGTTCATCATCTTCATCTTTTACCTCTTGACTCCATAGCCAAACTAGACCCACCTCTGATGGAGGACTTGGGGAGGACAAAGGAGGCCATATCAGCTCCTGCTTTCTTTTGGAGATCTCTTCCCCACATCAGGATGCAACTCCTCGTCAAGTTTTCCCCCAACGTTGTCCACGACTGAGCCCGACATTGTGTGTTTTCCAGAACAGGCGCAGTTTTCTATCAGCACGGAATTTATACTACTGTGCACGCAGTAGACGATGCGATCCCAGCAACCACCTTGGGGCTTTGATAGCCCCCTAGTGGGCTATCCTCATCTACAAGGGTTCCTGGAAATTCGCTCTATAGAGAGAGATCTCTGACAAACCCTAACTGTGTATCATGTGGTAGCCAGTAAGCTCTAAGCTTGGCATTTTTCACTTTTTTCACTCTGAGCTTTATTGAACAATGATTCTAATCACTAAAGCATCTTCTCTGAAGCTTATTTGAAATCTAAAAGCTCTCGGACATGCTCAATGGACATCACTAAGTGCATTGGGAAGCCGACTTCCAACTTGCTTTCATTTAAGCATTTCACTAAGCTTGACATTAGTGTTTCTAAACACTAATCATTAATCATCTAATCATTTGCTTGCTGGGTATTTACTAGATCTAGTGAGTGTTATTTTGTCAACTTCCTCTTCTTATATTGTTGTAAGGTTATGTGTACAATTATAAACACATAGACCATCATACACTAGAAGTGTATTGCATATCTTGAGTGACTTTGTTTCAAGTACACTGGTCAATGAAATCAAAAGGATGAGTGTCATTGTACTCTCCTTGGAATCATCAGCAACAAGCATTGAGATCATAGACCAACCTTGTCCAACACAAGCTTCATCCACTAAGCCATACCACAAGGAGGAGACTGAAGTCCAGTCTAGGTTTCTTCATTAAAACCTAAAAAGACTATTAAACCTCGGAAGAAGATTGCACATAAGAAAGGACCACCACAGTCATACCTTGAAATATTACATCTGTATGATTTTCAGCCTTTCTCTTCATTGCAACTTTGATTTCAATTGTTTGATTTGCTTCTGCATTCAATGGAAAATTTGTAAGGGACCAGACACTACCCTTGTCCTAACAACTGGTAAGACCTTCCCAATGGCCTTAACATATGCTGATGACATCCTCAAATTCGAAAGTTTGATGGCAAAGATTTCCATCCATGGCAAGTACTTATAAAGTACAAAATGATGGAGAGAGGGTATTGGCCTCTCATTCAAGGCACTAGAGTTGTAAACTCTGCAAATCTGGTTGATATAGAGGATGACCAACGTGCCCAAGCAATCATAATGTTACACTTAGATGAGTCCGTGATTCATCATGTTGATTAACTAAACACTGCTAAAGAAAAATGGGATGAGCTTGAAAAGCTCTATGGAGCCACTGGTAAAAATACTAAAATCTTCCTTAAAATTGAATTCTTTAGCTTGGAATATAGATCAGGAGAAGATTTGGGAAAATTCGTCTCTCACATGAAGGGACTTATGGCACAGCTTGCCTCTATACAAGCTCAAAAACATGAAGAAGATGCTATTTCTATTCTCCTAAAATGTGTAAAACAGGTGTTTCCTACTCTTGTAACCACTCTCACCAACATTCCAGATCCTACATTGGCAAGTACCATTCAATCCTATTTGGATGAAGAAAAGAGGAACCACAAAGAAAGCAGCAACAGTGAGGCATCTTCAACTTCCCGTGATCAAGTATTGGTCCATATAGCTCTCACTAGATGTTCTTTCTGTAAGAAAAAAGAACATCTTTTAAACAATTATTGGAAGAAGTATCCCAAGAAAATGAAATGTAACAAATGCAAGAAGATAGGGCATATCACTAGTAAATGCCCCAGCACTCCTGTTGTACCCAAAGAATTAGTGGCCAACTATGCCTCCAATCCATCTGAAGATCGACTATTTTGACTCTTTAAATCATCTACCTAAAACATTCTTGTAAGCCTGATTTATAAAGGCATCCCGAGGAAGGGGGGGGGGATATCCTACATGCCTTGTAATCCAATGCCACCCTGGCATTGAGGGGGGGTGTTAGAAGATAGGCATAGGAACCCACTATAAGCAAGGGAGTATGAGGGCAGATGGGTGTGAATAGCCCTAGGGGCAGGGGAAACCCTAACCCTAGCTTGGCAAAGGCTATATAAACAGCCTATGGGTCCACCAAGTGTGAGATAGAGTGTACCCAAGTTGTACCTTAATCAACTTATTAAACAAGAATTTGTTCTTATACTTTGAGCCTCTTTCTCCCTCTTGTACACACATTCCAATTCTGCAACTCTGCTTTCTAACACCAAAAAGGTTGAGAGATGGCCCAAAAGAGATGTATATGACATGTTGGGAATGGAAAAAATCCTAGTCCACACCAATGAGATGGCATCAGTATCGCCGGCATCCTGAATCTAGAAGTCTAGCTGCAATCAAAGATGGTCCGTCCATACATTGTTTTCCAGCCATAGGTACAATGCACTAATGAGCCCAATTAATGTACCTATGTTGGAGAGCATTGTAGCCAAATCCCTGGATGAAGTAACCCTGAATGGCTTCATGCAAAACATGATAGAAACCTCTACAAAAGCACTAGCCACAGGTGGAAGACCCACAAGTAGAGAATCCCTGGCCTTCAAAACATGATAGAAACCTCTACAAAAGCACTGGCCACAGGTGGAAGACCCGCAAGCAGAGAATCCCCGGCCTTCAAAGCAAGGAAGAAGTCATCATTGAAGGTCTCAATCATCGGGTTTGGAGGGGTATTGACGGCCATCATCAGAGAGGATTTGGGGGAAGTACAAGAAGACGAGGGAGTTGGCAAAACACCAGACAGAAAGTGCCCTCCCCACCAAGAATAGAAAAAATCTAGTGAGAGGACAAAAAGTGATGAACAAGAGAGCAGGAAGAAAGAGAGAACATACCAACAAAGAACATGAAGAGAGTCCAAGAACATCGAAGATAAAAGAAAGAAAAAAGAAAAGGAGCAGGGAAAAATAATAAAAGAGGAATCCAAGAGGGCTAAGGAGGAGAGGAGGAGGAAAGCAAAGGAAGAAGCTGAGGAGTTAAGGAGGAGAGAAGAAGAAGACATAGCCCTGGCCATTCGCCCATCAGTGGAGCAGTCCTCAAGGGAAGAAGAGCTGGCTGCTATGAGCCCACCTAGATACGAAGGCACCTGTACTAGCATCCAAGTGCTAGAGGCTACAGCACCACCAGTTACGAAGGGCAAGGGTAAAGGCCTATTGCACCCACTTCCAACCAGCCTAGTGCCAACCACCCCAACAAAAACAACCACCCAGGGCTCTACATCTGAAGTCGATGCCATCAACATCATGGGCCTGGGTGCAGTTTTTTGTCCACAAAGAAATGGCCCAAGAGGGAGGTGAAGGAGTTCTAGTGATAGTAGCAAAGAGACCGATAGAGCAGATGTCAAGTTGAGGTAGGATTCTAAAAGGCAAAAAATTGAAACATCCACAACCACTATCCCCACTGCACTGCCATCATCCACGAACTATGATGACTATGTTATGAAAATTCTGTCACAGCTTGAGAGAGGAAAAGAAGAAAAGAAAATAGCTATTGTTGAGTTAGAGGCCGAGAAGGAGACCATACTAGCCCTTCAACTAGAAAAAACCTGCCAAGTGCCCATGTGTCAAAGAGAAATAAATGAGCTAAAGGAGGAGCTCGAGGCCAAGGAAGGAGGAGAAGAAAGGTGGCAAGCAAAGCTTGCTGAAGAAACATAGGCTCTCATGAGCATGCAACGACTAAACAAAGAGCTAGTAGTGATGTACAAAGAGCTCCAAGGGGAGATGAAAAATGTCGAGGATGCCACAGAGTTCTTGGAAGCAATGAGAGAGGAGAAAGCACGAAGGTATCAAAAAGACATAGAAAATTTGAAGAAGAAGGCCACCTTGGAGCTAGAAGAGCAGAAGAGTTTGAAAAGGAAAATTGAGGAACAAGAGCAAAGGCTGATGATCCTAGCTCAAAGATAGGTAGAGAGCTTTGAAGAAATGGAAAAAAAGGCAAAGGAATGGACAACTAGAAGTGAAAGAAGAGTACAAGACTTAGCGGCTGTCTATAGCTCGTGCAGAAGGGGACAAGGTGCTCACAGAGAGTAGAGCAGAGGCCACACAAATGAGCTGAGAGATCCAACAATGTGCCTTCCTCAACACTATCATGGATGTCACCCAAAGGGAAGAAGGGGAGGCCATTGATTCGTTGAAAAGAAAACTGGGGATTGCTCGCAGGGCCTTGAGATAGGGGTTTCATATGTCGCCACAAGCAGCAGGAGTCATCCTAAGCCTACAAGACCAGATGAACTATTTGATGAGGGTAGGTTTAGCGATGCAAGAAGTGGATGCCTTGGGATTCATCGAAGGAGCATTGCAGGAACACAGGGAGGAGGAGGAGGCAAAACACTTTGAAATGGAACAATAAGAGGAGGAGCTACTCCCACAACCTCCTTCCTAAAGAGCAACAGTAGGTGGAAAACCCTACTACCAAGAAATCTGAACTCAAAAAGAAGAAGAAGCAAATGCTAGAGCAAGCATGAAGAAGATTAAATGCTCAATCAACAGTAATGCCAGTAGCACCCATCCCACTGAGAGAAGATTACTTCCCAATAAACTATAACACTGAACTCATATTCTGGGAGTAGAGAGAGGATAATCATGAATTGTTTGACTTTTATTTCCGATTCTCCACTGCATTGAGCAAGGTATTATCAACTAAGATGGTGGAAGAGGTAATCACTGCCAGAAGAAGGTTGGGAGATAGGTGGACCTCTGAGAGAGATGAATCCTACCCAATGGGGAATAGAGGCTCTAGACTATTGGGAGAACAAAGTCTATGAAGTGCCCAAAATAGTGAAGGGCTATGAGTGTCAACTGAAGTGGAGGAGGCGTGTTTGGGAAGGTAACACAGACACCTGGATGTCATTTTGTACCACCCTACCCTTTGAAAGAAATAATCCTACTTTCATGCCATATCCAAGAAGGATAGGAGTGGATTACAATCCAGACATCCACGGTCAATATGACTTCCCTAGAATATATAATGTCAATGCCACCAAGCTTGAGGAAGCCCTCGCTTTCACGCTACAAGATCTATATGACTCCATAGCCCACTTTCTTAATGAATTCACTTCATGCCCAGATCAGCCTTCCTAACTGTGGGAGCTTTCGCTCAACTGCCAAGACCCACGGACCGCTTATTGTTTTAAGCATTCCAAGTGAGCTCTAATGGCTACCTCTCACATAGCCGACGTGCCCTCGATCCTAAGAGTGTAGTGAGCTTACCTTGATGCGGATATGAGTTGCCTGCTCCCTTCCACACTCCGATAGCTCCATGATTCTAGATGCTAGCTCAAGCATGCTCAAGCCTCCTTCTTCTCCAAGCTCCAACCTCCATAGCCATGTGCGCAAAAGAAGGAAAGGGAAGAGAAGATGATGAAGAGCTTCACCCCCTTGATCTCTCACTCCCTCTCACTCCCTCCCTCACTCTCACCCTCACTCCCTCTCTCAAAAGCACACACAAGCAAGGAGAGGAGAAGAAGAGGAGAAGAGAAGAGCTCTTATTGGGCACACACCAAAAAATGAGATTCCATTCACTTTTTGAACTTTATATATACAAACCCTAAAATGTTGGTTAATGATCCGAGTTTTTTACAACCCGGATTATTACCACAAAATTTGGCCAAAGCCCCTATCAAGAGCTTACCATATCACTTTGGGTTTACTCTTCAAGCACTAGGTATGCTACATTGCTTCTTGATTATGATAACTCTAGCAAATGGGGGGAACAAGTTCTAAGGCATGTCAATGTAAAGGGTAAAAGGGATGGTTATCTTAGTGAAGATGAAAATGGATTACACCTAGGAGTTGAGTGAATGCATAGATTTTTCAAAGGACTAGCCTCCAACTACACATGGGCTCCATCTGCATCACTAAGATTTGGAATCTATCACCATCATTAGAGGACACCTCACCATAGTACACAAGTCAATATCCACATCATGGTGTCATTTGGATCTTGCACAAAAGCTTACAAGCATGGACCCCTTTTGTCACATGCTTATATGTATTTATATACATATGGGGGACTAAAGTCAAAGCAACTTTTAGAAGCCGTTTTTTATAATCTCAATAACTCCCAAGAAAAAACGAATTTCAAGAAAATTCTTGCGTAGCCCGATCGGTTTCGACCTGGTCTACAAAGTTGCAGAAGAAACTTTTTTCAAATTCCTCACGGATTTGAAGTTACGAAAGCGCAGACTGCTGGCTACATGCCATTTTCTTCTCTCTTTCACCACACCAACTTTCCACTCTATCCTTATTGTAAATATATTATAATAATGTGCTTTGGGCACCCACCTCTTGTAATCTAGCTCCATTTCTCTATGTTGTCTACCACCACCCTTGGCTTCTTGCATGATGACCAAGGTGGGGACTTGTCCCATTCACTATGCTCCATATTTTCAAAGATGCCATACATCATTTAGGATTATGTTAATCAAGAAGATTAGCTTAATCTAATCCCTCATGGAGGCTATATAAAGAGCCCATGGAGAATGAAGAAGGGGGAGGAGGGACAATGACAAGTCCATGAGAGAACTCTAGAATATCCTCATCTCTTTGAGGTAAGCTATGAGTGAGTTCTTTTATTATGTAGCATAATGGCAAGCTTCCTCTACCTCTTCTTCTATTATCTCCCTCTCTTGTCATCTTCTCATTCCATGTAGCATAATGGCAAGCTTCCTCTACCTCTTCTTCTATTATCTCCCTCTCCTCTCATCTTCTCATTCCATGTAGCATAATGGCAAGCTTCTTCTACCTCTTATCTCCCTCTCCTCTCATCTCTCTCTCTTATATTCCGGGACAATGACAAGTCCATGAGAGCACTCTAGAATATCCTCATCTCTTTGAGGGAAGCTATGAGTGAGTTCTTTTATTATGTAGCATAATGGCAAGCTTCCTCTACCTCTTCTCCTATTATCTCCCTCTCTTCTCATCTTCTCATTCCATGTAGCATAATGGCAAGCTTTTTCTACCTCTTCTCCTCTTGTCTCCCTCTCCTCTCATCTCTCTCTTATATTCCAATATGGTGTCTAGCACATATATTCTCTCTTGTAAATTTGTGTCTTGGTTCTCTTGATTCTCTTTGAGAAAAGGGATGTCCTAGCCCATCCTCCCTTTGGCTAGGTGGTGCCCCTCTTTAGTTCTCTTAGTGAGGATTGGAGGTTGGATGGGCAAGAGGCAACCCGTTCATCATTTCAGCCCTTAGTTAACAACTTGCTTTGGATTTCTGTCAGATTATACTGGGCCTATCCCTTGAGGATTTTCATGCCTTGATTTTGTCAGGGGGTAGGGTGAGAGCTGTTGTTGTGCTTTGTTGAGTCTATTTTTTGAGGCAACTTGATGCTTTTTTTTGTTGTTGTTTGTGCAAATCAATTCGTGGGATTCAATAGACTGAGTCGCCCTATATCGTGGTTGCCAATGAGAGTGGACTTTAGATCCATATTTTGAAGCCGAAAAGAGTCCGAGAGGCCATAAAAGACCAAATTTTCATGCAAAATGAAATGGTTGCAAATCAATGAGCTGGAGTTTTCATAGATGGAGTTTGATGCTAGGAACCCAGTCCAAGTTTCGGTTCGTCGATCGGAGTCCATTTGACCCCCCATTTAATCCCTGCAAGGTTTCGCGTTATGAAGCAACTATGTGATCTGGGAGCCAAAAGTGTGTGATGGTGGCCAGCTTTATAGATTTCGATGCTGTAAAGCTAGCCATCCAGACAGATCTCGAATCCTAGCTCATTTGCCTTGCTGAAATTAAAAAAAACCACTTAGGCCAAAGTGTGAAACCTTAAAAAAAGTGAACCTATTTTTTGGTGGTTTTAAAGCTTAAGCTAGATTAAGCTTATGAGATATGAAAAGACACGATTTTTGAAACGTGGAGGGAGGGGGGTGCAGTTTTTTCGGTGCCCCAAAAAATCATTAAAAATCTATCTTTTCTGCAGTTGATGATCACGAGAATGCTCAAGGCAGCAAGATACTTGAATTCTTTGCCATCTATCGCAAGAAATAGACTCGAATTTGATGCATTCTATGAAGCGATATGATTTTAGTCTTTCTCTCTCCTCTCTCCTCTCTCCTCTCTCCTCTTGTGGTTTATTCTAATGCATCAATGTAAAAGAGAAGGGGGTGGGATGAGATGGACGATTTTGATCGTGCGATGATGCAGGAGTGAAAAGGGATGTGAATCGAGGTTGAACAGATCATCACCAACCATTGAAAGTGTCAGCAGGCCTCCAATTTTGAAGTACGTACGCCATAATATACCGTTTTTTGAGTAAGTCATCAATTTCATCATTTTATGATCAATTTTGGTTGGAAATGGTTAGAAATGCTTGTATTTGATTGCCAATGTTTTGATTTGTCAGCCATGTTGAAGAAATCATAAAAATCAGTCATCTAATAATTTTATGCTAAGCACGCAAAATTCGAGACTATGTGGTTTAAGGAAAAATATGTGATTTTTTGGGTTTTGGTGTGTGTAAGTTGTTCTTATGGATTGAAACATGCTAAGAAAATCATTTCAGTAAGATCAATCAATATAAACTAGAAAATCAGTAAATATAAGTATTTTTAAATAAATAAATAGAAAAAATAAGAAAAATAGGATTTTCACATTAAAAAATAAGAAAAATAAGATTTATATTTGTGAACGTATGGTAGAGCTAAAGTATGAGGTTTGTCCTTGGTTTAGCCCTATCTCTTTGTTGAAGTGAGTTTTTATTGCTTTCATAAAAGGAAAATACATTAAAGACATGCCTTAAACCTACCAATGAATGTATAACTCTAAATGGTAGGGAGCAGGGGGGTTGTTGAGTGTTTAAAGTATATTGAATTCTGATATTTTATGATGCATGTCATATAGGGTTCGTTGTTTTCTAAAAATAAAAAGGGTCTAATAGCACGAGAAATCTCGATATACTAGCCCTAAGCAATGAAGCAATCGCGTATTAGAAGAAAAGCATGAAAAAAACTGTCTTCGCACTTTCATGTTGGTGATTGTTAATGAATAAACTTGTTTGATCATGGTGGTCATACACAATTACATTGCACACACCATATGGTATCATATCCTGGAAGCATATCGTGTGTTTGTACGAGCGATGACCTATAGAGTGTGAGGTACCCTAAGCCATAGGGCTAGATATTTGGTTCCTTGCGAAAAACTCAATGAGGATTATTCATTAGCTCTTGGATTGATCAATTGAAAGAGTGGGCTTTGTTTTGAATGTGTTCTACATGTTCATGGCACATCTTTGGCCAATGCCTAAGGTGTAGGAGAGCCGTAGTGGAGCTGTGGTGATTAGCTAAGGGGTGCTTGCTTTATGTGTGCTACATAGTGTATAATACCAATATGTTTAGGGACTCCCTTTGAGGAGTATGGGAAAGAATATCTATTGGACTACAAAATCATACAAACACAAATTTCTTAGATGCTCCTGGTTGGCGAGGTCGTGTGGGGTGGTTCTAGGTGAGTAGCAGAGGTCTTGCTAGTGCCTTAGAGCTAGTGTCGGGCTCGTTTTAGGTTTCGACAATACATCTAATAGGTATACCCAAGACAAAGACACTTGAACATGTTGAGATATCAAGCTCCACTCGTGATATGCCAGGGTGACCGTTGTGCATTTATGTCACCGACGTGTCAGTTGCAGATGCGGTTGGTACACCGCCCATGAATAATAGCTACATGATAGCTATCCTTATCTACTCTAGTTCGTGGCTCAGTTAGTATGCCACCTTAGTTAGTTGAGTTTGGTTTGAGACCCATATATAGGGTTCTTCTATTTCTTTGTATGAGAGTTTTTTTGGCTTACACAACTAAGAAGAGGAAAACTGTTTTCAGCCTCCACCCTTGTGTGTATTCCCCCATTGTGCAAGCAAGAAAGCTTCAAGTGAGACTCCTTCCTTCTCTCCCACAATCTTGACATGGTATCAGAGCCTTGTTCGTGGTAAGGAGCTCAAGAAAGCAAGCCAGGCTCGCGGTGTTCTGGTAAGAGGAGCAGTGTTGCTTTCATTTTCTGTTTTGGGAGCAGATCTCTGCAGGTAGCACAGCCGGAAAGTGCAAGAGTGCATTGTCTCAGGTTGAGACGCACTTCGCGGTGAAGCAAGAGGGCAGTATATGCTGCGGGTGTGGGCTTTAGCCCTTGGCGACCTTGTTTTTTTGATTTGAGGCCATTTCGGGGCCTGTTTTGGAGGCGGAAGTTTTCTGCACGCACTCAGGAAAAGGTCCAGTTTTATGCTGTGCAGCCACTGTTCTACAGATCGGTGAAAAGTTACTGTAGAAATTGCATCGTATGCTTGTGCGCAGAGACATTGGGAGTTACAGAATCATCCCTGTTGCCTGTTGTTGCAAAATCGTCACTAGGAAGTGACTGTTTGGTCAAATACCACTTTCATCAGTTTTATAGATTTGCCTTTGTGAGGCTGAAGCTGTGTTCTTTGCAGTGACAGAATTTTTTGCAGTGTTCTGTAATGGCGCCTAATTCTCTCTCACAGATTGTCACTAAAAAGCTCGACAAGAACAACTTCCAAGCATGGAAGTTTAGAATGACAAATTTCCTTATGGGAAAAGGATATTGGAAATTTGTTGCAGGAAATGAAGAAGAACCAGTTCTTCCTGATGTTCCCAATCAACAGCAAATACAGGCATTCAAAACATGGCATGAAACAGCCAGGAAAGTTATGTATTGGCTGTCTATCAGTATTTCAGACTCTATGATTGTGCATATTCAGGATGCAAGTATGCCAAAGGAGGCATGGGATACTTTGTCAAAAATGTATAGCACAAATACGCAAGCCAGGAAAATGCAGCTCAAGCAAGAGTTGCATAATGTGCAAAGAGAAAGTATGAGCATCAACGACTACCACATGAAGGTGAAGAAGATTGCAGATGCACTTGCTTCCATTGGGTCGCCAGTGGAAGATGATGATTTAGTTTCCGTGACCTTGAATGGTCTAGGAAAGGATTATGCACAGTTCCGAACATCCATTTCCGTCTGTGAAAGATTTCCTGATTTTGAGGAGTTGATGGCTCTTCTAATTTCTGAGGAGCAGAGAAATGGTGGTGCATCTTCTTTAGGAGGAACTTCAAAAGAAGCTGTCTTCTACTCAAATGCTGGAAGAGGTAGAGGCAGAGGTAGAGGAGGCCGATTTGGAGGCCGTGGCAGAAATCAGAATATGCAGTAAACTCAAGAAAACCAGTCCTATGGAGGAGGACGTGGTAACTCTAGAGGCAGGGGGAGCCAAAGAGGTCGTGGTGGATGGTAAAGAGGCCAAAATGCAAACAGTAATGTTGAATGCTACTACTGTGGTAAAATGGGTCATATGGCTAAAGACTGCTATAAAAAGCAGAATGACATCATGAATGGAAAACTGCAACAAGGGAATTATGCATCTTCTAGTAGACAGGGTGATGACAGAAATGAGCACTTGTTTATGGTGCAGCACATGAACAATTCTGTGACAAGTGCAGAAGAAAGCAATGATGTATGGTATGTTGACTCAGGTGCATCAAACCACATGACAGGTCATGCAGAATGGATGGAGGATGCAAGAAAAATGGAAAAACTAGGATTTGTGGAGACTGGTGATGATACTGCACATCCTATTGTGCAGATTGGAAAAATTCCTTTGTCTATGCAGGATGGGAAAAAGAAATACATGTCCGATGTATTTCATGTCCCGAATATCACCAAGAATCTGGTTTCTGTTGGTTAAATGGTTGAGGAGGGCTTGCAGGTCAGATTTAATCCTCATGGATGCTTTGTTGAGGATATGAAAAATAAAGGTCGCTTGATAGCAAAAGGAAAGAAGAAGGGCAGAATGTTTACATTGGATGCAGACATGTCTGAATTGAGTGCAGCAATGTTTGCACATGGGACCGGTGTAGTTGCAGATATTGATATCTGACATAAACGCATTGGTCATGTTAATGTATAGCGACTTAAATCAATGCAGGCCCAAAATATTGTTGCAGGTTTGCCGAAATTCAAGGTTGCAGAAATGCATAAGGTATGTGAAGCCTGTCAGTTTGGAAAACAGGCAAGGAAACCATTTCCTAGACATGTTCAAGAGAGTAAGAAGCCATTGGAATTAATCCACTCTGATGTGTGGACTACTAAAGCTGCATCTCTTGGAGGCTGTCATTATTTTGTCAGTTTTATTGATGACTATAGCAGAAAAGTTTGGGTGTATTTTATGAAAAAGAAAAGTGAAGTTTTTGGGCATTTCAAAACTCTTAAAGCTATGGTTGAAAAAGAAACAGGCTTGCAAATAAAATGCCTAAGGTCAGATGGAGGGGGAGAGTACCTCTCAAATGAGTTTGCAAGGTTCCTGCAGGAGCATGGCATAAAGCAGCAATATTCATGCAGTTATACCCCACAACAAAATGGAATTGCAGAAAGGAAAAACACGCATATTGGAGAGGTATCTCGTGCCATGCTTAATGAAAAAGACTTGCCAGATTTTTATTGGGCTGAAGCAGTTGCTACAGCAATCTACATAATGAACATGACTCCCACTGCAGTAATACATAGAATGACTCCAGAGGAGAGGTATACTGGTAGGAAACCAGATATTTCTCATTTGAAAATTTTTTGTTGCATTGCCTATGTACATGTGCCAGATGAGTTGAGATCCAAGTTGGATCCAAAAGCTGAGAAGTGCATCTTTATTGGTTACTCTCTGTAGCAAAAAGGGTATAGAAGCTATAACCCTTCTACTCGTAAGTTTACAGTGAGCAGAGATGTTGTTTTTGATGAGATGAGTAGCTGGTATAAACCAGTAAATGTGATTGATGATGTAGATGCACAAAATGGTAATGCTGCACAGAATTCACATCAGCAGTCACAAAATATTAGTGGACCTGGAGAGTCCTCTAGCAGTGGTTCACATTCTTCGCCATGGACAGGCAGATTGAGATCAGGAGATTCTTCTCAAAGCAATGTAGATAGTGGTATGCAGGTATCACGAAAAGCAAAAGAGAAGGTTGATCAGCCCATGTTTGATATGAATGCAGGTCACTCTTATGTGGATGGTGAATCTAGTGGCTCAGAACAGAGCATTGATGATGAGTTGGGTATTCCTTCTATTGTTACACCTGGAGTAAGGAAGACCAGGGATGTTTTGAGAGCACCTGGGAGTGAACCTACTTTGTGCAGGTCTACGAGAGCTAGGTATCCTGTGGATAGCCTGAAATATGATGGATTTATAGCCATTCAGTATGCATATATGGTTAAAGTGATACAGGAACCAGAACCCACTTCTTTTGAGGAAGCCATGGGAAAAGAAAAATGGGAGAAAGCCATGGATGAAGAAATGGATGCCTTGGAAGCAAATGGTACATGGGAATTGGTACCTTTGCCTAAAGGTAAAAATGCAATTGGCTGTAAGTGGGTTTATAAGGTGAAGCACAATGCAGAGGGTTCTGTGAACAGATACAAGGCAAGATTAGTAGTCAAGGGGTATGCACAAACATATGGCATTGACTATGAAGAAACATTCAGTCCGGTTGCAAGGATGGCAACCGTAAGAGTAGTCATTACTATGGCTGCATCAAAGGGATGGTCTTTACATCAGATGGATGTAAAGAATGCCTTCTTGCATGGTGATTTGCAAGAAGAGGTCTATATGGAGCAGCCACCAGGTTATGTACATGTTGTTCATCCTGAGTTTGTTTGCAGGTTGAAGAAAGCCTTGTATGGCTTGAAGCAAGCACCTAGAGCATGGTCTGACAAGATAGGACAGTATCTTGTCACTATTGGCTTTCAGATTTCCAAGGCAGATTTCTCACTTTATGTGAGAAAAACAGAGAAAGGTATTATGCTACTTGTCATTTATGTTGATGATTTGATTATGACAGGTGACAGTGATGAAGATATCCTTCATGTGAAAATGCTATTGAAGTAGAAGTTTGAGATGAAGGATTTGGGAGAGCTGCGTTATTTCTTGGGCATTGAGGTTATTAGATCACCAAGTGGGATACAGCTCTTGCAGAGGCAATATGGATTGGACATGCTGTCCAAATATGGGATGACAGGCTGTAAGCCTATTTCAGTTCCTTTGGAGCAGAATGTGAAGCTGAGCACATATGCAGGTGAGCTTCTAGAAGACCCTACTATGTACAGATGCATAGTAGGAAGTTTGATTTATATGACTATTACCAGGCCAGATTTGAGCTATGCTGTTGGATTGGTAAGTCAGTTTATGCAGGCTCCAAGGAAACCACATTTGGATGCGGCTAGACGCATACTCAGGTATGTGAAGTCCACATTGCAGTGTGGACTATTTTATGAGACTGGGGTTCAGATACAGTTGCATGGATACACTGATGCTGATTGGGCTGGTAGTATTTCTGATAGACGATCTACCAGTGGATATGTGTTCTCTTTTGGGAGTGCTGCAGTCACTTGGAGCAGCAAGAAACAGCCTATAGTTGCCTTGTCGAGCACAGAGGCTGAGTACAGGGGTGCAGCAATGGCTGCATGTGAGGTAGCTTGGTTGCATAAGCTACTTTATGATATGCATCAGTCTACAGATGGGCCAGTTGTCATTTATTGTGACAACATGAGTAGTATACACTTGGCAAATAACCCAGTCTATCATGCTAGAACAAAGCACATTGAGGTGCATTATCACTATGTGCGAGAGAGGGTTTTACTAGGTCTTATTGATCTAGTTTATGTCAGCACAGAGGATCAGGTAGCTGACATATTCACGAAGGCATTGGGCGCAGAGAAGCTGCGCAAGTTCAGAGACCTGCTTGGTGTGCAGGAATTGGGATTGAGCTCGAGGGGGAGTGTTGAGATATCGAGCTCCACTCGTGATATGCCAGGGTGACCGTTGTGCATTTATGTCATCGACGTGTCAGTTGCAGATGCGGTTGGTACACCGCCCATGAATAATAGCTACATGATAGCTATCCTTATCTACTCTAGTTCGTGGCTCAGTTAGTATGCCACCTTAGTTAGTTGAGTTTGGTTTGAGACCCATATATAGGGTTCTTCTATTTCTTTGTATGAGAGTTTTTTTGGCTTACACAACTAAGAAGAGGAAAACTGTTTTCAGCCTCCACCCTTGTGTGTATTCCCCCATTGTGCAAGCAAGAAAGCTTCAAGTGAGACTCCTTCCTTCTCTCCCACAATCTTGACAGAACACACTTAGGATGATAGCCCAATACAAGGTGAGACTATGGCTTAGTATAAACATTGATACATGAACAATCTCTATTGAACATAATCCAAAAGTTGTAGGTAACACCTCAAAATCTCATGCATATATCAATTTGCTGATGGTAGATGATAGGTAGTATCCATCATAGATAAGACACATGAATAGGAATGTATAAATTTCTACCAATACCTTATATAGGCCTTTAGAAGCACTTCAACCCTATAATTACACTTTTATTATAGCTGTAAAACATGGTACTCGTGCTATCCTTGCGGACAACCTTCCAAGCCTATGGATCCCATAGGGAATAGCCCATCTCACATGCATCTCCATAACCAAGCAAGATGCATTTCCTAGACTTAGGATCCACCTTATTATGTTTGTCCTTTGATGCATGGCAAAAAGCCTCACAACCAAAGACATGCAAATGAGCATATGAATGAGGTTTTCTAAACCATACCTCCTCTACAACTTGATAGTCAAGAGCTGTACATGGGGATTGATTTATCAAAAAGTATATAGCAGTAGTAACTACCTCAGTCTAAAAATGCTATGATAAGCATGTCTAGCTAAGCATAATATGAATTCGCTCTTGAATTATCCTATTCATGTGCTTAGCTATACCATTTTCGGGTGGGATGTATGGGATGGTAAACTGACACTTAATACCCCTTTCATCACAAAACTGTTCAAAGGCTTTAGAGACATACTCACCCCCATTATCTAACCTTAGGCATTTCACTTTATATCCAAACCGGTTCTCCATCAAAGCAAGCCAATGTTGAAATGAGCCAGGACTTCAGATTTTTACTTAATAGAATATATCCAGACTTTATGTGTATAGTCATCAATGAAGGTAATGAAATACTTCACGCTACTTAATGAATTGTAGGGCATGGGATCACATATATCTAAATGAACGAGAGCCAATGGCTCACCCATGCATATCATACTAGAATTTTTATGCATATTACATGTTTTCTTGCCATATGAATAGTGATCACAAGACTCAAAGCACATATAGTCAACGGACAGAAGATACTACAAATGGATAAGCATTTTCATTCCTTTCAAGGATATATGCCCAAGGCGATGATGCCAAAGAGATATATGTGAAACTACATCCACTACTAAAACATGGTCAGCTGACCCAAATACAAGTAAGGGGTAGAGAGTATTGGACTTAGCACCACGTGCAATGACAAGATTTCCATAGGTAATCTTCCATGAGAAATCACCAAAAGAAACTACATAACCTACATCATCCAAAGTGGCAATAAAGATAAGACTCTTTGTAAGAGCCAATATATGACATACATCATGAAGAGTAAACATGCAACCTGGACATCACCAATACCAACTATCTCTAGTGTTAGTTCATTACCCAAATAGACAAATTGGTGTGCAAATCGGATGTTGTATGCGTACATAGCGAGCGTGGGAAGGTTCCCAAGAACAAAGAACTCTACTTTTTGCTCAAAATCTAAGATAGAAGACTTGCACGACATGAAGCAAGAAGACCGATTGGGTACAATCTCCCCCCATGCCTTGTGTGAGCACTCCACAAAGCATGTATTTAATATATTATTCATCTCCAAGCTAAAAAATAGCCCAAATTTACAATTAGCACGCTTTAGCTTTTGTGTTTGCTTTTGTCGAAATAAAGAATAAAGTGGTTGGACGTCCCAAGTGTCGGCGGGCTGTGCCCAAATACAATGACCAATAATGAATATTTAAATCGTGTGCCCATGTGCATATAAAATAATAAATATATGTCAAGTACTTTAATAAATAAGTGCATCAAAATAAATATTGTCGCCACGCCTAAGACGCACACCCATCAAAAACGATAATTTCTTCTAAATAACTTGAATACACACTATCGCCCACCAGTGCTTCCCAGCGCCACCGCCGCCTGCTCTACACATCAACTGAAGCATTCACAATTGTTAGAAAATAATAAAATTAAACCGACAAAAGTGAATACCTAGCAGTCTTCAACTACAAAATAAATAAATAGGTTGAAACTCTATCTGGACCTTAATTTAATATCAGTGCACATTCTAAACTCATAAACATCCATGAATTTAAATATGTATTTTGCGGAATCACCTGCTATGGAATCACCCACTTGCACATTAAGTTAACGAGACGTCCAAAAAGGACAGGCATCCCCATCGACTTTTTACACAAGGAATACACCTTGTGTACGAGCCCTGGCAAATATAATTTTACGGAATCCACCGCAAAACCTCACGGAATCCATCGTGGAATATGCCTCTGAAATCATACCCCTGGGGTGGGATAGCAATTGTCCTCAATTGCTATTAGCTCAATGTGGAGAGAGCAGTGAAGGTTAAGCACTTAGGTCATGAGCGTGCATTCATTGGGCCTCTTCAACAGGATGATTTTTAAATTTCACCAAATATCTAGAATATCTACGGCTAGTTCTAGTGGTCATAAAGTTGATATCTAAAATAGTCTCAGGTTCAAGGATTTCAGTTTCTGCTTCTAACAAAGGAGGATTTTCATATATAGGGTGGACAGGTAATTGGCCTTAGCACTCTCAAGCATTCGAGCTTTGCTTAGGCAACAAGGGGGACTTGGTACACAAGTCTAGATGCCGCAAAGCGAGTGAACTTCAATGGCCTCAAAAACCTCTTCATTAAGAGATTTTCCAAGCCCAGATACTATGATAAACTGCTAGCATGACTTATGAATGTCAAGCAGAAAGAAAAAGAGGACATCTGTGACTATGTGACCCACATGAGGAGTCTCTTCAAGAGAATTCCGATGGGCAAACGACCAGACCAAAAGAGCAGTGTTGATGGTATTCATCAGTGGAATACGAAATGAAGAGCTTTATAAAGCCTTGGTAGGCAACTTGAGCTTGCAGTGAGACATGCTAGCTAGGGTGTTCAAAGCAGCCATTCGAGTAGACGAGCAACTGAAGGAGAGGAGCTCTAGAAACTTGAACCAAGAAGAGACCAACTCTAGAAGTTCGGAGAGAACTTCAGCATCCATCAAACGATCAGGCACAAGTACCCAAGATAAGGGAAAGGCCAGGGACACCAACCAGGAATTGGCTGACATGAAAATGGAAATAGCCAAGATGCAAGAGATGCTAAGATGACCAATGCGCCCACACGTCCAATGCGTGTACTGTGGTAGAATTCACTTGCCAACCGAGTGTCAAGATCCCAGGTCATGACCTTGTGCTAATTGCAGTTGGTTTAGCTACGACATTGGGCATTGTAGATTGCCTAGAAGACTTCCGTACTCACAACCATATGGTCAACCTTACCTAGTGAATAGGCCACAACAATTCTTCGGAAGGGGAGCCCCATTGGCCCTTCTTGTGCCAAACAACGTTAAGTTGGTTGTCCATAGAATGGACATAAATCCTACTGGAATACCTAGATTGCCTAGTCCTTATGTGACCTATCCACTGAGCGATGCTCCAATCCACTACGTGGAAGAGCCAAATGAGGAAGAGACTTACCTATACCCTTACATCTTGCACAAAAATGAGAGCAACGCAGTCCTTATGGACTATCGATCAGTACCGGTGATGGCGTTAGATAGGGGACGAGGTAGAGGCCTAGGAGGGCAAACCCAAGAACTTAGACTTGTGGTCATCTGGGACATGTCTCATCACGTTGTCCTGAAAGGAAGCAACAAAATAGAGACAAGGATAACCTAAGGTGCCCTGAGTGCAGAATCACTGATCTCTTTGTTGACTAACCAAAGCGAAAACCATCCTCGAGTTCAAATAACGTGCCATCTGTCCCATTGGGACTGTTTGGTGTTGAGAATCTCAATGGGGAGGCTACACCTATCCCATTGCATGTCATGACTCGAGCACAAACAAAGTAGTTCGGCATATCACTGCCAAGTCTTAGCAATCTTGACGTAGCCTCGATAGGAAAGAAGAGCCATAGGTGAAGGAAGAAGAGACCTGAAGCTAAAGTCATGCTCGAAACTGAGAGTGCCACAACGCTACCTGTTGGAAAGAAAGTCATTGACGTTGATGCAAAGACATCAGCCCCAAAGATGATTGAAAAGGGAATTGCTAAGGTTAGGGAGTACCCCAACCCGAAGTACCAACTAGAGGCCATTGAGAAGGTGGAGTGGATAAAGGAGGCCTAAGAACACTTGAAAGATACTGAGCCCATCTTAGAGGACGAGATCAAGGATCTCTCTAGCATAAGCACACCAGTCTCACCCCCTTGACCAAAATCAAGAGATGCGACTACGACACAAGAAGTACTGCTTAGGCAAAGCCTTAACTCTATGGGCCAACAAATCAGTCATGGCCATTGGTTAGGACAATTCGAAATAAGAGAAAGACAATACCGAGTTTGACGTTGCACTTCGTGCCTAAGTCCTTGCATGTTAATGCTTTTTGGGACGAGATGCATGCGGTCTTATCAGTCTTAGCCCTAGGCGACACAACAAGGAAAGGGATTCTAGATAGAGGGGTGGGAGTTAGTGTACTGAGCCATGAAGTGCTCCGGACTTGGGGCAACCCACATGTCGAGACTACTAGATTCAATGTCACATAAGCTAATGGAATGAAAGTGAAGCCATTTGGGGTGCTAAAAATTTGGCCAGTGAAAATCGCAGGAATCCAATTCTCAATTGACTTTATAGTCATGAAGGGAGTGGACTACGATATCCTATTGGGAAGACCCTAGATGTGCAATGTCAGAGTGATTGAAGATTGGGGGAATGATCTCATCCTCATAGGCGATAGAACAAAAGCCGTAAGGGTAGAAATGGACTCCTGGAAGACTATACCAGTCAACCTCGATGCCATTTCTGCAATGCTTAAGGGTGATGCTCAAATCAAGAAATCCTAAGCGCCCTTGACTAAGTATATCCCATGTGCATGTTCTTGCTACCATAGACCTACAATTATCGGACAATGAGGAGTACAAATAAACCATTAAAATGATTGGCAAGCCCAAGGTTACACCCTCAGTACCAGTTTGCATGATGGCAGGAAATCTTTGTAGAAGACTCGACCCTGTCACTTTCTAAGTGCCAAACAACAAGAGGAAACTCCATGAGATTTTAGAGTATTTGACCAGCAAGCTAGCTAGCAATCCAACAGCAAATTTCAAGCCACTCCAAGATCTCTTAGATGAACCAAGGTGGCAATGGACCAGGCTGCATGACTTAAACCTCATGTACAATTGGACCCTAGTCCTTAATCAAAGACATGAGACATATAAAGACCTAGGAGACGGTGAGCAGTCAGACGAAGATACTTTTGATGATGAATACGAAGACTGCCACTCCTTTAGTGATGAGAGTGAGGGTGAGATAGATACCATAGAACACGACACTGAAGGACGAGAGATAGAACAGATACGAGCACACTCCAAGCCATAGAGAAAGAACACTTTTAGGATAGAGTGAGGGGTCATGCGTATGGATTGTGACCGCGCTTGGTTGGAACATATAGGAGCCATAGACTTTGAACAAGCAGGCCTAACCCAACTAGGTACCACGCCAATGCTTAGAACATATTCACTCTCTAAGCTACGACCACGAGGAGAGACTACCTCTTCTAACGAAGACGAGGAGTTTGATTCTGAGTCGAAAGTGAGTTCAGAGAGTGGCCCGAAAATACCTAGGCCTCCCAAGACTAGACATACCAAGGGGGACCTACCTGTCCACCTGAGGTGCAGACGGTTAAAGGAAGGAAGGGTAAAATAGCCTAAGGACCCATGAGCAGATGATTAATGAAAACCTCAGGATCTCCCTAAGAGATTTACAAAGTTCAAGTGATCATGCTGGGTGCCAAATGTCAAGAGCAAGCAAGTGAACCCATCGAGGGACCTGCCAAAGTCAAGGAGGAACCTAGCCCAAGAAGGTGAGACACCCCGACCTATCTTTATTGTTGATGACTTGACAAAGGAAGAGGAGACAAGTCTCGTTGCTCTCTTGCGAGAGTATATAGACGTATTCGCTTGGTCCTTATAAGAGCTTAAGGGGGTAGATTCAAGTGTAGTGACTCATAACATACCCATGATGCCAAACGCAATGCCAGTCAAGCAGCAACCATACCCTATGAATCCAAAACATGCTCATGTAGTCAAGGAAGAGATTGACAAGCTAATGAGAGTGGGATTCATCTATGAAATTGAGCACACAGACTGGGTGTCACCCATAGTCATTGTAATGAAGAAAAACAAAAAGATTAGAGTGTGTGTCAATTACAAGAAGACGAACGCTGCCACTAAGAGGGACAACTACCCATTGTCGTACATCGAGCACATGCTTGAGAGAGTCGTGGGCAAAGAGGCCTACAATTTTCTAGATGGCTTCTCTAGATACAATCAGGTCCAAGTGCATCTTGACGATAGGCATAAGATTGCATTTGCCACCGAGTGGGTTGTCTTTGCCTACATAGTCATGCCCTTTGGGTTGACTAACACTCTAGCCACCTTTCAATGCCTTATGTGCACTACATTTAAATACATGCTCAAGAAAGAGTTAGAAGTCTTCGTAGATGACTTGTGTGTTCACTCGACTTGGAGAGAAAACTTAGACAAACTCCGAGCAGTCTTTGAACGGTGTCACCTATATCGTCTCTCTCTGAATTCCTTAAAGTGCCAGTTCTGGGTAAAGCACGAATGCATCCTAGGGCACATGGTGTTGAAGAATGGCATTGCCACAGAATTTTTGAAAGTTAGGGTCATTTTTTATCTTCCACCCCCAACCAACTATAAGGGAGTTCAATGCTTCTTAGGACATACGAGGTATTATCGGTGGTTTGTGCTGAATTATGCATTGATTGGTAAGACCTCTGTACAAATTGTTGATTATATTCGAATGGATTGAGGAATGCGAATGCATAAGAGGAATCGAAAAAGGCTATGACCATAGCACAGATTGTACAAGCCCCAAATTGGACCATTACCTTTCACGTGCATATTGATGCTTCGAAATTCGTTTTGTGGGGGCAGTGTTGTGTCAACCTGGCAAACACAATCTCAACTATCTAGTGAGCTTTGCTAAGAGACAACTCATTGAGATCAAGATGAACCACTCGATGACAGAAAGAGAAGGTCTAGCCATGGTATTTTCCATGAAGAAATTTTGGCATTATTTATTAGCCACGCCTTTTAGTTTCTAGAAACGCCTACAGCCAAGTCTAAGGAGGGGTGTTGTGACTTGCTACAATCCACCAAGCCTCTATGCCAGCAACCCACTAAGGCCAAAGCCAATGCCCATGAACCCCAGTTCAAATGGGTACCTAGGCATTAGAGCCTGCTAGCGAGGAGCAATCGGCTATGCCTTCGCAAGGCTAAGAACGCAACCTCAAAACCTTGGAGGTCAAGACAAAGCTATAGACAATGATGTACGGTAAGCTGTGATGGGTTCCTAAGACCTTATTGCAAGCACAAGGCTATTATGAGGGTACTGCCTTGATATGGATCCCTAAGGCTAAAACAACCAAAGGCACTGATCAAATGCTTCCCTCACGCTTAACCATACCCAGCCATACAGCATGTCAAGGCCTAAAGCTGCATAAACCTCGAGACACCAAGCCCATAGACTCAGAACTGATTATGCCCATGAAGATCAACCAAGTTTATCGACCCAAATCTCAGCCTGCTACTCCCAAACTAGTACCACATAACTCTACCAAGACTCAGGAAGCTGCATCCTCAAGTAACAACACCCCATTAGCAATCCAATCCTAGCCCATTATGTAAGGGACCCAATCGCAATCTCAAGAACAACCAAAACCGCAACCATCTACTACCAAACTCTCTAGTTCTGTCAAACCCCAACCACCCGCAGGCCTTAGACCCTCCTATGAGCAGAAATTATTCTTGACACTAGTTGCATATCTAGCTAAAGATACAGGGGATGACATGATTGCTTGCCTTAGATGCTTAGATGCCACATTCATGTCATTGGCTCTGAGCTATGACCGCTTGAACTTGGATCTGTTGCAAGAACCCTTAGCAACTGAAGTCCGTACGACGATGCCTTGTTCATGGGACACATTTGAATTCGCATTTGTCAAAGCACCCCACTGAACTGCAGAGTTGCTCAACACTAAGATATCTAGAGAGCAAGCCATCAAACATCGTCTCATTACATCATATGATAAGCAAACTACTTTTGCTATCATTGATCAAGAAATCGAGGAGTTGAAACAACTTGTTGAAACCAAATCCCCGTTCTTACGGAACTGGTATGCTCTTCGATTGCAATGGGAACTCAAAGGATACCAAATAATGACCAACATTGAGCAGTGATGCACAATCAAGACATCGGAGTATGACCCAACTTATGTCGCTCCAATCTCTTATAGGGTGTTAACAACTATTTGTGGTCGACCCATGGAAGAGCACATCAAAGGACACCCTCACCTTGATCCCCTCCTTATCGAGGAAGAGTTACATATTGCTAGTCGTGTCAATTCTGGCAACTTGCTAACAGATGTCCTTACTCACATCACACATGTAGGTAACCAACCCTTCGATCTGGGCTGCGAAGCTCCGTTGGAGTACAATCCAGACTTCTATGCTTGGCTCATGCAAAGGTAAACACTTGACTCGTACATTGAATGCCCTTGGCCCGCTAACCTTCAATGCTGGGAAGGATTCTTCTCAAATTCGGAAGTGGAGGGGGTAAGATGAGTCAAATCAAAACCAATCAAAATCAAGCAAAAGCATAAACACATAAGAAAAAACACATTGCCGTGAAAACCTCAGTCTACACTTAAATGTAGAAAGGAAAGAAACATGTTAACTTGTGATTGAGGAAAAATATCACAAAATTTTTGAAATAAAGGGTGAAAAGTCTGAAAGGAAAGTTTATTTTGGAGCTTAAATGTTTTCATTCAACAAACATGAAGTATTTCTTTTAAGCAAATAATTGCTTTTAAAGCACTAATGGGAATCATGGTTCATGACAGGAACAAAAGATATTGCAGCAAGATCGTGCTCACCGACTCTCTTACACGGAGGAGGAGAGGATGCAGTATGGTATCAACTTAGAAAACCATGCTTATAATTAGCCGAAATTTCGCAGTATCCACAACCTTGAGGAGGTGGTAGCCAAGGATGATGCTGCAAGGAGAGTGGTGGAACAATGTAACCTCTCGAAGTACTTAGAGAAGTTTGCGTAGGAGCCTGACCACACAAAGTGTGTGGAATTTCTGAGAACGTACAACCCTGATCAAGAATGCTAAATGGTGATTGTGGGAAGAGGGAAGAATGCTAAACAGGTGCAGATGCCATTGAACCAGGCATTGGTAGAGAAGGTACTGGGGTTGGAACCTAAGGTGGAGAAGAAACATAAGAGAGATGTGTATGCTATGCTAAAGATGAAGAGGGAGGATGTTTTGACAAACGACAACATCAGCATATAGGGTATCCTCGATGCTGAGGCCCTCATGTAAGAAAAATTGGTACACTCACTCTTCTCCAACCAGCACTATAACTCCCTTATGCACCAAATCAGTGTGCCTATGCTAGAGAATGTGGCAGCCCACACCTTGGATGAGGTAGACTAGAATGGCTACATGCGCAAGACTATAGACCAAGAAGCCAAAGCACTAGCCTTGGGTAGCAGACCGTGGCAGGCAAAGAGTCTCCAGCCTCTAAAACCCTTTCTTGAAAGCCTCTTTCATCGGATATGGAAGTGTGCTGACAGCCATCATCTAGGAGGTTGTAAAAGAAGCTTAGCAAGGATAAGAAGGAGAATACGAGACTCCAAATAGGTCACTGATCCACCAAGAAAAAGAGCCATCGAGCGACATGACAAAAACTAAGATGGAGAAGGAGGATCAGAAGGATCAATCCAAAAGTAAAAAAGCAAAGCAGCCTGCTAAAAAGACAACTCAGAAGAAGAAATAGGATGGGGGAAGGAAGAAGGAAAAAGAAGATCTAGATAGAGCCAAAAGGTGTCAAGATTGTGGGAGAGAAGGAAGGAGTCTCGCTTGAAGCTTTCTTGCTTGCACAATGGGGGAAGACACACAAGGGTGGAGGCTGAAAACAGTTTTCCTCTTCTTAGTTGTGTAAGCCAAAAGAACTCAAGTACAAAGAAATAGAAGAACCCTATATATGGGTCTCAAACCAAACTCAACTAACTAAGGTGGCATACTAACTGAGCCACGAACTAGAATAGATAAGGATAGCTATCATGTAGCTATTATTCATGGGCGGTGTACCAACCGCGTCTGCAACTGACAAGTCGGTGACATAAATGCACAACGGTCACCCTGGCGTATCACGAGTGGAGCTCGATATCTCAACACTCCCCCTCGAGCTCAATCCCAATTCCTGCACACCAAGCAGGTCTCTGAACTTGCGCAACTTCTCTGCGCCTAATGCCTTCGTGAATATGTCAGCAACCTGATCCTCTGTGCTGACATAAACTAGATCAATAAGACCTAGTAAAACCCTCTCTCGCACATAGTGATAATGCACCTCAATGTGCTTTGTTCTAGCATGATAGACTGGGTTATTTGCCAAGTGTATACTACTCATGTTGTCACAATAAATGACAACTGGCCCATCTGTAGACTGATGCATATCATAAAGTAGCTTATGCAACCAAGCTACCTCACATGCAGCCATTGCTGCACCCCTGTACTCAGCTTCTGTGCTCGACAAGGCAACTGTAGGCTGTTTCTTGCTGCTCCAAGTGACTGCAGCACTCCCAAAAGAGAACACATATCCACTGGTAGATCGTCTATCAGAAATGCTACCAGCCCAATCAGCATCAGTGTATCCATGCAACTGTATTTGAACCCCAGTCTCATAAAATAGTCCATACTGCAATGTGGACTTCACATACCTGAGTATGCGTCTAGCCGCATCCAAATGCGGTTTCCTTGGAGCCTGCATAAACTGACTTACCAATCCAACAGCATAGCTCAAATCTGGCCTGGTAATAGTCATATAAATCAAACTTCCTACTATGCGTCTGTACATAGTAGGGTCTTCTAGAAGCTCACCTGCATCTGCGCTCAGCTTCACATTCTGCTCCAAAGGAACTGAAATAGGCTTACAGCCTGTCATCCCATATTTGGACAGCATGTCCAATCCATATTGCCTCTGCAAGAGCTGTATCCCACTTGGTGATCTAATCACCTCAATGCCCAAGAAATAACGCAGCTCTCCCAAATCCTTCATCTCAAACTTCTGCTTCAATAGCATTTTCACATGAAGGATATCTTCATCACTGTCACCTGTCATAATCAAATCATCAACATAAATGACAAGTAGCATAATACCTTTCTCTGTTTTTCTCACATAAAGTGAGAAATCTGCCTTGGAAATCTGAAAGCCAATAGTGACAAGATACTGTCCTATCTTGTCAGACCATGCTCTAGGTGCTTGCTTCAAGCCATACAAGGCTTTCTTCAACCTGCAAACAAACTCAGGATGAACAACATGCACATAACCTGGTGGCTGCTCCATATAGACCTCTTCTTGCAAATCACCATGCAAGAAGGCATTCTTTACATCCATCTGATGTAAAGACCATCCCTTTGATGCAGCCATAGCAATGACTGCTCTTACGGTTGCCATCCTTGCAACCGGACTAAATGTTTCTTCATAGTCAATGCCATATGTTTGTGCATACCCCTTGACTACTAATCTTGCCTTGTATCTGTTCACAGAACCATCAGCATTGTGCTTCACCTTATAAACCCACTTACAGCCAATTGCATTCTTACCTTTAGGCAAAGGTACTAACTCCCATGTAGCATTTGCTTCCAAGGCATCCATTTCTTCATCCATGGCTTTCTCCCATTTTTCTTTTCCCATGGCTTGCTCAAAAGATGTGGGTTCTGGTTCCTATATCACTTTGACCATATATGCATAGTGAATGGCTGTAAATCCATCATATTTCAGCCTATCCACAGGATACCTAGCTCTTGTAGACCTGCGCAAAGTAGGTTCACTCCCAGGTGCTCTCAAAACATCCCTGGTCTTCCTTACTCCAGGTGTAACAATAGAAGGAATACCCAACTCATCATCAATGCTCTGTTCTGAGCCACTGGATTCACCATCCACATAAGAGTGACCTGCATTCACATCAAACATGGGCTGATCAACCTTCTCTTTTCCTTTTCGTGGTACCTGCATACCACTATCTGCATTGCTTTGAGAAGATTCTCCTGATCTCAATCTGCCTGTCCATGGCGAAGAATGTGAACCACTGCTAGAGGACGCTCCAGGTCCACTAATATTTTGTGACTGCTGCTGTGAATTCTGTGTAGCATTACCATTTTGTGCATCTTCATCATCAATCACATTTACTGGTTTATACCAGCTACTCATCTCATCAAAAACAACATCTCTGCTCACTGTAAACTTACGAGTAGAAGGGTTATAGCATCTATACCCTTTTTGCTGCAGAGAGTAACCAATAAAGATGCACTTCTCAGCTTTTGGATCCAACTTGGATCTCAACTCATCTGGCACATGTACATAGGCAATGCAACCAAAAATTTTCAAATGAGAAATATCTGGTTTCCTACCAGTATACCTCTCCTCTGGAGTCATTCCATGTATTGCTGCAGTGGGAGTCCTGTTCATTATGTAGACTGCTGTAGCAACTGCTTCAGCCCAATAAAAATCTGGCAAGTCTTTTTCATTGAGCATGGCACGAGATACCTCTCCAATATGCCTGTTTTTCCTTTCTGCAATTCCATTTTGTTGTGGGGTATAACTGCATGAATATTGCTGCTTTATGCCATGCTCCCGCAAGAACTTTGCAAACTCATTTGAGAGGTACTCTCCCCCTCCATCTGACCTCAGGCATTTTATTTGCAGACCTGTTTCTTTTTCAGCCATAGCTTTAAGGGTTTTGAAATGCCCAAAAACTTCACTTTTCTTTTTCATAAAATACACCCAAACTTTTCTGCTATAGTCATCAATAAAAGTGACAAAATAATGACAGCCTCCAAGAGATGCAGCTTTAGTAGTCCACACATCAGAGTGGATTAATTCCAATGGCTTCTCACTCTCTTGAACATGTCTAGGAAATGGTTTCCTTGCATGTTTTCCAAACTGACAGGCTTCACATACCTTATGCATTTCTGCAACCTTGAATTTGGGCAATCCTGCAACAATATTTTGGGCCTGCATTGATTTAAGTCGCTGTACATTAACATGACCAATGCGTTTATGCCAGATATCAATATCTGCAACTACACCGGTCCCATGTGCAAACATTGCTGCACTCAATTCAGACATGTCTGCATCCAATGTAAACATTCTGCCCTTCTTCTTTCCTTTTGCTATCAAGCGACCTTTATTTTTCATATCCTCAACAAAGCATCCATGAGGATTAAATCTGACCTGCAAGCCCTGTTCAACCATTTGACCAACTGAAACCAGATTCTTGGTGATATTCGGGACATGAAATACATCGGACATGTATTTCTTTTTCCCACCCTGCATAGACAAGGGAATTTTTCCAATCTGCACAATAGGATGTGCAGTATCATCACCAGTCTCCACAAATCCTGGTTTTTCCATTTTCTTTGCATCCTCCATCCATTCTGCATGACCTGTCATGTGGTTTGATGCACCTGAGTCAACATACCATACATCATTGCTTTCTTCTGCACTTGTCATAGAATTGTTCATGTGCTGCACCATGAACAAATGCTCATTTCTGTCATCACCCTGTCTACTAGAAGATGCATAATTCCCTTGTTGCAATTTTCCATTCATGATGTCATTCTGCTTTTTATAGCAGTCTTTAGCCATATGACCCATTTTACCACAGTAGTAGCATTCAACATTACTGTTTGCATTTTGGCCTCTTTGCCATCCACCACGACCTCTTTGGCTCCCCCTGCCTCTAGAGTTACCACGTCCTCCTCCATAGGACTGGTTTTCTTGAGTTTGCTGCATATTCTGATTTCTGCCACGGCCTCCAAATCGGCCTCCTCTACCTCTGCCTCTACCTCTTCCAGCATTTGAGTAGAAGACAGCTTCTTTTGAAGTTCCTCCTGAAGAAGATGCACCACCATTTCTCTGTTCCTCAGAAATTAGAAGAGCAATCAACTCCTCAAAATCAGGAAATCTTTCACGAACTGAAATGGATGTCCGAAACTGTGCATAATCCTTTCCTAGACCATTCAAGGTCACGGAAACTAAATCATCATCTTCCACTGGCGACCCAATGGAAGCAAGTGCATCTGCAATCTTCTTCACCTTCATGTGGTAGTCGTTGATGCTCATACTTTCTCTTTGCACATTATGCAACTCTTGCTTGAGCTGCATTTTCCTGGCTTGCGTATTTGTGCTATACATTTTTGACAAAGTATCCCATGCCTCCTTTGGCGTACTTGCATCCTGAATATGCACAATCATAGAGTCTGAAATACTGATAGACAGCCAATACATAACTTTCCTGGCTCTCTCATGCCATGTTTTAAATGCCTGCATTTGTTGTTGATTGGGAACATCAGGAAGAACTGGTTCTTCTTCATTTCCTGCAACAAATTCCCAATATCCTTTTCCCATAAGGAAATTCGTCATTCTAAACTTCCATGCCTGGAAGTTGTTCTTGTCAAGCTTTTCAGTGACAATCTGTGAAAGAGAATCAGACGCCATTACAGAATACTGCAAGAAATTCAGTCACTGCAAAAAACACAGCTTCACCCTCACAAGGGCAAATCTGCAAAACTGGCGAAAGTGGTATTTGACCACACAGTCACTTCCTAGTGACGATTTTGCATAAACAGGAACCAAGGATGATTCTGAAACTCCCAATATCTCTGCGCACAAGCATACGATGCAATTTCTACAGTAACTTTTCACCGACCTGTAGAACAGTGGTCGCACAGCATAAAACTGAGCCTTTTTTTGAGTGCGTGCAGAAAACTTCCGTCTGCAAAACAGGCCCCGAAATGGCCTCAAATCAAAAAAACAAGGTCGCCGAGGGCTAAAGCCCACACCCGCAGCATATACTGCCCTCTTGCTTCACCGCGAAGGGCGTCTCAACCTGAGACAATGCACTCCTGCAATTTCCGGCTGTGCTACCTGCAGAGATCTGCTCCCAAAACAGGAAATGAAAGCAACACTGCTCCTCTTACCAGAACATCGCGAGCTTGGCTTGCTTTCTTGAGCTCCTTACCACGAACAAGGCTCTGATACCATGTCAAGATTGTGGGAGAGAAGGAAGGAGTCTCGCTTGAAGCTTTCTTGCTTGCACAATGGGGGAAGACACACAAGGGTGGAGGCTGAAAACAGTTTTCCTCTTCTTAGTTGTGTAAGCCAAAAGAACTCAAGTACAAAGAAATAGAAGAACCCTATATATGGGTCTCAAACCAAACTCAACTAACTAAGGTGGCATACTAACTGAGCCACGAACTAGAATAGATAAGGATAGCTATCATGTAGCTATTATTCATGGGCGGTGTACCAACCGCGTCTGCAACTGACAAGTCGGTGACATAAATGCACAACGGTCACCCTGGCGTATCACGAGTGGAGCTCGATATCTCAACAAAAGGGAATCCCTAAGGGAGACTGAAGTGAGGAAGAAGAAAGAGAAGGAAGAAGCTAAAAAGCTAGCAAAAGAATCAAGGAAAATAGAGGAAGAGAGAGAGAAAAGAGCTATGGAAAAGGAGGTGGAGTTGAGGAGAAAGGAGGAGGAAGACATGGCCAAAGCAACTCGTCGGTCCATAGAACAGCAAAGCCGACTCAATGACGTAGGGGCTTTAAGTCACCCAAGGATGAGGGACCTGGCTCAAGCACTCATGTACCCGAAGTCATACTGCCTGTGGTCATCGAAGGCAAGGACAAGGCTCCCATCCATCCCATCCTGCCCCGCTTTGTGCCCACCAGCGAAGCAATCACTCTCACTCCAAGCATCCCGGCCAGCACCGATGTAAACAATTTTGTGGCCTAGATATAGTACTTCACTAATAAGGAACTAGACCAAGGAAAGAGTGTGGAGACTACGGCCACTGGGCATAAAAGATCGACTTTACAGATGCCGAGTCTAGGTAGGATCCGAAACACCAAAAGATGGAAGCTTCGACCACTCCAATCCCTATCACTATGACACCACCAGCAAACTATGATGAATATATTGCTAAATTGCTCTCTGAGTTAGAGAAGGAAAAGGAGGAAAGAAAGATAGCGATGGACGAGTTGGAAGTAGAAAAGGAGCTAGTGGTAACCTTCCAGCTTGAAAAGACAAGGCAAATAGCTATGCAACAAAAGGAGATCTTTGATCTAAAACAAGAACTAAAGGCCAAAGAGGACAAGGAGGAAAGCTGGCGGCAATGGCTCGAAGATGAAAATCAAGAGCTAGTGAAAATGCAAAGAGAATATAAACTTTTAATCATACAACATGAGGATTTGGCAGCAAAAACAACTCGGATCGAACAAGGCATGGAAGAGTTTTCCACAAGGGAAGAAGAAAGGAAGGAAAAAGAGGAGGAACATCCAAAGAGATGGAAACCATGACGGAAAAGTTGAGCCTTGAAAGAAAAGAACAAGGGAGAATGAGCAGGGAATTGGAATACTAGGGGCAGAGACTCATGGCCCTAGTACAAAGACAAGGAGAAAGTATGGAGGAGATGAAAAAGAGAGCCAAAGAGTGGGCAGGCCAAAATGAACAAAGAGTGGAGACCTTGGCGTGTTGCCTGGCTCTCGTGGAAAAAGAGAAAGTCCTAGCAAAAAGTAGAGCTCAGCCCAAGTGGCCTTCAATACTCAACAATGAGCTTTCCTAAATACTCTGATGGATGGCTTTCACACAAAGGAAGGGGAGTCCCTTGAGGTGGTAAAGAAGAAGCTGAGCATAGCACGCAAAGCTCTGCAAGTAGGGCTACACATGCCACCACAACCCGTTGCAGTTGGGTTGAGCCTTGATGAACAACGCAAGTACCTATTGTTGGTCGGCCTAACCCCCTAGGAGATTGATGCATTGGGGTTTGTAGAGGAGGTACAACAAAGAAGAAGATCGCCAAAGGGGTGAAGGTGAACTGCAATTTGGCATGGGCAGATTCGAAGAAGTGATCCCACAAACCCCTTCACCCCACTCTGAAGAATAGTAGTAGGAGTCAATAGATGCATTCGCAGAAAGAAAAACCGCCCTGAGGGAAAAGAGAAAGAAAATGGTGGAAGAAGCCAGACAGAGGTTGAGGGCCAAACCTATGGCACATCCATCTGCACCTCTTCCATCATGCCCAGGTGACCTGCTGGCCAGCTTCCATGTAGAACTCATAGTTTGGGAGAGACAAGAAAAAGAGAAACAACATTTTAACTTCAGCTTCCTCCTTCCCAACAGCCTGTGTAGAGTCCTTCCCTTTAAAGTAGTGGAAG
The DNA here is from genome assembly GCF_053477565.2 of Lygodium microphyllum. Classification (NCBI taxonomy): domain Eukaryota; kingdom Viridiplantae; phylum Streptophyta; class Polypodiopsida; order Schizaeales; family Lygodiaceae; genus Lygodium; species Lygodium microphyllum. The sequence continues at coordinate 182,948,744 of NC_141135.1, forward strand.
AGGTGATCAGCATTGGAAGCCGGCTAGGCCAACAATGGCTAGAAGAAAGAGAGAAGAATCCCACCCTCTGGGGCACAAAGGATACATAGTATTAGAAAAATAAGGTTTTCGAAGTGCCTCGGTCTATGCCCAGATACAAGTGCCAGCCACTGTGACGGAGGAATATTTGTGATGACAATGTGTTCTCCTGGATAGCTTTTTGTAATACCCTCCCCTCTGAGAGGAACAACCCCACCTTCATGGTGTATCCTCGTAGGGTAGGAGTAGATTTTAATACAAACATCCATGGTCACTACGACTTTCCCATCATATATAACCCCCGTACTACTACCTTAGCACAAGCCCTCACTTTCACCTCAGACAGCCTAGATGCTACCATGACTCACTTCATTGCTGACTTCTCCTCCTATCCCGATCTTGCCTTCATTACCACATGCAACTACCTTAAGCTATTAAAAATCTTACTTAAGAAAGATCCCACCCCGGCAGAACGTGGTCTCCCCCCACTCTTTTTTTATCCTAATGCCATAGATAGTTGCACAATGACCCACCTAATGATGTGAGCCAATCTTCTATCTTCATTCTGCCTAACTATTCTCGAGGATATGAGTGACATCCAATTCACCCGCTGTAACCACCCATTCCTCTCCATCACCTCTCTCCATGTCCGCTTGAACCTTAAGGGTTACATTTAGAGCTGGAAATTTTTGAGTCACTCCATTAAATCCCCTTCCCCACCATACTTTGATGATGATAACTAGCAATTAGCTATTGCCCAAATCATGTAACTTAGCAAAAACAAAAAGAAAAGAAAAGTGAAGGCCAAACACAAAGACAGCAAACAAATAACAATGAAAGGAGCACACAACACGTCCAAACACAAGTCACGGCACATAGTTCACAGGCACTGCACCTAGGGGTCCTCAAGTTAGGCACGTCCGATGGCCTCGATCGGCTGGCTCTATTCCTAACCCCCTAGCCCTTTTCAACTCCCCACTTCACGCTTAGGGCACCTCAAGGGCAAGACATACCTATGAAGGTAACACTCGCCTATGGTTAGACCTGTCACCCTATGCTACACACACCGCACCTCCCTTTGCCCGAATGGGGTCCTCAAGTGTGGGACATCACTCAGGCTTAGACCTAGCTCCCTGTTCCACCAGCATGAGCACATAGCACTGCATGGTGAGGTAGACACTCCTCTTAGGTAGAGAACTTTCTACTTTCAGGTATAACAAGATGCTGCAAAACCACCAACTTCAGAGGCCCCCATCATCCACTCGACATACCTTGGGTTCTCCATCCAAATCATTACCAAAACTTTTCAATCAATGCAGTCCACATGTGGCCCTATCATCACCCCACTAGCCACTTGCCCAAAGCCCCCACCCTTCCACAACAAAGAGCTTGAAGTGCCATGGGATTGGCACCCGTCTCGGAGGGGGGTAATGTTAACCCCAATTCGAGATGGCGAAAATATGAAGCAAAGAGCAAAAAAATGACAGAAAAAGAGCAAAGGCGTAGAGGCGTCCCCTAAACCTAAGCTGAGGCAAAAAATGCAATTTTAAATGGAAGCCACCTCAAAAAACTCTAAAAACTCTTGTAAAAGAGTGTTAGGCTTCCTCATGTGCCATTTGTAAAAGAATAGACGAGTGTAGGCTTAAGGCATGAGGCAAAAAGATGGAAATAGAAAAAAGGACCTTGCCACAACGACTAGTCATGTAAAAAGGGATGGATGCCCATGAGATTTCAGGGCTTGTATATAAAGTTCAAAAAGTGAATGGAAGCTCATTCTTTGATGTGTGGCTAACAAGATTCCTCTCTTCTTCTCTTCTTCTCTTCACCTTGCTTGTGTGTGTGCTCTTGAGAGAGGGAGTGTGAGAGTGTGAGGGAGTGAGTGTGTGGGAGTGAGGGATCAAGAGGGTGAAGCTCTTTACCATCTCCTCTTCTCTTCTTCTCTTCTCTTTTCTCACGCGCACGTGGCTATGGTAGATGGAGCTTGATGGAGGAGGCTTAAGGATGCTTGTGCTACCATCTAGGATCATGGAGATACCGGTGTGTGTGAGGGAGGAGGCAACTCATTTCGGCATCGAGGTAATCTCACTACACTCGTAGGTTTGAAGGCGCATCAGCTAGGTGAGAGATAGCCATTAGAGCTCACTTGAAATGCTTGAATAATAAGCGGTTTGTGGATCTTGGCGGTTGAGCATGAGCTCTCACCATAATGAGCCAAGCATAGAAGTTCGGATTATATTCTAGATTAGCATAGCGGTTCATGTCATAAGGATGGATGCCTACTTGAGTGATGTAGGTGGAAACATCCATGAGGAAGTCACCAAAGTTTATCTTGCTAGTAATGTGTAACTCTTCCTCAGTCGGAATTCAATCTAAATACGGGTGGGTCACAATGTGCTCTTCTAGGAGTCACTTGCGAATGGTGGTCAACACCCTATAGGAAGTTGGAGCTATATATGTTAGGTCATACTCGAAGGTATTAATGGCACATCGCTACTCAACATCGGTCATGATTTGGCAGCCTTCTCATTCCCACTGGAGTCAAAGCGCATACTGCTTTCTCAAGAAAGATGAGTCATTATCGGCTAGCTTGCAGAGTTCGTTCAACTTTTGGCTTGTGGCAATAACTCTGCTCTTGCTATAGGAGAGCACACCACTTCCTCAAGAAAGATGAGTCATTATTGGCTAGCTTGCAGAGTTTGTCCAACTTTCCGCTTGTGGCAGCAACTCTACTCTTCCTATAGGAGATGATCAACCATTCACTGAAGTAGATAATTTGGCAGCTAATGGTTGCAGATTTAGTTGCTCCTAAGAGTGTGTTGGGCTTCTTGTGCGATGAGCTTGGTTAGAGTCACATATGTTGCACTACTAGATGCTTGTGAGGCCTTAGGGGCACTAATAGGACTAGATTGAGGCAGTTCGTGAGTAGCAGGTTGTAGCTTTGGTTGATAGGCTTGTTTAGTCTTTGCAAACTTATGCGTTTGAGGCTCTATGGGCTTTGCAATTTGAGTCATTTGTGGCATTGGTATTTTTTATGTCACATGGATTGGTGTGGTAAAGTTTGAGGGCGGCATTTGAGTAGTGCCCTTGGTCATCTTGGCTTTAGGTACCCAAATCAAGGTGTTACCCTCATAGCAGCATTGCACTTGCAATAAGATCTTGGGGACTCATCGTGGCTTGACCGTTCTTCTTTGCCTATATCTCCTATTATGTGGCCTCTTAGCCCTTGGGTGTGAGTTTCTAGCATTGCAAGGTTGTGTGTGCCTATTTCTAGGTAGCAGGGCTTGATGTTTAGGTATCCATTTGAGCTGTGGTGCATGGGCCTCAGCTTTAGTTTTTGTGGTGGTTTGCTGGCGTTGAGGTTTGACGGGTTGGGACAAGTCACGTCCCATCTCCATAGGCTTTATAGTGGGTTTCTCCATCAATTGCATTACTGATTCTGATGGAGCTGCATTGCCCTTGCTAAAAGCCATAACTATCCAAACATTGCCAATGGCCAGGTGAATGTGTTGCGATTCATAGTCGACCTTGCAGTGTGCTTGTTTCTTGAATGCGCATCCTAGCAAAACAATTCCTTACCAGTAGACTTAGTGCTAGGCATCACATAGAAGATCATAAGTAGGCTTCAATCTCAATAGAGACCACTACTTTGCACTTTCCCAGCACTAAGTAGGACTATCCCCCAAATGGGCTGAGTTTAGTCTTGGTAGGCTGCAATTGGGGATGACCAATGAGGGTCCAATGATCATGTGTAAGGACATTACAATCAGCTCCCTTGTGAATGAGTGCATCAAAGACATGTGTCTTCTGGGCAGTTTGATATGCTGGCGCCACCATTTCCTCATCTTCATCTTTATTTTGTGTGATGTTGGCCACTCGTACCTTGACAGGGTTGGGTTGGCTATGCGAGCTCCTTGCCATTATGCAAATTGGTATTGGGGGGTGTCACTAGGTTTACCAATTGCCTTAGCAGCTTACTCATACTCCTCACTGTTTGAGAGAATGGTAGATCAATTGTGGCTAGCACATGCATCCAATCTCGCTCATCCTCATGACAAGGGATATACTTGGTGAGTGGCCCGTATGGTTTTCTAACTTGCACATCACCTTTCAGCATAGCTAAGATGGCATTTAAGTTGACTGGCATAGTACTCCAAGTATTCATCTCTACCCTTACCGCTTTCTTTTGGTTGCCTAAGAAGATAAGACCGTTTCCCCAATCTTCTATGACTTTTGTGTTGTGCATCCAAGGTCGGCCTAATAAGATGTCGTAATCCACTCCCTTCATGACAATGAAGTTCACGAAAAACTGGACACTTGTAATCTTCAACAACCAATTCTTCAAAACTCTGAATGGCCTAACTTTCATTCCATTGGCTAATGTAACATTAAACCTAGCATTCTCATTAGGTGGGTTATCCCAAGCCTGGAGTACTGCATGGCTAAGCACACTGACTCCTGCCCCCATGTCCATGATCCCTTTTCGTGTGGCATCTCCTAATGCTAGGACCGGTAGGACTACATACATCTCTGTGCCCTCCCAAAAAGTATTAACATATAAGGACTTGGGCATTGAGTGCAGCGTCACACTGGGTATCTGAGTTACAGCATCATGATCATGTAGGTCAGCTACCCCTTTCTCCATTGGTCCTTCAATCCATAGCTTCGGTTCTTTCCATAGCATCAAATGCTACCTAAGTAGATCTCCTAGGCTTAAAGTCATTGGGTGGTCACTACTGTGGTGAGTAGGTTGTTAGTTGCTTGCCTCTCTCCTAACTCTGTGTTTCTTGGCCAATGGCCTTGACTGATTTGCTGGCCCATAGTGTGTAGACTTTGCTTAAGCAGCACTACTTGTGGTATAGTCGCATCCCTTAACTTTGGTCGTGGAGGCAAAGTTGATGTGCTTACACTTGAGAGATCATCGATCTCGTCCTCCAAGATGGGCTCAACATCCTTTAGCTGCTCTTGGGCTTCTTTTACCCACTCGACCTTTTCGATGGCCTCGAGTTGGTGCTTCAGGTTGGGGTACTCCCCAACCTTTGCACTTCCCTTCTCGCTGTCTTTGGAGCTGACATTTTTACTTTTGCGTTTGTCATCTTTTTTCTAGCAGGCAGTGTCGTGGTACTCTTAGTTTTTAGCACGAACTTTGCATCAGCCTTCTTTCTCCTTTGCCTATGACTTTTCTTTCCGATTGAGGCTGTATCTAAGTTACTGGGTCTAGGCAGTGATTCTACTTTGTCTGCGAGCGGGTCATGACATGCAACAAAATGGGTGTGTCCTCTCCATTAAATGTCTCAACTCCAAATAGCCCCAATGGTACAGATGGCTTGTTTGCCACACTAGAGGATGGCTTTGTCTAGGGCATTTGGCAAACATGTGAGTGATTCCACACTTTGGGCATCTAAGTTTGCCTTTTTCCAATTAGCCTACTCCCATTCGGGGGCAGTATGAGGAGATGTGTCCTGGGTGACCGCAATTCCAACAAGAAATCGGTTCTTGGGTCTGCCCCCTAAGCCTCTTCCTCTACCCCTACCTAACACCGTCACGAATATAGGTCGATAATCCATAAGGATTGCATTGCCCTCTTCGTCTCAACTGCAAATAGCCCCAATGGTATAGATGGCTTGTTTGACACACTAGAGGGTGGCTTTGTCTAGGGCATTTGGCAAACATGTGAGTGATTCCACACTTTGGGCATCTAAGATCAGCCTTTTCCCGATTAGCCTACTCCCATTCGGGGGTAGCATGAGGAGATGTGTCCTGGATGACCGCAATTCCAACAAGAAATCAATTCTCGGGTCTACCCCCTAAGCCTCTACCTCTATCCCTACCTAACACCATCACGGATAATAGGTCGGTAATCCATAAGGATTGCATTTCCCTCTTTGTCACATACCATACATAGGGGTGTACGTAAGGCTCCACCATTTAGCTCCTCCACATAGTGGACTGGAGCATCACTCGGTGGATGGGTTATGTAGGGTGTGTGTGTGCGTGTTTTTTTTTTTCATGCACTTGTGCTCAATTAGGCTTTCGGGTATTCTTAGGTGTACTTTAGATACTGGAAATCAAGATGAGTGCAAAGAAAAAGTGTCTAAGTGTCTTACGCACTCTTGTTTTGTCTTAGGCTTGATAGACTTGTTCGATCAATTTTTGGCCATCTTGATAGGTTTTTGGGTTTCTTGCTACGTCATCTTACTCATTTTAGGTTTGTTTTGGGGTCTATGAATCCACTAGCTGTCGTTAAGGTGCTGACTCTCTCAAAAACCTACTCAAGTTGCTAAGCGGCTGCGTCTTGCGAATTTGCCTATTCCTTGTGCTAGAATCGAGTTGTCAGTGTTGGGATGACTCACAAAGGTTTGCGCGGCTGAAATCTAGCTGGCTTTGGTGTAATTTTCCAAAACTCAATCCAACTTGTTCGAATTGCAGGGGCCGAGTGGTGGATTCGGACGGGGGCCAAGGGCCGAATAGGAAATGTGGCCAAATTTGTGGCTTGGACGGCTGAATAGACGTGGCCGAGTCAAAAAGGGCTGAGTGGAAATGACCGAGTTGGTTTGGGTAATCAGTTGGCCAAGGGTTGGCCAAGGGTCGGGAAATCCAACAAGGCTAAATGGTACGTTCGAATGGGTCAAGGCATGAAGATCGAGGGTTGAATTTAAAGGTGTTGGTCGAGTTGTCCATTCGAACAACGGGCCAAATTAGCCGAATGCAAGAGGACCAAGGGCCATTTTGGGACTCGGCCTAGAACCAAGCCACTAGGACGGCCCAAGTTGCGCTCGAGGACAACATTGCCGAGGATGATTTTGTTAAATCCAGTGATCCAAGCAATCACAAGGCACACAAACTTCCATATCACAACAAGGACATAGAAGGAAGGGTTTGATATATCTGACGCGTGCGAAGAACTCCTCGATGGCAAGATCAAATCGAATCACCAATGGAAGCTCTCTCTCTCTCTCTCTCTCTCTCTCTCTCTCTCTCTCTCTCAGAGGGGCCCACCCAGACGACTATTACATAGTTCTTTCAGACAGACAGAGTGAGAGCTACTATACCATCCTCCAGCCAGACCTCCGGGCTCACACTACAGCAGGCTAAGGACCAGCGTACCCGACGCCGCATGAGGATCCGTGGGTTTCGTACCCCACAGCCACACCGACAGGAGATCCGGAGGATTCTTGATCTACATCGATAGCAGACTGAGATCCGACGACACTCGACACATTGGATCTCAGATCTCGAGTTTGCTCTTTCTCCACTGCCGATGTACCACATCCTGCATCCAAGAGGGATCACCTGCTATTAGCGACTTCAACGACTGCTACTACATCCCAGGATAGTATATCTCCTTGCATTTGTTACATATACACATCGCACCACTCTATCACAGCCGACAGTTGTTCCCCTATCACAGCCGACATTTGTTCCCCTTTTGTAGCCATTATCTGGAGTATCAGAGCTACATATGCACATACACATACACAACACTTATCACACTCACAACACCATATTTTCAGTTTCCAGTTTTTAGCTTTTCATTCAACACTTTTATTTTGGATAGCTGAACCTCATCAGTTGTATCACAATTTGTCTCATAGGCCAGTTTTGGTCTTTAGAAGACGTTAATATAACTTTCTTTCTTTCTTTCTTTCTTTCTCTCTCTCTCTCTCTCTCTCAATGCTAGGGTGAAAAATGAGCTCTTCTATGGTCTCCTGGCCCTTAAACCCCTTCCAGAGTAAGGTCTTGCTATCCCCAATCACTCACTTACCAACATTAATAATTTCAAACACTCTTTTTTTCATGTTTACCATGATTTGTGCCCTGTTTTATAGCAATAAACCCTACGCTTTTCCAATCCAATTTCTTAATCCTAACCTACGCTAAATACAACAAGAATCGAAAGCAAAAAACTAAAATGATTTCCCCTTCTTTTCCAATCATCAAACAACTAAAATAACAAAAATACTTACTTGTATCAAAGATTAAAAAAACCCAAACTTTCTACCTATCTCAAGCTCTGTTTGGGATGAATCCCTTACTTCAATGCTCGATATGAGGCATGTAAGTGCTCAAGCTTGAATTTGTTGGTCCTGGCAATGGAACCAAAAAGTGATGAGAGCTCATGCTCAACTAACAAGACCCATAGAGACTGCTTATTGTTTCAAGCATTTCAAGCAAGCTCTAATGGCTATCTCTCACCTAGCCGATGTGCCTTCGAACTTACGAGTGTAGTGAGCTTACCTCAATGCCAAAATGAGTTGCCTCCTCCCTTACACACACAATTAGCCACACGATCCTAGATGCTACCTCAAGCATTCTGAAGCCTCCTTCATCGAGCTCCATCCATCATAACCGCGCACGCGTGAGAAAAGAGAAGAGAAGAGAAGAGAAGAGAAGAAGACAAGAGGAGATGGTGAAGAGCTTCACCCTCTTGATCCCTCACACTCTCACACTCCCTCTCTGAAGAGCACACACACAAGCAAGAAGGTGAAGAGAAGAAGAGAAGAAGAGAGGAATCTTGTTAGCCACACACAAAAGAATGAGCTTCCATTCACTTTTTGAACTTTATATACAAGCCCTAAAATCCCATGGGCACCCATCCCTTTTTACATGATTGACGATTGTGGCAAGGTCATTTTTCCTATTTCCCTCTTCTTACCTCATGCCTTAAGCCTATACCCGTCTATTCTTTTACAAATGGCACAGGAGGGAGCCTGGTGCTCTTTTACAAGAGTTTTTAGACTCTTTTGAGGTGCATTCCATTTAAAATTGTGTTTTTTCCCTCAACTTAGCTTTAGGGGTCGCCTCTGCATCTTTGCTCTTTTTGTGTCATTTTTCTGCTCTTTGCTTCATATTTCTGCCATCTCGAATTGAGGTTAACACTCATGCAAAAGTAAAACACCGCAAGCAAGCGTTGAATGCCCTTAACCTCTCAAACCTTAATCCTAGGAAGGATTCTTCTCAATACTAAAGGGGAGGGGTAAGGTGAAGCAAACATGTAAGAGGAATGGTGAAGCAAACTATAAGATGAATGAAACCAAAAGTAGAAAAGAATGGATGAAAATCAAACTGTGATTGAGGAAAAGTAACATAGATTTTTGTGAAAAAGCATGGACTATTTAAGAGAAAATTTCTCTTTCTTTAATTGAGCATTTTAGTTTCCACAAGCATTTCTTCCATCGCCTACATGTCTTTCTTTAAAAGTTATCTTAAGAATACTAATGGTGATTTATGGTATTTTGACAGGTACCCACAATGGCAGATCAAGAGAAAAGCGGAAAACTTCTATTCTCAAAGGAGGAGCAGGAAAAGTACGGCCTCTTGTTGGAAACAAGGGCTTAAAATCAATTCAAATTCAGGTATATCCTGAATTTAGAAGACATAGTCATGGAGGAGCCAACCATCAAGCAATTGGTGAAGCAGTGCAAGTCGTAGAAGTATGTGGAGAAGGTGGGCCAAGCCATCGACTATGAGAAGTGCATCGAATTCCTTCAAACCTTCAACAAGAACTACGGCATTGTCACGATACATCTAGAGAATGAAGACTACCAAGTAGATATTAAGCTGAGCTCGTACAAAAAGCACTGGGTGGCCTACCCAAAAAAGTGGAAAGATGGCTAAGAAGGGATGTGTACAACATGTTGGGAATGGACAAAATGATAGTTCACACCAACAACGACATCAACCTAGTTGACGTCCCCGACCCCGAAGTCTAAATTCAGGTCAAAATGGTACATGCCCTATTCTCCAGTCAAAGGTATAATGCATTGATAATAGAATCAATGTGTCAATGCTAGAAAGCATCGTTGCCCAACGAGGTAAACCTAAATGGCTTTGTGAGGAAGAAGATAGAAACACTGGCAAAGGAATTGGCCATTGGCAAAAGACTCAGGGGGGGGGATCCCCTACCTCCAAAGCTAGGAAATCATCGTCATCAAAGGCCTCTACCATTGGCTTCGAAGGGGTCCTCACAGCCATCATTAGAGAGGCACTGGGGAAAGCACAAGAAGACGAGACAGTCGGTAAGACACCATACATGTCCCCTCCACACCAAGGATAGGAGAAATCCAGTGAAAGGACTATTAGTGAGGAAGAAGGAGAGTGAGAAGCACAATTTGGCCAAGGAAGGGCCAATAAATCAAAGAAAGAGAATCTGCAAACGAAGGCCAAAAAAGAGAGTGGGAAGAAGGAGAAAGCAGACCTACACAGAGCCCAAAGTAATTCCAAAAGCACAGAAGAACAAAGAAAGAGAAAAGAAAGGGACAAGGCAAAGAGAATAAAAGAAGAATCTAAGAAAGCTGAGAAGGAGAGAAAGAGAAGAGTTGAGGAGGAAGATGAGGAGCTTAGGAAGAAAGAAGAAGACGATATAGCCCTGGCTATCCACCTCTCAGTGGAGCAACCTTCAAGGCAAGATGAGCTAGCTACCATGACTCCACCTAGACACGAAGGTCCAAGCACTAGCTCCAAAGTACCCAAAAGCCTACCACCCCCAGTGAGACTGAGGAAAAGGGCAAGGTCTTAATCAACCCCATCCCACCCGTCCTACTACCTGCCATCCTAGTCACTACACCCACTCAAGACTCCTCTACCACTGTGGATGCCAGCAATCTTGTAGCTTGGGTATAGTTCTTGGTCAACAAAGAGGCAAATCAAGGTGCAAGTGGAAGAACACCTATGATGGGAGCAAAAAGACATGCAGCTATAGATGCCAAATATAGATGGGACCCCAGAGGGCAGAAGATAGAGGCATCTACAACCATTGATCCCATCTACTGCTATTGTCTCCAAACTACAATGCCTACACATAAGAACTCTTGTCACAACTAGAGCGAGCAAAGGGAGATAAAAAAATAGCTGTAGTTGAGCTCGAGGCCGAAAGGGAGATGATGGACGCCTCTCAATTAGAGAGAACCCGTCAGGCGGCCATGTATCAAGGAGAGATCAAGGAGCTACATGAGAAGCTCGAGGCAAAGGGAGGAGAAGATGAGAGGTGGCAAGCAAAACTTGCTGCATAAACACAAAGCCTCATGAGCCTAGAATGTAGTTTTGATGGGCTAGTGATGCTGTACAAATATTTGCAAAAGAAAAATGAAAAGATCTGAGATGCCGCAGAGGAGTAGATAGTAGCGGTAGAAGAAGAGAGAAGCTGACGTCACCAAAAGCATATAGAAAATCTGGAACAAAGGATAGCCTCGGAGCTTGGGGAGCAACAACACTTGGGAAGAGAAATTGAGGAATAGGAGAGGAGGCTAAGGGCACTAGCCTGCAAGCACAACGAAAGCCTGAAAGAAATGAAGAAAAAAACATATGAATGGGTGGACAAGAGCCAAGAAAAAGTGAGCGACTTAGCATGCCGGCTAGCCCTTGCAGAAGGTGACAAGGTGTTAGCAGAGAGCACGGTAGAGGCCGCATAGGTAACTTTGGAAGCCCAGAAATGCACCTTCCTCCACACTCTCTTGGACACCACTCAATTTGAGAAGAAGGGACCGTTGAGTCCTTAAGGAAAAAGCTAGAGATCACCCATAGAGCTCTAAGACATGGGCTACATGTCCAATCGCAAATCACAAGGCCCAAAGAAGTAGAGCCACTAGAGCACATGGGAGAAGAGAGGCAAAGGCTAACTAAAGACATAGAGCCAAGTTTAAAGGGGACAGCAAACTGCGACTCCTTAGTGGGAGGTTTTTAAGACAAGAATCCATCCAACACCCCCCTTAGCAAAAGGGCTTGTATACAAACTCAAAAAAGCTATCTGGCTACATGCATCCCACCTTCCAACTACTATCCATCAATGCCATGGGACTGACACTAGTCTAGGAGGGGGATAATGTTAACCTTAGCACACAAAAAAGTGAAAAAAAAAAGAAAAAGCTCAAGTTGGGAGCTAAAAGAGATGGCCTAGAAGGAAAGTGGACACAACGGAAGAAGTAGGAAGGGAAACGGCTGAAAGCGCAAGGGCAGCCTCAATAAAAGCTAAGTCAAAGGAAAAAACACATTTTTAAATGCAAGGCACCCTTAAATTTTTTTATAAAGGAGCATCAAGATCCCTCCTGTGCAAATTGTAAAGGTAGATGGACAGTAGGAAGGAAGCTAGGAAGATAAGAGGACAATGGGAAAGAGGGCCTAGGCCACGGACGGCCATGTAAAAAAGGGGATAAGGGGATGACCGCCCAAAAGGGATTTAGGATTTTGTATATAAACTCAAAAAGTGAATGAGGAGCTCATTCTTTGGTGTGTGGCAAAGTGGACTCATCTTCTTCTCTTCTTCTCTTCTCTTCTAGCTTGCTTGTGTGTGCTTGAGAGAGGGAGTGTGAGAGTGTGAGGGAGTGAGTGTGTGAGGGTGAGGGATCTTGGAGGTGAAGCTCTCCATCATCTTCTCTCTTCTTCTCTTCTCTTCTCTTGCGTGCAGCTATGGAAGATAGAGCTTGGAGGTGGAGACTTAAGGATGGTTGAGCTCACATCTCGAATCGTGGAGCTTGAGGATGGTTGAGCTCACATCTTGAATCGTGGAGCTACCGATGTGCTTAAGGGAGGAGGCAACTCGTTTGGGCATCGAGGTAAGCTCACTACACCCCGGTAGGATTGAAGATGCATCGACTAGGTGAGAAATAGCCATAGGTATTCACTTGAAACTCTTAAACAATAAGCACTCTGTGGATCTTAGCGGTTGTCGCCTCTACATCACCCAAGGCAAGGAAAGAAAGAAAAGCAAAAGCAAAATCAAAATCAAAATCAAGATCGAGGACCAAAACCATTGGGGAGATTAATCTAGCAATGATAGAAATCTAGAGGCTAAATCTTACGTACCATAGGAAAGAAACAGAGCTTAATGCAACTAAGTCATAATCACTCGATGTGGTTGCCAAACCCAAAGAGAAATTGATTGAGAGTGATGAGCCACCATCTTTACATAAGGGATTGAAGTGCCATTTATATAGTACTAGTCCAGTTGAGACGACAGAATGCTCAAAGGAGGAGAAAATAAAGATATGGGATCTCACACTCAATCGCCAAGACCCACGGATTACTACTTAGCACTTTTCCAACAATGAGTAAGATTGCCCTCCAAAGGGGCTGAGTTTAGCATTAGTAGGCTACAACTAGGGCTTACAAATGAGGGTCCAATGGTCATGTGTAAGAATATTAAAACCAGCTCCCTTGTCACAAAAAGTGCATCAAAGGCATGTGTTTTCTAGGCAGTGACTGATATGTGCAGGCAAGCAAGTGCTACTGCTTCCTCATCCTCGTACTCTATCTCAGTGATGGTGGTGACTCTTGTGCTCACTAGTGGTTTCAGTATTGGAGACCCATGCAATGGATGTGTTGGAGGGTGGTACTTCTTGAGGCAACTACCATTAAAGAAGCCTATTTTCTCTCCCTCTAGAGTCTTGAGCTCTACATTGCCGGTTAGACTAATGTTGTGGATCTTGAAAGGTCCCAATCCTCTAAACTTCATCTTCTATTACTTATGGCCCTTTATAGAGTACAACAACACTAGCTCACCCTACTTGAAGTCATGTTGTTTAACATGTTTGTGAAACCAGCTCTTGCATCTTGCCTTCTCATAGATTAGTGCATGGGTCACCAGGAGTAGATCAGTGCATGGGTCACCAGGAGTAGATAGGCATTCTAACTCTACCAGGAATGCATTCCATCCATGCTTCCTTTCCATCCCATCTCTCTTGGACTACCACTCTCAAGCTTGGAATGAAGAACTTCACTGGCAAGGTTGCTTCAATCCCTTAGGTCAGTTTGAATGGTTGTTTGCACCTAACGGTCATCTTATAAGCTATCCTATAGGCCCATAATGCTACCATGAGCTTATTGCCCCAGTCATCAATGTGTGAGGTGGAGGTTATCTTAGTGAGGACATCGATTAGGATCTTATTCATGGATTCAACCTAATTGTTAGCTTGAGGATAGTATGGTGAGAATTTCCTATGGATGATGAAGAAGGTGGATAGTACATGGGCAATCACTTCATTAATGAATTGCTTGCCTTGATCACTAACTAGTTTGATGGGGTACCCGAATCATGAGATCTCCTACTCCCAAAGGAACTTAGCCATGGTCCTAGTCATTATTTTTGGTGGCTCGAGCTTCCACCCATTTCGTGAGATAATCCATCGCTACAATTATTACTTCACCTATGAGTCTTATGCTACAGGTTTATCGGTCCAAAATGAAGTTGATTTTCTATTTTTCAAAGGGTGGTTGTGCTATTACTGGGATCAACTTCACCTTGTCCTTATAGATGGGGATTTTGGTCCTTTGGAACTTGTCCCAATGCTTCACAAACTTGGTTGCATTGTGGAATAGGATGGGCCACCACAGTTGAGATTGCAACACCTTGCGTGCTATAGTGTCTTCGTTGAAGTGTCCTCCAGCAATTCCACCATGAGTTTTAGCAAGTACATCATGCATCTCATGCTCACACACATATTTTCATAGTAACCCATCTTTTCCTAGCCTATAGAGTTGGCTAACTATTAACTAATAAGACTAAATCTTGAGGATAAGGCACTTTAGTATAGCCTTCTCTATAGGTCTTTCAAGAAATCCATGCTCTAGGATTTGGGCTATGTCATCTGCCCAATATGGTGTTAGATCAGCCCTAAACAGGTCTCATTCACTAGACATGTTGAAAAGATGCACATCAAGTAAGTCATCTATGATGTCGTATTTAGCAGCTTCTCCTGTGGGTATATGGGACATATGGTCTACCATGCAATGCTACTTATCCTTGCGTACAACCACAGAGAAGTCAAATTCTAGAAGCAAAAGTAACCATCTAGCTACGCATCCTATAGCACAATGTTTGTTCACCAAATAAAGCAAAGCTTGATGGTCAACGAAAAAGGTAAAGGGTATGGCTAAAAGATAATGACAGAACTTCTTTACAGTGAACACCATAGCTAGGCCTTTACTTTCCATTGTGGAGTAATTCATCTCTATATCCATGAGTTGTCTTCTAGCAAAGCTCATAGGATAATTGAGATTATGTTCACCAAGTTGGCACAAAACGACTCCCACAGCGAACTTTAATGCATCAACGTG
Organism: Lygodium microphyllum; assembly: GCF_053477565.2. NCBI lineage: Eukaryota > Viridiplantae > Streptophyta > Polypodiopsida > Schizaeales > Lygodiaceae > Lygodium > Lygodium microphyllum. The sequence goes on from NC_141135.1 coordinate 182,963,810, forward strand.
CATGTGGAATGTTATGTTCCAATCTGAGGCTCGTAGGATCGGTGCAGTTGTAAGAGCCTTCTTTAGTTCCTTGTAGGCGCATTGGCATTCCTCAATCCACTCAAATACAATCAACAATTTGTAAATGGATCTAGCGATTAATGCATAGTTTAGAACAAATCGCTGATAGTATCTTGTGTATCCCAAGAAGCACTGAACTCCCTTATAGTTCATAGGTGGTGGTAAATCAATAATGACTTTGACCACTATTCTTTAACACTATGTGTCCTAGGATATATCCGTGTTCTATCCAAAACTGACACTTCATGGGGTTCAAGGAGAGATTATTATACAATCTACACCACTCAAAGATTGTGCAAATTTTATCTAGGTATTCCCTCCAACTGGAGTGGACACGTAGATTGTCAATGAATGTCTCCAATTCTCACCTAAGGATGTCTTTGAAGATGGCTTACATGAGGCGCTATAAGGTAGCTAGTGCATTTATCAACCCAAATGGCATGGCTATGTAAGCAAATACGCCCCATTTTCTTGCAAATGCTATCTTATGTCTATCGCCAAGGTGCACCTACACTTGGTTGTATCATGAGAAGTTGTCCAAGAAACTATAGGCTCTTTTCCGCTACTCTCTCAAGCATGTGCTCCATGTAGGTAGTGGATAATTGTCTCTCTTAGTCGCAACATTGATTGTTTTATAATTCATATACACTCGAATCTTTCCATTCTTCTTAAGGATAATTACTATAGGTGACACCCAATCCATGTGCTCAATTTTGTAGAGGAATCCAGCCTTTAACAGCTTACTGTTACTTGGAGTTATTCACTTCATTCATCAAGTAGCTACTTATTTAGATAAACTAGATAGAAAAAACCATTGTCTACCACTTTTCAAGGGTGAAAAACACTCCTAGGCCTCCCATCCTACATACAGAATTACAAAGACTTGCTTACACATTTGGATCAAGAATAGCTACGAATCAATGCAAAGATTCAAGCTGCATCCATCAATCAACATCTTCAAAAAAGGTTATGATCTATAGAAATGATTTTTTGCTCATATGAAAGGAGATAACTGAATTATGAGGACAATAGAGGAGAAAATAAGTGGCTTAAGGAGCAAGTTCAACTGCAATAGAAGTCAAAGGCTAAGATAAGTAAATTAAAGCTAGCTACACTACTGAACACAAAAGGCCTAAATTGTGGGATCAAGAGATGTATTTTCTGGAAATGGGTTGATGGTTGCAAATTTGATGTAGTCATAACACAAGAACATAAGCCACATGTCCTAAGTGGTAGGTCTTTTTTACATGATGAACATCCTAGCTTTATGGCTAGTTTGGGCAATAGAGAATTAAGCTACATGATGCTTCTAAAGGCATGTTGTAATCCCAAGAAGATTCATGGTGCACAATATGGCCGAATCCTAATTATAAGAATAGAATGGGAGGGAAAGTCTCTACATATAATCAACATCAATGGGTATAATGAAGCTAGGTCAAGGAATCATCTTTGAGAATTATTAGAAGAGTATATAATACATAATGGACTAGTAGTAGGAGATTATAATGTGGTGGAGAAAGAATAGGATGCATCAACAAGTGCTGCAAGAATCCAAGGAGAAGAACTACTTACATGGCAAAATTTAATGGACAAGTTAATGCTTGTGGATATTGATAACCAAGTGTAGGATAGGTAACATACAATCCATTGAGCTTCTCAAACTATCAGGAATGCCTTGACATGTGGTACACTACAAATGTAGGTAAGTGGCTTCCTTGAGTTGTGGAGATTCAAGCTGATTATGGTTGCTTAATCTTTGATCATGCACCCGTTTTGCTTACACTCTAGGATTCATTTTGATTAATAAAAGGCATTACAGACCAACTTGCTTCAACTATATGGTAGAAGGGGCAATATAAGCCTTAGAAGATGCATGGGAAAAGAGGGAGGGGGATCCTTGGGGAAAATTTATGGGAACCTTGTAGAGCTATGTGAATATTCAAGATGTCCCTCTTTGGAGGAAAGATGAGCCTCTCTTGGAGTTAGCCAAGAAAGAAAAAGGCCATTAGCTTAGAGCATGGAGCTGGAATCACAAAAAAATGAAAAATCATCAAACACATCTCACTAATAAGAGAAATTGAAAGCCTAAGTCTTTTGTTCAATAAAAGACTAATGAAGGATTTGCATTATGTCTCAAGATAGTTTATGAAAGGCCTCAAGAAAAAGAAGCAAAGAGAAGGATTAATGCATAGCAGAAAGATGATGGATCCCTATTAATAGATCAAAAGGAGCTAGCTAAAATACGTAGAGTTTTCTGTTCTAGCTTGTATAATTAGAAGGGCTCATGCAAAAGGCATTCCATAGAATCAATGATGGAATCATTGGGAAAATGTGTTTTAGAACAAGACAATATGTAGTTGGTCATGGATTTTAATGAAGAAGATTTGTATAGAGCATTCACAAGTCTGGGCAGGAAAAAATCACTGAGCTATGATGGCAGGATAGTTGAAAGAATGATTCATTTTCAGGCAAGGATTGGAATAACAATTACTGGCATGATTAGCACTATTAGAATGAATGTTAATTTCTAGTGCCATGAATGAAAAGTGTCATCGTATTGATCTTCAAACAAGCATTAGGAGAAACATGGACTCTCTTTTTGCCTATTACGGGGTTTCTCTCACCTCTCTCTCTCTCTAAAAAGAGATTCCAAAATAATGTTATAATAAGAGATATTCTAAAATCAAGAAAATCTCATATTTGTATTTTTAATAGAAATCACCTATTATTTTATCCCCAAATCATAGGATAAGGTTACTTTTTCTCAAAATCCTCACAACTAAAAAAATACAATTCTATTTTCTCCAAAAGTAGAGCCAATCATTGGCATAGGACTCTTTAATATCCTCATGACTTTTCGACATTGAAATACATTAGAATCATTCTCATACTTGCTTCTTAAAAGGGTAGAAGTTAAAAACCATATAAGTTGACGTACACGTTATATTTTAAGATTATTTGTTACCCAAAGACACCTTTTTGACTTTGTAAATTTTTCTCTTTTAGATAAGTATATGCCCATTTTTGGGCATTTTTTTCTTCCCTCTGAAAGTCCTAGTTTTATCTTGAATTTTGTGCACTTCTCTTTTCCTCTAGAATATTGTTTCTTGTGTACAAATTCTTTTGAAGCAACATTGAGGAGTGGTTCTAATGCCATTTGTTGAAATCAAATAATCTGCATCTATAATACTCTCTACACTACTATAACCAATCTCCCTCTTCAATACTATACTATAACCAATCTCCCTCTTCAACAGTCTATACTACAAGCAATCAAGTGATAATTGAGGTATCTTTATTTTTTAATCTCTGTGATGTTATTATTCTTCACAATTTTTATTTAATCCTTAAGCAACAATTCATGTAGAGAGAGAGAGAGAGAGAGAGAGAGAGAGAGAGAGAGAGAGAGAGAGAGAGAGAGAGACTATATGACTATGTGAGATGAACTAAGAAAATAAGTGATAGAGTGATAGAGAGTAAATTTGGGTAAAAGATAAGATGATGTTATTGTTCTTCACTATCCAAGATTTTGTATAAATGGGTTTAATCATCTTTGACCAATTCTTGTTAAGAGAGAGAGAGGAAAGAGAGAGAGAGTGTGTGTGTGTGTGTGTATATTTTGGACAAAACAAAAGATAAGAGTAGAGGCTAATTAGGAGTTGATTCCAAGCTAAGATTAGAGGCTAACTAGGGTCTATTATGATTGAAATCAAGTGAGAGTGTCAAGATTCGATTGCGTAAAAAAGAATACATATATAGTGAATCAAAGGGCTATAATTGTGTAATTTGAATGTTAATCCAAGTTAAAATTGGCATACATTTTTCTTTATAGAACATAGGTGCAGGACATACTAAAAGAAAGAGAGATATTCACTTCCAATTGGAGGATGAATATTTATCATTATTCAAAAGAACTATGGAAAGGGATGATGTAGTAAGATACAAGATGCAATAAAAAGAAATGTAGGGAAAAAAAAAAGTGGATCTTTGGGTTGATGGGTGCATTTATCCACTTGATCCACTAACTCAAAGGCCACCACAATTTAATGGGCTTATATCATTTGTAAAGTTTGTGTGTGAAGGAAATGAAGGATTGTATAGATACACATGTAGACTTGTGACATAAGGATCATCAGGGGTTCATCAAGCCTTAACAAATATGCATACAAGATTACAAGGGTACTTGTAGTTTTTGATGGAAAAAGATAGATTATTGGCTAAGAAGGATAGGAAGAATCAAAGCATATAACAAGTAATATCTATCATTGAAGATGTTATGGATGCTACACAAGTACAAAATATGGAGTTACATTCTAAAATTATAGAGTTGGAGAAGGAGAATAGAAACATAAAGAGGAAGCTCATAAAAACTTTGGAGATTTGGCCCACTTTAAAAACCAAAGAAGCAAGTCAACACATCCGATTAGTTAAACCAATTCACCAATTAACCAAAGGAAGTGGACAATATCATAGACACATATCTACTCAATGAGAAAGACATAGTCAAAAATGCATTGGAAAATCGTAAATTCAAGGATATTATGGATGATGTCGCAAGTGAACGTCTTAGGGATGTAAGCAACTTGTTTACCGCTATAGATGCTCAAGGATTATGTGACAAGGTGGGAATGAGTTCTGAGTCATACAATATGTTCTGTCAACCATTGGATACAGGTTTTAAGCAGGTCTTCAAAACTAAGCGAGTAGTGCCTCTATCAAAACCATTTCACGTGAAGAAGACTCAAAAACAACTAGATGAGAAAGTTTAAACCGATTAGTGAGCCTCCATATTTGGAACACATACACCTACTGACGTATGGTTCCAAAGAAGCTAACTTTGTATTGAATGCATCCAACAAATTTGTATTGAATTTATATAGGGTGTAAGTGGCTATGATCAAATTCTACAATATGTCTATGGAAGAATGTAGAGGCAAGCTTAAGTTTATCCTCAAATTTTATGAGAGTGAGATTATCAAGGGGCAAAAACTTGAATGTATGAGTATAACACTTATAAATCGAGCATTAAACCCTAACATCAATAAAAACCATCCTTTATACTTCAGTGTGCAATCAAAAAATGAAATATGGTGGCTTGTAGCATCTAAAGTATCAAAGGAGGACCATGAAGTACTTAAAGTTTTCTTAAACCTCACTAATATACCCAATGTTATTCAACAACAAAATAATGGAGCAACTTTACATGTTGACATATTTGGAGACTATTGATTTGAGGAAATCACAAAAAAATATTTATCTAACACTTTGTTAATTTTTTGTACATTTGGAGGTTTGAAATAAAGAAGAGGGTAGGAACAACCTCTTGGGAAATCCAAGAAATCATTGGATGGAAATATTTCATGGACCGGTTTACCAAGGGGGGGTGAAGAGTAAAGATCAATGGAGGAAGGTGAAGGAAAAATGTGTAATGTGAAAAGAAAAGATATGAAATGGATTTGGAGCTATCCAAAGAAAATGTGAGGCTTATAATGTCATGGCTTTGGAGCCTTATGATAATTCAAACAAATGGGACCATTCTTGGAAGCATTAATGGAAGAAAAATCAGGCATATTATTTTTGTAATATTTTTAAAAAATACTTTCACTCTGATCTAAAGAAACTTTTCAACATAAAAGTTATAGCTCGTGAGCTAAAGTTTTGGCTGGTATTTTTTTATAATTTTTTGAAGCTACGAGTTGGGAGATATGGCCAAAATGGTGGATGTTAACTTTTTCCAACTGCGGTGGAGACCACCTCCCAATTTTATACACACCTACACTTTCTTCCCTACACTTAACACTTTCATAAAACATTATTCATTAGACTCCCAACCCTTTCCCCTCTCTTCTTCTCTCTCTCAAGCTAATAAACCATTAGAATTCCCCTCCTAAATGACCCTCAAATCATCCTCAATTGTAGTAGTAATGTATGAATTCTCACTACTCTCTCTCCATTACTGCTAGATATGATCCTATTTTATAAAGATTCTCTATATTTTTTTATAGGAGAGCTCTTGGACTTAAGCTATGGGGGGGAGAATGGAGACAACTCACCTATGATGGAACTTGATTAAGTACAAAATTGGTCAACAAAACATCTAAATGGAGCTTCCACATTGGTGGAACCACCTTAATGTAGCTTTGGTGGTGTTAATTCCTATTCTATCTTAACCTTCTCCATAAACACCCTCAAGGCCTATATAAAGAGACATTCTCCTTTGTAATTTGCAAGAGAGAGCCAAGAGGCCTTCTTCAGCCCGATTAACCCTTCCCCATTCTCTCTCATGAGCTTATGCAGTTCATTCCCTTACTATAGCTTATGCATGCTCTACAGTGTAATAAGCCCATGCTATTGGTGTTCATATTGTGTATATTGGTTATGTCTTGAGGGTTCTCCATCTCTTGTGCCCTCTTAAGTTTTATTGATTCATCTATTTTTTGTAGTTCTCTCTCTCTCTCTCTCTCTCTCTCTCTCTCTCTCTCTCTCTCTCTCTCTCTCTCTCTCTCTCTCTCTCTCTCTCTCTCTCTCTCTCTCTCTCTCTGTTTTCCTCTCTTCTCCCTCCCAAGCTCCTCTCCCTCTTTCGTAGCATCCTAGTCCGCTCTTCCATGACTAGGTGGTGCCCTTACCTCATTCACTTTGTGGCAGAAGGGAGTTTGGCATAGTATAGAGGCTGCCATACCAAATTTCCTTCATCAACTATCAAGTCAAATGGCATCTTACAGGTGATTTAAAAACAATGAAGTGTATGTTTGGTTTATTGAATGCAGCAAATGCAAAATTTCCATACATATATTGTATGAAAACTAGAAAGAAAGGGAAAGATGGAAAGAAAGAATGGATTTCCAAGACAAGACAACAAGGTTCTCCAACACATGATCAGAAAGTCATGAGAAACAAAGTGCTAATCCTAGTGGATCCAAAAAACGAGCGCCCTATTTTGGAAATACCATTGACAAGGGTTCACTTTTGCACATTGCATTGTTTGGTTGGAATAATTGAGAAGCTAGTATATGAATATGTATGCTTTGGATACAAGATGCAGCCTGCGTCAAAAGCTGATGCTACAGGAAAGTAGAACAAGACCTCTCTAAAGTTGGATTGCGCAGGGGCCAAGTAGAAATAAAAAAGGACAAGAAACAATCAGGCAACAGTGGAAATATCCCTTGCAAACGATGCTTTAGCAGACCCAAGGCTAGGAAGTTTTATATTCACCTTGAGATGAGGAAGGCAATATACTTGTGAAACAACCGGAGAAGTATGAAGCATGGAAAAAGTTGCACCTTGTTGTTCCAGATTGGAGCAATGGGGAATGAATGAGGATTGCAAAGGCAAAAGTGTGGATACCCCTAGATAGATTAGTAACTCTCTTACAAAAGTTGAGGTTTAGGGATGGTGATGCCAATACATTTAAAGAGACAATCGCTATGGCGGAGGCATGGACTTCAAACAACATAACACACCATATGGTTAGTATTGTCACCATTACAAAAATATATCAGCAAATTAGTTTGTGTTTCTCAACTCTCTTTCTTATGCAGCATATATTTGAGGCACATGGTCCATACTTTTCAAATCAAGGGAGTTTAGCAATATGGTCAACTCAAGGCATGGAACGATCTCACTTGCAAGCTCGTTGTGCTTTTCAAAATGCAAATGATCAAGGAGGTGGCATCAATTATTCCAATTCTATGAGACAATTATTCCAGTGATGGTACATGAGATTAGAGATACGATATGAGAAGAAAAAGAAGAATCCAAAACCTCTCGAGCAGAATTTGTAAGTAGTAAATATATGAAGTGAGGAAAGCAAGATATGAGAATAGCACAACTAGACAATGCCATGCTAGAACGGTTAGCAACCTAAGAGAGAGATTGCAAGAAATGGAGACCTAGATAAAGAGTACAATTTTGATGCATTTAGAGTCCAAGAGAGAGTATAGGTACTAAGTATATGACTTATCAATACTCCTATCTTAAACATGAGATATCTTAAAAACTCTTGTCTTAAGATTTAGATAGTTTGTCTATTTGAATTTGGCTAATAGAGAATTTTGTAAATTTTATTTAAAATTTCAAAGGCTCAAACTATGTTTTTGAAAGTTTTGATATCGATTGCTCTATCTTTTGGGTCTATTAATCTTCAACTACACTCATTGGGAGAAGTGATAATATAACAATACCTATCTTAGAGAGTAAAGTTTAAGGCTATCTCTTCTTGAGTCCTTTATTTGACTTTAGATACAATATATTATTGGAAGTTTTAAAAAAAATAAATTATGAATATTCGATTTTGAGATCCTAAGACAAAGATTTGAAAAATCCTAACCTTGAAACATTCACCAGGCTAGAGAGAGAGGGGCATGAGGGGGTGGTAGGAGAAGAGAGAGAGGGAGAGATGGGGTGAGATGGAGAGAGACAAACATACCAAAGTTCATTTATACTACAATAAGTTTGAAAGTTCATTTATACTATAATAAGCTTAAAAGTTTTCTATTTAAGTCAAGTCTCTCCTTTCATGTTTTCCCATTACTCTTCACTCTACCCTCCACTTTTCTATCCTACATCATCACAACCACTGCATGTTCCAAGCTTCCTATCAAGAAGGTGCATGCAAGAGCAAGAGCTCAACACTCTTTCGAATCTAGTGAGTGTACTGGGAGTGATAATGGCCCCCTAGTGGCCAAAATTGGTGGCCCTACTATAGTAAAAAATGGTGGCACTATTGTGGCCAACAATGGTGGCCCTAGTGTAGTCAACAATGATGGCCCATCTATCAAGATTTATGGTTCACCATTGTCCAAAAATGGTGGTCCACATCCTTCATCTCTAGCTCCCACCACTGCTCTAGCTGGTAATACATGTCCTCCAACACATAAGAAGCAAAGATGGAGACTAGGAATAACTACTCTACGTGAGATAAGGAAATTTCAAAAGACTACCAACTTGATTATCCCTAAGGCACCATTATCTAGGTCAGTGCAAGAAATACTATAAGATTTGCAGTCAGGGTGTCATCACAAGATCTTTTCAAGGAACGAGACAAGGAATGTGGGGTGATGGTCAAGCCAATCCTTTCTTGCTCTCCAAGAGGTAGATGAAAGCTACTTGATTGATCTCATGAGTGGTGATGGTCAACTTCTAGCCATTCATGCCCAGTATATCACTATTAAGCCCATAGATTTGGTTTTTGTTTGTAGGATTCGGAACAATAAGGATATATTTAATGTTAATGTCAACAACATGCTTTGAGAAGCTACCTTATAAATGGATCTATGTTTAGCTCAAGTCTAGTTGCAAATTTTATGGTGCTTAGTTTCTGGTTATCATTCTAGTAGACCTTCAAGTATTTAATAGCAATGGCCTTCAAAACAAAGCTAAACTCTGCCTAGTTTTAGTTGTACTTGGTGTGATATACTATCTATTGTGTATTTTGTGGTTTCGTAATTATATATCCGATATGTGATATTCTACTTTGCCCATGATTTGCATTGTGTAAATTTTTAAGTTTTCAATTTTGCAAGTAGTTTTATTGAGGATAAATTTAATGCGCAATCATGCACACATCGTTGAATAGTTGTACTTGGGTCGATGCACTATATCTTTATTGTATTTTGTGATTTGGCAATACTATATCTAACATATGATATTTTATTTTTACCATAGTTTATATTTTATAACTTTTGAAGTTTTCAATGTTGCATGTAGCTTGGTCGAGAATACATTTAATACTCAATTATCCATATTTGGTGAACTTTTTTTTGTTCTTGGTGAAGTATAATCTAGTTAATGCATTTTCTAAAAAAGATTCAACCATCTATTTTATAAATCGAAATATGATGAAACTTCACCCATATGTCAATCATCATAAGAACTCGTGAAAAATAAAAAATTGACTCCATCAAATCCTATGGGGGGACGCCTAGCCAAAGACTCACATGTGGGGCCCTTAATCTGGGAAATCAAGACCCCACACATGAGCCTCCAGCTAGGTGTCCCAGAGACCTCTGATGAGGCCAATTTTTTTTGGGTGATTGATGTGTCCTAGAAGAGTCCACAGGTAAAGTTTCAAGTCGATCTGATCATTGGTCATATTTTTTCAAAATTTGGATACATTAATTCAAGCTTATGGATTTTTAAAAAGTTTGGTTATAAGTTGAAAGTTTCACCTTATTGTACACATCTGAGTTCTATGTTTCAAGTTCTCACTCTTGGAAGACATGGCACACACCAAGCAAGTGGCCCGGTAATTCCCCCTAGAACTCCCATGCAGAGGCAACCTCCCCTTGCTCCACCACCACCACCACCAGGTCACCATCACAAGCCTTGATGAAAGCTAGGCACAATGGCCCTCTAAGAGATCTGTGAATGTCAGAAAACCACTCACCTATTGATACCAAAGGCTACATTCCAAAGGTAGTGTATGAGACAATGCAAAACATACTGATTAGAAATAGCAAGAGACACTTCCCCAATAGTTCAAGTGTGGATCAATGACCTGATTGGTGGACTGCCAAGCCCCTCCTTGCACTATAGAAAGATGTTGAAGCCTTCCTCATTTGACTTGTTTGGAGACTCGATCTATGCAGCATTGCATGCAAGAAGGATCACGTATATATAGATAGTGAGGTTCTTTCGATGATGGAGAGACAATCCTGGCAAAGAGCAGCAAAAATAGGGGTCTATTAGTAAAACATATATGGAACCTAGCTTTTGAATCAATTTTGTAAAACCTTGCTTGTATTGGATCCTATGTAAATTATTATGAATATGAATTAAAAAAATTGGCACATCTTAGTTTCTTGTTATTTGTTTTATTTATTTATTTATGTTATCTTTATGTGACTTTTGATAAATAAATATTACACACAAATTTGATAAATTATTGTGTATTAAATTTAAATAATGAATCATGTTACATATAAATTTGACAAATAAGCATTACATTCATCTAAATAATAATAATAAATGACACATATTACAAACTATATTGCATGCAAATCCAACAACATTGATTTTTATTAATACAATAGAAGATAACAAGTTATGTTACATTGCAAAAGAGATATCATTAGATAGTAAATACATCTAATTTGTCCTAGGCTTCTTAGAACTAGGCTCCCCATTGTTAGAGCTACTCTTTATCATATGCAATAATACATTTTCCCCTAGAAGTTCCTGCCTAATGACAATGGGGTCTTCAACTCTGACAACCATACCACATGCTACCATGGAGAAAAGTGGGCCAGACCTAGTACTTGTGAACAAGTAGAGCACCTTCAAACGTCAAAGCAACACTACTTTCTCCAAGTTGGAGTTGGTCAGGATGGACTTGAAGGGGCCTTCAATAGTGCTCTCGGCTTTTAGGAAGTTCTCAATGAAAGCATGAGAATATGTTTTATGAAATATCACTGTATCATTGATAAGCTGACTAATGTACTCCTTCAATCCTGAATCCTGCACTCTTCCTTGGCCACTAGATCGCCCACCTTACCTAGATGAAAACTCATCTATATAGATAATGTCATGTATCACACAAGTTCAATATTAGACTCACTATGCATGCAGAGTGCTAAAGAGATACTTCAGTTTTGTGTGCAACTTCACCCATAGGGCCTCCATGGCATGTGGACTCACTAGATGAATTTTGATCAGGATTAGACCCCTGTGTGGCCAGAGGCTCTTCTAGGGTTTGATCCCAGTTAAAATTCATATGGTGGGTCCACATGCCCTGGAGGCCCCAATGAAGTTGCACTAAAAGCTGAAATCATTACCTTCTCCGTGTCATCTATATGCCATTGTAATGGAGTATCCAGGTCTGCTCCTGCAATTGGGCTACCCTCATCCCTCTCTCCTGGGAAGGCACTGTGTAGTAGTAGAGTTAAGGACCAAAAAGGCTTTCCCACAAGTGCTCAAAGTCCTCATCGAAGATGTCCTACTCTAGCACCACATTCTCAATTTTCTTTTGGATGCTCACAATGGCAAAGATGTCATGGATGCTTGTGCCATCATATCGAGCTATCTCATCCACATGTGGTGGGGCATCCTGTACATCAAAATCTATAAAATCATATGGTGCATCACACACCATGATACAGTATAGTTCTTCTTCTCTTATCTCCAAGATCTCCAACACATCTTGCATGAATATGTATTCAATCCCCTCAATGGTGACAGCATGGAGAGAAGCAAGGGGTAGCTCATTACTTAGCATCTCAGCAGGGCAGGGAGGTGGGTGTATAATAGCTAAGCTCTGTGATGCCTCTTCACTTGGATCAAGAGTGATTTCCTTAGGCTTCCTCTCGAAATATCGTAGATGTGGTTGAGAGGGCGCATCGATGCCTTCCTTACTATCCTCTTACACATGAGTATACAATTCATAGCGAGCAAAGGCTACATCATGCTCAATGAGATCCATCATGGTGTGGTCCTGGGGACGAGGTGGGTGTAGCTCTAGCATGAAGTTATTACCCCACATGCACCAAAGCTCAGTATATGACCTTTGCATGGCTCGATCCAGCACGTAGACTATACAAAAAATCTATAAGAATCCATCTAAGAGCAGAGTTCAGAATGGAGCAAGTGAGAGGGTTCGTCACATAGGTGCATAGCATGTGGAGCTAATCCATATGATAAAGGTGGGAGTAGTAGCCATGGCACACAAAGAGAGAGAGAGAGAGAGAGAGAGAGAGAGAGAGAGAGAGAGAGAGAGAGAGAGAGAGAGAGAGAGAGAGAGAGAGAGAGAGAGAGAGAGAGAGAGAGAGAGAGAAGGAAAAGAAGAGCACAAGTATAGAGAAGTAGAGAATGAAAGTGAAAATGAATTTGGAGATCTAACTTTTATGTATCAAAGGATTTAAATAAAGGTTCTTATAAAAAATTTAACCTTAAAGTTTTAAATTAAAACCCTAATCATAGGCACTTTATTTCAATAATTTAAAGCCACCATTAAATTGACTCAAATAGACAAATGCTTCATTATAATTTATTATATTCTCAAATATGTTTAGATCACTAAATATGTTCAAGTATAACTAGAGAAAATATTGGAATTTTTTTAGAAAAAAAACTAAAAGACCTTCAAAATCCCTTTAGATTAAATTCTTAGAGCCTTGATTTATTCGCTTTGTTTTATGTATTCAACTTACTTTTTCTAGTAGAAATGTTAATAAGCTCATTAATAAAACTTTACTAGAAGTTTAACTCTTTGAGATGGCAGACGTATCACATCAAGTGATCACTTAACTTAAATCATTCACGAATAACAAATCTGAAACCTGTTGTGTGATGCATAGTTTTTCCATATGTCAACCATATACCAAACGCCTTATGAGCATATGAATTGAAGCAACATGGTTACAAATTACTGTTGTCACTCAATAGACTAGTGTAGATCTGTTAAATAGTGAACTAAAATTAAAACATTGACTCCATTTAACAACAACTAGAAATCTAAATGCTTCCAACACTTATTTTGATTCCTTCCAACAATAGAGAAAGTGATCAAAGAAATGAGTTGAAGAGATAAGTTGAAATATATCATTATGCAAATACAATATTCCAACAGCTATAGAACTCTAGCTTGCAATTTAATCATGATTTTAATCAGGGCAATTGACTAATTACAACATATATTCTCACATGCTTGGATCATAATAAATCAAAATTATCAAAATTAAAAGTACAAAGAAGTTTTAAAAAATTTTGTATTCGCTCTTTATAAGAATTTTTACAAGGATTCCACTATCTCAAGGATATATGGAGAAGCACATTACTTATATGTCAGGGATTGTTCACTCTATGAGTTGTTCTGACTTTTTTATTGTCTAACTTAAAATAGAAGTTGCATAGGGGCTTATTGGACATTAATTGGATATCTCATCTCAAAAAAGAAATGGGCCAATGACTCTCTATGCTGACTACAAAAGGATTATGACCATTCCACAGTATAATCATACCTACGAGAGATGTATGTGTCTCATCTCTTGTATCTTGATCCAAGTTGAACTACTTCCCTCGCAAAAGTTGCAATCTTCTATATCGAAAGTGAATGCATAGAGTTTGTCTAGTGATGAAATACCTATAATTAAAACAAAAAATATGGTAAGTAAAAGTGACTAACACAACAATTCATCTAAGCAATATCTATATCAATTAAATTAAGGCACACAAATCAATAAAAAAGATTTAACCGAATGTAAGACCTAATTGGCTGATCCTGCACTTGATCATCTCATCAAAATGTGTTATTTTGACCTACCATGACTTGCCCAATAGCTGACTCTTCCATTCCTCAGATGGACACTTGCATTGATAAGTAATCTTCATTTTCTTCAAAACCTCACATGAACCAAACAAATGTGGAAACAATGAAAATGGAATAAACCAACTAAGATGCACATCTTTGGAGCTTGTGGTAGGTTTCATAGCACTATTGATATCAAATTTTATATCGGACTTACATGATCCTAACAACTTCAAACTATAAATCAGCCATTCACAACTAGATAGTGGTGGCAATGGGACATGCTACAATCTCCGACTTTCTACTATATATAATGAATTATGAAAAAATATATTTTGAATTGCAAGTTGACTTGCAGAGTTATTATCATAGATCAAAGAACATACGTCTTCATGCCTAACATGTATCTTGTTGCTCAAATACTCCACATTCTGTCATTCATGCAAAGTCGATGCATATAGAGTTGTCAGTAAAACAAAAGATGCATATAGAGTTGTCAATCAAACAAACTTGAATTAAAAAATTACAAAGATTATTATATATATATATATAATGAAAAAGAATAAACAATTATTAATATTAAAAACTTATTATTTTGTTTATATTTTACAATGTAGTTCTCGTCATATATACAAATTTGTTATGCGTATAAACATGTTGGATCAACACTTTTGTTTATTGTATTTGTCCCATTAAACACTTTTTTGAACTCTAAAACTCTACATTTTCAATGTTTGTTGGGGTCTACAACATCTATATGCTTGACCTTGAAACTCCCTCAAGTACTTGGGTGCATCAAAATCCAATCCAACTTATAGTATTTATCACAAATCCAATTACCGCTACTATCTTTCTTGTTGAAGACCTCCATTACAAGTATGATATGGATGTTTTTTCTTCGTGAAGACATCTATATTATCAAAATATAAAACTTACCTATCAATAAGTTTTTATGTGCTTTTATTATTACATGTAATTGAATTTATCCATGTATAGAGTCATTAGTAAAACAATATTTTCATGCTCAAGCATCCCTTGTCATTTCACATATGCAAATCTAATATTATGCAATGCCATGAGACTGCAACACTGATGCTATCTCATACTATTCTATGGTTTTAGAATGTAAATAAAATTATCTTAATGAGATAAAAAGCTAACAAAATCTTTTCTTATTCATAGCACTTTTTTTTGTGGATTTCTAAATACAAGAATGTATTAACATTGCAAACTTAATGTTCAAATCTATACTAGTTATTTATTTCGATTGATCCTAACTAGATATTAACGATAATAATTCATAAAAATACTTATAAAACTGAAACAAAATTTGATATTTAATCACTATAGAGAGCAATGTACTTGAGAAACTTTGTAGCCCTCAAACCTACTAAGGCTGTTAGAAAAGAAGTTGATTTCTAGATAATAGGTGCATCTGGCTCAGATTGAGGCCTAGGATACAATAGCAAAAGGTAATTTAACTCAGAATATACATAATTTGTAAATTTTTTCTCCAAATGAAATGCAATTTAACCATGGAGTAGTTTTAAAAAAGGAACATTGTACCCATAATTCTTTTCACAAAGAAGCCCAAAGATGTTGAACAAGAAGTTGAGTTATTATAAGATCATTGTTCCTTCACTAAGAGATTCTTGGAGTGCAAAAACAAAAGAAATCTCAAGTCAAAGCATGCATATAACTTACATAGGCTTTGTTCAAATGAGTTGAAATTTAACCATGGAGCAACATGAAAAAATGACAATATACCTATGGCTCTCTTTGCAAAGAAGCCCAAAGATGTTGAAGAAGTTGAGTTTTTAGAAAATCATTGAAGAAGTTGAGTTTTAGAAAATCATTGTTCTCCATTGTGGGAGATTCTTGGAGTACAATAACAAAGGAAAGCTCAGTTTGCATATAACTTGCATAGATTTTGTCTAAACAAGATGAAATTTAACTATGGAGCAAAAAAGAAGAAGACAAAATACCTATAACTTTATTTAGAAGAAACCCAAAGATGTTGAAAAAGAAGTTGAGTGTATAAAAGATCATTGTTCTTAATTGTGAGAGACTCCTCGAGTACCAAAACAAAAGAAAGTTCATGTCAAAGCATGCACATAACTTACACATATTTTTTCCAAATGAGATAAAACTTTACCATATAACATTCATGGAAGAGAACAATATACTTGTAAATTTTTGTTAAGAAAAGCTCAAGCCTTTTGTAGAATAAGATTCGCTCTCATAAAACATGTCAAACTCACTCTGTGTTTGTGTAGAGGCAATGAAATATCACAGGGTTAGAGATACGACAAGTAACAATGAGGCTGTAAAATTTCATCAAGAAAGAAGAAGCAGGGAAAGAGAAATGATAAATTTGAATTTTGCCTAAGAAAGAGGGAAAAAAATAAACGGAAAGATATGAAAAGTCAAACAAAAAAATGAGAAAATGAAAATTTGAGTCACAAACTTTTGGGAAGTGACAGCCTTGTATTCCCCACATTTTTTCTTATTTTATTATTGAGGGAAGATTTCGGCCAATATATGGCTAAAGATTCATGTTACATGAATCTAGAATTCGAACTCTCTCATTGGTTAGGCCTATTTTTGTTTAGTCACTCCTTAAGGGGCAAAAAAGAGAGTCCATATTTCTCGTCATGCCCAATGTTTACAAATTAATCATTGGAGACCTATCTCTTTGAGGGGAGTGGCATATAAAATATTTACAAAGGATTTGGAAAAAGGAATGGCTCCTGTTCTAGAAAAATGCATTTATCCATGGCAAAATGGATCTATTAGAGGGAGAAGTCTTATGGATAATGTCATGATGAATATTTCAATGGTTGTTGAGTGGGCCAAGGTGTCTAGGCAGGAGGTAGTATTCCTACATATTGATATTGAAAAGGTGTTTGACTCAGTTAACTGAGATTATTTGAAGGCAACCATGGAGAAAATGGGATTTTGTCACAAGGTCTCTAATGTTGTGTATACTCAGGTAGACAACATTTTAATGGTTTGCTGAGTGGGCCAAGGTGTCTAGGAAAGAGGTAGTATTCCTATAGATTGATATTGAAAAGGTGTTTGACATAGTTAATTGGGATTCTTTGAAGGCAACCATGGAGAAAATGGGATTTTGTCACAAGGTCTCTAATGTTGTGCATACTCGGGTAGACAATGCACATGCATATATTGCCTTCAATGGGTCATTACTTCAACCTCTCAAAGTAAATAGAGAATGCCAAGTTTTCCCTCTCTTAATCTACTAGAAGAGATGCTCTCAAGATAAATTGTACATTGGATAAGTCTGGGAACAAATTAAGCGGATGGAAAACAACTTCGTGGCATCTATATGTACAGCTAAAAATACTTCACTTCTTTATTTAACTTGCTCTCAATTTTTATTTGCATATTTCTACTTGGAACAAAAAGAACATCAAAACTTAGGACTCTTAATTGGAAATTTCCTTTGGAAAAAATATGGTGGAAATAGCTGCTTAGCTATTATGAAAATGAAGGCTCTAAAAAACTCCATGTAGGTTGGTAGATTGTAACTTATGAGCATTAAGACTTAGATGGATGCATCGAGAGCTGCATCACTCAAAAAGTTCCCAAATGAGTCACCTCCCTAGATGAGATGCTAATGAAAATTGTTTATCACAATAATAGAAGTTTATGTGAAGTTTGGAGCCTGAGGGCTATGCATTTGATAATTTCCAAAAGCAAATTTTAGGGCTAAATCACATGGATTTACATCAAATCTAATTGACTCATGGAATTGCATACTCTCCAAGACTGAAAAAGTTGGAGCAAGGTTAGAAGTGGCTATACAAGACAATGTATATTGGCTATGGAGGCATGATCCACCACTTCTTGAAATGTTAGCGAGAAGAGGTGCTTACTTAGAACACAAAGGCTGCAACACAGATGGCTCATTGAAGATTGATATAGTGGACCTAGGCAAGAATCTTCTCTCAAGCTTACCTTTGGAAATTAGTAGCATGTAGTATCAAGTATTCTCTAGGAGCTTCTTTTTAAAAGAATCACAGGAAATCCTCACACATAAACTAGATGGTAAGAAAATACTGGCAACATTGGATGTGCCTAGGATCATAGATAGACTTAAGTAGGAATGACATATTGTTCGATAGAATCTAGAGAATCAATATTTCATCAGTAGAATTAAAATGTATCATGTGAAATCTGTGATATTTGAGATTCCCTTCAAAAGATAGAGTTTTTCCATGGAGGGTGGCTTGTTGGGGCATTGATCACAGTTGGATTGATGGAAAAAAGAGGGCTTGCTATTGGACCCTATCAATGCAGGGTGGATGAGACAATTAGGCACATATTATAGCATGGATGCATAGCAACAAGAGTGTGGAGTAATTTTGCAATGTACATGGAAATCAATATAAATGGGATATCTGGTCTCATGCTTTGTATTTTTGGAGAAGCAAGAATAAGAGGGGAGTATAAATGTGTAGAGATAAACACACTTAGGTTTATTATCATACAAGATATATAGGAAGTCAAGAACTTGGTTAGCTTTTGAGGAATTACCAAAATTGTAGAATGGGGAGTTGTCAAAAGTATAGCTTGGAATCTAACACTAGTAGAATAGATAAAAAGGGACTTGCCAAGTCAAGCTCTATTTTGAACTTGCAAATGCCAAGTTAAGCTTTTTTTTGAACTAGCAAATGCCTTTAAAAATACCTTAACTTTTCTGCAATATCATTTTTTATTCTAATGCAAAAACATCTATTTGTGTCTAATTGTATGGATCCTACAAGTATATATAATCAAATTATATAATGTATAATTTAGCCAATTATATATAATTGTACCCCTAGAAGTGCAACACAAGGTTTGAACTCATGCACCTATGAAACTTGACCTAAACCATCTAGGTTATGGGTCACAAATCACAATGCCATTAGCGAGTCATCTCACTACTATATTATTTTGGTTGTAGGTTCAAGAAGCCCCAAACCTCAAGAGGGTTTCCTAAACCTACCCCCTTTTTCCAAACAACTCTTTTTCTTAATTAAAACCCCCTCCCCTCTCTCTCATGTGTAATCTCTCCCTTTCTCTTCCCCCTCCCCTTTTTAATTAAATCCCTCCCCCTTCCCTTCTCTCTCATGTGTATGGCCTAGGATCTGTGTGTGTGTGTGTGTGTGTTAGATTAAACCTTTCAAATTAAACTTTCCTTTTAATTAAATATTTTAAGAGTTTTTTTAATTACAATTTTTGACAATTTTTTCCACACTTTGGGAGGGAGATAGAAGAAGAAGAAGAAGAAGAAGAAGAGAGAGAATGAGAGAAGGAAAAGAGAGAGACAGAGACAGAATTAATTATAGATAGGAATGATAAATTTTAAAAGAGAAGAGAAAGAGAGAATTATAGAGAGGAATGATAAATTTTAAAAGAGAGAGAAGGAAATGAGAGGAGAGAGAGCAGAAGAAACACAGGGAGAGAGAGAGAGAGGAAGAAGAAGAAGAAGAAGAAGAAGAGAGAGAGAGTTATATTATTTTGATTGTAGGTTCAGGAATCCCTAAGCCTCAAGAGAGCTTCGAGAACCTACCTCCTTTTTCCAAACCTCTATTTTTTTAAATTAAATCCCCCTTCCCTCTCTCTTAAAGTAATCTCTCCCTTTCTCTTCTCCCTCCCCTTTTTAATTAAATCCCCCTCCCTCCCCTCGCCCCCTTCCTTCTCTCTCAAGTGTAACCTCTCTATTTCTCTTCCCCCTCCCCTTTTTAATTAAATCCCCCCTTCCCTTCTCTCTCACGTTGTTATGCGAGTGATGATCGAGAGCAAGCCTCACTCACAACACCCGATAATGAGACATTAGGGAGTGTTGGTTAGGGTAATTGTTGGGGGTAAAGGTGCCTCTTTAGCCGTTCGTGTATTACTACATTGACAATACTTGCACCTGCATATTGTAGGCGGAAAGCACCCATCACTGTCACTTCATTCTTTATCCTTTCAGTGATATTTGAATAAAGGGAAAGCCGATCACACATTGTGGCTTTTGGAGTTCCTACATTATGTGTGTGTCTCTCTCTCTTGCTCTTGCTCCTTCCACCATAGCTCTTGCTCCCGCTCATGCTTCCACTTCAGGGCTCATCTTCCTTCAACTAGTATCAGAGCCTTCTTCTTCACAAGCTCGAGCTTGGTTTGGCACACTTTTAGCTTCCATTCGAATACCTATAGCAGTCACCGCTTTATTGGTAGTCCATAGCCACTCTATTCAAGCTTCCTATCAGTTGCATTCTTCTTGGGCACTCTTTGAGCCTTCCCAAGAAAGTTGGAGCAGCCTACCATAACCCTCACCATGTTGGTGCATCATCATGTTGTGTGAAACATACCCCTTTTTTAGCAACAACTCACGTTTTTCATCTCCTACAATATATCTTCTTCATTGGGTAGTTATACAAGCACTTATATGCTTGGTTTTGATGCTTGGCATTGATCCTTCCACTCTTGGCATTTGATTTGAGTGCTAAGCTTCAATTTTAGATTGTTATAATAGTCCATATCCTATCATAAAATAGGGCAACACTTATCTTTGATATCTACACTCATTGCCATTGGTTGAATGATGCCCGGTTATGCCCAGTTGATGCTTATATGTTCAGGGATGCTATGTCATTGATTGGATTTGATTTTGGACTGATTTAACCACTTCATTTACTCTATTTTGGCTGAGGTTTACTGGCTGGAAATATAGGGTAGTACTCTATTTTGATGCTTCTATTGTTAGCTTTGTCGGCTTATAATGTCCGGTTATGCTGGGGTGATGTCTACATGTATGGGAATGCTATGCTCATGTTATGGATTGGATTTGGAGTTGATTTTGGTACTAAAATAGCTTGGTTTGATAATGTATTCATTACTAAATACATGACGGCTAAACCTATTTTAATAGGGATTTTATATGCCTATTGCTTCTAGCTATGATTCGAGTATTCTATATGCACTACTAATGTGTACCATTGATGATAGTACATTGGTATATCATATGCCCATGATTTGAGGTGGCTTTGAGCTTGATTTGAGGATTGATTTACTCAGTTTCAACAATGAATTTATTATTGTAATAACCAAGGCTGAAGTCTATTTGGTTAGTGTATATGCTCTACTTATTATTGGTCTCGGGTGCTTCCTGAGTGACTCATATGACTAGAAGGATGTATACGGAGGTTGCCACATGCCTTGTATTGCTTCAAAATGCCTTTTGAGCTTCGATGGAGCTCCGTCATGGTTGGAATTTGATTGACATTGGTCTACAGTGGCATGCTTTGTGACAGTCATTATGCCTATGGTCTACTCTTAACCCTTAGTTTATGCTTTGATGCATATGTCAGAAATGCATGCTCCTTACATTGTCTATGTTTGATTGCCACTGGAAGCTTCAATTAGGCATTCATTTGCATACTTTGGAGCTCTTGGGTGCTTATTTGGGTTGTCAGAGATTTGGCATTGACTGTTACATGATGTACTGGATGTTATATAGGTGATGCTTGACTGATCCCTTGCTCTAGATGCTCTGTTGATATACGATCTTGGCTCCATGATGCCTTATGTATTCATATGCTATCTTTGAGCTTGGTTTCTCGATTGGCATAGATCTTTCTACCAATAGGAGCTTCATGCTATCTCTGGATATTGTAGAGAGCTTGTGATTTATCTAGTTGAGCTTATTGAGTAGATGAGACTGGGATCTCTTACATGTCTATGCTCTTGATAGATACTTGTCTACAACTGCTTTTTGATTGATGCGATCCATCTTCTCTTTGAGCATACATCGACCTTTGTCAGGTCCTATCAGCTAGGCATACACCTAGCTTAGCTTACTCTCTGAGTTCTTTATGTCGAGGCTTGTATCCTTCTATTAACATTGATTGCTCTGACATGTTTGGGTGTCTAGCTCATGGTTCTTGGCTACTACGATGTTTGTTACACATGCCCACTTCATGCAGGATCCGACATGGCAGCCATACTTGACTTTGGATCACTATTAGCTCATTGTTTGCTCTCTTTTTCTCACTGATGTGATTTATTATAGCAAGCTACTTTATACGGAATGTGATGTATTTATGTGAGAAATGCGGGATCTAGAGCATGGCAGTGAGTTATGGTGGATAAAAGGCTAAGTGTGGGTACAGATGATGATGTGACTAGGCTGATTTAGATGCACTATGCAAGTCCACTATCATTTTATCACTCCGTGAAGAGGTCCACAATAATGTTATTGAAGATGAAGATCAGAGTGCATGGAATCTATGGTAAAAGATTTGAAAACTTTATGCAAACTAGAGCCTTGCTTCATAGATGTATTGGCTTAAATAGTTGATGGATCTCTGCATGAACGAAGTGATCCCATTGTCTGCTCACTTTAGCCAATTTCATTCTATTGTGAAGAATCTACTTCAATAGGGTATTGATAATCCACATCCTTTATTTCTGCTTGGCACTTTACCTCAGTCTTGGGATGTATTTCGTATTGTGATCTGTACCAACAAACTTGATGGACTGAAATTGAAAGATGTAGAGATTGCTCTTTTAACTGAATAAAATAATATGAAAAACAATGATGCTTTCCACAGTTCACATGCTTTATTCGTTAGAGGTGGCAAAAGTGGCAAGAAAGATAATGATCGTCATGGAAAGGACTCTCAGAAGTCTCGGTCTAAGTCACATGGATGCAGCAATTCTTATGGATGTAAGTCTGATCTTACATGCCATTATTGTGGGAAAGCAAGACACTTATAGCTGCAGTGCCATAAGATGTGCGATGACAAGCACAAAGAAAAGGGGGAAGAAAAAGTGCAGGAGAAATCCAATGATTGCAGCATTATACTTGCAAAGTCTAGCATAAGATTGAGGAGATAAATATCATGCAGCCTGGGGAGTCTGATGGTGGTGACTACATCTTAGCAGCCTCTTCATGTGATGCCTCTCGGCTAACCGAGGCTCAGTATATGCATGCATAGTATTGGCTCTTGGATTCGGGTATGTCTTTTCATGTGACCCCCTACCGTGAGTGGTTTCATACCTATCGCATTATATCTAGTACTATTATCGGTACCTAAAACAGGCCTGACATAGGCTATAAGCACTAATCGAGTCTCTCTATACTCAAGAAACCACACCCCTTCAGCCTCACAGCCAGGAGCGTATAAGGGACACACTGCCCTAACCTAACATGAATCTTGCATTTATTTTAAGTTATAGTCCAACGATTAAACCCCACACTCCTCAGAGGGAGTCCCCATACATCTTGGTGTAGTACACCAATGTGATACAACAAAAGGAGACACCCCCCGACTGAATGCCATGGCCCCATTCTAGCTTTCCTACACCTCGAGATTGGCCCCAAGATGCGCTATTAACACAAATAATACAGACATAACAAGCTCCACTCTTGTTTTAAACGATCCAGGAGATAGAATTTCCCTCACTTGACAATTTTCCCAAAGAACCCAATGCTAAACCTACAGCTTAAGTGCCTCTCACAACTCAAAGTGGGTCATATATATCGAAAACCAATTGCATTGCATCCAAGAGTTACCATGTGATATGCGCAGTACAATTGTGAATGCCATAGTGCTCAAACAATTTATGATTTATAAATCAGCATTGTGTGGTGCAATAAATATGTATTTCCATGATTTCACTCTACACGTCATGCTTCGTTGTTGCTAAGGGTCACCCTGAGCCTTCTCCTGTGGCTTAACCCTTTTAAACTTAATTTATAACGTCCTATATGTTATGCGCAAACAAATAGATCATAATTTCCAATGTTTCCAGCAACTAATCAACATCAAAACCCCTCTTCCCCCCTATTGTTTAAGTTTTGCATTATTGTTGATAGGTGTAAAGAGCGATTTTTCCATGTAATTTTTGTATGAAAATCAATAAAGACAGACTTTAACATGAAGACACAGCTGAACTGAGGCTTATCCCTCATGCTATAGCTATGCCATATATTTACTGACGTAAACCTTATTTTTTCATGATTTTCTAGCGTAAAAACTAATGTTTTTATTTTTTTGCTATTTATCTTTATTTATTTCAATAAAAATTTGATATTATTGATTAATGGGTTGGGACTGATCACAATCACTGAGAATTGGTTTTATATTTATTTCTACTCCATGTGAACCCCAAAATCATAATAAAACCCCCAAAATTTAACATTTTTATGAAAACTGCTTAATTGCGGACTTTATGTGTTTTGTTTTAAATGATTAAATGACTCAATTTTTTGGTTTTTTCCAAGATTTCTAATCAAATTTAACATTTGCAATCAAATGAATCCATTTACAAACAATTTCATCAAACATCTTTCATGAAACGAATAAAATGAGTGCTTACTCATAGAAACCTGATTTTGGAGGGGCGTAATTAATGGTTGGGAGGCTGGTGATGCTCGTTTATGGCTGTTGACACTCTCTCACAACCCGATCTACGATATCCTTTGCTTCGGTGCCATTATTCCATCAAAAACATCCATCAAATGCCACCCCCTTCTCTCATAGAATCACATGTGTGAACATGCAACAAGAGGAGAGAGGAGAGAGGAGAGAGAAATACTAAAAATCAGAATTTTGATTCCCTCCATGAAAATCAGCATGCTTACATCCAAAACAGAGCCCTTAAGGAGTAGATTAGAAATGTGCAGTCCATTCTTAATTATACCTAGCATCAGAGAGGCACAAATCTCCAAAAAAATGGGACGACTGAAAATTTGGTTTTCTTCCTCTTAATTAAGCTCAAGATTTTAATGTTTAAAATATCTAGTTCATCTTCTCATCTTCACACTGCAAACCAAAGTGTATTTTTTGCTTTTGGAGGGGCAAATGAGCTCGAATTCGAGATCCATCTGACTGGATGGCTTCGTGGCGTCAAAATCTATAAACATGGGCCTCATGACGAGCCCGTGACGCACTTTTTGGCTCTCTGATGATGTAGCTGCTTCATAATGTGAACCCTTGCACGAGATTAAATGGGAGGTCAAACAAACTCCAATCGATGAATCGAGACTTACGTTGGGTTTCTGGCATCGGACTCCATCTAGGAAAACTCCAACTCATCTATATGCAACCATTCCATTTTTCATGAAAATTTGGTCTTTTACGGCCTACCGAGCTCTTTTCCGCTTCAAAAATGGTCTTTAAAATCTGCTCTCATTGGTGACCACTGGATAGGGTGACTCAGCCCATCGAATCCCATGAACTGATCTTCACAAAAAACGACCAGAGAAAGCATCAAGCTGCCACAAAAAAATACTCAATCAAAGCACAAGAACAACTCTCACCCTACCCCCTGATAAAACCGAGGCATGAGAATCCACAAGGGATAGACCCAACATAATCTGATAGAAATCCAAAGAGAGTCACTAACCAACTACTCTAACACAAAGGATTGGCCAAAAACCCTATCAAAGAGATCATTCGAGTTATGGTCTAAACTACCTACCTGACTTAGGATAATTGGACCAGTACCTCTTGCCAAGCAAAGACTCCTATAGCCTAGTCACCATATTTTTCTTGTTATAGCACATTTTCATTTCAAGGTTTCATACTCAGGCGTGTAAAAAGGAGGAAGTTGAGCGTAGAGTGACCCAAGGAGAACAGGGCATCAGCCTCACATCCTGATTTGATACCCAAAAACCTACCAAGCTCTCGTGAGGTGACACTTAATCATTTTCTGTCACTTACTTTTATTTTTGCTCCAACCGTCCTCATTATTTTGTTTTTCGGCTAGCTTATGCCCCTAGGAAGACAAGGCATCAGCCCTAGGTTTGACTCGTCCCAAGGCATGCCCAAGACATCGGCCCTGGGTCTGACTCATTCCTAGCAGGCCTCCACAAGGTGATAATTAACTACTTGTAAGAATTTTTTTTCTCTTTTTCTTTTCCTTTTCTTATTGAGGGATTGGAACCCCTTTTTACACACCTTTGTAATTTGTATCTTGAGATATATTCAGTACTTGCTTTTCTTTGATATTTTGGCAAGCTTCTCTAATTGCCTCACACAAGCAGGAAGGACAGGGTCACAAGGACTACCCTCTATCACAGGATTCTGGGGGATTTAGTAGTTATAAGTTTGTATTCCTCCCAAGTGCATGGTAATGCACGAACCTCCGAAGCAATGGTTTTGTCAAGAAGGCCTAGGTCTAGCCTCTCATAGCTTCTAGCGAATGTGGTGAAAGTGTCGTCCAACATTCTGATGCAAGTTATTAAGTCATCCCCAGAGGTTGCGGCAAGGTCCTTAGCCAAGGAGAGGAAAGGTCGTATCGTGTATGAAGGTTTAAGACCTGCTGGTGGGGATGGTGCAACTGGATTGGACAGTGGTGACTCCCTCATCGGTGTCACAGGGTGGGCTTTGCACTCCAAAGCACCTTGAGGTGCTGCAGGAAGCTCTGGGGGCCTGGGGGTTGGGCTGGGTTCTGAGTAAGCAGTCATAGGGCTTTTTAAGCCCCCTAGATTAGGCAGGTTTAAGGCTTCTGGCGTTTGCTTTGGTCAATAGATGAGCTGAGGCTTACTAGCCATAGCTGGCAATGGCGTGCTGATCATGTGCTGGGTACCACGTGTGCAAGCCTTCCGCTCTATGGTGATATCACTTGTAGATGAGCTTTTTAGCAGGCCATTTTTAGGCACCCAAATCCAGGCGTTGCCCTCGTAGTATCCTTGTGTCCACAAAAGATCCTTAGGAATCCATCGCGGCGTGGTTGTTTGTCTATGGCAATAGCGTCTATACTACCTCCTAGGCCGGAACGACTGATGTTTCTGGCGGTTAGGTTCCCATTTGGGTGGTGTACCCGAATGTAGTTCCTATCGTTTTGGCACCCACATAAGTCTGGACTCCTTGGCCTTGTGAGCATACTTGGTGGATTTGGGCCTCGGGTCGAGTGCGTGACACAAAGTCACAGGTTTCTCTAGTTTAGACTGGGGCTGGAGCATGGTCCTAGGGGTTTCTACCGGTGGCATCGTGATGGTGGAGGAATCATGACAGCCCTTGCTAAAGGTCGTCACTATACGGGTGTTGACGATGGCAAGATGAATGCGGTTTAGGGTGTAATCCACATTACAGTGCGTTAGCTTCTTGAAGGTACAACCCAATAGTGGCACATTACCGGCTGCTTTAGTGTTAGGCAACACATGGAAGAAGGCTGGTAAACTTTCAGTCTCGATGGAAACAAGTACCTTGCACTTCCCCAGGAGTGAATAGGCAGTACCCCCAAATGGGGTGAGGTTGGCATTAGTGGGCTGTAGCGTCAGTTGACCAATACGTGTCCAATGGTCATGCGTCAAGATGTTGTAGTCAGCCCCTTCATCAATCAAGGCGTCGAAAGAATACACCGCACCTGCTGTGACTGTGATTCGTAGATACGCTGGTGCCACTGCTTCCTTGTCCTGATTTGTAAGGTCGGTTACAGTTTCCATGCGGACGTTCAGTGGGGCTTCTAGCATGAGTGGCTCATGTAATGGATGGGAAGGAGGATAGTACTTCTTTACGCGGCTGCCATTAAAAAAGCCTACTCCTTCACCGTCAAGTGTCTCCAACTCAACATTCCCGGTTCTACCAATCATGCATACTCTAAAAGGCCCTAGTCCTCGGAACTTCATCTTCTATTTGTGTCCTTTTACTAAGTATAGCAGAACAAGATCCCCTTGTTCGAAGTCTCGCTGCTTGACATGCTTGTCAAACCACATCTTTCGTTTAGCCTTCTCGTAGATGAGCGCGTGGGTGGCTAGAAGACGAGTTTCTGATAGGCGTTCCAGCTCGGTCAGGCATTGCATCCATGCTTCATTCCCTTCCCATCGTTCTTGGAGTGCTATTCTCAGGCTAGGGATAAAGAATTCTACTGGTAGAATTGCTTTAGTCCAGTAGGTCAGCCTAAAGGGTATTTGACCGACGGCCATTTTATAAACTGTGCGGTAGGCCCGCAAGGCTGCCATCAACTCATTGTCCCAGTCGCTTCTTGAGGCTAAGACTACTTTAGTCAGGATGTTAATAAGAATTTTGTTAGTTGATTCTGCCTGGCCATTAGCCTGAGGGTAGTATGGCGAGGATTTGCGATGGATGATAAGAAAGGTGGATAGGAGATGTGCTATCACTTCGTTGATGAAGTGTGTGCCTTGGTCGCTAACCAGTTCGATGGGACAACCGAAGCGGGAGATCACTTGCTCCCATAAGAACTTGGCAGTCGTTCTAGCGTCGTTTTTCATGTTGCTCTTGCCTCTGCCCCTTTCGTGAGGTAATCTGTGGTCACCATGATGTACTTGGCTTGTGAGTACTGGGCTGCAAGGCTGATTGGTCCTATGAAGTCAATTCCCCATTTTTCGAAGGGTTGGCGAGCAATAATTGGGGTTAACTCCATTTGATCCTTACGAATCGAAACTTTTGCCCGTTGGCACTCATCACAATGCTTGACAAATCGCTTGGCGTCGCAGAAAAGTGTGGGCCACCATAGTTGGGACTGCAACACCTTTCGTGCTGTCGTGTCTCCACTAAAGTGTCCACCTGCAATGCCGCTATGCGCTTCTGAGAGCACATCATGCATCTCATGTTCACACACACACCTACGCAACAATTCATCTTGCCCCAACCTATAGAGTTGGCCTGCAATCAGCTGGTAGGAATGGAGCTTCAAGATCAAGTGCCTAAGTCGTGCCTTTTCTATTAGTCACTCAGGTAGTCCGTGCTCGAGCACTTGGACTATGTCATCTGCCCAGTATGGCATCAAATCAGCCTTAAATAGGTCTCTCTCTCTGGACAGGTAGAATAGGTGGGCGTCAGGTAACTTGTCAATGATGCCTTGTCCAGCTGCTTCTCCTGTGGGTATACAAGACATGTGATCAGCCATGTAATGTTGTTTTCCCTTTCGTACCACCATGGAGAAATCGAACTCCAGGAGCAGGAGGAGCCATCGAGCTATGCATCCTGTAGCACAAGGTTTGTTCACTAAGTAGAGCAGGGCTTGATGGTCCACGAAGAAAATGAAAGGTGTGGCCAATAGATAGTGCCGGAATTTCTTCACGGCAAACACCATGGCTAGTCCCTCCCTTTCTATTGTTGAATAATTCATCTCCGTCTTAGTGAGTTGTCTGCTAGCAAAGCTTACTAGGTAGTCTAAGTTATGCTCACCCGGTTGGCACAACACTCCTCCAACGGCAAACTTAGAGGCGTCAATGTGTACGTGGAAGGTAATGGTCCAGTCCGGGGCTCGTAGAATCGGTGCCATTGTTAGAGCCTTTTTCAATTGTTCGTACGCCCATTGATGCTTCGATCCACTCGAAGACGATTAGTAGCTTGTACAATGGCCTAGCGATCAGCGCGTAGTTTAGTACAAACCGTCGATAGTATCATGTGTGACCTAAGAAGCATTGAACTCCCTTGTAATTACTTGGGGGTGGAAGGTCAACGATAACCCTGACCTTCGAGAAGTCCGTGGCAATGCCGTTCTTCGACACCACATGTCCTAAGATGCATCCGTGCTTCACCCAAAACTGACATTTCAAGGGGTTCACGGAGAGGCGATATAAGCGACACCGTTCAAAGACCGTGGGGAGTTTGTCTAGGTGTTCAATCCAGGTCGAATGGACACACAGGTCATCGACAAAGACCTCTAACTCCTTGCAAAGCATGTCCTTGAATATGGTGCACATGAGGCATTGAAAGGTGGCAGGGGAGTTGGTTAACCCGAAGGGCATGACTACATACGCAAAGACACCCCACTCAGTGGCAAAGGCGGTCTTGTGCCTATCTGCAGGATGCACTTGCACCTGGTTGTACCCTGAGAAGCCATCCAGAAAACTGTAGGCTTCCTTGCCTACCACCCTTTCAAGCATGTGCTCGGTGTACAGCAAGGGGTAGTTGTCTCTCTTTGTAGCAGCGTTCACCTTCTTGTAATTGACACACACTCGAATCTTGCCGTTCTTCTTCATCACAATGACTATGGGTGACACCCAGTCTGTGTGCTCAATTTCGTAAATGAATCCAGCTCTCATCAGCTTGTCGATTTCCTCTTTGATAGCATGAGCGTGCTTTGGATTCATGGGGTATGGTCGCTGCTTGACCGGCGTTGCATCCGACTTCATGGATATGTTGTGAGCCACAACACTCAGATCTACCCCTCGCAACTCGTCTAAGGACCACCAAGCAAATACATCTATGTACTCCCACAAGAGAGCGATAAGACTCAACTCTTCTTCACTAGTCAAGTCCTCGGCAAATGAACATTGGTTGAGGTACTTCCCCTTCCAGGGCTAGGTTTACCTCCTTGACCTTGGCTGGCCCTTCGATTGGTTCGCTTATTTGCCCTTGGCGCTTGGCACCTAGCAGAACCACTACCCTATCCCCTTTTTTGAATTTAGTGAAGCGTTTAGGGAGGTCTTGCGGCTTTCGCTATTCCTCTGATCGTGCATCCTTGGGACGCTTTGCCTTATCCTGCCTTAACCGTCTGTGCCTCAGGTGGACGGGTAAGTCCCCCTTGGTGCGTCTGGTCATGGGCGACATGGGGATTTCTGGGTCGCTATTAGAAGTAACTTCCGATTCAGAGTCAAACCCTCCATTTTCACTAGAAGAGGTGGTCTCCCCTGGTGGCCGCAGTTCAGATGGCGATTCAGTTCTAAGTATTGATGTCATTCCTGGTTGGGCTAGGCCAGCTTGCTCAAGGTCTACAGCTCCTATGCATTCCAACCAAGCACGATCACATTTCATGCACATGACTCCTTGGTCCATTCTAAGGGCCTGTCTTTTCTACGAGCGAGGGTGAAGTGGATACCATAGAGTACGACATTGAAGAACAAGAAATTGAGTTGATACATCCGACTTCATGGATATGTTGTGAGCCACAACACTCGGATCTACCCCTCGCAACTCGTCTAAGGACCACCAAGCAAATACATCTATGTACTCCCACAAGAGAGCGATAAGACTCAACTCTTCTTCACTAGTCAAGTCCTCGGCAAATGAACATTGGTCGAGGTACTTCCCCTTCCAGGGCTAGGTTTACCTCCTTGACCTTGGCTGGCCCTTCGATTGGTTCGCTTATTTGCCCTTGGCGCTTGGCACCTAGCAGAACCACTACCCTATCCCCTTTTTTGAATTTAGTGAAATGGTTGAGAATAGGGCAATATCTCAGCACTCTATATCCAAGAGGGAAGACTAGATAGAAGAGTTCAAAAGGATAAAGAGGAAGGCCTATGGTTTCCTCCTAAAAGGATGGCTATATATGGAAGCATGCTAGGAAGAAGCTAGGAGCTCCATTGCGAGTTCTTGTAAATAGACCCACACATATATAGGTTATGTGGGAGTTCCATGATAGCATGTGGGCTAGTGATAGAGGTGTGTGGAGCACCTTTGAGAAGATAAAAGAGAGATACTAGTGGTAGGGAATATATAAAGACATTGCACACTTTATGGAATCTTGTGTTACCTATCAAATGTATTCAATTGTGAGGCATCAAGATGAATTGCAACTAACTTACCCATTGTCTCTTCACTTTAAATGGGTAGTAGACTTAGTGAAAATAGATAAAAGGGGAGAGAGGCGAAGCACCCAAGAGCACATACACACAAAAAGTAATGGAGACTTGAGAACATAGAGAGATAGAACTAAAATCTTTTTCTTATTCTTTCTTCTTCTTCCATGCAAAAGAACTAAGTCTACAACATGATAAAAGACTAATATGAAAGTACCACAATGAATGTATAGACGATTACTAAGTGTGAATCCACTAGGAAAGAAAAAGTGGTACAATAAATGTTCCATAACCAAGGATGGACTATATGGGTATAGTCCAGATATAGAATCACTTGCATATCCTCATGTCAGTCACCTAACATATTGCTAGTGAATAATATCATTTCACATCACCAAG
This sequence comes from Lygodium microphyllum, assembly GCF_053477565.2. Taxonomy (NCBI): domain Eukaryota; kingdom Viridiplantae; phylum Streptophyta; class Polypodiopsida; order Schizaeales; family Lygodiaceae; genus Lygodium; species Lygodium microphyllum. Next base: position 182,995,999 of record NC_141135.1, read on the forward strand.
GCACATGTAGTGGATGCTAGCTCATGTAAAGCTTGACATCTCAATACTCCCCCTCGAGCTCAACATGAGCTCATGAACTCCAACAAGCATAGTCTTGAAGCGTTGAAGCTTCTCAACTCCTAAGGCCCTGGTGAAAATGTCAATGGCTCAATCCTCTATGCTAACATAAACCAAGTCAATATCACTTGCTAGAACCCACTCCCAAATGAGATGGTAATGGACCTCTATGTGTTTGGTCTGTGCATGATACACTAGGTTCCTAGCCAATTGAATGCTACTAAGGTTATCATAGTAGATGATAACCTTATTATCCATTTGCATCCCTAAATCACTAAGTAGCTTGTGTAACCAAGCTACCTCACATACTGCAATTGTAGCACCTCTATACTCTACCTTTGTACTAGACAAGGCAAATGTCAATTGTTTCTTATGTTGCTCCAAGTAATAGCAGCACTCCCAAAGGAAAACATAAAACCACCAATAGATTTTCTCTCTAAAAAACTACCAACCCAATATGCATCTGTGTAACCATGCAAATTCAATGGTGTCAGGACCAAAAAAATGGGCTCGACACTAGCTCTAAGGCTCTAGTTGGGCCTCTATGCTCAACAAAAACACCCAACAGCCTTGCGGCTAAGAGTGTCTAGAGGCTACACACACTGATTTAACTTAGACAAGCGTTCGTAGTACTATTCATAGTCCAATCAATCCCTTCCCAAGTCCAAGCAATTGGAGTTCCCAAAAAGATTGGTGTTTAGCACCTTCTATCATATACATAGGGAGCACCCCCCAACTAATTACTATGGTCCCATTACGGCTCTCCTACACCTTGGGGATTGGCCCCAAGATACGTCGTCCAAACATAAAGCATATACGAAACATAATCCTCTCTTTTAATGTTCATTCCAAGGGATGTGTGTGACCAGGCTTTAAGCAAAGCCAAAATTGACTTAATATGTCAGAAATAAGTTTTTCTTTTTAAAAGAAAAAAACAATGTGATAATGCTACATGGCTACTTCTTCTTCATTATCTTCTTTTGCTCCCTTCGGATTCCACAACTATGGCATTTGTCTCTGTGAGATGTCCCTCTCCTTCACTTGGGCCTTGAACTCCTTCTCCTTTTGGAAGATGGCCAAATGAGATCATGTTGTCTCATCAGCAATAGAATGCAAGCCTATTGGCCTTAGTGCCAAACAACAAGCTCACAAAGTAGTCTCTTCTTGGGCCTCAAACTCCTTCTCCTTCTAGAAGATGGCCAAATAAGATCATGTTGTCTCATCAGCAATAGAATGCAAGCCTATTGGCCTTAGTGCCAAACAACAAGCTCACAAAGTAGTCTCTCCTTTTGTCTTTGCAAGCTATGTGGGGCAAGTGAACTTTGCATGTTGCCATCCATCGCCACAAGCCCTTGCATCAACAAGCATCCCTACAACTCCCAAGTTGTTTATAGCTCCAAAAACTCTAATTAGCCCTGGGGGCTTCTGTGGAAAGGAAGGACCCTCTCCACCAAACTTGTGCGTGTACTAAGGTGGACTAGAGGCAATGATTTACTCCTTTGTTGTTTGATACAATAAGATTGCATAGAAAGTATTATGTTGCTACAATTGTGTGACCTCTTACCCCTTGAACTCTTGCTACTATCATTGTTTTTGGGAGGGCATCCTCTATTGATTGAATAATATAATCCACTGGTGTTCCACAATTGCTCAAACACAATCTTCCTTGATTGCTCAAGCATAGTCTTCTTCTAACATATGTTAATTTTTCTTGGATGGCTTATCAATAGCCTGAACCTCAACTTGCAACTCACCATAATGCACTTTGTCTTGTGCCTCATCTATCTCCCATGCTACGTGGGAATGTCCATACAATAGTTAGTGAACAAGGAGAAAGGAGCTCCATAGAAGGAGCTACAATCGAAGAAGAGGTAGAGACTCAAGCAATGGAAACTATCTACTTTTACTAGTCTATTCTAGCCTACTATCTTCCTAGTTATTTCCCTTTCCACCTTTGCTACTAATATGCCACATCTTACTCTCACAAAGTCAACTAGATCTACTCACATCAATCTCGCACTAGCTTTTCTTCACCACCTTCATTTTAATCACAACTCTCAATCTATTGCTTTAGTCTATGATTCTGATTTTGAGCCGATGCCTCTTTCTATCACATAGATAACTAGCTTAACAATTCAATTGTTATACTTTTTGGATCAAGATCACTTTTGAATGCTACCCACTCTTTCAAGCATCCAATAATGCGTTGAAGGACTTGGTTTCTTTGTAGATCTTCTTTACAAAATCTCCTTTTCTTTTGATAATACTGCTAAATGTCTTAACAAGGACAATCAACATGAAACCATTGGCTCATAAATAGCACCATGACCTTCATGAGCTTGCATACAAAAGCTTCAAACTTTCATGCACTTTTAGAATGCACTTTCAAGGGCACTCTTCACAAGCTTCTCTCCTTAAGAAGCCTCAAAGGTGCCAACTGTGTGAAAGCCTTCCTTGCTTTCACCCCACATGCTCATCCTTGAGCATATACATGCGACATGCCTCAACTGGGATGTGCTCCAGCTTGGACTACAACTAGCCCAACATCACTTGACATTCCAATGATAGCAAGCATCTGCAACTTCCCATGCTTCTTGCTCAATAGCAATAGCAAATTGGACACCAATCTCCCACAAATAGCAACCCTTTCTCCTTTGAGTAACAATTTGTACGTAACACATACACATGCTTTGGTCTAGATCTATCACATAGGCAAAGTGCACCTACATTTTGGTTCCATTTTTCAAACACAAAAAAAATTATTTTGTCAAGTCTTTGACCATATACCATGGGTAGAATACATCAGAGCTCGAGGGAAATGGGTCTTCTTACCATGATGGGCTTAATATGGAAACCTCGCTCATCTTAGATTAAGAAGATGGATAAGAAGGGAATCAATCCATAGCATGTGTTGTTCTTTTTCTTTTCTTAGAGTAGGATTGATTTTTGAATAAGATTGATTAGATTAGGAAAACTTGCTTTTTGGTTCATAAAAAATATTGAAAAATATAGAAGTAATGCATCACCACTTGTCGCCAACTATCATCTTTTGCAACATGGGTATTAACATGTGTTTTTGCACTTTACACATTTCACAAAGTGAGAAATTAGAAAAATTACAGGTTTTTACTACTAGTTACTAATTTTTCATCTACTTTTATCATGGCATTAACAAGCACATCATGGGTGAGATGTTTGGTTGCAACTACCTAGGTGTGGTCAATCCTAGCGAATGTGCAAAACATTGTGTGTATGAGTATTGTTGAGACCAATTGTTAGCACTAAAAAGCATTTGATAAAAACACAAAAATTTTGTTGATTTTCAATTATAACTCAAAAATTTTGGATTTTCTTTTATGATTTTTGGAAAGCTTCATAAAAGAGGTAGCACCCACAATAGCTTGGAACATTGTTTAACAAGCAACTACATTGTTTGAGCTAATTGTGAAAGTGAGAAAATAATATGAGGAATGCTGTAAATTTACTATTTTTTCCAAAAAATTTAAATGATGTAATGGATTAAGAAAATCATGGCAGTTAGCTCGACCATAACTAGCTAGTCATCGAGGGTGCTAATGTGCTTATAGAGAGGGAGTTTGGCTTGCTCTTGACATGATTGGATGTTGGTTGAGATTTTTTAAGATTCTTTGAACTTTTTACTAAATTTTTGCTGAGATTCGATGCACTAAAAAATACCCAATGTTAGCAATTTCCACAAGGGGACTACCCTAAGTCTACAATACTATATGGCTAAGGGCACTCACTCCTATCCATGTATCCACAATTCCCGTTCGAGTTGTATCCCCCAATGCTACAACTAGAAGACTTGCATTCAATTCCTTTCTAGAAGACATTGATCTATAAGGAACCTAGCATTGGGGTGGGTGGCACACTTGGAATGTGGATATCATTATCAAATTATTGTGCTAATACTAGCCATTCTTGCCCTCCTACCCATGCTTCAAATGTTTTCCATAGACCATGGTTTTTCCTCATTAGCTATCCCAAGGGTAACAACACTTGAGTGGACACAAGGGCTACAAGCAATCTTGCATTGGACTCATTTTTTTTGTCCCTTCTTGGTAGCGGAGCATCCATTTCCATGTCATGCTGAGATAAGGTATGCTCATTTTGTTGTGGTTGGTCATGTGGTTCATGCCCTTGGCTTGCCATTGATAATCATATTTAGGTTGGAGAGGAGGGTGGCTCTATATTGGTGGATAATCCCTAATCCTCATGATCTCGTATTGATCCTCCTATGTGCACTTAAGCTTCTTCTACCCAACTCCTCACTTTTTTTTATGATTTCCAATTGGTTCCTTGGGTCAAGATACTCTCCTACCTTAGCACTCCCCTTTTTCTTGGTTTTTGGAGCTGAGGTTTTAAGTTCTACATTCAGTAGTCTTCTCCTTCATGTTAGTGTAGTGTCACAATCACTTTTTAGGTTGATCTTTCCTTCAACTCTTTTCTTCTTCTTCTTCCTATTTTTCTTGCCAATTGAGTAGACATCTACATTGCTAGGCCCAGCTATCGACACCTCGACTTTTTTAGCCAATGCCCTAGTCATCATGTTTAGTAGAATAGGCACGACTTCACCATTAAGGCATTCGGCACCAAAGAGACCTAGAGTAATAATGGCATGCCTATGCTATTCATTGTTGCTTTCCTCCTAGGACAATCTGCATATAGATATGTGACCCCACACTTAGGGCATCTCAACTTAGCTTTCTCCTTGTTGCCTTGTTCCTTTTCTAAACAACAAGATGAGATGTGTCTAGAATGACCACAATTCCATAATGTCATCAATTCTTGTGACTACCAATTGGGTTAATTTCTACCATAGATGTAGTTGGTCTTTGTTCATTGGGTGTTGGAAGAGCTAATGGGGTGTAAGTACATCAAGTACTAGTGTTGATATAGTTGTTGGTAAGACACGCATTGTGGCAATCTAGAATGGATAGTTTCATGCCCATGTCTTCCACAGTTAGTACATGCCCTAGGCTTGGATTCCAAGCGTTTTGCTGTGGTAGGCGATTCCCTCCGTAGTGCTCACATTAGACATTGGGTCTAGTGGGTCTATGCAAGGCTTTCTAAAGCTTGCCTATCTCTAGCTTGAGATTTGAAATTTCCAATGAAAAATCCACTTCTTTGCCCTTGTCATGAGCTTTAGACATTGCTTGCTCCTTGTGCAAATAATGGAATGCTCACTCTGAATTGTGATGATGCCTATTGGCTAGATATTCTTGTTGCTCCTTTCTTTTAATAGGTTTTTGATTAATATCACTTCATCTAACACATTGCCAATATGTCTCTTTGCAAGCTTCAGTTGCTCATTGGGGCTTTGTACAACTCCTCATGCCTCATGCCATTAATAAAGAAAATGGACACTGCCTAGGTGTAGAGCGTTCGATGGTAGGGATATGCTTAATGAGACTTCTCACCTAGGTGACATAGTCTCATATCTCCTTCTTGTCCTTTCCGCTAACATTCATGAACTTGACAATTAGGTTATCCATATATCTTGCCTACAATAAGCATTTGATGAACAAGTTCTTTAGGATGTTGAAGTCACTCTTCTCGATGTCATCTAGGCTAAGTATCACGTTTGTCCCTTTTCTCCTAAACATAACCCAAAAGCTTGTACTCTCTTATTAGTATTTATGAGGCTATTTGCCTCACAGACTTGTTCAAACTATTCAACCAAACTATAAGGGTCATGTCCCACACTCTACTTATCAACTTGCTTAGTGACAATTGGTATTTTTGCCCGACTTCTAGCTCTCGATGCTACTCCTAATCCAGTCAGGAGCATGGTGGCTAATGGAGCACTTCCTTTTTTTCTATGGAAGTCCTATCTAATAGTCGTTTGAGGAGAAGTTTAGATTGGCTAAGGTTGGCATTGGATGTTCTAGCTTCCCTTGCATCCTCTCTCATCCTTGTACCTCTGACTAGATCCAAAATCCATTGCATTCCCTAGTTTCCTCCAACTTCCAGGTCAGCCAAGATCTCCTCTATGGATCTTCTTGCATTGTCTATTTGTGTGCGCTAGTCATAGAGTGTGGTTAGCTGCAAAATGTCTGTGGGGAACTCCATAGTGTTGAATTCTAGGGTATCCACATTGGAACTTGACCCAACCCCCATGGTTAGGTTTGTTCTTGATTGACAAGGGCTTCGATGAGGCTAATGAGTTCTTATAGAGAGGTGGAGGTTCCTATTGGTCTTCTTTAGAGAGGCACAATGCTCTCAATGTCTAGTTTCATAAGCTCTCGAGATTGCAACACTTAAAGTGCCAATGGTTTGTCACCTTCGTACCCCCTATTGGGGCTAAATAGGCACACTAGCACTCAATTTCTTTAGGGAGATAGGTTGGTTATGTTTCCTTTACTTGTCAGTTCTAATGTGTTTCTTTGAGTTTTTAGTGGTTTCTTGTTTACATCTCTATCCTCATTTAAGAAAGTCTCAGATAATGCCATGTTAAGTGGCTCTTTTTTTGTTGTATCCCTTTGTCTGCTTCTCAAGGTTTTTGGTTTATGCCTTAGCCAATTTTTCTTCAAGAGTTTCAAGATACTAAATGGCCTTGGACATTTTGGTATACTAACATCTTGTTGAGAATGGATTGCTTCTAGGGTTCTATGTACATGCACTATACTGTGAGTCTATTTGAAGGAAGTGATGTCTCTAAAGAAGTCTAAAGTCTCAAATGCTTGTGATGGAGGTGGTTTTAAGCTCTAGTCTCTTGTCTATTGTTCTTGAACCTACTAGAGGCATCTTGAGTGGTGGCTATGTCTTCCTTAGAGACATGATAATGTCTCAACTAAAGACAACAACATCACACTTAACACACTTGAGGCAAGACTAGGCTTTAGCAGACTAGTTGCAATCCTCATAAACATAGTCAATCACACTTTGCCTAAGGGACACATGAAATCGTGATATAAATGAGAATCCCACAGAATTTTTATCTGTCAACATGCAATGAGATGACATCCACCCCCTCTAAACCTACATATCCTTCAGGTGCGCTAGACAATCATTATTCTGCAAGTTGCTCATAACTATTGATCCCTAACTCGAATCGCCAAAGTTTTTAATAAAGAATGTAGTTCCAGTTCCAATCTACAACTTTTGTGAAGATATAGGATCAAATTATCAAAGATTCAATCCCAAAAAATTTCTACATAGATTGCAATTTAATTTTCTTGCACACAGTCTATATAGACATTAACCTTCTGGAGCCTAAATCTTCCACCTGCAGACTTGGTTAGTGACCAAACTTGGTAGGCCTATTGCTTAGGTGTAGGAGCTCATCTTGGATGTGCGATCCACAATAAAAACCTCTCTAATTATACCATATTTTGAAAACATCAAATTAGCATCTAACTGCTAATTGCAATAACATACGATTGTGCTTGAAGCAACTAGAGACACAAAGGTTTGAAAGCATAGATGACTTGCTCTATATCGATTTATGGATGGAAGATTGGGCCTATTGTGCTGGAAATTACCTCAAATACGTGACACTTGAGGTGTGAGGATGACGAGCGCTATGTCTCAAAGAAGGGCTTTGTGGTAATGCAACACCTCAGTGTGTTCTTACTTGGATTAAAGAGTCATCAGTCAAGTTTCAACTCGAGTATGTGGGTGGCAAGTATATGTCTCATACTCCATGCCAATAGGAAAGGCCTTACTTTTGTGAAATCCAATTGGGCTCCAACCCTTGCCAAAAATGCAAATGGTCTATCTCATAAGATTAGTGACCACAAAGGTGATTGTCCAATCCTCTATGACCATTTGTAGAGTGGTGCAGCTCAAGGTTGTGATCACCAAGTGATTTTGCAAGGTCACAAGCTACCCCCTTTGACCCTAAAGTAGAATCCCATGAATGCATCAAATCTTCAATTGAAAGAAGTAAATCACCAAGTCACGCAGACGTCACCTCATCAAAAGCTGAAAAGGCAAGCTAAGTGCAAGACTATGTCTACATTGTCACTACCTTGGCATCAATCCATGTCAACCAAATAAATGACCATTGTAGAAGATCAAATTAGTACAACTATGAGTTATAGGGAGCTTTTAGTAGCTTGTCAATGCCCCGGAGAGCCTGAACAAGCTTGCAATTGCCAATAATTCCCAACAACCCAAATCACTTAAAAAATCAAGAAATTTTAGAGAAATATTTGAACTTTATATGTATGCAAAATCCTCAACGCAATTGAATTCAAGTCACCAACTATGCACCACACTATTCTGGTGGAAGAGCTAGTCAACACCCAAGAAGAAACTATTTCTTGATCCTTTAAAGCACATGGGCCCATATGCTTCAAAATATCGTAAAAATTAGTGAGTTGTAGGTTTTGTTCTACCATGGCTGTAATTTTTAATGGTCAAATCAATTCTCCAAGCGAGGGTTTTAGTGGCAAGTAATACCATTAGCTAGTAGTTCCGCATCCTAGCTAATTAGATCTCATCTTTGTCCAATCCTTGGATATTTGTTAATGCAGCAAATTTTAGCAAAATTTCAGGAAAAAGCACAAAGAATCTTAGAAAAACTCAACCAACATCCAATCATGTCAGCCAAATTCTCTTACTATAAGCTCGAAAGCACCCTCGATGACTAGTTAGTTATGGTTGAGCTAACTGCCATGAGTTTCTTAATCCAATATACCAATTTTTTAAATTTTATTAAAAATTTTAAGAGAAAATTTAGTAAAATGTTTACATTCATCATGTTACTTTCACTTTTCCACAATTAGCTCAAACAATGTAGTTGCTTGCTAAGCAATGTTCCTAGTTGCTGCCGTGCTACCTCTTCTACGAGCCTTTCCAAAAATCATTTAAAAAAATCAACAAGTTTAGAGTTATAATAAAAATCAACCAAGTTTTAGTGCTTCAAATGCCTTTTAGTTTCAACAATTGGTCTCAACAATACTCATACACACAATGTTTTACAGGTTTGCTACTTTTGATCGCACCTAGCTAGTTGTAGCCAAACATCTCACCCATAACATGATTATTAATCTCATGACAAAAGTAGATGAAAATTTGGTAAATAATAGTTAAAACTTACAAAATTTTTGGTTTATCACTTAGTGAAATGGATCAAAGCTCAAAAACACATGTTGGTGCCTATGTTGCAAGAGATGACAATTACTAGCAGCAACAAGTGGTGATGCATTGTTGTTTTTGTATTTTCTAATGTTTTTAATGAATCAAAAAGTTAATTTTCCTAATCCAATCAATCTTTTTCAAAGATAAATTCTACTCTAAGGAAAAAAAACACAGTTATGTATAGGTTCCCTTCCTATCCATCTTCCAAGCTAAGATGCGCTCCACATCAAGCCATTCATGACGAGAAAGCCCATGTTGCTCTAGCTCGGCATATTCTACTCACAGTCTATGGTCGAAGACTTGACAAAAGAGGTTGCATCTTGTCTCTTGGTAGTGGAACCAAAATGGAGGTGCAATTTGCCTATATGTAAAAGATCTAGACAAAATAAGGCATATGTGTGATGCACTCTCTCTAGTCAAGATATCTCATGATCTCTCACTTCGCAAGATCTCCTACCATCTACTACTACCTACTCAGCTAGTCTTAGACAAAATCTGCAACATGCCAAGTAAGTAGAATGAATCAAAGAAATAGTCGAAGCAAGAAAACTCACCAAATGTTGTAGTTTAGGAGTCAGTTGAAGAGCTTCCAAGCTTCGACGATATCGTCGAGTATGCATTTGCAAGCTCTATGTCTTTTGATCCCATGAACTTCCTGCAAGGTTGCAACTCCTCACTTGTTCCTCCAAGCCGAGCAAGTTGCACACATACACACACTCTCTCAAGTTCTCTCAGACCCTCAAGCTCTTGTCATAGACTATTTGTCTCTCTACCTCTCAAATTAGGAGAACCCGAGAAGGAGAGAAGAAGAGATGGAGAGGTTACCAACAAGAAACAAAAGAGAAAAGCTCACAAACGTATTTAGAACACAATTGCAGGCTCATATACCAAGCTTGCATGCAACAGAGAAAACTACGAGATAGAGTTGACATAGAATAGAAGAAAAGAGATAAGCTTTTATTTGCAACCTTAGGAATGAATTAAATTAAGGCTTTTTTTCCACCTTATATGTGACCTTTGGATTTTGAAAATTGGGCAGGGCCTAATCCTAAGGGTGCATGTCACTGTAGTTCTACTCAAGCTCACGTCTTTGGGATTCTTGTAACCTATCAGATTATGGGATTTTCAAAGTCCTAACTCACTCCCTAGTGCCATTAATTGCACATTGATTTACAATTTGCATAGGAGTGAGCCCGATGCTCAAGAAAAATAATTTTACATTTTTGCTCCATAGGCCACTTTAGATTATAATATTAGCATATTTTTGAGTTTTTTTTGCTATACTTCATTCTCCTCCGGTCTTCTTGTCGTCTTTCCCTAGCCGTGCTCTTCAAAATATTAATATTTATGAATTTTATTGACACCTATCTTTGATCCGCTTCTCTCTTTTCTCCAAATTTTCATGATTCTTGACCATTTTTCTTCTCTAAACTTGTAATTGCTTAACATGCTATATCAAAACTTTAACATGAGATAATGATTTAGTTGAGAGACCTGAGTAAGGACCGAAATTATGTTAAACTGTAGAAGACAATTATCAAACTATTAGAATGATTTGTAATAAATTGTGAATGAATTAGTAAAAACTTAAGTCTAATTAGAACTACAAGTATCTAAGATAATTGATTGATATATAAGGTGACTTAGACATTTTCATCCTAGCTCTCAAATTAATGAATACTTGGGAAGAATCTAAAGAACCTTGGGTTGATTAAAAACCTAATCATTTCAACACTAGTCTTTTGATCAAATTGAGTAGTAGGGGATGTATATGTGATAATACTATTCATCAGGTATTAAAAATTGCAAAGAAGAGCATATACAAGCTATAGTTACTTCAATAGTTTCCAAAGCCAAAGAAAGCTCTTGAGGGCCTACCCTAATGCATGTGACAATTCTCTCTTTGGCATCCTTTTCAATTAATTGCTTTAGGTTGATTACAGACCAAGAAAACCCCCTGCCCACCTTAAAAAGTGAACGAGCATTGTGCCACCCAAGCTACATAGATCATTTGAGCCTTTTGGTGTATAGAATAAATAAAATAAAGCCTTTTACATAATTAAAAACAATTTAAGCAAAAAGCAAAGAACTCTTAGCTTGATATCATAGGTCCTTCTTTCACATGCAAGAGTGAAGGCACTTTGTACAATGGAGAAAAATTCATTATGGATCGATATGGTAACCAAGATAGATATGGAAAAGAGACGACCAGTTGAGACGATGGTTAAGTGTTTGGGCGCCCTTGCACTACAAGTATCAAATGTAAGCGCCTACATTTGACCAACACAAAATCGTTTCACGTACAATTAAGATTCGTTACTCGCACACTACTTGCCCGGCAGGGTCGCTATGGAGACCTTGGAGTATCCCGATTGGTATTTCGATGACAGAAGGACTGCCTACTGGTATTACCACAAACCCACAAATGCCTACTACCTCTACACCCAACGACATGTCCCAAACACACCAACAGAGGATGAGACTGCTTACCCCATGTGGCATTATGATCAAGGGCGCTCTGTCTTCTGGTATTTCTGCGAAGAAACCATGGCCTATCACATCCATGGAGGCTTTGTCCAACAAATGAATCCTGCTCCTGAAGGTTCGCAATTCTGTGTTTTCTTCATTGAATTCAAAAGACGTTTGAGCTTTGCAAGCTCCAGCATTCTGAAAAGCGCTCTTTGAATTTGAACTTCTTTGCGGAAACTTACCAGACAATGCAGATTGTCTGTTCCGTTACCTTTTGACACCTGACCATGAAAACACACAAGAAGTTCTGGACAAATTCTCATTATAATTTTTACATTGTGAATCACGACAACATCATAAACTTCTGCAAGGGAGGGACTGCATACCTGCATACCTAGCTAGGTGTTGTTGGGGATAAGAGGCTGCTGGTTCAGGGTGGAGGCTGGTAGCCCCTTGCCCCCAATTGCACCTAGCTAGGTATGTGGTGCCTCTCAAGCAGAAGCTCATGATGTTGAACACTATAGAGGCCTGATAGCCCCTTGCCCCCAATTGCACCTAGCTATGTATGTAGTGCCTTTTAAGCAAAAGCTCATGATGTGGAACACTGTAGGGAAAAACAAGGGAAAATAGAGTCCCTTTCCACATGGGAAAATATCAAAAATTTCTTGTGATAAGCTGATTCATTTACACAAACTCCACTACTTTGAAACTTAATTGCCTCGTCCGTCATAAAAATGAACCTTTTCATAGCTTTTTTGGGTACTCTTTGATGATCTTTTCCACTTGGATTCATCCAAAAGTTTTGCATTAGAAGCAAGTGCCTTCATACCCCATTCTTATTACAGGCAAGGTTGATAACTGTACATTACACAGCTTGCAGAATGACTTTCCTCAGGCCGATTGTGCTACTTTCTGCTTAGAGGAATTTGAGCCTGAAGAGACAGAGGTGACTCATTATTGTGGTACTAGTTATGAACACCTGCAGTTTGATAAGGACAGTCATGATGATACTGAGAGCAGCACTGCATTTGGAACATTGTCTGTCTCCACGGGAAAACATGTTGGCCTACCCCCAACAAAACGGTGAGTACCAATGGCACCAGTTACTTATCCTCTTCCTACCCTTCATTGAGTAACATCCCAGAGGATATGAATTGTATCCTTGAATATCTAGGGAGTATGGGAACCTTTGGAACACGTTTAATTCTATGTGAGCATAGCTGTTAATTGGAAAAGAAAGGGGTTTTCAGTTGTCACCACACTGTTAAATACAGCAGCCCATATGTCTCACTCTCTTCTAAACGCCATCTACATGTTTTTGCATCTTGTATGCTACTTACTTGAATGTGCACTTCTTTTTCTGCAGGCCTGATATCTACAGCACAACACCTGAAGAATGTCAAGAAAAGCCAGCTGACACGTATTGGGAGTTTGATGACTCAACTGCTGATTATTCTTCTATGGATTGTACAGTGGGTGTGGAATTCCAATGCACAATGGGTTCAGATACTGATAACAAATTTGAAGCTTCAGATGATTATCACACAGAGTTTACTTTAGGGGAAGGCCCTTATAGTCAAGGGGCCAGAGCTGATTGTTCTCAACTAATAGACTTTGATGGGAAAGATTTAGCAAACACTGCTTGTGCTGAGAGGGGACAAGTTTTAGATGAAGAAGAGCAGCGGCAAATTGATTTGTGGCAAGCTCAATATGGGCAAGTTCTGAGAACTGAGACAGAAGTGCAGTGTTCCTCTGGGGCGATAAGTTTGTGGAACTGGAGAACAGAGGCGCTGAAACCTAAAGGACGAGGTACAAAAGCAATGTGTTTGGTTGGACAATTAGCTGCAGACTCGAGCAGACTTCATCCATCCCTTCAACATCATAATGGACTTATTAGAACGAGTTCTGTGCAGGAGGTTTACCTTGATTTAGTGAAGGTTTTAACAGGTGCTATTCCATTTCATATTAAGTCTGCCTCTTTGGTTTAGGAAGAATTCACTTTGGGCTACTTGTTCATCCTTCTCAACTTTCAGGAGAGCTTTTCAGGTTGCGGCAACCTAGTTCAAGGTATTTAGCTGCAGTTGCCACATATGATGCAGCAAATCCAACCAAAAATTGGGGCTACCCTAGCATTTGCTTGAGTGTCTCTGGCCCTTTGGAGGGCCAGCCCAAGGATGTTTCAGGGAATGTAGGGTTATTCAAAGACTTACATGGCTCAGCCATTGCAAAGCCTCTAGTTCCTAAACAGGGCCATAACAAAAGCGCATGTGACAGAAAGGTAACTTCTTATTTAGTTTTGTTCAAAAGCGTGTGCAAATATATGATATTGGAGTCAGTCTGTGCATCATCAAAAGAGTTATTGATAGGAGTGGTTTTCTATCGGCAAAAGAGTTGAAGTTGAGTTCTAAGCCATGTTAGCCTTAAGAACATACAAAGGGGTTGAATTATAGTCTCTTGAACTTTATCTTGAGTTCGATGTGGTGGAAGCTTAAGATTTCATCGGAACGTATTCCACTATCAGGTTCTATATTGCTAGCAGAGGTGTTGTGAGTTTTACTAGAGTCTGTGTTCTCCTGAGAGCGATTGCTAGGAGAGAAGTCAAGTTACAGGCCAGTTACCTAGAGTATATTTGATGTGCATTTAGTTGTTTGTAGGTTTTGATAGGGCAACTAATTTTGTGTTTTTCTAGCATTTTCATCTGTTCATTTTGGAGACAGCCAGCTGCGGCCTGTGTGCAACAGCATTGTTCCTCATGCATGCTCTCCTGGCATTTGTACAATTCAACACTCTCTCTCATTGAATGTGACTGGGTAAAGCTGCATGTTGGCCTAGGAAAACTGGGCTGGTAGGTTCTGTCAGGTTCTCATCAATAACCAAGCGGACCAGCAGACTGGATGCAAAGTTCAAGAGATGCTGCAGTTCCTGTATGCAGTAGGTTGCAGTAGAAGCAGGGGAGGAACTTCCTAGATCCATGTATATCTTGGAATTTGGAGGAGTTTGGGATAGCTGTTGAGAAAGAAAGGTCCCTCCCATTGGAAGCTTACATTCTAGAAGGGATTTGTTCTCATGTAGTCGCGCCCAGCTCAGAGTGCACTTGGACAGGATCAATTTCTATGTATCAAATGTATATACAAGGTGTAGCATGAAGAATGAGAAATAGGCTTAATGATTTAATTACAATGAACTCTAATTATGGTACCCCTAGCTCTTGGCACAATGATCATTGCACCAACAATGAAGGATTTGACACCAGGGCATGTAGTGTTCAAGTGTACAGGCTATGTGGTACAAGCACAAGGCAAAAGGAACAAGGTGTAATAATGTGAAACTTTCATTGATTGAAAGATTGCACCTTAGGATTAATGATTATTTGAAAGTTTTGTAGGGTAATCTACTCAAGTAATAAAGCAGGCCTTGAGTGTATGTTTGGTCCATTGAGTTGCTCACTTATGATTAATGACCAAAATGAGTTTTACATTGCACCTTGTGTCTTTTGCTATGTCCTTGTATCACATAGCTTGTATGCTTGTCCATTGCATACACTTTGATGTCAAATCCTTCACTACTGATGCAATGGTCATTATACTAAAAGCTAGGGGTACTAGAATTAGAGTTCACTGTTTTGAAGGCTGATAACAAAATCCATTGAGATCTCCTCCTAAGGAAAATCCGAACTAGGCAAAGGATATATCTTCCTTGCCACCTTGTGGTTGTCTAGCTTTGAGGTCCGATACGCTTGGCATCCCTCACACATTGATGAATGTCTTGCTTCATTTGTGGCCAAAAGAAATGTTGTGAAAGCTTCTCAAGAGTGGGACCTTCATCCCAATGTCCTGCAGTAGGTGCATTAAGGTATCTCGTGTAGTATAGTAGCTATATAAGATCCTCTAGCAACAAGACGAATTATGGAAATATATCCACCCATTCTTTAATACATAATTTGAATGAAGATTTTGCTTGCACTTCTATAGCTTTGGATCAAAATCTAGATTATCCTCATAATGCTCCTTCGTAGGGGTAAAGGGATCTCACTCCACTGAATTTATCATCATCACTGTTTGTGGTCATTGGTTCAATTCATTGGCTACTCCATTCTTCTTCCTCAAAATTGAATTGAGATGAGAGTTGCCACCAATACAATTGTCAAGAAGTCTCATGTTGTTGCGATTGTATGGGAAGATAGCTTAAAGCTTACCAATCAGACTTGATACGGAAATCTTACTGAATTAGATAGTAACTCCACTTATTTGAGGCATGTATAATAGCCAACTTCCAAGAGTTCTTTGTCATAGGTGGAATAATTTAACTTAGTTGCCTTAAGTTTTTGACTTTCATAAGCCATTGGATGGTTGCATTGTTGTAGCATTGCTTCTATACCATGACTACTTGTATCACAAATCAGTGAAAGAGGTGCATTGAGATTTGGGAATTTCAACACAGGACCTGAAGAGTAGATAGCCTTTCATCTCCAGTGTCCATGTCCACTGGAACTCTTGGCTTGTGGTACTTGTAAGAGGCAATGTCACCTCTACATGGTGCTCCACAAATCTACAATAGAACACTATCAATCCTAAGAATATGTGTATCTTTGATGCATATTTAGGACAAGGCCACACCGTGATTGCCTTGACCTTCTTAGTGTTAGCAGAGTATTTGTCAGCTCATGTGTGAGTCTGAGCTTGATGTGGGCTGGGCATTTTTATTAGGTATTTTAGGTTTTTTTCTGGTGTGGCATTTTATGCCAGTGGAGCATTTTTATGCACCAGTCGGCCAGCATTAGTGCTGTCCGACCAGCATTATTGCTCCCCACTTTTTCAGCCTATTTATACTCAGTGCTCCTCCTCAGTCAGTATCATCATCTTCACCATCTGCAGGCTCTGTGGAGAGAGAGGAGCCAGTGCCAGTGCCAGTGCCCACGCAGCCAGTGACTCACTGTTGTATGCGACTGTCTCGTATTCAGATATATGGATTCCATTTCCCGTGCATACATCTGAGTTCTCATCTGTATCGTGTTCTTTCTTTCTTTTCTTTTTGTCTCGTGTTTCAGCAGTTTATTTCAGCACATGTTTATGCTTCCACCGCTGCTCCACTTCTGACATGGTATCAGTTTTCAGGATGTGTGTTTCTGCTGTGTTTTATTGCTGATTTCAGGACTGTTTTGTACCCCTGCTGATCAGGCGACTGCTGTAGCAGCCAGGCGACCTGTTTTGGGGCTGTTTTCAGCCTGCGTTTTTTGTAGTTTTGCCATCGCCTGTTGCCTACGCACCCTCTGCTGCCTGAGTTTTCGATCAGCAGCTGCTGGCGACAGTTTTCTACCTGTTTTCCTGCAGTTTACAGCCTGCGTTTTGCTGATTCAGCGTCTCGCGTGGTTGGGTGACTGTTACTTCAGGCCGTTTTTGCTGTTTTTGGCAGTTTTCGACTGATTTTTTGACTTTCTGCAGCAGCTTTTGTCTTCTATTGATCGGATTTTGGGTTATATTGCATGTGAACTCTCATTTTCTGCCGTCTGTGCTTCCTCTCTACATTCCATCTCTTCTCTACTTCTCTTCTTATCCTCTCCATATGGCTCCTCCGTGCACTTCTACTGATGATAAGTTACATGGACCTGATTATCTCACATGGAGTGCTGTCATGAAAGCTTGGTTTGTGCAGAAGGGGTTATGGTACATTGTCTGCGGAGCTATTGCTCGACCTCTCCGTCCTTTTCCTCTTCCTGAAGACTTTGATGAGGACAACCATGAGGAAGCGGTGCTCACATGGGACTCGGACGATGCCTCTGCTTACTCGGCATTGCTTCGGTGTATTTCTAAAGCGGTCTTACCGGCGGTTACCTCCTGTAGGACATCTCCTGAAGTATGGCAGAAGTTGCAGTAGATGTATGAGGCACCTTCCACCATGCGGGTAGTTTTCTTCTTCGTGTTACGCAGGTACAGGACCAGCTTCGGCACATGCAATCTGGTCTTCCCGCGGCGCATCTCGTCGGGACGGTCCTCTACAAGCTCCCCCCGGACTTTGATGGAGTGGCCAATGCTTTGCGGGCGCAGACATCATCGACTCTTGTCAGTTTTACATATATGACCTCGATGCTTCTTGAGCATGAGACATCTTTGAGATTACAAGGGCGGCTTCCGGCACATTATGGAGGCGAGGCTTATGTAGCTTTAGAGAGGGGTGACGGGAAGAAGAAGTCGAAGGCCCAGTGTTACCACTGTGGCAAGAAGGGACATTTGCGGAAGGACTGCAAGAAGTTAGCGGCTTCCGGGAAGGAGTAGAAGACGAAGCGGGATGTTGACTTTACCGATGAGTCCTCTTCTTCATCAGACTCCGACTCCGATCCTCCGACCAAGGTGAAGTCCAAGGCGTGGAAGGGATCCTCTTCTTCGGATCGCGGGAAGGGCTTGGTGGCCCCTTCCTCGGCTGCTTTCTAGTGGTGGTGATGAGGTCATCCCTCACGACTCTCTTGTGCCAGAGAGGGAGTGTGAGCGGGTGTTCAGATGGGGCAGCCGCGCCTCATCTATACTTTTATACAGGTGCACAGGTTCCAGAGAGGAACGTCCTGACGCATCAACTTCAGTCTGGCGGAATCAAATCCTGGAGCTGGGATTGACATCCAGGTTCATGCTGAGCTGGTTATTTGACAGAGAGCGGGAGGCATTCGTCTGGAGCTCACATGAGGGGACACTTTGGCGGTCTGGCCAAAGGCGGGGAATCCATGGTCACCTATGTTCAGGGGCATTTTTGACAGGATGGTCTTATATGCTACTGCGAGACATTGGTGATGGACACAGAGACATGCTATGATCTTCTCTATTTTCAGGTGTTTGGTACGATCGACATCGACATCAGGATCTCTCCGAGGCACCTTGGTTGTGGCTTGATCACCCATTGCTTGGGTATCCATGGTTCTACTTGGTGGTTCTATGTTGTATAGTTTCTGATCCCTTTTCATTGTACTATTGTATTGTATCAGATCACCCATGATCTGAGAGAGGGTGTTAGCAAAGTATTTGTCAGCTCATGTGTGAGTCTGAGCTTGATGTGGTCTGGGCATTTTTATTAGGTATTTTAGGTTTTTTCTGGTGTGGCATTTTATGCCAGTGGAGCATTTTTATGCACCAGTTGGCCAGCATTAATGCTGTCTGACCAACATTATTGCTCCCCGCTTTTTCAGCCTATTTATACTCAGTGCTCCTCCTCAGTCAGTATCATCATCTTCACCATCTGCAGACTCTGTGGAGAGAGAGGAGCCAGTGCCAGCGCCAGTGCCCACGCAACCAGTGACTCACTGTTGTATGCGACTGTCTCGTATTCAGATATATGGATTCCATTTCCCGTGCATACATCTGAGTTCTCATCTGTATCGTGTTCTTTCTTTCTTTTCTTTTTGTCTCGTGTTTCAGCAGTTTATTTCAGCACATGTTTATGCTTCCACCGCTGCTCCACTTCTGACACTTAGGTGTATTGGATGACACAAAATGAAGCACCACAAACTTGAATAGACCAAATGAGATCCTAAAGGCAGCCTTTGGCATGTTTTTCAAAGTAATTTGCATCTGGTGATAATCACACTTCAAATCTAGCTTGCCAAAAATCACCAATCTTGCTAGCTGATCCAATAACTTATCTATTCATGGCAAGGAAAACTGGTTTTTGACATTGAGCTTTTTAGTGCTGTATAGTCCATACACAAGTACGAGTTTCCCTCCTGTTTTACTAACAAGATCAGAGCATCGAATGGGCTAGAGCTAATCTGAATTAGTCTCCACTCCAAAAGCTCTTCATTTTGTGCTCGAAGCTCCTTGAGCTCCTCCTTGCTCATTTGGTAGGGCGTCTTTGAGGAAGATCCTACTTTGGAACTAATGCGAACTTGAAATCCTTGGGTTGTGGTGGGGGCAATTCTTGAGGTAACTCATCTAAGAAAAAAGAGAATCGAACTTTTTGAACAATGCCAAGCTTGTCTTATCCATATCTCCCTTTTGTAAAGAAGAAGAAGACTCCATTGCAAGCTCTTGCACATGCACCATCATAGCATGGCTACCTTTGCGAATTACATGCATTGCTTGGAGATGAGAAATAGCTTCCAGTCATTTAGCTCGAGACTCTAAGAAGAGTGTTATGTAAGGTTTTCACCATGTTCCAAGACCCATCTTGAATGAGGACGAAGAGTGAGCGATGATCCACCAAGCCCATTTGATGATAGAGCCATGGTTGTCCTAAAGTCATGTTCATACTGAGAAAAGCAGCCACTATGGAGTATCTCGAACCTTGAAATCTTCTAGCTAGATAGTTACGTCCTCCACCTACTCCCCTAAGTGGCATTTCTTAGCTTCAATCTTTCTTTTAGGTTGAAAAGTTTGCTTCACTGGTTGTGATGCCAAACTAGTCTTGGATCAAATTCTCAGATGCTTCATCATCCAAGCAAAGTGCAAGATCCAATGCAAAAGAAGTGCCAATGCTGACAAAGCCCATCAATGAAGAACTTTCTCATGATCTTTGGGATCCCCCTTTGAAATGCAAGGGGCCAGGGAATCTATAGTTGGATCATTGTGTTGAGCTAAGAAATGCATTCCATGCTGATTAGCCACTTAAATAGCCCCAAAACAAGCTTAATTTATTGAAAAACCCTAAAACAGGGAGTGGTTCGAGAGAGTTTAGTGAAACCCTAATTTGGGAGGGTCTATCCTCATCTATAAATAGACAGGCTGCCCCCATTCAGTCTCATCTCTTCCGTGCAGGTTTCTCACCCTTGTGTGCAAATCTCAGCTATTAGTGTCCCACCACTTGCGGTCCAACCTTTGCGACTACTGCCATCACCTCGTTCTATTGCGGTGTTTTATTGCGGCGTTCTACTGCCGCGTTTTATTGCGGCGTTCTATTGTTGCATTTTATTGTCGCGTTTTACTGCGGTGTTCTACTGCGGCATTTTACTACCGCATTCTATTGCTATATTTTGCTTCTTTGTCTACATCACCAAGCATCATCCTCTGCAGTCACCTTAGTC
This sequence comes from Lygodium microphyllum, assembly GCF_053477565.2. Taxonomy (NCBI): domain Eukaryota; kingdom Viridiplantae; phylum Streptophyta; class Polypodiopsida; order Schizaeales; family Lygodiaceae; genus Lygodium; species Lygodium microphyllum. The sequence goes on from NC_141135.1 coordinate 183,016,634, forward strand.
TTCTTAGTCTCTGGTGATCAGCGTTTGGTGTTTCTCTCTCTTTGTCACTCCGACTGGTGGTCATAGCACTTGGAATCCGTCTCTGATGGACGTCACTCTTTGACAACTGCTTTCCCCTTGGGCACATTGTATACTCGTACATTCATTTACAACATTCATTCACTTCAGAGTTGTGTTCTTTCTATCCCTTCTTCTGTTTGTGTTTGAGTTTTGAGTTTTGCGTTTTGCGTTTGAGTTTTACTTTTTGTGCCTGTGTTTGTCTCGTTGTGCTTTTGTTGTGGTCTTACGCTCTATGTTTCCTAGTAGTGCCTCGACACTCTTCTTCACATGGTATCAAAGCTGGTGCTCTTATAAAGAGTGTCATGCGGATATTGTGGAGTGCTAGTCTTTGCACGAGGTTTACAATACGATTCATAACGAAATCATAATGTCACAAACACCTTCTCTTGTGACCCCATGATGTCTTATCATGCTGCTCCACCACTCGAGGCCTTGAGGAGGCATTATGAACTCGGCGAGGAAGACGAGACTCTGTATTCACCTTCACCATCACCCTCTATGTTTATACCCATGCCAGATATTCCAGATTTCATTAACCTCATAGAGGAGTTTGAGGAGTACCTATGCAACAAGTATGGACCAGAAGACATCCCTTCTTCCAGTTTTGCTACTCCTTTCGGACTAGTTGGTGAGGTTGGCCACCTTTCTGATCATGAGGCAATATGGCATTTGGGACGATTGGCGATCCATCTTCATCATCTTTGCCAAGCCTTGTGTCAGGTTCGCACAACCCTTTTGAGTAGTTTGAATCAAAACCCTCTCTTGTTTTGCCTTTTGGTGTGTAGAATCTGGATGGTCAAATATATGTAAATCTTAATAGAGGGTGCTAAAGAAACAGACATTCATCAAGTATACCTACATCTTTTGTTTCATTTGAGCAAGTCAATTACTCTTCTTCTCTCCCTCCCATCCCACCCTCTTCTCTTGAAGCCATATCACACTCATTTCAAAACTTGGGCTTATATTCCACATCCCGCCTCTACCACATTTGGAGTTGGACCTTCTGTCTTCGCTCCTAGCACATTCCCATTCTCTATTCCATATTCACATCATAGTGCCTCGTTAGGGGGCATTCCACCTCTTAATACTATCACCTACCATTTTCCACAAGCCATTCTGCACTATGTGACTTCATTAAAGGGAATGCCACCCTCTAACACAGTTTCCTCTACCTTTCCTCATGTAGGCGTATCTTTTCCTATTGGGACGACTATGCAAGGCATTCCCCCTGGCTACCCTCATCTACGCACACCCCATGACCTCTCAGATGTAGGGATTTCCTTCCTCTGCTTATGGTGCATCGTCTCACTTTCCATGGGTCACTCCTACGCAAGGATTTTCATCCTTTGGTCCACGTGTCCCTATCCCTCTACCATGGGGTTCTCATGCGGCGATAATGCCAATGCCTAGTCATCCCATGCACACATTATGATCCACCGTGCACACTTCTTGAATGCTTGGTGGGCACTATGGGAGCCATTTCCAAGTGTACTCCTTTCCACCACAATATCCACCTTGTCCACCTTATCCGAGCACTATCACTCTAGTTGCCTCGGCCAAGAATGCCTTCATGGATAAGACTCGTTTCAACAGGTTGAATTTCACTACTTTGTCGAATTATATGCAGCAAATGCTTGAGTCTCAGGGTCTTTGGGACCTTGTTGTTGGTCTTGAGCCTATGCCTGTCCCTCATCTAGCCCACCCTGATTACGTCCGTCTATGGAGAGCTTGCAATGCCACAACCAATGTCGAGCTGATGTAGGGTTTGCTTCTTGATCTTAGTTACAACACTTTCCTCCTTGCATCGGAACGTTGGAGTCATCTCATCGACCGCTATGCGGCTAGAGATTGTACTTGGCATATAAGCATTGACTTTGAGCTTCAAGAAATTTCCATCAAGGAAGGGGATGATTTGAAAGCCAAGTTGGCAGCCATGCAGCTTAGAATTGGTTCTGCTTGCTCTTGAGTTGCCACATTAGGGTATCTTTAGATTTGCACAGCTGCTACATGTATATTTTATTATTTTAATTAGAATTTCAGAGCCAAAGCAAAGGGCTTTTGCAAGAAGAGGTCAATTTTTGCTTCAGTGCACGAATTGAAGAAATTTGCAAACACTTGGGTGAGAAAATTGGGGGTTTTTGTACTTTTTGGCAAACATTGGCACATGTAATGTGTTTTTAGTTTGAGTACGCACATTGGACAATCAAATTTTGGGGCTTTTGTGTTTTTAGTGTTGTTGGGCACTCTTATTGCCTTAGACAGTATGTTGTTTGCTGAAATCTAGAAAATTTCAGCACATTGAGGTAGTATTGCTTAAAGTGTGATATGATTTGGTGGTCCTTTAACTAAATTTGGTCAATTACAGCTTGGAATTTGCTGTAATTTTTGGGAATTTTAAGATTTCCAAGTCAGTCAGCTTTTGTAATTGCTCTTTTTGCATTTGATTAAGTGATATTTATCATGGCAGCTCATGGACAAAATGATATCTTCATTTATGTTTTGAAAGAGGATAGATTGGATGGGAACAACTATTCTCTTTGGTCCTTTATGATAAAAAATGTGCTTGTCTCAAAAGGTCTTTGGGATTATGTTAGTAGGAAAGAAATAAGTCTTGGTGATTTGGCTCTTGCTGTCACGGGGACGTGACATTTTGAGATGCTTTAATCTTGCTAGTAACATTTGATTAAGTTACTAATCAAATGTGCAAGGTTGTTTAGCACATGTGATGCACATGGCAGTTATTTCATGGGAACGGGCCAAGGACTGCGAGGATGCAGTGGGTGTTAAAGGCAAAAGTTGTGTTAAGTTATGCCAACTGGGGTTTGGTGGTCAGTTGGTGCCAGGTTGCACCCTAGGACAATTGTTTGGCCATTAAGTGTCAGTGATGACACTAGGGACTAGCATTAATTAATTAATTAATGCTAGTCTAAGGGTCAATAGAGGTTGGGGACCACTCCAAGTTGCAAATGGCCTAGCCAATTTCATTCTAGATAGGCATGTTTAATTTTGGGCAGGGTCAAAAGGGTTGACATTAATTTTCAGAATTAATTAATTCTGAAAAATTAATTTAATGGCTGAAAATGCATTAGGAAGGCTGCCACTTGGCAAAACTTTCCCATGCAACTAGGGAGAAGGCTGTTGGAGGGTGGTGGAAGTTGAATGGCAGCCATTCAGAGCTTGGTGGAGGGAGAGGAGGTGATCAGATTTGGCTCTGAGAGGCGACGACGACTGATCGTGTGCCGCGACAGGACAGGGGGCAGCAGGTTTTCTCTTCCGCCTCAAGAGAGGCGGCGGCAGGAGAGGAGGGCTCACCACACCAACTAGGCTGGTGTTTTACCCCCCTTTTGAAGCTGTTGGTGCCATCAGATTTGTCATCAGAGTTACGAATTTCTCTCTTTCTACAGCATTCTCTTATCTCCTCAAGTCTATGTTCAAGTATTCTTAGCAATTCTCAGCCATGGGTAGCAGAGTACAGCCAAATTTGGTGGACAGCAGAGGGTTTACTGCTGTAAACCCTAATTTACAGCAGTAATTAGGGTTTAGCAGCCACCTTGGGACCCGTGCCATCAGTCAAAGGCATTGTACACTGAAATTAGCACCGGAAATTCGTGGAATTGTGAGGATTTCAGATGCCAGCCCATCTATTGTGAATTTGGGGCAATATTTAACCAGTTGGGGTTCCATTAGAGCAAGTCCTGGGTGACAATCAAGGGGCAATTTGCCCGAATGCTTTGCTGATTATTGGAACAGCAAGGGGCTTTTGAATCAGCCAAGGAGATTGTGAAATCTCGGCTTGTAATTTATCTATCAGCAATTGAAATTAAAGAAATACCGAAAGGGGCACGAGTTTTGGGGCCAACAGGGTGTCCACTGTCCAAGCTTATGAAGGTAAAGTGAGCATTTCAGTTTATGTTCATTTGCTAATTGCTGTAATTAAGTGCTTAATCAGGTTAAACCACCCTATTCGAGAAGGAAGGTTGGTTTCATGGTTCCATTGTTGTCTAGTCCGGTTAGGATACCTGGCTTTCACCCAGGCGACCCTGGTTCAAAGCGGGGAGAAGTCCAATAAAAAGTTGTTTAAGGCTGAGAAGATGGGCATATCTGAAAACCAGCCTGAAAAGAGGCCAAAACAGCAAAGAAAGGGCTCGAAAACATTGGCACAATGTAGGGAATTGATGGCTGCAAATAAATGCTTTATTTGTGAACAGGAGGGTCATATTGCAAAGAACTGTCCCAATAGGCAGCAAGCTGCAAAATCAGTAAATCAGGGAGATCCTAAGGGTAAAAGGCCCAAAACATCAGTGGGATTGGTGCCCGATGTTGTTAGTAATCAGCCCAATGATGATGCTATTGAGTTGTGCAGAGCATGGGGCAAAATTAGGGATCAACATGCATTGATATTCTTTGATAATGGTGCACGAGTCAACTTCATCTCTACTGACATGGCAGCCCGTCTAGGCATCAAAGAGGATGAGATGGGAGCCATGGGGGAAATTGGAATGGCATGTAAGGGTCATGCAGAACCTGTCACACCACTCATTGGAAAGCTTCGATTGCACATATAGAGATATGTGGACAGCGAAGAGTTTTACATTGCTCCACTCGAGGGTTGTGATGTGTTGCTTGGTATGCCATGGTGCCACCGTACGCATGCAGTGATTGATTCATATGCAAAAGAGATCACTATTCAACATAAGGGAAATACACTCACACTTGATGTAAAGTTGAAAGGGGAATCTGTCCCTATTGTATCTGTAGCTGCTATTTCTAAAGTAATGAAAAATCATATTTCAGCGTATTTAGTTTTTGCTAGGGATAAGGATGATAGTGAGAATGTTGGGAATATGTCTAAATTAGAGAAGGATTGCATGTCATTTCTGAAAATGTATGCTGATTGCTTCTCTCAGTCACTTCGAGGGTAGCTACCACCTGAAAGATCCGAAGATCATGGCATAGACCTTATCCCTGGAAGTAGCCCTTCTAATAAACCACCCTATAGAGTCAGTGCAGCCCAACAGGAGGAGATTATGAGTCAGGTAAATGAGCTGTTAGAAAAAGGGCTGATTCAGCCCAGTTCATCTCTTTTCTATTCTCTAGTGCTTTTGGTGTAGAAAAAGGATGGTTCATGGCGTATGTGCATTGACTATCGTGCTCTGAACAAGATCACGATAAAGAACCGCTTTTCGATCCCTCGGATCGATGATGTTATGGATAGATTGCAAGGGGCAACAATATTCAGTTGTATAGATTTGAAAAGTGGGTATCATCAGATACTCATTAGACCGGAGGATGTGCCTAAGACAGCTTTTAGGACATCTTTTGGGTCATATGAATTTCTTGTTATGCCTTTTGGACTTACGAATGCTCCTGCCACTTTTAATTGGATGATGGATCGCATCTTTCGGCCACATAGAGCATCTGTGGGTACTTTCTTTGATGACATGATTGTCTATTCAAAGAATGAGACGGAGCATCGAAAGCACTTGGACATTGTTTTCAATGAGCTACGTAAGCAGAGGCTGGTTATCAATGACAAAAAGAGTGAATTCTTTTTGCATGAAATCCACTTCTTGGGACATATTGTATCGGCTGATGGTATTCGTATGGACCCTGCTAAGGTTGAAGCAATACGTTCATGGCTAGCTTTGAAGAATGTTCATGAGATCTGTAGCTTCTTGGACTTATGTTCTTACTATAGGAAGTATGTATGCGGGTTTGCTGAAATTGCTAACTCCATTGCATGCTGTGCAAAAGAAAGATGTGCCATTTAGATGGACAGCAATGGAAATTTCAGTATTTGAAAAGTTGAAGGAAAAGATGACTTCAGATCTTGTGCTTGTGTTGCCTGATCTAAGGAAGTCTTATTGGTTCAGTGTGATGCATGTGGTAACAGCATTGGGGCTGTCCTTATGCAAGATGGTCGAGTTGTGGCTTATGAGAGCCGAATTCTCCACGGTGCAGAGAGGATTTTACAGGTTTATGAGAAAGAGCTCTTGGCTGTAATTCATGCATTGTCTACGTGGAAACATTATTTGTTGGGGGCTGATTTTACAGTGCAAACAAACCATCAGACTTTGAGGTACTTTCTGACGCAAACAAAGTTGTCAGAGGGCAAATTTTCTCTCTATGTTTCATTTTCAGATTGTACACATTGATGGTAAAAAGAATGTTGTGGCTGATGCACTGTCACGTAAGCCACAAATTTCAGCTGTCACTATGGTTTATCACACTGAGTTGGATCCCATGAAAGAGCAATATGCTACTGATTCGGACTTTGCTAATGTTTATGATCAGCTTTGCAATGGCCAAAGGCATGAGCATTTTATGCTAAGAGATGGATTTCTGTTGATGCATGGACGACAAAGCAGTTGAGGCCTAGAGTGATCATTGAAAGTCACGCTCCTCTGCATGTAGGACATAGAGGTATTGATGCCACAGTCAAGGCAGTGGAGCATTTCTTTTATTGGCCAGCTTTGAGGCATGATGTAGAGCAGTTTGTTAGGGCATGCATCATATGTCAGAAGGTAAAGCATGATAGGCAAAAGATGTCGGGCTTGTTGCAGCCCTTGCCTATTCCAGATAGGTCTTGGCAGAGCATTGCTATGGACTTTATCTTTGAGCTTCCTAGGACACCTACAGGGAATGATGGAATATTGACTATTATTTTCAGGTTTAGCAAACAAGCCCATTTCATTCCGGTAAGGAAGAAGATAAAGGTTGATCATATGGCACGATTATTTATGCAGCACATTTTCAAGTATCATGGTATGCTTGAGTCGATCATTAGTGATTGAGACCCTCGGACGACCAGTCTATTCTGAAGGGGTTGTTTGAAAATATGGGTACCACACTGAAATTCTCATCATCCTTCCATCCGTAGACAGATGGTCAGTCTGAGGAAGCAAATTCCACAGTGTTGGATCTTTTGAGGTGCTATGTTTCAGACCACAAGACACAGTGGGAGCAGTATTTGCCATTGGTTGAGTTTGCATACAATAATACGGTGCATAGTTCCATTGGCAAGGCTCCATTTGAGGTGTTTTGAGGGTGGCAAGAAGGTTCCACCTATTTTGCACACTAAGGATAAGATCTTTGAGGCTGATTGCTTTGTGGAAAGCTTGGATGCAGCCTATGCAAAGATAAAGTATGCACTTCAGAGGTTACTGGACAAGCAAAAGCGGGCAGCTGATCGCCATAGACGTGCTTTGCAGTTTGCATAGGGTGATTATGAATTGCTACATTTCGAAAAGGCAAGGCTGAAAAAGATGAAGGGAAGAGAGAGGTTGTATCTGAAGTTAAGCATGAGATACTATGGGCCCTTTCAAGTGTTGAAAAAGGTCAGCGATGTTGCATATCGGCTGAAATTACCTCCACATTGACGGATACACAATGCCTTTCATGTTAGTTTGTTGGGACCTTTTCGTGGTGATGTGCCAGAAGATTTATCTGTTGAAATTCAGCCAGAGGTTGAGGAACTAGATGAGATTTTGGTATCCGAGCAGATTTTGGCACATAAGGAAAGGAAGGTCAGAGGTAAATTTTCTAGAAGATATTTGGTGAAGTTTCAAAATTATTCACAAATGGATGGAAGAGGATGACTTGGCAGACTATCCTCAGTTGTTGTAACTTTATCTCGATGCCTTTCAGTTAGAGCCGATTTTGGAGATCGGGCTTACTCAGGTTCAGCAGAGCAGGCGTCCGGAGCATTGCTTGATGCTCAAGGGGGAGGTAGCACTTCCACTCCACCAGTTTTGGACAGCTCTTGTATGTATTGGATCTCGGATGTATTCAGCATGCATCCAAGGTACTGTGCTGACAGTATGTCTGCCATGAGGTCACTACTCGGTGTACTAGTCACTGTGAAATACATGTATATGAGTATGGTTGTCATCGCGGCTCTGAGACTATACTTAGACATGAGTTTTTGGACCAATTTGGTATGAGTTTTTGCCTAAATTTTGAGATCAATTTCTGATTAGTTTCAGCTCAGTTTTTGATCAGTTTGAGAACCATTTATGATCACTTTGGGATCAGTTTTGCATCAGCTTTTGCATTAGTTTCTGATCAGTTTTTTTTACCATCAGCTTGTGATCAGTTTGGAGTCACATTTGCAGCCATTTGTGATCAGTTCTCATATCAGTCCATGATCAGTTTATGATTAGGTCATGCTTAGTTTTTAATGGTTTACAGATGATTCCATGGACAGCCGCATGTAAACGAATGTCATTGAAAGTTTCAGCCATGGTTTATGCTGAGAATATGCTTTATTGTGGTTTGAAGTCAGAACGGTTGAGAAACATGAGTTATGGATGCATCTAATGGTTTCTAGCAACAGTTTTGGACTGTTTTTCAGTTTTCTATTATGTTTTGTTGGCTGGAAAATTTCAATAAGTTTTGCGCATATGCAACGGTTTGACAACAGTGGCCAATGTTGTGGTGACTGTCATGCCAAATTGAAATTCTAGTGCAATGTACTTTTGCTTTGGCCCAATGCAGTGCAATCGAGGACGCTTGCAAGGTTTTCAAGGGGGAGGTCTGTCACGGGGATGTGAAATTTTGAGATGCTTTAATCTTGCTAGTAACATTTGATTAAGTTACTAATCAAATGTGCAAGGTTGTTTAGCACATGTGATGCACATGGTAGTTATTTCATGGGAATGGGCCAAGGACCGCGAGGATGCAGTGGGTGTTAAAGGCAAAAGTTGTGTTAAGTTATGCCAATTGGGTTTTGGTGGTCAGTTGGTGCCAGGTTGGACCTTAGGACAATTGTTTGGCCATTAAGTGTCAGTGATGACACTAGAGACTAGCATTAATTAATCAATTAATGCTAGTCTAAGGGTCAACAGAGGTTGGGAACCACTCGAAGTTGCAAATGGCCTAGCCAATTTCATTCCAGATGGGCATGTCTAATTTTGGGCAGGGTCAAAAGGACTGAAATTAAATTTGAGAATTAATTAATTCTAAAAAATTCATTTAATGGCTGAAAATGCATTAGGAAGGCTGCCACTTGGCAAAACTTTCCCATGCAACTAGGGAGAAGGCTGTTGGAGGGTGGTGGAAGTTGAATGGCAGCCATTCGGAGCTTGGTGGAGGGAGAGGAGGTGATCAGATTTGGCTCTGAGAGGCGACGACGACTAATCGTGTGCGGCGACAGGACAGGGGGCAGCAGGTTTTCTCTTCCGCCTCAAGAGAGGCGGCGGCAGGAGAGGAGGGCTCACCACACCAGCTAGGTTGGTGTTTTACCCCCCTTTTGAAGCTGTTGGTGCCATCAGATTTGTCATAAGAGTTACGAATTTCTCTCTTTCTACAGCATTCTCTTATCTCCTCAAGTCTATGCTTAAGTATTCTTAGCAATTCTCAGCCATGGGTAGCAGAGTACAGCCAAATTTGGTGGACAGCAGAGGGTTTACTTTCTGTAAACCCTAATTTACAGCAGTAATTAGAGTTTAGCAGCCACCTTGGGACCCGTGCCATCAGTCAAAGGCATTGTACACTGAAATTAGCACCGGAAATTCGTGGAATTGTGAGGATTTCAGATGCCAGCCCATCTATTGTGAATTTGGGGTAGCATTTGACCAGTTGGGGTTCCATTAGAGCAAGTCCTGGGTGAAAATCAAGGGGCAATTTGCCCGAATGCTTTGTTAATTATCGGAACAGCAAGGGGCTTTTGAATCAGCCAAGGAGATTGTGAAATCTCGGCTTGTAATTTATCTATCAGCAATTGAAATTAAAGAAATACCGAAAGGGGCGCGAGTTTTGGGGCCAACAGGGTGTCCATTGTCCAAGCTTATGAAGGTAAAGTGAGCATTTCAGTTTATGTTCATTTGCTAATTGCTGTAATTAAGTGCTTAATCAGGTTAAACCACCCTATCCGAGAAGGAAGGCTGGTTTCACTTGCAACCTCTCCACAAGCAGGAGGTCGTGGACAAAGGCAAAAGGGTGCAGCAGCAACCTCTCAACAACTAGCAGGACATGGACAAAGGCAAGAAGTAGTTGCATAGCTAGCACCCCAAAGAACAACTGCTCAGAGGGCTTGGGACACTAGGGATGCCCAAACATTGTTACTTATTTCATTGGTCGTTCAGCGGTTGATAATCCCGTATATTTGTTCTGCTACTACTTCACGAGTAGTGTGGCTTACACTTGGGGCACATATTTGTTGATAAGAATGATGTACACATTTCTTTTTGAAGAAGAAGCTTGAAAATGTGAAGATGGAAGAAGGTGTGGCTATGCAAGATCACCTTAATTAAATTTAGGACTTGCGGGAGCAGTTGATTAATTTAGATGAGTATTATTCTGATGCTCAGATGATTTCTACTACTTTGAACTCTTTGCCACCGTCTTATTTGGCCTTCCACACTGCATTGAAACTTACAATGCAGGTTTCTCCACAACTACTTACTTCAGTTGGTTAGGTTATTGTTGGAAGAAAAGCAAATAAAGAAAAATAGTGGTGTGGATGTAGTAGCTTTTGAACAAGTTTTTGTGGCAAAGCAGAAAGGTAAGGGCAATCAGCCCAAGAATGCTTTGCAGAGTTCTGGAACTTCACAAAACAAGAAGAAGCAAGGGACCACACAAGCTAAGAAGGGCAAGTGCCATTATTGTAAAAAGCCAGGTCATTATATCGCAGAATGCAAGAAATGCATTGCCAAGGAGAAAAATGAGATGGAATAGAACAACAAGAAGAACAAGCTGAAAACAAGTTACAACAGCAAGAAAATTTTCAGCCACGAGGTGATGGTGTGCACATACCTAAGGATGTAGGTCCATTGCCTAACAATACAGATCATTGGGTAAGAAGGTCTACATGTGTTAGAAGGCAGCCACAGAGGTTTCAACCATCTTTGGATTGCATTTTATGGACTGATGAAGGTGAACCTTTGATATTTAGAGAGGCATAGTCATGTAAAAACAAGAGAAAGTGGCTATGCAGGAAGAGATGAAGTCTCTGTATGTGAATAACACATGGGAGCTTGTACCTTTGCCCAAGGATAGGAAAGCTTTTTCTAATAAATGGGTTTACAAGGTGAAATGTATTGATGGGAAGCCCAAGTACAAGACACATTTGGTTGCTAAGGGCTATACACAGAAGGAAGGCATAGACTTCTAGGAGGTTTTTTCACCCATGGTGAAGATGATTATGCTCCGTGTCTTGTTTGCTCTCACTACATCCTTGGATTTGGAGTTGGATCAAATGGGTGTGAAGGTTGCTTTTCTTCATGGTGACTTGGATGAAGAGCTGTATATGAAACGGCCTGAAGGTTTTGCTATTCTAGGGAAAGAGCATTCAGTTTGTAAGTTGAAACATAGCTTTTATGGGCTGAAACAAGCCCCTAGACAATGGCATAGAAAGTTTGATACTTTTATGCTCAACCATGGATTTAAATGCAGTCATGCATATCACTGCTTATACACTAGAAAGGCTAATGATGGAGGCATAGTTACCTGGAACGGGGAATGGGAACGGGACCCCCTGGAACGGGGGGAACGTCCAAGGTCGGGGAACGGGAACGGGGGGAACGGCACATGTCTTAAGTGCCCCAAATATGCCCTGCATGAGCCAAACTGCCCCAAAGAATGTCCCTCTAATTGCCCCAATACCCGTCAATGCATGAAATTGACCCAAATGTCCCAACATTGACTCGATTATCCCCATAGCTCCAAATTGCCTTGAATTGCCTCAATTATCCCAATTTCCCTTGAAATTAGACAATATAAATGGATGAATACCTTGGAATTGAGGATCGGCTGAAATTTGATTCTGATTTGCAAGAGTTGATAATGCATCAAATTTGAACTTTGCATGGACTCCTAATCAGATTGTGGGTTGTCTTGACACTTTGAATCTTCAACCCGAGAGAGAGAGAGAGAGAGAGAGAGAGAGAGAGAGAGAGAGAGAGAGTAGTGTGTGAACATTAAACAATGGAGATGGGTGAATATGTGGTAGAAGGACTATGACCCAAGTTTTTTTTAAAAAAACAAGAAAAAATGTCAATTTTTTGTAAACAGGTCTGGAACGGCCATTCCAAACAGGGAACGGCAGGGAACGGTAGGGAACGGCAGGGGGAACAACAGGGAACGTTCCCTGGCCGTTTCACCTCCTTGGAGGGTTTGGAACGCGTTAGGCCGTTCCTACAGGCCGGAACAGCCGTTCCCTGTTTCTATGGATGGAAGCCTTATTGTGCTGGTCTTATATGTGGATGACATGTTGGTTGCAAGAAAGTATAAGAGTACTTTAAATGCTCTTAAAAGGCAGCTGAGTTCAGCCTTCTCAATGAAAGATTTAGGAGCAACTGAACACACTTTGGGCATGCACATTAAAAGAGATGAGGGCAGCACTTGTTGTTTCTCTCGCAAGACAAGTACATTAGCAAAGTACTTGATAGATCTAATATAGCTGATGCTAAGCCTCTTGGTATACCTTCATCGCCATATACAAAGCTTATCAAAGTTGATTGCCCAAAAGATGATGCAGTTGCTGCTGCTATGAAGGGCATACCTTTTGCATCAGCTTGTGGTTCAGTGATATATGCCATGGTTGCAACTTGTCTTGACATTGCTCATGCAGTGGGAGTGTTAGTAGATTCATGTCTAACCCTGGCAAGCCACATTGGGAAGCAGTGAAGTGTATCTTTAGATACTTAAAAGGCACACAGGAGAAGTGTATATACTATGGAAAGGGTACACTAGAGTTGTAGGGATTTTGTGATTCGGACATGGTTGAAGATCTTGATACTAGAAAATCTACCAGTGGGTATATTTTTACTTTGGTTGGTGGGGCTATTTCCTGGTGTTCAAGGTTGCAAAAAATTGTAGCACTGAGTACTACAGAGGCTTAATATATTTCAGCCACTGAAGCTTCTAAAGAAGCTATTTGGCTTGGCCTCTTGGTCAAGGATTTTGGTCTTTCTTCACGTACTCTAGTGCTTGGTTGTGATAGCCAGTGCGCCGTATGTTTGGCTAAGAATGCCATGTTTCATGCACATACAAAACACATAGATGTTTGATACCACTTCAACCGATAGGTCTTGGATGATGGTCGTGTCACACTGACTAAGGTCAAAACCCAAGATAACCTTGTAGATGTTCTCACTAAGAGTGTTGCAAAGGCTCAACACGAGCATTGCATCTGATTAGCAGGAGTTGGCTAGCTTGAAGGTACCACTTTGGGCCTTTAAGTGGGAGGTTGTTGGGTGTAAAGTCTCTTTAATCTCCGTGTGTATAAACTTATGAGTGTGAACACACCCTTATTTGTATCCTAACATATAATTACATTTTACTCTGTGTACCGACACTTAAATGGTACACTCACCTTGGGATTCTCTCACTCTCACTCTTAGCATTGCTCTTGCTTGATTTCTGTCTCACACTTCATTGTGCACTCATCACAACATTTCCTATGCGGACTCTTCTAGCTGCAGGGGATCGGGAAATGAAAATCTCCTCTATAGGAGTTATGTGATGGGTAGCTCAACTATCCACAAGTCAAATAGGTTCAGATGTGCTTAGTTGTGATGAGTTGGCCTTTGCAGTCACCTCGTTCGGAGGCATGCCTCATCAGGTTAGACCAAGTGGTGTAGTTTGACCCGTTGAAACGAGTCTTATCATTAAAAGCATGCTTGGTGGATGAGGAGCTAGAACCATGCCTCATTAGGTTAGAACAAGTGGTGTAGTTTGATCCGTTAAAACGAGTCTTATAATTAAAAGCATGCTTGGAAGATGAGGAGCTAGAACCACGAGAGGTGTCTGTGAGTCTAAGACATGCTTGATCATGTTAGACTAAGTGGTGTAGTTTGACCTATTGAAATGAGTATTATCATTAAAAGCATGCTTGGCAGATGAGGAGCTAGAACCATGAGGTGTCTATGAAGATGGATAGGTGGGGTAGGGTAGAGAATAAGATGGTGTTGGTGATGGTGGTGGATAAGAAGGAAGAGGGGGTAATGGTGGATAGGTAGAAATAGGCTGTTGATGTTGAATGAGTGCCAATTGATGTGGAGGTATTGAAATTGTCATTGTTCCATACAGTACCATAGGTGGAGATGGAGACATTGGGACACGATAGACCTGTCCAAATGTCAAACTGGGGTATAACATAATGACCGGATGTTTCACTGGGCAATGCCAAAGAGGAAAATTGTGGTACCGAATGATCTACACTCAAGTATATTTGGGATGCACTCCTAGAGGGATAACCTAAAAGAGTGTGTGTGGAAGGTTGAGCCTCCGTCGCAGGTATACCACTGAGAAACGGGTATGTAGAGGTCCTAAAGGCTATGCCTAAGTGTGCAGAAACCCCCGGTTTGATGTGTGGTGGTAAAAGTGGTACAGTTAATGGAAGTGGAAAGATAGGTGCAACAGAAGTTGAGGGAGGGATGGGTGGGAACCCAAATGGATTAGTGATAGATGTTGTTATAGGAAACATGGTTGGTTCCTTTTGTCCATTAAATGCATTGGATGAAGATGCACCTACTCCAGATTGACCATGAGAAATAAAATCATTTGAAGGAAAAGGAAGGGAAAGAAAACTTACAAGCTCTTCTTTTAGCTTCTTACCTAGTTTTGAGTTGCTAAAGGAATACATGTCTTCCTCATTACTTAGAAACCAAATGTTATTTTGAAGAGTCCCTTCATAATGAGCATCCTCCGATCCAACAGGAAATATAGAATTAGTTGGCATAGAATGTGATATAATGGGGTTTGTACCTGGTATTGGAGAAAAGAAGTACTGTGGAAGTGGATTTTGATACAAGTCTAGTTCCACTTGTGGATGGCCATTCCATAGTGGAGATTCTGAAGGTCTTGTAAGATCATTAGTTTTGTGCACCAAGTCTAAAGGAGATAACTTGGGTTTACCTTCAACCCCCTATTGAGCCATGTGCATAAGGATGAGATCATACTCAGCAATAGAAATCTGATATAGTATGTGGACTCCATGGTAGTTTGATGGTTCTCCACCCATGTCAAATTGGGTAATAGTAAGCTGGGAGGCCCACTCTTGATTGTTTCTATCCATGTTTGGCTGTGGAGATTGGAGCGGTGGTGTGAATGTGTTCAAAATCATTTGACCCTTTTGTTGTTTCTGCTTCTGTGGATGAGCTTTCCAATCGAAGTTCAAGGTTTCTTAGAGAGCTAGCTCTGATACCATGTGAAGAAATGCTCTAAACGCAGAAAACACAAAGCCAATCATACGACAAAGCACAAACTGATAACACAGAACATAGTTAGGGTTAGTGTAACTCAGAGATAGTGAATACAATGAATAATGAAGTGAATGACTATTGAATATACAATACTCATGCAGCAAATACACTATGCAGTGAATATTGAACCTCGAACTCTTGTATCTCTGGGATTGATGCTCATGCAACAAACACACTATGTAGTGAATATTGAACCTCAAACTCTCGTATCTTTGGGATCAAGACAAAGGTTATGAGTTGGAGAGTTTGTTCTACTTTGAAATGGATCTCGAAACGCAGCAAGGCAGCTTCATGTGTCGAACAACAACAAATGTAGCTAGAGAGGCTAGATCTGATATAGACAAGTAGTGAGGAGAGATTCACAATGATTTAGATTAGGCTGATAATCACGATACAAGAAAGTCTACTAGTGGACATTGTTTCTTTCTAGGCCAGTCATGCATTTCTTGGCTAAGCAAGAAGCAATCTATTGTGACTACCTCATCTTGTGAAGGTGAGTACAGGGAAACTTTCACAGCGACAATCCAATGTGTTTGGTTGTGTCGTGTATTGGTTGATCTTTGTATTCATTGGAGGGACCCACTCTTATCCTTTTTGATAGTCAAGATTGATTATCAGCCCAATCTGAATCATTGTAAGCAAACAATACAAGGTAGTCTACTAGAGTACATTGTTTCTTTCTAGGCCAGTTATGCATTTCCTGGCTAAGCAAGAAGCAATCTACTGTGACTACCTCATCTTGTGAAGCTGAGTGCAGGGCAGCTTTCACAATGATAGTCCAATGTGTTTGGTTGTGTCGTGTATTGGCTGATCTTTATGTTCATTGGAGGGACCTACTACTATTCATTCTGATAGTCGAGTGCTACTGTTGTAGCATAGATTCTAGTGTTTCGTGCTCGTATGAAACACATTGAGATACATTATCACATGTTAGAGATAGATCACATGTAGGGGAGAGAGGCATAATCTACATTCCTACATAGGAGAATGTTGTAGATATTTTCACCAAGGCACTATCATATCCCCATACAAGAAAATCTTTGAACTTACTACCTTTTGGTGATCGATTCACTCCTTGTACATTATTGCATTGGTATTGCAAGGGGGTGTTAGAATTGGTCAATTATGGGTAGTGCCCATTGTAATTTATATGGTATGGACATTTACTGAAGTGCCAAAGTATAGTGTGTCTAGGACTTTAAAAGTAGTGACACTAGACTCTAGAGTCAAATTAACTCTAGTTGAGTTAGGGATAGGTTTAACTTACTTAAGACCTATTGTACTTTCATTTTATTATTCTAGCCTTGCATCTTTTGAGTGTGGAATTGTTGCCCACTCTTGCTCATTGTCTTGTGTTCTCTCTCTCTCTCTCTCTCTCTCTCTCTTTCTCCATTTCCAACAAGCCTCTTACCACTTTCTTTGGGGTTTCTTGCTCACTGTCTTGTGTTCACACACACACACACACACACACACACACTCTCTCTCTCTCTCTCTCTCTCTCTCTCTCTCTCTCTCTCTCTCTCTCTCTCCATTTCCAACAGGCCTCTTACCACTTTCTTTGGGGTTTGAGCCCGCTGTAAATGGCCAGACAAACTTATTATAGCAAGCTGTTGTTGCACCACATGCTTCCGAATAGCAGGTACTTGATGATGCTATGCCTCCAGCAGTGGAATATGCAATATAACAAGAAAGGGCTGTTGTAAATGCAGCAAAAACAGTCTCAAGATGGTTGTTGCAAACTCTCTAGAAGAGTAAACTGGATGCCCCCTTACCTTAGCGCACTAGAAAGGCTGCTAGACATGCAACACATCATGTAGGGGGGACTCATTTGATTGATATTTCAGAAGTAGATGATTCTTGTGATGAATATGTGTTTATGAGCTCATTGTTAGTAGATGATGAACCTACTTTCTTGGAAGAAGCCCAATAGGATATACATTGGATGTAGGCCATGCAAGAAGAGTTGGATTCTATGGCCACCAACAGTGCTTGGAATCTTGTTGAGTTGCCACTTGACAAGAAAGCCATTGGTATAGAATGGGTTTTAAAACTGAAGTGCAAGGTTGATGGTACTATAGATAGGTACAAGGTACGTTTGGTAGCCAGAGGCTATGCACAAAAGAGAGACAGAGGCTATGAGGAGACATTTGCTCCTACATCTTGTATAAGTATAGTTAGGTGTGCCATTGCTATAGCTAAAAATTATGGTTAGGAAATACATTGGTTGGACATCAAGATATGGCAATTTTGAATGGTGATCTACACGAGGGTGTTTATGTGTCATAATCTCTAGGATTTGTGGTGAAAGGCAAAGAGCACACGGTTTGCAAATTGCATAAAGCTCTTTATGGATTAAAACAAGCTCTTTGTGCATGGTACTCTAAGATTGATGCTTATTTGGCCAACATTGGCTTCACAAATAGTCCAACTACTCCTACTATGTACATTAAGAATGAAGGGGGGAGCTTGTTGGTAATCATTCTATATGTAGATGATATGCTTGTAACGAGTGGGATACATAGAAACTAGGGGTTAGATGCCCAGTCACATTGACCGGGGTATATAAGGTGTATGAGTCCCAGTTTAGGGCAATCGGTTATTATCAAGAACATACTCTTCACCTTCATCTTCAGCTTCCATGGCTCCCTTCTTTCTCCCCTCTTTTCTGTCTTTCTCTCTCCTCTTCTAGTCTTTCTTTCTCTTGTTCTTACTCTCTTTTCCTCTTCAGTTCTTTCTCCTCTCTCCTCTTAGCTTCATTCATTACAAGTGGTATCAGAGCATTAGGCTTTGGTTCTTTTCTTCTTTCTCCTTTCTTCCTTTTCAAATCTCAAAACCCTAGTTACTCAAGTTATAGGTCTAGGTACAATAGGAAGGACCACAATTAGTCTCAGCTTTTTGGAGCAAGCAGGAGCTATGGCTTGGGACTCAAATATATATGGAGGTAAATTGGTTAAACTAGTAGGTTGTTACTTCTTTTCATGCAAATTTTAGGGATTTCAAGCCAAGTTTAGAGATCCAAGAGTTAGAAGAGGGCAAAACCCTAGTTACTTTTTGCCTTAGCCCTTCTTGTCTCTCTTCTCTTGCAAGCTGCCATGGCTACCAGCCCCAAAAATTACCAAGAACTTATTTGAGATTGCTCCAAACCTTCAGCTAGCCGTGGGACCTTCTTATTGACCTCCTCAGCTTGAGATCAAGTAGTGGAGTGGGGGGTTGCTACCCCAGAAGGCCTGCAAGGCAGCCCGCACAATTTGCGGTGCATTTTGCACTGGCTGCCTGTGCCTGCTCAGAGGTGCACAACCTGGGTCCAGAGGGAACTTTGTCCATCTCTCAGTGATTTGGAGCCTGATACTTGTATGTAGGTGCAGGTACTCTCCTGTGATCACCACTTCCCCTGATCCAATGATCCCCCTTGGACACCCTTTCAGTGTTGATGGTATCCATGTATGACACTTGAAGTGCATGCAGTCAAAAGGGATGTATGGCAGTAAGCTTCACTTATGCAATGATGATAGAGCAGATGGACATGCAATTGTGCTTGGGATGGTGATCGGTATGCTCAGGATGTTATTCATGTTGTTGCTCAGGCCCCTCAGTATATGAGTCATTCATATAATTCTTTGCATTGAGGGACACATAGTGTTTTTTAGTCACAGTCAAGTAGGACAGTCATAAAGATCCAATTATAGAAAATTCTGTATTGCACCTGGGAGTAAACCCTATAGCTCATCTCAAAGAGGGCTTGTCCCCTTTGGTTTGAATAAAAAATCTCCTCAATCAGAGCTACGGTCTAAAAGTTATGCCCATTTTTGTGCACTAGGGTCACTATGGATAGGGTGCAGACCACTCCAAGACAAACACAAAAATCCAATTGCAGAATATTCTGATCATTTTTTGTCACAAAGCTTAATAACTCATCTTGAAGAGGGCTTTGTTCCCTCCAATTTGAATAAAAAATCTCACCAATCGGAGTTTCCTCCCAAAAGTTACACCCCATTTACTGATAGAGGTTCTGTGGACTGCATCTAGATGGCTGGCTAGAAATACAAAAGTAAAGCCCATGAAGAACTCCAGAGGGAAATTAGAGACTCGAGGACCTCCATGAATGATGAACCCAACTCAGCACAAGATTACCATGGTGATATGTAGGAGGAAATGCTCGATACGGATCCCTATAGCCTACTCAACCACACCTTATGTCAACATGATCTTCGTCACATGGAAAGGCATAATGACATGTCACCAACCACCACCAAATGATGTCCAAGTTTGATGAAGCAATTGAACAAATTGCCCTCTTAAACTCTAGAACTCAACAAACCTTGGAGCAACTTACCACTCTTGTTGCTCAGCTAGCTACAGCTTCATCCCAAGAGAAGGCAAATGAATCTAAGCACAAATCTAGACGCTTGCCACCTTTTGAGCCACTGCATTGCCCATAGGGCATCCTTGGAGCTAAGGGAATTCCCTCTTCTACCTATGAGGTTGGTGAACCCTCTCATGTGCATGATGAGCCCCTGTTGAGCTCCCCCATCAACCATGTAGCCAACCCCCCATTGAGGCCCTCTCCTACCATTGGTAGAAGCTCCCCCACTCTCCGTAGGAGCCCCAATGGAACCTACATGAATCAGCCACATCATGGACAATATGGTACTGATGGCTAGCATGGCTATAATGAGCAGCATGGGATAAATGCACCGCATGGTATGTATGGGCAGCAAGGTATATATGGGCATCATGGGATGTGTACAAATAGCAGAAGAAGATTAGTCCAGAAGAACCTTCACAACATAATGGGGAATCTATGCTTACAGAGTGATGTCGTTTGGGCTCTGTAACACCCCTGCTACCTTTCAAAGAGTGATGATTGCTGCATTCCAAAATCACTTGCATGATTTCATTGAGGTATACCTGGATGAATTTTGTGTCTATAGCTTAATCCATGAGCATTGGGGACACCTGGAGTAGTGCTTTGATAAATGCTAAGAGTATGGGATCTCTCTCAATCTTGACAAATGCACCTTTAAAGTCTCTTTAGGAGTTCTTTTGGGTCACATTGTCTATGCACAAGGAATAATAACAAACCCTACGAAGATTGCAGCTCTAATAGTGCGAACCAATCTCAAACAATTGAGGGGATTTCTAGGTTGTGTGGCCTATTACAGACAATTCATTGCATACTTTGCAACAAAGACAGTCCCCTTACATAAGCTCTTGATAAAAGATGCAGAGTTTATGTGGACTGCTGACTGTGATGAAGCATTCAATACTTTGAAGTAGTGTTTGATTGAAACACCCATCTTGCAACCTCCTAATTGGATGAATTCCATGTGCATAGTGATGCATCAGTTGAAGGGTTAGATGTAGTCTTATATAAAAAAGGCTCCTTGAACTTAGATCAACATATCTACTATGCATGTCGAAAAGTCACTGATCGAGAAAGGAACTACATAGTGATGGAGTTAGAGTGCCTCGTAATGGTATTTTGCTTGGAGGAATTCTGACACTACGTGTTGACACACTTCAAATTTTATGTGGTTCATGAGGCCATGCCCTTTTCCTAATGAACAAAGCAAATGTGGAGACCTAGTAAATTTCATTTTTTTAGCTTTGTCATATAGCTGCTTCTATTTCAGGAGTTCGACTTTGAGGTAATCACAAAACCTGGTCATTCCCATGTGTCTTGGTTGATTATCTGTCATCGCAAATCCCTTAGAGCGACAAGGAGGAGCAAGATGATCCAGATTTTCATGATGCTTCACTATTTCTAGTCGAGATTGTAACTCCTTGGTACATAGATACAACCAACCTCTTGGCCACTCAACAATATTCTCCTGGTATCTCGAGTCGTGAGAAAAAGAAGCTTCTATTGGAATCGGTCCTCTACACTTTGTTGGGTGGTGCTCTGTATAAAAAAGGCAAAGATGAAGTATTGCAAAGATGTTTTGCAGGAGACAAGATCGGGATAGTTCTAAAAGCATGCCATGATAAGCCATGTGGCAGACACTTTGCAGGAGAAGCGACAATTAGAAAGGCTTTGCTCCGTAGGCTTTTGGTGGTTGATCCTCTACAAAGATTCCTATGATTACTGTAAACACTGTAATGCTTGTCAACAGCGAATGGAAAAGCCTCCCAAAACTAGTGCTATGCTACTACAATCCATTCTTCCTCTCAAACATTCGAGAAGTGGAGCATCGACTTCATCGGTCCCATCGATCCTCCAACTAGAAGGAAGCAGAATAGAGATATTTTGGTCTGTACAGACTATATGACGAAGTGGTGTAAAGCCAAAGCTCTCAAACGAGATGATGGCAGCAACATGGCCCTATTTCTATATATGTGAATATCATTACTTGCTTTGTTAGTCCCTTAGAGCTAGTAAGTGATAGAGATACTCACTTTTTGAATAAGCTTATGGAGGAGTTGACAAAGCTGTACAAGATCCACCATCGCAAGTCCATATCTTACTATCCCAGAGCCAACGGCCAATTCAAAGTTACCAATTGCATCCTTTGTTCGATCTTGACAAGGATGATTGTTGCGCATTGTCTCGCAATTGGGACAATTGACTTACAGAGGCTCTCTAGGCATACAGAACCTCCCATAAGGTTGCTACAAGATAGACACCTTTCCAACTGGTGTATGGTTCAGAATCTATTTTCCCTATAGAGATAGAATTGTCTTCTCTACGAGTGGCTATCAAAGAACACCTAGGTGATGATGAGTCCTTGTAGCATCATCATCTCCTGTACTTGGAATGGACAGCAAGGGTTTCATGGGCAGCAAGCCCTCATGATCTATGTAATAAGATTCTCCTCACTAAGTACAATGGGCAATCCCCCTCGCCATCAGACTTGGAGGAATGGATGTTCAAGTTGGAGTGCTACTTCAATATCTATCCCCACATTGATGATAAGAAAATTAACTTTGCCTCTCTCCACTTGGAAGGATTTTCCCACACATGGTGGTGCTATATTAGTTGAGAGAATCATCAATTCATTGATTGGGAAGACTTTAAAATGCATATGGTTCAAGTATTTGTGTCCCCTGTGGAAAAAGAGCAGTTAGCAAAACGATTGTACACTCTTGACCAATATAATCTCACTGTGCGTGAGTACACAAATCAGTTTATGAGCTTGACCATATATGTGGAGAGCATTAGCGATGATACCAAATTGCATAAGTATATCTGTGGGCTGGAACCGAGTCTATTGGCAGATGTCATGGCCCAAAAGCCTACCACATTATTTGACACAGTTGAATTGGATGAGAGATATGCAAGGAAGTACCGTAAGAATGAAAATTTTCAGCAAGGTTGTGGACAGCCCCGTACCCCTTCAAGATCAGCCCCATATGGAGGTGGTTTTTGTGGCAATTACCCACTTACTCCACCTTCCATATTGAAAGAAAACAGGGCACTTTTGAGACAGTATTCGGCTCTAATGCTGAGAGTAAGTATGTTGAAAATAAACAGTCCATTGCATCACCTGTCCATGGCTCCAATGGCTAGTGTTTCATTTCACCGGATGTTGTGAAGGAATGGAAGGAAAAAGGCCTATGCTTTACATGTGGGGATAAGTACATGGCCGTACACGGCCGGCCATGTCTCCAAGTGCCCTTGCAAGACAACTAAGGTCAAGGTTCATAGCATATTTGTCATGGAAGATTGGCATAATGATGAGGATGACCTATTCGCTGACCATATGGAGCATGATGAGGATGTGGATCATGAGTAGTTCTATGACCTGGAGGATGGGTTTTCTTTTGACCCGGGCGGTTGTCCATCCCAAATGCTTGATCTACTATCCCACCTGACTACCACCTCCCTTTGCTCCATCTCCTTGGATGCTTGGACGGGTTCTCGAAGCCCTAGCTTTCTGTGCATTCAAGGTAGTATCCATGGGAAGTATGTCTTCATCCTTGTGGACAGTGGTAGTACTTTCAGTTTTGTTAATATATCAGCCATTGACCGGTTGAAATGCACCTCTACAGAATTACACCACTCCTCCTTGAAGGTCCAAGTAGCAAATGGAGAGGAAGAAATCAGCACACATGTATGCCCCACAATTCCCTTATACTTGGCTGAAAATTATGTGACATTGGTTGACCTAATTGCCTTAGATATGGGCCCCATTGATGCTGTCTTGGGTTGTGATTGACTGAAACAATTGGGGAAAATTGCTATGGAATTCTCTAAGCTTTACATGGAGTTCGTGATGCATGGATAGCTTATTTGCTTAGAGGGAATTCAAGGTCATGTTGATTTTCAGCTCATTACAACAAAACAACTCAAACGGGAGTTTAAGAAATGCTCGTAGATCTTTGTCTTGCAATTGAATAAGGACAATTTAGGTCAGCCCTCTGAAGTATCTAAGGATTCAGCCTTGTAGGCCCTACTTGTTGAGGAGTATATTGATCTATTTTAGATGTCTGTAACCCTCTCCCCTAAGAGGCAAGTGGACCACCCACTTGATTTAGAGCCCTATTCCAAGCCAGTAAACAAGCCACCTTATAGACTCTCCAAGTGTGAAGATGAAAAGGTTGCAAAGCAAGTCAAGGAGTTGTTGGAGATGGGTTTCATTGAACCGAGTTCTTCCTCTTATGTATCCCCTGTCCTGTTAGTCAAGAAGAAATATGACTCTTTCCGCATGTGCATCTACTACAGAGACTTGAGCAAAATCACAGTGAAGAGCCGCTACCCCATCCCACGGATTGATGACTTGTTGGATGAGTTGAAAGGGGCATGCTTTTTCACTAAGATTGATTTGCGCTCTAGCTACCATTAGATCCGTATGAGGGAGGGAGATGAGATCAAAACGCCTTAAGGAGTGACTGTGGGCTTTATTATTTTCTAGTGATGCCTTTTGGGTTGACTAACTCCCCGCCACATTTTAGAGCCTCATGAACAAAATTCTTCAACCCTTTCCGTTCAAGTTTGTACTTGTTTTCTTTGACAACATCCTCATTTACAACAAGTCACAAGAGGAGCACTTGGCACATGTCAGAAGGGTGTTTGACATATTGAGAGAGCATTGACTCTTTGCTAAGGAGAGAAAATATATCTTCGTGTAGATATCTGTGGAGTACTTGGGACACATTGTGAGCAAAAATGACATACAGGCTGACCCGAAGAAGGTGCAATGTGTTAGGGATCAGTCCGACCCATCCACCACCACTTCATTACGTGGCTTCCTTGGTCTCTCTTCATTTTATGGACGCTTCATTAAGCACTATGCGACCATTGCAGCACCTTTGACTGATCGATTAAAAAAGGAATCATTCTTTTGGGATACCATTGCTGATCATAGCTTCAAAGTTCAAGCAGTTGAAGGAAATGCTTACTTCTGCCCCCATCCTTATCTGCCGCCCTGACTTCTCTAAGATGTTTACCATTCATTATGATGCCAGTGGGGCAGGGGTATTGGTGCAGTATTGTTGCACGAGCATGGTGTGATTGCATTTGAGAGCCGCAAGCTTGATGATAAAGAGATACAGATGAATGTCTATGACCAGGAGATGTTGGCCATCCTCCATGCTATTAAGAAATGACACCACTATTTGTATGGCAGCCACTTTCAAGTAAAAAGTGACCATCGAGTCCTCCAGTACTTCTTGACTCAGTCCACTTTGACTCCTAAGCAAAGGCGATGGGTGGCAACATTACAAAACTAGGACTTTGACATTTCTCACACTCGGGCGAAAGATAATATAGTGGCTGATTCACTCTCTTAGATGTGGGCATGCACAATATCCTCTATTTCAAAGTTGCATAGTGATTGGATTGAAGAGCTTCAAGAAGCTTACTTGTTAGATGATAACTTCAACCACATCTTCCAGAAATTACAGCATGGGATCATGGCTGAAACTCCAATATCATCTGAGTCATGGCCTTATTTGGTCCCATGGCAAGATTGTCATCCCGTACACTTTTCCCTTTACATAGAAGATTATGAAAGAGATGCATTCTTACCCCACTATTGGTTGTTTGGGTGTTTTTAAAACATATGACAAGATTACCAAGAACTTTTATTGGAAAGACTTATGGAGGGATATCAAGGACTTTGTGACCAAATGTGTCCCATGCCAACAGAACAAGGACAGCACACTCAGGCCAGCTAGCCTCTTGCAGTCTCTCCCTATTCTTGAAGGGAAATGGACTTATATCACAATGGACTTCATCAATGGTCTCCCTGTGACCAAGAAAGGTTGGAACAGTATATATGTGGTAGTTGATTGCCTCACCAAAGTTGCCTACTTTATCCCTACTAAGACCCAATAAGTGCCTCTTAGGTGGCTACTCAGTTTATGGAATATGTCTTCAAGTTGCATGGCTTACCATAAGTCATAGTCCATGATCGGGATGCTAAGTTTATGAGCAATTTTTGGTAGATAATTTTCACATCTATGGTACCAAACTTGCTCCATCCATTGCATATCACCCTTAGACTGATGGCCAGATTGAAAGAGTAAACAAATGGCTTGAGACATATTTGCGACACTTTTGCCATGATGCACAACACTGTTGGGATACGTGGCTCCACTTGGCTGAGTTTGCCTATAATAACCCCACCCACTCTAGCAGTGTTGTTTCCCCTTTTGAGGCATTATATGGGTATAAGGTCTTCCTCCCTACAGTCTTGTTCAATGATAAGATCAACCCTCAAAGTCAGGCCGAGTTGTATCGCATGTAGGTCCTACTTCACCAATGCAAAGTGAATCTTCAAAAGGCACAAACTCACATGAAACTCTATGCTGATGAGAAAAGAAGGCATTTGGAATTCCAAGAAGGGAAACTAGTTCTCTTGAATCCTGCTGCTCCACTCTCAAAGAGGGCAGCAGTAACAAGCTAGCCCACCGCTTCTATGGCCCCTACTGGATCCTAAAGAGAGTTGGTGACTTGGCCTACCGATTAGAGCTTTCCCCTACCCACTAAAATCCACAATGTGTTTCATGTCAGCTAGTTGAAACCCTTTATTGGCACCTTAATGGACAATTTGGAAAAACTTCCCCCCATAGATGAAGAAGGTATCATTTAATATATCCCTGAGGGAATCATTGGGCAACGAGATAAGCACTTAAGATCTCGATCCATCAAGGAGTACCTCATCAAATGGCAAGGCCTACCCTTGGAAGAAGCCTCCTGGCACCCAGCCACCATCATCAATGAATTTTCTCATCTCCAAGAGGCCCAATGGATTGAAGACTAGTCAGTTTTGCCCCTGTTTGACCACCACTTGTCTATAGACTAACCAATTATGCCCTTGTTTGACCACCCCTTGCATGCAGACTGCACACTGTTTAAGAATAGTTTTGTACTTGCCTAAATCTCAAGAATGTGCATCCTACTTGGGCTGAAAGTACTTGTCATAAGCTCTACTACGGGGGTAAGAGATAGTAGGGTGAAGGGAGATTCACGGAGAGGAGTAGACGGAAGAGAAGGGGTTTAAAGGAATAGAAGATGCAGAAGAATACTCATAGAGGTGAAGGTTGACAATTTATTTCTGCATCCTGAGAAGATAAATCTCTTGTAGACCAAAAACGTGCTTAAAACAATAGCTTTCTCTCTACTGCTCAGAATCTGATGCTTCTGTTGGCTCCTAAAGGGGGGTAAAATAGGAAAACACCTTTTTCTTCCAGATCACTCGTGGCCAGAATTCTCCCAGATCACTCCTTCTTCTCCCAGTTCGAAGTGCTGTTCACTACCTGAAAACTGCGATTGTGTGTCGCGCGATTTCATCAATCCTTCTTTTTTCATAAAATCCCCTAAAAATGACTGAAAGCTATTTGCTTTCCTTTACATGTCATCCTATTCTAGAAGTTGTCTACAGCTTTTGGATATTTACAAGAGATAATATTTAAAATATCAAAAATATACTAAACTTGTCTAAAAATCTAGTATTTTTGAACCATCCACATTACAGATACTGACACTAATGACTAATATAGCATTGACTCTCTAGATCAATAAGAAAGTTGAATGACGATGCACTCTAGAGTTTTTCACACTATATCCGTGTAGGGGCACGACATCCAACCCCTTTTAATCTGCACATGTGCCAAAGTCTTATGGATCTGCAGTGTCAGAAGAAGTATCCTCTGCCATGTCAATGTCTTCATCTTCTACCTCTTTTTCTTTCATATTCTCATGTTCATGCCCAGTATCCAACTCCTTTAACTCATATGCTAAAGACTCTCTACGTTTAAAGAGCTTGATACGTTTTCCAACCATTGGAATCCTTAGAGCTGTCCTGTCCATCCCATTTAATGCATAGGTAGCATTGTCAAAAACATACCTTACCACACATGGACCAAACCACCGCTTTGCCATCTTCCGACTAGCATTATGCTGATTTTCCAAGCTGCTATCACAAACCAGTACCCAGTCCCCTTCCTATATAGCTCGTGGTCGAAGTTTGTGTGGCTTGTCAAACCTCTTTTTGTTCTTGATCTTTGCAGTCTTCAGCTTTTTCATGGCTGTCTCAATGTCTTCAGGCCTTCTTTCTAACTATTTAATGCGTAGAACCAACAACTCTTCTCTATTCAAACCCTCTTTTCATGGTAGAACACTCCAAGTAGCAATAGTCTCCTCAATAGGCATGATTGACTGTTGTCCATACACTAATTCAGCATGCATATATCTTGTAACTGCACACTGAGCGGTCCTATCGGCCCATAATGCAAAGGGTAACATTCTTAGCCACTCTTTCATCCTGCCCTTGCATGACTTTGCTAATGCCTTAATGATAAGCTGATGACCTCTTTTACTTTCGCCATTTGCTTTAGGATCGTAGGCTGAAGTTAAAGCCAGCTTAATACCCAATCGTGAAAAGAAGTCACAAGCCTCATCCGCATCCAATTCTCCTCTATCTGCAACCACTTTACCAGCACAACCATACCTACAAAAGACTTCTTCCAATAAGAACCTGCAAACTGCTTGAGTAGTCTTTGTACTAAGAGCTTTACCTTCCACTTGATTTGTTAAGTCTTCTCGTGCAAGCACAAGATATATTCCATAAACCTATAGGCATGGTAACCAAATCAACTACCCATTTGTAATGTATAGACAATGGATAGGTCGGCTGCAACCCATCTCTATGCTTTACCATGGAATACATCTGACAGACACTGCATGATTCCACATAATGCTCCACATCTTTATACATGTTTTGCCACCAATATTTCTCTTTGATCTTGGCAAATGTGCCCCAAACTCCTCTATGTCTAGTCCATAAGCTTTCATGAAACTCTTGTATCATCTATTGTTGAGAAGCCCTATCTCCCAATACACATACTAGAGCTCCTCTCTTTTTCTTTGCATGTTTCCATAAATATCCGTCTTTCAAGAAAAACCCATTAGCTTTTCTTTTAATCCTTTTGAATTCAGGTTTAAACCACTTAGTCTAATTTGTCATGAGGCTGAGATATTGGCCTATTTTCAGCCAATCATCCTCATACAACTCTTCCAAAAATTGTGTTCTCACTGAAGCATAACATTGATGATGCTTTTTCTCTACTGCCCATTTCTTCTCCAT
The DNA here is from genome assembly GCF_053477565.2 of Lygodium microphyllum. Taxonomy (NCBI): domain Eukaryota; kingdom Viridiplantae; phylum Streptophyta; class Polypodiopsida; order Schizaeales; family Lygodiaceae; genus Lygodium; species Lygodium microphyllum. Next base: position 183,045,429 of record NC_141135.1, read on the forward strand.
GGCTGTAAGCTCTTTTCTTATTGCTGCATGCAATATGCTGAAAATCAGGGTTAAGTGACTTTATATATACAATCCATCGTATCATGGCAATATCGGGAGTTGAGCAATTTAGTATCATGCCCAATAGAGGTAGACAATCAGTGTTTACTACTACATGAGCTTCCATTTAACTCTTCATTCTTCTCATAGATATCGCATCCTTTGATTGGCACATCATCAAGAAAGGGTAAGGTCAATTGAGGAATATATACCCTCAAAACTTTATGCATAGCATTCATCATATGCACCATTGAATTGGTTGCTCATTGTGGAAGCGTATACATCCTAATCAATCCAAGCGGTGTCTTCATGGTAGTGATATCCCGGCTTTCTTATGCAAGCTGGAACTGATCATATCTTGAATATAAATCTCCCATAGAATAAATTGCCTTGCCTGCAAATGCTTTTGTAAATTCATCCACTATCGGGCCTGATTCAACATTCCTTATGGTGACCTTATTAACTGGTTGTAAATCCTATATAACCTCAAATAACTATTCTTCTTTGGAATAGTAAACCACCGATTCGAATATGGAGTTGAAGAGGGCTCCAAAATCCGCTTCCTGATCTTCTTGTTCAAAAGCTCCAGCAGCTCAGGCAAATATGCCTGAGGTACTGGAATAGGCTTTAAATTCCATGGCACATGAGATACTGTAAAGATCACCATAGGTGCAACTATGGTCGGATCAACACATCCAATTTCATCTGGCTGAAACACAAAGGCTTTTCCATACCTTGCCAATATCTGCAAAAAACAAGCTCTTTCTGCAGGCAAAAGAAAGCTTGTATCACTAATTTTCAGCTTTTGTAAAGTTTTAGTTGTAAATTTATGTCCTACTCCATGTGGATCTCGCAAACTAGGATGTTGAGATACTTTTTTAGCCAACCCATCACTTCAAGTGGTAAAGGCAAAGCCACATGCTTAACCTTCTTTGGAACTGTTTTGTACTTTGTATCCACCTTTGCTTCAGCTCTGTTTTCAGGGTTGTCTCCGTACATAGTACGGACTGATCTGTGCGGTACAATCCATACGGTTTAGTATGAAAAAATAGGTACTTTTTGGCCACTCTCCTTTAAGTCTACAACTTTCTTTTTTTCTTTCTCCTTTCTTTTTTTTCTTCTTTCTTTCTTATTTCTCCCCCAAGCCTCTCTCTCAAGCTTCTCACATCCTCTTTTTCTCTCAAGGCTCTCCTCTCTCTCTCTCTCTCTCTCTAGCATTTTTCTCTCTCTTAACCATAGTTGTACTAGTACCACGTACGAAAGGTTTAATACTATACCATAGTTTTGTTAGAGATCATCGCCAGGCAGACAGACTGCCTGCACAGCAGTCTGCACAGTCGGACTGTGCAGTCGGACTGCCACGTGGCAGTCAGACTGCCTGCAGCCCAGTCGGCTGCATTTAATGCAGCCGCCGACCTGTCCTGGTTGCGCCCTATTTTTGGCGCCCTCTTTTTGCCCTGGTTGTTGGCTATTTATACCCGACGTTCCCAGCAGTCTATACACACTTCTCTGACGCAGATTACAGACCGGTGACGCGCAGATTCTGTCTCTGTTCACAGATTTCAGACAGCAGACAGTGCAGACTGCAGCAGACTTCGAGGTGGACAGTAGGTTGCATCGTCGAGGTGGAGACAAGCAGTCCAACGCACTGCGCCCGTGTATATCTTTGTATTCAGCATTCTTTATACAGCAGATCTTCATCGTCCACTGTCTCTTTCTCTCCCTTCTCTCTCTGCGTTCTCTCTCTCTCAGTCCTACGCTTCCGCACCGCTGCACTCTGACATGGTATCAGAGCCAGGTTATAAGGGCTGACTGAGCGCAGAATCGATCTGAAGAGGAGTTTCCATCGCGACACAAATTTGCGTTTTTTTGCGTTTAAGGGCAGACAGGAGGGCTGCGCCTTGGAACAAGGCTGAAACGAGTGTGGGCGCACAGGAAAGGAGTACAGGTGGTGGATTTGCTGCTGTTTACTGCTGTTTGACGCGGAGGAAGTTTGAGTTTTCAGTCTACAAGTGCAGGTTTTGCTTTTTCATCGCCTCCGGCGGGTGAAGAAGCTTCAGGACGCGGAAGAGCCTTAGCAGGCTGAGTTTTCCTAGTCAGAGGGGGCTGCTTTTGTGTTTGTGAAGGCATTGCAGGTGAAGATGTCTACAGAGATGGACTTGGAGTTCCAGGCGATTATGGACCGGAAGGTGCCTGTCTTACCAGCTCTTCCTACAGATCAGAAGCTCGACGGCGACAACTACCGCATTTGGCGCGTCATGATGTTGGCCATCCTTGAGTTCTATGACTTGGCGGAGTTGGTACAGGAGGAGATTGACCGGCCCTCGGTAAGAGATGAGTCCAAACTCTCTTCTGATGCTCGTGCGGAGTTGGCCAAGGCTCAGTCTCATTGGGACAAACTGAATGCCAGGATTCGATCCTTTCTCTTTCTATCATGCACTACAGCCGTGATCGCTCACATCGAGCACTTGACGGTGGCTCGGGAGATATGGCTGGAGCTTGATCAAATGTACAATCGGATGACCCTGATGAAGAGGGTTTCTTTGGAGGTACAGATGCGGACCTTGTCCGTCAATAAGTCTTCTTCGCTACGGGAACACATTAACAAGCTAAGGCAGCTACAGATGCAGGTTCAGAATGCGGGGAAGCCGATTTCCTCCGAAGACATGGCGATCACACTATTGTCCCAGTTGCCGCCACGATTCAGTACATTTTACTCTGCCCTTATTGCTTCGGGGCGAGAGTCTACTCTTCGCTGGGAAGAGTTGGTTCCTATGGTTTTGGACCAAGAGGAACAGTTAAAGGGATAGAATGCTTCCAAGTTGGAGGCGCTGACAGGTCAAGCCTCTCAGAAGAAGGGGAAGGACGAAAAGAAGAAGGGGGATAACAAGTCCAAGAAGGACAAGGACAAAGACTCCACATGCTATATTTGTGGAAAGATTGGCCATTGGAAGAAGGATTGCCCTGACAAAGACACGAAGGACACCAAGAAGAAGGACACTAAGGATTCTGGAGCGGTGGCTGCACCCTCATTAGCTGCATTTCTTCATCTAGTTGTCATTGAGGACGCTTCACCGAATGCTTCTGATGCTGCGATGACGGCTCCCCAAGCTCGAGAGTGGATTGTTGATAGTGGTGCCTCACGGCATATGACTCCTTCATCAGATGGTGTTGCCCAACTGCGACCTTCGCGTGGGCAAATTCTCATTGGAGACAGCTCTTCCGTTTCTGTTGTAGGTCGGGGTAAGATGCAGCTTATTCCGGATGGACGAGGTGGTACCCATACCTCAGAGGTTCTGCATGTTCCTGGATTAGGGTACCATCTCCTTTCAGTTCATAAGATTTGCTCCCTTGGTCTTTTGGTGGAGTTTGACAGTTCTACGGTGCGAGTCCTTGATCGTGGATTGAGGAAGGTTCTCTCATCCGGATATGAGGAGAACGGCATTTATAAACTAAAGTCTTCCACTGCCCTCTCTACTCTTCTTCTTACCTCACAGTCACAGTCAGAATTATGGCATGCTCGGTTTGGTCATCTGAACTATGACTATCTTCGGAGGGCGTCACGTGGACAACTTGTTCGAGGGTTGCCGGATATAGTGGTGAGCCAGCAGCCATGTGTCTTATGCATTCGGGGGAAGCAGCATAGGGATGCCATTCCCCATACAGCTTCGCGGCGGTCTACTTCACCGATGGAGCTAGTATCTACGGATCTATGTGGCCCTATGAGGAATGAGTCCTTGCGTGGGAGCTCGTACTTTATGCTGATCGTGGATGACTATAGCAGGATGACATGGGCCTACTTTTTGGCATTTAAGTCAGAAGCTTTCTCGCACTTCAAGGATTGGCTTCTCTTTGAGGAGAACCGATCAGGCCGGAAGTTGAAGACCTTGCGATTTGACAAGGGAGGTGAATTTGTGTCTAATGAGTTTGCTCGGTACTGTGCAGATAGAGGAATTCACCAGGAGTTTGCCAATACCAATACTCCTCAAGAAAATGGTATTCTTGAACGGAAGAACCGCAGTGTGATCGAGATGGCGTGCACCATGATGGAGCACTGACAGACCCCTCAGATTCTGTGGGCGGAGGCTGTAGCTACTGCAGTCCACATCCTCAATCGATCCCCTACTTTGGCCGTGGAAGGGATGACCCCATTTGAGGCTTATTTTGGGATGAAGCCAGATGTTTCTTACTTTCGGGTCTTTGGTGTGATGCCTATGTTCACATTCCCAAGGCTCACCGTGATAAATTTGAAGCGGCTTCCTGAAAACAGGTATTTGTTGGCTACAGCTCCCAGTCCCAAGGCTACCGACTGTATGATCCCGTGAAGCGGGATGTGTACACTAGCCGTGATGTGCGGTTTGTGGAGGTTCCGGCTACTTCAATGGGTGAGGAGCATCCCGTTCTTGGAGATCCAGGGGAGAGTTGGGCTCCTTCTACAGTTCCACTGGAGCCCGTGCCTTTTGATTATGATTCTGTTTCTGACACAGAGTCTACTGTTCCACCGGACACCTCTGAGGAGTTACCACTGGTGGATATACGAGAGTCTTTTGCTGATGGAGAACGACGAGGGGAGGTTCGGTCTCCTCCTCGCTGGGCCCGTGACACACTCCGTGATTCAGGGATCGAGGGGGTTCCTGAGGAGTGGGGACCGCAGGATGGTCCGCGGCGGTCACGGAGGCACTAGGCACACTCTACGGAGCTTGTTTGCTCCAACTATTGTTTGATGACCCGTGTTATGCAGGATCGAGAGCCCACCTTCGTGAAGGAGGCTTTACAGTCCGCACCATGGAAGAAAGCTATGGAAGCTGAGTTGGAGGCTATTGAGAGGAATGGCACTTGGTCACTCGTGCCCCGTCTCCCGAAGAAGAAGGTGATTGGAGTCAAGTGGGTCTTCAAGACCAAATACCTCAGTGATGGTACTTTGGATAAGCACAAGGCTCGCCTTGTTGCTAAAAGTTTTGCACAGCGCCCAGGTATTGACTGTCATGACACTTTTGCCCCCACAGCTCGTATGGTGACCATTAGAGCTGTTCTTGCTTTGGCTGGCCATAGGAGATGGCCTGTTTATCAGTTGGATGTGAAGTCGGCCTTCCTGAATGGTGATTTGAAGGAGGAGATCTATGTTGAGCAGCCTCCTGGCTTTGGTTCTTCAGATGGGAAAGTCTACAGGTTGAAGAAGGCCTTGTATGGCCTCAAGCAGGCTCCGCGTGCATGGAACGAGAAGATTGATTCGTTCCTCCAGTCTCAGTTGGGATATTGGCGGTCCAAGGCCGATCCGCAGCTGTATGTACACACTTCCGAGGATGGTTGTGTGCTGTTTGTATTATATGTTGATGATTTGATTGTCACAGGTGATGATGCACAGCAGGTCCAGGAGACGAAGTCAGCTTTACATCGGATGTTCGAGATGATGGATTTGGGTCTACTCCATTTCTTTTTGGGCCATGAGATTTATCAGTCTCAGAGGGGGATCTTTATCTCTCAACAGAGATATGTACAGGAGCTCTTGGTGTCTTTTGAGATGGAGGATTGTCGGGCCCTCTCTACTCCTATGGATCTGAACTGGAAGGCCACTTCCCATTCAGCTTCTCCTTTGGCGGATGCGTCCCGCTATCGACAGTTGATTGGGTCCTTGATTTGGCTTCTCAACACCAGGGTTGATCTATGTTTTGCTGTTGGGCTCTTGGCAGGGTTCATGAGTGAACCTAAGACGGTGCATTGGCAGGCTGCTCAGAGGATACTTCGGTATCTGAGGGGGACGTCTGATTTAGGGATTCATTACCCCGCAGGGACAGATGGGTCAGATCTTGTACTTGCAGGTTGGAGCGACTCGGATTGGGCCGGTGACGTAGACCACAGGCGGTCTACTACAGGTTACTGTTTTACTTTGGGTGCAGGTGTTATTTCATGGAGTAGCAAGAAGCAGCCCACGGTAGCCCTTTCGTCTACTGAGGCGGAGTATCGGGCCGCGTCTTCCACCACATGCGAGGTTGTGTGGCTTCGGAGATTATTGGAGGAGCTTGGGTGCCCCTAGACTCGTCCTACATTGCTGCGATGTGACAATGAGAGTTACATTGCCTTGGCAAGGAACCCTGTTTTTCATGCCCGGACGAAGCACATTGAAATCCAGTACCACTTCATCCGCGAAAAGCTTCTGGATGAGACCATCACTGTGGAGTATTGCAAGACGGAGGACAATCTTGCGGATTTGTTTACGAAGGCACTTCCTCAGGCTCTACTTCGGAGACATTCCAGATCCCTCAGGCTTCTGCCCTGCCCAGGCTCTGAGAGGGGGTGTTAGAGATCATCACCAGGTAGGCAGACTGCCTGCACAGCAGTCTGCACAGTCGGACTGCCACGTGGCAGTCCGACTGCCTGCAGCCCAGTCGGCTGCATTTAATGCAGCCGACCTGTCCTGGTTGCGCCCTATTTTTTGCGCCCTCTTTTTGCCCTGGTTGTTGGCTATTTATACCTGACGTTCCCAACAGTCTATACACACTTCTCTGACGCAGATTACAGACCGGTGACGCGCAGATTCTGTCTCTGTTCACAGATTTCAGGATTGCAGCAGACTTCGAGGTGGACAGCAGGTTGCATCGTTGAGGTGGAGACACGCAGTCCAGCGCACTGCGCCCGTGTATATCTTTGTATTCAGCATTCTTTATACAGCAGATCTTCATCGTCCACTGTCTCTTTCTCTCCCTTCTCTCTCTGCGTTCTCTCTCTCTCAGTCCTACGCTTCCGCACCGCTGCACTCTGACAAGTTTAGGTACCGTACCTTATGTATTAGTACCATAAGGTACCAACTTAATGGATACATCTTTCCTATTTGAACTGCACTTTGGGACGAGCTAAATACTCCTTATATTAATATGATTCTCCTGTGAGATTAGGTTATTTGAGATTCAAATAATTTCTCTCAACCTTCTCTCTCTCAAGCCCACACTTCTCTTATTTGTATGATCATGCATGTATGATGTATCCACTCCCATCTATATAGTTAGAAGTTATAGATAGCAGTATTGCATGTTGCGCATGCAGCATTAGGTTTTGGCATGTTACCCTCAAGTACTCATCTTATATACTCTAATAACATTGCTATTTAGACTTGAAATATCTATTCTATTATCTTTAGTCCAAAATAATCAAGTTATTATTTTTTCGTATTAATATCATACTGTACCTTATAAAATATTAAGGTACCATTTAGTATCGTATTTTATCGTATCGTACATTTCGTACCTGACAACTATGCTTGTTTTGCAGCCCATAACATTCATGCTCAACAAACTCTTAAATGACTTCATACATCTCTAAAGTGTCAACATAAATAACCTCTTTTTCTGCCCTATTTTCAGCATTAATTGCTGCAGAAATTTCAACCATTGTATCAACATCAACCAGCCTTGAAATACCTTCATTTGTAGCCATCAAACCATATGTCTTCAGCTCTTTTTCAGCCCATTTTGCATATTTTTTTTCAGCCTTGCACATGGCTGAAATATTCTTAAAATTGCCAAGACTACATGTTGTTCATTCTTGCAATCCAGACACAAACATAGTTTTCCCCTTTCATGGAGGCATAATTATCTTCCTAGAGGCACTGCCATAGCCTCCACTTACAACAATGCTGTCTAAAAACCATTAAACTCTCATGCATTAGGTGGCATGGGATTATCTGGCAGTCTATCCTGATTGCAAGGATGATTTACACAAATAGTGAAAAACTGTACTCCATTTGTATTGTCTTTACTCCGAACCTGAGCATATGAAGAACCATCATCCAAGGCTTTTGTTTCCAACCTTGATTTTGGAATATAGGGCTGTCCCAAAATCACCGGATAGCTATATGAATCCTACACAAAAAAATGATATTCATCCCTAACACTCTAATAATCACGGGTACATTTGGACAAGCCGCATAAAGATCCCTTGATGAATCGTTTGCTGTCCGCATGCCCCATCGCGGATCTATATCAATCGACCAATCTCCATTTTTATACAAGCTATGTGCCATAACATTGATTTTGAAACCATGATTCAAGAGAGCTATGCAAGGCGTCTCTCTTTCTTCCACTTTAACAATTGTCTCTATTGTAGCACGAGTCCAATGTGTTCATGAATATTGATTGCTTGGAATAAAATGAGTATCTTCTTCTTCATGTACTTGTTGATGGACATCCCCATTATATATAGCCTTCTCTCTATGCTTATTGCTGTTCATAAGACTATTTTCAGCTACAAGCTTGCTGTCTATACTTTCATTTAACCCATTTTCAACATCAGCCTGCTCCAAATTAGCATTACATGCATCATCATATTCCCTCTGAAGTTGTTTCTCTACGTCTTTGTCAACCTGCATTAATGCTTGGAAAACTTCACCATCAAAATGTCTTTTTCGTTTCAGCATATCAATGATTGCATCATGAAATTCACGCTTCGCGATTCCAAGAACTTCGCCAAGTGTGAATTCCACTCTACTGCCAATTATGCGATCTTCCAAGACCCTTTTAAGGTTTGTGGCAGTCTCAAGATCCGATTGTAACCTGTAATTGGGCTGCTTGCCTCTTTTTTTCCCTTCTTGTTTCTTCTCTTGAGATGCATCCTCCATAACATGCTCACGTATGGCTTTTTTAGCCTCTTTCTGCTACGCCATTTTACTTCATGTTATGCGTTTAGATGGGCTTGAAGAGCAAGGACTAGCAGTGTTCTCATCTCTTATTCTCTTTTCTTCCACAAGAGCTTCTTGATTATGAACCTCAGCTAAATAAGCTGTTGGAGCTCAGTTGGTAATGAGCAATAGTTCGAGGAGTGAGAGTGATGGAGAGCAAGTATGATTAGATTTGAGTGTACCAACAAATGTGTTGGTATACAAAGAATAAAATGTATTTATACTTAGGGCATATAAGGGTGCATTCACATGTACAACTGAATAATGTGTGTGTACTATACACCGAGGTGAAAACGGGCCTTTATTCCAACAACCTCCAACTTAAAGGTCTGAAGTGAACCTCTAACCAACTCCCACTAGGTGTATGCAATGCTCATACTGAGCTTTACTGAAACTTTTAGTGAGGACATTTGCAGGGGGGTTGCGTATTTTGATCTTGGTTAATGTGATTAGACCATCTTCCAAAATCTATCTAATAAAGTGATATCGCACATCTATATGCTTTGTGCGTGAATGATACATGGCATTCTTAGCCAGATACATAGCACTCTGACTATCACATCCCAATACTACAGTACCCATAGACATGCCGAGATCCTGTGCAAGTCTGCTCAACCATATAGCTTTCTTAGAAGCTTCAGTAGTTGATATGTATTCAGCTTCAGTAGTACTCAGTGCAACTATGTTCTGCAACCTGGAGCACCAAGAAACGGCCCCACAAGCAACTATAAAGACATACCCGTTGGTGGACCTACGAGTGTCCAAGTCACCTGCCATGTCTGCATCACAATAACCATGTAAACTAAGTGCACCCTGTCCATAGCAAATACACTTTCTTTGTATACCCTTTAGGTCTCGAAGAATTGACAACTTCCCAATATGTTTTGCCAGGATTTGACCTAACAACTCCCACTGTATGAGCAATGTCTAGACGAGTAGCAAACATAGCATACATAAGAGAGCCACAAGGCAATGCATAAGGGACTCCCTTCATGGCATTTACTTCCACGTCATCCTTTGGGTTGCTGGCTTTACTAAGCTTAAGATAAGGAGATAAGGGTACCCCAAAAGGCTTAGCTTCAGCTATGTTAAATCTGTCTAGTACCTTTTCAATGTACTTTTCTTGAGATAAAAACAACAATTTCTGCATTCTATCTTTGCAAATCCTCATGCTCAAAATATGCTTTGCATTCCCCAAATCTTTCATGGAGAAGGCTGATTTCAGCTGATTTTTGAGAGCATCCAAGCTAGTCTTTATTTTCTCAGCTAGCAACATATCATCCACATACAAAACAAGTTTGATGGGGTTGCCATCTGTATTCTTTTTCATGTACAAACAATGATCTGCATGGCTGCATGTAAACCCATGGGATAGCATAAAAGAGTCAAACTTTTTGTACCATTGTCGTGGTGCTTGCTTCAGCCCATATAGATTGCGTTTTAGTTTACACATCATCTGCTATTTTCCAGGAACTACAAAGCCTTAAGGCTGTTTCATGTAAATTTCCTCATCAATGTCATTATGCAGGAAAGCTGTTTTTACATCCATTTGGTACAGATCTAAGTCCAATACAACAGTGAGAGCAAAAAGCACACGTAGTGTGGTCATCTTCACAATAGGTGAGAAGACCCCTTGGAAGTCAACCCCTTCCTTCTGTGCATACCCTTTAGCAACCAGTCTTGCCTTGGACTTGGGTTTCCCATCAACTGTCTTTACTTTGTAAATCCATTTGTTTGAAAGAGTCTTCTTTCCTTTGGGCAACAACACAAGATCCCAAGTATCATTAGCATACAAAGATTTAATCTCTTCCTGCATATTCCACAATGAGGTCTAGTCCGCATATCTTGCTCACCGAGAGTAATTGGTAGCCAAGACTAGGACATGTAAGATCTCTAGTGTGTGACCACCATCATGTCCATCAGGAATAACTTGGATCTCAGTGATACTGTGTATTGAGATGGAAGAACAGTCTCCAATAAGAATATACCCTTGCATTGGACGCAAGTGGGCAATAGCTTCCTTGGGTGGAGTGATGTGGCAAGAAGTGCCACTAGGTAGAACTAGGACCTTGCGGTTTGTAAGGGCTTGGAACTCCATGTCAACTTCAGAAGACATCTCATTTTGCCTTGGAAGAACTTCGCACGTGCTGATAGCCCTCCTATGACTCTGAAAAGGGAGCTGATGAGGACTTTCTTTTGTGTATTCATTGAATAAACTTTACTATTGAAGGTAGTAGAACCTCAAATCTGCTCCGAAAGTCCCAACACATAGCTATTTCACGGTTTTCCAGCTGTTCTTGCACAAACAAACAACAAGCAAGCTTCTGTTTACATGCCTCTCCATATTGATGTGCAGCCCTCTTGCTCGCACCCATATGCTGAAAACATAGCTTTTGCGTCATGACAAATCCTCCTCTTGACATCCACACTTGATTAGCCCCGAACCTGCTCTAATACCATGTCAGAGTACGACGATGCGGAAGCGTATGCACGGGCTGATTGAAGATGCTGAACACAGAGAGAAGAGAGAAAGAGACAGTAGAACACTGAAAATGATGAACACTGAATGCCGAGAAAGAGACAGTAGAACACTGAAAATGATGAACACTGAATGCCGAATAAACAAGGAAGAACTGAGTACAAGAGGCTGTGTGCATGTCACACTTGGAGAACCTCACAAAATGCATATACCACTAACTGATACAGTTGGCCAAAAAAAGGGACAGCAGATGATACAGTTGGCCAGTCCAGGCCGACTGTATCAGTTAGGCAAGAAAAAGGGAAAGGAGATGATACAGTCAGCCAGCCCAGGTTGGTCCAACTAGGCAAGCTTGGTTGCCCCTGCCACATGACAGTCAGGCCAACTGCCTTGCTCATGAACTGACTTGCTGCCCGACTCCTCCCCTGCAAGACTGCTTGCTGCCCATGCAGACCTGCCTGACCGGATGGTGCTGCCCAATCTGGTGTCTGCCTTGCTTATGCTGCCCATCTAACCTCCTCGCCCATCTAGGATGTGCATACTCTAACAGAAGAATCGCAAATCCCTCTGGTTGCCACACTGAGGCAAGCAGTATCCACCTCCTTCACCCAAGTGTAGAGAAGCTTCCCGGCTCACTTGCCATTGAACATTGGTATGGTTAATTTCTTTGCCATGGCTGCCTATCATCCTCAGTGAGATAGATGCAAAGACCCATTGAATGGGTAAGGATAGACACAGAAGATGGGCAGTAACACTCGGGTGGTGTGAATTGCCCCATCGAGAAAGAAGTGGCTGAAATTAGTAGGGGTGCGTTTGCTCTTCTGCTCAGCTTGTTCCAATCCTTGTAAACTTGGTGGTGTTGTGCTGGCATGAAATGGAGTTTTTCAGCTTAATGTGAAATTTAAGAAAAGAAGGCCCATCAAAGGGGGCTACTCCAAAGAAGATATCCATCACCTCAGTGATCCTTGTGGGCTGTTGGGCTGTCCTTCATGACCCCCTTGGTATGATGCCTAGGCCTTTTTGGGGCAGGACCTATTGGTTCTTCAGCTCACCACTTAGCCTGTTGTTGAGAGACAATGAAAAAAAAAAGGCTAGTTGCCCCCTTGTGTCTTCTCTTCATTCTTACACACCATTCTCTCATTGAGCATTTATCAAACTGTGTTATATTGTGGGGGTTGTTCACTTTGTGCCTTCTTTGTTTGCCCTAGCATTTCATTACAGCTGCAACTACATGGCATCTCTAGAAGAGTTACAGGACTATGAAAAGCAAAGATGTGCTAACTGGCCAGGCTTGTTGCACCCTCAAAGGTGAAAATGCAGCAGAATCTTGCAAGCAAGAGAGGCTGGAATCACCACCCACCTCTCCCAGTGCAGGCCTAAACTAGCCTTTCCACTCGATCCACAGCCATACATGACTTCAAAACAGTGCCTGTTAAGTAGCTAGGAGAAAGCACAACGGCATGAGCAAATCTTCACAATGGACAAGTCTTCTGTAGGCACAGGTAATGCACCTATGACCGATGGAGATTGGAATTGAAGCTCTAATAACCATGTGGGATGCCTGGATGGTAATGTTCGAGACGCATAGAGAAGTAAATGAGCAATGAGGGAATTGTACTAGTTGAACCAAAGAAAGTTTATTAGTGATCATGCTCTCAAGTGCAATCAAGCACAATCGAATTGTTAGACCAATGAGAAAGACCAACAAAAGGGTAGAACTCTCAGCTGTCCATTGAGACTAAGAAGACTTCCTAACAAATCAATATGCATGCATACTAGTAAAGGCATTGGACATTGAATTCAAGATATTACTTCATGGAAGCACGAACGAGTATCTTTAATTGATCAAGATCCAAGTGCAGCACCATAGTTTAGAAAAATAGCATGCTGTTACCTCATACCATTACTCCACTACAGAGATGAGCATGAGTTGATCAATATCAAGGTGCATCATGCCAGTTTAGCAAAAAGGCATGCTGTTACATTTCTGAATTACTCCATTACAAACATGAGCATGGGCCTGGCCTGCCCATTGTTCCAACAGGTTGAAGTTTTAAATGCATATACATTTATTGAAACATATGCTGAAGTTAAGGTTAGGAGGCTGTCAAACTCCTTTGCAGCCGTAAATGAATTTCTAGGGATGGTTACATTTGTGTTTGTCAACTCAAGGACCTGTTTATGAGCCTGTGTGCAGAATTGTCATTTTTATCAGCCCATGTGAAGTTTCACAATTACAAAGAGAACTTGGTTGCTGTTTTTCATTGAAGCAAAATTCATCCTTGTTGTATAAACCTCCTGTTGCAGAGGAAGCAAAGGTATAGAGACAGAGCACAGGAACGCAGGAATCTTTATGGTGGGTATGGAGTAGGGCTAGGACAGAAGCTGGGATCTGAAATTGAGAGTTGTACAACAAGTGACAGTGGTAAGAAACAAGCAGAAGATGGATCAGCTTTTGCAAAGCGAATGCTTGAGAAAATGGGATGGCAAGAGGTTCGGATAACTCTCCCTTTCTTCGTTCTTAGGCTATATCTACTTCAGGAGCTAGTATGGTTTGCATAATTTTGATGCTTACTATACCCTTTGGTTGGAGACTCGTAGTCAAAGTTAAACTCGTCTTTAGTCCAGGGCCTTGTGTACCATGGTAAAAACTGGAAAAACAGAGGGGATAATAATTCTCTTCAAGGACGAGACAATTACAGTAATTATGAAATTTAGATTATGTAATTATGTCCAAGCTATATTTCCCTCTCACCCTTGTGCTCTTTTAATTGCAGGGAGAAAGCTTAGGGAGGAAAAAAGATGGTATTGTAGAGCCCATAATAGCAACCCAAAACCGTAATCGTGCTGGTATTGGCTGGGCAACATCCTCCACTGATTAAGCTGTACATTAGCATTTTATGTAATTATGCAAGCCTGCTGTAAAGCCTACGAGGTTGGTGTAACGAGTGAGATCACACTGAGAGCAGAAGGGAGTTTGGGTCATGGTAAGAGAGAGAGAGAGAGAGAGAGAGAGAGAGAGAGAGAGAGAGAGATTAATATCTTCAAAGGGCCAATGTAGCCTATGAGATAAAGTACATCTACGTCCAATGTCATCTCATCATCAAAGTGAAGGAAAATGTATCCTAGTATAAGGCTTACATCTAGAATATAAAGTTCTCTGTGTAGTGTATGTGGGGTTTGATCCAAGTCCTCTAGAGGGAGAGGCAGTTGTGGATCCAAGTTCTCTCAATCTCAACTCTCAAGACATCAGCTCTACTTAGGCTATAATCAAAGGGTGGAAATCAATTAACGTCCAAGCTCATCCAAGTTGTTGTCTGTGAGTATCGACATTCCCTCTCACCTAGCTTTGCTAGTTGTCTAGAGGAAGTCAATTCTGGTCTGGGATATTAGTGCTTGGGGGAGCTACCATATCATGTGTAAGTCACTGCTCTAAACAGTGTCCCCACAACCATAGGTGTTGCCCTCAACTTTTGCTCTAATGATAGGGGCTGGGTTGGAGGGCTTACTCCTAATCATGTGTGATATCATCATTGTTAATGGTCTCTTTACATAGTTGTGGTCATCACAATGGTCTCTCTTTGGGTTGGTTCGGTCAGCGAGTAGTGATATTGGTTGCAATCCCAAACCTTAGCTCCATACAGAAGAGTAGGTGTGACTAGAGTATCGAATAACCATAAATTCATGTGACGGTCTTGAAATTGTATGTGGGTGTACTAGCTCTCAAGGGCCCCCAGGGCTTCATAGCCTCATGCTAGCTGGGCCTTAGTTGCCCCCTCAATAAAAATATCGGGCCAAAGAAAGTGACTCCGGAGTATACATTTTCTCTCACATGCTTCATTACGTCTTCTCCAAATGAGAATTGATACATAGATTAGATCATCCATGTTGCACAAATGTTGAATAACATTTTCCAAGATTCATTGTGGAATCTTTATCTTTGCAAAAGTATATAGTGCATTCAAGTGATATTGCAAGCCCATTTGTGAGTTTGAAATGAGTACAATATAATCAATATATAATAGTGCTTGTATGGACACTCTGATGAGTATGACATGTGTGCATACAATAATATCAAAATGAACACTCTACGCTAGCTCCACCTCCACCTCTCCTATTAATGTAGTTAGACACCTTGTCTATGTATAGTCCAAATAATGCGGGTGAAAGCAAGCATCCCTATTTTATAAGGGGATGTCAATCCTCTTAGACATCCCTCTAGATGTGTGCATATGTTAAATCAGTATCTTGTACAATGTATAGATGTCCCATTACATACCCTTTGGCATTCCAATGTCCTTGCAATCTTTGCATGAAATGTACTTGGAGGTATTATATCAAATGCATCAAATGTGCTTGAGGTACTTTATTAATAAATGCACAAAACATGCTTGAGACACTATCAAAAATCTACAAAGCAACAATAAAAATCTAAATGCTTGAGGTATTCTCCATGCATCTAGAATAGATATCTCTTTTGCCACCATTGTTTCATTAAGGTTATTGCATCTTTTTATGGAGTCTCTTTCAGTCCATTCTACTATACAAATTCAGAGTGCTTGAGTCTTTCGTCTTGCTTGTTTTATGGTGGCATTCATATCTTCTACTTTGTTTATGTGCCCTCTGTTTTTTTTGGTGACCTATCTACTGAGCATTTTCTTTAGTGATGTGTTCCATTGTTTTCATCTTCTTTCTTTCCTCTTCAAGTACATCAACCTATACTGTATGTTCTTCTTAAGGCATTCCATCTCTTTTTCCAATTCAATTGCTACCGATGATGGCTTTTGTGTATCAAGTATTTCAAGTTTTTTCATATGCGCTATATTTCTTGCAAGCATCTAGTTGAGATTTTAACTCAATAATTTATTTGTTTTGGTTGTCATGCATGTGTCAATGTGCTTTCTCAATGTTTCCATTTCATTTTTTCAAGCTATATCCAATTTCACCATATTATCTACCATTTTAACTTGTAATTTTACTTTTATTTCACTATATTTTACATTTTTCACGCACTAATGCTTGCTTTCATGTATGGTTTTATCTCATGCAATATCTTATCATGGGTTGTTGTCATTTTTTTAATCTTAGCTCTTACGAGAGATCTCATGTTTTCCATACTTCCATGCATGTTGTTGGGGAGATCACTCATAAGTATATGTATGTATCATGCGGGTTTAACATAAGGAATTTTAAAAATATCATTTTTATACATTTTTATATACAGAAAAACTCAATATAAAGGTGTTATTTACAAATTAAATAGAAAAGGGTTATGTTTTATTAAGGAAAAAATAATAAATAAGGATATTTATAAATAGATCTTGTACGCACGTGATACAAAGAATATACATATATTGAGATTCTCAGGTACACATTGCCCATATCCCTTATGCATGTCTTCAAACGTTTGGTGCTCGTGGGTGTGAGTGTATTATGTCTGTATCTTTGGAAGAGCTTTGTTGGGGTTTAAAAGGGTTGTTCTTTCATTGAGATGTTATCTATTTTTCCTAGAAATGCCATTTACCCATATTTGCAAAATATGGTGTTCCTATTACAAATGCATTCACAAATATTAGTCTCATTGAATTTTTGTATGCAACGCATGCTATTGTGTTTCAACAATATAATTTGAACCAAGCCTAAAATAAAGACATAATAGTCTAAAACAATGTATGCATGCTCACTCTTGTGTTTCAATAATATAATTTCAGCCAAGATTAAAACAAAGATGTAACATTCTAAAATGGCGTCACAACCTTTTTATTATTGTATCATTCTAGCATGATAGTAATTTTAGCTTAACAATCTCTCATTGTATCACCAAAGTTGTAGCTTGTTTAACGTAACCAAATTCAATTTAAGATACATACTATGAGTGAAATGTATTAGAGGCAATGCTTGCCCAATGTGATTGTCTTTGCAATCACTACAATGTATTAAAGAAAATGTCTATATATTAGGGACATATTAGAGTCATGTGCTTCTTGCACACTTGCAACATATCAATCCAAGGTTAACATTTGTGCTTTCTCTAACATCTTACGATTCTCTACGGTTGTATCATGTCATTCACACACACAAATGAGAGAGAGAGAGAGAGAGAGAGAGAGAGAGAGAGAGAGAGAGAGAGAGAGAGAGATGCATTGAAGTTGGAAGGTGTGTAGGACAAAGAGGCACACATAAAGGTTTTAATTACAATCGATTTTGGGGTACCATTATTCTGAACATCCTTAATGGTCTTCATCATCAAGTTTCTATTGTATTTTTTCATGCTATCCTCGAAGGCCTCCTTAACATGCATAGAATCTACTATTCTTTTGGAATGTAGCTCCATTAACTATTGCAAAGGTAGTGTCTATTATATTGAGGTTATACCTTGCTCATCTATCTCCTTCCTTGTTTCAATTTCCTTCTATGATTCCTCTTGCACTTTGGTTGTTATTTCCTTGATTTTCATATTCAATCATCTTATTAGTCGTAAGCCACTTTTGTTGTCATACCTTTTCCTTTAGCTTCACCAAGTTTGTAAGCACATTAGCAAGTGAGTCTCTCAAAACACTCTTAAGCTTCCAAGTTGCAAATTTGTTGATGCAAGCATTCCTCTCATGGACTTGGATGTGATGCTAGGATCACTGAAGAAGTCTTGGGGTACATCTTGTTGTTAGGGAAAGAGCTTAAGTCAAAACATCATCCCTAGGCATTATCCTTGTACTAGTGGGAGGAGGTGGTTAGGGAGATTAGAAATGAATCAATGCTCTACATTAAAACATATCTTTAAATAAAAAGGGGGGAATCTTGAGAGAAGGGGGGAGGAGACAAAGGAGGGGGAGACAAAACAAATGCATAAACAAACATGGATATGGTAGTTTCAATGGGCTATTACAATGACTACAAAGAAGCTATTTGTTGTGATAGATCGATGGAGAGATTGTTGGATATGATGGGTTTTTCCATACTCTAATAGTTGATTTACAGTCCCAAAGAAGAATGGGGCATTGCAATTTATACAAGATATGCAGGCAATCAACAAGGTCACAACAAGGAATGTAGATGTAGGGCCTATTGTATATAAGTTTGCAAAAGCCTTTATTGGCAAGTCTATTTATTCCATCAGGGATTTATACTTTGGCTATGATCAATTTCAACTTGTATTAGAGAGCTGAGATATCACTACTATGAAAACACCACTTGCCTTGGTGTGCACATGTATCCTTTCACAAGGAGTGACTAACTTAGTTTTCCACATGATGAATATGATGTATAAGGTCTTGAGAGACTATATCCCATAGCTCACAATTTCCAATCTTGACAATGTCCATATTAAGGGTTGTGAAGTACATGAAAAGGGTTTGAAGTACATGAGGAGTTGGATGACAAGGGTTGCAAGATGTTTGTTAGTGACCATATAATTGATTGCAAGAAGATTTTGACTTGGTTAGAGGAAGTGCATCTCACTTTATCGCATGAAAAATGTGTCTTTGGTATTGAGCAGATGCTAATTGTAGGGCATTGTGTGGCCTCTATGGTCAAAAGCCTTCACTAGTTAAGATTGATGGGATTAGCATAACGTAGGAGGTATGTTCCAATGTGTCAAAAGTTAGGAGGTTTTTGGGCACATGCATTTTCTATTTGATATGGATCCCTCATTTTGTGCGTGTGATTGAAAGTTTTTATCAATTATTAAGGGGAAAAAGTTTCATTAGGGAAGGTGGTATACAAAGGCTGTTTGAAAGCTAAAGAAATTGTTGAATTTTTGCACTAACCTTGAAGAAGGCAGATTATTCGGATTGAATGTCTATCATCCTCATTGTCAATACAAGCCCTATTGGTAATGGATGGGTAGTGGGACAAGATGATGATGTAGGGAATATATATGCTATTAGATTCGGAGCAAAGGTATTGAATGAGATATGCGATAGATTTAGGAATACCCTAATAGCAATAACCTATCCATACCCAATAGAAAAGGCTACTCAAGTCCCACCATGACTACTAAGGATGGCATGTCCACCATTAACTTTTGATGAATCTTGGGGATTTGAGTCACATCTAGAAGAATCTAATAAGGAGCCACACCCTAAATCACAAACAAGAGAAGTATCCAATACCACACAAGTAGAGCTAGAGACATTTGCCTATGCCTAAGAGTAGTATGTAAGGGCTCAACCACAAAGAGCAATAAGCTTACCAAGTTTTCCATCTCTAAACTCCTCAATGAAGTAGATATATTTGTTAAACATTACTTATAGCCCTTGATCAACCATTTGATCAATTTGATCAATTGAAGCTAAACCTTACTTACAGCCCTTGATCAGCCATTTGATCAATTGAAGCTAAATTTTTAGTGATAGTAGGCACATACAAACATCCCCAAGCTTATTCTCTGTCCTATCTCTAGTCATCAAAGGAACATTGCCAATTTGAGTAATCTTATGCAATGTATCATTTGCTGTAACCACATATTATTCGCTCTACATTTGTTGCTTTCTACCAAACCATTTTGCATAATGTGATATATGTTTTGTAGCTCCTTCTAAATCCAAAAACTAGTCATCCTTTCTAGGGGGATGTGTCGTACTGCCAAGTACATGCTCCATAGTAGCAAAGAGATGACCTTTAGGTGATGAACCACCTCAAGAACCATAGCCACCACCACTGTAGCCACATGCATAGTGCCCAAACTAGGTCCTTCCTTGATCCCTAGACATAACATTCTGCTTATGATAGTACTCCCTCTCAAAGTGACTAAATTTCCCACAATAATGACATACACCATGTCTCTGTGGACTAGAATGTCCTCTACCTCTAGACTAGGATCTCCTCTTATCTCTAAGTATAAAATCACTACGTCAAAAAGAGTTATGACCACATGTATAGCTATCTGCACGGCCATATGAAGATCTCGTAGCTCTAAAGGAGCTACCACAGCCTCTTTGATGATAAAATATAGTATTCTGACTTGTATTCTTCCCATTGTTAGATGCATTTAAGTCCCAATTTAATTTATTATGTAAGAGTAGCAAAGTAATCAACTCCTCAAAGTTAGGTATAGATCCACCTCTCATAGAAATGGAGGTGTCAAGGGACTTGTATGTAGATTCAAGTCCAATCAAGGTAATGGATACCAAATCATCACCATCAACTGGTGCATTGATTGAAGCAAGATCCTTTGCAATCTGCTTTATTTCTACAACATAGTCACTAATGCTTTAATTCCCATACCATGAACCATGCAATCTTTGCTTTAGCTATATCTTTCTTGCCTCTATGAAAGTGCCATACATTTTCTCAATGATCTCCCAAGCATCTTTGCATATACTAGCCTTCTTGATGTGCAAAATCAATGTCTGTAAGATGCATATAGATATCTAGTGTTGAAAAGCCCAAGGATACCATCGAATCTACCAAGAGAACATGCATCATGGTGGCATCTACAATGCATGTGCCCTCAAAAACTTGCAAGAAACATCATTCCTCTCACCAAGAAGCCATGCTAACACACACAAGAATGTGGCATACAAGACATATGGCCATCATCTTCGTCCTCACTCTCTCCTTCCATGGATGAAAAGAGACAAGAAAGCACAAGAAAGGAAAGAGAGGAAAAGTTGTGCCAATGCAAGAGAGAAGAGAAGATACGTGCAAGTAGAAGATAAAGAAGAGAGAAAAGGAGGTTGCAACCATCTCTCTCAACCACTTTCCCCCCAAATCACAGGACTCCTCATGTATTTCTATGGAATATTTATCTTACACGATTTTTTTCTTGAAACCTTAGAACAAGAAGGTTTGATTATTGAAAATAAAACATCTCAGCCTTTCAAATGGAAAAAGTGACACACACATATTTCAAGGCCATGATTTTATAATTTTTAGTCATGCCTTTTACAATGCTTATCTCAAAATTTTGCAATGAAGTTACAAGGTTAAATTATCGAACTTCATAAGATTTGTCGATGAAGATCATACTTGTGTGCCTAAATTTTCACAAATTTGGGGGTTATAATTCATGTTCTTCCATTCTTGTGAGCGTCCTCACGAACACTTTGAAAAGACATTTTGCTTTGGGATAAGTACCTTATGTTGATGAAGAAACTATAACTCTTCACATCACATCACATTGCTTTGGACCACCTCAACTGGTACCGGTCCAAAGACACCATACTTCTTCACACTTCACACTTCACACTTCACACTTCACACTTCCACTTTCAACTTCAAATCTCATTTTGAACTTTTTCTTCACACCAACATCTCAAAAAATCTTTCACTTTGACTTTAAAAGAGTACCAGACAAAACACCATCCAAAAGAACACAAGCATGCCCACAATCTTTCAAAAGAAAGTCATGTGAACTACCACCTTGAAGCACATTGCCCACTGATCCATGGGAAAGACCATGGATTAATTTCCCCACAAAATATTGATATTGTAGCACACCCTCGCAGAGGATCGAACTTGAAGAGCTCCACTCGGTTGATGTATTTGTGTGTGTTTGATACAAAAGGAAAGAAGGGTGGTTTGATTTGAGAAAAAATATACCATCCTAGTGCTATTTTGATTCTTGTGTGAGGAATTAAGGCTTGTGAATGACATTAAAAAAACTAGTTGATAAGGACATGTGAAAAAATCGGAGAGGCATTGGTTTTTCTATTTTAAAGGTTAAAACATTAAGGATCTAATTTTTAATAGATGTTATGACCGGTCAAAGAAATGCCATGTGTGCAAAGGAATAAGGAAAAGATCTGGAGTTGGAGAGGCTGTTGTCATCCTCGTCGTCTTCTTGTAGGAGATGGAAGCATAGAGGAAGGGACATTAGAAGAGGCACGAATGAGAAGGCAGTGATTGTAGTAGTCATCGCCATGTAAATATGGAGTATAGGGGAGAGAAGATAGAGTTTGGTGCCATGTGACAGGATGGGAGAGGCATAGATTTGCTCGAAAGAACTTGAGTATGAAGAGCTATGACAGCCAGTTTATCTTCTTATCCTTCTTCTTCATCTTCACTATTTTCTTCTTCATCCAAGCATGTCTTCATGTCTGATGGCAGTGTTGTCAAATTCTTCTTCCTCATATTCGAAATCCAGAGTGTAGTCCAGACCAATCATTCGTGTCATTTGTTGGCCTTTCTCTTCATCAAGTGATTTCATTGTACCCTCAACATCCATTCAATCCCCAACACCAGAATCTCCTCCCCCATCGTTGTCATCATCATCATCATCATCTTCCAATGCACAATCTCTCAATCCATGATGAAGAAGGCTCCACCTTGGCCCAATCTATGAGTCCCCTGATCCACAAGAAGCTTGAAATTTCATATAGGAAATGGAGAAGTGGAGCATCAGGCAAGGATGTGACTCAGTAGAGAGAAAAGGAGAAAACAAGGGAAATGACTAGTTTGAGGCATGGCAGATTCTTGAAGATGAGGGTAGATGAAGAAGAAAGGGTGTGCGTAGATTAGTTCTTCTCTTTACCTCCATCTCCTCCAATACACACATTTGATACAAAGCTTTTTCTTTCAATCTTGTCTTGAAGAAAACCAATCTTCTCTCCAATCCACCAAGCATTCGTTGAATATTGAGCATGAGGCTCAAAAATATTGGCTTGAAATATTGTTCCATGCCCTTCTTCTTTTGGATGAAATGATAGATCAATTTCCATCAGCCTCTTCTCGCAAATCTTGGAGTAGACATGAGTACACCCTTGGCAGGATTGCGTTGTAGGAACCTAGCACAAAGGCAAACCTCGTGCTGCTAGATCCATTATTTTCAAATAAACCGCATCCTGAATGTTATGCATAAAGAGAATAATCAGAATTTGTATTATTTCAGCGTTTAAACTATTGTATAACATCATCCTCCCTCTCACCATTTAAATTTTGCTGCGATGCATAGGTGTAGAGGATTTTTATGTCATTTTCTGTATGTAAAGGCAATAAATACGCACTTTAACACAAAGGATAAGGGCCAAACTGAGGCTTAACCTCATGCTTCAGCCCTGCCAGACATTCACATACATAGATCTTATTTTTTTATTTTTTCTGAACGCAAGAAACTCATTTTTTTCAAATTTTCTCTATTTTTCTTATTTATTTTTAATAAAAATAGATATTTTCTAGTTTTTTTATGATGACTGATCATTGGAATTGAAACTCAGTATTTTCTCTTATTTTATCCCATGTACACTCATTTTTTCCCACTCAAAATCAAAGAAACTATCAATTTTCATAAAAAATTTGTGTTTTTTCGGGTTTTGAAAATTTATAATTGCTGTAAATCAATATGGGTTCTGCATAATAGTGATTGCAACCCTCAAACATAATGTAAGGAACATTCAAATAAAATTTCAGCCCATGCGCACACCATTTAGACCATGAACGATAAAAAATAAGCAAAATTCTTTCATAAAATAGAGCATACTGCCTTTTTTGCATGTTTCGGGTTTTTTGAATATTTAATTGGCATTGTGTATCAACCAACCAACCATGGATTTTAGCATAGATATTCAGCCTTTAGCCTCCTCAGCCTCTTGGAACAATCTGGTGCCTCCCGGACAAGCATCCATCTCCCGATTCTC
This sequence comes from Lygodium microphyllum, assembly GCF_053477565.2. NCBI lineage: Eukaryota > Viridiplantae > Streptophyta > Polypodiopsida > Schizaeales > Lygodiaceae > Lygodium > Lygodium microphyllum. The sequence goes on from NC_141135.1 coordinate 183,069,190, forward strand.
TTCTTGATTCTTGCCACATGAAGTGCCTCTATGGAGGAGAGAGAAGGGGGAGAGAGAAAGACTGAATACTGATCTCCACAACCAAGCAACCATTTGACGCACGGTCTGGAGCGATGAGGAGTGAAGATTGAATGTAGTTCAGCCATTCGGTTAGTTGGGGGGATTGCTTGTAGGCCCCATAGCCCATCTCTCCATCCAATTAAAAAAATGGCACCTTCATTCAATTTGTGCGCAAAAAAACGGAACCCCCACCCCCCCACCCCAAACCCCCCAAAAAGATTTTGAGTTTAGTTGGGGCTCCAAAGGGAGCCCCCAAAAGTCATGACTTTTGGGACTTTTAAAGTCCATTCCCACTTGACCTTGGGTCTTGGCCTCCTGTCCGGCCTATCTCCCGCATCTGGAGTCCGAATTGAAGTCTGAAAAATCCTGGGAGTTCGTCTTGAAGTCCTCCACTATCGGGCATCTCCCAGGGTCTTGTCTAACACGCTAAAAAATTATGAAAATTCACCAACTGTCGTCTAGTCGCTTTTTAAAGCAATTTCGGACATTGTCGCTTAAAATCGTACTGATTGCAACCGCCGCCTTTGACAAAGTCTATTTTTTTTTCCAAAATTTGGAAATTTTGGCTATTTTTAAGCACTTCTTGGCATAAAAAATCATTTGTCATTGGTGACCACGGGATAGGGCGACTCAACCCGTCGAATCGCACGAACAGATCTAAACATAAACACAACCACAAAGAGCATTAAGCTGATACAAAATAGATACACAACAAAACACATCATAGATCTCACTCTACCCCTTGACAAAACCAAGGCGTGAAATCCACGAGGAGTAGACCTAGCATAATCTAACAGAAAGTCTAAAGCTAGTCATTAACCAACTGCTATAACAAAGCCGAGCTAAAAAGAACTACCAAAGAGGTTATCCTAAGTGGTAGTTTGAACTACCTACCTAACTAAGAACAACTCAACTAGGAACTTCTACTAGGCGAGAACTCCTATAGCACGATTAACAAATATTATCTTTTAGCACATTGGATCTTTTAGCCTCTTATTTTCCATACTTGGGCGTGTAAAAAGGAGGGAGCTGAGCGTAGTGAACCAAGGAGAATAGGGCATTGGCCTCAGGTCCTGTCTCAGTACCCAAGAACCTATGAAGCCCTCGCAAGGCGACACTAAATCCTTTTCTAATGCTCACTTTTATTTTTGCTCCAACCTTCGTGTATTCTTTGTTTTTCAGCTAGATGCCACACCTCGGAAGACAAGGTATCGGCCTCGGGTGTTGTCTCATCCCCAAGAACCTACTAGGCCTTCGCAAGGCAATAAACAATAGCTCAAGGATTTTTCTTTCTTTCCTTTCCTAATTTTATAGGGGTTAGAACCCCTTTTTACACACCTCCGTATATCCATATATTGTCTTTTAGATATTTAGGGTTTTGCCTCTTTCCATCATTATTTTAGTAGGCTTCTCTAACTGCCTTACAACTAACAGGAACTCCTAGAACGGACACCTAGCAACAGAACATGATCACTAGAATTGCCTTCTAAAATAGGTCTTTTAATGCATGACAGTGCCTTTGCAAGAGGCAATGACTATTTAGAACTCCCCCAAATATACATAGCCTAAACCTTAGACTTCATGCCTTGAGTGCCGGTTCCCAACAAACAAAAGAAAGTAACCCCTACACACACATATATCATTAATTTCTTAAGAAAAAAGACTTGAAAAGGGGACAAAATCACTTGGAATGGCCACAAGAAGCTTCTTCGCAGCGAAGGCTCCCTCCAGCGACTTCGTCAACCTATATGATGCAATCACTATAACAAAAAAACTATTAACTCTACCTGCACCAAACAAACATGGGGCCCTCTTGGCCTAAAGAAATGGCACATTTCACTAAAAACTAGCTGGCCATCTTGGCCTAAAGAAATCAGACATGACACGACAAAACTAATTGGCCCTCCTGGCCTAAGGAAATAGATCATTAAAACCTTAAAACAACTGGCCCTCTTGGCCTAAAGAAACCAAGCAAACCAGCTCATATAGATCCCTCCTTGGAAGAAGGCAGATATACGAAAATACGCTCCATTGCAAGGGGCAAAATATGGCTCTTAGCCCAAAACTAAATGCATGAAGTTGTGACCCATACCTCCTGCATATATAGCAAGAGGCGTACACATAACATGTCGTGTGATCAATCTATGGGTCCATGATAATAGTGGTTGATGGGTCTCGGCCACTCTTTGCATTACCCATATCAACCATCGCCTGCCATATAACGCGTGGTTTGATAACATTCTCCACAAGCGACTAGGTCTCGTCTCATTGTCAATAACATCATCTGGACTAGGACTACAGTTGAAGAAGAGGTCCTCTTCATAAGCAAAATTGGCTAAGGAATCCGCAAATTGATTCCAATAACGTGGAATGAGCTGAAGAGATACACTCTCAAATTCATCAAGTAGGGTTATAGCAGTTTGATGATACATAATAAGAATGGGATTTCAGACTGTATATGTCCCATTGAGTTGATTTAAGATTAGCTGGGAATCCCCCTTTACCAACAACCGTCGAATACCACCTTTCTTGGCAATATTTAGTCCCATAGTCAAGGCTTTATACTCTACCATGTTGTTAGTGAATCCTACCCCGAGATAAACAACTAATTTCATTGCAACCCTACGTCGGGGGATCTCGGATAACTATTCCAATATTCCCTTTTTTATTAGGCCCCCGGGACGCTCCATCAAAGTATAACGTGTACGTCCACAAAGGGTTTACATAGCCAACCATCAAGAACTCCCATATTTGTAATTATGATAGTCGAAATTCAACATATTTAGAGGATGAACTAACGGCTCCATCCCACCTTCTTCATTAAACTCAACAGGGATGCTTGTCAAAATTTGTAAACAGTGATGGCAGAATACTTTGATATTCCACACAAAGGTACCGTATTCTTGCTCAATCACATTGTATCCTTTGCTCCACCAGATAAGCTTCCCCTGGTGATATCTTTGCTCAAGATATGGATGCCCCAAATAAGCGATTAACCGCCCCATCAACTATTTTAAGCTCTCTTGCAGGTCTCAAATCAACCCCAGCATCATAGACCTGCAATGCATTTAGCATGTTAGCATATTAAAAAATAATAAGGTTTAATCTTATTAAGATTAACATTTTCTTAAATTCAACTCCCTGTAGATGAACTAATAAAGCCGTGGACTTATTTTTACTTAACCGAACTATCTTGTAAGCGCCATAATAGGGCAACTTCATCACCCAAAGAATGATTGATTGCGAATCTAATGGTTGGAAACTCAATTTCTAAGGGCAAGACACACTCCTCCCCATAAACTAATTTAAACGGGGTGTGGCCAGTGGCTCGTTTGAATGTCATATTATATGCCCAAACCGCTACATATAATTTTGTATCCCAGTTCCGCTTCTTTTCGGAGACTATTTTGGATAGGATACCCATAAGATGCTTATTGGTACTTTCAACTTGTCCATTGGCTTACAGATTATAGGGGGTCATCTTATTATAATTAATTTTCCATGCTTTAGTCTCACAGGAAAAAATGGGTTCCATGGTCCGATACTATTTCCTTTGGCAGACCAAAACGGCAAATGATCTGCTCAAGTAGAAAATTGACTGTCTCTTTTGCATTGTCATGCCTCGTTGCCCGTGCTTCTGACCACTTTGTAAAGTAATCAATTGCTACTATAATGTATCTTTTCTGAGTAGTAGACGACGACGTAATAGGTCCCACAAAATCTATGCGCCACTTCTCAAATGGAAGGGTGAGAGCGGAGTTTTGATGCCGAGAAGTGCTTAAAAATAGCTAAAAATTACAAATATCAAGGGAAAAATATTCAACGTCGAAGGCGGCGGCTCCAGCTAGGATGATTTTAAGCACCAAGTGAAATATGACTCTTAAAAGGCGCCCGAGCGACACTTGTTGATTTTTGATAATTTTTCAGACTGCCGTATGGGTTGTCAGGAGTTATCAGTCAATGCGAGACGTTAAGCCGAATGCACAGAAATTTACAGCACTCGAATCAAAGCCAGGACGGAGAAATGGCCACAAAAGGGGCAAGATATGAAAAGGTGGACAGACCAAAAGGGGTGCCCTTTGGAGCCTTTGGGCCCCCCCCCCCCCCCCCCCCCCCCCTCCCCCCCTAAAAAATTTTATGCATCCTACATAAAAAAACATGGAGAGAGAATGAGGGATGAAGAAAAAACGTGGAACAACATGGCGGCCGTTTTTTGCGCCCTCTCATGATGGAGATGGAGTATGCAGGCTGAAAGCAATCCATACAATCGATCATGGGGCTGATCTTCCCTCTCTTGACTGGTCTTATCGCCTGTCTTCGCCCGTACAATGGTGGCCTGAATGAAGAGAGCCAATTCTAGTCTTTCTCTCTCCTCTCTCTCTCTCCCTTAAGGGGCTGTTCTTGTGTGGATGAAGACAATGAAGAATGGTGGAGGAAAGCTTGTCCGGATGAGACCGGATTGCTTTCGGATGGATAAAGACATGAAGAGTGCTGTTCTTGAAGATGCTGAGCATTAAATGCATGCTGGAAATCAGTCCCGTAATCAAGACCAAGAAACCGAGACCTGAAAATAAGTGGTAATGCTATTTTTATAAAGCAAAATGATCTTTTTATGCTATTTGCTTTATGAAACCTTGTTCATATGGGATGAAAGTTCATTATGATATTGTTTACCATGAGTTTCAATTTTTTGCAACCTGAAAATCAGAAAATATAAGGCTACATGGCCGGAATTAGTGTTAAAATACATGAAAAACACACGTTTTAAGGGTAAATTTGGGTTTTTTACTATATAAATGAGAAATATGATATGCCATACCAACTAAATCTAAGTTTTTTTGTCAATGAAACTAAGGGCCACAGCCCACAATCAATTTTCATTTTCAGTCATTTTTAATTAAAGAAAAATAGAAAAAAATGCCAAAAAATAAAAAAAAAAGGGTTTAAAATGAGGAAAAAATAAGAAATGGGATGAGGAAAATTAGGGAAAATTATATCTATGTTTGTAAAATTTATAATGATGGTAAAGCACAAGGTTGGCCTCGGTTTGTCCCTGTTTTTATGTTTTGTGCGTATTTATCGGGTTTTTTAAAGGGAAAAATGCATAGAAACCCTATCTAACCGATCAATGATGCAAAATGCTAAGAGTTGGATGAAGAGGGGATGAAACACTTAAAGATAAAGAAAAGATTTGATTTATGCATTGCACTTGGCATATAGGAAACGATTTAAATAAAGAGGATGGTAGCATGAGTATATGGCTCGGTGCCTTCTTTCAACTCAGCATGCGCTAGTAAAATTCATGGAAAGAAATTTTATGCACCATGCACAATGCTGATCTTTCTTTTGTCTGAGCACATAGCCATACACGATTTGCATTAAGAATAATAATTAAAAGGTATCAGAAAAACCTCCTGGATGCATGGCACATGTCTTCCTTAGGTTGTGGCCAACGATGAGCATGAGAGGATGTCCCAAGCTGTAGGTTAGTCATTGGGTCCTAAGGAGAAAGCGTAGTGAAGAATGGGACATCCTGGAACGTAAAATATTGGTACCTTGAGAGAAGTATGTGTGGAAATGTTCTATATGTCTAGCAGCGCATCAAAGGGCCAATCCTTGTGATGTAGGAGAGCTGCAGTGGGGCTCCGACTATTAGTCGGTGAGGTTGCCTCCATATGTGTGTGATCGTGGCATTACCAATATGTATGGGTTCTCCCTCTGAGGAGTTTAAGGGAAACGTTGGACTATAAACTATAAACGTATGAATTAAGCTTTAGGGCAGTTTGTCCTTTAGCATTAGATTGACGCTCCTGGTCCGCGAGGCCGTGAGGGTGTTTGTGTGTCATGAGCATGAGGTTCAGCTAGTGCTATAGCCAGTGCTGGCCCATTTTAGGTCCCATCAAAGGGTATCCATAATGGGCGTAAGTGGACGCTTCCCATTCTCTCTACTGTCATGCCTTTGATATGTATTACATCTCTTGACATAGTCAAATGAACCTTGGAAGATGGACGGCCACCAATATCCAGCTCTTAAAGCCTTCAGTGCTGTCGACCGTTCGGTAAAGTGCCCTCCACAAGCAGAGTCATGGAAATCTTCAAGTATAAATGGAACCTCGTCAGGCATTACACATCGGCGATAGATATTATCAACACCCTGCCGATATAGTGTTCCTGCGATCAAGGAAAATTTCAATGCCTGCTGTTTAATTTTTCTCTTCTCAGATTTGAATAAAGTAGCTCCAGTCTCTCCCGTAGATAAATAGTGCATAATAGCAACATACCAGAAGGGAATAGATGCCGTATCAAATCTTGAACAAAGTTTCCATATCACTTTCTTCAGCTGAGACCTCTTTTGGCTCTTCGAAATCCACAAGACACTCTACAATGCCCTGAAGCTTCGGTGGCTTGCTCTTAATCTCGTAATCAAATTCCTGCAAAGTGATTAACCACTTTGCTAAACGATTAGGCGGCTCTAACTTATTCAACAACAATTGAAGCCCTTCCGCCTTCTTATAAAAAACCACCTTCTCATAAAGAATGTAGTGCCTGAACTTTTTGGTCGCAAATACCATTGCAATGCACAACCTCTCCATATAGGTGTAGTTAATTTCCAATATACCCAACTTCCAACTCGCAAAAGCTATCGGATGGTACCACTTCTCCTCCCAAATTTGGGATAAATAGCAGTTGATACTATATATGGTTGCTGCTGAAAATATATAGAACATTTTGCCCCTTTTAGCTGCTTTTAAAACAGGTGCTTTGGCAAGCTCCTGCTTCACGTCGTCAAAAGTTACTTTGCAAGCATCATTCCATGCAAACTGACAGTTAAAGGACAATAGGTTTGTCAGTGGCAATGTTCTTTCTGCCAAGGCATTGATAAACCTCTGATAATACCCTACCAATGACAGAAAGCTATGCACTTCCTTTGGAGTACGTGGCGGACTCATGGCGACTATGACCTTAATCTTTTCAGGGTCAGTCGCAATCCCTACCAAACTGACCACATGGCCTAACAATAGCCCATAAGGCACTCCAAAGACACACTTTTGCGGGTTGAGAGCTATGAGAAATTGTCTGCTACGCTGAAACACTTTCGCAAAATAATCAACTACCTTTCTCTTACGGTGGCTGCCCCAGGTCATCAATGAATACTTTCAACTTCTTTGGGGAGATGTTACCAAAGGTCTTATCGGCTGTTATTTGCCACAAACTAGGTGCATTACATAATCCAAATGCCATCACATGGTACGCAAAGGTACCGAAGACAGTGATAAATGTCCTTTTCATCTTGTCTTGCTCAACAATCGCCATTTGGTTATACCCTACAAAGCATTCCGTGAACGATTATATTTTCCTACCAGCCAATTGATCCAAAATTTGGTCAATAAACGGCAACGGGTAGTAATCTTTAACAATCTGTTTATTTAGCTCTCTAAAGTCTACATAAAGACAAATTTGATTATTCTTCTTTCTAATCACAACTGGCAAACACCATTCAGTATGCTGAACTGGGAAGATCAAACCCGCCTTTCACAACTTCTGAAGGTCTTAAAACAGCCCGTCCCTTAGTTTAAAAGACATATGCCTTACTTTCTGACGTACAAGGCAGGTTCCTTCCTTTATATGAATGGTATGCATAGCCAAACTGGGAGGAATACCCCTAAGTTCATCATAGCTCCAAGCAAAGATGTTGCGGAACTCCTGAATTAGGGACACATAGTCCTCTCTCTCTTCTGAACTGAGCATGGAACCTAATTTGATTCGCTGCGAATCATTAGGCATGCCAAGGTCCAACTCAATAACGTCCGCATCTCTTATTCAATCTTGAGGCTCTATCGGCTCATTCAAGGTTATCTGATAAATATCGTTTGTAGTGGACCCTTCTTTAGATCCATCGCTCGATGACGTATCATTACCAGATGGATCATCTACTGTTTCTAGTTCAATGGAGGATAATGGAGCTCTCTCACTCTGAGGAGACTCGGGGTAAGCATCCACTATTACACGATGGGTACCTCAACCTAGAATCACTCAACCAACGGGTATATCGACTTGACAGTCTGTCCGTAGAATCCATGGCCTACCTAGCAAAACTCAATAGCTAGGACGTCTTGCAAACCTTATCATCCTAAAGTCCAGATAGCATTTCACGCTTGCAACTGTAACGTGGATTCTAGTGATGCAACCTTCCAGTTGTCTTAGACTATCATGAGCCATCTTAAGAAGTGTGGAGCCATCTTTTTGGATCTCTAGACCTAACCTCTCCATCAAATCTGAACTCATGATATTGACAGAGGATCCAATGTCCATGATAGCATGCTCCACTAATATTCCATCCACATACACTGGAACCCTAGGGCAATGCCTTTCAGCATGATCAAACCAATCTTCTCTCACTCTAGCTATGCCCAAAGGTTCTACAATATACCCTATACACATGATTTTCTTGAATTCCTTACATACTCCTAGAGAAAGTTTAATCAATTGTAGGAGATTTATGTTTGGTTTAACTTCGCAAAGAGAAGTTACTAGGTCAAAGTCGTGGTAGTTAGCCAAAGTTCTCTTCTCGCGCCAAACCATTCTCTCTTTTGGTCTTTCAATTGGCTTTGGTGTCTCTTTTTTAGCCTTTACCTTCTTTCTTGGCAATCCTTTATCCTTCTCGGGATCAACTTTACTACCAACAACAGGTCTTAAAGATCCACCTTCCATATCAGGATTCAGGACTTGCTTTTCCCTAGCATCTTGCTTAGGGCTTCCCTTGACAGGTTTTACAATTCCTTTGTCACCCTCTTTGATCTTTTGACCTCTTGTTACGGCTTGTAGATTAGAAGTTTCAACGTCATTGACACATACGGCCTCAATAAGGCTAACTCTACTACCATGCTTGTCAGAGGACATAAACTAAATATTTGGTCCCTAAAAACCCTAGATTCAAGAACCACTACTTGTTGGTGGCTCCCGGTAAATGCACCATTGATGCGACCTAAAATGGGTGGGCATTGGCTATAGCACTAGCCGGACCTCTGACATGCACAAGACAACCCTAGGCCTTGCGGTCAGGAGCGTCTACAGGACACATTTTTGCGTTTGTATTGTGTTTAAAGTCCAACCCTTAACCTTATCAACTCCTCAGAGGGAGACCCTACACATTCTGGTGTAATTCACCATGTAGAACAACATAGGAGGTACCCCTCGACTGATTGCCATGGCCCCACTATGACCCTCCTACACCTTGGTGGGGATTGGCCCCTCGATTCGTCGCTAACACATATAACACATACAAAATATACTCTGCTTTTCGTACCAATATTATATCGTTCCAGGCATGTACCAGTCCTCACTTACTTGTCCCCTTGGACCCATCGTCTAGACCTACAGCTTGGGTGTATTACCAATATTATATTGTTCCAGGCATGTACCAGTCCTCATTTACTTGTCCCCTTGGACCCATCGTCTAGACCTACAGCTTGGGTGCGTTACTCTCTCCAGTGTGGGTCATTTATACTTCAACCAATTGCTGTGCATACCAGGGATAGATACCATGTGTATGATTTATGCAATAGTGTATGCTTTATTGTGCATAAATAATTATGGTTTAAAATCAGCCTATGTGTCATGCAAAAACAACCCTTTTAATGAATTTTCGCTAATACGCAATGCTTCGTTGTAGGAACCTAGCACCAAGGCAAACCTCTTGCTGCTAGATCCATTATTTTCAAATAAACTGCATCCTAAATGTTATGCATAAAGAGAACAATCAGACTTTGTATTATTTCAGCATTTAAACTATTGTATAATATCATCCTTCCCCTCATCGTTTAAATTTTGCTGCAGTGTATAGGTGTAGAGGGTTTTTATGACATTTTTTATATGTAAAAGCAATAAATACACACTTTAACACAAAGGACAAGGGCCAAACTGAAGCTTAACCTCATGCTTTAGCCCCGTCAGATATTCACATACATAGATCTTATTTTTTTATTTTTTTCAAAAGCAAGAAACCTATTTTTTCTAAATTTTTTCTATTTTTAATTTAGTTTGAATAGAAAATAGGTATTTTTTGGTTTTTTTTGATGACTTATAATTGAAACTGAAACTCAGCATTTTCCCTTGTTTTATCCCATGTCCACTCATTTTTCCCCACTCCAAATCAAAGAAACTATCAATTTCCATCAAAATTTGTGTTTTTTCGGGTTTTGAAAATTTATAATTGTTGTAAATCAATACGGGTTCTACATAACAGTGATTGCAGCTCCCAAACATAATGGAAGAAACATTCAAATAAAATTTCACCCCATGCGCACACCATTTAGACTATGAACGATAAAAAACAAGCAAAATTCTTTCATAAAATAGAGCATATCGTCTTTTTGCATGTTTCAGGTTCTTTGAATACTTAATTGGGACTATGTATCAACCAATCAACCATGGATTTCAGCATAGACCCTCAGGCTTTAGCCTCCTCAGTCTCTTGGAACAATCCGGTGCCTCCTGAACAAGCATCCTTCTCCCGATTCTCTTCTTTATTCTTGCCACATGAAGTGCCTCTATGCAAGGGAGAGAAGGAGGAGAGAGAAAGACTGAATGATGATCTCCACAACCAAGCAGCCATTTGACGGGCGGTCTAGAGCAATGAGGAGCGAAGATTGAATGTAGATCAGCCATCCGGTCAGTTGGGGGGATTGTTTACAGGCCCCATAGCCCATCTCTCCATCCAATAAAAAAAAGGGCACCTTCATTCAGTCTGCGTGCAAAAAAATGGAACCCCCCCCAACGGTTTTGAGTTTGGTTGGGGCTCTAAAGGGAGCCCCCAAAAGTCATGACTTTTGGGACTTTTAAAGTCCATTCCCACTTGACCTTGGGTCTTAGCCTCCCATCCAGTATATCTCCTGCGTCTGCGTCTGAATTGAAGTCTGAAAAATCCTGGGCATCCCTCTTGAAGTCCTCCACTGTCGAGCATCTCCCAGGGTCTCTTCTAACATGCCAAAAAATTATGAAAATTCACCAACTGTTGTCTAATGGCTCTTTTTAAGCACTCTCGGGCATTGCTGCTTAAAATCGTATTGATTGCAACCACCGCCTTCGACGAAGTCTATTTTTTCCCTGAATTTCAGAATTTTTGGAAACACGGATGTAATTCCTGAAGAGCTAACAGAACTCCCACTTCAAAGAGAAGTAGATCATGAGATCAAGCTAGTAATAGGAGCTGCGCCAATTGCGAAGAGACCCTATAGAATGTCTATACCGGAAGCAATTGAGCTGAAGGAACAACTCAAGCAACTGCTAGATCAGGGCTACATCCGTCCTAGTAGTTCACCATGGGAAGCACCAGTACTGTTCCAGAAAAAGAAAGACGGAACACTTCGACTATGTATTGATTACAGAGGGTTGAATCAATCAACAGTCAAGAACAAATATCATATTCCTAGAATAGATGAGCTTCTTGTTCGTCTTCAGGGTGCCAAGATCTTCTCCAAGATTATCTTAGGTCTGGTTACTATCAGATAAGAATCAAGGAAGAAGATATCCCAAAGACGACCTTCAACACTAGATATGGACACTTTGAGTTCTAGTTATGTCATTAGGGCTTACGAATGCGCCTGCCACCCTCAATAGGTTAATGCAGGATATCTTTAGACCATATCTTGATAACTTCATGCTCGCCTTCTTCGATGCCACTTTAGTCTATTCCAAACAGGAAGGAGATCATGAACCCCAAGTTCGGATTTTCCTTGAGACAATAAGGTCACACAAGCTGTATGCTAAGATGACAAAATGTGCATTCCTCAAACATCAGATTGGTTATCTGGGATTCATCATATCAGCAGAAGGAATCTTAGTGGAGCCGGCCTAAGTTAGAAATGTTCTACGATGGCCAAATACCAACAACTGTCAAAGAAATACACAGCTTTCTTGGATTGACAAGATGGTATAGGGTCTTCATAAAAAACTATGCTTTGATTGCAGCACCTTTGACAGACTTACTAAAGAAGCAAATGTCCATTGCATGGTCAACTGCCGAACAAACTAGCTTTGATAGGTTGAAGCAAAGTTTGGTATCAGCACCGATCCTAAAACTTCTAGACCACAGTAAGGAGTTTGAGGTAGTAACTGATACTAGCATGCTTGCCTTAGGATGTGTGCTCATGCAGGAAGGTCATCTTGTAGCATGCTCTTCAAGGAAACTGAAGAGCCATGAGAAGAATTATGCTACCCATGATCTAGAATTGTTAGTTGTCATCCATGCTCTAAAACTTTGGAGACACTACCTGTTGGGTAACAAGTTTACTCTAGTGACTGACCATAAGAGTCTCAAGTGGATCTTTACCCAGAACGAGCTCAACATGAGGCAACGTCGGTGGATTGAAGTGCTGGAGGAGTATGACTTTGAAATCAAGTACCGACTGGGAAAGGAGAATGTAGTTGTTGATGCACTTAGTCGCAAGGCATTCCTTAACTCATTAATCTTGCAAAATCCATCAACAGCTAGATCTCTAGCCACAAAGGTATCCATGCCAAACAACCCAATACTTGAGCTAGCTAGAGAGGAAGCATGCCATGATACAGCCTATCAAAAGATGCTAAGAGAGATCTCTATCAAGGATCACGACCAAAAGCTACAGGCTAAGTATCATGAATTCTCTATCAATAGTGGACTTTTCTACTATAGGATGAGAGCATGTATACCAGCAAGCCAGTCACTTAAGCAGAAGATATTGTGGGAAGCTCATGATTCCCCTTTCTCAGGACATCCTAGCTATGCCAAGACTCTCAATGCAGTTAGGAAGAGCTACCATTGGGAGAGGCTTAATGGTGACATTCTCAAATATATTACTGAGTGTTTGTCTTGTCAACGTATCAAATACAAACATGTCAAAATGCCAGGGAAGTTGCAACCACTTGACATTCCCCAAATGAAATGGAAATTCATCAGTATGGACTTTGTTGTTGGCCTACCCCAAGTTCAGGGAGGATACAACTCCATCATGGTTGTGGTTGACATGCTTACTAAGGTTGCACACCTTATTCCAGTAAAGAAAAACTATAAAGCCTCAGACATTGCAAGGTTGTTTATCAAGGAGATATTCAAGCTATATGGGCTACCTGGAAGAATCATTAATGATTGTGATTCTCTCTTCACATCACACTTCTGGAGAGCTATCTTTGAAGCCGTTAGACTCAACTCTGTTTTAGTACAGCTTTTCATCCCCAAACCGATGGTCAAACAGAGCAAGTCAGTCAAGTTATCAAGGATATGCTTAGGGCACATTGCTGTCATGAGCCAAAAAGGTGGATTCAATACTTATCTTTGGTGGAATTTGCCTACAATGCTTCTTACCAACAAAGCATTCAGATGACCCCTTTTCAAGCATTTTATGGTCATGACTGTTGAAGTCCCCTAAACTTCTCAGATCCAACCTCGAGGGTTGAAGCTTCAAGACAGATGTTGGAAGAGATGGATGACCAAATAAAGTCAATAAGACACGACATCCAAGCTGCCAAGGATAGACAGAAGGCATACGCTGATTTGAAGCGTCAAGATAGAATCTTTGAGGAAGGAGACATGGTCTTCATTCATGTACGCCCAACGAAGAGTTCCCTATCCTTAGGAGATTGCAAAAGCCTAAGTCCAAGGTAATTTGGACCATACAAGATCCTCAAGTGCCTAGGACCTAATGCTTATAGACTGCAACTCCCTGAGAACCTAAAGGTTTATAGTGTATTCCATATCAGCCTATTGAAGAAGTATGTACCTAATCCTAGACATGTACTTGATGACCATCAAGTTGTAATGCCTAGTCAAGGAGTCCTTGAACTACGGCCTGACAGGATCTTAGATGTTAGGAAGAGACAACTGAGATCCAGAACCTTGAGAGAATGCCTCCTCCCGTAGTGGAAAGATTATCACGAGGAGGAAGCCACTTGGGTACATGAAAGCACTCTCAACCATCAATAGTTTATCTCGAGATGAGGACATCTCGATTCCTCCAAGGGGGAGAGAATGTAATATTTCTGCTGAAAATTACTACATACACGTGTGAAGTCTGGCCAAAAGACAATGCCGGCATTGTGGTTGCGAACGATGCGGTCATTAATTGTACACTCTCCACAGGCCAATTGAGACTTAGGACTATGGGTTAATAAAAACCCACGCTCTTCATAAGAACCTCCTCTCGGTAGGAGACCAAAAGGATAATATCTGGAATAATGGTAAATTTATTTTTTTTGTAATTACCCCCTCGCAGAGGGTCGTGCTGGAGGAGAGGGAGGGGAGGCGCTATGACCAAGCTCCTTTTTGGAGCTCATAGAAGGAGTTTAGCCATGCGTAAGGCCACGTGGGGCAGGGAAGTTCCCCTCCCCTCACCTATAAAAGGCCTGTGCCATGGGCGTAAGGAAGGAGGGGCGTAAGGCTGCCACTCAAGTGGAAGGGAGAAGGCTTGAAGGGAAGGAAGAAAGGGAAACGACTGAGTGTGACGCTGCCATGGAGGAGGGCCCTGCCGTGGAGGAGGGCCAGAATGTCACCGGATGAGAGCAAGGGGAGAGTGGTAACGCTGCAGATGCAAGACGTGAAGGAGAGGATCTGAGTAGTCGAGGCTGAGGAGGTAGTCGTGAGAAGGAACGCCGCCATTTGCCACCTCCATTCCTTATCCACGTGGGGCTTCCACGACCCCCATAAGCTTTTGGGAAGCTTCTAAAGCCCCCTTAGGATGCCCCCCTTCTTGTGGGCTTCCATAAGGGCCTTTCAAGTGGGTCTAATAACCCTTTTCCCCCCGGGATCCAAAGCCCCTTTCCCGTGGGCCTTTCCTTTTTCCCTTTCAAGTGGGTTTAATAACCCTTTTCCCCCTGCGATTTAACCCCTTCTCAAGTAGTCTTTTACACCCCCTTTTCCCCCTTTTTCAAATCCACTAAGTCCATTTAGAACCTCCCTTTTTCCGTGGGGTTCCATCCAAGCCCTTCTAAAAGCCCATTTACCCCAAGAATTAAGCCCTTTTCCCCCTTTTTTTTTCATCCCACAAAAATTCTATAAGCTAACCTTGCCTTGGGTTTAAAGTAAACCTTTCTGTGGAAATCCTCACTTCCGGGTTTCAAAACCCCTTTCCCATCAGCCCTACAAAGTGGGGTTTTCAAACCCGGAGTTTAAGCCCCTTGCATTCCACAAAGTCATTTTTGACGATTGTAAAGTCCTAATCGTGAAATCATTCCCTACTTCGAGGAGGCAGCTTTAAGGCCTTCTAAAGCTCGGTTCTGAAAGATGGTGGAATCAATCAAGGAAGCCGAACCACAAAGGGAGTTTCACGTGCGAAGGAGATGGCCAAGATCATAAATCTACATCCAAGGCAAAAAGGCCGAATTCGCGATGGCCCCTAAGAAGGCACAAGGCGCAAATGCAGGAGGATCATCTCCTAACATCCATGTGGATATTTCACCACAAGTCCACGTTTTTTTTTTCCTTCTTCATTTTAATTTAGGTCATAATATCTCAAATTGTGCATGGATCATTTATGAAATTAGGTTGCACTTTTTCGATTGAAATACTTTGGCTAAATAGCTTATGATCAAAGAATCAGTCATTTGTATTTTTCAAATAAACGAATGAAAAAAAAGAGCATAAGATCTCTATGCATTCCTAGCAAGTGGTTTTTTCATGCATTACAAAGTAACGGATTTAGATAAACTAAAGATCATCTTTATAAAGTCGAAATCATTCATTTAGGCATGGAAAGATTAATCCCATGTTGCATTTTTAGACAAATCTTCATTGAATGATTCATTATGGAAAGTCATTAATCCAGTAGAAAATAAAAGAGCCTAGAAATGATTCTAGAAATTTGTGTGTGGCATGGATTGTAAATTGGAATAAGTTAGCTCTAGGTTTTTTGGCATAAATCTCAATCAATTACGTAAGTAGTTACAAAAGTTGGTGTAATGCTCATTTAGCCTACGAATAATTCATTCAGAAATAAAAATAGGAAAAGGCTGCATGGTCCATTTTAATATAAACCCCAAAAGCCTAGCAGCATAAATCATGAAATGCATGTTCTAGAGGGGTCAATGAAAAATTATGCCCTAACTTGACCTACGCTTTGATCTTAACCAGGAAAGTTAGGGTTGGTAAATCTAGTCATATGTAGGCAATGAATCATGTGATTATGAGAATGGTATCGTAAATATCTTCAAGTGTAGACAAGTAAATTGGTTTACCCTAAACACCTAAACCGCGAGGGACACGCTGGAGCCCCGAGAGGAACACCAAGGAAAAGGGAATTCTCTTGCAAGAAAATCTATCTTGTAACATCAACAAGCTTGTTTATCATGTTTCATATGATCACAACAAAGAAAAGAACACCAGGCACAACAAATCTTCATGCAGCATCATGTAAATCTCCCACGGTTTTTAATAGAATCAACCATATTCTTCAACATCTTCACAAAATCCATCAATAGAACAAAGAAAGCAAAGAAGTACACCATCTTTGAATGGAAATACATCACATAGTATTTATCTTCAATATCTTCATAGTCTTCTCTCTCAATCTCTCATATACAATCACTCTGTTTCAATAGAATTGGCTATCTCTGACTCTCTCTCTCTCTCTCACTCCATCAATAATACATCATATCCTCACTACAATCTCTCAAAAATTACTCTCAATAATCACTCTTAGGTCGTGGATACCCCTCTCAAGAGGTATGTCTGATATGAAGAGTCACCAGAGCCACTACAGTGTCTCTTCATAGCTCACTACTGTCACTTCACTCTAGTCTTCTCTTGAGTCTTTAACAGCTACTTCTTCCACTTCTTTCAGCTCTTTTGCACTTGTATTCACCTCTTTCCAAGGCTAGAAAACTTTCCCAAAAGTCACACATACATTCCACAGAACACTTACAGAAGCATACAGAACAGTACCAGAACAGCTACAGCACAGAACAGAACAGAAACAGAACAGAAGCAGAAGCTCTACAGAAGACCTACAGAAGGTTACAGAAGGTTATCAAAAATAAATAAATCATTCTCAAACCTTTTCAAACTCTCACAAACCATTCAATAAGCTTTCACAATATCTCATTCTTCATCAATCAATACTTCATCCCTCCTTACAGAAGACAATCAGAACAAAACAGACCAAAACAGAACAAAACAGAAGGTATACAGAACCATTCAGAACCTATCAGAACATCACAAAACCACCAACAAACATCATGATCTTCCAAAACACAATCAATATCATCCAAAACCCTCTCAAACCACTTCCAAATCAACCAATCATCCCATAAAATCAACCATTCAGCTCTCAAAAACAACAAAAATCAGCCAAAAAACAAGTCATTTCAACACTCAACATATCCCCACACTTAATAAGGAAGCGTCCTCGCGACCCAGGAAAAAGGTAATACAAGTTCATTTAAAAGCTTCACTTTGATCTTCATTATCTTCTCAAAAAGAATCCATCCACCACGACCCCAACTTATAACGTGTTTCTGATATAAAAATACAAAGAAAGGAAAACTCTTTTGAAATTAACACCTCTTATCAAACTAAAAATCACAACAAATTTGTAAAGGATATAAGAGTTTGCTTCTTCTTCATCATCTTCATTTGCTTCAACTCTCCAGCCACGACCCCATCTCGACAAATCTCCAAAACATAGCTTGTACACAAGATCCAATAGGAAACCACCACGTTCGTTTGACATAAATGAACTCACAACACTAATACACAACACAACCATCTGAATGACTTCTTCAAAAAGAAGAGTTTGGCATTAAAAAGCTTGCACCATACATTGGAAAGGCATCAATGAAGATGATCCCTCTTAAAAGATTGATGTTGTCTGAATCGATCCATAGATAAGGATTCATCTACAAAGTTTTTAGGAGGATTTTGGAAAAATTGGAGACAGCACATCCTTTCCAACAGGACCAAGTATCTGCTAGGCAAACAGAGGGCATGAAAATATAGTATCTCCAGCTGTTGGGAATCAATGCTAACATTGACATTCATGCACAACTTTGGAATAGGCTTTGAATCAGTATGAGAGTGCCTATGCATATACGCCAGGTACCAAGCAAAGTGAGCAGTTAATCTCACTGAGGGATCTGCAGACTGTGAATATTGTTGGGCAAAATGAACATAGTTTTGATAAGCTTGACTGGAAACTGTCCATTCCCCTGGAATTACTGGCCAATTAATCTGCGGTCCTGTAAGGCAATCATCCGAACTCCATCCCCTTCTTCTGGAAATCTGAGTATCAAAACCGGCACAGTCACTAACCAACTGAGGTGGTTGAGATATGGAAGTGTTAGGAGAGGGTAATGGAATAAGAGAAAGTGGATGTAGGGAAGGATAAGAAAAATCATAAAAGGAAGAAAATGTTAAAGAAGGAGTGGCAGAAATTTGTAAGGAATCACTAAGGAAAGGTGTTAATTGATAAATAGGAAATGTGGAGGGTACATTAATGAGGGGTGAAGGACAGGGTGGAGAAGGGGAAAATACCCTATCCTCAATAAAGGAACAATAAGTGAAAATAGGAATTTGAGGGAAATTGGAAGGTTGGAAAAGAAGTGGTAAAATTACTGTGGAATTTGTTTGACAAAGGGAAAAATATATAGCATAACGGTGAGCCAATTGTTGATAATAAAGGAGGGTAGGAACAGAAGGTCCCAAGAGAGATCGTCTCTGATAGGCATCAAAGAAGGTAGCATCAAACGGATTATGTTTGGAAAGATAGGTTAAGAGATCCATCCTCAGTTGGTTAGTACTCTGTACAAAGGTAGGAGCTGTGTTTTGTCTTTGATTGAGGACCACTAAATCAATCATGGGATGCCACGAATTATCCTGACAATCAGCCACTTTGGAGGAATAACTCTGGAACATATCAGCTATGCGCAACTCCAAATGATTGACATAGAGAACAGCCTGTAAGACCACATCCCCCACATACCATGCCATATCTACCTCATCTGGAATTAACAAATCTCCTCGGAGATACATGTATGACATCAGCATGGTGTCTGGCGTGACAGAATCTTCAAAGAGCATTCTGACTACCTCTGTCAACAACTCAGCAGACCAAGCTCCACTCCAGCCATCCTCTGGAAAAGGTAAATCCATCGTGGAAAGCTTCATATAGAAGACCAACTTCTGCAAGTGGTAGTGGACAAAGAAAGAATGGTCAGGTAAGACATATTCCTGAAATTGTTCAAAGGTAGACCATAACAAGTCCATTCTGGACTGCAATCTTTCCACTTTGTCTTGGAATAGAGGGCACAAAGTAGCCTGTCTCTGTAGGGCAGCCAAGTCCTGCTGTGAAAGAGAAGGAATTAATGGAACAGGAGGGCTTGGAGGAACAGAGCGGGACTTTGCAAGCTGATCTTGCAACTGCTGGATTTGGGAGGCTTGGTTGGCCACTGTGTCATTAGCCATCTGTAAAGCTGAAAGCTTGTCATCTAAAAGAACTTGGAATTCTTTTGCTTCACTGGACATCCTCTCCTTCTCTGCTGAAAGGCTAGTAACCTGTGACTGAGCCTCGAATAACTGGGTTTTTAATGAAGAAATCTCATCACTTTGAGTGGCAACCAGTTGGGTTTGCTGTTCCATTTGCTTAAATAGATCTGCTAGGGTATCCTTAGCAGATGCTAACTCGGATGTTGCCTTATGCAACTGGTCTTTGGACTGCATGAGCTCCTCATAGAAAGATGCGTACAGTTGCTGAACACAGGCTGTCACTGACAACTCAATGGAACTTTGAATATCCTTGCAGAGGAAAGGAATGGCATCTCCTGAGACGAGATTGTTCAGGGAAGGAACGGAGATCTCCAAGGATCCTTCTCTATGTGCCCTGAATAGGTTATTGCAAGTGAGATACCCAGGGAGTTCACTGCCAGAAGTAGCAGG
The DNA here is from genome assembly GCF_053477565.2 of Lygodium microphyllum. Lineage (NCBI taxonomy): Eukaryota > Viridiplantae > Streptophyta > Polypodiopsida > Schizaeales > Lygodiaceae > Lygodium > Lygodium microphyllum. Next base: position 183,089,150 of record NC_141135.1, read on the forward strand.
GATAGACACTGAGGGAAGTACAGCAGGGGCTTTGTCCGTTACCCTCTTCAAGCGTTTGCGCTGGATGACCAGGGGAGGCGGAGAATCATCATCCTCAATGTCAATAGGTGCTGACTCTTCTGAAGGTGGAGGAGGAGGTACTGGATCTGATGGAGGAGGTGGAGGTACAGTCTTCTGTAAACCTGAATAGGTCAAGAAGGCAGACAAATAGGATCCGTAGGTAACATTGGTAACAGTACCCCTCGTGACTTTAACAAAATGCTGATCCATCTTAGTAAGGAGGTATGTGCTCCAATCAATGGCAACTCCTTTCAGCACCATCCTGGAAGCTGTGAAAATCTCTTTGGACAAATAGTGTGATGGCGTTTTGGCAGGCATGAACCTGTCCTGAAGGAACTGGCACATGGTCTTCCATACGGGATCAGTGATCATAGAAAACGAAACTCCTGAAGAGTTTATCACTTTCTTAACATCAAGGACTTCCCTTGTCTGCTTCTACAACATCTTGAGAATCTCTTCAGTAGAGAAGAGCTGTCGAGTGGTTACAAAAGGTTCTCCTTTGAAGGGTAAGGACAGAGCCTTCCCTAAGCCTCGGGACGTCAATGTCATAGACATGCCTTGGACTACTCCTGTCTTCTTGCTGTAAGAGGCCAGGAACTCATCACATACGGACGGATCCTCTGGAAGTAATGGAAAAGGAGTGGCCACAAAAGCAGCAAGGCCTGCCTTCGTGAGGGGCTCAAAAGTAAGTAGGGACGAGTAATCCCTACTAACTAATGGGACGTACTGGATAGGGGGAGGAGCATGAGAAGGCGCCATTCAGATGGTTACACACACACCACAAACACAGACAATCAAGGAGAATGCCTGCAAAGCAGCAGACAAAAAAAACCAAGGATAAGAGAATTACCAATCAAACGTGACTCGACCTACTAACCCCAAGCAAACCACATCCTAGAAAAAATTTGACATGACCTTGAGACAAATGCGACCGAAAGCTTCATGCGATGCATCAGACAAACACCCAGAACCCCGTATCAGACAATAAAATAAAAAACTGCATACCGTACCCGTAACCGTAACAAAGACATGAAACCAAAACCATACCATATCCAACACATATTAATACGACATCTATGATAGAACCAAGACTGGACCATGGAAAACATCACTAAGAACTGCGTATACCCATCCCACGAAACGGTTCATTAAAAAGGGGATTAAGTGCAGTGAGGGAGGAGTTATTTAATGAAGGGTTGATTTTAATCAATTATTAAAAATGGGTGAATTTTTATTAGGTGATAAACCTTAATAAGAAAACGGCGGTTCCTTATTATAAATTTATTTACCAATTATTAGGTTAAACCGGTGCTTTTATACGATTCCCGGACTTTGATTCCCGACTGGGTCTCTAAATGCAATTCATTGATTATAATTAAAGTGATGTGGAGCGCTTTTTTGCCAGCGCGTGCTCAAGTGACGACTGGTTGATTTTATTAAAATTTTAGAGTGCCTCTTTAGCGCACGTAGCGCGTGCGAAGTGAACGGCTGGTTTATTTTAAATTTTAAAAAAAATGTGTGTTTAGCGCGAATGCGCGTGCCATGGTGGGTGAATTAAAGGGTTTATTTTAACAATTAATTGTGATTAAGGGGGAAAATAAATAAATAAATAAATAACAGAAAATAAATACCTGGAAGGGTGTGTATGAAATGCAGGAATGCGCACGGAAGAGTCCCAGTAAAGGAAAAGCAAAAAGCACTGATGAAACAACAATGAACACCTTAGCAGATGTGTTAAGGTGATTTATGTTGGTTTTTTATTTTTATTTATTTTATTTTATTTTTAGTTGTGATTTTTTATGTTGGAATAAATGGAAAATGAGCAAGGGAGGTGAGGGAAATTTGTTTAAAATGTTTTTAGAATTTTTTACAATTTTTTACAAATTTTAAAATGATTTTTCCATATTTTTTGGCAATTTATGGGTAATTTTAGGAAAGATGGATTTTTCTAAAATTATAGGAAAGGCAATTCCTATCAGACAAAGGTCCAAAAATTAACAAAAGACAGAAGGAATTTTTAGAATTTTTTTTGAAATTTTTTAAGGGAAAAATGAAGGTTGTGATTAATTAAGTCACATTAATCATATTAGTCACTTAAGTCACTTAAGTCACTTAAGTCAGGTTAATCATGTTAGTCAAGTAAATCTACCTAGGTTAGTTAAGTCTAACTAAGTTAGTTAATTAAGTCTAACTAAGTTAGTTAAGTTAAGTTGTAACTAAGTTAGTTTAATTAAGTTTTAACTAAGTGAGTTTAGTTAGGTGTTAACTTAGGTTAGTTAGTGGCTAACCTAAGAGGAGGTGGAGGTTGGAGGTGGAGGTTGGAGGTGGGGGGAGACGAGCCGGCGGCGGGCGTGGTGGCGCGGGCGTTCTGGCAGGCGGCGACGGCGGCGCGGCGACCAGGCGAACAGGGCGGCGACGGCGGCGCGGCGAGGGCAGAGAGCAAGGAGGGGAATGAGAAGGGGAGGAAGAGGAGGAGGGAGGGTAGGCGGGAGAAGGAGGTGGGGGCGGTGGGAGGTGAAGAAGAAGAAAAAAAACAGCGGGGGAAGGGGAAGAGGAGGGAGGAGGAGGAAGAGTGGGAGGAGAAGGAGGAGAGGGAGAGGAAGAAGGGAGAGGAAAGAGGGCGATGGAGAGGAGGTGGAGATGGAGGAGAGGGAGAGAAGGTGGAGATGCAGAGAGAGAGAGAAGGGATGGAGGAAATCGTGCACACAGAGAGAGAGAGAGAGAGAGAGAGAGAGAGAGAGAGAGAGAGAGAAAGAAAGAGAAAGAAAAAGAGAGAGAAGAGAGAGAGAGAGAAGAAGAAAGAGAAGAGAGGAGAGGTGGTTGAGAGTCGGGGGGGGGGGGGGGGGAAGGGTGTCCGTTGGGTGGGTTTTTTTAAAAAAAAATTAATTATGATTTAGTTTTTTCTTAAAATAAAAGGTGGGCAGGGGTAAGGGAGGATGGGCGGGGTCAAGAGGGGGCGGATCCCCGTCCCGCGCACGTGCGCGGGGCGGGGTAAAAAAATTTGCCGTGACGGGATTGAAATGGCGCGAGGAAGACGGTACGGGTTACGCGGACATGACCGGGGCGCGTGGAGACGCGTTAAATCGAAAAAGGGCGCGTTCACGCGCAAAACGAGCGCGAGAAAAAATGGAAAAATAAAGAAAAATTAATAACTCCCAATCCGGATGTCAAAACGAAATACCGTAAAAACGAAAAGTGGGCAGGACGACAGGGGGGAAACAAGAAAAATACGGGACGGGGGTTCCGGGAGGGGTAAAGGGCAGTCACGTGCAAAAAACACAAAAAACGAGCCAAAAACGTAATTTAAAAATTAATATCGAAAGATCCGTGCATCGGAATGAGGTACGGAAAAAAGGAAAACTGGGCAAAAAGATGTGCCCGACAATCCTATCATGTCAAAACATAATTCCGACTGAGGTAAGACACGTTCACATGGAAAAAACCCAAAAAACAAACCCGAAAATGGGATCGGAAATTAATATCGGACGAACCGTGTACCGGAATGACATGCAGTAAGAAGGAAAAATGTCCGCAGGAAGGGGTGGCACAGGGTTATCACGTTAAACTATAGTTCCGGCGGAAATAGGAGGGGTTCACATGTGAAAAACTCCAAAAAGACTCCCAAAAACTCAGTTAAAAATTAATAAGTAAAAATCCAGAAGTCGAAAAAGGGTGGAGGAAAAAGGAAAAAGGGAGGGGAAGGCACAAGGGACACAGCTATCAAATCAAATTGGAATTCCGATACAAATAGGGCAGGTTCACATGGAAAAATGTCAAAAATACGCACGAAAAAGTCTTAAAAACCCGGAAAATTAATAACGGACAAACCATGTATCGGAATGATGTGGAATAAAAAGGAAAAATATCAGGGGAAAAGCTTTGGTCAGGGATATGACGTCAAATCATGGTTTCGACGCAAGAAAAGCGCGTTCACATGGAAAACCGGCTAAATTACGTAAAATGCTTCAAAAATTAATAACTCGAAAACCGTGCACCGGAACAGGGGTAGGTAAAAAGGAAAAATGATCAGTTCAAAGGGAGGAACAGGGCTATAAGGTTGGATTTGGATTTAAGTGAACGTAGGGTGCATTCACATAGCAGGACCTCAAAATCAGGGAATGAAGGAAAACTGCAAGGGAACAGCCCCAAGGGTGGGTGGAACATAACCGGGCAGGTGGGAAGGGACCCCAGGAGAGTAAAAGCAAGTCATGGTATACATGCATGAGCAGGGTAAGGCATATGCAGATGAGTATGCGATGTAGACGCGCAGGGACGCGTCCCCACACTTAAGACCTTAACGGATAGGGTTAACCGAACATTAGGGACCTAGGACCATGCTACAGACCATCCACTAACTTCCCCACACTTAAAACATGACCGGCACTAAGAAACAGAAGTTGTAGGGTTAGAAAAACTTGGCCCGGTTCGTCAAGAATCAAGGTTGAATGTCAACGGCACGTCCAGTGTGGTTGTCGGCGCTGGAGGGACCAAGGCATCTTTACAGCGCACACGTCCATCATGGCAGAGACCACGCGGCCGTACCCAGGGAGGTAGCTGATGGAAGGAATCGTAGGAAATTCGTTGATGATGAGGGATATTGCACTCAACTCACAGTCACTCAATTGGAATGAAAGAACAGTCACCCGCCCCATGACTAATATCACTCGCGGAAGAATGATTAAAACCCATATCGCATACCCGGTTGAGGAATCGACAAGGGGGAATGGTGCAGAAGGAGTATGCCAGGTTGCACAATTGATGGTGCATTAGTGCGTCCAACCTGTCTGGCATAAGTGCAAGGAGGAAGGCAAGGGAGCCTTACAGTGCAGTGTACAGAACAGGGTGATGTGATGTGTCTTGTGATGATGGCAAAAACCCATCCCGTGGGTGCATAGGGAAACAGGAACATACCTGACTCCAAATGTCGTAACGTCCCTCAATCTCACCTCTCGGTATTTGATTGAAGAAACTCCAGTCACACTCAGCCCACCCTCTGTCTCACTCTCTAGTGATAGATACAGGAGGACAGCCTTTTTCGGAAACCCATTGATGTAATCCTCACAATCACTTGTGCAAAGATTGTATGCCTTGTGCGCATTTGATGGTGCAAATGTGCATCCCGCCCTGTGCCGGCATACAGTGCGAGAAGGAAGGCAAGGGAGCCTTATGGTGCAGTGCACAGGACAAATTGTGCTTTGTGCATTGAGAGGCCCATCTCGTGCGTGCAACACTTCATTCACACTTCTCACCTCTCATTTGATTGGAAGGGAAAAGACTGGTCTCTCGCCCCACCCTCTGTCTCACTCTCTGTTGATAGTTACAGAGGGCAACCATACTCACGTCCCCATCCGGTTAGGATGAAAGCTCACATCACTCAATTGTTTGTCGATGAAGATAGCGTCACCAGTTGTTGAAGAGGCAAACCCAGGGAGGTAGCCATCAAATCGAACATTGTGTTGGATAGGAACATGTCGTCTGCTAGAGGACAGGTAGTCACATTGCAGAAAGACCCAGGACACAGCGTACCAAGGGAGGCAGCTTCGGAATTGGATCCGAGGGATATCAATCAATGAATCCACTTTCTGGACTGCTGGGTGTTACCACCTTTTCCACAGCCAGCTTCTCGCCCAAGGGTGTTTATCACCGTTTCTTGGAACGAGGCCTGCTATGACAGGGAATTGCTTCCTTTTCTCTCATAACAGATTTGTTTGTTTGTTTTTTTTTTTTCTTCCTTTTTCTTCTTTTTCTTGTTTTCCCCTATTCCCGAGGGTGTTTCCACCTTTTCTCAAAGAAGAGGTCGGCATGACAGGGACCTAAGTCCTTTCTCCCATGACCGATATGTTTTTTTTTCTTTTTTTTTCTTTTTTCTCTTTTCTTCAAATTGAACAAGGGAATGGTAGAAAGGCCATGTGTCAGAACCCACCTCGCCACTGTCGCTGGTGAAAAATAGAGGATAAGAGATCAAGGCTGGAAGGGGGTTTGGAGGGGACAGAGGGTTGCGTCCACCACATCAGGAGTGATTGAAGAACGGCTATCAGAAGTAGCATCATAAGAAGTACAGTGCCATGCCAACGAGGGAAAGGATCAAGTGTCCGTAATTGTCAAGATCCCCAAGGAGGGAAGTACTTCTTCAGGCGATATCCATTGATCAGAAAGGGATCATCAGAGGCATCCAGGGTCTGCACTTGGACAGAACCATTAGGGTTGACTGCAAGTACCTTATAGGGGCCCATCCACCGCTGTTGGAGCTTGCCAGGAAACTTGCCAAAGCGTGAATCATAGGCTAGGACCAAATCACCTTCTTTGAACTCCTTGTGCTTGATGAAGCTGTCATGGTAAGCCTTACGTCGAGCTTGCGTGGCTTCCATGCACTGTAGAGCCATCCTGCGAATTTCGTCCAAACATTCCAAGTGCAAGAGACGGCGTTGCAGTGAATCATCATCCCCCAAACGCTCTTTGATAGCCACTCTCAACGAGGGTAGCTCCAGTTCAACAAGGAAAACTGCTTCTGTACCATACACCAACTGGAAAGGTGTTTGTCCCGTTGCTGCTTTATGGGAGGTTCTGTACGCCCAGAGGGCCTCTGTAAGTCAATCATCCCAATCACGACGATGTGCGGCAATCGTCCTTGTCAGAATCGAGCAAAGGATGCGATTGGTGACTTCGACTTGGCCGTTGGCTCTGGGGTAATAGGGAGTGGACTTGCGATGGCGGATCTTATACAATTCTGTCAACTCTTCCATGACTTTGTTAAGGAAATGAGTGCCTCTGTCACTTACCAGCTCTAAGGGACTGCCAAAACGGGTGATGATATTATCGTACATGAACAGGGCCACGCTGTTACCATCGTCCCGCTTGAGGGCTTTAGCTTCACACCACTTTGTGACATAATCCGTACATACGAGGATGTATCTGTTCTGTTTCCTTCTGGTAGGAGGGTCGATCGGACCTACAAAGTCGATGCCCCACTTCTCAAACGGCTTCAAAGGAAGGATAGGTTGCAGCGGCATGGCACTTGTCTTGGTGGGTTTCCCCATTCTTTGACAAGCATCACATCTTTTACAGTAATCATAGGAATCTTTGTGAATGGTAGGCCACCAATATCCTGCTAGCAGAGCCTTCCTGGCTGTAGCTTCTCCTGCAAAGTGACCTCCACATGGCTCGTCGTGGCAAGCCTTCAGAACAATCCCAATCTCGTCTCCTGCAACACATCTTCTGAGCACTTCATCTTTGCCTTTCTTGTACAGTGCACCGCCTAGCAGGGTGTATGGGGCTGATTCTAGCATGAGCTTCTTCCTTTCCCGACTAGAAATACCAGGAGGGTACTGTTGGGTTGCCAGCAGATTGGCAATGTCTGCATACCAGGGAGTTACAGTTTCGACCAAGAATAGGGAAGCATCAGGGAGGTCTGGATCATCTCGTTCCTCGTCTACAGTTTGTGGGATACGCGACAGATGATCAGCCAGAACATGGGAACGACCAGGCTTAGTAACCACCTCAAAGTCGAACTCCTGGAATAGAAGGAGCCATCTCATCATTCGTCCTTTCACATCTGCTTTGTTCATCAAGAAGGACAGGGCCTCATGATCCACATAAAATTTAAAGTGGGTAGATAGGAGGTAATGGCGAAACTTCTCCAGGGCAAACACCATTGCCAAGCACTCCAGCTCTGTCACTGTATAGTTCCGTTCCCTATCAGTGACTTTTCGGCTTGCATAATAGATCGGTTGATCCAACTTCGAGGAGCCCTTTTGGCAGAGGACAGCACCTAAGCCTTCAATTGATGCATCAGTGTGTACGTGGAACTCTTTCGTCCAATCAGGAGGTTGCAGAATGGGTGCCTCTATCAGACACTGCTTCAGAGTGTGGAAGGCTTTGTCACATTCTTCTGTCCAAGTAAACTCTGCATCTTTCCTCAGGAGCTTGTGCAAGGAGGTTGCCTTTGTTGCAAAATGGGCTATGAACCTTCTGTAGTAACCCACATGGCCTAGGAATCCCCTCAACTGTTTGAGGTTGGTGGGTGCTTGCAGAGCTGAGATCTTTTCGATCTTTGCAGGGTCTGTTGATATCCCTTGTGCTGAGACAATGTGGCCCAACAAAACTCCGGAAGAGACCCCAAAGATGCATTTGTCGGGGTTGAGGGAAATCCCATACTCCCGGCATCGGTCAAAGCATTGTTCCAAATATCCCCAGTGTTCACTGATCAAACTATAGACACAGAAGTCATCCAAATATACCTCAATAAAGTCATGCAGATGATTTTGAAATGCAGCCATCATGACTCGTTGGAAAGTAGCAGGGGCATTGCAGAGCCCAAATGGCATCACTCGGTAAGCGTAGGTCCCCCATTCTGTGGTGAAGGTTGTTTTGGATTGGTCTTCTTCTGCGATTTGGACTTGGTTGTATCCACTGAACCCATCCAGAAGGGAATAAAGCTCATGTCCTGCCACTGTGTCCAACAGTTGGTCTGTGAAAGGGATTGGAAAGTGATCCTTCTTTGTCTTGGAATTAAGCTTTCGAAAATCCACACATATTCGCAATTTGCCATTCTTCTTGGGTACAACCACGATGGGTGAAACCCATTCACTATTTGCCACTGGATAGATAAACTCGGCTTCCAGAAGCTTCAGCAGCTCCGCTTTCACCAATGTGGAATAATTCGGGTTCATTCGCCTCTGTCGTTGCCGTACTGGCTTGGCATCAGGCTCCAAGTCAATATGATGTTGACATATTGTGGGATCAATCCCCTTTAGGTCTTTGTAGGACCACGCAAACACGTCCAAATTTTCTTTCAACAAGTTGTACAAGGTTGACAACTCCTCTTCTGGGAGACTGCTACCCACCTTCAAGTGGCATTCAGTGCCTTCTGCATCCACAAAGGTTAACTGCCTTTCACCTTCTACTTCACGGATGAAGGTCCCGCGGACTGCTTCTGGGTACAGATCCGACTCCTTCAAGGGAGTGGTGTCCTCTTCTGATGTCCCACTAGAACCAACTTCTTCTTTTGGTGGAGACTTAGGTTGCTCCTTAAGACGTTGGAATGGGATAAGCGCCGTTTCGGATTTGGTTTCAAAATTAATTACCTCTTGGCTTGAAGACTCATCTTCTGATAATGACACATCCAGGAACGTCACATAACAGGGACCCTCTGATGCTTGTTGGGTTTGTGGGACTGGTGCTTGTTGGCACGGTGCATCATCATCATCTTTCTTTGGCAAAGATGGGTTAGGACGGCATGAGCCACTGCTGAAAGACGGCTTGTTCTTCTTAATCCACGTCTTATAAAGGTTTTGCATATGAGAAGATCCATTTACCAGACCAAATGGTACCATTGCCATTCTGTCCCATAGCATGAGCTCATCGGCTTCTGATGCTTCTGGAACTTCTTCCTCAAATGTATCCTCTTCAGGTGGGATAGACTCTTCTGGCTCACTTTCATAATCTTCTTCGTCCATATCAAACCCAACCCCTTCTGTCTCTGTCTCTGCTTCTGCTTCTGTCTCTGTCTCTGTCTCTGCGTCTGTTTCTGTTTCTGCTTCTGCTTCTGCTTCTGCTTCTGCTTCTGTCTCTGTAGGAGCTCTGTAACAGAAGAACAGATTCTCTGGTTTCTCTCCTGCCTCTGCCTTTGCGTCTGCTTCTGCTTCTGCTGTGACCATGTAACAGGGAGAGCAGTACATCCATGCTTCTATCTCACTATCAGAAGTGACTTCAGAAGTCATTCCTGGTTCAGGCAGGAAGTATTCACCCATTGATAATGGCTTTGCATCTTTTGGAAGTCGGCTTACTGTATCCACTGTTAAGGAATGTGCCACTGTTTTCTTAGGAAGGATCTGTTTGACAGCGTCTTCGTCTGCTGATGTTCCATCCGTAGCCTCGTTAGGGGAATCAAAAGATAATTCCAAGGAGGTGGATCCATGTCCTTTTTGAGAACCATACAGTTTCAGCACCACTTTGTTGGGTCCTCGACCCAAGGTCAAGGTTCCTTTGAACCAATCCGTCCTTGCTCTGGCTTCAAAAAGCCATGGCCTGCCTAGTAACAGAGGATAGGATGTACCATAAGAGTTTGGCTTCACCACCAGATAGGTTAGCCAATAATCTTTTCCAGCCACTGTAGTCTTCACATATGGAAGAATGCCCAAAGGCTTGATTCTACTCTGATCCGCCAGTCTGATGAGCCATTGGGTTGGTTGCACACCTTGTAGGCCTAGATCCTTCATTGTCACATCCGTCATAATGTTCACTGATGAACCACCATCAATCAGTGCATTTGCGATGAAGCAACCTTCTATCCATACGCCAGTCTCTGGAGTACCCGGATCTAGGAAAGCATTAGCCACATCCACTTCTTTGACAGGCTCTGGAGCCTTGTTGGGCTTTGTTACTGTTGAGGGAGCAATCCTTAAACCACGTCTTTTTGTCAGTATACTTTTGAACCTTTTTCGGCAACTGGGAGACAACATCAATAATTGTCGGAATGTGAGGTTTGGTTTAAAGGTATCTAGATCTCTAACTAGATCGTATTCCTTAATAGGATCCACTGGCTTCTCTAACCGGTTAGGGAATGGGGCAACACCCATTTTCATTTTCCCTCTTTCTTCCAACAGAGGAATTACAGGAACTTCTTCTGCCACTTGTGGCACTTCCTCCTCTTCTGTCTCCTGGACCTCTGGTCCTGTCTCTGTAACTGTCTCTGTAACTCTCTGTGGCACTGTAGGGCTCTGTACGGCACTGTTAGGCTCTGTTCTGTTCTATTCTTCTGGTGGAAGACTGAACTTCACTGTTCTGGCAGGAGGGTTATTTTCTTTCTGGGTAGGTGGTTCCTTCTGCTTTGCACGCGTGATGGCTGCAACTTCCAATTCTACCAAATTAGAGGTAGGCTCTTGGGCCTTGGACGGACTATCAGTAGCACTGTTTTTCACTGGGACTGGGCTTGGACAGTTTTTTGCAGTGTGGCCTTCTCCTTTACATCGACTGCATAAGGGCTTATAATCCACTAACCTTCTGGGATTTGGACAATTTGGTGAAATGTGTCCCTTTTCTCCGCATCTGTAACACTCCACTTCTGATCTCTGACCACCGCCAGACTGTCTTCCTCTGTAACTTTGGGAAGGAAATCTTCTGGGTCCGAAATTAGGACCAAACTCTCTAGGCTTGGGTCCAATATCTTGTGTTGTCATTTTGGATTCCAGCAAGTTAAATCTTGCGTCTTCTTCCTTTCTTCTCCTGTCATGCATCTCCTTCAGGGAGCAAATGTCCTCTGTATGGTTCTTCCGCAAGCAGTAGGAACAGAAGGCTCCAGGGATGGTTGGTTTCCGTGTACATTCAGTGGCTAAATGGCCTGCTTGATGACACTTACCACACCAAGTATTTGACCGCATCACATCTCTTCCTGCTCCTGCAACGTTGGATATGCTCGCTGTGTTCACTTTCAGCGTCTGTAGTTGCTCTGTAATCACATCCATCAACTCCTTTTTGATGTTTGCAACTGAATTAGATAAATAATCCTTCAAGCTTTCTCCTCCTGAGGCATTGGCAGGAGGGTTTTGAGGAGTTTCTGTAATCACTGCATAAACTGGTTGGGCTGGTACAGAGGGGTCTCTGTTCTGGTTCTGATTCAGTGCTCCTGTTTGAACTGTTGGCTGTTGACTCCAGTTGGTAGGGTTCCACTGTTGCTGTTGATTTGTCATTGAGGAAATTGGTTGAGACCATGGTTGTTGTGGTGGAACCATCATTTGAGGCATGGATTGTGGCCATTGTGGATTTGGTGCACTGTACTGTGATACCGGGGGCATCTGTTGGTAGGGATAGGGAACAGTCCCTGCAACTGCATTTGGTGGGTACATCATTCCTGGCACCAGAGGAGGTAGGACTCCTCTTCCTGTATTCATTGCTAATCTAGCTTCCACTTCATCGTACAGTCTTGCACCTTCTGTTGCAGCTTGCAGGGTGGCTGGTCTTTGTAGCTCCACAAACTTACGGACTTCTGGTTGTAATCCTCTGAGAAACACTCCCTTCTGAATGCCATCATCTAGATTATGGTTAGTCCATCTCTTCAGGATGGATTCCATTCGTGAGACATAAGCTTCTACTCTTTCTCCAGAGGACTGACTTAGGTTCATGAATTCCTCTCTCATCCGCTCTTCAAAACCTTCACGCCTGAATTTAGTGAGGAAGGCCAACTTCAGGTCGTCCCATGTGCCAAAAGTTCCTGCTGCTTGTCTCTCATACCACTGAAACGCCGCGCCCTTGAAAGTGGCGGGGAATATTGCCAACCAATGCTCAGGGGTTCTAGCATTGTTAGCCACACACGCTACCATAAACTCTGCTACATGAAGATCGGGGTCTTCATTGTATTCTCCCTTAAAAACTGGCAATGGGACTACATTCGCTGGTCTGTCATCAATATTTCCAGGACGGATCTGGCTTGGAAGTGGACCTCCAGCAGGAGGAGGAAGGGCTTGATGTGCCATTGGGACTTCTGTAAAGAGTTCCGCAAGGGCGTCAAAGGCGGCTTCTGCTTCGAGCTCGCTCTCGGCTTTGATTCTTGCTTTCTCTCTTCTCATGTACCTCTGGACTCGTTCTAACGCTTGCCTTTTTATTGCGTCATTCATCAGGGGGTTGACTCCACTATGTTGTTAGTGCTCCACAGAGGGTTAACAGAAGGCTTCAGTCTCTGGAGGACTCTCTTGCCAACATTTCTTCTACTTCTTTCTTTTCAACGTCCCTAAATTCTGCTTTCATGCCACTGCACAGAGGAAGGTATTCGGTTCTGAAGGTGTCAAAATGCATACATCTGAGCATGGTGGTGGTGCCATCATCATAGTAATGCCAGCTTCTGATGGTTTCAATAGTGTATGTTGTGAAAAACACTCTGTCTACCAACTTCCAGTGGGTTGCTAATTGAACAAACAGAAGATTATCAGTACACCAAGCATCCCATGTATCTTGCTGTTGAGCATCCACGAACAAATTCCAACTCTTTTCCTTCTTGTCTCTGTGAACCTCTATAGACCAAGACTCCTGAAGCTTCTTCACAATCTCCCACTTGATGTTGTCTGGAAACTTTTCAATGAATGCCAAATCTTCCATGGATGGTCATTCTCTCTGTTTCTGCTCTTCAGTTTGTTCTCAAACAGTTTGCCACCAAGATGCAAGTTTCTGCTGCTTCAATAGGAAGAGGAAACTGTCCACCACATAGAGCATGCATCATGATGGTGATGTGTTTTCGCCATTGTGGGATGAACTTTTTGTGGAAAGTGGCTTTGATTATGAGAAATTCCAACTCTTCAGTGGAAGAAGGAATTTTACAAACATTCATTGAATTCTTCTCTTCTTGGCAATGCCAATTCCTTCATTTTCAGCCTCTTTTGGTGCTTGTTGATGGCAAGTTTCCCCGGCTGCGCACCAAAAACATGGAAATGAAGAGCACCCTGCCACGGCACAATATGAACCACGAACCGGCTAGGTAGAGGCTGCAAATACATTGCTGGACACAAAACCTGCAAGAAACCTCTTCTTTCTCACCAAGAACCATGCTCTCCAAACACACAAGAGAGGGACACACAAGAAATTTGACAATTCTTCCATCCTCACCCTCTTCCTCTTCCTCACTCTCCATTAGAAATGAGCATGAAGCACAAGAGAGGGAAACAAGAACAAGAAGGCAAGAGTTGTGCCAAAATGAGAGAGGAAGAAATGAACCGTGACATGAGAAGATAAAGGAAGAGAGAGGGTGTAACCACCTCAACCTCCCACCTCCCCAAATCCCACGACTGCAACCACCTCCTTTTCCTTTCTTGAATTATAAAATTCAAATTTGCATACATTGGCTAAGGTCTAAAGACCTTTCAATTTTTAGCATGAGACAAAAGGGTTTGACCTTTCCTTTTCCTAACAATATTTTATAGTGTGAGCCTTTTTGACTACACATTTTACATTGCTTCATATTTGATTTTTGACAAAGGGGTACAAAAGCAAAGTGTTAGTTTGCAAAGGATGTTTCCATGTTTAGCACATTTTTGTGCCTTTATTTGCACTGATTTCCTGGTCATCACACGCTTATAAATGGTTAAATCAAAGCAACATATCCCAAGTGCTAACTAGGATTTAGAACGTTGAGGACGTAACCTGGTTGTTCTTATTGCCAAGTTGAAACTCTCATACCTTAAAGACCTGCCCACATTCACGAAATGTAGCGAAAATAGGACATACTTGCGAGAAACGATCTAGGGTTTGTTACCCTAAGGGTCGCTCGCTAAAAGGATGAAACTCGGTTTGAATTGGAACCCTAGGACCGACAAGGTTGGCCTAGTGCAATCAGAAATGGATTGGATATGAGGACACCCTAACCCTATTTCCTATTAATCATGATTTCGTAATTAGAAGACGACATTCGATGGGTAAAATAGTCCCATGGATTAGATGCGACACTTGTGCAACAAGTTGCAGAGTTACATGACCTTATGGGTTGACCACAAGGGAATGGTCAAATTCCTCGAAATGAGATTGCCAGATTCTTGCGCAAGTTTATCTTGCAAGAGGATGAGTGGTCATCCTGATATAGCACCTTTCTTGGGAAAGGTGACCAAGATAAGTGGATTAGATAATTGCTTGGAAGCAAAAGACCAATCACTAATTTGGAATAACATATTTACTGCTAATGGAACTTAAGGTATTGGTTAAGTTGGGTTAATAGGGTATGGCCCTAACCCAAGGATATAAGGGTTAACAAAAAAAACCCTTGGGGATCTTGCCAAGTCGCAATTGATCCCGGATCAAGTGCTGGATGCATTCGGAGAGAAAGATTCACTCCTTAGCAATTGGCCAAATAAACGACCACTGGAATTGATTGTGCTTGTAACAGTTTAGAAAGCACTGTTTGCATTGTTTGCTCAAGGAACTAAAGGATGAAAAGATATCTAATGCTTCAGGTTGAAGGCCTGAAGGGAGAGGCAGCCTCAGTTACCCCCGACTGCCTGCCTGACCCTAACCAAGGGGGTTGTTGACCGCACTGGGAACATGGACCGAACCCGCAAGAGGTCTCTCCGTTGAGTTCTACTTGGAGTAGGAGGACGCTTGGGTGTGCCAGGGGGGGCTCTGGCCGTAAATCCCTCGCCTTTCGGGTCCTGCACAAGAGATTAACGTGACTCGGGATTGGATCTCGAGGCCCGCATACTAGTTTACGAGCGGAAGCTTGGAATAGTGATCCCTGTGGATTACTGGATAGCCTTCGGGCAGATTATGGACAAGCCTACGGGCGGAACTCCTTGTATTTCAAAGATAAAATGATGAAATGTTAATAAAGAACTTGTTTGATATTGTTTTTCTATGTCATGTGATAAGATTACGTGAAGGAACCAGTGCTTAACGGATTAATTAAAGAAGCTGATTGTTATATGTTAATTAATGTGTTAGATAATTACATAACTAAAATAAACCGAGGAAAGTGCGGAGGATGGGCCATGGGTCCGTCCTATGGTTGGGTGGTCCCGCTTGGCCGAAAACTTTTCTCAAAATACGAGGAACAGCAGGATGAGCGTCAAAAGACATGAACACAAAAGCGTTGACTTAGAGTTATGACTTAACCAGATTTACGCTGTTTTAGGGGAACGGAATGGGACTATGCCTTATGGTAGAGAGGTTGAGCTTTGCATCCCTCTCGTTTCCCATTCTCCTTGAACCAAGTGCAGCGTGAATCCGCTTCGGACCTGGCGTTTCTGCGTAAAGTAGTTCACTTGAGTCAGATGCTAGTTGCTATTAGGTAATGACCAATCAAGAAAACCCTAATTCCGGTCGATCCTAAGAGGGAACGGCTAGGATACTTCCGCTACGTGGCAGACGCGGGAAGACCTAGATTGCAAATCCTATATCATTCGATGGGAGTGCCGGGCGGAGCTTTCTAGACATCCTTTCTGATGGACTGCTGAGACGTGTCCTGGACGATACTAGTAGACACGTTACACTATGATGCTGATTCAATGATCTTGCACAGATGTTTACTGTTGTAAATGTCCACATTGCAACTCAGAAAAAGATCAATGGAACCAAGGTTGATTAGTATGACATAGAGCTGATGACATCCTTGTAAAAAATAAACAGTATAGAAGGTTGGTTCTTCTTCTTCATTCAGACAAGATTAAATTTTTCAGGAGCAGTGTTTGTTTTTAAGCTGGTTGGAGAAGTGTCACATATTTTTGTCAGACGAACAATAGAAATCAGTTCATGATTCCAAAAGGACAAAATAGCATGTTTCTTCTAGCTTTGTGACTGCATACACATCTTGTCAAGATGGATTTCCAGTAATGTTGAGGTTCTTTGAACTGAAATGAATGCAGGAAACATCATCAAATGACAGCCACAGTAATTCAGAAGTATATCATCGATGAAGGGTAGAATGGTCTTTTTCAGCACGTTCATGGAAGCTTCAGGTATCCACGTTTCCTCTTATTGAAGAATGGATTTTTTGGTTGCAGAAGTGAACAGCTGTAGGGTAGAATTCTCCGGTAGTAGGGATGCGAATACATATAAAAGCTGTGAGGAGCGCTTGTTTGATTGTAGCAATGATTAGTTGTACATTTAATTGCTGAATCTGCGCCTTTTCTGAATTTGGAATAGCAAAATTTAGTGCATTAATCGTTTGAGCCTGTGTGAGAGCACTGGACACATTTCTCAATTGGATAACTACAATATCAGATTCTTCAACCACATAGCTTAGGGTATCTGAAAGCTCATCATGAGAACCTCCTTGTCCAATGTACACCAGAATACACCCAGCCACAGTAGCACCCATGAAGATTAATAGGAGGATTAAAGGCACTAGATTACCCCCCTCGGTGGGACCCTTTCAAGTTTTCACTACAGTAATAGCAACAACAACAGAGGATTAGCAAGTAGCCTAATCCAAGTATCAGCCATACAGCTGCTAGAATAAAACCAGGGCCACCAGTAAACCCAGCTGAAGCCCAATAATGCTCGTTCTTAATGTCCCAGCCTTTACGATAAGTCTCAAAGTTCTTCAGTGGGTCTGGTCTTTCAGTTCTGTCTTGCGCCAGGATAAGCAAAGGTTTTGTACTGTTGTTTTGGCCTTCTTTTGGCAGCGACAACTACTTCAAACTGTGGCCATGGTGTGAAGACCATGTAGAGTATACTTGAGCATCGAACCCATATTTTTTAGAGCAGGATCCCTCTACCGTTCTCGCGCTTCCCCTTTTGCCTCCCAAAACTCTCCTTTCAAAAATAGTCCTTTTTTAATAGCATCTAAGCAAATTAAAGGGTGCTTTGCTCTCTTTTCTACTTGTTGTCTTATAAACTTCAAAGTTTGTCGTGCCTCACCAAAGGGCTCTAGTTTGTCAGTTCTATGAAGAGAAATACTCCATGCCTTGCGAAAATTTGCAATATCTAAAGCCCACTTTTTGGCGTAGTCAAGGAGCTCTTCTGATGGCACAATGGCATCGATAAGGCCCAATTCAAGAGCCTCTTCAGCAGAGATAGACTTTGATGTCAGGATCATATCCATGGATTTTGACAAACCAACTAATCGGGGTAGACGTTGAGTGCCTCCAGCACCTGGAATGACCCCAAGTTGAAGTTCAGGCAAGGCAAGCTGTGACTTGGGAGCTGCAATTCACCCATGGCAGGACATGGCTAACTCTAAGCCTCCACCAAGAAGAATAAAGATGCAAACAGAACAACTAAGTATATACAAAAAATCAACTCCCACACACACAACTTTTGGGTGGATTCCACACCTCGGATGCACAGCAATACGACAGCACGCTAAGAACCCCCTTGGTTAGGGTCAGGTAGACATTTGGGGGTAACTGATGCTGCCTCTCCCTCCATGCCTTCAACCTGAAACATTAATTATTTTTCCATCTTTAGCTCTTTGAGCAAAGCAATACAAACAGTGCTCCTAAGCTATACAAACACAATTAATCCAGTGGTCGTTTGTTTGGCCAACCGCTAAGGAGTAAATCCTTCTCTCCGAATGCATCCAACATTCGATTTGGGACCAATTGCAAGCTTGGCAAGATCCCCCAAGGGTTTGTTTGTTTACCCTTTTACCCTTGGGTTAGGGTTTATACCCTATTAACCCAAATTAACAAACACCTTAGGTTCATTAAACTAAAACAGTAAATCCTAGGTAACCTTGTCACCCCAACTTGATTGGTTAATTGCTTGCTAAGCAAAAATAGCTTTCCTAATTTGGAAAATCGGTCCAAAGAAGGGTGAAGTAGCAGGATGTCTACTCATCCTCTTGCAAATTAGACTTGCACTAGAACTTGCCAACCTTGTTCCAAGGAGTGGCAAATCTATCTTGTGATTTAACACAAAGCCATGCGACGTTGCAACTTGAACAAGTGTCGCACCTAACTTGGAGGATCATTTCTCCCATCAAACGACGTTTCTTGGTCAAGAAATACGCTTTATCAAGATGTAGGGTTTGGGAGTCCTCTTGACCCAACCCAACCCTAACCTTACTAGGCCAACAACATTTGACCCCAGGGTTTCTAAACTCAATTGGAAGTCTAGTATTAGGTCATTCGATCCTTAGGGTAAAACCCTAGATTGTTATTGCATGGGTGTTTAGCTAACCCTAATGTTCCGTGAACGTGGGTAAGACCTTTGGGATCGAAAGTCTTGACTTGGCATCCCAAGTGCGATACTAGGCAGAATTTTTAACGTGACTAAACCCTAGCGAGCACTTTGAGGTGTTTGTTGTACTAACTGTTTGTGCTTTTAAGAATCCCATGTGGGTTATGTCATTACAAGTGATTTAGCTAAATCGGTCTACTTGTCTTGCGACAAGAAACGATATTTTCTTAAAGACGCTAATATTTGTTCTAAAAGGCGTAAATAGTTGCAAGACATAACATTACATGCAAATATGCGATTCATTAACTTTTTCCTTCTATGCAACTATAAAACGTAAAATGACCATCTCTTTTCCTTGCCTAATCTATAATGATTTACAATTCGTGGCTAACTCATATAAAAACCTACGTTGAATTGCATTAAGAACTATACCTATAAACCTTTTGTTTGATGCATTGAATTCATGATTTAATATGAAATGCATCTTTTTCTAAAACAACTTCGATAAAGAAGTTCATGCATGATGAATGTCGTAAGACTATTGTTGACTTAATCCATTCAACGGCCTCAACCCGAATTAAAAATGCAAACATCCTTGCATGCAACAGGTAAGTTCATGGTTTCCTTTTCATGCAATGCAATTGTTTGGACAATATTCTAACGGATGTTAACGATTATCTCCTATGAATCATATCTAGGAAATCATTGCCTAAATGCATTATGCGCTTGTTCTTTCTTGCGAGGAAGACAAGGATGCATTTAAACAAATTTTTGTCCTTTTAACCTATGCGATATGCGTTTAGGATTGTCACTTTGGAAATGCAAGCAAAGAGCAACATACAACTAATATTCATAACTTCCCCATGAAAATTAAACGTGCCCAATGCATTCATTTTATGCAGAATTAAACTTCTAAGAACGTGGGTATGACTCGCAGCGATGTCCACGTGTAAACTTGGGTTGGAGGCTCCCACGTGAGCACCTTGCGTCTTTTGTTTGGGGGCCATCGATGACGTAGACTCTTGATTCCGCAACTCGTCCTTGCCTTTATCCGATCTATAAACTTCCTCCAGCCTTTGGCAAATCAGTCTCAAAATCTGCCTACTCCCTCCCTGGCACAAAAATTATCCTTACTAGGCGTGGTTATAAAAACTCGGGGATAAGCCATGTGTACAAGGCTTATGAAAGCTTTGTCTTTAGAAGCTTCTAAAGAAGCTTCCAAGAAGCTTCTGTGTGAATTAGAATGATGTGGAGGGGAAATGATTGGGGAGGAGGGATGAAGGCGACGATTGAGGGAGATGAAGATGATGATAATGATGATGGCGATGGCAATAACGCAGGCGGTAGCAGGCCAGTGTGGCATGGCGTGGTGGTTGATGGAGATGGCCTGGGTAGCACGACGGCTTGTCATATGTCTTCTCTCTCTCTTCCTTTCCTCCCCCCAAGCTTAAGGAGGAGGTTATATAGAGTAAGGGGGGAGAAGGTAGCCACACACGTGGCTTCTGTGCATGCCTCCTCCCTCATGCTTCCCCACACCACTTAGCTCCACTCCCTCTCACACTCCTCTCCCCTGCCATGCATCGGCTGAGGGGAGGGGCTATTAATAAAAAAATTTGCAATAACTTTAACCATTATCCATTTTTCCCTCTAGAAGAGGTGCTCTCGCGCGGTCTTGCGGTCTTCAAGCCGCAGCCTCTTATGCACCATACGGGCAGAGTTTATTAATGCGCGAGGGTGGAGCATTGAGCCCAGGGTTCTTCTAGTTGTGGGGAGATTATTTTAAGATGATCTTGTGCGGAGTGTGTAGTGGTCAAAATTCATTAATATTTTGTGCGGAAACATTACATTCTCTCCCCCTTAGATGAATCGAGATGTCCTCATCTCGAGAAGAACTGGGGGTATTTTTGGTTGAGAGTACTTTCATCCATCAAAGTGGCATCCTCTTCGGGATGATCTTTCCACTGGACGAGGTATTATCTCAAGGTTCTGGATCTCAATTGCCTCTCCCTAACATCTAAGATCCTGTCAGGCCGTAGCTCAAGGACTCCTTGGCTAGACATTACAACTTGTTGATCATCAAGCATGTGACTGTCAAGATTGTGGGAGAGAAGGAAGGAGTCTCACTTGTAGCTTTCTTGCTTGCACAATGGGGGAAGACACACAAGGGTGGAGGCTGAAAACTGTTTTTCTCTTCTTAGTTGTATAAGCCAAAAGAACTCTAGTACAAAGAAATAGAAGAACCCTCTATATGGGTCTCAAACCAAACTCAACTAACTAAGGTGGCATACTAACTGAGCCACGAACTAGAGTAGATAAGGATAGCTATCATGTAGCTATTATTCATGGGCGGTGTACCAACCACGTCTGCAATTGACAAGTCGGTGACATAAATACACAACGGTCACCCTGGCGTATCACGAGTGGAGCTCGATATCTCAACACTCCCCCTCGAGCTCAATCCCAATTCCTGCACACCAAGCAGGTCTCTGAACTTGCGCAGCTTCTCTGCGCCCAATGCCTTCGTGAATATGTCAGTTACCTGATCCTCTGTGCTGACATAAACTAGATCAATAAGACCTAGTAAAACCCTCTCTCGCACATAGTGATAATGCACCTCAATGTGCTTTGTTCTAGCATGATAGACTGGGTTATTTGCCAAGTGTATACTACTCATGTTGTCACAATAAATGACAACTGGCCCATCTGTAGACTGATGCATATCATAAAGTAGCTTATGCAACCAAGCTACCTCACATGCAGCCATTGCTGCACCCCTGTACTCAGCCTCTGTGCTCGACAAGGCAATTGTAAGGCTGTTTCTTGCTGCTCCAAGTGACTGCAGCACTCCCAAAAGAGAACACATATCCACTGGTAGATCGTCTATCAGAAATACTACCAGCCCAATCAGCATCAGTGTATCCATGCAACTGTATCTGAACCCCAGTCTCATAAAATAGTCCATACTGCAATGTGGACTTCACATACCTGAGTATGCGTCTAGCTGCATCCAAATGTGGTTTCCTTGGAGCCTGCATAAACTGACTTACCAATCCAACAACATAGCTCAAATCTGGCCTGGTAATAGTCATATAAATCAAACTTCCTACTACGCGTCTGTAGATAGTAGGGTCTTCTAGAAGCTCACCTGCATCTGTGCCCAACTTCACATTCTGCTCCAAAGGAACTGAAATAGGCTTACAGCCTGTCATCCCATATTTGGACAGCATGTCCAATCCATATTGCCTCTGCAAGAGCTGTATCCCACTTGGTGATCTAATCACCTTAATGCCCAAGAAATAACGCAGCTCTCCCAAATCCTTCATCTCAAACTTTTGCTTCAATAGCATTTTCACATGAAGGATATCTTCATCACTGTCACCTGTCATAATCAAATCATCAACATAAATGACAAGTAGCATAATATCTTTCTCTGTTTTTCTCACATAAAGTGAGAAATCTGCCTTGGAAATCTGAAAGCCAATAGTGACAAGATACTGTCCTATCTTGTCAGACCATGCTCTAGGTGCTTGCTTCAAGCCATACAAGGCTTTCTTCAACCTGCAAACAAACTCAGGATGAACATCATGCACATAACCTGGTGGCTGCTCCATATAGACCTCTTCTTGCAAATCACCATGCAAGAAGGCATTCTTTACATCCATCTGATGTAAAGACCATCCCTTTGATGCAGCCATAGCAATGACTGCTCTTACGGTTGCCATCCTTGCAACCGGACTGAATGTTTCTTCATAGTCAATGCCATATGTTTGTGCATACCCCTTGACTACTAATCTTGCCTTGTATCTGTTCACAGAACCATCTGCATTGTGCTTCACCTTATAAACCCACTTACAGCCAATTGCATTCTTACCTTTAGGCAAAGGTACTAACTCCCATGTAGCATTTGCTTCCAAGGCATCCATTTCTTCATCCATGGCTTTCTCCCATTTTTCTTTTCCCATGGCTTGCTCAAAAGAAGTGGGTTCTGGTTCCTGTATCACTTTGACCATATATGCATAGTGAATGGCTGTAAATCCATCATATTTCAGCCTATCCACAGGATACCTAGCTCTCGTATACCTGTGCAAAGTAGGTTCACTCCCAGGTGCTCTCAAAACATCCCTGGTCTTCCTTACTCCAGGTGTAACAATAGAAGGAATACCCAACTCATCATCAATGCTCTGTTCTGAGCCATTGGATTCACCATCCACATAAGAGTGACCTGCATTCACATCAAACATGGACTGATCAACCTTCTCTTTTCCTTTTCGTGATACCTGCATACCACTATCTGCATTACTTTGAGAAGATTCTCCTGATCTCAATGTGCCTGTCCATGGCGAAGAATGTGAACCACTACTAGAGGACGCTCCAGGTCCACTAATATTTTGTGACTGCTGCTGTGAATTTTGTGCAGCATTATCATTTTGTGCATCTACATCATCAATCACATTTACTGGTTTATACCAGCTACTCATCTCATCAAAAACAACATCTCTGCTCACTGTAAACTTACGAGTAGAAGGGTAATAGCATCTATACCCTTTTTGCTGCAGAGAGTAACCAATAAAGATGCACTTCTCAGCTTTTGGATCCAACTTGGATCTCAACTCATCTGGCACATGTACATAGGCAATGCAACCAAAAATTTTCAAATGAGAAATATCTGGTTTCCTACCAGTATACCTCTCCTCTGGAGTCATTCCATGTATTACTGCAGTGGGAGTCCTGTTCATTATGTAGACTGCTGTAGCAACTGCTTCAGCCCAATAAAAATCTGGCAAGTCTTTTTCATTGAGCATGGCACGAGACAGCTCTCCAATATGTCTGTTTTTTCTTTCTGCAATTCCATTTTGCTGTGGGGTATGATTGCATGAATATTGCTGCTTTATGCCATGCTCCTGCAGGAACCTTGCAAACTCATTTGAGAGGTACTCTCCCCCTCCATCTGACCTTAGGCATTTTACTTGCAGACCTGTTTCTTTTTCAACCATAGCTTTAAGAGTTTTGAAATGCCCAAAAACTTCACTTTTCTTTTTCATAAAATACACCCAAACTTTTCTACTATAGTCATCAATAAAACTGACAAAATAATGACAGCCTCCAAGAGATGCAGCTTTAGTAGTCCACACATCAGAGTGGATTAATTCCAATGGCTTCTCACTCTCTTGAACATGTCTAGGAAATGGTTTCCTTGCCTGTTTTCCAAATTTACAGGCTTCACATACCTTATGCATTTCTGCAACCTTGAATTTAGGCAATCCTGCAACAATATTTTGGGCCTGCATTGATTTAAGTCACTGTACATTAACATGACCAATGCGTTTATGCCAGATATCAATATCTGCAACTACACCGATCCCATGTGCAAACATTGCTACACTCAATTCAGACATGTCTGCATCCAATGTAAACATTCTGCCCTTCTTCTTTCCTTTTGCTATCAAGCGACCTTTATTTTTCATATCCTCAACAAAGCATCCATGAGGATTAAATTTGACCTGCAAGCCCTGTTCAACCATTTGACCAACAGAAACCAGATTCTTGGTGATATTCGGGACATGAAATACATCGGACAGGTATTTCTTTTTCCCATCCTGCATAGACAAGGGAATTTTTCCAATCTGCACAATAGGATGTGCAGTATCATCACCAGTCTCCACAAATCCTGGTTTTTCCATTTTTCTTGCATCCTCCATCCATTCTGCATGACCTGTCATGTGGTTTGATGCACCTGAGTCAACATACCATACATCATTGCTTTCTTCTGCACTTGTCACAGAATTGTTCATGTGCTGCACCATAAACAAGTGCTCATTTCTGTCATCACCCTGTCTACTAGAAGATGCATAATTCCCTTGTTGCAGTTTTCCATTCATGATGTCATTCTGCTTTTTATAGCAGTCTTTAGCCATATGACCCATTTTACCACAGTAGTAGCATTCAACATTACTGTTTGCATTTTGGCCTCTTTGCCATCCACCACGACCTCTTTGGCTCCCCCTGCCTCTAGAGTTACCACGTCCTCCTCCATAGGACTGGTTTTCTTGAGTTTGCTGCATATTCTGATTTCTGCCACGGCCTCCAAATCGGCCTCCTCTACCTCTGCCTCTACCTCTTCCAGCATTTGAGAAGAAGACAGCTTCTTTTGAAGTTCCTCCTGAAGAAGATGCACCACCATTTCTCTGCTCCTCAGAAATTAGAAGAGCAATCAACTCCTCAAAATCAGGAAATCTTTCACGGACGGAAATGGATGTTCGAAACTGTGCATAATCCTTTCCTAGACCATTCAAGGTCACGGAAACTAAATCATCATCTTCCACTGGAGACCCAATGGAAGCAAGTGCATCTGCAATCTTCTTCACCTTCATGTGGTAGTCGTTGATGCTCATACTTTCTCTTTGCACATTATGCAACTCTTGCTTGAGCTGCATTTTCCTGGCTTGCGTATTTGTGCTATACATTTTTGACAAAGTATCCCACGCCTCCTTTGGCGTACTTGCATCCTGAATATGCACAATCATAGAGTCTGAAATGCTGATAGACAGCCAATACATAACTTTCCTGGCTCTCTCATGCCATGCTTTAAATGCCTGCATTTGCTGTTGATTGGGAACATCAGGAAGAACTGGTTCTTCTTCATTTCCTGCAACAAATTCCCAATATCCTTTTCCCATAAGGAAATTCGTCATTCTAAACTTCCATGCTTGGAAGTTGTTCTTGTCAAGCTTTTCAATGACAATCTGTGAAAGAGAATCAGTTGCCATTACAGAAGACTGCAAAAAATTCTGTCACTGCAAAAACCACAGCTTCACCCTCACAAGGGAAAATCTGCAAAACTGGTGAAAGTGGTATTTGACCACACAGTCACTTCCTAGTGACGATTTTGCATCAACAGGCAATAGGGATGATTCAGTAACTCCCAATGTCTCTGCGTACAAGCATACGATGCGATTTCTACAGTAACTTTTCACTGACCTGTAGAACAGTGGTTGCACAGCATAAAACAGAGCCTTTTCCTGAGTGCGTGCAGAAAACTTCCGCCTCCAAAACAGGCCCCGAAATGGCCTCAAATAAAAAAAACAAGGTCGCCAGGGGCTAAAGCCATCTCCCGCAGCATATACTGCCCTCTTGCTTCACCGCGAAGGGCGTCTCAACCTGAGACAATGCACTCCTGCACTTCCTGGCCGTGCTACCTGCAGAGATTTGCTCCCAAAACAGAAAATGAAAGCAACACTGCTCCTCTTACCAGACCACCGCGAGCTTGGCTTGCTTTCTTGAGCTCCTTACCACGAACAAGGCTCTGATACCATGTCAAGATTGTGGGAGAGAAGGAAGGAGTCTCACTTGTAGCTTTCTTGCTTGCACAATGGGGGAAGACACACAAGGGTGGAGGCTAAAAACTGTTTTTCTCTTCTTAGTTGTGTAAGCCAAAAGAACTCTAGTACAAATAAATAGAAGAACCCTCTATATGGGTCTCAAACCAAACTCAACTAACTAAGGTGGCATACTAACTGAGCCACGAACTAGAGTAGATAAGGATAGCTATCATGTAGCTATTATTCATGGGTGGTGTACCAACCACGTCTGCAACTGACAAGTCAGTGACATAAATACACAACGGTCACCCTGGCGTATCATGAGTGGAGCTCAATATCTCAACAGTGACTAGGGTTAGGCACATGCTCTTTCAATAGATTGATATGGAATACATTATGAACCTTTAGGTTCTCAGGGAGTTGAAGTCTATAAGCACTAGGCCCTAGGCACTTGAGGATCTTGTAGGGTCCACAATACCTTGGACTTAGCTTCTTACATTCACCTAAGGACATGGAACTCTTGTTTGGACGTATGCGAATGAAGACTATATCTTCTTCATCGAAGGATCTATCCTAATGCTTCAAGTCCGCATATGCCTTCTGTCTATCCTTGGCGGCTTGGATGTCCTATCTTATTGACTTGATTTGGTCATCCATATCTTCTAGTATTTGCCTTGAAGCTTCAACCCTCAAGGTTGGATACGAAAAGTTTAAAGGACTTCGACAATCGTGCCCATACAATGCTTGAAAAGGGGTCATCTGAATACTTTGTTCATAAGAAGCATTGTAGGAAAACTCAACCAGTGGCAAGTATTGAATCCACTTTTTGGGTTCCCGACAACAATGTGTCCTTAATATCCTCAATAACTTGGTTGACTCGCTCCATTTGTCCATTAGTTTGGGGATGGTAAGCTGTACTGAAATAGAGTTGAGTTCCAATGGCTTCAAAGATAGCCCTCCAGAAATGTGATGTGAAGAGAGAGTCACGATCACTAATGATCCTTCTGGGTAACCCATGCAGTTTGAATATTTCCTTGATAAATAACCTTACAATGTTTGAGGCTTTATAGTTTGTCTTAACATGGATAATATGTGCAACCTTGGTGAGTATATCAACTACAACCATAATGGAGTTGTATCCTCTTTGAACTTAGGGCAGGCCAATAACAAAGTCCATACTAATGAATTCCCATTTCTTTTGGGGAATGTCAAGTGGTTGCAATTTCCCTGGCATTTTGACATGTTCGGCCTTAATGCGTTGACAAGACAAACATTTCGTGACATATTTGAGAACGTAACCTTTAGGCCTCTCCCAATAATAGCTCTTTCTGACTGCATTAAGGGTCTTGGCATAGCCAGGATGCCCTGAAAAAGGGGAGTCATGAACTTCCCTAAGTATTTTCTGCTTGAGTGACTGGCTTGCTGGTATACATAATCTCGTTCTATAGTAGACAAGTCCACTATTGATAGAGAATTCTAGACTCTTTGCATGTAGCTTCGAATCTTGATCCTTGATGGGAATCTCCCTGAGCATCTTCTGATAGGTTGGATCATGGCATGCCTCTTCTGTAGCTAGTTCAAGAATTGGGTTGTTTGGCATGGACACCTTTGTGGCTAAAGATCTGGTTGTTGATGGGTCTTGTAAAATCAGAGAATTCAAAAATGCCTTGCGACTGAGTGTATCGACAACTACATTCTCCTTTCCAGGCCGGTATTTGATTTCAAAATCATATTCATCCAGCACTTCAATCCATCGACATTGCCTCATGTTGAGCTCATTTTGGGTAAAGATCCATTTAAGAATTTTATGATCTGTCACTAAGGTAGACTTGTTACCCAGCAAGTATTGTCTTCAAAGCTTGAGAGTATGGATGATAGCTAATAGCTCCAGATCGTGGGTATCATAGTTCCTTTCATGGCTCTTCAGTTTCCTCGAAGAGTATGCTACAAGATGACCTTCTTGCATAAGCACACATCCTAAGGCAAGTGTGCTAGCATCAATTATCACTTCAAATTACTTACTAAGGTCCAAAAGTTTCGGGATAGGTGCTGATACCAAGCTTTTCTTTAGTTTATCAAAGCTAGATTGTTCAGCAGTTGACCATACAATTGATGTTTGGTTCTTCAGTAGATCCGTCAGCAGTGCTGCAATCAAAGCATAGTTTTTGATAAAGACCCTGTACCATCCTGTCAATCCAAGAAAACTGCATATTTCTTTGACAGTTGTTGGCGTTGGCCACTCCAGGCGTCTCTCGAGTCTACTGAAATTCCTTCCGCTGATACAATGAATCCTAGATATTCAATCTGTCGCTTCAAGAATGCACACTTCTTCTTTTTGGCATAAAGCTTGTGTGCCGTCATTGTTTCAAGAACAATGCGAAGCTGGGGTTCATGATCTTCTTCTTGTTTGGAGTAGACTAAGGTATCATCAAAGAAGACGAGTACGAACTCATCAAGATATGTCCTAAAAATATCTTGCATTAGCATGTTGAAGGTAGCAGGTGCATTTGTCAGACTGAATGACATGACTAGGAACTCAAAGTGCCCATATCTTGTGCTGAATGCCGTCTTTGGGATATCCTTTTCCTTTATCCTTATCTGATAATATCCAGACCTGAGATCAATCTTGGAGAAGATCTTTGCACCTTGAATATGGTCAAGAAGTTCATCTATTCTTAGAATAGGATATTTTTTCTTAATGGTTGATTGATTCAACCCTCTGTAATCAATACATAGCTGAAGCATTCCATCCTTCTTCTTTTGGAATAACACTGGAGCTCCCCATGGTGAACCTCTAGCACAAATGTAGCCTTGGTCTAACAGTTGCTTGAGTTGCTCCTTCAGCTCAATCACTTTCGGGATGGACATTCTATAAGGTCTCTTTGCAATTGGTGCAGCTCATGGCACTAGCTTGATTTCATGATCAACTTCCCTTTGAGGTGGAAGTTCTGTCAGCTCTTCAGGAAATACATCCGCGTACTCCTTTAGCCATGAAATTTCTTCACTAGACTCCTGATTCTGATCTAGATTATTTAGCTTAATCAAATAGACAGGTAGCCCCTTTTTAATTCCTTTTATTATCTGAGATGCTTTGGCCAGTTGAATTTTTTTGCTTCCCAGTCTCTCCTTGAATTGTGACCAATTCCCCTTCGAAATTTTGAAAGGAAACTTGGCCCTTTCTATAGCGAATGTGGGCATCATTAGGTTTAAGCCAATCCATTCCGAGCAAACACTCATGGATACCTAGGTTCATAACCCTGAATCTGACCGAAGTCGGTTTTCCTTCCAGTAGGAATTCCACATTGCATTACACACCTAGTTTAGCTTTTAGCCAAGTGACCTAATCACTTAACTTCTTTATTAATACTCACAGTCAAGGCAATCATCGATAAAAAGTTTATTTCATTCATATGGGCATAGCCCTTCGAGTACAATTATTTTTGGGAAGATGGAACAAGTTGATACATTAATTCGGGGAGAATAAGATTGTGTTGCATTCAGTTGTGGGAACTGAGTAATAGTATGGATTAGGGTCATGGATTTTCAGGAATCGATAGGTCATTGGAAGATTAGGGTATCCTTTCCTTTGATACCCGTTCTTCTCATAATGTCCGAACACCTTGATTCTGTTGGCAGGAATTATTCAAGTCACTTCCTCGTACACATACTTGTTTCGCTTAACCTTTCGACCACCGACATGTAGGGTTGCGTTTGCGTGAGCCTCAACAAAGATGATGAACAGCTTCACGATCTTTAAGTCTTCCATCCACTTGATTCTCTTCAATTTAGTTTGAAGGTATGCAAGTCAGTGGACAGCTATGTAATAGATTCCTGAATCACCCATCCATCTCCATTCCACATACAGGGGTGAAGGATTGTAGATGCGGTCTAGGATATTCATCGTATCAATCCTCTATTGATAATCTGAAGCACGCATCGTGGTCATAAACATAACCTGGAACACCAAGAATTTGTTCCATGCTTCGTGACTCTGCAAGTCAGCATCGATAAGTAAGGAAATGTTCTTAACAGCAACATTTGCTCTACTTCTCCTCATTAAGTTTTCTTGTAAATATTAGTTCCTCACTGGTTAGCTCTGATACCAACTGTAATGTGTCTACTTGTTCTCTGGTAGGACACATCTTAGCAGCCCATTGGGAAGAGAGTCCAAAAAGCGCCGCCCGACACTCCTTCCAAATGACACGAGGTTTGCGATCTAGGTCTTCCCGAGTCTGCCACGAAGTAGAAGCATTCTGGCCGTTCCCACTTAGGACCGACCTGAATCGGGTTTTCCTAATGGTCAAGTTCCTAGAGAGTAACTAGCGTCGAACCCTAGGCGAACTATTTTATGTAGAAACGTCAGGGTCGAAGCGGATTCATGCTGCACTTGGTTCAAGGAGAATGAGAAACGAGAGGGATGCAAGGCTCGACCTCTTTGCCCATAAGGCATAGTCCCATTCTATTCCCCTAAAATAGCACAAATTGGGACTCTAGTTTCCTAGGTTCTAAGTCATCATTACCTTGCTGACAACTTCTTTGAGAAAAGTTCCCAGCCAACCGGGACCACCCATCCATAGGACGGACCCATGGCCACATCCACTGCACTTTCGTCAGGGTTGCTTTAGTTGTCTAATTACCTATCATGTTTAGTTTGACATGCAAAAATAGCTTCCTTAATTAGCCAATTATTCACCGGTTCCTTCACGTAATCTTAGCACTGACATAGAAAAACAATGTCAAACAAGTTCCTTTTCAACAATTGATTTTATTTATCAGTCTTTGGAATACATCATAATAATCCAGTCCGAAGGCTAATCCATAATCCGCTCGAAGGGAATTCCATAATCCGCTCGAAGGCAATTCCATAATCCGCCTGAAGGTAATCCATCAATCCTCAGGGATTACTAATCCAAGTTTCTACCTGTAGACTAGTATGCGGGCCTCGAGATCCAATCCCAAGTCACGTCAGCCTCTTGTGCAGGACTCGGAGGCAAGGGATTTACAGCCAGAGCCCCCCCTAGCACCCAAGCGTCCTCCTGCTCCAAGTAGCACCCACAGAGAGATCTCTCGTGGCGGGTTTGGTCCACGTACCTGGCGCGACTAAGAACTCCCTTGGTTAGGGTTAGGCATACAGTCGGGGGGTAGCTGATGCTGCCTCTCTCTCCGGGCCTTCAACCTGAAGCATTAATTATTTTTTCATGTTTACTTCTTTGAGCAAAGCAATACAAACAGTGCTCCTAAACTGTACAAACACAATCAATCCAGTGGTCGTTTGTTTGGCCAACAGCTAAGGAGTGAATCCTTCTCTCCGAATGCATCCAGCATTCGATCCAGGACCAATTGCGACTTGGCAAGATCCTCAAGGGTTTGTTTGTTTACCCTTTTATCCTTGGGTTAGGGTTTATACCCTATTAACCCAAATTAACAAACACCTTAGGTTCATTAAACTAAAACAGTAAATCCTGGGCAACCTTGTCGCCCCAACTTGATTCGTCAATTGCTTGCTAAGCAATACATAACTTCCCTAATTTGGAAAATCGGTCCAAAGAAGGGTGAAGTAGCAGGATGTCTACTCATCCTCTTGCAAATTAGACTTGCACTAGAACCTGCCAACCTTGTTCCAAGGAGTGGCAAATCTATATTGTGTTTTAACACAAAGCCATGCAACGTTGCAACTTGAACAAGTGTTGCACCTAACTTGGTGGATCATTTCTCCCATCAAACGACGTTTCTTGGTCAAGAAATACGCTTTATCAAGATGTAGGGTTTGGGAGTCCTCTTGACCCAACCTAACCCTACTAACCTTACTAGGCCGACAACATTTGACCCTAGGGTTTCTAAACTCAATGGGAAGTCTGGTATTAGGTCATTCGATCCTTAGGGTAAAACCCTAGATCGTTGTTGCATGGGAATTTAGCTAACCCTAACGTTTCGTGAACGTGGGTAGGACCTTTGGGATCAAAAGTCTTGACTTGGCATCCCAAGTGCGATACTAGACAGAATTTTTAACGTGATTAAACCCTAGCTAGAACTTTGAGGTGTTTGTTGTACTAACTGTTTATGCTTTTAAGAATCCCATGTGGGTTATGCCATTACAAGTGATTTAGCTAAATCGGTCTACTTGTCTTGCGACAAGAAACGATCTTTTCTTAGAGACGCTAATATTTGTCCTAAAAGGTGTAAATAGTTGCAAGACATCACATTACATGCAAATATGCGATTCATTAACTTTTTCCTTCTATACAACTATAAAACGTAAACTCTTTTCCTTGCCTAATCTATAATGATAGACAATTCATGGCTAACTCATATAAAAACCTATGTTGAATTGCATCAAGAACTATACCTATAAACCTTTTGTTTGATGCATTGAATTCATGATTTAATATGAAATGCATCTTTTTCTAAAACAACTTCGATAAAGAAGTTCATGCATGACAAATGTCGTAAGACGATTGTTGACTTAATCCATTCAGCGGCCTCAACCCGACTTAAAAATGCAAACATCCTTGCATGCAACAGGTAAGTTCATGGTTTCCTTTTCATGCAATGCAATTCTTTGGACAATATTCTAACGGATGTTAACGATTATTTCCTATGAATCATATCTAGGAAATCATTGTCTGAATGCATTATGCGCTTGTTCTTTCTTGCGAGGAAGACAAGGGTGCATTTAAACAAATTTTCGTCCTTTTAACCTATGCAATATGCGTTTAGGATTGTCGCTTTGGAAATGCAAGCAAAGAGAAACATGCAACTAAGACTCGTAAGACAAATGAGTAATTTGTATTCATAACTTCCCCATGAAAATTAAATGTGCCCAATGCATTCCTTTTATGCGGAATTAAACTTCTAAGAACCTGGATATGACTCACAGCGATGTCCACGTGTAAACTTGGGTTGGAGGCTCCCGCGTGAGCACCTTGCGTCTTTTATTTGGGGGCCATGGATGATGTAGACTCTTGACTCCGCAACTTGTCCTTGCCTTTATCCGATCTATGAACTTCCTCCAGCCTTTGGAAAATCAGTCTCAAAATCTGCCTACTCCCTCCCTTGCGTAGAAATTATCCTTACAAGGCGTGGTTATAAAAACCCGGGGATAAGCCACGTGTACAAGGCTTATGAAAGCTTTGTCTTTAGAAACTTCTAAAGAAGCTTTTGTGTGAATCAGAATGACGTGGAGGGGAAATGATTGGGGAGGAGGGATGAAGGCAACGATTGAGGGAGATGAAGATGACGATAATGATGATGGCGATGGCGATAACGCAAGCAGCAGTAGGCCAGCGTGGCATGGCGTGGCGGGCTGATGGCGACAGCCTGGACAGCTTGTCGGCTTCACGTCTGTCTTCTCTCTCTCTTGCTTTCCTCCCCCCCAAGATTAAGGGGGAGGTTATATAGAGTAAGGGGGGGGGAAGGTAGCCACACATGTGGCTTGTGTGCATGCCTCCTCCCTCATGCTTCCCCACACCACTTAGCTCCACTCCCTCTCACACTCCTCTCCCCTGCCATGTATCGGATGAGGGGAGGGGTTATTAATAAATTTTTTTTCCATAACTTTAACCATTATCCATTTTTCCCTCTAGAAGAGGTGTTCTCGCGCGGTCTTGCAGTCTTCAAGCCGCGGCCTTTTATGCACCATACGGGTAGAGTTTATTAACGTGCGAGGGTGGAGCATTTAGCCCAGTGTTCTTCTAGTCATGGGGAGATTATTTTAAGATGCTCTTGTGTGGAGAGTGTAGTGGTCAAAATTCATTAATATTTCGTGCGGAAACATTACACCCTCTCTCCTCCTTAAAACAAGGAAAAGAGGAGAGAAGAATAGTAAAATAATCCTCCTCTCTCTCCACTTTTGCAATCTCTTTTTGCCTTTTTTATATTATCTACAAAGATATACTCAGATTCCTTCTCTCTCCTCATTAAAGAAGCCTTTTTCAACCAAATTTTATATTAAAAAAGGAGTTAGTTACGGGAGTGTGGTGCTTCGTTTTCAATGCAAAATGATTAGTAGATACGAGGTAATTGATTTTTTAATCGAGAACAAGGAAAATGAAATTTCGAAAGTTCCTTTTAAGACATTTTGGGGATTTTTTATATCCTAGATTTTGGTAAAAAAACAAACCAATTGGTCAAATTTCGTGTTTTTTGGAGATGTTTTGGAGGCAAAATAGAAATATCTAAAATACGAACAGTCTTGGACATCCCTACCCTCTGAGCTATTTCCCCCCATATCTATACTCTCTCATGGCTCTATTGTGACCTCTTCTTTGTGTTTATAACTTCATTAACAGAGTGAATTACTTACTGTCAAGAATTGCATGGTGGGGGGATTTTCTCAAGATGCTGCGTCGACACACACAGAATGCACAAGGAAAAGCTCACTTAAGAGACAAGAAGAGAGATGGAGGCCAAAACATTTTCTTGCTGGTTTCTTCTTCTTCTTCCACACACTTTATAATGTACACAAAGTATAGATAAGATACAACATAAGGGAAAGTGGCCTACTAAGTCAAACAATGCATAACTGACTACACTAGTCGATTGGCACTATAACTATGCCAGCTGTAAATAGGTGTAACAACCTGAATATAATAAGTAATGAGTCAGTAGCCATGTGAGAGTCATAATGACCACCGATGTGCTAAGTGTAGACGTGTGGACCCATCTAACCAAGCGGTCCATCATCAATGTCCGCATATGTTGAGCTTGTCATCCCAACACTCCCCCTCAAGCTCAACTGCATCTCTGTAACTCCAAGTAAGCTTCGAAACTTTTGAAGCTTCTTTGTACCCAATGCCTTCATGAAGATGTCAGCTATCTGATCTCGTGTGCTGACATACACCAAGTCAATCTCACTTGCTAGTACCTTCTCTCTCACAAAGTGGTAGTGTATCTCAATATGTTTTGTTGTGGCATGGAACACAAGGTTCCTAGCCAATTGTATACCGCTCATGTTGTCACAATAAATGACAACTGGACCTTTCACCTACACATCTAAATTATCCAATAACTTTTGCAACCATAATACCTCACATGTTGCAACAGCAGCACCTCTATACTCAGCCTCTATACTCGACAAAGCAACTGTAGATTGCTTTTGGCTGCTCCAAGTAACTGCTGCACTACCAAGAGAGAACGTGTATCCACTGGTAGATCTTCTATCAAACATACTACTAGCCCAATCTGCATCTGTGTATCCAAACACCTGTACATCTGTACCTACCTCATAGAAAAGTCCATAATGTAATGTGGACTTCACATATCTCAATATGTGACTGACTGCATCCAAATGTGGCTTTCTAGGTACTTGTATAAGCTGACTCACAAGACCAACATCGTAGCTCAAGTATGGCCTTGTAATGGTCATGTAGATCAAACTCCCCACTATCCTCCTGAATATAGTAGGGTCTTCTATCTCATCCCCAACATCGGCACTCAACTTTACATTCTGCTCCAACGGGACTGAAAGTGGTTTGCATGCTGTCATACCATACTTGGACAACATATCCAAGCCATACTGTCTTTGGGACAGCCATATACCATCATCACATTTGATCATTTCAATGCCAAGGAAGTACCTTAGCTCACCTAAATCCTTCATCTCAAACTTCTTCTTCAAAAAGTCCTTGACTTCAGCAATCCCATTATCACTATCACTTGTAATAATCAAGTCATCCACATAGATGACTACGATGACCAAACCTGCATCTCCCTTTCTTACATAAAGTGAGTGATCAGTATCAGAAACATAAAAGCCAATATTAACAAGATACTCTCTGATCTTGTCAGACCATGCTCTAGGTGCTTGCTTGAGCCCATAGAGCGCCTTGTTCAACCTGCACACATACGTGGGATGCTCTAAATCTTCATAACCTGCTGGCTGATCCATATACAATTCTTCCTACAAATCACCATGCAAGAAGGCATTCTTCACATCCATTTGCTGCAACCTCCAACCTTTGGTTGCTGCCAAAGCAATCACACATCTGACAGTTGCCATCCTAGCAATTGGATTGAAGGTTTCATCATAATCTATGCCATATGTCTGGGCATAGCCTTTTGCAACCAGCCTAGCTTTGTACCTACTAACAGAACCATTTGCATTGTGCTTAATCTTATAAACCCACTTACATCCAAGAGCTTTCTTGCCCTTCAATGATACTAGATCCCAAGTCTTATTGGCCTCTAATGCAGCCATCTCCTCATCCATTGCTGCATCCCAATGAGCATGACCAACAGCCTCCTCAAAACATGTGGATTCAATATCCTCAATCACTTTCACCATATAAGCATAATGGTGAGCTGCATAACCTTCAAAACCAAATCTGTTAACAGGGTATCTCACCCTGTTAGTACCACTGGATCAATCAATGGCGTCTTTGCATTGACGCATGCTCTCTGCACATCTGGAGTCCTCATTGAAGGAATACCAAGCTCATCATCCAAGCTCTCTGAGCCACTGGAGTCTCCATCAAGAACTGGATCAATGCCATTTGACACTTTATTATTTCCTTTGTCTTTACCTGTAGTGCTACTAGATGCACCTGAAGATATAGAGCTACTCCTTAGTCTCCCAGACTAAGGACTACCAGATGATGTCTCTGGTCCACTAAGAGTCCGTGATTCTTTCTTTTCAGCCTGCACATGAGTATCATGATCATCGTCATCATCCAATGCATCACCACTAGATGTATACCAACTGCTCATTTCATCAAAGATGACATCCATGCTCACTCTGAACTTACATGTGACAGGGTTATAACAACGATGCCCTTTCTGCTCTAAAGAGTATCCAATAAAGACACATTTTTCTGCCTTTGGATCAAGCTTCTTCCGTAGCTTATCTCGCACATGAACATATGCAACACAACCAAATACCTTCAAGTGCGATGCATCAGGCTTCTTGCCAGTAAAGCATTCTTCAAGAGTCATCCCATGAACTACAGCTGTGGGAGTTCTGTTCATAATATAAACAGCAGTATGAACAGTCTCAGACCAAAAATGCTTAGGCATATTCTTTTCAGCCATCAAGGCGTGTGCAATTGCTACAATATGCCTGTTTTTCCTTTTTGCAACCCCATTTTGCTATGGGGTATACATGTATGTGAACTCTCTTTATCCCATGAGACCTCAGAAAATCACTGAACTCAGTCGAGAGGTACTCTCCCCCTCCATCTGACCTCAAGCACTTTACTTTCAAGCATGTTTCTCTTTCAACTGCAGTCTTGAAAGTTCTAAAGTGCTCAAACACTTCACTCTTTTCCTTCATAAAATATACCCACAGCTTTCTAGAACAAACATCAATGAATGTGACAAAGTATGAACTGCCTCCAAGAGATACATTTTGTGTAGGCCCCCAAATGTCTGTATGCACAACATCAATGATATTTCTGCGTACATCTCTGTCATGTGAAAAGGGTTGTCTTGCCTGCTTACCAAACTGACATGCTTCGCATACCTATGAAATTCTGCAACTCTAAATGTAGGCAAACCTGTAACCAACCCTTTGGACTGTATTAATTTCAGCCTTTGTACATTTGCATGTCCAATGCATTTGAGCCAAATTTCAATATCTGCAACAACACCTTTTCCTTTAGCATACATAGCAGCATTCATAGTAGGAATTCCAACATCCAGAGTAAACATATGTCCAACTCTACTTCCCTTTGCAACTAACCTGCACTTGTCATTGAAGTCTTCTACAAAGCGGCCCTTTGTATTAAATCTGACTTGAAGCCCTTGCTCTACCATCTGACCGACTGACACCAAGTCTTTGTAACAGATGGCACATGTAATACATCTGAAAGACTCTTTATCTTACCATCATGCAAAGACAAGGGAACTTTTCCAATGTGTGAAATTGGGTGGCATGAATCATCACCCGTCTACACATAACCTGCATTTTGTAAATCCTGCATCTCTCCAAACCATTCTGCATGGCTGGTCATATGATTGGATGCACCTGAATCAACATACCAAACATCATCATGTGTTCCCTTTCCTGTAACAGCATTCAACATATGCTGCATAACAAACAGACGTTCATTTTTGTCTTCATTCTGTCGTGAAGACGATGCATAGTTTCCTTGCTACAACTTACCACTGTGAATATTATCTTTCTTAGCATAACATTGGGCTACAATATGACTTGTTTTGCCACAGTAGTGACACACAATATCTGAATTGTTAGAACCTTTGTTCTGCCATCCACCTCTTCCTCTAAAGCTCCCCCTACCTCTAAAGTTACCATGACCTCCTGAAACCTGCATATCGCCAAATTGCTGATTCAATCTGTTTTGCTAGTTATCACTACCACATCCTGTGCCACGGCCTCTTGAAGAGAATTTGCCACATCCCCTTCCTGAAGTAGAGTAGAAAGCTTGGACCTGCTCACCACTTCTTTCAGATGTCTCACTCTGTATGTTGATCTGTTCAGTGATCATAAGGGAGACCAACTCATCGAAATCTGGAATGGATTTCTGACATATACAAAAGTTACAAAAGACTTCCAAGCCTTTTCATTGTTAAGTCCACCCAAGGTAGACGACACCAAATCATCATCATCGGGCATTGCATCAATCGCTACTAAGGCATCTGCAATGCTCCTTACCTTCAGTGCATGCTCATTGATAGACATCTTCCCTTTCTTCAATGTATTCAACTCTTTCTTGAGTTGAATCTTTTGTGCCTTTGTATTTACGAAAAACATACTTTCAAGTATGGTCCAATCTGCATATGAATTCTCTGTATTTTTGATATGTCCCAGCATATTATTGTCAATTACTGCAGGCAGCCAATACATGGCCTTTTTGTCTTTTGCATTCAATTCCTTCCGTGCCTTTGTCTCTTCTATAGTTGGAGGATCACTCACCTCCGGCTCCTTTTCTTCACCTAACACAAACTCATAGAGGTCTTTTCCAATAAGGAAGTTCGTGACATGGAACTTCCATGAAGGGTAGTTGTTCTTGTTGAGATTCTCAATGATGGGGTTTCCACTATTCTCTGCCATTATCACAAAATTAATATCAAACAGCAAGCAAATCTTTTGCAACCCTCGACCTGTAGTGCACAGCAATACACCAGACAGCCTTTTTCACTGTCTGCTCAACAATACATGCAATCTGCAACCATTTGGAGATAAACCTTGTGTTTATTTGATGGTAAACACCTTTGAACTTACAGATCTGAAATCTGTAACCTGTGCACATGTATACGCAGACACAGCTGAAATTGCAGGGAATCTAGAACTGCTGTCCGCAACCTTGCGGCTCTAAAACAGGGCTTGAAATGACCTCGGATGGCCAAAATAGCAG
The DNA here is from genome assembly GCF_053477565.2 of Lygodium microphyllum. NCBI lineage: Eukaryota > Viridiplantae > Streptophyta > Polypodiopsida > Schizaeales > Lygodiaceae > Lygodium > Lygodium microphyllum. The sequence continues at coordinate 183,128,433 of NC_141135.1, forward strand.
CGGGAAAGCCCTAAAGGGCCAATTTGTAGAATACACGGTGCTCTTCGTGCACACCAAATCTCACTGCAATCTGAGATTTTTGTTCTGCCCTACTTCTGGTGCCTCCATAGGCACCGTCCAAGAGAAAGAGTTGAAGAATGAGAGAGTTTCTTATCCGTGGCTTGCTTGCTCGAACCTTGCTTCTTCTCCTTCACTTTAGCCTTCGAAATCAGCCTCTCTCAATGGCGTGGCTCTGAAACCATGTCAAGAATCATGTGGTGGGGGGATTTGCTCAAGATGCAGTGCCAACACACACAGAATGCACAAGGAAAAGCTCACTCAAGAGACAAGAAGAGAGATGGAGGCCAAAACGTTTTCCTGCTGGTTTCTTCTTCTTCTTCCACACACTTTACAATGTACAAAAAGTATAGATAGGATACAACATAAAGGAAAGTGGTATGCTAAGTCAAACAATGCATAACCAACTACACTAGTCGACTGACACTATAACTGTGCCAGCTGTAAATAGGTGTAACAATCTAAATATAATAAGTAATGAGTCAATGACCATGTGAGAGTCATAATGACCACCGATGTGCTAAGTGTAGACGTCTGGACCCATCTAACCAGGCGGTCCATCATCAATGTCCGCATGTGTTGAGCTTGTCATCTCAACACTTACACCCTCCTTTCCCTTGGCACCTTTGTGTGCCTCTCTGTGTATCTCCACTCTACCTCTTTTGACAACCAAGTAGGATCCCTGTTTCTTTTAATAGTAAAATGAATACAGGAAAAAAGGAGCTGCATATTGAGGTAGAGATTGAATATGCCCCATTATTCAAAAGAACCCAGCGTACCAGTGTCAACCCTTAGGTTTTGCAGAGTTACATGCAAATGGGTTTGAAACATGTGGATTTGTGGGTTGATGGGGGAATCTACCCAATTGACCCCTTAAACAATAGACCTCCAACTTTCTCAGGAATCACAAATTTGCTGAAGTATGTGTGCGAGGGTAAAAATGGGTTACTTGGTTATACTAGGCTGCTCAATGATCAGACATTCAAAGTATTTACAACTTGCCAGGCAACCATAAAAAATTTCCATGATGTGATCGCTGCACATCAACTTCATATATAACAGCTCATAAGACAAGTGATACAACTGAATGACACTGTAATTCAACAAAACAATCAAATTGTTTCAATGCAGGATACTATCCATGACATTGGTATCTCATATGAGAAGGCAAAGGCACAATTGGAAGACTTGAGAAAGATCAACAGCAAGCTAACACAAGAGCACAAACAAAAGAAGAAGCCACTCAATGAGTTAATTGTGAATAGTGGCCAATGGAAGCGACGTATCAAAGCATGTATGGTAGCTCAGAAAGAGAACCTAGGTGAGGGTGAGGTTGGATTGTGTATTAGTAGATTGCTGAAGGCAAGTACACTAGAAAACGCTTTGAGCAATCGTAAGTTTAAGGCTGTGAAGGAAAAGGTGATTGAGTGCACATTTTCACACAAGCATTCCAAGCATCATTGATCGTTAAGAACATGGTGAGATGCTCTTGGTTGAAGAGTATGGTCAATACTTGGTTGAATGGCATCTTGCAGGAGACTTGAAAACTTTAAAATGCATGTGTGGAATCTCTAATGGTGAAAATACAAAGAATCCATGCCTATATTTCTTGATAGAGAGGATTGCATGAATACATGTTGTACAAACGCCTCTGTTATAAGGTGAGAATCAACTTTCCTTTGTTTGAGAGCTAAAATTTCACCCTTCCAGTGCTTTGATACATCTGCAATTGTAGATGCTTTCACCTTGAAAGCTCCCTTCATACTTGGACGCATATGTACCCAAGATGAGCAATGTTACGTATCAGTGATCCAATTCCCTTCTTCATCTTTTCTTTTACGTACTTCTATCGAGAGAATGCTTGTTCTTCTCTCAGGAATTATAACCTATGCATTAGATGTAAAGAAGTATGTATTAACCCTTAAATAATAAGCATTTTAAGTCAGTCCAGTAATCACCAATATGCCATACAATTCAACATGGCATTAAGATATGTTTACACTTTTGTAAACTGACAAAAACATCGATATCGAAATGCATGTGGATATATACATCAACACAAAGTATAGATTTAATTTCAGGACATCACTTTAATCATATCATTTACATGAAATATAATGAAAAGAATAGCACAAGAATACTCAGAGAATTTTGCCAAAATAAATTTTATTGTAATGAAGAGGAGTCTGATTTGACTCAATACATTGTATGAAATGTGGGCATTATAGAGTAGTTGTTACAAGGATAGCAACCACATGGCATGCAAATCTTAATAGGCACATTGGATTGACACCTGAGATATTCTAAGACTCAACACATTGTGTGTTATATGGATGATATGATACAAGAGTTTCATGGATCATTGCCAATTGGCATGGAGATCCAAATGGACACATAAGACCAATAAAGTAGAGGATTTTTGAACCATCAACTTCCAGTAGATCCATATCATCCAACACAAAGGAATCACTCACCACATCAAAATAGTTGATTGAGAATTATATGCTTCACCTAAACCTTGTATAATACCTGCATGTACAAAAAACACATGCATGAATCCCTTTTAACAAAAATACTTGCATGAATCCCTTTTAGAAAAAAATATCAAGATAATTGCATGAATAGAAGTAATACAAAATAGGGCCAATTTACCTATAAGCTGATTTGCTGAAGATAAGATTGAATCATTGCTAATCAAAACCCATTGCAAATGATGTACATAAGAAAATATCAATCCCATCAAATATAAAAATCACTAATTAAATGAATAAATTTTGGCACCACAAAATATGGTAGATTTACCTGTAAATTGAGCTATAGAATCTCTATTCTACCTTGTGTTAAGTGCTACAACAACAATTGATCCTTAAGTTAGAACTAGCATCAAACGCTATTGTAAAGATACTAGAAAAGGGATAATGTAGAGAGGAAGAAAGAGAGTTTGTGTGAGTACGTGGGAGAGAGAAAGAAATGAGCACCTATCCAATCTTTCCCAAATTGATCTCTGTAAAATATAAATTTGCAAGAGTTAGTATTTACATGAAGGTATACTGAAAAAACAGTAGGAAAGAGGAAAAATACACAGAGAAAGAGAGAGGGAGAGAGAGATAAGCACTTATTCAATGTCACCCAAAATGATCTCTGTAACAAAGCAACAACAAGAGTTAGAACTAACATTGTGTTGTATTGAAAAGATATTAGCAAAAAAAAAAACCAAACAGAGAGAGAGATTAACACCTTTGCCTCTTGCTCCAAACAAGAAAACAAAAATTAGAACCAACATCAAATTCTATTGAAAACACAACATAAAAGAGAAACAACACATAGAGAGAGGGGGGAAAGAAAGGAGAGAGAGAAGCACCTCTGTCTCCTGCCCCAAACAACCTCTGTAATAAAACAACAACAACAATAAGAAACGACATCAAACCCCATTGAAAAAATAGCAAACAAGAGAAAATGCAAAGAGAGATGGGCACCTATGTTTTGCCCAAAATTTGGAGGTGTGTGGAGAAGAAAGTGCAGAGGTGCGTGGAGAAGAAAGTACAGAGGTAAGCAGAATGTTCAAATCTCTAATTATTCTTAGCAGGGAGCTTCAATGGAGACAAAAATTCACGAGTACATAGAGAAGAGAAGGAAAGTGGTCTGCTGCTTAACTTTTGGGTCAAACTGATTTCGTGAGAGGGAGAAAAACTAAAATTGAAAATTCTCCAAAAAGAGGGGGGAAAATCGAGGTGAGAGAAACTCAAATTTTGTGCACTATTCATTTTCCCTTTTTTTAATCCCCCACTACTACCCATTTTTTTAATAGAAAACCCAAGATTTGGAGAGAGAAGATTCACTCTCCATGGATGTCAACATCTAGCCTTCCTATTGGACAATCCAAAATGCCCACATCTTAAACTATATTATTTTTAAGGGCCCATTTGTGAGTTCATTTTTTTCCTAATGTCTATTTGGGTACTTTCTATGAGGATTTATGAAGGGATCCGTTGGACTATAAACGATACAAACACATGTATAAGTTAGATTTGTGTGTGTAGCCTCCATACGCTCTTGGTTGTGAGACCGAGGGATGTTTTGTTTGGGCATAGAGGCTTGACTAGAGCCTTAGATCTAGTGTGGGGCCCATTTTTTGTCCCAAGATAGATGGTGCATTTGTCAAGAGCCACTAATAAGTGATAGTTTTTGAATCTTGGTTGATAGGGATCAAGTGTTGAGTGTATATCAAAAGGTAGTGAAATAGATCCAAAGGACATTCAACCCGAGACCCAAAAGCAAGAAAGAATTGAGAGGGCTAGATGGTGGGCTGAAATTATTAGGAGATATTCTTCTCAATGGAGTAGTACAATATCTCTACAAAGGAGGGGTCTTAGCAACCCTAGTTCTATGGGCAGTTCTTTAGGAGGAGGAGGAAGTTCTAGTACTTCCCCTCTCCCAGTCGGTTAGCCCACCTTGAGTGGGGTAATAGTTCCAATAGTTCAAGGACCCTTAAGAATCCATTACAATCCCTACAGAGGGATGCAAGATTTTCTAGCCTTAGGATTCCCTCTGCCCATTATTAATGGGTTAGCAGAGGAAGATATGAAGATTCACATTAATGAGTTCCAAAAGTTAATGTTCAACTGTTGAATCCAAGATGAGGGACATCTGATGATGTTCTTTAATGCGACTCTAAAAGGACGAGCTACATTATAGTATCACAGCCTTGAGGCTGGAACCATGATGAGTTAGCAGAGGAAGATATGAAGCTTCACATTAATGAGTTCAAAAAGTTAATGTTCAACTATTGAATCCAAGATGAGGGACATCTGATGATGTTCTTTAATGTGACTCTAAAAGGACGAGCTGCAGTATAGTATCATAGCCTTGAGGCTGGAACCATAACTACAAGTGATCTAGTTTTTATGGCCTTTTGAAGACAGTTTGCCCCTGAAAGAGGTGGTCAGTTTATTGGCTATGTGTTCTCAATGTAACACGTTAAGAACCTCATGAGAATGTTCAAGTCTATGCAAAGAAATTGAAAGAAGTGTTTTGTAAATTACAAACCTATATTCCCATTTGAGCTGTTGCTCAACTACAATACTTTTTGCACAGACTGGACTTTAATATCTAGGTGTAGTTGAGCAGTGTTGCTCTTGACGATATTGACATGGCTATGACACGATCAGAGGAGGTAGAGTCACGATTATAAGCAGCCTATGTCTCTAGGGAAAACATGAATTTTAGTCTAGGGCTTGGAAGTAAATTGGCATTGACCGATGGATGTCAAGGAACCTATGTCTCTAGGGAAAACATGAATTTTAGTCTAGGGCTTGGAAGTAAATTGGCGTTGACCGATGGAAGTCAAGGAACACCCATGAGCAATTTGAATGGGAGAGAAAGCATACTGCAAAGTGTGCATATGTTACCAACTCCCTCTAATGTGACCATGCTGACATCTAGTCAGATGGATCCACTATGAATAATGGAAGCTAAATGACAAACCCTAATGTTGTTCCAATTACTCAGTATTAGTGGATCCCTAATTAGATGGTTAGACCAATTGAATGACAAGTAGATGATCACGACTATGAGTCTAGTGCATCAAATGTTCTTGGTGAAGTCAAGGACACGATGAAGTATTATATTGGTATGATAATGTAATAGTACATACAAATAGCTGTAGATGTTAATTTCCTAAAGAAGCAAAAGAACTTGATAAGAAGTCAACTCCCTAAAGAGGGTGGTCCATCAAGATTTAGCCATAAGTGGTGTAGCAATCAGCACTTTTCGAGAAACTGCCCTAATGTCAAGTGTGACATATGTGGGAAGTTCAGCCATTTAGCTAGTACTTGTTGGGGTAAGATAAGCTCTCTTCAACAAGGGAGTAAATAGCTAGGTCCAATAAATCATCAAGCATAAGGGAATAACCTTCAACGAGATGAAGAACAAAAAAAAAAACTGCAAAGAGGAAAAGCTATCGTAGAGGAGCTGCCCAACGGTAGTGATATTAGCCTTATCGAAGCTGTATGTGTTAATGTCACTGAGGCTTCCAATTTGCGAGCCATTACAAGAGGACAAAAGGTTAAAGAAGGTGACATGAATAATGTAAAACTTGTTGAGATAAACCCTAAACAGGATGATAAGGGGGCACAAGTCCTTAACCCTGATGTGGAAGCCAATCCTCTAAAAGCTTTTGATGGCAAAGGTGACCCCAATAAGGTCATGCCAAAGAAGAAGGTAAAAGCTAAGAAAAAGGCACCAAAGCCTATTCAATGACTACGAGAAAGAATGGTATCAGAGAAGAAGAGAACCATTGCTAGCTATCATGAATTTAATTTAGCGAGCTCTCTTTGCAAGGTGAAGCTTGATGTGAATCTCATGCAATTGATCAAGTTATCTCCAAGAGTGCGTAAAGAGTTCAAGAAGATTCTTTGCATTGGATATATCATTGAGCCCTTGGGAATAGCTCAGGTGGAAAATGACTGGTTTGAATATGGTGAAAAGCATTGCCCGAGGATAGCAGTATACATTGATGGCATATTAGTGGAACATGCCATTGTGGACATGGGATCCTCTGTCAATATTATGAGTTTGGAATTGATGGAAAGATTAGGGCTAGAAATCCAAAAGGATGCCTCCATAATTCTTCAAATGGTGATGGCACTTCAAGGCAACTTGAAGGTTGCATTACTAAAGTCCATGTGACTGTAGGTAATGTGGAATGCATTGTGGACTTTAGGGTTATCAAGTTTGCAGGGCAGCCAAGCTGTCAAGTCTTATTAGGAAGGCCATGGACCTTGCAATCAGAATATCAAGTTGATATACCCGTTGGTCGTCTGATTTTTGGTAGAAATGCACGACGTGTGATAATGGATGCATATCCTGAATCTCCTCAAAGTGAGAGAGTACCTTTAGCTTCGTCAGAATTAGATGCATTAGAGAGAATCCATTTGGTAGTGGGACTTCATTAAAGTGATGAATCAAAAGAGGGGTCCACTATAGAGGACGTCTAGCGGGTGACTCTAAATAAGCTGATAGAATCTCAAGCTTTAGAATAAGAGACGTGGATGTGATTGAGTTGGGCCTTGGTATGTTGGATGATCCACGACCAATTAAATTAGGGTCTATGCTCAGTCTCGAAGAAGAAAGGAAGGAATATGTGTCCTTGATCTAAGAATTTCATGACATCTTTGCCTGGAGTTATGATGAGATAAGGGGAATTCCTCCCAGTTTGCCTCTGCATGCCATTCCCTTGAAGGAAGGTAGCTGCCCTATGTGTGACAAAAAGTGAGGTATATGCCTTTTGAGCTAAGGGACAAGACTATTTGAGAAGCTAGAGAAATTGTGTAAGGCTAGCCTGATATTTCCTGTACAATGGAACCACAACTGTGAACAATTTGGTATCCCTTGTAGCACAATCCTAGGTTGATAATATTTGTTTACTATAGGAAAATATGAACATAATGAAAGCTCTTTTAAATTTTAGATGATTTTTTTATAGTCAACAAATAAGCGAGTTAAATTTTCACAAGAAAGGAACGTTGGAATGAAGTAAGAAATAGTAATTTATAAATTCTAAGAATAATAGAATGATAAAAAAAAATAGTAGATTTACTCTTCCAAACAAATAAAGTAGGATAGGAAATGATAAAAAAATTAAGAAAACTCAAGAGTAGCTACATGTAAGTAAAGTGCATCGAGTAGATCAATATTAAATTTGAAAACGTCAATTAGAAAATCTACGATAAGTTTTTTAGCAAGGAATAAGAATCACATAAATATTTTAGGCATCTACGAATCATTTAGACGTAGGGAGAAGTGAATTATGGTAGTTAGAAGTAGTTCATTAAATTGGTTATTAATTTAAATCAATGAAGTAGAAGGTACTCTCTTTGATAGAGTAAATCACAATCATTATTAGTTAAGTTAAAATTATTGAATTGTATTCCTAGCCATTAGAAACCTAGGATATTTGAATTGACTCGCTTTGTCCACATAAAAAAATGAACTATGAATATTAGCTCAAGAAGCAATCTAAGAACATACGTGATTCTCTTTCAAAAATTTAGAAGCTTAAAGCTAAGACAAGTCTTAGCCATATCATGGAACATAAAAGTCTAGTAAGATACCCAACATATGCACTGCCTCAGTTACATTAGCCCAATTTGATTTCAGTTCCGTTTCAGAAGAGGTATCTTCTAAACGATCAAACAACTTCTCCTGCAAGAGAGGATCTACAACCTTCAGAAAAAAATCAATTTTCTGACTCTCCAATGATTGCTGCTCATCGGCATCCAACTGTGTATACCGACTTTCAAAATCATGGAGAAAAGCTATAGCAACCAACCCTTTATTGAGATTTTCAATCCAATTTGTAAATGTATTTTTAGTTACCAATCCTACATCTTCCAAGAAAAACTCTTCTCTCAAAGCTTTCTTAAAAGCTGCCCAATCAACATCTCTTCTATGTAACTCATCAATCTGATCATGCAATGCATGCATGAGCGAATGGGAGAAATACCGACTCCATGCATATGGTGGTACCCTATGAAACAACATCTTTTCTTTATACGACCAAATGAAGGTTGAAACATTTTGACCCTTAAACTGCTTCAATGCCTGTTCCATTGCTTGCAATGCATTCACATCTAAGGAATCAATTCTTTTTGCTTCCTGTCGAGTTTGCATATGTTGTTGTAACAAGAACTGCTGTTGTTGTTGTTGTTGCAAAAAAGCAATCATCTGCTGTAAAGCATCACCACCACTTGAACTTGTAGAACCCCCCATCTTTACACACATGTTGCTCACTTTCAGGTCGGGTTCACCATTGTTGGAGTGTTTAGGGTTGAAAGTCTACCATGGGGGTAAGTGACAGTAGGGTGAAGGGAGATTCAAGAAGAGGAGTAGATGGAAGGGAAGGGTTTTAAAGAAATAGAAGATGTAGAAGAATACTCATAGAGATGAAGCCTGATAATTTATTTTTTCATCCTGAGAAGATAAATCTCTTGTAAACCAAAAACGTGCATAAAACAATAGCTTCCTCTCTACTACTTAGACCGCCAATCTGATGCTTTCGTTGGCTTTGAAAGGGGTTTGAAATACTAGGACTCCTAGTCAGAATTCTCTCAGATCACTCCTTATTCTCCTAGTTCGGAGTGCTGTTCATTGCTTAAAAACTGCGATCATGCATTAGACGATTTTGCCAATCCTTCTTTTTGCATAAAATCCCCCAAAACAGCTAAAAGCTATCTACTTTCTTTTACATGTTATCCTATTCTAGAAGTTTCCTATATATTTTGGATATTTACAAGAGATAATATCTAAAATATCAAAAATAGGCTAAAATTGTCCAAAAATCTAAATTTTTTGAACCATCCACATTATGGATACTGATATTAATGATGACTAATATGTCATTGACTCTCTAGATCAATAAGAAAGCCGAATGACGATACACGCTAGAGTTTTTCACACTGTATTCGCGTAGGGGCATGACACCGGGTTATATAAGATGTAAGAGTCCCACTTTAGGGCAATCAGTTATTATCAAGAACATACTCTTCACCCTCATTTTCAGCTTCCATGGCTCCATCCTTCTTTCTTTCCTCTTTTTTGTCTTTTTCTCTCCTCTTCTAGTCTTCCTTTCTCTTCTTCCTGTTCTCTTTCTCTCTCTTCAGTTCTTTCTTCTCTCTCCTTGGTGCGCAGATCGGTCGCAGATAGCTCACGTAGTGAATCCCTGAAGGTCCCCAAGAACAATGAACTCTACCTTTTTGCACAAAAAACAATGTAAAAGCATGCACGACAAGAGGCAAGAGACAAATTGGGTTCAATCTCCCCCATGCCTTGTGTGAGCGCTTCACAAAGCATGTATTTAATGTATATTTCCAATCTTCATGCTCAATAATAGCCCAATTTACAAAAATATGACAAGCTTTTAGCTTTTGAGTTTTCTTTCTACAAAAATAGGAAAATAAAGCTAATGGACGGTGCCCATAGAGTCTGGCACGCCCAATCTCAATGTCCAAATAGAAATAACATATCCGGGCGCATAGGCGCATACAAAATAATAATCAATTATCGATGTCTCAATAGACATAACAAAATATAGGCGTGGCGCCTATCAAAATATAGTCCAAAGGTCGAATACCCGCTAGACTCCAATGCTTTCCTCCGCCACTGCTGCTATCTCTACACATCAACTGAAGCATTCACAATCGTTAGTAAAATAATACAATTAAACCGACAAAAGTGAATACCTAGCAGTCTTCAGCTACATAAATAAATCAACTGGTTAGAAATAAATCCTAACCTTAATTTATTATGAGTGCGCACTCTAAACTCATAAACGTTTATTAATTTAATATGCATTTTGCAGAATCACCCGCTATGGAATCACCCATGTACACACTAAATTAATGAAATGCCCGAAAAGGACAGGCGTCCCCATCAACTTCTCGCACAAAGAATCCTCTTTGTGTATGAGCCCCGGTCATCTAAGTTTACGGAATCCACCGTAAAACCTCACGGAATCCACCATGGCACGGAATCCACCGTGGAATATGCCTCCTGGCATCATACCCCCGGGGTGGGATACCACTGGTGCGCAGATCGGTCGCAGATAGCTCACGTAGTGAATCCCTGAAGGTCCCCAAGAACAATGAACTCTACCTTTTTGCACAAAAAACAATGTAAAAGCATGCACGACAAGAGGCAAGAGACAAATTGGGTTCAATCTCCCCCATGCCTTGTGTGAGCGCTTCACAAAGCATGTATTTAATGTATATTTCCAATCTTCATGCTCAATAATAGCCCAATTTACAAAAATATGACAAGCTTTTAGCTTTTGAGTTTTCTTTCTACAAAAATAGGAAAATAAAGCTAATGGACGGTGCCCATAGAGTCTGGCACGCCCAATCTCAATGTCCAAATAGAAATAACATATCCGGGCACATAGGCGCATACAAAATAATAATCAATTATCGATGTCTCAATAGACATAACAAAATATAGGCGTGGCGCCTATCAAAATATAGTCCAAAGGTCGAATACCCGCTAGACTCCAATGCTTTCCTCCGCCACTGCTGCTATCTCTACACATCAACTGAAGCATTCACAATCGTTAGTAAAATAATACAATTAAACCGACAAAAGTGAATACCTAGCAGTCTTCAGCTACATAAATAAATCAACTGGTTAGAAATAAATCCTAACCTTAATTTATTACGAGTGCGCACTCTAAACTCATAAATGTTTATTAATTTAATATGCATTTTGCGGAATCACCCGCTATGGAATCACCCATGTACACACTAAATTAATGAAACGCCCGAAAAGGACAGGCATCCCCATCAACTTCTCGCACAAAGAATCCTCTTTGTGTATGAGCCCCGGTCATCTAAGTTTACGGAATCCACCGTAAAACCTCACGGAATCCACCGTGGCACGGAATCCACCGTGGAATATGCCTCCTGGCATCACTCCTCTCAGCTTCATTCATTACAATGCTACTTACCGGATTAAAATAGCATAAAATTGCACATTTCAAGGTTGAATTGAAACATGCTTTTGCTATGTCAGATATGGCTACGTACACTACTATTTGGGGACTCAATTCACCTAAAATCCGCATGGCATCATCATGTTGCAATCATAGTATGTGGATAATATTTTGCATAGGTTTAATATGTAAGATTGCAAACCTATATGCACTCCTATAGAGTTAGGGCTAAAGCTATCTGTAACGTGTCAACCTATTTCCTTCAGGACACATCTTAGGAGTGCATCGGAAAGAGAGTCTAGAAAGCTCCGTCCGGTACTCCCATGGAATGTTACGGGGTTTGAGATCTAGGACTTTCCGCATCTGCCACATAGCGGAAGTATTCCGGCCGTTCCCACTTAGGACCGTCCTGAATCAGGGTTTTCCCTAATGGTCACTTTCCTAAACGGTAGCTAGCGTCGAACCCTAAGCCAACTACTTTACGAGGAAAATGCCAGGGACGAAGCAGATTCAGGCTGCACTTGGTTCAAGGAGAATGGGAAACGAGAGGGATGCAAGGCTCAACCTCTCTGCCCATAAGGCATAGTCCCATTCCGTTCCCCTAAAATAGCATAAATCAGGATTCAAGTAACTTAAACCCTAGGTTAGCGCCCTTGCTGTTCATTTCCTTTGTGAAGAGCTCCTTGTTGTCCATTTTGATTGAGAAAAGTTCCCGGCCAATCGGGACCACCCATCCGTAGGACGGACCCATGGCCACATCCACTACACCTTCCTCAAGGTTGCTTTAGTTGTCTAATTACCTACCACATTTAGTTGGACATGCATCAAGTAGCTTCCTTAATTAGCTTGTTAGATATTGGTTCCTTCACATAATCTTAGCGCTTGATGTCGAAAAACAGTCTCAAACAAGTTCCTTTTCAATAGGTTATCATATTTATCTTTGGAATACATCCATAAAATCCAGCCAGCAGGCTAATCCATAATCCGCCCGAAGACTATCCAGCAATCCACATGGATTACTAATCCAAGATTCTGCCCGTAGACTAGTATGCGGGCCTCAAGATCCAATCCCAAGTCACGTTGGCCTCTTGTGCAGGGCCCGAAAGGCAAGGGATTGATGGCCAGAGCCCCCCTGGCACCCAAGCGTCCTCCTGCTCCAAGTAGTGCTCAATGGAGAAACCTCACGCGGCGGGTTTGGTCCACGTTCCCAGCGTGGCTAACAATCCCCTTAGTTAGGGTCACGCAGACAGTCGGGGGTAATTGAAGCTGTCTCTCCCTTCAGGCCTTCAACCTGAAGCATTAAATATCTTTCCATCCTTTAGTTCCTTGAGCAAACAATGCAAACAATGCTCCTAAATTGTTACAAGCACAATCAGTTCTAGTGGTCGTTTATTTGGCCAACTACTAAGGAGTGAATCCTTCTCTTTGAATGCATCCAACATTCAATCCGAGATCAATTGCGACTTGGCAAGATCCCTAAGGGTTTGTTTGTTCACCCTTTTTTCCTTGGGTTAGGGCCATATCCTATTAACCCAACTTAACCAATACCTTAGGTTTTATTAATAGTAAATCCTGGTGACCATGTCGCTCCAAATTATTGATTGATCCTTTGCTTCCAAGAAAATACCTAACTTCCCTTAACTTGGCGATTTTTCCCAAGAAAGGTGATATAACAGGATGACAACTCATCCTCTTGCAAGTTAAACTTGCGCAAGAACCTGCCAACCTCATTCCAAGGAATGGCAACTCTCTTGTGATCAAACTACAAGACCATGCAACATTGCAACTTGTTGCACAAGTGTCGCATCTATTCCATGGGATCATTTCACCCATTGAACGGCGTTTTCTTGTCACGGAATTATCTCCAGACGAGAAGCAGGGTTTAGAGTGTCTTCTTACCCAACCCATTCCTAATTGCACTAGGCCAAAAATGTTATGTCCTAGGGATTCCAAACTCAAACCGAGTTTTAACATTTGAACGAATGATCCTAGGGATTCATGCCAAAAAAACCAGAGTTACCCTATTCCAATTTACAATCACATGCCACATGCAGTTCGTAGAATCATTTCCGCGCTCTTCTATTTCCTACGGGGGTTAATGAGTTTCCATAATGAATCATTACAATGAAGATTTGTCTAAAAATGCAACATGCGATTAATCTTTCCATGCCTAGTCAAAGGTGCACTTAACAATTCAACCTTATAATGTTAGGCAACAGTTGTTCTAGGCTTGTCACTGAAATGCACGAAAAGGCAACTTACTGATAAGGTCAAAAAATGCATAGAAAACTTATGTTTTTTCATTCATCACATTGAAAATACCAATGACCAATTTCATATCATGAACTAATTCTTATAATTGTTCAAATAGCTAATTTATTTCCATATGCATTTAGTAGGTGGATTTGACGTGCATAGGTGCTTGCCTAGTCCATGAAATTATCGTGCATAATGCATTACTTCTGCGTGGAATCAAAATTAGTAAAAACCTGGACTTAAGGGCTCGGGGAGATGTCCACGTGAATGTTAGGAGAAGAACCTCCTGAAGGCGTGCCTTGCAACTTCTTGGGGGCCATCGTAGGTCTGATTACGGACTTCTGGTTTGCCTTTGCCCTTACATGATCGGTGAATTTGCTCGCCTTGGTAAGCAGCCTCAAGATCTTGCCCTTCTCCCTCGTACGTAGGAGATCCCTTTCAAAGTGCGGATCCTTGAGAATACTCGCTTGTAGGATTTGGGCTTATGGAAGGCCATGTGGGGTTGGAGCTTGGGCCTTTTGCAAGAGAGCTGTGGGAATGGAGGCTTTATGAGCTTCTTCTTCTTCTTTTTAACCCCGGGATGGCTAGGAATGGACTTATGGGGGCCTTGTGGGAATGGGGTTTAAGGAAGCCCCCTTAGAAGCTTCTTAGAAGAAGCTTCTGGCTATGGTTAGACCCCATGTGGAAGAGGGAGGGGGTAATAACGTGGTGGAAGATGACGTTAATTGGGGGAAAGGATTGACTTGTCAGGGAGATGGTGGTGGCCTGACGGCTTATGGCGGCCCAAAATGGTAGTGCGTGGTTGGCCTGGGCGGCGATCACTGAGGCAGCATGCAGTAGGCGTTAGCGGTGTTTTCTCCTTCCCTCCTCGATCTCGCAGCACAGCCCGTCCTTCCTTCTTTGGTGCAGCACGACGTCCTCTTAGTGCTCCTTTCCTCCCCACTAAGGGGTGTTTATATAGCCCGGGGGGGAGAGGGGAGCTCCACCACGTGGGCTGTGCATGCAGCCCACGACTCCCTCCTAGCCCCATCCCTCCCCTCACTCCCTCTCCTCCAGCCATGCATCGGCTGGGGGAGGGGGATAAACATAATTTTTTTTTGCTTTAATAATATTCATTTTGCCCCTCCCAAGAGGGTGTTTACCCGCTGTTTGCGGATATGAATCCCCCGGGCTTGATTTGCCAATGCGGAGGTTCCGTATTCACGTGTGTGGGTTAGGATTAGACTGCCAGCAATTACAATCCAGAAGATAACCTTGCGTAAGGTTTATGCGGCATGCGGGGAGTCAATATTTACAAGCATGAATATTACATTCTCTCCCCCTTGGAGGAATTGAGATGTCCTCATCTCGAGAAGAACTAGGGGTATTGTCGGTTGAGAGTACTTTCTTCCATCCAAGTGGCATCCTCCTCAAGATAATCTTTCCACTGGAGGAGGCATTCTCTCAAGGTTCTGGATCTCAGTTGTCTCTCCCTAACATCTAAGATCTTGTCAAGCCGTAGCTCAAGGACTCCTTGGCTAGGGATTACAACTTGTTGGTCATCAAGTACATGGCTAGGGTTAGGTACATACTTCTTCAGTACACTGATATGGAATACATTATGAACCTTTAGGTTCTTAGGGAGTTGCAGTCTATAAGCATTGGGTCCTAGGCACTTGAGGATCTTGTATGGTCCACAATACCTTGGACTTAGCTTCTTGCAATCTCCTAAGGATAGAGAACTCTTCTTTGGATGTACGTGAATGAGGACCATGTCTCCTTCCCCGAAGGTTCTATCTTGATGTTTCAAATCCGTGTATGCCTTCTGTCTATACTTGGCGGCTTGGATGTCCTATCTTATTAACTTCATTTGGTCATCCATCTCTTCCAGCATCTGCCTTGAAGCTTCAACCCTCAAGGTTGGATCTGAGAAGTTTAAAGGACTTCGACAGTCATGCCCATAGAATGCTTGGAAAGGGGTCATCTAAATACTTTGTTGGTAAGAAGCATTGTAGGCAAACTCAACCAATGGCAAGTATTGAATCCACCTTTTTGGTTCACGGCAGTAGTGTGCCCTTAGCATATCCTCGATGACTTGGTTGACTCGCTCCATTTGACCATCAGTTTGGGGATGGTAGGCTGTACTAAAACAGAGTTGAGTCCCAATGTCTTGAAAGATAGCTCTCCAGAAGTGTGATGTGAAGAGAGAATCACGATCACTAATGATTCTTCTAAGCAACCCATGTAGCTTGAATATCTCCTTGATAAACAACCTTGCAATGTTTGAGGCTTTATTGTTTTTCTTAACAGAAATAAGGTGTGCAACCTTAGTAAGCATATCAACCACAACCATGATGGAGATGTATCCTCCCTGAACTTGGGGTAGGCCAACAACAAAGTCCATACTGATGAATTCCCATTTCATTTGGGGAATGTCAAGTGGTAACAACTTTCCTAGCATTTTGACATGTTCGGCTTTGATACATTGACAAGACAAACACTCTGTGACATATTTGAGAACGTCACCTTTAAACCTCTCCCAAAAGTAGCTCTTCCTGACTGCATTGAGGATCTTGGCATAGCCAGGATGTCCTAAGAAAGGGAAATCATGAGCTTCCCACAATATCTTCTGCTTGAGTGACTGGCTTGCTGGTATACTTAATCTTGTTCTATAGTAGACAAGTCCACTACTGATAGAGAATTCATGATACTTAGCCTGTAGATTTTGGTCCTGATCCTTGATAAGGATATCCCTTAGCATCTTTTGATAGGTTGGATCATGGCATGCTTCTTCTCTAGCTAGCTGAAGTATTGGATTTTTTGGCATGGATACTTTTGTGGCTAGAGATCTAGCTGTTGATGGATTTTGCAAGATTAGAGAATTAAGGAATGCCTTGCATTGAGTGCATCGGCAACTACATTCTCCTTTCCAGGTTGCTATTTGATTTCAAAATCATACTCCTCTAGTCAATCCATTGACGTTGCCTCACGTTGAGCTTGTTCTGGGTAAAGATCCACTTGAGACTTTTATGATCCGTCACTAGAGTAAACTTGTTACCCAACAGATAGTGTCTCCAAAGCTTTAGAGCATGGATGACAGCTAATAGTTCTAGATCATGGGTAGCCTAATTCTTCTCATGGCTCTTCATTTTTCTTGAAGAGTAAGCTATAGGATGACCTTCTTGCATAAGCACACATCCTAAGGCAAGGGTGCTAGCATCAGTTACTACTTCGAACTCCTTATTGAGGTCTGGAAGTTTTAGGATAGGTTATGATACCAAACTTTACTTTAATTTATCAATGCTAGATTGTTCGACAGTTGACTATGCAATCGATGTTTGCTTCTTTAGTGAATCCGTCAGAGGTGCTACAATCAAAGCATAGTTTTTGATGAAGACCCTATACCATCCTGTCAATCCAAGAAAACTGCGTATTTCTTTGACAGTTGTTGGTATTGGCCATTCTAGAACATCTCTGACTTTGACCAGATCCACTGAGATTCTTTCCACTGATACGATGAATCCCAAATATTCAATCTGACGTTTGAAGAATGCACACTTCTTCATCTTAGCATAAAGCTTTTGTGCCCTCATTGTCTCAAGGACAATGCGAAGCTGGGGTTCATGATCTTCCTCCTATTTGGAATTGACTAAGGTATCGTCGAAGAAGATGAGTACAAAGTTGTCAAGATATGGCCTAAAGATATCCTGCATTAACCTGTTGAAGGTGGCAGGTGCATTTGTCAGCGCGAATGACATGACTAGGAACTCAAAGTGTCCATATCTTGTGTTGAAGGTTGTCTTTGGGATATTTTCTTCCTTGATCCTTATCTAATAATATCCAGAACTAAGATCAATCTTGGATAAGATCTTCGCACCTTGAAGACGGTCAAGAAGTTTGTCTATTCTAGGAATAGGGTACTTGTTCTTAATCGTTGTGTAATATTCCGATTCCTAATTAAAACACATTCTTCGCGTGAACCTCCTCCAGCCGATTGTCGTGTTGGAGGAGAAGGGAATAGCAAGGGGTGAGCAAGCTCCTTGCTGGAGCTTGCTGAAGGATGTAAGAATGCGAGATGGCGCATGGGGGACAGAGGATCCCCCTCCCCTCACCTATATAAATGGTATGGGGCATAACCAAGGGAGTGGAGGCGCTCCCATGGAGCAAGAGGAGGATGCCATCAGACTGCGTAGGGGAGAGAGGAGTGGAGACACTGAGATGCTATGTAGCCGTGAAGGAGAAAGAGGAGGGTCGTGAGTGGTGAGGAAGCAGCCGCCCTCTGCTGCATCATGTCACTACTGATTGGGAGGAGAAAGGCCATCACTCCGCTGACTTGAGGAGCTGCCGTGGAGGGGAGGAGTTCACTGCCGTCTGTCAGATCATCGTCACCTTCTCTCTCGCCATGTGGGGGCTCCAGGACTCTACCAAGAAGCATCAGAAGCTTCTTACGAAGCTTCTATAGCCTCCTAAGAAACCCCCCTTCATGTGGCCTATTTAAGCCCTTTCATATTACAGCTTTTCCCCTCCCCACAAATTGTTCTTGTAGGTTCTTCTTCATGTGGGCACGGTGAAACCCTTTTCCCCCCACACAAAATAACCCTCTTGAAGGTCTTATACACCCTTTTTTCCTACTTTTTTTTCCACCAAGAGTCCCCCCGGTGCAACCCCCCCCCCCCCCCCCGCCCCCCGGGATCTAAAGCCCCTTTTTGTGAGCCTTCTTATTGCCCTCTCAAGTGGGGTTTAAAAGCCTAGTTATCCTGTTGAAATCAAGCCCTTTTGCCCACTTTAGGACGGGGTTTAAAGACCCTTTCCATGGGAAATCCCCACTCAAATTCATAGGAGGAAACCTTCTAAAAACTGTCTCCGAAAGACGCTGCAAGCTATCACAAAGGGGAGCTACGCGTGCAAAGGAGACGGCCAAGGTCATAAATCTGCATCCAAGACACAAAGGCCGCATTTGCAATGGCTCCTAAGAAAGCACAAGGCACAGCCGCAGGCGGATCATCTCCTAACATCCACGTGGACATCTCACCACAAGTCCAGGTTTTTCTTCCTAATTTTTCTTTACGTCGTTATAATTCAATCGTGAATGGATGATTTTTGGAGATAGAATGCATTTTTTGTCTTAAATACTTTGGTTAATTTAAAAGAATTAGTTCATGACGGAAGAGTTCAGTCATTAGAATTTTTCAGTAAAATGAACAAAATAAAGGGAGCATAAATGCATTTCTAGCAAGTAGTTTTTATGCATTGCAATGAATTGAAATTAGATTAATGTCCATTTTTACAAAACGGAATTATGATAGTGCACATCAATTAAGCATGGAAGAAATAAACCGCATATTGCATTATTGAACATCTTTTTCGAAATAATTCCTAAAGAAAGTTGCTAGCAACTGTAGGAAATTGCTAGGGTTGCATGAAGAAGATTTAACTCTAGGCAAGTGGCCTAAAAACTTAAATCAACGAAAGAGTGTGTAAGTTCAACATACAATAAATTCATTCGGAAAAGAAAGTAGAAAAAGGCTGCATGTTTTAAGCGTGAATCTTGTTTGCATTAGAATTAGGCTATAACGAAAACTATGCTTTGACCTTAAAACCGAAAAGTTAGGGTTTTTAAATCAACTTATACGTAGACAATGAATCATGTTCAATACCAGACAAGTTAAATTGGTTTAAACTTAAACACCTAAAACCGCAGAGTACTCATTTAGAAAAGGGTTAATTCAATGCAACGTATCCCAAAGAACTGATTAGGGCTAGCACGTTGAAGACATTTACCTTGTCGCTCGTATTACCAAAACTGAAACTCCTATATCCTAAAGACTTGGCCGCATTCGCAGAACGTAGGGACATTGGAATTTACTTACGAGAAGTGATCTAGGGTTTTCCTAAGAATCTCTCACTAAAAAGATGGAACTCGGAACCCTAGGACCGACAATGTTGGCCTAATGCAATCAGGAACGGATTGTTATATCTAATCATGATACTATGATTAGAAGACACCGTTGATGGATAGAATAGTCCCATAGTTTGATGCGACACTTGTGCAACAAGTTGTAGAGTCGCATGATCTTGTGATTGGATCACAAGGGAATGGCCAATTCCTCGGAATGAGGTTGGCAGATTCTTATGCAAGTTATCTTGCAAGAGGATGAATAATCATCCTAATATAGTATCTTTCTTGGGTAAAGATAATTGCTTGGAAGAAAAAGACCAAACAATAAATTGGAATAACATATGAACTTAAGGTATTGATCAAGTTGGGCTAATAGGGTACAGCCCTAACCCAGGATATAGGGGATCTTGCCAAGTCAAAATTAATCTCGGATCGAGTGTTGGATGCATTCAGAAAGAAGGATTCACTCCTTAGTAGTTGGCCAAAAATAACGACCAATGGAAATGATTGTGCTTGTAACAGACTTAAAAGCATTGTTTTGCTTTGTTTGATCAAAGAATTAAAGGATAAATGGATATTTGATGCTTCAGGTTGAAGGCTTGAAGGGAGAGGCAGCTTCAGTTACCCTCGACTGCCTGCCTGACCCTAACCAAGGGGATTGTTAACCGCGCCGGGAAGGTGGACCGAACCTGCTGCGCGAGGTCTCTCTGTTGAGCGCTACTTGGAGCAGGAGCACACTTGGGTGCTAGGGGGGCTCTGGCCATAAATCCCTTGCCTTTCGAGCCCTGCACAAGAGGCGAACGTGACTCGGGATTGGATCTCGAGGCCCGCATACTAGTCTACGGTGGGCGAAAACTTGGATTAGTAATCCATGTGGATTGCTGGATAGGCTTCGAGCAGATTATGGATAAGCCTACGGGCTGGACTTATGTATTTCAAAGATAAATATGATAACTTGCTGAAAAGGAACTTGTTTGACATTGCTTTTCTATGTCAAGTGCTATTATTACATGAAGAAACCAATGCTTAACGGGCTAATTAAGGAAGCTGATTATTACATGTACAACTAAATGTGTTAGGTAATTAAATAACTAAAACAACCTGAGGAAAGTGTGGAGGATGTGGCCATAGGTCCGTCTCACGGATGGGTGGTCCTGGTTGGCCGGGAACTTTTCTCAAATCACGATGGACATCAGGAAGATCATTCAAAGGTCACGAATAGCAAGAGCGCTGACCTAGAGTCTAAGTTATAAATGATCCCGATTTACGCTGTTTTAGGGGAACATAATGGGACTATGCCTTATGGCAGAGAGGTTGAGCTTCGCATCCCTCTCGTTTCCCATTCTCCTTAAACCAAGTGCAGTGTGAATCCACTTCGGACCTGGTGTTTCTGTGTAAAGTAGTTCGCTCGGGTTGGACGCTAATTGCCGTTAGGAAATGAGCAATAGGGAAAACCATAATTTAGGTCAGTCCTAAGTGGGAATTGGCGGAATACTTCCGCTACGTGGCAGACGCGGAAAGTCCTAGATCACAAACCCCGTAACATTCCATTGGAGTGCCAGGCGGAGCTTTCTAGACATCCTTTCCAATGGACTGCTAAGACGTGTCCTGAAGATAACAAGTGGACACGTTACAGTTGGTATCAGAGCAAACCAACAAAGGATTTGTTATTTATGAAATCTTAATAAAGATGAAGTAAAGCAAATGTTGTTGTTCTGAACGTTTCCTTACTTTCAATGCTATCTTGCAAAATTACGAAGTATGGAACATGTTCTTAGTGTTCTGCGTCATGTTTATGACTGCGATGCATTCCCCAGATTATTGACAAAGGATTGAGATGATGAACATCGTAGAATGTATCTATAATCCATCACCTTTGTACATAGAACATAGATGGACGGGTGCCTCAGGAATCTACTATATAGCTGCCCACTGGTTTGCATACCTTCAGACCAACCAAAAGAGGATCAAGTGGTTGGAAGACATGAAAGTCATGAAGCTGTTCATTTTTGTGGAGGCTCACGTAAACTCAACTCTAGATATTCAAGGTCAGAGGGTTGAGCTGAACTCATATGTATATGAGGAAGTGACCCGTGTAATCCCGGCCAATAGGATCAAAGTGTTGGGGCTCCACAAGAAGAATGGGTTCCAAAGGGAAGGATACCCTGATCTTCCAATGACTTACTGATTCTTGAAGATCCATGACCCGAAACCATATGATTATCCAGTTCCTGTAGATAAATATAATACAACATTATTCTCCCCAAACTAAATGTAAACAGTTGTTTTATCATCTCTGGAAATGTTGTGTTCTGAAAGGGCTATGCCCATATAAATACAATAAGATTTCTTTTTATCAATGTTTGTTTGTGCATGAGAATTGATAAAAAGTTAAGTGGTTAGATTCCTTGGTTGATAGCTAAAATGGAAACGAAATATAAACCACAACGTTTAACAAGTAATAACGTTAAGAAATATTTATTCAGGCACAACCCAAGGTACAAAATCCCAGTTCACCTCCTACATCAAGTACTATTGTAATCCAGGAGAAGAAGTTTCTTCTCAAGAAGATTAAGCCACCCGAATTTGACGGGAGGGGTAGATCCATCCAAGTAGATGCTGAAATTTGGATTGAATCCATGGAGGATTACTTTGAAGCAGCCAGGTACTGCACCCGCCAACCAGGCTATGCTCGCCAAGCTAAAGCTCACTGGCAAAGCTAGGCTTTGGTGGAAGCAATGGTGTAGAGATCAAGTGATCGTGAAAGGATCCGTTACTTGGGAGAAGATGAAGAAAGCCGTGCAGGGAAGATACTTACCACCTGCATATCGCACGCCCCTTGCTATTCCCTTCTCCTCCAGCACGACAATTGATTGGAGGAGAGAGGGATTATTATTAAAACATTTGCCATTATCCAATTAACTATCCTCATGACCTTCTATTAAGAGGAGATTCACGTGAAGAACACGTTTCAATTAGGAATCAGAATATTACATTCTCTCCCCCTTGGAGGAATCGAGATGTACTCATCTCAAGATAAACTGGGGATATTGATGGTTGAGAGTGCTTTCATCTATCCAAGTGGCATCCTCCTTGGGATAATCCTTCCACTAGACGAGGCATTCTCTCAAGATTCTGGATCTCAGTTGTCTCTCCCTAATAGCTAAGATCCTATCAGGCCTTAGTTCAAGGACTCCTTGACTAGGCATTACAACTTGTTGGCCATCAAGTACATGGTTAGGATCGGGTACATACTTTTTCAAGGCTGATATGGAATACATTATGAACCTTTAGGTTCTTAGGGAGTTGCAGTCTATAAGCATTGGGTCCTAGGCACTTGAGGATCTTGTATGGTCCACAATATCTTGGACTTAGCTTCTTGCAATCTCCTAAGGATAGGGAACTCTTCTTTGGATGTACGCGAATGAGGACCATGTCTCCTTCCCCGAAGGTTCTATCTTGATGTTTCAAATCCGCGTATGCCTTCTGTCTATACTTGGCGGCTTGGATGTCCTATCTTATTAACTTCATTTGGTCATCCATCTCTTCCAGCATCTGCCTTGAAGCTTCAACCCTCAAGGTTGGATCCGAGAAGTTTAGGGGACTTTGACAGTCATGACCATACAATGCTTGAAAGGGGGTCATCCGAATGCTTTTTTGGTATAAAGCATTGTAGGCAAATTCAACCAAAGGTAAGTATTGAATCCACCTTTTTGGTTCACAACAATAGTATGCCCTAAGCATATCCTCGATGACTTGATTGACTTGCTCTGTTTGGCCATCCGTTTGGGGATGGTAAGCTGTGCTAAAACAGAGTTGAGTCCCAATGGCTTCGAAGATAGCTCTCTAGAAGTGTGATGTGAAGAGAGAGTCACGATCACTAATGATTCTTCTGGGTAGCCCATGTAGCTTGAATATCTCCTTGATAAACAATCTTGCAATGTCTGAGGCTTTATAGTTTGTCTTTACTGGAATAAGGTGTGCAACCTTAGTAAGCATGTCAACCACAACCATGATGGAGTTGTATCCCCCTTGAACTTGGGGTAGGCCAACAACAAAGTCCATAGTGATGAATTTCCATTTCATTTGAGATAGGATGCATTTTTCATCTTAAATACTTTGGTTAATTTAAAAGAATTAGCTCATGATGGAAGAGTTCGGTCATTAGAATTTCTCAGTAAAAGGAACAAAATAAAGGGAACATAAATGCATTTCTAGCAAGTAGTTTTTATGCATTGCAATGAATTGAAATTAGATTAATGTCCATTTTTACAAAACATAATTATGATAGTACACGTCGTTTAAGCATGGAAAAAATAAACCGCATATTGCATTATTGAACATCTTTTTCGAAATAATTCCTAAAGAAAGTTGCTAGCAACCGTAGGAAATTGCTGGGCTTGCATGAATAAGATTTAACTCTAGGCAAGTGGCCTAAAAACTTAAATCAACGAAAGAGTGTGTAAGTTCAGCATATGACAAATTCATTCGAAAAAGAAAGTAGAAAAAGGCTGCATGTTTTAAGCATGAATCTTGTTTGCATTAGAATTAGGCTATAACTAAATCTATGCTTTGATCTTAAAACCAAAAAGTTAGGGTTTTTAAATCAACTTATACGTAGACAATGAATCATGTTCAAGACCAGATAAGTTAAATTGGTTTAAACCTAAACACCTAAAACTGCAGAGTACCTGTTTAGAAAAGGGTTAATTCAATGTAACGTATCCCAAAGAACTGACTAGGGTTAGTACGTCGAAGACATTTACCTTGTCGCTCGTATTACCAAAACTGAAACTCCTATACCCTAAAGACTTGGCCGCATTCGCAGAACGTAGGGACATTGGAATTTACTTGTGAGAAGTGATCTAGGGTTTTCTTAATAATCTCTCACTAAAAAGATGGAACTTGGAACCTAGGACCGACAATGTTGGCCTAATGCAATCAGGAACGGATTGTTATATCTAATCATGATACCGTGATTAGAAGACACCGTTGATGGATAGAATAGTCCCATAGTTTGATGCGACACTTGTGCAACAAGTTGCAGAGTCACATGATCTTGTGATTGGATCACAAGGGAATGGCCAATTCCTCGGAATGAGGTTGGCAGATTCTTGCGCAAGTTATCTTGCAAGAGGATGAATAATCGTCCTAATATAGTATCTTTCTTAGGTAAAGATAATTTCTTGGAAGAAAAAGAACAACCAATAAATTGGAATAACATATGAACTTAAGGTATTGATCAATTTGGGCTAATAGGGTACGGACCTAACCCAGGATATAGGGGATCTTGCCATGTCGAAATTAATCCTGGATTGAGTGATGGATGCATTCGAAAAGAAGGATTTACTCCTTAATAGTTGGCCAAAAATAACGACCAATGGAAATGATTGTGCTTGCAACAGACTTAAAAGCATTGTTTTGCTTTGTTTGATCAAAGAATTAAAGGATAAATGGATATTTGATGCTTTAGGTTGAAGGCCTGAAGGGAGAGGCAGCTTCAGTTACCCCCGACAGCCTGCGTGACCCTAACCAAGGGGGTTGTTAATCGCGTCGGGAAGGTGGACCAAACCCACCGCAAGAGGTCTCTCCGTTGAGCGCTACTTGGAGCAGGAGGACGCTTGGGTGCCAGGGGGGCTCTGGCCATAAATCCCTCACCTTCCTGGCCCTGCACAAGAGGCCAACGTGACTCGAGATTGGATCTTGAGGCCCGCATACTAGTCTACGTGCGAAAACTTGGATTAGTAATCCATGTGGATTGCTGGATAGCCTTCGGGTGAATTATGGATAAGCCTACGGGCTGGACTTATGTATTTCAAAGATAAATATGATAACTTGCTGAAAAGGAACTTGTTTGACATTGCTTTTCTATGTCAAGTGCTATTATTACATGAAGAAACCAATGCTTAACGGGCTAATTAAGGAAGCTGATTATTACATGTACAACTAAATGTGTTAGGTAATTAAATAACTAAAACAACCTGAGGAAAGTGCGGAGGATGTGGCCATAGGTCTGTCCTACGGATGGGTGGTCTCGGTTGACCGGGAACTTTTCTCAAATCACGATGGACATCAGGAAGATCATTCAAAGGTCACGAATAGCAGGAGCGCTGACCTAGAGTCTAAGTTATAAATGATTCCGATTTACGCTGTTTTAGGGGAACATAATGGGACTATGCCTTATGGCAGAGAGGTTGAGCTGCGCATCCCTCTCGTTTCCATGAAATATAGATCAACACAAAGTATAGATTTAATTTCAGGACATCACTTTAATCATATCATTTACATGAAATATAATGAAAGGAATAGCACAAGAATACTCAGAGAATTTTGCCAAAATAAATTTTATTGTAATGAAGAGGAGTCTGATTTGACTCAATACATTGTATGAAATGTGGGCATTATAGAGTAGTTGTTACAAGGATAGCAACCACATGGCATGCAAATCTTAATAGGCACATTGGATTGACACCTGAGATATTCTAAGACTCAACACATTGTGTGTTATATGGATGATATGATACAAGAGTTTCATGGATCATTGCCAATTGGCATGGAGATCCAAATGGACACATAAGACCAATAAAGTAGAGGATTTTTGAACCATCAACTTCCAGTAGATCCATATCATCCAACACAAAGGAATCACTCACCACATCAAAATAGTTGATTGAGAATTATATGCTTCACCTAAACCTTGTATAATACCTGCATGTACAAAAAACACATGCATGAATCCCTTTTAACAAAAATACTTGCATGAATCCCTTTTAGAAAAAAATATCAAGATAATTGCATGAATAGAAGTAATACAAAATAGGGCCAATTTACCTATAAGCTGATTTGCTGAAGATAAGATTGAATCATTGCTAATCAAAACCCATTGCAAATGATGTACATAAGAAAATATCAATCCCATCAAATATAAAAATCACTAATTAAATGAATAAATTTTGGCACCACAAAATATGGTAGATTTACCTGTAAATTGAGCTATAGAATCTCTATTCTACCTTGTGTTAAGTGCTACAACAACAATTGATCCTTAAGTTAGAACTAGCATCAAACGCTATTGTAAAGATACTAGAAAAGGGATAATGTAGAGAGGAAGAAAGAGAGTTTGTGTGAGTACGTGGGAGAGAGAAAGAAATGAGCACCTATCCAATCTTTCCCAAATTGATCTCTGTAAAATATAAATTTGCAAGAGTTAGTATTTACATGAAGGTATACTGAAAAAACAGTAGGAAAGAGGAAAAATACACAGAGAAAGAGAGAGGGAGAGAGAGATAAGCACTTATGCAATGTCACCCAAAATGATCTCTGTAACAAAGCAACAACAAGAGTTAGAACTAACATTGTGTTGTATTGAAAAGATATTAGCAAAAAAAAAAACCAAACAGAGAGAGAGATTAACACCTTTGCCTCTTGCTCCAAACAAGAAAACAAAAATTAGAACCAACATCAAATTCTATTGAAAACACAACATAAAAGAGAAACAACACATAGAGAGAGGGGGGAAAGAAAGGAGAGAGAGAAGCACCTCTGTCTCCTGCCCCAAACAACCTCTGTAATAAAACAACAACAACAATAAGAAACGACATCAAACCCCATTGAAAAAATAGCAAACAAGAGAAAATGCAAAGAGAGATGGGCACCTATGTTTTGCCCAAAATTTGGAGGTGTGTGGAGAAGAAAGTGCAGAGGTGCGTGGAGAAGAAAGTACAGAGGTAAGCAGAATGTTCAAATCTCTAATTATTCTTAGCAGGGAGCTTCAATGGAGACAAAAATTCACGAGTACATAGAGAAGAGAAGGAAAGTGGTCTGCTGCTTAACTTTTGGGTCAAACTGATTTCGTGAGAGGGAGAAAAACTAAAATTGAAAATTCTCCAAAAAGAGGGGGGAAATTCGAGGTGAGAGAAACTCAAATTTTGTGCACTATTCATTTTCCCTTTTTTTAATCCCCCACTACTACCCATTTTTTTAATAGAAAACCCAAGATTTGGAGAGAGAAGATTCACTCTCCATGGATGTCAACATCTAGCCTTCCTATTGGACAATCCAAAATGCCCACATCTTAAACTATATTATTTTTAAGGGCCCATTTGTGAGTTCATTTTTTTCCTAATGTCTATTTGGGTACTTTTTATGAGGATTTATGAAGGGATCCGTTGGACTATAAACGATACAAACACATGTATAAGTTAGATTTGTGTGTGTAGCCTCCATACGCTCTTGGTTGTGAGACCGAGGGATGTTTTGTTTGGGCATAGAGGCTTGACTAGAGCCTTAGATCTAGTGTGGGGCCCATTTTTTGTCCCAAGATAGATGGTGCATTTGTCAAGAGCCACTAATAAGTGATAGTTTTTGAATCTTGGTTGATAGGGATCAAGTGTTGAGTGTATATCAAAAGGTAGTGAAATAGATCCAAAGGACATTCAACCCGAGACCCAAAAGCAAGAAAGAATTGAGAGGGCTAGATGGTGGGCTGAAATTATTAGGAGATATTCTTCTCAATGGAGTAGTACAATATCTCTACAAAGGAGGGGTCTTAGCAACCCTAGTTCTATGGGCAGTTCTTTAGGAGGAGGAGGAAGTTCTAGTACTTCCCCTCTCCCAGTCGGTTAGCCCACCTTGAGTGGGGTAATAGTTCCAATAGTTCAAGGACCCTTAAGAATCCATTACAATCCCTACAGAGGGATGCAAGATTTTCTAGCCTTAGGATTCCCTCTGCCCATTATTAATGGGTTAGCAGAGGAAGATATGAAGATTCACATTAATGAGTTCCAAAAGTTAATGTTCAACTGTTGAATCCAAGATGAGGGACATCTGATGATGTTCTTTAATGCGACTCTAAAAGGACGAGCTACATTATAGTATCACAGCCTTGAGGCTGGAACCATGATGAGTTAGCAGAGGAAGATATGAAGCTTCACATTAATGAGTTCAAAAAGTTAATGTTCAACTATTGAATCCAAGATGAGGGACATCTGATGATGTTCTTTAATGTGACTCTAAAAGGACGAGCTGCAGTATAGTATCATAGCCTTGAGGCTGGAACCATAACTACAAGTGATCTAGTTTTTATGGCCTTTTGAAGACAGTTTGCCCCTGAAAGAGGTGGTCAGTTTATTGGCTATGTGTTCTCAATGTAACACGTTAAGAACCTCATGAGAATGTTCAAGTCTATGCAAAGAAATTGAAAGAAGTGTTTTGTAAATTACAAACCTATATTCCCATTTGAGCTGTTGCTCAACTACAATACTTTTTGCACAGACTGGACTTTAATATCTAGGTGTAGTTGAGCAGTGTTGCTCTTGACGATATTGACATGGCTATGACACGATCAGAGGAGGTAGAGTCACGATTATAAGCAGCCTATGTCTCTAGGGAAAACATGAATTTTAGTCTAGGGCTTGGAAGTAAATTGGCATTGACCGATGGATGTCAAGGAACCTATGTCTCTAGGGAAAACATGAATTTTAGTCTAGGGCTTGGAAGTAAATTGGCGTTGACCGATGGAAGTCAAGGAACACCCATGAGCAATTTGAATGGGAGAGAAAGCATACTGCAAAGTGTGCATATGTTACCAACTCCCTCTAATGTGACCATGCTGACATCTAGTCAGATGGATCCACTATGAATAATGGAAGCTAAATGACAAACCCTAATGTTGTTCCAATTACTCAGTATTAGTGGATCCCTAATTAGATGGTTAGACCAATTGAATGACAAGTAGATGATCACGACTATGAGTCTAGTGCATCAAATGTTCTTGGTGAAGTCAAGGACACGATGAAGTATTATATTGGTATGATAATGTAATAGTACATACAAATAGCTGTAGATGTTAATTTCCTAAAGAAGCAAAAGAACTTGATAAGAAGTCAACTCCCTAAAGAGGGTGGTCCATCAAGATTTAGCCATAAGTGGTGTAGCAATCAGCACTTTTCGAGAAACTGCCCTAATGTCAAGTGTGACATATGTGGGAAGTTCAGCCATTTAGCTAGTACTTGTTGGGGTAAGATAAGCTCTCTTCAACAAGGGAGTAAATAGCTAGGTCCAATAAATCATCAAGCATAAGGGAATAACCTTCAACGAGATGAAGAACAAAAAAAAAAACTGCAAAGAGGAAAAGCTATCGTAGAGGAGCTGCCCAACGGTAGTGATATTAGCCTTATCGAAGCTGTATGTGTTAATGTCACTGAGGCTTCCAATTTGCGAGCCATTACAAGAGGACAAAAGGTTAAAGAAGGTGACATGAATAATGTAAAACTTGTTGAGATAAACCCTAAACAGGATGATAAGGGGGCACAAGTCCTTAACCCTGATGTGGAAGCCAATCCTCTAAAAGCTTTTGATGGCAAAGGTGACCCCAATAAGGTCATGCCAAAGAAGAAGGTAAAAGCTAAGAAAAAGGCACCAAAGCCTATTCAATGACTACGAGAAAGAATGGTATCAGAGAAGAAGAGAACCATTGCTAGCTATCATGAATTTAATTTAGCGAGCTCTCTTTGCAAGGTGAAGCTTGATGTGAATCTCATGCAATTGATCAAGTTATCTCCAAGAGTGCGTAAAGAGTTCAAGAAGATTCTTTGCATTGGATATATCATTGAGCCCTTGGGAATAGCTCAGGTGGAAAATGACTGGTTTGAATATGGTGAAAAGCATTGCCCGAGGATAGCAGTATACATTGATGGCATATTAGTGGAACATGCCATTGTGGACATGGGATCCTCTGTCAATATTATGAGTTTGGAATTGATGGAAAGATTAGGGCTAGAAATCCAAAAGGATGCCTCCATAATTCTTCAAATGGTGATGGCACTTCAAGGCAACTTGAAGGTTGCATTACTAAAGTCCATGTGACTGTAGGTAATGTGGAATGCATTGTGGACTTTAGGGTTATCAAGTTTGCAGGGCAGCCAAGCTGTCAAGTCTTATTAGGAAGGCCATGGACCTTGCAATCAGAATATCAAGTTGATATACCCGTTGGTCGTCTGATTTTTGGTAGAAATGCACGACGTGTGATAATGGATGCATATCCTGAATCTCCTCAAAGTGAGAGAGTACCTTTAGCTTCGTCAGAATTAGATGCATTAGAGAGAATCCATTTGGTAGTGGGACTTCATTAAAGTGATGAATCAAAAGAGGGGTCCACTATAGAGGACGTCTAGCGGGTGACTCTAAATAAGCTGATAGAATCTCAAGCTTTAGAATAAGAGACGTGGATGTGATTGAGTTGGGCCTTGGTATGTTGGATGATCCACGACCAATTAAATTAGGGTCTATGCTCAGTCTCGAAGAAGAAAGGAAGGAATATGTGTCCTTGATCTAAGAATTTCATGACATCTTTGCCTGGAGTTATGATGAGATAAGGGGAATTCCTCCCAGTTTGCCTCTGCATGCCATTCCCTTGAAGGAAGGTAGCTGCCCTATGTGTGACAAAAAGTGAGGTATATGCCTTTTGAGCTAAGGGACAAGACTATTTGAGAAGCTAGAGAAATTGTGTAAGGCTAGCCTGATATTTCCTGTACAATGGAACCACAACTGTGAACAATTTGGTATCCCTTGTAGCACAATCCTAGGTTGATAATATTTGTTTACTATAGGAAAATATGAACATAATGAAAGCTCTTTTAAATTTTAGATGATTTTTTTATAGTCAACAAATAAGCGAGTTAAATTTTCACAAGAAAGGAACGTTGGAATGAAGTAAGAAATAGTAATTTATAAATTCTAAGAATAATAGAATGATAAAAAAAAATAGTAGATTTACTCTTCCAAACAAATAAAGTAGGATAGGAAATGATAAAAAAATTAAGAAAACTCAAGAGTAGCTACATGTAAGTAAAGTGCATCGAGTAGATCAATATTAAATTTGAAAACGTCAATTAGAAAATCTACGATAAGTTTTTTAGCAAGGAATAAGAATCACATAAATATTTTAGGCATCTACGAATCATTTAGACGTAGGGAGAAGTGAATTATGGTAGTTAGAAGTAGTTCATTAAATTGGTTATTAATTTAAATCAATGAAGTAGAAGGTACTCTCTTTGATAGAGTAAATCACAATCATTATTAGTTAAGTTAAAATTATTGAATTGTATTCCTAGCCATTAGAAACCTAGGATATTTGAATTGACTCGCTTTGTCCACATAAAAAAATGAACTATGAATATTAGCTCAAGAAGCAATCTAAGAACATACGTGATTCTCTTTCAAAAATTTAGAAGCTTAAAGCTAAGACAAGTCTTAGCCATATCATGGAACATAAAAGTCTAGTAAGATACCCAACATATGCACTGCCTCAGTTACATTAGCCCAATTTGATTTCAGTTCCGTTTCAGAAGAGGTATCTTCTAAACGATCAAACAACTTCTCCTGCAAGAGAGGATCTACAACCTTCAGAAAAAAATCAATTTTCTGACTCTCCAATGATTGCTGCTCATCGGCATCCAACTGTGTATACCGACTTTCAAAATCATGGAGAAAAGCTATAGCAACCAACCCTTTATTGAGATTTTCAATCCAATTTGTAAATGTATTTTTAGTTACCAATCCTACATCTTCCAAGAAAAACTCTTCTCTCAAAGCTTTCTTAAAAGCTGCCCAATCAACATCTCTTCTATGTAACTCATCAATCTGATCATGCAATGCATGCATGAGCGAATGGGAGAAATACCGACTCCATGCATATGGTGGTACCCTATGAAACAACATCTTTTCTTTATACGACCAAATGAAGGTTGAAACATTTTGACCCTTAAACTGCTTCAAAGCCTGTTCCATTGCTTGCAATGCATTCACATCTAAGGAATCAATTCTTTTTGCTTCCTGTCGAGTTTGCATATGTTGTTGTAACAAGAACTGCTGTTGTTGTTGTTGTTGCAAAAAAGCAATCATCTGCTGTAAAGCATCACCACCACTTGAACTTGTAGAACCCCCCATCTTTACACACATGTTGCTCACTTTCAGGTCGGGTTCACCATTGTTGGAGTGTTTAGGGTTGAAAGTCTACCATGGGGGTAAGTGACAGTAGGGTGAAGGGAGATTCAAGAAGAGGAGTAGATGGAAGGGAAGGGTTTTAAAGAAATAGAAGATGTAGAAGAATACTCATAGAGATGAAGCCTGATAATTTATTTTTTCATCCTGAGAAGATAAATCTCTTGTAAACCAAAAACGTGCATAAAACAATAGCTTCCTCTCTACTACTTAGACCGCCAATCTGATGCTTTCGTTGGCTTTGAAAGGGGTTTGAAATACTAGGACTCCTAGTCAGAATTCTCTCAGATCACTCCTTATTCTCCTAGTTCGGAGTGCTGTTCATTGCTTAAAAACTGCGATCATGCATTAGACGATTTTGCCAATCCTTCTTTTTGCATAAAATCCCCCAAAACAGCTAAAAGCTATCTACTTTCTTTTACATGTTATCCTATTCTAGAAGTTTCCTATATATTTTGGATATTTACAAGAGATAATATCTAAAATATCAAAAATAGGCTAAAATTGTCCAAAAATCTAAATTTTTTGAACCATCCACATTATGGATACTGATATTAATGATGACTAATATGTCATTGACTCTCTAGATCAATAAGAAAGCCGAATGACGATACACGCTAGAGTTTTTCACACTGTATTCGCGTAGGGGCATGACACCGGGTTATATAAGATGTAAGAGTCCCACTTTAGGGCAATCAGTTATTATCAAGAACATACTCTTCACCCTCATTTTCAGCTTCCATGGCTCCATCCTTCTTTCTTTCCTCTTTTTTGTCTTTTTCTCTCCTCTTCTAGTCTTCCTTTCTCTTCTTCCTGTTCTCTTTCTCTCTCTTCAGTTCTTTCTTCTCTCTCCTTGGTGCGCAGATCGGTCGCAGATAGCTCACGTAGTGAATCCCTGAAGGTCCCCAAGAACAATGAACTCTACCTTTTTGCACAAAAAACAATGTAAAAGCATGCACGACAAGAGGCAAGAGACAAATTGGGTTCAATCTCCCCCATGCCTTGTGTGAGCGCTTCACAAAGCATGTATTTAATGTATATTTCCAATCTTCATGCTCAATAATAGCCCAATTTACAAAAATATGACAAGCTTTTAGCTTTTGAGTTTTCTTTCTACAAAAATAGGAAAATAAAGCTAATGGACGGTGCCCATAGAGTCTGGCACGCCCAATCTCAATGTCCAAATAGAAATAACATATCCGGGCGCATAGGCGCATACAAAATAATAATCAATTATCGATGTCTCAATAGACATAACAAAATATAGGCGTGGCGCCTATCAAAATATAGTCCAAAGGTCGAATACCCGCTAGACTCCAATGCTTTCCTCCGCCACTGCTGCTATCTCTACACATCAACTGAAGCATTCACAATCGTTAGTAAAATAATACAATTAAACCGACAAAAGTGAATACCTAGCAGTCTTTAGCTACATAAATAAATCAACTGGTCAGAAATAAATCCTAACCTTAATTTATTATGAGTGCGCACTCTAAACTCATAAACGTTTATTAATTTAATATGCATTTTGCAGAATCACCCGCTATGGAATCACCCATGTACACACTAAATTAATGAAATGCCCGAAAAGGACAGGCGTCCCCATCAACTTCTCGCACAAAGAATCCTCTTTGTGTATGAGCCCCGGTCATCTAAGTTTACGGAATCCACCGTAAAACCTCACGGAATCCACCATGGCACGGAATCCACCGTGGAATATGCCTCCTGGCATCATACCCCCGGGGTGGGATACCACTGGTGCGCAGATCGGTCGCAGATAGCTCACGTAGTGAATCCCTGAAGGTCCCCAAGAACAATGAACTCTACCTTTTTGCACAAAAAATAATGTAAAAGCATGCACGACAAGAGGCAAGAGACAAATTGGGTTCAATCTCCCCCATGCCTTGTGTGAGCGCTTCACAAAGCATGTATTTAATGTATATTTCCAATCTTCATGCTCAATAATAGCCCAATTTACAAAAATATGACAAGCTTTTAGCTTTTGAGTTTTCTTTCTACAAAAATAGGAAAATAAAGCTAATGGACGGTGCCCATAGAGTCTGGCACGCCCAATCTCAATGTCCAAATAGAAATAACATATCCGGGCACATAGGCGCATACAAAATAATAATCAATTATCGATGTCTCAATAGACATAACAAAATATAGGCGTGGCGCCTATCAAAATATAGTCCAAAGGTCGAATACCCGCTAGACTCCAATGCTTTCCTCCGCCACTGCTGCTATCTCTACACATCAACTGAAGCATTCACAATCGTTAGTAAAATAATACAATTAAACCGACAAAAGTGAATACCTAGCAGTCTTCAGCTACATAAATAAATCAACTGGTTAGAAATAAATCCTAACCTTAATTTATTACGAGTGCGCACTCTAAACTCATAAATGTTTATTAATTTAATATGCATTTTGCGGAATCACCCGCTATGGAATCACCCATGTACACACTAAATTAATGAAACGCCCGAAAAGGACAGGCATCCCCATCAACTTCTCGCACAAAGAATCCTCTTTGTGTATGAGCCCCGGTCATCTAAGTTTACGGAATCCACTGTAAAACCTCACGGAATCCACCGTGGCACGGAATCCACCGTGGAATATGCCTCCTGGCATCACTCCTCTCAGCTTCATTCATTACAATGCTACTTACCGGATTAAAATAGCATAAAATTGCACATTTCAAGGTTGAATTGAAACATGCTTTTGCTATGTCAGATATGGCTACGTACACTACTATTTGGGGACTCAATTCACCTAAAATCCGCATGGCATCATCATGTTGCAATCATAGTATGTGGATAATATTTTGCATAGGTTTAATATGTAAGATTGCAAACCTATATGCACTCCTATAGAGTTAGGGCTAAAGCTATCTGTAACGTGTCAACCTATTTCCTTCAGGACACATCTTAGGAGTGCATCGGAAAGAGAGTCTAGAAAGCTCCGTCCGGTACTCCCATGGAATGTTACGGGGTTTGAGATCTAGGACTTTCCGCATCTGCCACGTAGCGGAAGTATTCCGGCCGTTCCCACTTAGGACCGTCCTGAATCAGGGTTTTCCCTAATGGTCACTTTCCTAAACGGTAGCTAGCGTCGAACCCTAAGCCAACTACTTTACGAGGAAAATGCCAGGGACGAAGCAGATTCAGGCTGCACTTGGTTCAAGGAGAATGGGAAACGAGAGGGATGCAAGGCTCAACCTCTCTGCCCATAAGGCATAGTCCCATTCCGTTCCCCTAAAATAGCATAAATCAGGATTCAAGTAACTTAAACCCTAGGTTAGCGCCCTTGCTGTTCATTTCCTTTGTGAAGAGCTCCTTGTTGTCCATTTTGATTGAGAAAAGTTCCCGGCCAATCGGGACCACCCATCCGTAGGACGGACCCATGGCCACATCCACTACACCTTCCTCAAGGTTGCTTTAGTTGTCTAATCAAGTAGCTTCCTTAATTAGCTTGTTAGATATTGGTTCCTTCACATAATCTTAGCGCTTGATGTCGAAAAACAGTCTCAAACAAGTTCCTTTTCAATAGGTTATCATATTTATCTTTGGAATACATCCATAAAATCCAGCCAGCAGGCTAATCCATAATCCGCCCGAAGACTATCCAGCAATCCACATGGATTACTAATCCAAGATTCTGCCCGTAGACTAGTATGCGGGCCTCAAGATCCAATCCCAAGTCACGTTGGCCTCTTGTGCAGGGCCCGAAAGGCAAGGGATTGATGGCCAGAGCCCCCCTAGCACCCAAGCGTCCTCCTGCTCCAAGTAGTGCTCAATGGAGAAACCTCACGCGGCGGGTTTGGTCCACGTTCCCAGCGTGGCTAACAATCCCCTTAGTTAGGGTCACGCAGACAGTCGGGGGTAATTGAAGCTGTCTCTCCCTTCAGGCCTTCAACCTGAAGCATTAAATATCTTTCCATCCTTTAGTTCCTTGAGCAAACAATGCAAACAATGCTCCTAAACTGTTACAAGCACAATCAGTTCTAGTGGTCGTTTATTTGGCCAACTACTAAGGAGTGAATCCTTCTCTTTGAATGCATCCAACATTCAATCCGAGATCAATTGCGACTTGGCAAGATCCCTAAGGGTTTGTTTGTTCACCCTTTTTTCCTTGGGTTAGGGCCATATCCTATTAACCCAACTTAACCAATACCTTAGGTTTTATTAATAGTAAATCCTGGTGACCATGTCGCTCCAAATTATTGATTGATCCTTTGCTTCCAAGAAAATACCTAACTTCCCTTAACTTGGCGATTTTTCCCAAGAAAGGTGATATAACAGGATGACAACTCATCCTCTTGCAAGTTAAACTTGCGCAAGAACCTGCCAACCTCATTCCAAGGAATGGCAACTCTCTTGTGATCAAACTACAAGACCATGCAACATTGCAACTTGTTGCACAAGTGTCGCATCTATTCCATGGGATCATTTCACCCATTGAACGGCGTTTTCTTGTCACGGAATTATCTCCAGACGAGAAGCAGGGTTTAGAGTGTCTTCTTACCCAACCCATTCCTAATTGCACTAGGCCAAAAATGTTATGTCCTAGGGATTCCAAACTCAAACCGAGTTTTAACATTTGAACGAATGATCCTAGGGATTCATGCCAAAAAAACCAGAGTTACCCTATTCCAATTTACAATCACATGCCACATGCAGTTCGTAGAATCATTTCCGCGCTCTTCTATTTCCTACGGGGGTTAATGAGTTTCCATAATGAATCATTACAATGAAGATTTGTCTAAAAATGCAACATGCGATTAATCTTTCCATGCCTAGTCAAAGGTGCACTTAACAATTCAACCTTATAATGTTAGGCAACAGTTGTTCTAGGCTTGTCACTGAAATGCACGAAAAGGCAACTTACTGATAAGGTCAAAAAATGCATAGAAAACTTATGTTTTTTCATTCATCACATTGAAAATACCAATGGCCAATTTCATATCATGAACTAATTCTTATAATTGTTCAAATAGCTAATTTATTTCCATATGCATTTAGTAGGTGGATTTGACGTGCATAGGTGCTTGCCTAGTCCATGAAATTATCGTGCATAATGCATTACTTCTGCGTGGAATCAAAATTAGTAAAAACCTGGACTTGTGGGCTCGGGGAGATGTCCACGTGAATGTTAGGAGAAGAACCTCCTGAAGGCGTGCCTTGCAACTTCTTGGGGGCCATCGTAGGTCTGATTACGGACTTCTGGTTTGCCTTTGCCCTTACATGATCGGTGAATTTGCTCGCCTTGGTAAGCAGCCTCAAGATCTTGCCCTTCTCCCTCGTACGTAGGAGATCCCTTTCAAAGTGCGGATCCTTGAGAATACTCGCTTGTAGGATTTGGGCTTATGGAAGGCCATGTGGGGTTGGAGCTTGGGCCTTTTGCAAGAGAGCTGTGGGAATGGAGGCTTTATGAGCTTCTTCTTCTTCTTTTTAACCCCGGGATGGCTAGGAATGGACTTATGGGGGCCTTGTGGGAATGGGGTTTAAGGAAGCCCCCTTAGAAGCTTCTTAGAAGAAGCTTCTGGCTATGGTTAGACCCCACGTGGAAGAGGGAGGGGGTAATAAGGTGGTGGAAGATGACGTTAATTGGGGGAAAGGATTGACTTGTCAGGGAGATGGTGGTGGCCTGACGGCTTATGGCGGCCCAAAATGGTAGTGCGTGGTTGGCCTGGGCGGCGATCACTGAGGCAGCATGCAGTAGGCGTTAGCGGTGTTTTCTCCTTCCCTCCTCGATCTCGCAGCACAGCCCGTCCTTCCTTCTTTGGTGCAGCACGACGTCCTCTTAGTGCTCCTTTCCTCCCCACTAAGGGGTGTTTATATAGCCCGGGGGGGAGAGGGGAGCTCCACCACGTGAGCTGTGCATGCAGCCCACGACTCCCTCCTAGCCCCATCCCTCCCCTCACTCCCTCTCCTCCAGCCATGCATCGGCTGGGGGAGGGGGATAAACATAATTTTTTTTTGCTTTAATAATATTCATTTTGCCCCTCCCAAGAGGGTGTTTACCCGCTGTTTGCGGATATGAATCCCCCGGGCTTGATTTGCCAATGCGGAGGTTCCGTATTCACGTGTGTGGGTTAGGATTAGACTGCCGGCAATTACAATCCAGAAGATAACCTTGCGTAAGGTTTATGCGGCATGCGGGGAGTCAATATTTACAAGCATGAATATTACATTCTCTCCCCCTTGGAGGAATTGAGATGTCCTCATCTCGAGAAGAACTAGGGGTATTGTCGGTTGAGAGTGCTTTCTTCCATCCAAGTGGCATCCTCCTCAAGATAATCTTTCCACTGGAGGAGGCATTCTCTCAAGGTTCTGGATCTCAGTTGTCTCTCCCTAACATCTAAGATCTTGTCAGGCCGTAGCTCAAGGACTCCTTGGCTAGGGATTACAACTTGTTGGTCATCAAGTACATGGCTAGGGTTAGGTACATACTTCTTCAGTACACTGATATGGAATACATTATGAACCTTTAGGTTCTTAGGGAGTTGCAGTCTATAAGCATTGGGTCCTAGGCACTTGAGGATCTTGTATGGTCCACAATACCTTGGACTTAGCTTCTTGCAATCTCCTAAGGATAGGGAACTCTTCTTTGGATGTACGTGAATGAGGACCATGTCTCCTTCCCCGAAGGTTCTATCTTGATGTTTCAAATCCGTGTATGCCTTCTGTCTATACTTGGCGGCTTGGATGTCCTATCTTATTAACTTCATTTGGTCATCCATCTCTTCCAGCATCTGCCTTGAAGCTTCAACCCTCAAGGTTGGATCCGAGAAGTTTAGGGGACTTTGACAGTCATGACCATACAATGCTTGAAAGGGGGTCATCCGAATGCTTTTTTGGTATAAAGCATTGTAGGCAAATTCAACCAATGGCAAGTATTGAATCCACCTTTTTGGTTCACGGCAGTAGTGTGCCCTTAGCATATCCTCGATGACTTGGTTGACTCGCTCCATTTGACCATCAGTTTGGGGATGGTAGGCTGTACTAAAACAGAGTTGAGTCCCAATGTCTTGAAAGATAGCTCTCCAGAAGTGTGATGTGAAGAGAGAATCACGATCACTAATGATTCTTCTAAGCAACCCATGTAGCTTGAATATCTCCTTGATAAACAACCTTGCAATGTTTGAGGCTTTATTGTTTTTCTTAACAGAAATAAGGTGTGCAACCTTAGTAAGCATATCAACCACAACCATGATGGAGATGTATCCTCCCTGAACTTGGGGTAGGCCAACAACAAAGTCCATACTGATGAATTCCCATTTCATTTGGGGAATGTCAAGTGGTAACAACTTTCCTAGCATTTTGACATGTTCGGCTTTGATACATTGACAAGACAAACACTCTGTGACATATTTGAGAACGTCACCTTTAAACCTCTCCCAAAAGTAGCTCTTCCTGACTGCATTGAGGATCTTGGCATAGCCAGGATGTCCTAAGAAAGGGAAATCATGAGCTTCCCACAATATCTTTTGCTTGAGTGACTGGCTTGCTGGTATACTTAATCTTGTTCTATAGTAGACAAGTCCACTACTGATAGAGAATTCATGATACTTAGCCTGTAGATTTTGGTCCTGATCCTTGATAAGGATATCCCTTAGCATCTTTTGATAGGTTGGATCATGGCATGCTTCTTCTCTAGCTAGCTGAAGTATTGGATTTTTTGGCATGGATACTTTTGTGGCTAGAGATCTAGCTGTTGATGGATTTTGCAAGATTAGAGAATTAAGGAATGCCTTGCATTGAGTGCATCGGCAACTACATTCTCCTTTCCAGGTTGGTATTTGATTTCAAAATCATACTCCTCTAGTCAATCCATTGACGTTGCCTCACGTTGAGCTTGTTCTGGGTAAAGATCCACTTGAGACTTTTATGATCCGTCACTAGAGTAAACTTGTTACCCAACAGATAGTGTCTCCAAAGCTTTAGAGCATGGATGATAGCTAATAGTTCTAGATCATGGGTAGCCTAATTCTTCTCATGGCTCTACATTTTTCTTGAAGAGTAAGCTATAGGATGACCTTCTTGCATAAGCACACATCCTAAGGCAAGGGTGCTAGCATCAGTTACTACTTCGAACTCCTTATTGAGGTCTGGAAGTTTTAGGATAGGTTATGATACCAAACTTTACTTTAATTTATCAATGCTAGATTGTTCGACAGTTGACTATGCAATCGATGTTTGCTTCTTTAGTGAATCCGTCAGAGGTGCTACAATCAAAGCATAGTTTTTGATGAAGACCCTATACCATCCTGTCAATCCAAGAAAACTGTGTATTTCTTTGACAGTTGTTGGTATTGGCCATTCTAGAACATCTCTGACTTTGACCAGATCCACTGAGATTCTTTCCACTGATACGATGAATCCCAAATATTCAATCTGACGTTTGAAGAATGCACACTTCTTCATCTTAGCATAAAGCTTTTGTGCCCTCATTGTCTCAAGGACAATGCGAAGCTGGGGTTCATGATCTTCCTCCTATTTGGAATTGACTAAGGTATCGTCGAAGAAGATGAGTACAAAG
Organism: Lygodium microphyllum; assembly: GCF_053477565.2. Classification (NCBI taxonomy): domain Eukaryota; kingdom Viridiplantae; phylum Streptophyta; class Polypodiopsida; order Schizaeales; family Lygodiaceae; genus Lygodium; species Lygodium microphyllum. Next base: position 183,169,649 of record NC_141135.1, read on the forward strand.
TTGTCAAGATATGGCCTAAAGATATCCTGCATTAACCTGTTGAAGGTGGAAGGTGCATTTGTCAGCGCGAATGACATGACTAGGAACTCAAAGTGTCCATATCTTGTGTTGAAGGTTGTCTTTGGGATATTTTCTTCCTTGATCCTTATCTAATAATATCCAGAACTAAGATCAATCTTGGATAAGATCTTCGCACCTTGAAGACGGTCAAGAAGTTTGTCTATTCTAGGAATAGGGTACTTGTTCTTAATCGTTGTGTAATATTCCGATTCCTAATTAAAACACATTCTTCGCGTGAACCTCCTCCAGCCGATTGTCGTGTTGGAGGAGAAGGGAATAGCAAGGGGTGAGCAAGCTCCTTGCTGGAGCTTGCTGAAGGATGTAAGAATGCGAGATGGCGCATGGGGGACAGAGGATCCCCCTCCCCTCACCTATATAAATGGTATGGGGCATAACCAAGGGAGTGGAGGCGCTCCCATGGAGCAAGAGGAGGATGCCATCAGACTGCGTAGGGGAGAGAGGAGTGGAGACACTGAGATGCTATGTAGCCGTGAAGGAGAAAGAGGAGGGTCGTGAGTGGTGAGGAAGCAGCCGCCCTCTGCTGCATCATGTCACTACTGATTGGGAGGAGAAAGGCCATCACTCCGCTGACTTGAGGAGCTGCCGTGGAGGGGAGGAGTTCACTGCCGTCTGTCAGATCATCGTCACCTTCTCTCTCGCCATGTGGGGGCTCCAGGACTCTACCAAGAAGCATCAGAAGCTTCTTACGAAGCTTCTATAGCCTCCTAAGAAACCCCCCTTCATGTGGCCTATTTAAGCCCTTTCATATTACAGCTTTTCCCCTCCCCACAAATTGTTCTTGTAGGTTCTTCTTCATGTGGGCACGGTGAAACCCTTTTCCCCCCACACAAAATAACCCTCTTGAAGGTCTTATACACCCTTTTTTCCTACTTTTTTTTCCACCAAGAGTCCCCCCGGTGCAACCCCCCCCCCGGGATCTAAAGCCCCTTTTTGTGAGCCTTCTTATTGCCCTCTCAAGTGGGGTTTAAAAGCCTAGTTATCCTGTTGAAATCAAGCCCTTTTGCCCACTTTAGGACGGGGTTTAAAGACCCTTTCCATGGGAAATCCCCACTCAAATTCATAGGAGGAAACCTTCTAAAAACTGTCTCCGAAAGACGGTGCAAGCTATCACAAAGGGGAGCTACGCGTGCAAAGGAGACGACCAAGGTCATAAATCTGCATCCAAGACACAAAGGCCGCATTTGCAATGGCTCCTAAGAAAGCACAAGGCACAGCCGCAGGCGGATCATCTCCTAACATCCACGTGGACATCTCACCACAAGTCCAGGTTTTTCTTCCTAATTTTTCTTTACATCGTTATAATTCAATCGTGAATGGATGATTTTTGGAGATAGAATGCATTTTTTGTCTTAAATACTTTGGTTAATTTAAAAGAATTAGTTCATGACGGAAGAGTTCAGTCATTAGAATTTTTCAGTAAAATGAACAAAATAAAGAGAGCATAAATGCATTTCTAGCAAGTAGTTTTTATGCATTGCAATGAATTGAAATTAGATTAATGTCCATTTTTACAAAACGGAATTATGATAGTGCACATCAATTAAGCATGGAAGAAATAAACCGCATATTGCATTATTGAACATCTTTTTCGAAATAATTCCTAAAGAAAGTTGCTAGCAACTGTAGGAAATTGCTAGGGTTGCATGTGTTAGATATGATCAATGCCCCACCCTCATTAGGTGCTACCAATGATCCATGGTGCTCAAAGTTGTAAGGCCCCCATTATGAGGAGAAGCCAAATGTGAGCCCGGACATTGGTTGAGTCCTGACTTGTATATCAGATGAGGTCTATGTGACCGGATGGCAAAAAGGTGACTGTTGTGGGTCTAATCTTTGGGTTAGACGGAGTGGTTAAGCTGGTAGCAACTCGAGGCACATTGCATTGAGTTGCGTGGTAAGGGAGTTAAAAGGGGCCCCTATTGTGGGGTTCGGGGGCCGCGGAAGCGGCCCCTGGCTGGGGGGTCCCAGGGGGGCCAGCGGCCCCCCTGGCGGGGGTCCGGGGGCAGCGCCCCCGGCCCGATGGTAAAGGGAATATTCCCTGGAATATTCCCTGGCCGACTAGTGGAGGCTCATATGGTAGGTCGGTCAGCAGGCCGACCTAACGACCTTCGCGGGCTATAAAAGCTAAACCCCTTCGCAGCCATCTGACACTCATCTTTCACCCAGTCAGAGTTGTTGTTCCAGCTAGCCTTAAGCTCTTCACCTATCTTCTGTCTAGATCGCCATCTAAGCTTCACTCAGTGGAAGCGCACGGGTGGACAGAGCCATCTTTGTATCAGTTGTTTGGAGTTAAAGAATTTACTGATTCTCCTCTTATCTGTTGTGTACTCTCTATCTCTTTCTCAGATTCTGTTCGCTGCGCCGTGTAATATTTTACATGGTATCAGAGCCCAGGGGGCTCTAGAGATCGGAGAGCGTGCAAGAGGCAAAGGCTTCAACAGCAAAGAGAAACGATGTCGACTCCGGGAAGCAGTTCTGGCGCATCAGGAAGCGGTGCAGGAGGTGGTGCTGCTGTACCGGCTATTCAAACACTGAGGATTCGTCCACCAACCTTCAGCGAAGGCAAGTTAGATGGTACAAACTACACCTTGTGGAAGTTCAAAATTACAACTATCCTTGATTCTTATGAGCTTCTGGAGACTGTGCTGGGGACTGACGCAGAACCACAGCCTATCCCCGACCCATCAAATCCTAGTGTGATGATTCCTCCGAATGCAGATCTTCTACGAGCTTGGAAACGAAGGAATGCAGATGCATTGTGTGCCTTAGTTACAAGCTGTTCTGACAGTGTTTTGACTCTGATTCAGCATACAACCAAAGCGTCAGAGGCTTGGAATGTACTAAGGAGTCAGTATGAAACACGAAACCAAACAAGGATTCAAAACTTGGAGAATCAACTAGCAGCGGAGAAGTTTGCTGAAGGAGAGACGGTTGAAGCATTCATCACTTGGATTAAGAATCTGCGCGACCAGATGGCTGGCGCTGGGATACAAAAGACTAGCGAAGAGCTAGCTCGGAGGTGTCTTCGGATTTGTCCACAAAAGTTTGATGGACTAGTAACTGCCCTTAATACTCAGGTGAGACCTCAAGCTTTGACTTTTGAGGAGTTTTGTGCATTATTAATGGAGGAGGAGTTGAGGCTGAAAGCCCGAGAAGGAAGCAACAATGGAGATGCTGCATTCTCTGCCAATGCAAAAGGCAAAGGTGTTTCCTCCACCAAAAATGATGGTGACAAAAAGAAAAAGGGCGGCAAGAAGAGGTTTCAAGGAGAGTGCTTCTACTGTAAGAAGAAAGGACATGCAATTGCAGATTGTCGTGTCAAGAAGGCAGATGAAAAGAATGGTACCCTTAAAACTAAAGGGAAAGAGACAGCCAATACGGCTGAAGCAGAGTTGGAATTATTCATGGCGACCATTGAGGAAGTGTGCTCCTCGGCGCAAGAAGAATCTACCACTGACTCTTGGGTGTTGGATAGTGGGGCCTCCCGTCACATGACCAACAAGAAAGGTCTATACAGTTCTATGCAGCCTCTACAAGAATCCATCACTGTGACGGTTGGAAATGATGCTAAATGCCCTGCTGCGGGCACAGGTACTATTTCTTTTGTTGCTGCAAATGGTGAGGTAAAAAAGCTTTCAAATGTGTTGTATGTTCCCGAAATCAGGAGAAATCTCTTATCAGTTGCTGCCATAACTGATCTTGGTCATGAAGTGAGGTTCAAGAAGACAGGTGCAGAAATTATTGATAGTGCTGGCACAATTGTTGGCAAAGGAGAAAGAAGGAACAACCTGTATGAGCTAAGTGCTCTTACAGCCACCGCTGGAGTGGGCACAAGTAAGCTTTGGCATGAAAGGTTTGGACACATCGGATTTGCAGTATTGAAGGAGATGCAAAAGCAAGGTATGGTTGCTCACCTACCTACAATAACTGAATTGAAGGAACCATGTGAAGCTTGTATGATGGGCAAGCAACAGAGAAAGGCATTTCCACAAGAAAGCAAGAATAGAGCACATGCTCCTCTAGAGTTGGTGCATGCTGACTTGTGTGGTAAGATGCCTACACAGGCCTTGGGGGGATCTTCTTATTTTATGTTGATTGTCGACGACTACAGTAGGAAGATGTGGGTGTACTTCCTTCGTGATAAGGCTCAAGCTTTTGGTAAGTTTAAAGAATGGCTAATACTTGTTGAGAATGAAACAGGGAAAAGTGTGAAGAAATTTAGAACAGATGGTGGTGGTGAGTTCAACTCAAAGGAGTTTGAAGGCTTTTGCAAGAGCAAAGGGATCAAGCGTCAATTGACGACGCCTCACACACCTCAGCAGAATGGTGTTGTGGAACGCAGGAATCGTACCATTGTGGAGATGGCAAGATGCATGCTAAAGGGCAAGGGATTGCCTAACCATTTTTGGGCTGAAGCTGTTAATACTGCAGTCTACATTCTAAATCGGAGCTACACAAAGGCTCTCAAGGGAAAAACACCTCATGAGGCTTACACTGGTAAGAAACCATCTGTTTCACATTTCAGAATTTTTGGATGTGAATGTTATGCACATGTTCCAGATGAGAAGAGAAACAAGTTACAACCAAAAAGCAGAAAATGTATCTTCTTGGGTTATAGTGATGAGCAGAAGGCTTACAAGTTATATGACCAAGAGGCAAAGAAGATCATCGCGAGCCGTGATGTGGTGTTCAAGGAGGAGCCGCATACAGTGGAGGAGGAGAAGGCAAGGTCTTCCACTTTATCATCAAGCGAAGAAGTAGTCCACTATGAACCTGTCCCGAGAGCTATCCCTATCCTTAAGGAGGAGGAAGCATCATCTTCAGATGATGAGGAAAAAGTTCACCAACCTGACATCACCCCACCGGAAAAGCCATTGCCGCGCTGGGTGAAGCAGCTCTATGACCACAATAATCCTATGCCTGCATCTGTTGAGGAGAAGGCAGACGGACCAAGGAGGTCTCAGAGAATAGAGGAGCAAAGGAGGGCTTCTGCTCACATAGTCAACATGGCCTTGATGGTTGAGATTATGAGAGAAGTAAAGGAGCCAACTGACTTAGAAGAAGCACTTGCAGATCCATCATGGAAGGTTGCTATGCAGGCGGAGTATGACAGCATAATGAAGAATGACACTTGGGAGCTAGTGGATCGGCCAGCAAAGCGGAAGATTATTGGCACCAAGTGGATCTGGAAGGTAAAGTACAAGGCTGATGGTACCTTAGAAAAGTACAAAGCTAGACTGGTTGCCCAAGGATTTTCACAAGTTGAAGGGTTTGATTTTCAAGAGTCATTTGCCCCAACTGCCAGAATGACCACTATTCGCACGGTACTTGCAGTGGCTGCCCACAAGAAGTGGCCAGTGTACCAAATGGATGTTAAGTCAGCGTTCTTAAATGGTGACCTCAAGGAGGAGGTGTACGTGGCTCAGCCACCAGGGTTTGAGGCCCCCCATTCTGAGAACAAAGTGTGTAAACTGAAGAAGGCATTGTATGGGCTGAAACAAGCCCCCAGAGCATGGTACCAGCGGATAGATAGGTTCTTTTTAAACCTAAACTTCAAAAGATGTGCCTCAGATGCTAACTTGTATGTTTACAGGGATGGTAAAAAGTCTGTAGTGATTGTCCTATATGTGGACGACCTTCTTATTACAGGTGACTATGAAGATATGATCAACCAAACTCGAAAGGCTTTGAGTTTTGAGTTTGAAATGACAGACTTGGGCTTGCTGCACTATTGTTTGGGGATTGAAGTCTGGCAAGAGCCAGGAAAGATCTTCATCTCTCAGAAGAAGTATGCATGGGAGATCTTGAAGGCATTTGGCATGACCGAGTGCAAGGAGATAGCTACACCTATGGAGGTGAATGTAAAGTTATCCGTTGAGGATACATCAGCACTAGCAGACATTGGGAGGTATAGGAGGTTGGTCGGCAGTCTAATCTACTTGTGTAACACCAGACCAGATATCAGTTTTGCTGTTGGTGTTTTGAGCAGGTTCTCAAACAAACCTCATGAGAGTCATTGGAAGGCTGGGATGCGGGTGCTCAGATACTTGAAGAAAACTCTTGACTATGGTATCACATACAGTTTCGGAACTTCTCTTGTGGGGAACTGTGACTCAGATTGGGCAGGAGACATTGATTCCAGGAAGTCAGTTTCTGGTTATTGTTTCTCTTTAGGTTCAGGAATTTTCTCTTGGATTAGTAAGAAGCAACCAACAGTGGCATTGTCTTCTACCGAAGCAGAGTACAAGGCAGCTTGTTTTGCTGCATGTGAGGCCGTATGGTTGAGAAGGATTCTATGGCATATGGGAGTGCAGGATGAAGAACCAACTGTGCTGAGATGTGACAATCAGAGTTGCATCGCCATTGCCAAAAATCCAGTGTTTCATGCACGCACCAAACATATAGAGATCCAGTATCACTATGTGCGTGATTTGATGGAGGATGGGATAGTGGAATTGGTCTACTGTCCAACGGAGGAGAATGGAGCAGATATCTTCACCAAAGCACTTACGAAGGATCTGCTTCAAGTTCATCTTCAGAGACTCGGCATTGGGCCGAGGAGATAGTTCACCTATGGGTGGACATTGAGGGGGGGTGTTAGATATGATCAATGCCCCACCCTCATTAGGTGCTACCAATGATCCATGGTGCTCAAAGTTGTAAGGCCCCCATTATGAGGAGAAGCCAAATGTGAGCCCGGACATTGGTTGAGTCCTGACTTGTATATCAGATGAGGTCTATGTGACCGGATGGCAAAAAGGTGACTGTTGTGGGTCTAATCTTTGGGTTAGACGGAGTGGTTAAGCTGGTAGCAACTCGAGGCACATTGCATTGAGTTGCGTGGTAAGGGAGTTAAAAGGGGCCCCTATTGTGGGGTCCGGGGGCCGCGGAAGCGGCCCCTGGCTGGGGGGTCCCAGGGGGGCCAGCGGCCCCCCTGGCGGGGGTCCGGGGGCAGCGCCCCCGGCCCGATGGTAAAGGGAATATTCCCTGGAATATTCCCTGGCCGACTAGTGGAGGCTCATATGGTAGGTCGGTCAGCAGGCCGACCTAACGACCTTCGCGGGCTATAAAAGCTAAACCCCTTCGCAGCCATCTGACACTCATCTTTCACCCAGTCAGAGTTGTTGTTCCAGCTAGCCTTAAGCTCTTCACCTATCTTCTGTCTAGATCGCCATCTAAGCTTCACTCAGTGGAAGCGCACGGGTGGACAGAGCCATCTTTGTATCAGTTGTTTGGAGTTAAAGAATTTACTGATTCTCCTCTTATCTGTTGTGTACTCTCTATCTCTTTCTCAGATTCTGTTCGCTGCGCCGTGTAATATTTTACAGCATGAAGAAGATTTAACTCTAGGCAAGTGGCCTAAAAACTTAAATCAACGAAAGAGTGTGTAAGTTCAACATACAATAAATTCATTCGGAAAAGAAAGTAGAAAAAGGCTGCATGTTTTAAGCGTGAATCTTGTTTGCATTAGAATTAGGCTATAACGAAAACTATGCTTTGACCTTAAAACCGAAAAGTTAGGGTTTTTAAATCAACTTATACGTAGACAATGAATCATGTTCAATACCAGACAAGTTAAATTGGTTTAAACTTAAACACCTAAAACCGCAGAGTACTCATTTAGAAAAGGGTTAATTCAATGCAACGTATCCCAAAGAACTGATTAGGGCTAGCACGTTGAAGACATTTACCTTGTCGCTCGTATTACCAAAACTGAAACTCCTATATCCTAAAGACTTGGCCGCATTCGCAGAACGTAGGGACATTGGAATTTACTTACGAGAAGTGATCTAGGGTTTTCCTAAGAATCTCTCACTAAAAAGATGGAACTCGGAACCCTAGGACCGACAATGTTGGCCTAATGCAATCAGGAACGGATTGTTATATCTAATCATGATACTGTGATTAGAAGACACCGTTGATGGATAGAATAGTCCCATAGTTTGATGCGACACTTGTGCAACAAGTTGTAGAGTCGCATGATCTTGTGATTGGATCACAAGGGAATGGCCAATTCCTCGGAATGAGGTTGGCAGATTCTTATGCAAGTTATCTTGCAAGAGGATGAATAATCATCCTAATATAGTATCTTTCTTGGGTAAAGATAATTGCTTGGAAGAAAAAGACCAAACAATAAATTGGAATAACATATGAACTTAAGGTATTGATCAAGTTGGGCTAATAGGGTACAGCCCTAACCCAGGATATACGGGATCTTGCCAAGTCAAAATTAATCTCGGATCGAGTGTTGGATGCATTCAGAAAGAAGGATTCACTCCTTAGTAGTTGGCCAAAAATAACGACCAATGGAAATGATTGTGCTTGTAACAGACTTAAAAGCATTGTTTTGCTTTGTTTGATCAAAGAATTAAAGGATAAATGGATATTTGATGCTTCAGGTTGAAGGCCTGAAGGAAGAGGCAGCTTCAGTTACCCTCGACTGCCTGCCTGACCCTAACCAAGGGGATTGTTAACCGCGCCGGGAAGGTGGACCGAACCTGCTGCACGAGGTCTCTCTGTTGAGCGCTACTTGGAGTAGGAGCACACTTGGGTGCTAGGGGGGCTCTGGCCATAAATCCCTTGCCTTCCGAGCCCTGCACAAGAGGCGAACGTGACTCGGGATTGGATCTCGAGGCCCGCATACTAGTCTACGGTGGGAGAAAACTTGGATTAGTAATCCATGTGGATTGCTGGATAGGCTTCGAGTAGATTATGGATAAGCCTACGGGCTGGACTTATGTATTTCAAAGATAAATATGATAACTTGCTGAAAAGGAACTTGTTTGACATTGCTTTTCTATGTCAAGTGCTATTATTACATGAAGAAACCAATGCTTAACGGGCTAATTAAGGAAGCTGATTATTACATGTACAACTAAATGTGTTAGGTAATTAAATAACTAAAACAACCTGAGGAAAGTGTGGAGGATGTGGCCATAGGTCCGTCTCACGGATGGGTGGTCCTGGTTGGCCGGGAACTTTTCTCAAATCACGATGGACATCAGGAAGATCATTCAAAGGTCACGAATAGCAAGAGCGCTGACCTAGAGTCTAAGTTATAAATGATCCCGATTTACGCTGTTTTAGGGGAACATAATGGGACTATGCCTTATGGCAGAGAGGTTGAGCTTCGCATCCCTCTCGTTTCCCATTCTCCTTAAACCAAGTGCAGTGTGAATCCACTTCGGACCTGGTGTTTCTGCGTAAAGTAGTTCGCTCGGGTTGGACGCTAATTGCCGTTAGGAAATGAGCAATAGGGAAAACCATAATTTAGGTCAGTCCTAAGTGGGAATTGGCGGAATACTTCCGCTACGTGGCAGACGCGGAAAGTCCTAGATCACAAACCCCGTAACATTCCATTGGAGTGCCAGGCGGAGCTTTCTAGACATCCTTTCCAATGGACTGCTAAGACGTGTCCTGAAGATAACAAGTGGACACGTTACAGTTGGTATCAGAGCAAACCAACAAAGGATTTGTTATTTATGAAATCTTAATAAAGATGAAGTAAAGCAAATGTTGTTGTTCTGAACGTTTCCTTACTTTCAATGCTATCTTGCAAAATTACGAAGTATGGAACATGTTCTTAGTGTTCTGCGTCATGTTTATGACTGCGATGCATTCCCCAGATTATTGACAAAGGATTGAGATGATGAACATCGTAGAATGTATCTATAATCCATCACCTTTGTACATAGAACATAGATGGACGGGTGCCTCAGGAATCTACTATATAGCTGCCCACTGGTTTGCATACCTTCAGACCAACCAAAAGAGGATCAAGTGGTTGGAAGACCTGAAAGTCATGAAGCTGTTCATTTTTGTGGAGGCTCACGTAAACTCAACTCTAGATATTCAAGGTCAGAGGGTTGAGCTGAACTCATATGTATATGAGGAAGTGACCCGTGTAATCCCGGCCAATAGGATCAAAGTGTTGGGGCTCCACAAGAAGAATGGGTTCCAAAGGGAAGGATACCCTGATCTTCCAATGACTTACTGATTCTTGAAGATCCATGACCCGAAACCATATGATTATCCAGTTCCTGTAGATAAATATAATACAACATTATTCTCCCCAAACTAAATGTAAACAGTTGTTTTATCATCTCTGGAAATGTTGTGTTCTGAAAGGGCTATGCCCATATAAATACAATAAGATTTCTTTTTATCAATGTTTGTTTGTGCATGAGAATTGATAAAAAGTTAAGTGGTTAGATTCCTTGGTTGATAGCTAAAATGGAAACGAAATATAAACCACAACGTTTAACAAGTAATAACGTTAAGAAATATTTATTCAGGCACAACCCAAGGTACAAAATCCCAGTTCACCTCCTACATCAAGTACTATTGTAATCCAGGAGAAGAAGTTTCTTCTCAAGAAGATTAAGCCACCCGAATTTGACGGGAGGGGTAGATCCATCCAAGTAGATGCTGAAATTTGGATTGAATCCATGGAGGATTACTTTGAAGCAGCCAGGTACTGCACCCGCCAACCAGGCTATGCTCGCCAAGCTAAAGCTCACTGGCAAAGCTAGGCTTTGGTGGAAGCAATGGTGTAGAGATCAAGTGATCGTGAAAGGATCCGTTACTTGGGAGAAGATGAAGAAAGCCGTGCAGGGAAGATACTTACCACCTGCATATCGCACGCCCCTTGCTATTCCCTTCTCCTCCAGCACGACAATTGATTGGAGGAGAGAGGGATTATTATTAAAACATTTGCCATTATCCAATTAACTATCCTCATGACCTTCTATTAAGAGGAGATTCACGTGAAGAACACGTTTCAATTAGGAATCAGAATATTACATTCTCTCCCCCTTGGAGGAATCGAGATGTACTCATCTCAAGATAAACTGGGGATATTGATGGTTGAGAGTGCTTTCATCTATCCAAGTGGCATCCTCCTTGGGATAATCCTTCCACTAGACGAGGCATTCTCTCAAGATTCTGGATCTCAGTTGTCTCTCCCTAATAGCTAAGATCCTATCAGGCCTTAGTTCAAGGACTCCTTGACTAGGCATTACAACTTGTTGGCCATCAAGTACATGGTTAGGATCGGGTACATACTTTTTCAAGGCTGATATGGAATACATTATGAACCTTTAGGTTCTTAGGGAGTTGCAGTCTATAAGCATTGGGTCCTAGGCACTTGAGGATCTTGTATGGTCCACAATACCTTGGACTTAGCTTCTTGCAATCTCCTAAGGATAGGGAACTCTTCTTTGGATGTACGCGAATGAGGACCATGTCTCCTTCCCCGAAGGTTCTATCTTGATGTTTCAAATCCGCGTATGCCTTCTGTCTATACTTGGCGGCTTGGATGTCCTATCTTATTAACTTCATTTGGTCATCCATCTCTTCCAGCATCTGCCTTGAAGCTTCAACCCTCAAGGTTGGATCCGAGAAGTTTAGGGGACTTTGACAGTCATGACCATACAATGCTTGAAAGGGGGTCATCCGAATGCTTTTTTGGTATAAAGCATTGTAGGCAAATTCAACCAAAGGTAAGTATTGAATCCACCTTTTTGGTTCACAACAATAGTATGCCCTAAGCATATCCTCGATGACTTGATTGACTTGCTCTGTTTGGCCATCCGTTTGGGGATGGTAAGCTGTGCTAAAACAGAGTTGAGTCCCAATGGCTTCGAAGATAGCTCTCTAGAAGTGTGATGTGAAGAGAGAGTCACGATCACTAATGATTCTTCTGGGTAGCCCATGTAGCTTGAATATCTCCTTGATAAACAATCTTGCAATGTCTGAGGCTTTATAGTTTGTCTTTACTGGAATAAGGTGTGCAACCTTAGTAAGCATGTCAACCACAACCATGATGGAGTTGTATCCCCCTTGAACTTGGGGTAGGCCAACAACAAAGTCCATAGTGATGAATTTCCATTTCATTTGAGATAGGATGCATTTTTCATCTTAAATACTTTGGTTAATTTAAAAGAATTAGCTCATGATGGAAGAGTTCGGTCATTAGAATTTCTCAGTAAAAGGAACAAAATAAAGGGAACATAAATGCATTTCTAGCAAGTAGTTTTTATGCATTGCAATGAATTGAAATTAGATTAATGTCCATTTTTACAAAACATAATTATGATAGTACACGTCGTTTAAGCATGGAAAAAATAAACCGCATATTGCATTATTGAACATCTTTTTCGAAATAATTCCTAAAGAAAGTTGCTAGCAACCGTAGGAAATTGCTGGGCTTGCATGAAGAAGATTTAACTCTAGGCAAGTGGCCTAAAAACTTAAATCAACGAAAGAGTGTGTAAGTTCAGCATATGACAAATTCATTCGAAAAAGAAAGTAGAAAAAGGCTGCATGTTTTAAGCATGAATCTTGTTTGCATTAGAATTAGGCTATAACTAAATCTATGCTTTGATCTTAAAACCAAAAAGTTAGGGTTTTTAAATCAACTTATACGTAGACAATGAATCATGTTCAAGACCAGATAAGTTAAATTGGTTTAAACCTAAACACCTAAAACTGCAGAGTACCTGTTTAGAAAAGGGTTAATTCAATGTAACGTATCCCAAAGAACTGACTAGGGTTAGTACGTCGAAGACATTTACCTTGTCGCTCGTATTACCAAAACTGAAACTCCTATACCCTAAAGACTTGGCCGCATTCGCAGAACGTAGGGACATTGGAATTTACTTGTGAGAAGTGATCTAGGGTTTTCTTAATAATCTCTCACTAAAAAGATGGAACTTGGAACCTAGGACCGACAATGTTGGCCTAATGCAATCAGGAACGGATTGTTATATCTAATCATGATACCGTGATTAGAAGACACCGTTGATGGATAGAATAGTCCCATAGTTTGATGCGACACTTGTGCAACAAGTTGCAGAGTCACATGATCTTGTGATTGGATCACAAGGGAATGGCCAATTCCTCGGAATGAGGTTGGCAGATTCTTGCGCAAGTTATCTTGCAAGAGGATGAATAATCGTCCTAGTATAGTATCTTTCTTAGGTAAAGATAATTTCTTGGAAGAAAAAGAACAACCAATAAATTGGAATAACATATGAACTTAAGGTATTGATCAATTTGGGCTAATAGGGTACGGACCTAACCCAGGATATAGGGGATCTTGCCAAGTCGAAATTAATCCTGGATTGAGTGATGGATGCATTCGAAAAGAAGGATTTACTCCTTAATAGTTGGCCAAAAATAACGACCAATGGAAATGATTGTGCTTGCAACAGACTTAAAAGCATTGTTTTGCTTTGTTTGATCAAAGAATTAAAGGATAAATGGATATTTGATGCTTTAGGTTGAAGGCCTGAAGGGAGAGGCAGCTTCAGTTACCCCCGACAGCCTGCGTGACCCTAACCAAGGGGGTTGTTAATCGCGTCGGGAAGGTGGACCAAACCCACCGCAAGAGGTCTCTCCGTTGAGCGCTACTTGGAGCAGGAGGACGCTTGGGTGCCAGGGGGGCTCTGGCCATAAATCCCTCACCTTCCTGGCCCTGCACAAGAGGCCAACGTGACTCGAGATTGGATCTTGAGGCCCGCATACTAGTCTACGTGCGAAAACTTGGATTAGTAATCCATGTGGATTGTTGGATAGCCTTCGGGCGAATTATGGATAAGCCTACGGGCTGGACTTATGTATTTCAAAGATAAATATGATAACTTGCTGAAAAGGAACTTGTTTGACATTGCTTTTCTATGTCAAGTGCTATTATTACATGAAGAAACCAATGCTTAACGGGCTAATTAAGGAAGCTGATTATTACATGTACAACTAAATGTGTTAGGTAATTAAATAACTAAAACAACCTGAGGAAAGTGCGGAGGATGTGGCCATAGGTCTGTCCTACGGATGGGTGGTCTCGGTTGACCGGGAACTTTTCTCAAATCACGATGGACATCAGGAAGATCATTCAAAGGTCACGAATAGCAGGAGCGCTGACCTAGAGTCTAAGTTATAAATGATTCCGATTTACGCTGTTTTAGGGGAACATAATGGGACTATGCCTTATGGCAGAGAGGTTGAGCTGCGCATCCCTCTCGTTTCCCATTCTCCTTAAACCAAGTGCAGTGTGAATCCACTTTGGACCTGGTGTTTCTGCGTAAAGTAGTTCGCTCAGGTTCGAGGCTAGTTGCCATTAGGAAATGAGCAATAGGGAAAACCCTAATTCAGATCGATCCTAAGTGGGAATGGCCGGAATACTTCCGCTACGTGGCAGACGCGGAAGTCCTAGATCACAAACCCCGTAACATTCCATTGGAGTGCCAGGCGGAGCTTTCTAGACATCCTTTTTGATGGACTGCTAAGACGCGTCTTGAAGATAACAGGTGGACATGTTACACGTTGATTGATTCAACCCCCTGTAATCAATACATAATCGAAGCCATCCATCTTTCTTTTTCTGGAACAGCATTGGAGCTCCCCATGATGAACTGCTAGGACAGATGTAGCCCTGATCTAACAGTTGCTTGAGTTGCTCCTTCAGCTCAATTGCTTCCGGGATGGACATTTTATAAGGCCTCTTTGCAATTGGCACAGCTCCCGGCACTAGCTTGATCTCATGATCCACTTTCCTTTGAGGTGGAAGTTCTGTCAGCTCTTTAGGAAATACATCCGCATACTCCTTTAGCCATGAGGATCCTTCAGTAGACTCATACTTTTGATGTAGCTTATTAAGCTTAATCAAGTAGATAGTAGTCCCTTTCTAACTCCCTTTATAATCCGAGATGCTTTGCCCAATTGAATTTTTGGCTTTCCAGCCTCTCCTTGAGTTGTAACCAATTCCCCTTTAGAGTTTCGAAAGGAAACTTGGCCCTTTCCACAATGAATATGGGCGTCATCAGGTTTAAGCCAATCCATTCCAAGCAAAAACTCATGGATACCTAGGTTCATGACCCTAAATTTGACCAAAGTCAACTTTCCTCCTAGAAAGAATTCCACCTTAGCAGTTTTCCTAGTACAAGTGACCTCACGACCATTTGTTAATTCCACAAGCAAGGTAGGTGCTTCTACTGTGGCTATTCCTAATCTTCTTGCATAAGCTGGTGAGATAAAGGAATGTGTATTGCCACAATCAATCAAGGTTTTGCAACCTTTACCTTGATAGTCAAATGGTGTCTGAATCACCAAAAATTGGCGATTCGAGCCTTTCCTATGAAGGGCGGCATGGATTGTTGCCCTCTCAAACTCTGCTTCCATGGTCGGGTCTTCTTCTTCACACAATTCCCTGTTGGCAACACATGTGGTTCTTCCTCTGCCTCAGGTGGCTGCTCCTTGGCCACGAGCGGTTCCTTGGAAAGGAGCTTGACGTTGTCCTCCGCCAAGCTTGGGACATTGCCTTTTGAAATGACCGAGCTCGTTGTAGTGGAAACAACAGAGATTGCGGCCATTACCTTGGGTAGGAACAAAGTTATTGACATTGTTGGTCCTCGCTTTCTTTCTCTGTCCCTGGCTTTGACCTTGAACTCTCTTGGCTTGGGGCCTATATGCTCCTCTGTTTTGATCATTATAAGACCAAGTCTTATTACTTCTTCTTGGTCTAGCCTGCACCTCCTGAATTATGGGCACAGCTCAAATGAGTGCGTCTTATAGATCTATTGGGCACATAGATTCGAGGGAGGTATTCACAGGTGGGTTTAAACCGGCACAAAACTTTGACACTTGTTGTGTCATATCCATTTGTGGTGCATACTTTAGAAGTGAGACGAATTTTAAGTAGTATGCGTCAAGAGTCTGACCCAGCTGTTTTAGCTCATAGAACTCATTCATTTTCTGCGTGCGGTATGCAGGTGGTAGGTATCTTCCTTGCATAGCTTTTTTTTAGCTTTTCCCAATTAACGGATCCTTTCGAGATCCCTTGATCTTTGCACCATTGCTTCCACCAAAGCCTGGCTTCGCCGGTGAGCTTCAGCTTGGCAAGCATTGCCTGGTTGGCGGGTGCAGTACCGGCCGCTTCAAAATAATCTTCCATGGACTCTATCCAAATCTCAGCATAAGCTTGGACAATCCTTCCTTTCTCGTCAAATTTTGGTGGCTTGATCTTCTTGAGAAGAAACTTCTTCTCCTGAATCACCGCCGTACTTGATGTAGAGGTCGGATTGGGAATCTATTCCTCGGGTTGTGCCTGGGTAGAGGATTCTTAACGTTAACAACTTGCTAATCATTATGATTATATTTCATACCCAATTCAGCTTTCAGCCAAGAAACCTAGCCACTTAACTTTTTATCAATACTCATAGACAAGACAATCATTGATAAAAAGAAGTCTTATTTCATTCATATGGGCATAGCCCTTTCGGAGTTCAATATTTCTTGGGATGGTAGAGCAAACTGGTACATCAGTTTGGGGAGAATAATGTTGTGTTACATTTAGCTACGGGAATTGGATAATAGTATGGATTTGGGTCATGGATCTTCAGGAATTGATAAGTCATTGGAAGTTTAGGGTATCCTTTCCTTTGGTACCCATTCTTCTCATAGCGTCCCAACACCTTGATCCTGTATGCGGGGATTATGCAGGTCACTTCCTCGTATACATATGAGTTCAGCTCGACCCTTTGCAACCTTTGACATGTAAAGTTGTGTTTACGTGAGCCTCAACAAAAATGAACAGCTTCACGATCTTCAGGTCCTCCAACACTTAATTCTCTTTAGGTTGGTTCGAAGGTATGCAAACTGGTGGGCAACTATATAATAGATTCCTGAGTCACCCGTCCATCTCCGTTCCACGTATAGAGGTGATGGATTATAAATATGGTCTAGGATGTTCATCAGATCAATCCTTCGATGATAATGTGAGGAATGCATCGCGGTCATAAACATGACTTGGAACACTAAGAATCTATTCCATGCTTCATAATTCTGCAAGACAACATTGAAAGTAAGGAAATGTTCTTAACAACAACATTTGCTTTACTTTTTCTTATTAATATTTCTTATAAAGACAGATCCTTTGTTGGTTTGCTCTGATACCAATTGTAACATGTCCACATGTTCCCTTTAGGACACATCTTAGTAGTCCATCGGAAAGAGAGTCTAGAAAGCTCCGCCTGACACTCCCATGGAATGTTACGGGGTTTGTGATCTAGGACTTTCCACGTCTGCCACATAGCAGAAGTATTCCGATTGTTCCCACTTAGGATCGTCCTGAATCAGGGTTTTCCCTAATGGTCACTTTCCTAAACGGCAGCTAGCGTCGAACCCTAAGCCAACTACTTTACGCAAAAAATGCCAGGGACGAAGTGGATTCAGGCTGCACTTGGTTCAAGGAGAATGGGAAACGAGAGGGATGCTAGGCTCAACCTCTCTGCCCATAAGGCATAGTCCCATTTCGTTTCCCTAAACCAGCATAAATTGGGATTCTGGTAACCTAAACCCTAGGTCAGCGCCCTTGCTGTTCATTTCCTTTGAGAAGAGCTCCTTGCTATCAATTTCAATTGAGAAAAGTTCCCGGTCAACCGGGACCACCCATCTGTAGGACGGACCCATGGCCACATCCACCGCACTTTCCTCAAGATTGCTTTAGTTATCTAATTACCTACCACATTTAGTTGGACATGCATCAAGCAGCTTCCTTAATTAGCCCATTAGACACTGGTTCCTTCACATAATCTTAGCACTTGACATAGAAAAATAGTCTCAAACAAGTTCCTTTTCAACAGGTTATCATATTTATCTTTGGAAGACATCCATAAAATCCAGCCAGCAGGCTAATCCATAATCCACGCCCGAAGGGTATCCAGCAATCCACAGGGATTACTAATCCAAGATTCCACATGTAGACTAGTATGGGGCCTCGAGATCCAATCCCGAGTCATGTTGGTCTCTTGTGCAGGGCCCGAAAGGCAAGGGATTTACCGCCAGAGTCCCCCCTAGCACCCAAGTATCCTCTTGCCCCAAGTAGCGCTCAACGAAGAAACCTCACGCGGCGGCTTTGGTCCATGTTCCCAGTGCAGCTAACAACCCCCTTGGTTAGGGTTAGGCAGACAGTCGAGGGTAACTGAAGCTGCCTCTCCCTTCATGCCTTCAACTTTAAGCATGAAATATCTTTCCATCCTTTATTTCCTTGAGCAAACAATGCTCCTAAATGGTTACAAGCACGATCAATTCGAGTGGTCGTTTATTTGGCCAACTGCTAAGGAGTGAATCCTTCTCTCCGAATACATCTGGCATTCGATCTGGGATCAATTGCAACTTGGAAAGATCCCCAAGGGTTTGTTTGTTCACCCTTTTTTCCTTGGGTTAGGGCCATACCATATTAACCCAACTTAACCAATACCTTAGGTTTTATTAATAGTAAATCCTGGCGACCATGTCGCTCTAAATTATTGATTGATCCTTTGCTTCCAAGCAAATACCTAACTTCCCTTAACTTGGCAATTTTTCCCAAGAAAGGTGATATAATAGGATGACTACTCATCCTCTTGCAAGTTAAACTTGCGCAAGAACCTGCCAACCTCATTCCAAGGAATGGCAACTCTCTTGTGATCAAACCACAAGACCATGCGATGTTGCAACTTGTTGCACAAGTGTCACATCTATTCCATTGGATCATTTCACCCATTGAACGGCGTTTTCTGGTCACGGAATTATCTCCAGATGAGAATCAGGGTTTAGGGTGTCTTCTTACCCAACCCATTCCTGATTGCACTAGGCCGAAAACATTTGGTCCTAGGGATTCCAAACTCAAACTGAGATTTAACATTTGAACGAGTGATCGTTAGGGTAGAAACCCTAGATCATTACTTGCATGAGCGTCCAATTGTCCCTACATTCCGTGAATGTGGGTGGGACCTTTGGGTATGAGGGTTTTGACTTGGCAACAAGTGCGAAACTAGATCGAGTCCTTAATGTGCTAAACCCTAGTTAGCACTTGGGGTATTCATCGTATTGATTGAACCATCCTATGCGAATCCCTTGCAGGTTAGGTGATTTAGATAATTCGATCTACTTGTCTTGCGACAAGGAAGAACCATTCCTAGAGATGTTAACTTGATCTAAAAGAGAAAACTAGTTGCAACAGGTCACAATTCACGTAAACATGCGATTCATTGGTTTTAAGTACCACTAGATTCGCAATAACCATAACTTTTCTTGTTAAGATCAAAACACATGATAATGCCATGTCGCGGAAGTATTCCGACCATTCCCACTTAGGATCAACCTGAATTAGGGTTTTCCTTATTGTTTATTTCCTAACAGAAACTAGTGTCGGACCCAAGCGAACTACTTTACGCAGAAACGCCAGGTCCGAAGCAGATTCACGTTGCACTTGGTTCAAGGAGAATGGGAAATGAGAGGGATGCAAAGCTCAACCTCTCTGCCATAAGGCATAGTCCCATTCCTTTCCCCTAAAACAACATAAATCGGGTTCACTTTTAACTGTAGGTCAACGCATTAGTTGTTCAATCTTCTTGCTATCCATCATGAATTTGAGAAAAGTTCCTGGCCAACTGAGACTACCCATCCGTAGGACGGACCTATGGCCCATCCTCCGCACTCTCCTTGGGTTGTTTTAGTTATTTAATTACCTAACACATTAGTTGGACATGTAACAACCAGTTTCTTTAGATAACCCGTTAGGTACTGGTTCCTTCACGTAATCTTATCACTTGACATAAAAAATCAATATTAGACAAGTTTCTTATTAACAGGTTATCATATTTATCTTTGAAATACAAAGAGTCTAGCTCGTAGGCTTATCCACAATCCGCCTGAAGGCTATCCAGCAATCCACAGGGATCACTATTCCAAGTTTTCGCCCGTAGACTAGTATGTGGGCCTTGAGATCCAATCCCGAGCCACGTTAGCCTCTTGTGCAGGACCCGAAAGGCGAGGGATTTATGGCCAGAGCCCCCTGGCACCCAAGCATCCTCCTGCTCCAAGTAGCGATCAACGGAGAGACCTCTCGCGGCGGGTTCGGTCCACTTTCCCGGCGCGGTCAACAACCCCCTTGGTTAGGGTTAGGCAAGCAGTGGGGGGTACCTAAAGCTGCCTCTCCCTTCAGGCCTTCAACCTGAAGTATAGATATCCATTTATCTTTTAATTCATTGATCAAACAAAGTCAAACAGTGCTCTAAAATCTGTAGCAAGCACAAACATTTCCATTGATCTTTTTTGTTGTTGGCAAACTGCTAAGGAATGAATCCTTCCTTTCGAATGCATCCAACACTCGATCCGGCATGACTTGCAACTTGGCAAGATTCCCTATATCCTGGGTTAGGGCGTACCCTATTAACCCAACTTGGTCAAACCTTAAGTTCATTGGGTACTTCAATTTCTTGTCTTTAATTTCCAATTAATCTTCCTTACTCAAGAAGGATACCAAAGTATTCATCCTCTTGCAAGATAACTTGCGTAAGGATCCGCCATCCTTGTTGTGAGAATTTGGCCTTTTTCTTGTGATCCAATCACAAGACCATATGACTCTGTACTTGCTGCGCAAGTGTTGCATCGTACTATGCGACAATGGAGTCACGAAACAATCTGTTTCAGGTTCTTTAGACTGACATAGTTAGACCTAGGGTTTCCAAGTTTCATCTTTGTAAAATTCCCAGGGACAAACCCTAGTTCACTTTACGATAACAATTCACTATCCCTACATTCAATGAATGTGGGCAAGTATTTAAGGTATAGGCGTATCCTGGAATTTAACTTATTTTGAACGAGTATTCCGTGGCTTAGCTGTTTAGGTTTTATGCCAATTTGGTTAACTCTAGAAGATAATTTTGAGATTACTTCCACATGATTCATTGACTATGTGTAAATTGATTTTTCAATCCTTAACTTATCGGTTTGAGGTCATGCAAGGTTAATTTCAACTAATCTTCCCTTTTCTTTGCGAACAAAATTCATGCTAAATAAGCAACCTTTCTCTTGCTAATTTATACAGTTGACAATGATAATTTGATAGAGATTATGCATCGTAAGAATCATTTCATGATTTGCACTTTCCATGATGATTCATTGCAAAAATAATAAGGGTTAATAGTGCGAGATGCAGTTTTATACTTTTAGGCTTAACCGAAGTATACTATTTTAATGGGTAATAATCTAGCTCATAATTCATATCAATGCATAAAGCTATTTGCTAGAAATACATTTATGCTTTATTTTTTTTGCATGTTCCATTAAATGTATTAATGACTAAGTTCCTTCGTCTTGAACAACTAGGACAAAAATATATCATATTTCTAACAATTAACCTTGCATGATTGAATTACAACGATATCAAATAAAAATTACGAAGGAAAACCTGAGTTTGGGGTGAGATATCCACATGGATACCGGGAGATGACCCTCCCGCGACTACGCCTTGGACTTTCTTAGGAGGCATCGCAATTGTAGTTTTTCGGATGTGGAAGCAACTTTACAACTCCTCCTAGCAATTCCACCGTCGCTCCCTTGCACCGCCTGTCGAAAGTAGTTTTTGGAAGGCTCCCTCCTTGAAGTCGGGGAATTCGAAAGGGTGTTTCGGAATCTTTTACGACTAAGACCCATTGAAGCCATGGGGAAGGCTTAATGGCCTTTTAATGACTCGTTCAAACGAGGAATGAAAAGGGATGGAAAAGACACAAGGTGCGGGAGAGAACTCCAAGGGAATATAATAACCATAAAGGTTATAAGTAAGGTCGAAGGACCCTTAGGTCAACTTGGAGGAAAAGGGGGTTTCAATACGCCACAAGGGAAGGGGCTAGGGAAGGTTTAAATATGGAGGAAAAGAGGGGTGGTTCCAAAGCCAAGGGATAGGGGTTTAAGGGATTAACACAGGGGGTTTGGTTTCAGGATGCCCAAGGAAAGGGTTTAAGGGTTAATACACGGGGGGGTGTGGTTGAGGATTTATAAAATACGAAAAAGGGGGCTTAAGGAAAGGGGGCTAAGTTACTTTTAAAAGCACCGAGGGGGGGGGAGTAATAATAGGACCTCTAAGACCACTCTTTATAGGGGAAAAAGGGGCTTATGATCCTTTAAAACACGAGGGGGAGGGGTGAGGTTCCAAAAAACATAAGGAGGGGGCCTTGGGGGTTTTTAGGACACGGGGGTAATAGTAAGGTTTTTGAAAGACACAATAAGGGGGTGAAAGGCCTTAAGAGGATTAAAACCGGGGGAGGGGGGGTTAATAAAATGTTTAAAGGCCAAGGGGAATGGGGGCTAAGATGGCCCCCCCCTTTGGAAGCTTCTATGCTTGTAGAAGATTACGAGGGGGGGGGGTGTGAGGGGGGAGACTCTGATGGCAATGACGGCTTGCGGCTGCAGGCGGAGGCATCTCCAGACTGAGGCAACGATTCCTAGCCCATGGCAGCGCTGTAGTCCGATGTCCTTCACTCCCTCCTTTTCTCACGACCACAGTGGCAGGATAGGGCCCACAGTACACTCCCTCATCAGCTCTCACGGCAGCATCTCCTTTCCTCTCTCCTTTCCTTCCTCCCTGGCAGCAGCCCCCTTTGTTAAATAGGGGAGGGAGGGGGATCCTCCCTCTCCCTTTGTGTCACGAGGCATGGTCATTGAGGCTAAGCAAGCTCCAACAAGGAGCTTGCTGGCCTTTCTAAATCCCTCTCCCCCTTCAGCATGAACTATCATCGACAGAGAAAAAAAATTTCCCATGAAATATTTGATATATTACACTTTATGAGCTTCTTCTTCTTCTTTTTAACCTCGGGATGGCTAGGAATGGACTTATTGTAACAACTCCAAAATGATAATATGCAATTCGCATATGGAACCCCTCTTAGGGTAGGATAAGTCATAGGGATGATTTTTTAAATTAGATAAAGGCAAAATTTTTTATTTCCCCTCTCCTCCAGCCGACTGTCGAGCTGGAGGAAGAGGCAAATAGCATGTGTAGGCAAGCTCCTTGCTGGAGCTTGCCTAGACTAAGGATCATGCGGCTCGACACGTGGGAGAGGGAGGATCTTATCCCCTCCCCTATTTAAACTAAGGGGGTGTGCAGGCAGGGAGGGACAGCTGAGGCGCTGCCATAAAGCTTGTGAGGAGGGGAACATAGTCTCCATGATGCCATTAAGCTTGTGAGGAGGCCGCTGCTATATTGCTGTGAGAGGAGGGAGGAGTCGTTGATTAGTGCAGCCGCTGCCAGGTAGAGTGCCGCCTCTCTCTCTCCCTTCGATCGTGAATGCGCCATCTGCCGCCGCACTGCCCTCATTCGACTATAGCACACGTCATTACATAGCATCCACGAGGCCATAGAAGCTTCCTAGGAGCTTTTGGGAAGCTTCTAAAGGCCTTTGGGAAGCCCGCTCATATGGGTTCTATAAGCCCCCTTTCCCCCCCATAAAAGGTTTCACCCTTAGGCCCTTTTCCCCCCAAAAGCTTTTACCTTAAAAGCTATTTTTCCCCCGTATCTCAAATCCCCCTAAGGGCCCCCTTAGGCCCTTTTTTCCCCATACAAAAATATCCATTTTAGCCTTGTCATACCTTGTTTTTTTTCGCCCCACACGTGAAAGAAAAGAGGGTGTTAAGGGTTTTTGTGACACCTTCTTTCCCCATACAAAAGCCCTTGTAAGGGTTTCTACACCTTTTTCCCATTCTTGTGAGTCTTTAAAAGGCCATTAATCCTTTCCCATGGCTTTAATGGGCCTTATTCGCGGAAGATTTTGAAACACCCCCTTCCTGGTTTGGAACCCTTTCCGTGGTTTCTCCCCTCCTCCACAAGTATCCCTTCAAAGAACTTCTACAAAAGGAAAGAACATAAGACTCATAAAGGATGGTGGTATTTCAAAAAGGGAGTTCGCGAAGCTGCATCCACAATGGAAAGGCTCCATTCGCGATGCCTCCTAAGAAAGCCCAAGGCGCAGCCGCGGGAGGATTGTCTCCTAGCATCCACGTGGACATCTCACCCCAAGTCCAGGTTTTCCTTCCTAATTTTTATTTGGTATTGTTATAATTCCATAGTGTGAGGATAATTGTTGGAAATAGGATGCATTTTTCATCTTAAATGCTTTAGAAAAATTGGCTCATGATGGAGGAATTTAGTCATTAGTATTTTCAATAAAACAAACAAAAATAAAGGGAGCAGAAAATTGATATGCATTTAGTCCATATTTACAAAAATGGAATTAAGATAGTGCACTCGGTTTAGGCATGGAAGTATAAAATTGCATGTCACATTATTAGGCCATATCTTCTTTGCAATAAGTCATCATGGGAAGTGCTAATAACCCATAGGGAATTGCAAGGCATGAAATGATTCTTACGTTGCAAACTCCAGTCAATTTTCGTTTGTCAACTGCATAAATTATTAGTAAAAGATTGCTTATTTAGCATGAATTTGGTTCGCAAGTTATAGGATGATTAGTTAGAATTAACCTAACCTATGCTTGATCTTAAATCGATAAGTTAGGGTTGAAAATCAATTTACGCGTCGACAAGGAGTCATGTGTTTATGGAAATGATAACGTAATTATCTTCAAGAATTGAAAGAGCCAGTGCCTAACGGGCTAGTTAAGGAAGCTGATTGATACATGTCCAATGAAATGTGTTAGGTAATTAAATAACTAAAACAACCCCAGGAAAGTGCGGTGGATGTGGCCATAGGTCCATCCTACGGATGGATGGTCTCGGTTGGCCGGGAACTTTTCTCAAATCATGATGGATAGTCAGGAGATCGTCAAAGAACATGACCAACAAAAGCGTTGACCTAGAGTTATAATTGATCTCGATTTACGATGTTTTAGGGGAACCGGATGGGACTATGCCTTATGGCAGAGAGGTTGAGCTTCACATCTCTCTCGTTTTTCATTCTCCTTGAACCAAGTGTAGCGTGAATCCACCTCAGACCTGACGTTTCTGTGTAAAGTAGTTCGCTTGGGTTCGACACTAGTTACCATTAGGAAATGACCAATAAACAAAACCCTAATTCAGGTTGGTCCTAAGTGGGAATGGCCGGAATACTTCTGCTACATGACAGACATGAAAATCCCTAGATTGCAAACCCCGTAACATTCCATGGGAGTACTGGGCGGAGCTTTCTAGACATCCTTTCCAATGGACTGCCAAGATGTGTCATGAAGATAACAGGTGGACATGTTACACTTATGGGGGCCTTGTGGGAATGGGGTTTAAGGAAGTCCCCTTAGAAGCTTCTAAGAAGCTTCTGGCTATGGTCAGAACCCACGTGGAAGAGGGAGGGGGTAATAACGTGGTGGAAGATGATGTTAATTGAGGGAAATTATTAACTTGTCAGGGAGATGGCGGCGGCCTGATGGCTCATGGCGGCCCAAAATGGCGATGCTGGCGGCTGGCCTGGGTATCATGAATATCTCCATGATCCAGCCTCAGACATTGCAAGATTGTTTATCAATGTGATATTCAAGATACACGGGCTACCCAGAAGAATCATTAGTGATCGTGATTCTCTCTTTACATCACACTTCTGAAGAGCTATCTTTGAAGCCATTGGGACTCAACTCTATTTTAGCATATCTTACCATCCCCAAACGGATGGCCAAACAGAGCTAGTAAACCAAATCATCAAGGATATGCTTAGGGCATACTGTTGTCGTGAGCCGAAAAGGTGGATTCAATACTTGCCTTTGGTTGAATTTTCCTACAATGCTTCTTACCAACAAAGCATTCAGATGACCCCTTTCCAAGCATTGTATGGTCATGACTGTCGAAGTCCCCTAAACTTCTGAGATCCAACCTTGAGGGTTGAAGCTTCAAGGCAGATGTTGGAAGAGATGGATGACCAAATAAAGTCAATAAGACAGGACATCCAAGCTGCCAAGGATAAACAGAAGGCATACGCGGATTTGAAGCGTCAAGATAGAATCTTCGAAGAAGGAGACATGGTCTTCATTCGTGTACGCCCTAAGAAAAGTTCCCTATCCTTAGGAAATTGCAAGAAGCTAAGTCCAAGGTATTGTGGACCATACAAGATCCTCAAATGCCTAGGACCTAATGCTTATAGATTGCAACTCTTTGAGTACCTAAAAGTCCATAATGTATTCCATATTAGCCTATTGAAAAAGTATGTATCTAATCCTAACCATGTACTTGATGATCGACAAGTTGTAATGCCTAGTCAAGGAGTCCTTGAACTAAGGCCTTACAGGATCTTAGATGTTAAAGAGAGACAACTGAGATCCAGGACCTTAAGAAAATGCCTCATCCAGTGGAAAGACTATCCCAAAGAGGATGCCACTTGGATAGATGAAGGCACTCTCAACCATCAATATCCCTAGTTTATCTCGAGATGAGGACATCTCGATTCCTCCAAGGGGGAGAGAATGTAACAACTTCGAAATGATAATATGCAATTCGCATATGAAACCCCTCTTAGGGTAGGATAAGTCATAGGGATAATTTTTTTAATTAGATAAAGGAAATTTTTTTAATTTCCCCTCTCTTTCTTGAGCTAGAGGAAGAGGGAAATAGCATGTGTAGGCAAGCTCCTTTTTGCTAGGGCTTGCCTAGACTATGGATCATGTTACTCGACGTGTGGGGGAGGGAGGATCTTATCCCCTCCCCTATTTAAACTAAGGGGGTGTGCAGGCAGGGAGGGATGGCTGAGGCGCTGCCATAAAGCTTGTGAGGAGGGGAAAATAGTCTCCATGATGCCATAAAGCTTGTGAGGAGGCCGCTGCATATTGTTGTGAGAGGAGGGAGGAGTCGTTGATTAGCGCAGCCGTTGCCAGGCAGAGCGCCACCTCTCTCTCTCCCTTCGATCGTGAATGCGCCATCTGCCGCCGCAGTGCCCTCATTCGACTATAGCACACATCATTACATAGTATCCATGAGGGCCACAGAAGCTTCCCAGGAGCTTTTGGGAAGCTTCTAAAGGCCTTTGGGAAGCCCCCTCATATGGGCTCTATAAGCCCCCTTTCACCCCCATAAAAGGTTTTACCCTTAGGCCCTTTTCCCCCAAAAGCTTTTACCCTTAGGCCCTTTTCCCCCAAAAGCTTTTACCTTAAAAGCTCTTTTTCTCCCCCGTATCTGAAAACCCCCTAAGGGCACCCTTAGGCCCTTTTTTCCCCATACAAAAATATCCCTTTTAGCCATGTCATACCTTGTTTTTTTTCCCCCACACGTAAAAGAAAAGAGGGTGTTAAGGGTTTTTGTGACACCTTCTTTCCCCATACAAAAGCCCTCGTAAGGGTTTCTACACCTTTTTCCTATTCTTGTGAGTCTTTAAAAGGCCATTAAGCCTTTCCCATGGCTTTAATGGGCCTTATTCGCGGAAGATTTTGAAACAACCCCTTCCCAGTTTGGAACCCTTTCCATGGTTTCTCCCCTCCTCCACAAGTATCCCTTCAAAGAACTTCTACGAAAGGAAAGAACAGAAGACTCATAAAGGACGGTGGTATTTCAAAAAGGAAGTTTGCAAAGCTGCATCCACGATGGAAAGGCTGCATTCGCGATGCCTCCTAAGAAAGCCCAAGGCGCAGCCGTGGGAGGATCGTCTCCTAGCATCCACGTGGACATCTCACCCCAAGTCTAGGTTTTCCTTCCTAATTTTTATTTGGTATTGTTATAATTCAATCGTGCGAGGATAATTTTTGGAAATAGGATGCATTTTTCATCTTAAATGCTTTAGAAAAATTGTCTCACGATGGAGGAATTTAGTCATTAGTATTTTCAATAAAACAAACAAAAATAAAGTGAGCAGAAAATTGATATGCATTTAGTCCATATTTACAAAAATGGAATTAAGATAGTGCACTCCATTTTGGCATGGAAGTATAAAATTGCATGTCACATTATTAGGCCATATCTTCTTCGCAATAAGTCATCATGGGAAGTGCTAATAACCCATAGGGAATTGCAAGGCATGAAATGATTCTTATGTTGCAAACTCTAGTCAATTATCATTTGCCAACTGCATAAATTATTAGTAAAAGATTGCTTGTTTAGCATGAATTTTGTTCGCAAGTTATAGGATGATTAGTTAGAATTAACCTAACCTATGCTTGATCTTAAATCGATAAGTTAGGGTTGAAAATCAATTTACGCGTAGATAACGAGTCATGTGTTTATGGAAATGATAACGTAATTATCTTCAAGAATTAAACAAATTGACATAAACCTAAACACCTAAACCGCGGAGTACTCATTTTAGAAAGAGTTAATTCAATTCCAAAGAATTCACTAGGAATTAATACGTGGCCTAATCTCACGTATTGCTAAAACTGAAACTCCTATACCCTAAATACTTGCCCACATTCACCGAATGTAGGGACAACGGAACATACTTGAGAAGTGATCTAGGGTTATCCCTAAGAATCTTAAGTTAAAAAGATGGAACTTGGAATCCTAGGATTGACAATGTCAGCCTAATGTAATCATGAACAGATTGTTTCGTGACTCCATTTGATGAGTAGAATAGTCTCATAGTTCGATGCGACACTTGTGCAACAAGTGCGGAGTCGTATGATCTTGTGATTGGATCACAAGGGAATGACCAATTCTCGCAATGAGGTTGGCATGTCCTTATGGAAGTTATCTTGCAAGAGGATGAATAATCATCCTAATATAGTATCTTTCTTGAGTAAAGATAATTGCTTGGAAGCAAAAGACTAGCCGATAAATTAGAATAATCTATGAACTTAAGGTTTGACCAAGTCGGGTTAATAGGGTACGCCCTAACCCATGATATAGGGGATCTTGCCATGTCACAAGTCATCTTGGATCGAGTGCTGGATGCATTTGAAAAGAAGGATTATCTCCTTAGCAGTTGGCCAACAACAATAACGACCAATGGAAATGATTGTGCTTGTTACAGATTTAAGAGCATTGTTTTGCTTTGTTTGATCAATCAATTAAAAGGATAAATGGATATCTAATGCTTCAGGTTGAAGGCCTGAAGGGAGAGGCAGCTTCAGTTACCCTCGATTGCCTACCTGACCCTAACCAAGGGGGTTGTTAACCGTGCCGGGAAGGTGGACCGAACCCGCCGCGAGAGGTCTCTCCGTTAAGTGCTACTTGGAGTAGGAGGATGCTTGGGTGCCAGGGGGCTCTGGCCGTAAATCCCTCGCCTTTTGGGCCTTGCACAAGAGGCTAACGTGACTCGGGATTGGATCTTGAGGCCCGCATACTAGTCTACGAGTGAAAACCTGGATTGGTAATCCCTGTGGATTGCTGGATAGCCTTCGGGCAGATTGTGGATAAGCCTATGGGCTGGACTTTATGTATTTCAAAGATAAATATGATAACCTGTTAAAAAGGAACTTGTTTGATGTTGCTTTTATATGTCAAGTGCTATGGTTACATGAAAGAGCCAGTGCAAATGTGTTAGGTAATTAAATAACTAAAAAAACCCGAGGAAAGTGCGGTGGATGTGGCCATAGGTCTGTCCTACAGATAGGTGGTCTCGCTTGGCCGGAAACTTTTCTCAAATCACGATGGACAATCAGGAGATCGTAAAAGAACACGACCAACAAAAGCGTTGACCTAGAGTTATAATTGATCCCGATTTACGCTGTTTTAGGGGAATGGAATGGGACTATGCCTTATGGAAGAGAGGTTGAACTTCGCATCCCTCTCGTTTCCCATTCTCCTTGAACCAAGTGCAGCGTGAATCCGCTTTGGACCTGGTGTTTCTGGGTAAAGTAGTTTGCTTGGGTTCGATGCTAGTTGCTGTTAGGAAATGACCAATAAGAAAAACCCTAATTCAGGTGGGTCCTAAGTGGGAACGGCCGGAATACTTCTGCTACATGGCAGACGTGGAAAGCCCTAGATCGCAAACCCTATAACATTCCATGGGAGTTCCGGGCGGAGCTTTCTAGACATCCTTTCCGATGGACTGCCAAGACATGTCATGAAGATAACATGTGGACACGTTATACTTATGGGGGCCTTGTGGGAATGGGGTTTAAGGAAGCCCCCTTAGAAGCTTCTAAGAAGCTTCTAGCTATGGTCAGAATCCACGTGGAAGAGGGAGGGGGTAATAACGTGGTGGAAGATGACGTTAATTGAGGGAAAGGATTAACTTGTCAGGGAGATGGCGGCAGCCTAATAGCTTATGGCGGCCCAAAATGGCGGTGTTGGCGGGGCTGGCCTGGGTGGCAATCATAGAGGAGGCATGCAGGAGGCGTCGGCATCGTTTTCTCCTTCCCTCCTCGATCTCGCAGCACAGCTCGTCCTTCCTTCTTTGGTGCAACACGGCGTCCTCTCTCAGTCCTCCTTTCCTCCCCACTAAGGGGGGTTTATATAGCCTAGGGGGGGAGAGGGGGGCTCCACCACGTGGGTTGTGCATGCAACCCACAACTCCCTCCTAGCCCCATCCCTCCCCTCACTCCCTCTCCTCCAGCCATGCATCGGCTGGGAGAGGGGGATAAACATTAAATTTTTTTTCTTTAATATTGACAGACATTTTCCCTTTCTTCAAGGCATTCAACTCTTGCTTGAGTTGAATCTTTCGTGCCTTTGTATTTACTAAAAACATGCTCTCAAAAATTGTCCAAGCTGCATGAGAAGTTTCAGCATTCCTGATATGTCCCAGCATAGTATTATCAATAACTGTAGATAGCCAGTATATCACCTTTTTGTCTTTCGCATTCTACTCTTTCCATGCTTTTAACTCATCTGCAATCGGAGGGATACCTAGCTCTGGCTCCTTTTCTTCACCTGAAACAAATTCATGAAGGCTCTTTCCTATGAGAAAGTTTGTCACACGGAACTTCCATGAAGGGTAGTTGTTCTTGTCGAGCTTCTCAATAATGGGATTTCCACTATTCTCTACCATTATCACAAACAAGGATATAACATAGCAAGCTAGTCTTCTGCAATCTTCCACAATACGTGCACAACAATACACAAACACTACAAGGGAATGGGGCAATAGCGACGCCGATTAGCGACGGCGGATATCGGCGTCGCTATAGGTGTCGCTATTGGCGTTGCTATTGGCGTCGCTATATGCGTCGCTATTTGCGTCGCATTTGCCATGCAAATAGCGACGCATATAGCAACGTCGCAGGGAAAAAAAGCACAGCCGAAACCAGAGCGCCGTTTTCATTTTCTTTTCTTCGCCTTTTGAGAGTGAGAGCGAGGGAGAGAGCCAAGGCTTTGTGAGAGAAGAGGAGGAAGAGACTTGCCGCTGCCGCCGCCACCGCCACCGCCGTTGTTCGCGAAGGAGAGGAGGAGCCCTCGTTGCAAAGAGAAGCCGCCCACGCTCGCCATATCTCATTGGTGAGTCTCCCTCTCTTTTTCTTTTACTTGTTGAAGGTTTAAATCGTTCTCTTTTGTTTGTTTAGGAGAGGAAATGAAAGAGAAGGAGAGGGAGAGGGAGAGAGAGGGAGAGAAAGAGAGGGAGAGGGAGAGGGAGAGGGAGAGAAAGAGAGGGAGAGTGCATTCTCTCTCTCTCTCTCCCTTTTGCTTGTTTAATGTTTAAATTACTTTCTTTTTTGCTTGTTTAGGAGAGGAAATGAGAGAGTAAGAGAGAAAGAGAGGGAGAGGGAGAGGGAGAGGGAAAGAAAGAGAAAGAGAAAGAAAGAGAAAGAGAAATAGAGGGAGAGGGAGAGGGAGGGGGAGGAAATATGAGAGGGAGAGAAATAGAAAGAGAGGGAGAAGGAGGGAGAGTGCATTCTCTCTCTCCCTCCCTCTCCCTTTTGCTTGTTTAATGTTTGAATCACTTTATTTTTTGCTTGTTTAGGAGAGGAAATGAGAGAGAAAGAGAGTGAGAGGGAGAGGAAGGGGAAGGAAATGAGAGAGGGATAGAAAGAGAAAGAGAGGGAGAGTGCATTGTATCTCTCCCTCTCCCTTTTGCTTGGAGGATGTTTAAATCACTTTTTTTTTGCTTGTTTAGGAAATGAGAGAGAAAGAGAGATAGAGAGGGAGAGGGAGAAAAAGAGAAAGAGAGGGAGAGGGAGAGGGAGAGGGAGAGGGAGAGGGAGGGGGAGGGGAAGGAAATGAGAGAGGGAGAGAAAGAGGGAGGGGGAGGGAGAGGGAGAGGGAGAAAGAGGGAGGGAGAGGGAGAGGGAGGGGGAGGGAGGAAATGAGAGAGGGAGAGAAAGAGAACGAGAGGGAGAGGGAGAGGGTGAGAGAAAGAGAGGAAGAGAGGGAGAGGGAGAGGAAGAGAGGGAGAGGGAGGGGAAGGAAATTTAAGATAATATACGTATTGATAATGGTATGCAATGTGCTTTGCATACGGCCACGTACTTCATCAAAATGAACCCAAAATTATTGTTATAGAAGAAGAAACCCTTAAATTGAGTATAGGATAATTTCTCTCAGGTCTTATGACTATGAGTAGAATTGATTGAAATAAATTTTATTACTATAGTTATAAAATTTCATAGATGGCGTGCATTAATTTTAAAATGGATTACTTATACTCAAAGCCGAGATATAACAAAAAATTATCTACCGGGACAAACAAATCATTGAGCATGATACAAGGCCGAGATATAACATCGGAAAATCTCTCGACTACTATATACAATGCAAGGTTTATGGTCAACTTGCAACTTGACGTACATCTCCATAAAGCTATCCATTTAAGCCTCGTTTGCTGTAATGTAGATAAGATGGCAAACGAAGAAGGTCCTATTGTTCAAGACCGCAAGTCGTATCTTAATCAACGTGTCCCATGTCCTTGCTCTCAATGCAAGCTGGCAATTAGACAAAAACGCCGATTGTCTATAGAACACGTACGACGATTTGGCGAGTTTCAATCTGAGATCATTGATCAGGCGATTGCAGATTTTCAGCAAACGGTAGTTTGAAGTTAGCATTTTTCATGCATTGTACTCTCAAGCTAATTGAAAACCATACACAATAAGATTGGGTCTTGTTGGCAAATTTTGTATCCAGGGGGGTGATGTCTCGACCCAAGGGGGAGTGCACCCTTTGTGACCAATTAGAAGAGTTCGTGGACGTGCGATGGATGGATTGCAGGAGCCAATCGACCACTCGCAAGGCCCATCTATACCGTCAATGCCAGAGGAGACAGACAACCTTCCCGACTTGCCTACAATCTTGGAGCCTGAGATGGAGGCAATGATCGATGCATTGATTCCCATGGATGTTGAGACATCTGACCCGCTTAGAGAGGAAGCATCCATACCATTATATGATGGGTGCCGAGTATCTCGGTTGAAGACATTGCTTGCACTCTTAAGTGTGCAAGTAAAATACGGTTGGAGCGATATGAGCGATACGAGTGTGACTGAGTTATTCAGGCCACCGCAAGCTTGGAGCCCGCATCGGCTAACAATGATGGAAATACAGAAGTCGTAGAATTTTTTGAGAACGAGGCAGACTCGTTCTTTTGTGGTGACATGTCTATCGACCTTCCAGTGTATGCAGAGTTGTGTCAGGAGATTAACATGGGACCATAGAATACTTCATTCTTGGAGAATTGTATTACTCAATTCATTGTTTAGATCTTCCATAAAGGTAGATAAGATATGCATTTTAAGAGGGATTTTTCAAAAATGATTTATATTAATGTGCTTTGTATAGTTTAAATTGATTATTCTAACATGATTTTTTATATGTGCAGGTATCGACATTTTCAGGATGAGTCGAGGGATTAGCGATGAGGAGTTTCAGGAGATGATGGCACGTATGTCTCCAGATCAGCTCGCGAGATTCAGAGAGATGGCAGATCAGGAGCTGTCTCATTCTTCATCAGGGCGCTCTGCTAGATCAGCTTCAGCGCGATCAGATGCTTCAGCTTCGAGCAGACGATCTCGATGCTCGCGACTTGGGCCAGAGGGAGGGACTGCGACTGCAGGAGGATCAGGGGGGTGTTGCTGTGGAGACACGGACGCGGTGTCTCCGTCTCGTTGTTCTGCTAGAGCTCGGTCACCTCCAGGATTTGTCACACCTGTGGGGACGTCCACTCCAGTTACTCCAGCTTTTGCGCAGCCATCGGCAGATGTCACGCCTTTTGGTGGCACTCCTTTTGGTGGCACCCCCTTTGGTGGCACCCCTTTGAGTGGCACTCCGGGAGAGGGTACCCCCGTCGGTACACCGGATGTACAGGGGTCTCCTGGATATGCCCAGGAGCGTGGACGGAGATGGGAGAGGGCCCATACAAGGCACACTCCTAGGGATTATGGATACCTAGTGGATGGCAAGTCAGGAGTCATCATCATGAATGATGAGGGGAGGAGGGTGATGGCTCGCATGAGGGAGTTGTGCCAACAAGTTTTTCGGCACAACGTCCTGGATCATTGGAGGAACATACCGGAGGGGAGCAAGGAGTACATAGTAGCATCCTTGCACGAGGAGTTCCCGGTGCCAGCCGCAGTGGATAGATTCTCTACGGGCTGGATGATGGATTGCATGCGTGCATACATGTCACATAGACAATCTGACGCATGCAAGGCAATCAAGAGTGGGGCTCCAAAGCCTGAGTGGTTAGATGCAGATGACTGGCGCCGACTGAGGGAGGAGGCTACAAATTTGCCAGGACGTTGGAGTCAGCAGCGGGAGGCGGCGAGGGCACAAATGGAGGCCGGATCGGTACATCATCTTGGGAGTGGCGGCCACAGCACATATCTGGAGGACTTTGTAAGTTTCTCTTTTGTTTTGCTTATTTGTTTTTTTGGTACTGACAATCATGTTTCTAACAGTTAGCATTTTGTTTTCTTTGCAGCACTCCATTACAAATCGCGATCCGCAAGGCCTTGAGACTCGATATGCAGAGAGGCACGGTCTCAGATCATTGATCGACCGATTGTATAGACGCGGTGGCCTAGTAAGTCACTCATCTTTCTTGTCTGTAGTTACCATGAGATATTTGAATGCATTATTATATGGTGGATTGATATGTTGTTTCCTTTTCTGCAAAATCCGTTTGATGCTCCTTTGCAGCGGGAAGAGCTTTCAGGGGACGAGGATTTGTAGCTCGCCCTTGGATCCTTAGAGCTCACATACCTTTAGTTTTTAGTTGCCCGATCTATGTAGACATTTTCTATGTATTAGTGATATTGTTTTATGATTGTACCAATCGCATTTTATGCGATATCATGTATTTATTTCATCTATCAGTTTTATGATTTCAGTATACATTCTTTTTGTTTGTAAAAGCTTTGCATGCAGCAGTACAGAAACTATTTTGTATGGCTCTCATACAACACACAGTGCTATATCTGCCCTGCCACAAATTTTTTTTCTCTCTGTTATTGTCGCTATTTGCGTCGCAAATTTACTGCACGCGTCACTATCAGCGTCGCAAATTCTCTATAACCGTCGCTATATGTGTCGCAAATGCGATGCATATAGCGACGCATATAACGACGCATATAGCGACGCATATAGCAACGATTCTATGGCGTCGTCAATAACGACGCTTTTTGCGACGACGGGGGCAAATTTTGTTGTTTGTATTTTTGTCGCTTTAAACGTCGCTATAAGGTGTCAAGATTGTGGGAGAGAAGGAAGGAGTCTCACTTTTAGCTTTCTTGCTTGCACAATGGGGGTATACACACAAGGGTGGAGGTTGAAAACAGTTTTCCTCTTCTTAGTTGTGTAAGCCAAAAGAACTCTAGTACAAAGAAATAGAAGAACCCTATATATGGGTCTCAAACCAAACTCAACTAACTAAGGTGGCATACTAACTGAGCCACGAACTAGAGTAGATAAGGATAGCTATCATGTAGCTATTATTCATGGGCGGTGTACCAACCGCGTCTACAATTGACAAGTCGGTGACATAAATACACAACGGTCACCCTGGCGTATCACGAGTGGAGCTTGATATCTCAACACTCCCCCTCGAGCTCAATCCCAATTCCTGCACACC
The DNA here is from genome assembly GCF_053477565.2 of Lygodium microphyllum. NCBI lineage: Eukaryota > Viridiplantae > Streptophyta > Polypodiopsida > Schizaeales > Lygodiaceae > Lygodium > Lygodium microphyllum. Next base: position 183,205,419 of record NC_141135.1, read on the forward strand.
AAGCAGGTCTCTGAACTTGCGCAGCTTCTCTGCGCCCAATGCCTTCGTGAATATGTCAACTACTTGATCCTCTGTGCTGACATAAACTAGATCAATAAGACCTAGTAAAACCCTCTCCCGCACATAGTGATAATGCACCTCAATGTGCTTTGTTCTAGCATGATAGACTGGGTTATTCGCCAAGTGTATACTACTCATGTTGTCACAATAAATGACAACTGGCCCATCTGTAGACTGATGCATATCATAAAGTAGCTTATGCAACCAAGCTACCTCACATGCAGCCATTGCTGCACCCCTGTACTCAGCCTCTGTACTCGACAAGGCAACTGTAGGCTGTTTCTTGCTGCTCCAAGTGACTGCAGCACTCCCAAAAGAGAACACATATCCACTGGTAGATCGTCTATCAGAAATACTACCAGCCCAATCAGCATCAGTGTATCCATGTAATTGTATCTGAACCCCAGTCTCATAAAATAGTCCATACTGCAATGTGAACTTCACATACCTGAGTATGCTTCTAGCCGCATCCAAATGTGGTTTCCTTGGAGCATGCATAAACTGACTTACCAATCCAACAGCATAGCTCAAGTCTGGCCTGGTAATAGTCATATAAATCAAACTTCCTACTATGCGTCTGTACATAGTAGGGTCTTCTAGAAGCTCACCTGCATCTGTGCTCAGCTTCACATTCTGCTCCAAAGGAACTGAAATAGGCTTACAGCCTGTCATCCCATATTTGGACAGCATGTCCAATCCATACTGCCTCTGCAAGAGTTGTATCCCACTTGGTGATCTAATCGCCTCAATGCCCAAGAAATAACGCAGCTCTCCCAAATCCTTCATCTCAAACTTATGCTTCAATAGCATTTTCACATGAAGGATATCTTCATCACTGTCACCTGTCATAATCAAATTATCAACATAAATGACAAGTAGCATAATACCTTTCTCTGTTTTTCTCACATAAAGTGAGAAATCTGCCTTGAAAATCTGAAAGCCAATAGTGACAAGATACTGTCCTATCTTGTCAGAACATGCTCTAGGTGCTTGCTTCAAGCCATACAAGGCTTTCTTCAACCTGCAAACAAACTCAGGATGAACAGCATGCACATAACCTGGTGGCTGCTCCATATAGACCTCTTCTTGCAAATCACCATGCAAGAAGGCATTCTTTACATCCATCTGATGTAAAGACCATCCCTTTGATGCAGCCATAGCAATGACTGCTCTTACGGTTGCCATCTTTGCAACCGAACTGAATGTTTCTTCATAGTCAATGCCACATGTTTGTGCATACCCCTTGACTACTAATCTTGCCTTGTATCTTTTCACAGAACCATCTGCATTGTGCTTCACCTTATAAACCCACTTACAGCCAATTGCATTTTTACTTTTAGGCAAAGGTACCAATTCCCATGTAGCATTTGCTTCCAAGGCATCCATTTCTTCATCCATGGCTTTCTCCCATTTTTCTTTTTCCATGGCTTGCTCAAAAGAAGTGGGTTCTGGTTCCTGTATCACTTTGACCATATATGCATAGTGAATGGCTATAAATCCATCATATTTCAGCCTATCCACAGGATACCTAGCTCTCGTAGACCTACACAAAGTAGGTTCACTCCTAGGTGCTCTCAAAACATCCCTGGTCTTCCTTACTCCAGGTGTAACAATAGAAGGAATACCCAACTCATCATCAATGCCCTGTTCTGAGCCACTGGATTCACTATCCACATAAGAGTGACCTGCATTCACATAAAAAATGGGCTGATCAACCTTCTCTTTTCCTTTTCATGATACCTGCATACCACTATCTGCATTGCTTTGAGAAGATTCTCCTGATCTCAATCTGCCTGTCCATGGCGAAGAATGTGAACCACTACTAGAGGACGCTCCAGGTCCACTAATATTTTGTGACTGCTGCTGTGAATTCTGTGCAACATTACCATTTTGTGCATCTACATCATCAATCACATTTACTGGTTTATACCAGGTACTCATCTCATAAAAAACAACATCTCTGCTCACTGTAAACTTACGAGTAGAAGGGTTATAGCATCTGTACCCTTTTTGCTGCAGAGAGTAACCAATAAAGATGCACTTCTCAGCTCTTGGATCCAACTTGGATCTCAACTCATCTGGCACATGTACGTAGGCAATGCAACCAAAAATTTTCAAATGAGAAATATCTGGTTTTCTACCAGTATACCTCTCCTCTGGAGTCATTCCATGTATTGCTGCAGTGGGAGTCCTGTTCATTATGTAGACTGCTGTAGCAACTGCTTCAGCCCAATAAAAATCAGGCAAGTCTTTTTCATTGAGCATGGCACGAGATACCTCTCCAATATGCCTATTTTTCCTTTCTACAATTCCATTTTGTTGTGGGGTATGACTGTATGAATATTGCTGCTTTATGCCATGCTCCTGCAGGAACCTTGCAAACTCATTTGAGAGGTACTCTCCCCCTCCATCTGACCTTAGGCATTTTATCTGCATGCCTGTTTCTTTTTTAATCATAGCTTTAAGAGTTTTGAAGTGCCCAAAAACTTCACTTTTCTTTTTCATAAAATACACCCAAACTTTTCTGCTATAGTCATCAATAAAAGTGACAAAATAATGACAGCCTCCAAGAGATGCAACTTTAGTAGTCCACACATCAGAGTGGATTAATTCCAATGGCTTCTTACTCTCTTGAACATGTCTAGGAAATGGTTTCCTTGCATGTTTTCCAAACTGACAGGCTTCACATACCTTGTGCATTTCTGCAATCTTGAATTTGGGCAATCCTGCAACAATATTTTGGGCCTGCATTGATTTAAGTCGCTGTACATTAACATGACCAATGCGTTTATGCCAGATATCAATATCTGCAACTACACCAGTCCCATGTGCAAACATTGCTGCACTCAATTCAGGCATGTCTGCATCCAATGTAAACATTCTGCCCTTTTTCTTTCCTTTTGCTATCAAGCGTCCTTTATTTTTCATATCCTCAACAAAGCATCCATGAGGATTAAATCTGACCTGCAAGCCTTGCTCAACCATTTGACCAACAGAAACCAGATTCTTGGTGATATTCGGGACATGAAATACATCGGACAGGTATTTCGTTTTCCCATCCTGCATAGACAAAGGAATTTTTCCAATCTGCACAATACGATGTGCAGTATCATCACCAGTCTCCACAAATCCTGGTTTTTCCATTTTCCTTGCATCCTCCATCCATTCTGCATGACCTGTCATGTGGTTTGATGCACTTGAGTCAACATACCACACATCGTTGCTTTCTTCTGCACTTGTCACAGAATTGTTCATGTGCTGCACCATAAACAAATGCTCATTTCTGTCATCACCCTGTCTACTAGAAGATGCATAATTCCTTTGTTGCAGTTTTCCATTCATGATGTCATTCTGCTTTTTATAGCAGTCTTTAGCCATATGACCCATTTTACCACAGTAGTAGCATTCAACATTACTGTTTGCATTTTGGTCTCTTTGCCATCCACCACGACCTCTTTGGCTCCCCCTGCCTCTAGAGTTACCACGTCCTCCTCCATAGGACTGGTTTTCTTGAGTTTGCTGCATATTCTGATTTCTACCACGGCCTCCAAATCGGCCTCCTCTACCTCTGCCTCTACCTCTTCCAGCATTTGAGTAGAAGACAGCTTCTTTTGAAGTTCCTCCTGAAGAAGATGCACCACCATTTCTTTGCTCCTCATAAATTATAAGAGCAATCAGCTCCTCAAAATCATGAAATCTTTCACGAACTAAAATGGATGTCCGAAACTATGCATAATCCTTTCCTATACCATTCAAGGTCACAGAAACTAAATCATCATCTTCCACTGGCGACCCGATGGAAGCAAGTGCATCTGCAATCTTCTTCACCTTCATGTGGTAGTCATTGATGCTCATATTTTCTCTCTGCACATTATGCAACTCTTGCTTGAGCTGCATTTTCCTGGCTTGCGTATTTGTGCTATACATTTTTGATAAAGTATCCCATGCCTCCTTTGGCATACTTGCATCTTGAATATGCATAATCATAGAGTCTGAAATGCTGATAGACAGCCAGTACATAACTTTCCTAGCTCTCTCATGCCATGCTTTAAATGCCTGCATTTGCTGTTGATTGGGAACATCAGGAAGAACTGGTTCTTCTTCATTTCCTGCAACAAATTCCCAATATCCTTTTCCCATAAGGAAATTTGTCATTCTAAACTTCCATGCTTGGAAGTTGTTCTTGTCAAGCTTTTCAGTGACAATCTGAGAGAGAGAATCAGACGCCATTACAGAACACTGCAAAAAATTCTGTCACTGCAAAGAACACATCTTCAGCCTCACAAAGGAAAATCTGCAAAACTGACGAAAGTGGTATTTGACCACACAGTCACTTCCTAGTGACGATTTTGCATCAACAGGCAACACGGATGATTCTGTAACTCCCAATGTCTCTGCGCACAAGCATACGATGCAATTTCTACAGTAACTTTTCACCGACCTGTAGAACAGTGGTCGCACAGCATAAAACTGGGCCTTTTCCTGAGTGCGTGTAGAAAACTTCCTCCTCTTACCAGAACACCGCGTGCACAAGCATACGATGCAATTTCCGGCTGTGCTGCCTGCAGAGATCTACTCCCAAAACAGAAAATGAAAGCAATACTGCTCCTCTTACCAGAACACCGCGAGCTTGGCTTGGTTTCTTAAGCTCCTTACCACAAACAAGGCTCTGATACCATGTCAAGATTGTGGGAGAGAAGGAAGGAGTCTCACTTGTAGCTTTCTTGCTTGCACAATGGGGGAATACACACAAGGGTGGAGGCTGAAAACAGTTTTCCTCTTCTTAGTTGTGTAAGCCAAAAGAACTCCAGTACAAAGAAATAGAAGAACCCTATATATGGGTCTCAAACCAAACTCAACTAACTAAGGTGGCATACTAACTGAGCCACAAACTAGAGTAGATACGGATAGCTATCATGTAGCTATTATTCATGGGCGGTGTACCAACCGCGTCTACAACTGACAAGTTGGTGACATAAATACACAACGGTCACCCTGGCGTATCACGAGTGGAGCTCGATATCTCAACATAAGGTCTATATCTTGTAGTGAAAGTAACCTTTTTCACTGTGATTGCTCAATAGTACATGTAATCTGTAACATATTTGCAGATAAAAATTATGTTTGCTTCTTGCAAACACCTCAAAAATTACAAATTCACAATCGGTAACCTGCGCACCCACTTTCAGTCAATATAGCCGAGATCACAGTGTACCTTGAAACTACTGTCTGTAACCTTGCGGCTCTAAAACGGAGCTTGAAACAGCCTCAGGACGCCCAAAATAACTACGGAAAAGCCCTAAAGGGCTTGACTGCAAAATGTATAGTGCTTTTCTCGCACACTAAATCTCATAGTAATCTGAGATTTTTGCTCGACCCTACTTCCGGTGCCTCCACATGCACTATTTAAGAGAGAGAGTGGAAGAATGTGAGAGCTTCTTACCCATTGTTTGCTTAATCAAACCTTGCTTCTTCTCCTTCACTTCATCCTTTGAAATTAGCCTCTCTTAGTGGTGCGGCTCTGATACCATGTCAAGAATCGCATGGTGGGGAGACTTACTTGAGCTGTTGCACCAAACACACATTGTATACACAAGAGAAATCTCACTCGAGAACACAAGAAGAGAGATGGAGGCCAAAACGTTTTCTTGCTGGTTTCTTCTTCTTTTCACACACTATACAATGTACACAAAGTATTGATAAAATAAAAAGGAAAGTGGCATACTAAGTCAAACAGTGCATAACCGACTATACTAATCGACTGGCGCTATGTCTTTGCCAGAGCTGAAGGTAGGTATAGCAAACTAAATATAATAAGTGATAAGTCGGTGGCCATGTGAGTATCATAATGACCACCAACGTGCTAAGTGTAGACATGTGGACCCATCTAGCCATGCGATCCATCATCAATGTCTGCACATGTTGAGCTTGCCATCTCAACAATATTGGCTTCTAGCACTCTAACAGCAACCCTCCCACAAAAAAAAAAACCACAAAACGAGGGACAAAGCACACAAAATCTATGTGTGGATCTACCATTAATCTCAAAAACTGAAAAGAAACCATAAATCTCTCTTTTAATAATGAATCAATTTTTTATCTTCATCGTCTTCATCCATAGCTTCAACCATTATGCAAGAGCAAAAGGGAAAAGAGGAATTTCTGCACAAAAGACAGAGGAGAGAGGAGAGAGAAATTTTGGCACCATCAAAAAGGGAGAATATGTGATTGGAGAAGAGAGAGGGAAGGAAAAGAGGCACATAACCACTTGTGCACTCCACCCCACCTCTTCCCCAAAAATCACACCCCTTCATATTTTATTATTTCTTTGAAACTTTGATACATTTGATATTATAAGGCCTTTGGGCTTTAATTTTGAGTATTCCTACCCTTAAAAAATGCATGCATGTAACACTTGAAAGCATATCATTGACTTTAGTAGATGTGCTCCCCCTCCCCCTTATGTGGGATATTATTTTAGTGATTTTGTAACAATGTGCTTGTTATCTTTTTTACAAAAAATGAAAATATGGTGTATACATAGATTTTTTTCTACACTATTTTTATGATTCTTTTGGTGTCATCATTTCCTCCCACACTGAAATGTGAAGCGTCCTCGCGAACCTTGTCAAAGAAGAACCACTATCTAACAAAAATCATTTCGAAAGTTGTTAGTAAAACAACTTTGATCACAAGGATGAGGCCTAGCCATGGTAGGGTATGGGACTCCAAATCCATGACCTCCAGAGTAAGGGATCCTGCCTCCACCATACTCCCACACTAAAAAACTTGTATAGTCTTCAAAAGATAGGGTTTAATCTTCAACAAGGATCACAACAATAACTTCTTCACCCAATGTAGAAAGAAAGAAGACTCCATCATGTAGCTCCATAGGCACTTGAAGTTTTGTTAGCATTGCTATGTATGAGGATAAAATTGTTTTAGCTTGTTATCCCCTTGCAAAAGGATTTGCATTGTGATTGCTAGTGATAGGTATCAAAAGGGTGTGTTTTAACATTTTAGAATATGTGCTTAGGCTTGATGTTTTTGACTTTTTGTTTCTTTGATAGTGTTATATCTCACTTTAAATTTGTGTCATTATTTTTGTCTTTAAAAGGGCATTGAAGATTGGCCATGTGGACATAATAAGGAAAACAGGGGTGAGGTTGTGTTTGGAAAATGGTGATGGTGAATAATTGAGGTCTAGGGGAAAGGTAGTTAAGGAGGAGGCAAGACTAGTGTAGGTGAGCTACACAAAGCTTTCATTGTGTTATATAAGCAAAAGTAGAGCATGGGAATTATCTCTTATGAGATTTCTTTTTTCTTTTTTTAAAAAGGTCAAAAGTAGGAATATTTTTTTTAAAGTTCTCTTGTGTCTATGACATTTGTAGTAGATGTGGTAAATTGGATGAGTTATCAATTGACTTAGCAAAATGATGGGGGGAAACACTTGGTTTGCAATATTGGTATTAAGCAAAACCCTAGGGATCACACACATTAGGGCACATTCCTTTCTTCTCAAAGATTTGGAGGGGCTAACCGATGAAGAGGAGAAGAGGAATTGAGGGGGAAGGTTGTTTGTTTCCCTATATGAGTCGCATGCGAAGTGCATCTGCTCTACTGCTGATGGGGATTCTTGGTGCACTCAAAATTGGCACATCGAGATGGTGCACTACATCCTGTCTTCTTCTTCTTCTGCTTTCGATTCTTGCCCTTCTTTCTTGCTGATTACACTGTCTCTCTCTCCCACCTGTAGATGCCATGGCGTTTGGCTGTTTATGCATCTTTTGCTTCTTAAAGTTGGTGATGCTTTTCCCAATGAATATTTTGTTGTTTCTCTGTCTGTTGATAAAATGAAATGGACTACCAAGACATGGAGGATCAAGGTGGCTAGTGGAGAAGAGGGTGACTTGATTGCTGGATGCAGGTAGGAAAATGAAAAGGCAAAAGGGCCAAGAGACGGAGTGGTGAAGGGCAAGGGGCATGGAACAAGGAGGAAGGGGAGGGAGATAGGAAGGGGATTCTTGTGGAAACCACACACATGTCTACGCATTTCTATTATTATTCTTTGTATTTTACTTCCTCTCCTCTACTGCTATATTTCCACTAGAATATTCTACCCCTAATGTTGCACTTGCAATACTTCCTACATACTCATGTCTGATTCATTTTTTGTCTCCTGTCTAGGTCCTAGGCTATCATCTTGCTTCTTATCAAGATAGCAATACATTGTTGCTACTGTTTTGTTTTGCTTCTTCTTCTTCCTCTAGGGAGATGGGAGTGGGTGCCAGCAAAGATCCATGGCCTGCTTTTTTTCTCTTCCATATTCCTGAAAACCCTCATCACTTTTCCCTAATCAAACAAGTCTAAAAATTCCAAGGAGGAGACGACCACATGTACAGGGATGGGAGGCATAGAAGGATGTAACCACCAATTGTACCATGGGATGTTTGGGATGCATGACATAGCCATGGATGTTATCGTTGTGATGTCTGTAGCACTCGACCATCCATCAATGTGTGGTGATGGAGGAGTGGGAAGGGGAAGTTAGATGAAGAACATGGATAGACAGTAGGGGAGATGAGGTGTACTACTGATTCAATCTTCCGAAAAGTGCAGGCAGGATCCTACTATTGCATTCTCTCTTTCTGTATCATGAACCACAACACTATAACCTTCTGCATCTTCTTCCATGTTTTCATCTTTTGGATGAATGACTTGCTGCCTTCAATAAGGTGTGTGATCCCAAGAATAACGTGGATGTGAGCATTGACTACTCACACCTCCATTCTCTTCCTCTTCTTTATGTTATGTTTCTTCTCCTTCCTATCGATCCTTGCCATGGTGTGCTTGTGGAAGTAGGTCAAACTTTAGAATATAATTGCTGTTAACTCGATAAAGGAGATTGTAACATGACATGAAGCGCAGGGATAGAGGTCACTGATGAGATGACAATGGGGAACATAGATTCAATGTTGAAGAAGAGGATAGGTGAGGTAGTGCCTTGGATTTGAACGTTGGGCAAAAAGGGCCTGGTGTTGAGCATAGGGAACTTTTTTGCTTGCATGATCAGGGTCAAACAATACTCAAGAGGCGGAGAAGAAGGGCAACCAAAAAGGAGAGCAAACATGGAGAGTTAGAAAGGGAGTGGGGATGAGAACCAAGGTTGGGGAAGTAGAAGACCAAGGCACTACTCCATGGAAGATGACAGTGCATGCATATATCTGCCATCCATGAGGTTTGATAGGAGGCACCATCTTCTTCTACCCTCCCCTATTGCTGGTTCATGATCCAAATTTGTGTCAATTTCCTGGCTCATGCTTTTCAAATCTTGAGGAACATGGTCGCAATCTTCCACATTTATAAGACAAATGATGCTCTTGATTTTCTCCTCCTTTCCATTAAAATTACATATTGAACCTTCCTCTTCTCAATTTAGTATTCGCTTCTTCCACATCTGTTGCATCTACTTCTTTTTATTCTTCTATTTCTTCCTAAATAGAAGTTGTTAAATCTCTCTCTTTGAAAATTCCTCTCTCATCAAGACCTCTACCACCACAATTTCTTCCTCATTGATGCACACCATTCTCAACACTTGAAATGGTATTCATGTACTCCTCTAAGTTTCTTAATAAGATTTGAGATCAACTTCTTCCCCGACTGCACACCAAAATGACAGCAACCCTCCCACAAACAGAAATAACCACAAAACCATGGACAAAGCACACAAAATCTATGTGTATGGCTTTGCCATTAATCTCAAAAACTGAAAAGAAACCATAAATCTCTCTTTTAATAATGAACCAATTTTTCATCTTCATCCATAGCTTCAACCATTCTGCAAGAGCAAAAGGGAAAAGAGGAATTTTTGCACAAAAGACAGAGGAGAGAGGAGAGAGAAATTTTGGCACCATAAAAAAGGGAGAATATGGGATAGGAGAAGAGAGAGGGAAGGGAAAGAGGCACATAACCACTCATGCACTCCACCCCACCTCTTCCCCAAAAAACACATCCCTTAGTATTTTATTATTTCTTTAAAACTTCGATACATTTGATATTATAAGGCCATTGGCCTTTAATTTTGAGTATTCCTACCCTTTACAAATGCATGCACATAACACTTAAAAGCATAACATTGAATTTAATAAATGTGGCCCCCCTCCCCCTTATGTGGGATATTATTTTAGTGATTTTGTAACAATGTGCTTGTTATCATTTTTACAAAAAATGAAAATATGGTGTGTGTATAGATTTTTTTGTGCACTATTTTTGTGCTTCTTTTGGTGTCATCACTTTTCCTGTCCACACATTGGGTCTTGTCCTATTTCGATTGGCAAGCACTAAAACTCATTGGACCTCTCACATTTCTATTTTTTTCCTCAACCTTTGAGCTTGTTGTTTCTGGTTGTAATTAGCTTTATCTTGTAGCCCCTTCTTGGCCAACAATCTTCATTGTTCCTCAAGGTTAGTTTTATGATATCATCAGCCGCGGCCTACCATGATGCTCCATCTTGCTTTGTAAATCATATCGATTGATCATCTGGTGGATATCAATTGGAAACTCTTCCAAGTCGAGCACATCATTTTCATAATTAGAGCTTGGTCCTGACATTTGGTCGGTCTCTTGGTCCACTAGGTTGTTGATCGAATTGATCAACTCAGGTAAGGTTGAGTCCCTAATCATGTCATTCTTCTCTCTCTCCAAGAGGCTTGCTTTTGATACTTGGTAGCCTTGGCCATGCATTTGATATTTGAGCGTCTTCTCCTATTAGTGGGTTTGTTCAAGTTGCTTATCTTTATGCAAGCTCTTCATTAGTTTATCCAATCCTCAAATTTAAGTGCACTCAAGTGTTTGTTGGATACATTTTTCTTAACATAGTGTGAAATCAGGCTTTTTGCTTTCTGAGTGCACTCCAAGTGATTATTCATGCAGTGTGTGATGAGAACAGTGTGATGCAACATACTTTTCTAGTTTTCTCCCTCAAGTGGTGGTCACTCTAATAGGATTGTTTTGACAAGATTGTGGGAGAGAAGGAAGGAGTCTCACTTGTAGCTTTCTCACTTACATAATGGGGGAATACACACAAAAGTGGAGGCTGAAAACAGTTTTCCTCTTCTTAGTTGTGTAAGCCAAAATAACTTTAGTACAAAGAAATAGAAGAACCCTATATATGGGTCTCAAACCAAACTCAACTAACTAAGGTGGCATACTAACTGAGCCACGAACTAGAGTAGATAAGGATAGCTATCATCTAGCTATTATTCATGGGAGGTGTACCAACCGCATCTCTAGCTAACAAGTTGGTGACATAAATGCACAACGGTCACCCTGGCATATCACGAGTGGAGCTCGATATCTCAACACTCCCCCTCGAGCTCAATCCCAATTCCTGTACACCAAGCAGGTCTCTGAACTTGCACAACTTCTCTGCGCCCAATGCCTTCGTAAATATGTCAGCTACCTGATCCTCTGTGTTGACATAAACTAGATCAATAAGACCTAGTAAAACCCTCTCCCACACATAGTGATAATGCACCTCAATGTGCTTTGTTCTAGCATGATAGACTGGGTTATTTACCAAGTGTATACTACTCATGTTGTCACAATAATTGACAACTGACCCAGTAGGAGGCTGATGCATATCATAAAGTAGCTTATGCAACCAAGCTACCTCACATGCAACCATTGCTGTGCCCCTGTACTCAGCCTCTGTGCTCGACAAGGCAATTGTAGGCTGTTTCTTGCTGCTCCAAGTGACTGCAGCACTCCCAAAAGAGAACACATATCCACCACTGGTAGATCATCTATCAGAAATACTACCAGCCCAATCAGCATCAATGTATCCATGCAATTGTATCTGAACCCCAGTCTCATAAAGTAGTCCATACTGCAATGTGGACTTCACATACCTGAGTATGCGTCTAGCCACATCCAAATGCGGTTTCCTTGGAGCCTGCATAAACTGACTTACCAATCCAACAACATAACTCAAATCTAGCCTGGTAATAGTCATATAAATCAAACTTCCTACTATGCGTCTGTACATAGTAGGGTCTTCTAGAAGCTCACCTGCATCTGCGCTCAACTTCACATTCTGCTCCAAAGGAACTGAAATAGGCTTACAGCCTGTCATCCCATATTTGGACACCATGTCCAATCCATACTGCCTCTGCAAGAGCCGTATCCCACTTGGTGATCTAATCGCCTCAATGCCCAAGAAACAACGTAGCTCTCCCAAATCCTTCATCTCAAACTTCTACTTCAATAGCATTTTCACATGAAGGATATCTTCATCATTGTCACCTGTCATAATCAAATCATCAGCATAAATGACAAGTAGCATAATACCTTTCTCTGTTTTTCTCACATAAAGTGAGAAATCTGCCTTGGAAATCTGAAAGCCAATAGTGACAAGATGCTGTCCTATCTTGTCAGACCATGCTCTAGGTGCTTGCTTCAAGCCATACAAGGCTTTCTTCAACCTGCAAACAAACTCAGGATGAACATCATGCACATAACTTGGTGGCTGCTCCATATAGACCTCTTCTTGCAAATCACTATGCAAGAAGGCATTCTTTACATCCATCTGATGTAAAGACCATCCCTTTGATGCATCCATAGCAATGACTGCTCTTATGGTTGCTATCCTTACAACCGGACTGAATGTTTCTTCATAATCAATGCCATATGTTTGTGCATACCCCTTGACTACTAATCTTGCCTTGTATCTATTCACAGAACCATCTGCATTGTGTTTCACCTTATAAACCCACTTACAACCAATTGCATTTTTATCTTTAGGAAAAGGTACCAATTCCCATGTAGTATTTGCTTCCAAGGCATCCATTTCTTCATCCATGACTTTCTCCCATGGCTTGCTCAAAAGAAGTGGGTTATGGTTCCTGTATCACTTTGACCATATAGGCATAGTGAATGGTTGTAAATCCATCATATTTCAGCCTATCCATAGCATACCTAGCTCTAGTAGACCTGTGCAAAGTAGGTTCACTCCCAGGTGCTCTCAAAACATCCCTGGTCTTCCTTACTCTAGGTGTAACAATAGAAGGAATACCCAACTCATCATCAATGCTCTATTCTGAGCCACTAGATTCACTATCCACATAAGAGTGACCTGCATTCACATCAAACATGGGCTGATCTACCTTCTTTTTTTCTTTTCGTGATACCTGCATACCATATCTGCATTGCTTTGAGAAGATTCTCATGATCTCAATCTGCCTGTCCATGGCAAAGAATGTGAACCACTACTAGAGGATGCTCCAAGTCCACTAATATCTTGTGACTGCTGCTGTGAATTCTGTGCAACATTACCATTTTGTGCATCTACATTATCAATCACATTTACAGGTTTATATTAGCTACTCATCTCATAAAAGACAACATCTCTGCTCACTGTAAACTTATGAGTAGAAGGGTTATAGCATCTATACCCTTTTTACTGCAGAGAGTAACAATAAAGATGCACTTCTTAGCTTTTGGATCCAACTTGGATCTCAACTCATCTGGCACATGAACATAGGCAATGCAACCAAAAAATTTTAAATGAGAAATATCTGGTTTCCTACCAGTATACCTCTCCTCTAGAGTCATGCCATGCATTGTTGCAGTGGGAGTTCTATTCATTATGTAGACTGCTGTAGCAACTACCTCAACCTAGTAAAAATCTGGCAGGCCTTTTTCATTGAGCATGGCATGAGATACCTCTCCAATATGCTTGTTTTTTCTTTCTGCAATTCCATTTTGCTGTGGGATATGACTACATGAATATTGCTGCTCTATGCCATGCTCCTGCAGGAACCTTGCAAACTCATTTGAGAGGTACTCTCCCCCTCCATCTAACCTTAGGCATTTTATTTGCAGGCCTGTTTCTTTTTTAACCATAGCTTTAAGAGTTTTGAAATGCCCAAAAACTTCACTTTTCTTTTTCATAAAATACACCCAAACTTTTCTGCTATAGTCATCAATAAAAGTGACAAAATAATGGTAGCCTCCAATAGATGCAGCTTTAGTAGTCCACACATCAGAGTGGATTAATTCCAATGGCTTCTTACTCTCTTGAACATGTCTAGGAAATGGTTTTCTTGCCTGTTTTCCAAATTGACAGGCTTCACATATCTTATGCATTTCTGCAACCTTGAATTTAGGCAATTCTACAAAAATATTTTGGGCTTGCATTGATTTAAGTCGCTATACATTAACATGACCAATGCGTTTATGCCAGATATCAATATCTGCAACTACACGGTCCCATGTGCAAACATTGCTGCACTCAATTCAGGCATGTCTGCATCCAACGTAAACATTCTGCCCTTCTTCTTTCTTTTTGCTATTAAGTGACCTTTATTTTTCATATCCTCAACAAAGCATCCATGAGAATTAGATCTGACCTGCAAGCCCTACTCATCAACCATTTGACCAATAGAAACCAGGTTCTTGGTGATATTCGGGACATGAAATACATCCGACAGGTATTTCTTTTTCCCATCCTGCATAGACAAAGTAATTTTTCCAATCTGCACAATAGGATGTGCAGTATCATCACCAGTCTCCACAAATCTTGGTTTTTCCATTTTCCTTGCATTCTACATCCATTTTGTATGACCTGTCATGTGGTTTGATGCACCTAAGTCAACATACCACACATCGTTGCTTTCTTCTGCACTTGTCACAGAATTGGTCATGTGCTGCACCATAAACAAATGCTCATTTTTGTCATCACCCTGTCTACTAGAAGATGCATAATTCCCTTGTTGCAATTTTCCATTCATGATGTCATTTTGCTTTTTATAGTAGTCTTTAGCCATATGACCCATTTTACCACAGTAGTAGCATTCAACATTGCTGTTTGCATTTTGGCCTCTTTGCCATCCACTACGACCTCTTTGGCTCCCCTTGCCTCTAGAGTTACCACGTCCTCCTCCATAGGACTGGTTTTCTTGAGTTTGCTACATATTCTGATTTCTACCACGGCCTCCAAATCGGCCTCCTCTACCTCTGCCTCTACCTCTTCCAGCATTTGAGTAGAAGACAACTTTTTTTGAAGTTCCTCCTGAAGAAGATGCACCACCATTTCTTTGCTCCTCAGAAATTAGAAGAGCAATCAACTCCTCAAAATCAAGAAATCTTTCACGGACGGAAATGGATGTTTGGAACTATGCATAGTCCTTTCCTAGACCATTCAAGGTCACAGAAACTAAATGATCATCTTCCACTGGCGACCCAATGGAAGCAAGTGCATCTGCAATCTTCTTCACCTTCATGTGGTAGTCATTGATGCTCATAATTTCTCTTTGAACATTGTGCAACTCTTGCTTGAGCTGCATTTTCCTGGCTTGCGTATTTGTGCTATACATTTTTGACAAAGTATCCCATGCCTCCTTTGGCGTACTTGCATCCTGAATATGCACAATCATAGAGTTTGAAATACTGATAGACAGCTAGTACATAGCTTTTCTGGATCTCTCATGCCATCCTTTAAATGCCTACATTTGTTGTTGATTGGGAACATCAGGAAGAAGTGGTTCTTCTTCATTTCCTACAACAAATTCCCAATATCCTTTTCCCATAAGGAAATTTTTCATTTTAAACTTCAATGCTTGGAAGTTGTTCTTCTCAAGCTTTTCAGTGACAATCTGTGAAAGAGAATCAGACGCCATTACAGAACAGTGCAAAAAATTCTGTCACTGCAAAAAACACAGCTTCAGCCTCACAAGGGCAAATTTGCAAAACTGACAAAAGTGGTATTTGACCACAAGTCACTTTCTAGTGGCGATTTTGCATCAAGAGGCAATAAGGATGATTCTGTAACTCCCAATGTCTCTGCGCACATGCATACAATGCAATTTCTACAGTAACTTTTCACTGACCTATAGAATAGTGGTCGCACAACAAAAAACATGGCCTTTTTCTGAGTGCGTGTGGAAAACTTCCGCCTCCAAAACAGGCACCAAAATGGCCTCGAATAAAAAAAACAAGGCAACCAAGGGCTAAAGCCCTTACCCGTAGCATATACTGCCCCCTTGCTACACCACGAAGGGTCTCTCAATCTGAGACAATGCACTCTTGCACTTTCCGGTTGTGCTACCTGCGGAGACTTGCTCCCAAACTCAATAAATGAAAGCAACACTGGTCCTCTTTCCAGAATACCACGAACTTGGTTTACTTTCTTGAGCTCCTTACCACGAACCAGGCTCTGATACCATGACAAGATTGTGGGAGAGAAGGAAGGAGTCTGACTTGTAGCTTTCTCACTTACACAATGGTGGAATACACACAAAAGTGGAGGCTAAAAACAGTTTTCCTCTTCTTAGTTGTATAAGCCAAAAGAAATCTAGTACAAAGAAATAGAAGAACCCTATATATGGGTCTCAAACCAAACTCAACTAACTAAGGTGGCATACTAACTGAGCCACGAACTAGAGTAGATAAGGATAGGTGTCATCTAGCTATTATTCATGGGCGGTGTACCAACCGCATTTGCAGCTAACAAGTCGGTGACATAAATGCACAACGGTCACCCTGGCATATCATGAGTGGAGGTCGATATCTCAACATGTTTGAGTCGTCTAAGATGTTTCAGGGATGGGTGGTCTGAGAGGCTTGTTTGAGGTTGCTTCTTAGGTGGCTGAAATGCGATCTTGAAGTCTAGAGGCTCTATGAGTTGTCTGATGTGTCTGGATGCCTTTAGGGGTCTTTCCTTGCTTCAAGTTGAGCTCTACTTGGCCTGGGATTTGCTCGACTAATCACTTTCCAAGTTCTGGTCAGTGTGTCCGATTATTAGATGTATGATTTTCAAAATCAAATTGTACTCTGGGTCTATTCGAGTGAGAAAATTGTAAATCCAATTCTGAGTTTGGTGTTTGAGTTGATTGTCCGAGTTTGGCTGTCTAAGTTTGAGTCTGTCCATCTGGCCAATGCTACCCGATTGTATGATGAATTGTAGGTGTTCGAGTGACCAAATTGGACTATCCAAGTTTGAGTGGTATGATTCTGGGAATCAAACTCCGCAACATGCATCCGATTTTGATGCACGCAAACAAACAACGAGGTGAAATTTCAATTTGTTTTAAGTCCTAGGCACTTCTAGAATCAATAATCAAGTGCTAAGAAAGGTTTTTGTGTATCTAGAGTAGTCTAAAACCTCTGAATTGGTGCACTTAATCTTGTCTTTGCCTTGGAGCTCCAACTCTCTCTCTCTCTCTCTCTCTCTCTCTCTCTCTCTCTCTCTCTCTCTCTCTCTCTCTCTCTCTCTCTCTCTCTCACAAAGCCCTGAAATTGAAAATGAGCTCTCTTCACCCTTTCTCAGGGTTTTAGACCTCCTCTCCAACACTGCTTGGATCCCTTTTTCTCTTCTTTGCCAAATTTCAACCATGTTTTCCTTTGATTTAGGTCTGCTGTTGCACAAAACCCTATTGTGATTTTCTTTCTCTTCCCCTATTTATCCTACCTAAATGTCTACAAATCACAAGCAAATGCTAATGCTAATCCAACCAACATATCCAAACTTTAAAAATCCAAAATACTTACTTGAAACAAAGATCAAATGCCCTTCCTTCCTACCTATCCATCTCAAGCACTGGTTTGGGAAAAACTATCCAATGTTTAATTTGGAGTGCGCAAGCACTTAAGGCTCATCTTGTGACAATGGATCCGAAATGTGGGAGCTTTCGCTTGAGTGCCACCTAAGACCCACGGACTACTTGCTCAAGCATTTCAAGCCAAATGCCAATGGCTACCTCTCACATAGCTGTACATGCTCTCAAGCCTAGGAGTATAGTGAGCTTAACTCACTGCCTAATTGAGTACCCCTATCACTCAAGCACACCGATAGCTCCATGATCTAAGATGGGAGCTTAAGAAACCTCAATCCTCCACCTTCAAGATCCATACTCTATAGCTACGTGTGTGAGACAATAGAAGAGGAGAAGAGAGGAGAAGATGGAGAGCTTCTCCACCATAGTCCTTCACCCTCACACATTCACTCCCTCACACTCTCATACTCCCTCTCTCAAGCACAAGAACAAGAAAGCAAGAAGAAGAAGAAGAGAAGAAGAGAAGAGGAGAGCCATTTTTTCCACACACCAAGAATGAGCTTCTCTATTCACTTTTTGGCTTTTATACATGCCCTTATTCCTTTGGATACCCATCCCTTCTTTTTGCATGATCGGTGAGCTTGCCAAGGCCCTCCTTTCCTATTCCCTTCTATTTACATTATGCCTTCACCTATGCCCATCTACTCTTTACAACTTGCATAGGAGGGAGCTTGGCACTCTTTTACAAAAAATTGGGGGAACCTTTACATTTTAAGACGTGTCTTTGTCTTTGCCTTGGCTTTTCAGGTTGCCCTTTGCGCTTTTGGCCTTTTCTCCTCTTATCCTTTTTTCGGGCCACCTTTTTCACTTTGCCCCGCATTTTTAAGTTTTCTTAAATTTTCTTTTGCTTCATTTTTCTCTTTGTTGCACACACTAGAGTTAACAACTATGTGTCTACATTAGAAAAACTAATGAAAAAAGTGAATATATGTTTGTTAATGAACCACTTTATGAATACTATGACTATTGATGGTTCATCAAAGCATGATATATGGTATGAAGAGGCGCCTCTAACCATATGACTTCTCATGGAGACTTGTTTAGAGAGATGCGAAGTCAAGAGTCTCTTTGAGCTATGTGGAGACAAAGGATGATACATATCACCCCAATACTCATGTTGGAAATGTTCCTTTAAGTATGTAGAATGGCAAAACTAAGTACTTGGCTGATATTATACTTGTACCAAATGTTTTAAAAAAACTTGGTTTTTGTTAGTCAGATGGTAGAATAGGGATTACATGTTTGATTCACATCTAATGATTGTTATATAGACTATCTAAAAAAAGATTTCAAGTTGATTGCAAAAGGGAAACATGAGAGAAACATACTAGCAGATTTTTTCCTCTTGATGTAAGTCTATCTAAAATGAATGTCGCTATATTTGCACAAGATTCAAGTGTTGTGGCTAATATTGAAATTTGACATAAGAGAATCGATCATATAAAGGTGCATTGGTTGAAAGAGATATAGTCAAAATATATTGTAGATGGCTTGCCTAAGTTTAGAGTTGATGGGATGCACAAAGTATGTGAAGCATGTCAACTTAGAAAGCAAGCAAGGCACATGCTTTCACATGAAAATCATGTATGAAGCAGGAAGCCAATTGAATTGATATATTATAATGTGTGGGTCCTACAAAGACTACAACTTTGAGTGGTTGTTACATCTATTATGTTTCCTTCATTGATGATCATACTCACAAAGTACAAGTTTACTTTATGCACAAGAAAAGTGAGGACTACACTCATTTTAAAAGCTTTAAGGCTTTGGTTGAAAAAGAGTAAGGATTGTATATTAAATGCTTAAGATTAGATAGAGGGGGAGAACATCTCTTCAATGACTTTTTTGTTTTTTATAGAAAAATGGTATACAAAGATAGTATACATGTAGATATACTATGCAGTAAAATGGAGTTACTAAGTGGAAAAATAGGTATATTGTAGAGGTGGCTCATGCATAGATGTTAGAAAGAAACTTGCCTCATTAAAATTGGGTTGAAGTAGTAGCTACTACTGTATACATTATGAATAAGGGACCCACTATTGTTGTACATGGTATGATACTTGAAGAGAAGTTTACACATAGAAAGCCAAATCTATCCCATTTGGATGTATTGCTTATGTTCATCTAATGAGTTGCATAATAAATTAGATCTCAAAGTATAAAAATGTATATTAATTAGATATTCTCTTAAGCAGATGGGATATAGATGTTATAATCCTATTATATATAAGCTAAAAGCTAGCAACAAGGATATTATTTTCTATGAAATCAGTAGAGCTGGTAAAGTAATGTATAGAATGTAGTTGGGGTTGATGAGCATATGAGTGTGGGTGTGTAAAAAAAAAGTCAGCAATCATAGACATTGAGTAGACCATAATATTTCCGTAGTCATGATTTTGTTGATAGACCTTGGAGTGATAGATTGAGGTCACATGTTACACCACCAAGTACATCATAAATGTCAAGAAAAGGTAAATAGAAAGTTGGGGACTCACCCATTGTGATAGATGTATCATTAAGTTTCTCTCGTATTGATGATGATTCAAATGGCTTTAAGAAGACCTTGGATGAAGAGTTTGGGATTACATCTATTAAAATACATGGTGTACATAAGGCACAAGAGGATGGTAAAACACCTTTGGTAGTGATCCACGTCCACACAGGTTAAGTAAAGTGAGAAAGCCAATACATTGATTGACATATGATAGCTATGTAGCTCATCACTATGCATACATGGCTAAGGTTGTGCAGGAGAGATGGAACCCACTTGTTACATGAGATAGCTATGTAGCTCATCACTATGCATACATGGCTAAGGTTGTGCAAGAGAGATGGAACCCACTTGTTTTGAGGATGCAGTGGGTAACTAGTATTGGGATCATGCTATGGATGAAGAAATTGCTACACTTATGGATAATACCACATGGGAGTTAGTGCTCTTACCTGAAGGCAAGAAATATATTAGTTGTAAATGGATTTACAAGTTCAAGCATAAGTCAAATGGATCTATTGAGTGCTATAAAGTATGGCTAGTTGTCAAAGGATATGCACAAACTCATGGTATTGGTTATGAGGAGACCTTTGCTCTTGTGGCTAAAATTGCCACTATAAGGGCTATCATAGCAATAGTTGCATCATCAAAAGGTTCGATCATGCATCAAATGGATGTTAAGAATAACTTCTTGTAGGGGGATCTACAAGAGCCAATTTAGATCCAATAATCACCTAGTTATATGAATGAAAATCATCCAAATTATGTATGCAGGCTTTGTAAGGCCTTGTATGGGCTGAAGCAAGTATGTAGGGGATGACATGCTAGGATTGCAGAATACCTTATCAACATTGGATCTCATAGACCACATGTTGATCACTCACTCTATATATGGGAGAGTGACGTAGGTATTGTGGTCATAACTATACATTGATTTGATCATTGTGGGTGATATTGAGGTAGAGATTGATAATGTGAAGGGTCTTCTCAAGACTGAATTTGAGATGAACGATTTAGGAGAGTTGTGATCGAGGGGTAACTCATGAATATATGTATGCATAACCTCGGCTCAAAAAAAGATATTTTAAAAATACTATTTTTATATATATATTTATATAATAGAAGGGTGTCGTATAAATGGATTACTTACATATTGAATAATAAATGCTTGTCTTTTATTCAATAAAAATTCATAGATTAGTATATTTATAAATAGGCCAAGAACACACATTATATATATATATATATATACATATATGTACAGTGAACCCCTCGAGGAGTTGTGCTACTTTCTTAGCATATAGATAATCATGACTTCAGAGGGTATATAGTTTGTCACAAAGATAGTATGCATTGGTGGATATATTAAAAAATTATGGTATGGCTGATTACAAATCTATTTCTGTAACTTTAGATATTAATACTAAGCTTAAATCACATGAGCGTGATTTTATTGAGGATATAACTATGTATTAGAAGATTGGGATAGCCTTATCTATTTGATAATCACTAGGCTAGACCTAAACTACATAGTTATTTTGAAGAGTCACTTTATGTAGTTTTGATAAAAGCCACATTTGGATGTAGTGTGGTACACATTACGCTATGCCAAGTCCACATTGGACTATGCATTATTCTACAATACAAGTATACCATTGGAGTTGCATGGTTATAGAAATGCAGATTGGGCTAGTAGTATTTCAAACAAGAGATCTACTTGTGTGTTTTCCTTTGGAGTGTTGTTGTTACTTGGAGCAGCAAGAAATAGCCAACAATTGTCTTGTTTAGTACAGAGGTAGAGTATAGAGGTCAGCAATCACAATATGTGAGGTAGCTTGGATTACACAAGCTACTTGGTGATTTGAGGATGTATGTTGATAAGAAGACTATCATCTACTATGATAACCTTAGTAGCATTCAATTAGTCAGAAAGCCAATGTATCATGCACAGATCAAACAATAGAGATCCATTACCATTTCATTCAAGAGTGGGTTTTAGTAGATGATATTGACTTGGTTTATATCAACATAGAATATCAACTTACTCACATTTTCACCAAGGCCTTGGGAGCTGAGAAGCTTCAATGCTTTAGACTATGCTTAGAGTTCATGATTTCATGTTGGGAAGTGTTGAGATATTTAGCTTTACATGAGCTAGAATCCACTATGTGCCTTGGTGCTGTGGCACAATATTATTTACTAGTGTATTAGATGATTGACATGAGGATACGCCTATGATTCTACATCTCAACTACATCCACATACTCCATCCTTGGTTATAGCAAATTTATTGTGTCACCTCTTCTTTCTTAACAGATTTACACTGATTGACCATGTGAATATACATTGTGGGACTTTCATATTAGTCTGTTATCATGTTGTAGACCTAGTTCTTTTGTGTGGAAAAAGAAGAAAGAATAAGAAGTTTTTAGCCCTTTTCTCTCTATATGTTCAAGTCTCCATTGCTTTTGTATGTGTGTGTGTGCTCTTGGGTGCTTCATCTCTCCCCCCTATTGTCTATTTTCAAGCACATCTCTACTCAAACTTTGTACTAGATAAAGTAAATATAGGTTACCTTTTGCTACTCCACATAATTGCTATACTACCAAGGGAAAACATGAATTTGTTGTTATACTATACTTGGACAACATATCCAAGCCATATGGACTTTGGGATGGCCATATATATCCTTCATAGTTGATCACCTCAATACAAAGAAAGTACCTTAGCTCACCTAAATCCTTCATCTCAAACTTCTTCTTCAAAAGGTCCTTGACTTTAGCAATGCCACTGTAATAATCAATTCATCTCCACATAGATGACTATGATCACCAAACATGCATTTTTCTTTCTCACATAAAGTGAGTGATCAGCATTAGAAACATAAAGGTGAATGTTGACAAGATACTCTTTGATATTTCCAAACCATACTTTAGGAGCTTGCTTCACCGCATAAAGTGCCTTCTTTAACCTGCACATATATGTGGGATGCTCTAAATCCTTATAACTTATTGGTTGCTCCATATAAACCTCTTCTTGAAATTCATCATGCAAATTTATTCTTTGCATCCATTTATTGTAAACTCCAACCTTTGGTACTACCAAAGAAATCACACATCTAATAGTTGGCATCCTAGTAACTAGACTAAATGTCTCCTTATAATTTATACCATATTTTTGAGCATAGCCTTTCCTAACAAGCCTAGTCTTATATATGCTAATATAGACATTTACATTATGCTTAATTTTATGGATCCATCTATAGCCAATAGCTTTCTTGCCCTTAGGTAATGGTACTAGATCCCAAGTCTTATAGGCCTCTAATGCAGCCATCTTCTCATCCATTGCTACATCTGAGGATGACCAACAACATACTCAAAACAACTGGGCTAAATATCCTTAACAACCTTTGCTATATAAGCATAATGGTGGGCTAGATCTGCATTTCATTGGATCACTTAGTGGAGCCTCTATATCACAATGTGCTCTCTATATAGTTGATGTCTTTGACTGAAAGAATACGAAGCTCATCATCCAAACTTTTTGAACCATTGAAATCTCCATCAAATCCCAAATCATTAGCATTTAATACATTCTATTTCCCTTCATCTTTACGTGCAATACTTGTAGATACACCTAAAGTTATAGTGCTTCTCCCTTGTCTCCTAGACCAAGGGCTAACTATACATATAGTATTAGATGATGTTTTTAGCCCACTAAGGCTCCATGACTTTTTCTTTTCTATTTATACATAATTATCATGTGTTAGATATGCTCAATGCCTCACTGCCACCAATGATTCATGGTGCTCAAAGTTGTAAGGCCCCCATTATGAGGAGAAGCCATATGTGAGCCCGGATATTGGTTGAATCTTGACTTGTATGTCAGATAAGGTCTATGTGATCAGATGGCAAAAATGTGACTATTGTGAGTCTAATCTTTGGGTTAGATGGAGTAGTTAAGTTGGTAGCAACTTGAGGCACATTGCATTGAGTTGCAGAGTAAGAACTTATCAGGGGCCTTAGCCAATGGTAAAGGGAATATTCCCTGGATGCACATGGAAGGTCAACAGACACATGGGCACATGGAAGGTCAATAGACACATGTGCATATGGAAGGTCAATAGACTTATGTAAACATGGAAGGTCAATAGACATAGGTGCATATGGAAGGTCATCCATCATGACCCCCTTATAGGCTATAAAAGCTAAATCCCTTCACAGCTATCAATGATCTATCTTTCACCCAGTCAAAATTGTTCCAACTAGCCTTAATCTCTTCACCTATCTTCTATCTAGATCACCATCTAAGCTTCACAATGGAAGCACACAGGTGGACAGAGCCATCTTTCTATCAAATTTTTGGAGGTAAAGAATTTTTTCTATTCTCATCTTATGGGTTGTGTACTCTCTATCTCTTTCTTAGATTCTGTTCGCTACGCCGTGTAATTTTTACATAGTATCAAAGCCCAGGGGGCTCTAGGGATTGAAGAATGCTCAAGAGGCAAAGGCTTCAATAGCAAAGAGAAATGATAGCATCTTACAGAAGTGGTTATGGTGCATCAGGAAGTGGTGCATGAGGTGGTGCTATTGGACTGACTATTCAAACACTGAGGATTCGTCCACCAACCTTTAGTGAAGGCAAGTTAGATGGTACAAACTACACCTTGTGGAAGTTCAAAATTACAACTAACCTTGATTCTTATGAGCTTTTGGAGACTGTGCTGGGGACTGACACAGAAGCACGGACCCATCAAATTTTAGTGTATTGATTCCTTCGAATATAGATCTTCTATGAGTTTGGAAACAAAGGAATGTAGATGCATTATGTACCTTAGTCGCAAGCTATTCTAACAGTGTTCTGACTTTGATTTAGAGGCTTGGAATGTAATGAGGAGTTAGTATGCAATGCAAAACCAAACAACGATTCAAAACTTGGAGAATCAATTAGCAGTAGAGAAGTTTGCTAAAGGAGAGACGACTGAAGCATTCATCACTCAGATTAAGAATCTAGGTAACCAAATGGTTGGCACTCGGATACAAAAGACTAACGAGGAGCTAGGAGGTGTCTTCAAATTTCTCCACAAAAGTTTGATGGACTAGTAACTACCCTTAATACTTAAGTGAGACCTCAGCTTTGACTTTTGAGGAGTGCTCTACATTATGGATGGAGGAGAAGTTGAGGTTGAAAGCCTAAGAAGGAAGCAACAATGGAAATGCTCCATTCTCTACCAATGCAAAAGGAAAAGGTGGTTCCTCCCCCAAAAATGATGGTGACAAAAAGAAGAAGGGTGGTAAGAAGAAGTTTCAAGGAGAGTGCTTCTATTGCAAGAAGAAATGACGTGCAATCTTAGATTGTCATGTCAAGAAGGTAGATGAAAAGAAAGATACCCTTAAAAGTAAAGGGAAAGAGACAAACAATATGGCTGAAGAGAGTTATTCATGGCAACTATTGAGGAAGTGTGCCCCTCAACACAAGAAGAATCTACCACTGACTCATGGGTGTTGGATAGTGGGGCCTCCCAACAAGAAAGGCCTATACAGTTCTATGCAGCCTCTACAAGAATCCATGACTGTGAAAATTGGAAATGATGCAAAATGCCTTACTATAGGCACATGTACTATTTCTTTTGTTGCTGCAAATGGTGAAGTCAAAAAGCTTTCAAATGTGTTGTATGTTCCTGAAATTAGGAGAAATATGTTATCAATTTGCTGCCATAACTAATCTTGGTCATGAAGTGAGGCTCAAGAAGACAAGTGCAAAAATTCTTGACAATGCTGGTAAAGTTTTTGGAAAAGGAGAAAGAAGGAATAACCTGTAAGAGGAGTTAAGTTCTCTTACAGTCACCACTAGAGTGGGCACAAGTAAGCTTTGGCATAAAAGGTTTGGACACATCGGATTTGTGGTGTTGAAGGATATGCACAAGAAAGGTATGGTTTCTCACCTACCTACAGTGACAGGATTGAAGGAACAATATGAATCTTGTAGGATGGACAAGCAACAGAGAAAGGCATTTTCGTAGGAAAGCAAGAATTGAGAATAGGCTCCTCTAGAGTTAGTGCATATTGACTTGTGCAGTAAGATGCCTACACAGGTCTGGGAGGAACTTCTTATTTTATAATGATTGTTGATGACTACAGTAGGAAGATGTGGATGTACTTCCTTCGTGATAAGGCTAAAGATTTTGGTAAGTTTAAAGAATGGCTAAAACTTATTGAGAGTGTAATAGGGAAAAGTGTAAAGAAATTTAGAATAGATGGTGGTGGTGAGTTCAACTCAAAGGAGTTTGAAGACTTTTACAAGAGCAAAGGAATCAAGGATCAATTGACGACGTCTCACACACCTCAGCAGAATGGTGTTTTGGAACACAAGAATCACACCATTCTGGAGATGGCAAGACGCATGCTAAAGGGCAAGGGATTGCCTAACCATTTTTGGGCTGAAGCTATTAATACTGTAGTCACATTCTAAATTGGAGCTGCACAAAGGCTCTCAAGGAAAAAACACCTCATGAGGCTTACACTAGTAAGAAACCATTTGTCTCACATTTTACAATTTTTTTATATGAATGTTATGCACATATTCCAGATGAGAAGAGAAACAAGTTAAAAGCAAAAAGTAGAAAATGTATCTTCTTGGGTTATAGTGGTGAGCAGAAGGCTTACAAATTATATAAGCAAGAGGCAAAGAAGATCATCGCAAGCCGCCATGATGTGGTGGAGGAGAAGGAAAGTTGTTCCACTTTGTCATCAAGCAAAGAAGTAGTCCACTATGAACTTGTTCCGAGAGTTGTCCCTATCCTTAAGAAGGAGGAAGCATCATCTTCAAATGATGAGGAAAAAGTTCACCAACCTGACATCACCCCATTGGAAGAGCCATTTTTGCATTAGGTGAAGTAGCTCTATGACCACAATAATCCTATACCTACATCTGTTGAGGAGAAGGTAGACGCAAACCAAGGAGGTCTCAGAGAATAGAGGAGCAAATGAGGGCTTCTACTCACATAGTCAATATGGTCTTGATGGCTAAGATTATGAGAGAAGTAAAGGAGCCAAATGACTTAGAAGAAGTACTTGTAGATCCAGCATAGAAGGCAGCTATGCAAGCCGAGTATGACAACATAATGAAGAATGACACTTGGGTGCTAATGGATCCACCAACAAAGTAGAAGGTTATTGGCACCAAGTGGATCTAGAAGGTAAAGTACAAGGCTGATGGTACTTGTCACTAAATTGATTTATTATTACACATTCTCTATTTAATAAATTTATGTTAATAAATTAATGACTCACTTTTCTTTAAGTGTTGATGATGATCTAGCATGGCCATGAGACCATTTAGAGACTAGTATTCCTAGTGCATCACTTAATGGGGTGATCAAAGCATTGTGATGGGGATATCTGGTATAAGCAATACAAGTCATGTAGGGAGAAATAAGTGTCTACAAAGTGTAAAAGTGCACACAAGAACCTAGGAGTTACACATAAATGAAGATGGATTGAGTTCTAAGAAGAGGAAGTGCATTAGTATTGTGTATATGTATTTATGTGTGCATCCGGGGCCACCTCTGTACAGTTACTTATGTGTAATGATCATTGCGCTCATTTGGGGTCATCCTATTACTTACAAGTTAAGGTTTCAGGTCTTTTCTTTCATTAAGAAAGACGAGAGAGGTAATTCTCTCACTAAGAAAGACAAGAGACATGATCCTCTCGAAGTGAGGAGAGAAGTGATTTTCTCTTTCTAAGGACTAAAATGACACAGGCTTTTTTGTGGAATTCAATCTTAAGGTTGAGGCTCAAGGCAATCTAATGAACTCTCCTTATCAATGGCTTAAGGTGGTTACATGACCACAAGTTAAGAGTATAGTTTAAAAAGTTATTTTTCTTAAAATAGACATGTTGAATACATTTTTAAAATATCTCACGATAGAAAGATGATCTCTAAAAATGGCCCACTAGGGTTATCGAAAACAACGAGATCTACAACTTTTGTGTTGGGACGTTTTTTCATCCAAGCAACCCATAAAGAAATATCTCAAAATTAGTGATGCAGAGTAGGTCTTGGAACACCCACATCTTGCATGAAGATCAACCTTTCCAATCTTGGCACTGAAGTCTCTCTCCAAGAAGAGAAGCTTTTGAAAGACTATAAAAGAGAAGGCTCACCTTGGGTGTGGGAGAGGTGAAGGAAGCATCACTTTGTATGCATCCAAGAGAAGAAGAGAAGGTGCAAGTGTTGCGGAAGCTTTGCTGAAATCAAGTGCTGCGGAAGCTCTGCTGAAATCAAGTTCCAAGAGGAGAAGAGAAGGTGCAAGAGCTGCGGAAGCTCTATTGAAATCAAGTTCCAAGAGGAGAAGAGAAGGTGCAAGTGCTGTGGAAGCTCTACTGAAATCAAGCTCCAAGAGGAGAGCCCTACACATATTGTGTAGGAGAGAAGGAGACTTAAGAAGGATCAAAAGGTGCCAACTTCCAAGTTGCGCAAGTGTTAATCGCTTGTATACCGTGCAAGGAACCATAATCTTATTCCCAAGATCTACAAGTAACAACTGATTTATGTGTAACGGAGGAGCTTGCTCCTTGTCAATAATATAACTCCACAAGGGGGAGGAACTGGCCCTTCTTCTAGTCCCTAGTGTGTTGTCAATCTCTCTCTCTCTCTCTCTCTCTCTCTCTCTCTCTCTCTCTCTCTCTCTCTCTATCTTTCTTTTCTCTCATATGTTCTCTCTCTGTGTGCCAGCATAATATTTACCATATCTCTTTTAAGTATATTTGATGGAACCTAGAATGGGCCGGCACTGGCTCGTGCACTAGCTGGACCTCTATCTCACGCGCTCAACAACCCCACGGCCTCGCGACCAGGAGCGTTGATGACACATACATTGCCTTCCTAAATATCTTGGATTTCTATTACGTCGCTTGTAGTCCACTCTTCTCTCACCCACTACTCCTCAGAGGGATTCCCTTACATATTTCCTAATGGCACGAAGCACAGACATAGGGGGTCCTCCAACGGCTGAGTGCCGCCACCCCTCTACGACTCTCCTACACCTTGGGGATTGGCCCCTCGGTGCGTCGCTCAACATGTAAACATTTCGTACAAAATCCACTCAAGGTAACAATTGATCATATACAGGAATGTACCATTGTCCTTACTCCTCTTTCCCCTAGACCCCATGACTAGCCTATGGCTTAGGGTGTCCTGTCTCTCACTCAACGTGGGTCAAGGTCCTAATGAAAGCAATTGCTGTACATCCAGGATTTCTGATACCTTTAAATATTTCCATGATTTATGCATATTGTGGATGCTAAGTGCTCAAACAATTATAAAATCAATATTGTGCACATGTGGAAAACATCCTTTTCATGGTTTTCAGCTACCGTTCTTATGCGGCGTTGCATGAACCTAGCACCGAGGAAACCCTCGTGCTACTAGGCTCTCATTCTATAATTATTCACCGACCTATATGGCATGCAAACAAAAACCAGCAAGCTTTTCATCATTTTACTCTGCATTTAGACACATTTTAACCACTCTACCCTCCCATCGATCAAATGTTGCATTGTTGTATAGATTTATAAGGCATTTTGCCATCATTTTGTGTAAAAACCAGAAAAAGATACACTAGAACAAGAAGGTGGGGCTGAACTGAGGAAAGTACTCACGCTTCAGTCCCCACAAACATTCACAAACATTGTTCTTATTTTTCATTAATTTTCCGCACCCAAAATGCATTTTTTCCCTATTTTTAGTGTTTTTCCTCTATTTTTCTTGTATTTTCCCTTATTTTTTGCATTATTTTATTACTAAAAATTCAAAATAGGTTATGGGCTGTGGCCCTTAGTTCCTTCTTACAACAAAAATGAAAATTTAGTTGGTGTTCCTATTTATTCTTCCATTTTTATGCTCAAAAACATCATTTTCCCTTGATTTTCTATATTTTACGTGTTTTAGTGTATTATTTTGGGCCACAAGATGCATGTTTTTCTGATTTTCTGGTTATGATCAACAAATATTCATGGAAAATAGCAACATAAACAATTTTTAGGCCACATGTACAACATTTTATCAATCAAAAGCCATGAAATCTCAAATTTCCTTTGAAAAAATTGAATTACTGCTTATTTGCGTGTCTCGGGTTTCATGTCCATGGCTGCAAATCTGAAAATCAGTAGCACTTCATGCTCATGACGATCACACGTCACCATCTCCAGCCCGTGGAGCGATCCGATCGATGCCGAACAAGCCTCCACCATTCTTTCTTCTTCCTTTCTCTTCCCACATGAATCCCCCCTTAGAGGAGAGAGAGGGAGGAGAGAGAAAGACTGATTTTCTCTCTCTCTCTCTCCAGGCTGCCATTTCTCATGCGGAATGGAGTGATGCAGAGCGTGAGAACAATGTAGTTGCCTGCTGTGCTTGCCTCTATGGCTTCTTCTCCAAAAAATCTTTGCATTGAGGGAGGGGGGGGCGTTTTTTTCGCGATGGCCTGCTGCAGCTGCCGCCCCCCTCCTATTTCGTTTTTTTTTTAATGAGGGGGGTGCCCCTTCCTAAAGGCAACCCTTCACTTCTCCTTTTGGGCACCTCCCTAATTTTGACCGGCCTTTTGGCCCTTTTCCCAGCCTTTCTCGCATACGGTGTCCGAATCCAGTTCTAAAAATTTCTGTGAGCTCGTCTCGGCATCCCACACTGATTGATAGCTCCACTGACCACCACAGGTGCATGGAAAAATTACTAAAAATCCACAAGTGTTGCCCGAGCATCCTTAGAGCACTTTGACGCTTAAAATCGTCCTAGGTCGAGCCGCCGCCTTTGACATTGGATATTTTTCCCTTGATATTCATAAATTTTAGCTATTTTTAAGCAATTTTTGGCACCAAAATTCTGCTCTCATTGGCGACCACGGGATAGGGCGACTGAGCCCGTCGAACCCCACAATAGATTTGCACAAAACAACTAGAGAAGCATCAAGCTGATACAAAACAAATATGCGATAAAACTCAACACAACGCTCACCCTACCCCCTGACAGAACCAAGGCATGACATCCACAAGGAGTAGGCCTAGCATCATCTAATAGAAGATCCAAAGCGAGTGACTGACCACCTGCTCCAACACAGCCAAACTAAAAAAACCTATCAAAGAGGTTGCCCTAAGTGGTAGTCTGAACTATTTACCAACTAAAGACAACACTACTAGGAGCTCCTACAAGGCGAGGACTCCTATAGCCTGATCAAGGAGTATTTTCTGTCAGTACATTTCTTCTTTTAGGGTTTTTATTTTATTAACATACTTGGGCATGTAAAAAGGAGGGAGCTGAGCGTAGTGACCTAAGGAGAACAGGCATCGGCCTCAGGACCTGTCTTGGCACCCAAGAACCTACCAAGCCCTCGCAAGGCGACACTTAATCCTTTTCTAATGC
Organism: Lygodium microphyllum; assembly: GCF_053477565.2. Classification (NCBI taxonomy): domain Eukaryota; kingdom Viridiplantae; phylum Streptophyta; class Polypodiopsida; order Schizaeales; family Lygodiaceae; genus Lygodium; species Lygodium microphyllum. The sequence continues at coordinate 183,237,004 of NC_141135.1, forward strand.
TCACTTTTATTTTCGCTCCAACCTTCCTTGTTTTGATTTTTTTTTCCCAAGCAAGAAGCCACCCCTAGGAAGACAAGATATCGGCCCCGGGTCTGACTCATCCCCAGGAACCTACCAGGCCTTCGCAAGGCGATGATCAACTGCCTATACATTTTCATTCCTTTTCTTTTCTTTGATAGGGGTTAGAATCCCTTTTTACACACCTTCGTATTTATCTTCAACTTTTGGGATGTTTAGGGTTTCTTGGCATCATCATTATTATCTTCTAGCAGGCTTCTCTAACTGCCTCACTACTAACAAGAACTCCTAGAACGGCTGCCTAGCAGGCTAGCAGAACAGGGCCACTAGGACTTCCTTCTAAAATAGGTCTTTCGATGCGTGACAATGTCTTTACAGGAGGCAATGACTACTCCGACCTCCCTCAAACATACTTAGCCTAAACCTGGGACTTCATGCCTTGGTTGCTGATCCCCAACAAAAATATATCCCCTCGATAAGTAAAAATACACATATAACAGGAAAGAAAGGTACTCGTAAAGGAGAGGTATCACCTGGATTGGCCACAAGAAGCTTCCATCGCAGCAAAGGCTCCTCCAGGCTCCACCAAATTCCACGAATCACAAAACCTGTCCAGCACAACACTTAAAACAAAAACCCGATTAAACGCATCCGCACTAGACAGGGAAATGGCCCTCTTGGCCTAATGAAATCAAACAATACTACGCATAACATCCTCCTGGAAACAACTATGATTGACATCAAAGCATGACATTTCCAGGGGAATAGAGGCTCGTAGCCCTAAATTAGGTGAATTAAATTATGACCCATCGCTGCATGTCGTCTAATCGGTCTGTGGGTCCAAGATAATAAAGGCAGATGAGTCTCGCTTACCCTCTGCATCACCCCGATCAACCATCATCTGCCAAAGAGGGCATGTTCAGAAAGCATACCCCACAAACGACCAGGTCCTGTCTCATCGTCAATAGATATATCGGGACAAGGGCCACAATTAAAGAAGAGGTCTTCTTCATACGCAATATTAGCCAATGAATCGGCAAACTGATTCCAATCTCGTGGGATCAGCTGAAAAGACACTCTATCAAATTCGTCTAGCAGGGCTATGGCAGTATGATGGTACATGCAAAGGATGGGGTTTCGTACCATGTACGTCCCATTGAGTTGATTTAAAACCAACTAAGAGTCCCCTTTCACCAATAACTGGTGGATACCACCCTTCTTTGCAATATTCAAACCCATAATCAGGGCTTTGTATTCTGCCATATTATTGGTAAAATTCACCCCGAGATAAGCAGCTAACTTCATGACAATGCGTCGTCGGGGGTCTCAGATGACAACTCCTACACTTCCTTTTTTGCATGCACCCCTGGACGCCCCATCAAAGTACAAGGTGTACGTCCATAAAGGGTTTACATATCCCGCCATCCTGAACTCTACTCTTAATTATGGTAATCAAAATTCAGCATATTCAACGGGTGGACTGTAGGCTCCATCCCTCCATCCTCATTGAATTCAACAGAGATGCTCGTCAAAATTTGTAGGCAGTGATGCAAAAGACCTTGATCTCCAAAATAAATGTCCCGCCTTCTTGCTTAGTCACTTTATATCCTTTGCTCCACCAAATGAGCTTTCGCTAATGATACCTCTGTTCTAAATATGGGTGTTCTAAATAAGGGATCAGACGACCCATCAACCTCTATCGCGATTTCCTTGCAGATATTTGATCGATCTCGCCTAGACCTACAAGGCAGTCATAGTATTAGTACAATCAGAAATAATAAGGTTTAATCTTATTAAGATTAACCTTATTTTTAAATTCTATCCCCTCAAGGTCAGCTAACAAGACTGTGGATTTATTCTTTCCTATTCTGACGATCTTATAGGGCCCGTCCCATTTGGGCTCTAGCTTGCCTGGAAATAATTCACGTCATGCATCATAATACAGAACAAGCTGTCCTTTCTTGAAGTAGCTACTTCATTCGGCGCTTCGCCACTTCTTGGTGCAATAAGCTCTGCAACTTAAGCTCATCTAAATGTGCCAGTGGCGTCAAGCGCTCAAAAAGTGCGTCTTCATCACTCAAAGAATGATTGATGGCAAACCGAATAGTTGGCAGCTCAATCTCTAAAGGCAAGACACACTCCTCCCCATATACTAACTTGAACGGGGTATGGCCAGTGGCTCGTTTGAAGGTCGTATTATAGGCCCACACTGCCACGTATAACTTTTTATCCCAATCCCGTTTCTTTTCCGACACAATTTTGGACAGGATGCACACAAGCTGCTTGTTGGTGCTTTCAACTTGCCCATTGGCTTGCGGGTTATATGGGGTTGTCTTGTTATGCTTGATTTGCCAAGTCTCTGTCAAACCTTTGATCACCTTATTCAGGAAATGGGTTCCGCGGTCCGACACTAATTCTTTCGGCGGACCAAAATGGCATATTATCTGCTCTAAAAGGAAACTAGCAGTTTCTTTAGCATCATCTTTCCTTGTTGCACGTGCTTCTGACCACTTTGTGAAGTAGTCAGTTGCTACAATGATATACCTCTTTTGCGCAGTTGACGACGGAGTAATAGGACCCACAAAGTCTATTCCCCACTTCTCAAATGGAAGTATCGCCATAATAGGGGTGAGTGGTCTTTTCCTATTCTCTCGACTATCATGTCGTTGACAAATGTCCCATCTCTTAACATACGCAAACGCATCCTGGAAGATGGCAGGCCACCAATAACCTACTCTTAAAGCCTTTTGTGCTGTAAGCCGTCCAGCAAAATGGCCGCCGCAAGCACAATCATGGCACTCTTCCAAAATGAATGGCACCTCCTCAGGCATCACACATCGGCGATAGATGTCATCAACCCCTTGCCGATATAATGTACCTGTGATCAAGGCAAACTTTAACGCTTGCTGCCTAATTTTCCTTCTCTCAGCTTTAGATAATTCGGATCCCGCCTCTCCCATCGATAAATAATGCGTTATTGCAGCGTACCAGGAGGGAATAGATGTCGTATCTATTTTAAATAACAACTCCATGTCACTACCTTTAGCCACAGATTCTTTCGGCTCCCCAAAGTCCACAAGACATTCCACGATGCCTTGCAACCTTGGTGGCTTACTACGGATTTCATAATCAAACTCCTGCAGAGTGATTAACCACTTTGCTAGACAATCAGGCGGCTGTAGCTTATTCATCAATAATCGAAATCCTTCCGCCTTTGTATAAAGCATGACTTTCTCATAGAGAATATAATGCCTGAATTTCTTGGTCCCAAAGACCATCGCTAGACACAACTTCTCCATATAGGTATAATTGATATCTGAAATGCCCAATTTTTGACTAGCAAAGGCTATCGGATGATACCACTTCTCTTCCCAAATTTGGGCTAAAGAGTAGCTGATACTATACATGGTGGCTGCTGAGAATATATAGAACACCTCACCTCTTTTAGGTGCTTTTAAAACGGGAGCTCTTGCTAGCTCCTGTTTCACATCCTCAAATGCTACCTTATAAGGGTCACCCCATACAAACAAACAGCTAAAGGACAATAAATTTGTAAGCGGCAACGTTCTTTCTGCCAAGGCGTTTATGAATCTACGATAATAACCAACCGAAGACAGAAAGCTATGAACTTATTTCGGAGTGCGCGGTGGACCCATGGCAACTATAACTTTGACCTTCTCGGGGTTTGTCGCAATTCCTACCGAACTAACCACATGACCCAGCAATAGCCTATAAGGTACTCCAAAAACACACTTCCGTGGGTTTAGGGCGATGCAAAATTGTCTACAGTGCTCAAAGCATTTTCTTAAAATGATCAACTGCCTTCCTCTCACGGTGGCGGCCCCTAAGTCATCAATAAACACCTTCAACTCTTCACGGTATATGTCACCGAATGTCTTATCTGTTGTTCATTGCCATGAACCAAGCACATTGCATAAACCAAAGGCCATCACATGGTACGCAAAAGTACCAAATACAGTAATAAAAGTTGTTTTCAACTTGTCCTCTTCTGCAATTGCCATATGGTTATATCCTGCAAAGCAATCCATAAACGAATATATCTCCCTACCCGCTAATTGATCCAAAATCTGGTCAATAAATGGCAATGGGTAGTAGTCCTTAACTGTCTGCTTATTCAGCTCCCTGAAGTCTACACATAATCGAATTTGATTATTTTTCTTTTTTCTGATTACAACTGGCGAACACCATTTCGTGTTGCACAGGAAAAATCAAACTTGCTTTCCGAAGCTTCTGTAACTCTTCAAATAGCCCGTCCCTCAGTTCGAAAGGCATACGCCTTACTTCCTATCGTATAGGACGACTGCCCTCTTTCAACGGAATTATATGAATAGCAAGACTAGGAGGAATGCCTCTCAACTCCCAAGCAAAGATATCACGGAATTCCTGAATCAAGGCCACATAGTCCTCCCTTTCTGCTGTGCTGAGCATAGAATCTAATTTGATTGGCCGCGAATCATCAGGCATACCAAGGTCTAGCTCGATAACATCTGCATCTCTTATACGATCTTGACCCTCTATCGGCTCGTTCAAAGTGATCTGATAGATGTCTTCCATGGTGGATCCCTCTTTGGACTCATCACTCGATGATGTCTCACTGGCAGATAAATCTTCTAATGTCTCCAATTCAGTAGAAGATAGAGGAGCTCTCTCACTTTGCGGGGACTCAGGATAAGCATCAACCACCACACGCTGGGCACCTCTGCCAAATATTAGTCGACCGGCGGGTATATCTACTTGGCAGTCTGCTTGCAAGATCCAAGGTCGTCCGAGTAATAGTTGGTAACTTGGACGGCCTACAAAACGAATCACCCTAAAGTCCAACAAGCATTCTACATTTGCAACAGTGACATGGACCTTAGTAATGCAGCCTTCTGGCTGCCTCAAACTATCATCTGCCATTCTGAGAATTGTGGAGGTATCTTTCTGGATTGCAAGACCCAACCTCTCCATCAGTTCAGAACTCATAATGTTAACAGATGATCCCGTGTCAACAATGGCATAATCTACTAATATCCCATCGACATAGACTGCAACCCTTGGGCAATGCTTCTCAGCATGCTCAAACCAGTCATCACCAACTCGCGCAATACCCAAAGGTTCTACGATATACCCGGTACGTAGGATCTTTCTAAATTCCTTGCGTACTCCTGGGGAAAGCTTAATAAGCTATAAAAGATTCACATCCGGCTTAACTTCACAAAGAGAGCTTGCCAAATCGAATTCATGATAGTTCGATAGAGTTCACTTTTCATGCCAAACCATCCGCTCTTTAGGTCGCTGAACCGGCTTTATTGCCTCTTTTTTAACTTTCATCTTCTTCTTTGGTGATTCCTTATCGTCTTTACTTTCCACGGGCTTCAAAGGTCCCCCTTCCATGGCAGGATCCAAAACTTGCATTCCTTTGTCGCCTTGTTTAGGGTTTCCATCGACAGACAGGCTTATCCTTGTCGGCTTCTCTACCCTTTTGACCTCTTGTAAGAACAGCTTGCAAATTAGAGGTTTTAGCATCATTAACGCGTACAGCCTCAATCAAACTAACCCCACTACCATTGGGTAGCTCCTCCACTATAGTCTTTGGTCGTTGAAGTATTTGTTCAGGCCCGTCTTCTCGCTCAGAATCATTTCCTTGCACACGATGATTAACAGGCCCTGGTTGCCTACTACCTCGCTGGAGAGAACTGATCTTACTCCAACAAGTAGCTGCTAAATGGCCGGATTTTCCACAGATGTCGCACTTAACATTTGGGAAATTTCTTGGATAGTGTTGCCCACCACACCATTTGCAGCTAAACCTCGAATGTGCACCCTCATCTGGGTATCTACTTCCTATCAAATTTTGTTGTTTTTTAAGGAAGTTGACATCAACGGCTATTTGCCGATACTGCTCCGTAATCATGTCGGTATAATGCTTCATCATGTCCTTAACCTCGCCAAGAACATTGGAAGAGCTCGACTCATAGCCTTGGTCATTACCATGTCGTTCCATCGGCCTAACAATTTGATTAGGCACTTGTTGAGCCATAGGCATGGTATTAGAATTGACCGCCTGGCCTCCACTATTTGGAGCCATTTGACTGCCCGTAGGCATCGACATGCTAGGGGAAGATGGTAATAAAGGGACATTCTGCATCATGTTCCCTCTCCCATTAGGGTTAGCCATCGCTATTCCTTGGCCACTACTGCCATTGGCCATTGCCATATTGTTTCCCAATACTAAACCCATATTCGAATTGCCTCGAGAAGCGTAGGCTGCTTGTAGTCGGGATTCCACCTCTTGTGCTCATGTAATGGCAGTATCTATATCCCCCAAGGGGACACTACTCAACTGCAATTGGATGTTAAAGTCCAAACCATGTAGGAAATATTGCAATTGGGCAGCTGCGGGGATAGGAATAGAGGTGTCCAACTTATGGAAAACCTCTTTTATTTTCTTCGCATAAGCACGAATATCCTTGTATGGTTCTTGGCGGGTCACGTTGAGTACACGCAACCAATATTGCCCACCCCTTTCAGGGGCAAACTCCCTTCGAAAAGCTCCATAAAATGAATCAATATTCAATATGGTTCCGGCTTCTAAACCATGATACCATATAGCTGCTCTTCCTTTGAGAGTCATGTCGAAGAACATCATTAAATGTCCTTCTTCTTGGATGCGATAGTTAAACATCAGCTTTTGAAACTCCCTAATGTGGAGTTCCGCATCTTCCTCAACTAACCCATTAAAAATGGGTAGCGGGTAACCTAGAGCCAGAAAATCCGTCATTCCTACTAGAACTGCAATAGGCTGCGCCATGAAGAGGATTGGATTTACACTAGGAATAGGGGACGGTGGGGTTGCACCTCCCGCACTTGATGTAGACTGGCTTATGGAAGGAAGGGGAGCACTAGAGCTTCCACCTTCTCCTAACTTACTGCTTGTGGCACCAAGACCACTAGATCCACTCCCTCGTAAGGGTTCAGCACCGCTACGTTTAGGAGAATATCTCCTAAAAATTTCAGCACATCGCCTAGCTCTTTCATCTCTCTCTTGCTTTTGGATTTCTGCTAGACGATGCTTATCGATAAATAACGGATCAATCACAGTATCCTTTGGCATAAACTGCTAGTTGGTCCCTAGACAACCGGGATTCGAGGACCGCCAATTTTAAGCGGCTCCCGGCAAACGCACCACTGATGGAACCTAGAACGGGCCGGCACTGGCTCGTGCACTAGCCGGATCTCTATCTCACGCGCTCAACAACCCCACAGCCTCGCGGCTAGGAGCATTGATGACACATACATTGCCTTTCTAAATATCTTGCGTTTGTATTACATTGCTTGTAGTCCACTCTTCTCTCAACCACTACTCCTCAGAGGGAGTCCCTTACATATTGCCTAATGGCACGAAGCACAGACATAGGGGGTCCTCCAATGGCTGAGTGCTGCCACCCCTCTACGACTCTCCTACACCTTGGGGATTGGCCCCTCGGTGCGTCGCTCAACATGTAAACATTTCGTACAAAATCCACTCAAGGTACCAATTGATTGTATATAGGAATGTACCATTGTCCTTACTTCTCTTTCCCCTAGACCCCATGACTAGCCAATGGCTTAGGGTGTCCTGTCTCTCACTCAACGTGGGTCAAGGTCCTAATGAAAGCAATTGCTGTGTATCCAGGATTTTTGATACCTTTAAATATTTCCATGATTTATGCATATTGTGGATGCTAAGTGCTCAAACAATTATAAAATCAATATTGTGCACGTGTGAAAAACATCATTTTCATGGTTTTCAGCTACCGTTCTTATGCGGCGTTGCATGAACCTAGCACCAAGGAAACCCTCGTGCTACTAGGCTCTCATTCTATAATTATTCACCGACCTATATGGCATGCAAAAAAAAAAAACCAGCAAGCTTTTCATCATTTTACTCCGCATTTAGACACATTTTAACCACTCTACCCTCCCATCGATCAAATGTTGCATTGTTGTATAGATTTATAAGGCATTTTGTCATCATTTTATGTGTAAAAACAGGAAAAAGGCACACTAGAACAAGAAGGTGGTGCGGAACTGAGGCAAATCCTCATGCTTCAATCCCCACAAACATTCACGAACATTGTTCCTATTTTTCATTAATTTTCCGCACCCGAAATGCATTTTTCCCCTATTTTTAGTGTTTTTCCTCTATTTTTCTTGTATTTTTCCTTATTTTTTACATTATTTTATTACTGAAAATTCAAAATAGGTTATGGGATGTGGCCCTTAGTTCCTTCTTGCAACAAAAATGAAAATTTAGTTGGTGTTCCTATTTATTCTTCCATTTTTATGCTCAAAGACATCATTTTCCCTTGATTTTCTATATTTTACGTGTTTTAGTGTATTAGTTTGGGCCACAAGATGCATGTTTTTCTGATTTTCTAGTTATGATCAACAAATACTCATGGAAAATAGCAACATAAACAAATTTTAGGCCACATGAACAACATTTTATCAATTAAAAGCCATGAAATCTCAAATTTCCTTTGAAAAAATTGAATTACCGCTTATTTGCGTGTCTCGGGTTTCATGTCCATGGCTGCAAATCTGAAAATCAGTAGCACTTCATGCTCATGACGATCACACATCACCATCTCCAGCCCGTGGAGTGATCCGATCGATGCCGAACAAGCCTCCACCATTCTTTCTTCTTCCTTTCTCTTCCCACATGAATCCCCCCTTAGAGGAGAGAGAGGGAGGAGAGAGAAAGACTGGTTTTCTCTTTCTCTGTACAAGCTGCCATTTCTCGTGCGGAACGGAGCGATGCAGAGCGTGAGAACAATGTAGTTGCTTGCTGTGCTTGCCTCTATGGCTTTTTCTCCAAAAAATCTTTGCATTGAGGGGGGGGGGGGGGCGTTTTTTTTGCGACGGCCTGCTGCAGCCGCCACCCCCCTCCTATTTCGTTTTTTTTTAATGAGGGGGGGTGCCCCTTCCTAAAGGCACCCCTTCACTTCTCCTTTTGGGCACCTCCCTAATTTTGAGCGGCCTTTTGGCCCTTTTCCCGGCCTCTCTCGCATACGGTGCCCGAATCCAGTTCTGAAAATTTTTGTGAGCTCATCTCGGCATCTCGCACTGACTGACAGCTCCACTGACTGGCACAGGCACATGGAAAAATTACTAAAAATCCGCAAGTGTTGCCCGGGCGTCCTTAGAGCACTTTAACGCTTAAAATTGTCCTAGGTCGAGCCGCCGCCTTTGACATTGGATATTTTTCCCTTGATATTCATAATTTTTAGCTATTTTTAAGCAATTTCTGGCACCAAAATTCCGCTCTCAATATTAGAAAGTCGAGCGTGTATCTTGGATCTTATAACAGTGGTATCAGAGCAGGTCTCTTTTCTTTTCTCAACGTAAAGGCGATCCTTGTAAGAAGAAGGTAAAGATGAAAATTGACGAAGTGCCTATAAGTGAACAATTAGAGGCTCAATTGAAAGAGTATCGTAGCTTGTTGGATATTTTCGAAGTACAACAATTGATTGACAGCTTAAGGGCAAGGGGAAAAGTTACTAAATGACGGACCGAATCCTCCAAAAGATGGTGATATTGGAGGAAACACCATCACACTAATTGATGGTGAAGGTTCAAAGCATCCAATAATTGAGAAGCTTTAAGGAAGAAGGACTTTTGGTTCAAGAAGAGTAAAAAGACCTTACCTCGAGTGAGGCGGATAAGGAGGGAGTCATCTCCCTCAGCAACCAACTACTCCCTTGATTACTTAAGTTCCTCCACCTCCTCATTAACTTCTAGTTTCTACTCTCTTAGTTCTAAGTCGTGCAATCTGCAAATAGATAAAGAGGGACCATAAGAGGAGCAAGCTTAAGAAGACCAAGACTTTCAATTCTGGGGATAAGGACATAAAGTTTGACTCTTACTGTGGTAAGAGAGCTCCTCTTAAGGCATTAGCCTTTATCACACAGTTTGAAATTGCTTTTTTTTAATGGTAATTTCTCAAAAAAGTCCAAGCTCAAGCATGTAGGCATGCACTTGAAAGACACCGCTAGCAATTGGTGGTCGATTCTCATTTTAGAGGAAAGGAAACCTACGATGTGGGAAACATTCAAGAAGAAGTTTTATGCTTAGTTCTTGCCTCCTGATTTTGAGAATGATGTCAAGAAGGAGTGGGATTGGCTAGGCCAAAAAGAGCATGAGAAGATCACTAGAGTTATGTGGAAAAGTTTTGGTCTATTCTTCTCAAGGTTACTCCTTTCATGGAGATTGGCAATGAAGAGAAGAAAAGGAAGTTTGAATTGGCCTACTCTCTCATTTACATAAAACCATAAATGTGTATCCACATGAAACCTTATCTCACATAATGGAGTCTGCCATCATAGCTGAAAGTTTGCATACATCTAGTACAACTTGAAAGTTGGAGATGAGTTCTTATAGAGCTAGACAAGAGCAGCTCTAGAAGACCTACCTCTATCCATGACCAATATTCAAAGTGCAAGTATCTCTCACCCTCTAAGATACAAAAGTACAAAGAGGAAGGAAGGTGCTTTCTTCATGGTGAGTTAGGGCATATGAAGCTTGATTGTCCTCACAAAAGGAAGGAAGAAAATGTGGTTAAATATCCTCCTCTGCCATCCTCAAATTATATTACGGATGTGCAAGCTAACACTCATTCAAATGAGAAGAAAATACAACTCTTAAAGGGTTGGGGGACACTCAATAATCAACACGTTTCGATACTCTTTGATCCAGGGTCCACATATAATTTTATGTCAGTAGATACTGTTGAAAGGCTACAAATTCCATTGGATCGATTGGGAACGCCAATTAGATTAGGTTTGGCATTTGAAGGACTTACAACCAATTCTACTCCTATCCAAGGGAAGTTGAGTCTTAGAACTGGGGATTACCGCAACCAAGAATATTTTCTACTTGCACCCATTGGTAACTGTGATGTTATCCTAGGTATGCCTTGGCATTAGAAGCTTAGACCTATTCTCAATTTTGTTAAGAAGACCCTTGCATTTCAATTCAAGGGTCAGAACATAGTATGCATTGCTGATGCTCGAGATTGGCCTGTGCCAATGGTTAGTCATGTTAGCATTTCTAAAGAAATGAAGATAGCTATTTTTGTGTACATGATTTTTGTGAGAGAGTCAAAAGAAGCTAATGATTCAAGGGCACTTGAAGCCTCTATTGAACACACAATAAAAACTAATGCTTCTAAGCCTCAGAATTTAAAAGAACCCCTCTCTTTAATTGATCAAGCTAGATGTGATTTTGTTAAACAATATGAATATTGTTTTAGTGATTCACTCCTAGGAGCGTTACCTCCGAAGCACCCGGAAGATCACACAATTGATCTTATCCCAAGTAGTTCACCACCTAACCAACCACCTTACTGAGTAAGTGCAAGTCAGTAAGAGAATTTCATAAAACAAGTAAACGAACTATTAGAAAAAGGGTTAGTTCAACCTAGCTCTTCTCCATATTGCTCTCCAGTCTTACTTGTTCAAAAGAAAGACAATTCTTTCCGTATGTGCATAGACTGGAGTGCTGCAGTCACTTGGAGCAGCAAGAAACAGCCTACAGTTGCCTTGTCCAGCACAGAGGCTGAGTACAGGGGTGTAGCAATGACTGCATGTGAGGTAGCTTGGTTGCATAAGCTACTTTATGATATGCATCAGCCCCTATAGATGGGCTAGTTGTCATTTATTATGACAACATGAGTAGTATACACTTGGCGAATAACCCAGTCTATCATGCTAGAACAAAGCACATTGAGGTGCATTATCACTATGTGCGGGAGAGGGTTTTACTAGGTCTTATTGATCTAGTTTATGTCAGCACAGCGGATCAGGTAGCTGACATATTTACGAAGGCATTGGGTGTAGAGAAGCTGCACAAGTTCAGAGACCTGCTTGGTGTGCAGGAATTGGGATTGAGCTTGAGGGGGAGTGTTGAGATATGGAGCTCCACTCGTGATATGCCAAGGTGACCGTTGTGCATTTATGTCACCGACTTGTCAGTTGCAGTTGCGGTTGGTACACCGCCCATGAATAATAGTTACATGATAGCTATCCTTATCTACTTTAGTTCGTGGCTCAGTTAGTATGCCACCTTAGTTAGTTGAGTTTAGTTTGAGACCCATATATAGGGTTCTTCTATTTCCTTGTACGAGAGTTCTTTTGGCTTCCACAACTAAGAAGAGGAAAACTATTTTCAGCCGCCACCCTTGTGTGTATTCCCCCATTGCGCAAGCAAGAAAGCTACAAGTGAGACTCCTTCCTTCTCTCCCACAATCTTGACACAATTTTCCTTTGAAATTGGAAACGGTGTTGGTTGATGTGCTTTCTCTTTGATACGGCCCAAACTTAACTTGCAAGGCAAAGTTGTGCGCTTCCTAAGGGATGTGTTTGCCTCTCTATGGTGCATGCAGTGCACATGGCAGTGGAAATGGGAGTTGGGTCAGAACCTTGGGTAAGTCATCGATGTTGTGCCACACTAGAGGACCCAGTTCGTGCATCATCATGGGTGCGGTGCAAAGCTTAGGATGAGAGGTATGTTAGTCCTGCCCTTGATGTGCCCTAAGCATGAGGTGGGAAAGGGGCTCGAGGGGAACCCTAGGTGTAGTGAATATGGCACTCAAGATGTTTCATGGGGTGCTCAACCCTCAGCTTTTCTCTTTCTTGCACCTGTTTGTCCTCTCTTGCCATGTTTTTTTTTTGGATGACGTATTGATCATGACTGCGATTGGAATACAAAAAGAGTTCTTATGTTGTACTCCTACCATCCTCAGAGGGTCCACGAGGTGGCCTCAGGCACTTGGTAAAAAATGCAAAGCTTTGCAAATATTCTTTGATGATAGCTCATACCTTTCAGAGGTGTTGACGACAAAAAGGGATGGTTACACCTCATGAAGTGGGTATCACTCATGTCCTCTAGGATTTGCATGTAGGAGGGGAGTAAGGTCACCCTCATCATGAGCCTAGCCATGGCGCAACTATCGATGCCTAAATTGATATAAAGAAAAGAGTGGGGGAAGGTGGGTTTCCTCAGATGTAGGTTTTTGCTTCAGCACGAACTTAATGAGCCTAAGGTAATTACAGGTTGTTATAATTGCTGGGTCTCGACATGAGGAGAAATCCTTGAGGAAGCAGTTGATGGATGGAAGGATATCCTCCAATCTAAAAGCCAAGCATCCCTTGAGAGCCTGTTCATTGAGGTTGTAGATTATTGGAAATTCAAGGGCCCCATGTAGGTTCCTATCATGGTCAGCTCTATGTCTACGGGGATAGGGCATGTAGATGTGGTCATTCCGCTCTTTAGGCAACGAGTTGCAAAAAGTAGTCTAGCATCAGAGTTGTTATCCCAAATCCTCCTCCTCCACTTCAGCACTCCGCCTTGTAGCCTTGGACGGTCTTGCAAACCCGGTTCACTTTGTCCTGCCAATAATCTGGTAGTTCATGCCTCCATCTGGTAATCGCAATGTTTCTCTCCTCTATCCATTTGTTGGTGAGGTCATTGGCCATTCTGTTGACCCTTTCCATCATCTCCAGGGGTAGGACATGATCCAAAGCTTGTGGATAGGAAAATGACAGCTCAAAGGGTTGTGTCTGGAACTCTCACTATCGCCATATAGCCAACTGAGAGCAATTGACGAGATGGGGATCCTCATGCATTGGCATAGGCTCTTCAAGGAGTTGCTATGGCTATACTCTTGCTCTCCTCTAGGCTTGCTCCACAAGTTTTGACTTCTTCTTTGGGCTGCTATTACAGGTTGAGGACTTTGTGTCCCTTCTGGCTCTTCTAGTGGCAATTCAAGCAGGGGCAGACTGGGCTCTCTATGCTGTTCCTCCTCATATTCCTACTCAAAGTTCAGCTCTCTACCATGACTTGCTCTGCCACTGGTTGGTCTTTAGGAGGTGGCTGTTGCACTTGTTTTTTAAACCCTAATTCCCTGAGCTTGTCAACAGAAAGGTCAGCTTGCCGCAGGTAACTGTGTTGTTGTGCCGCAATAATACATGTGCCAGTTGGAAGAGTGTGTTCTTGAAGGTTGTACCTTAAGGCATGAGATATCAATTCCAACTTTCTTTTCATCCTTTCCATTGAGTCCTCGCCTTCAACTTGGGTGACATTCAGCATACTTTGGCAGCCCTCGGTCTTGATTCTATGAACATCCTTTCGCATTCACTCGTTGTTGCCAGGCGTTCTATTAGTCCACGCACTCATTCGAAGTTGTGCTGCTCCCATTGTTGTGCCCTTTTTTCCATCTTTTTCCTCCCCTCCATTTCTCCAGACAACATCATTACCATCTGCTGCTCATTTACTAAGTCTAGTATCTGCATCTTCTCCTTATTGTGGCGGTTCAGCTGCTCTTCACTATTTTCCTTCCTTGTTTCGCAATGGTAAATTGTAGTTCTGCCTCTGCGAACCTCTCCGACAGCTCTTCCCGAAGATCCGCTCGCAACTTTCTAACTCTGCAAAGTGCAGTCTTCTTTCTATTATCGCCATAGCCATGAGGGCTTCCACATCGCTTTTTGTGTTTTCCAAGTCATCTTTCAGCTCCTGTGTGCTTCTTCCTGTGGCATGCTACCTTTGTTGCTCCAGGGCTTGGATTTCTCTTTCTAGCCTTCCTTGCTCCTCTATTTCATACCATAGTTGAAACACTAGGTTGTCCTCTTGCTCTTGTCGTTGCTCTCGACTCTTGGCCTTCTTCCTGCTAGTGTGCCTCCAAGCAAGCGGTCCTTTCCATCAGCTCATTATACTGTTGAATTAACATTTTTTGACTGTTTAGAAGGGCTAGTGCATCTTGTTCTTCCTGCTCCAGCCTTCGACTTAGATGATCCTGACTCTCTTGAGCTTTCTTGGTCTTGGCATCCAACTGCTCCTTTAGAGTTTTAAGCTCTTTTTGATGAGCTACAGTCTGCTCAGACACATTGAGCCTCAAAGCTGCTGAGGCTTCCTTTCGATGGCTAGCTCTGCCAAGGCCGTTTTCTTCTCCTCTCTGGCTTGGCTCAACTGAATGAGGAGTTCAGCCACATATGCATCGTAGTCTGCTGCTGCTGGTGGCACTATAAGAGGGGCTGTAGTTGTCGATGCTTCTAGCTTCTGCTACTTAGGGTCTCGCCGTGATTCTGCATCTGCAACAACTGGCCTCTTTGTTCCTACTTCGAGGGCAATCTCTGCCACTTTATTAACCATGAGCTGTATCATTGCCATTAGTTGAGCCGTGTCCGCAACTGGCACCGACTCCTATGTTGTGGTGGGTGTGGTTTCAGGGAGTGGCACAAGGGAAGAGGGGAGGGGGTGCAGTAGGGCCTTGCTCTTTCTTGCAACCACCAGGGCTATTTGTACACTGCCACTAACTCCTAACTCATGAGGCAGGATCAGTGGGCTCATCTCTCTCCCTCCATGGGTCTCTTCTACGGACCTGTGAGTTGCCTCTACCAAGTCAGTAGCTTCCTTCCTCCTTATGTCTTCAGCTTCATCCTCGACTCTCCTTTTCCTCTCCTCCTCGACTCTTTTGGACTCTTCTCTGATCCTTTCAAATTCTTCGTCTTCTTTTCTCCTTCGTTCCTCCTCCATTCTCTTGGACTCCTCTTGTGCTCTTGTCAACTTAGCTTTCTCTTCTTTACTTATCTTTTGCTTACTTTCTTTGTTTTTGGATTTTGGTTGTCTTCGCCTTTCCTTGTGCCCTAGCTTCGGCTTGTGTGAATGGTGCTTCAGGCACTTCTTTGTCACTCATTGTGCTTTTGCTCGATCTGTCTTCCTCATGGGGAGTGAATGGGGGGTGCGACTATCTCTTCAATTCCCCTACTTCCTTGGTGGCCTCGTGAATAATGGTCATCAGTACAGCACCGTATCTGATGGTAGAAGCCTTGGCAGAGGACTTCTTGTGGGCTGATCTCACAATAGAGGCAGGGGACTCTCCTCCATTCGTTGTTGCGCCCGTAGCAAGGGCCTTTGCTACTGTCTCGATGGTCTTTATGACAAACCCGTTGAAATCCACTTCCTCAGGGGACCCTGCCACTATGCTTTCTAGCATTGGGACACTGATCCTATTCATCAAAGCATTGTACCTCTGTGCTGAGAAGAGGGCGTGGACCATCTTTGCTTGCATCTTCACTTTGGATTTGGGATGTCTACCAAGCTTAATCCATCCACCACTATGCGCACCTCACTCTTATTCATCCCCAACCTGGCATATACGTCTCTCATGTGATGCTTTACCACCTTGGGGGCCAAGCCAAGGGCCTTCTCCACCACTTCTGCATTAAGTGGTACCTCCACCTGGTGGACAACATCCCCTCTTCTTATTGTCATTGTGCCATAGTTCCTACAAGCATCAAAACTCCTCAGGAGCTCTGCACAAGCACTGTAATCCACAGCTTGTCCCACTTTCTCCACATACTTTCGGAGAGCACACTTGTCCACTAGCTGCTTTACTACTGGCTCCTCTAGGATGGCTTCATCCAAGTTTAGAGTGTGCTTGAAGGTGAACTAATTAAATCCTCATGTCTCCACACCTATCCCGTTCTTGATTTGTTCTTCTTCTGTGAACGGAAGGTTACCGCCTTTCTTCTGTCCTACCATTATGGGTACCTGCCATGCAACAGTACTCATAATTAGTGTTGATGGGGTAGGCAAGACTAATTAATGACATTATGAAAGATTCTAAAATTTAGAAAAGCTGTAGAAGAACGTGAAATTTGAGGAATAACACACTGGAAGAGAAGACATGAATTTTCCACGTGCACTTTGCTCTCAAGTTTTTATGTGTAGTTCACTCTTCATTATGTTTTTCCTTTTTGTTATGTTTCCTTGATCACCTCACCCCTATGTTTCCTTGATCACCTTACCCCCCTCCCCCTCATGGCAAGATGAAGATCCTTCCTAGGATTGAATAGGACGAGGCAAGGGCGTTAAAGCGCAGCGTGGTGTGCTTAATTTGACAATAGCCATTGGTAGAAATTTGGGTTGTATTCCAATTGGGCATGATGGTCAAGTTCATGAAGTCTAATGGATACTTGCGTGATATACGTTAGGACATTGTGGAGCACATCACTAGATTTGAGGTGACTAGCCATGTGTAGCTCCTCGTCTGTAAGGACTTGGTCGATGTAAGGATGGGCTAATAAATGATCATCAAGCACTTTGTTATGCAGGATGGCCATAACCCTAAAAGAAGTAGGAGCTACGTATGTGGGGTCATATTCCGCAGCCTTGATTGCACGTCTCTGCTCAGCATTCATCATAATTTGGCAACCTTTTCGCTCCCATTGGAGGCATAAAGTGTACCATCACTGTAAGAATGAAAAGGTAGAGCTTTGTAGACTTAGGAGCTCTTCCAGCTCTTGGATTGGTGCAGAGTCAGCATGATTTTGGTAGGAGGTTAGCATCTTGCAAATGATTGCTTACTTTTTTGAGGCTTCACAGCTAGCAATAAGATTAGCTGCAACCTGAGGGTATTTAATTTTCATGAGCTCGTACTCTTCCCAGGTGCATGGTAAGGTACAGACTTCAGAAGCAAGGGGCTCATCAAGAAGGCCAGGGTCTAGCTGCTCATAACTTCTAGCGAAGGTCATAAATGTGCTGTTCAGCATTTTAATGCAAGTGAGGAGGTCATCACCTGAATTGGTAGCAATGTCCTTGGCCATGACAAGGAATGAGCATCACTCGAATGAAGGCCTAAGACTTGTTGGTGGCTGCGGTGGAACATAACTAGATGGATGCATTAGCGATGATGTTATACTAGATTGCACCTTGGGAGGAGCATCCGCCTGGAAGGCTGGTTGTGTGTACTACGGCTCAGAAGACATGCAACCTTCATTGTGAGCTGCTATGGGCATGCAAGAGTTGGTTGCGTTAGATGATTGCGGAATATCTAGCTGCTGCATAAGTTGATGTGAGATCTCTAGAGACATAGTGTGTTCAGGAGGCTACATGGGACTGATTGGTAGAGTCTCTAGAGACTTTGCAATGGCATTAGTAGTGGCTGGTTTAAAGCCAGCGTGTTGCAACTTTGGCCAATGGATTGGCTTAGGTTTTGGAGTTTCGGCCTTTGTGGCTATCATAGATTTGACAGCTTGAGTCTTAGGTATGGTTGGTTGATTAGTGAACACGTTGCTTGAAGCAAGTGTGGTCGCAAGCTATGTAAGGGATATGTTCTTAAGGAAAAATGTCTTGGGCACCCAGATCCAGCTATTGCCCTCATAGTATCCTTGAGCACGTAATGGGGTTATGGGGACCCATCGTGGCTTAAAGGTGTGTTTACGGCAGTGGCATCTAGGTTGCTTTATAGGCTTTGCATGAGAGTTCCCAGGTCTGTGGGGTTGCATTTTCTTATTGTGGGAAGGCTTGCCTTGATGTTTTAGTATCCATTGAAATGTAGGTTGCTAAACCTTAGGGTGGACTTGGTGGGGTGGTGTTTTGGGAGCTGAGTGGGGTGTGACACGTCACTACCCCCTCCTTAGCCTTAGGCATGGTCTTCTCTATTGGTGGAGCGCCGGTCTTGGAGGGACCCACACTGCCCTTGTTGAAAGTTGTCATGATGCGCTCATTTCCTTTAGCAAGGTGGATACGCTGCCAATCGTAATCAACATAACAATGGGTTTTTTTTTTTTAAGTTTTCCCTAGCAACAATGCGTTGCCCGCCTCCTTTGTGTTGGGCAACACATAGAAGATGATTGGCAAACTTTCATACTCAATAGAGACAATGACTTTGCACTTCCCAAGGAGTGCATAGGATGCGTCCCCGAATGGGCTAAGGTTAGCATTAATTGGTTGCAACTCGGGTTGACCAATGAGGGTCCAATGAGCATGGGTAAGGATATTGACGTCAGCTCCCTCATCGATCAAATCATAAAAAGAATCTATTTTTTGGGATGTGACCGTGATTCGTAAATAAGATGGAGCAAGAACTTCCTCGTCATCCTCTATCTTGGTGATGGTTGCGATGCAAACATGGACAGGGGCCTCTATCATAGGGGGCTCATGTAAAGGATGTTTGGGAGGGTAGTACTTTTTCATGCGACTACCATTGAAAAATCCCATGCCCTTGCCTTCCAGTGTTTCAAGTTCGACATTGCCCATCCTGCTGATGGCACACACTCTAAAAGGTCCTAACCCTCAGAACTTCATTTTCTGCTTATGGCCCTTCATAGAGTACAAGAGCACAAGGTTTCCATGGTCAAAATCACGTTGTTTGACATGCTTGTCAAACCACATCTTTCTTCTCACCTTTTCACAAATTAGAGTGTGGGTGGCAATGAGCCTAGTTTCGGTGATGCATTCCAACTCGATAAGACAGTTAGTCAAAGCCTCTTTCCCTTCCCAATGCTCTTGCACTGCTATCCTCAAGCTAGGAATAAAAAATTCTAAAGGCACGATAGCCTCAGTTTCGTATGTCATCCTGAAGGGCGTTTGTCCCACAGCCATTTTATAGGCTATCTGATAGGCCCCTAAAGCTGCCATGAGCTTATTATCCTAGTCAATCCGAGAAGTGGACACCACCTTTGTGAGCACATTGACCAGAATCTTATTCGTTGATTCTCCTTGGCCATTGGCTTGGGGGTAGTACGGTGAGGATTTTCTATGAAGGATAAAGAAGGTTGACAGTAGGTGGGCAATCACCTTATTGATGAAGTGGGTATCCTGGTCGCTCACTAGCTCAATAGGGTACCCAAATCTCGAGATGACCTACTCCCATAAGAACTTTGCTGTGGTCCTTGTGTCATTCTTCCATGTGGCTTGTGCTTCTACCCATTTTGTCAAATAATTAGTTGCTACGATGATATATCGAGCCTGTGAATACTGGGCTGCATGACTAATGGGTCAAATGAAGTCAATGCCCCATTTCTTGAAAGGTTGTCGTGCTATTACAGGGGAAAATTCCATTTTTTCCTTCTGTGCGGGGACCTTGGTCATTTTGCACTCATCACAGTGCTCAACAAATCTAGCTACATCACAGAATAGAGTGGGCCACCATAGCTAAGACTATAGCACCTTGCAGGCTGTCGTGTCTCCACTGAAATGCCCCCCAACGTTTTCGGCATGTGCCTCTCTCAACGTGTCATGCATCTCATGTTTGCACACACATTTGCATGGCAACCCATCTTGCCCCAACCTATAGAGTTGTCCGGCAATCAACTCATAGGGTTGGATCTTCACAATAAGCCTCCTAAGCTTGGCTTTCTTGATAGGTCTCTCGGGTAGATCGTGTACGAGTACGTGGATGACAT
This sequence comes from Lygodium microphyllum, assembly GCF_053477565.2. Classification (NCBI taxonomy): domain Eukaryota; kingdom Viridiplantae; phylum Streptophyta; class Polypodiopsida; order Schizaeales; family Lygodiaceae; genus Lygodium; species Lygodium microphyllum. Next base: position 183,257,253 of record NC_141135.1, read on the forward strand.
CGTCAGCCCAATACGGTGTTAAATCAGCCTTGAATAATTCCTTGTCACTAGAAAGGCCAAAGAGATGCATGTTTGGAAGGTCATCTATTATTCCTTGTCTAGTGGCTTCACCTGTGGGTATGTGGGATATGTGATCTGCCATGTAATGTTATTTCCCTTTGCGTACAACATAGAGAAGTCAAAATCCAAAAGAAGAAATAACCATCGTGCAATGCATCCTGTAGTGCAAGGTTTGTTCACTAGATAGAACAATGCTTGATGGTCAACAAGAAAGGTGAAAGGTGTGGTCCAGAGATAATGTCTAAATTTCTTAATGGCAAACACCATGACCAGCCCCTCCCTTTTCATAGTGAAATAGTTCATCTTCATGTCAATGAACTGCCTGCTAGCAAAGCTCACTAGGTAATCCAGGTTGTGTTTGCTAAGTTGGCACATCACAGCTCCAATGCCAAACTTAGATGCATCTATATGCACATAGAACATTCTGGTCCAATCTGGGGCTCGTAAGATGGGTGCAGTGGTAAGAACCTTTTTCAATTCTTCGTAAGCACATTGGCATTCGTTGGTCCACTCGAACACAATTAGCAGCTTGTACAGTGGTCTTACGATAATGCATAATTCAATACAAAGCACCGATAGTACCCTATGTGACCTAAGAAGCATTGAACACCCTTACAATTGTTGGGTGGTGGCAAGTTAACAATAGCCATGATCTTCGAGAAATGAGTGGTAATGTCATTCTTGGACACCATGTGCCCTAGGATGCATTTGTGTTTCATCCAAAATTGGCACTTTAGAGGGTTCAACGAGAGATTATAAAGTTGAAACCACTCAAAGACTGACCATAGTTTCTCTAAGTGTTCCATCCAACTAGAGTGTATGCATAGATTGTCCACAAACACCTCTAGCTCGTGTTTAGGCATGTCTTTGAAGATCATACACATTATATGTTGGAAGGTTGCGGGAGAGT